>NC_083350.1:127322523-128540523 GCF_030254825.1 Meriones unguiculatus
GAGGTAGCTTTATCAGAAAAGTGCCTGCCTCCCAAGCATGACGACTTGACTTCAATCCCCAGAACCCACACAGAAAATACACTGGGCACATTGAAATGCACATGGAATCCCAGGGCTTAGGTTCCTGGAGCTCACTGGCCAGCCAACTCAGCCCATGGGGCAAGGTCTAGGCTAATGAGTGTTTCTGTCTCAAATAAGGTAGACGGTACCCGAGGTATGATACCCAAAGTTGTCCTCTGTCCCCCCCCCACACATACAAAACTTCACACAGGAACACATATATGCATACACAACATACCCATATAACTACACAAACACATGCCCTATACACATATGTTTATACCATGTACATGCGCACCTACGTTCACACACAAACACATATGCACACTCACAGTACACATCTGTACGCACATACACATGCACAACTACACACAGAAACACATGCCAACACATGCACATGTACATACAAACAGTGTAAAAGAACATGTGGCTACTTGATGCAGATTAGTAAGGAGTTCCGTAGATGATCGCTCTGCTCCTCGGGCATGATGTAATACGGAGAGAGCAGACGTCACCAGAGAAGGAAACAGAACACGTAGGTTATCAGAGCTGGAAAAGACGTTGCATACAGTTTCCATTTTGGTCTAAGACCAGGTAGAGTCACAGGTAGTTTAGGTGATGTGGGACAACTGGTGAGGAAAAAAGTGCAGACTGAAAACTCAGAAGACTGAATTTGAGGGTATACAATCATTGGAGAGAAAGGAGGAGAGAGAGAAAGTATGTGTGTGTGTGTGTGTGTGTGTGTGTGTGTGTGTGTGTGTGTATGAGAGAGAGAGAGAGATGGGGAAAGCGGAAGCATGTCTAAATTCTGCTCTTATTCTCAGTAGCTCTTGAACCACACATGTGCAGAACAGGCTCAGAATAGTTCTGCTGAGGACCAATAATATGAGCTGAATTTGGAAATGACGTATAAGAAATTAAGATTTCTGTTCTAGCGCAGTGGAAAAGAAAAAAGTTTAGTGAATGCCAAACTGAAAGAACTTCTGAGAAGTACAAGGAAGTACAAGAAAACTATTATCCAAGCAGCACTTCGTCTCATTCCAGACGTTTCCTGGAGGCAGACTCTAGTTGTCTCTATCCTTTGACCAAAGGCATATGGAACTACATAAAGAACCACATCCACAGATATACTGTAGACCCAAAGACTCAAGATGTACAAGACAGATGCTTGCCTCAGGGATTATGGAAATCATCCCACATGGAAATGGGCACCCTCAAAGGCAAGAGCATCAGAAATGAAACGGTATGGGTCATTACAAAGGCTCTAGCTCTTTCTTAAAATTTAACATCTCTTCACTGACCAAAGTTATGACTAACTGACAGATTGAAGAGTTACCTACTAGGCTAAGCTCACTTTTAGAACACCAACTAGAAGTCCAGCGTCCCCTAAACCACCTTTGAATTCAATAATTCAGTTGAAGTTGCTGCTTGTTAATAAAATAAGTAAACAAATAGTAAATTGACACATACTCATTTGGATGAATTTCAGGGAGGCTTATGTTGCACCACAGGGATAAACTAGACTTTGATGATGGCTTGATAGGAATAGTACAACAGACAAAAACCTGGAGCTGGAGAGCAGAGCCGTAGTTATATGGACAATGAGTTCCAAAGACTCGAGTGCAACAGGGTGCTTGGACATTCAAAACTTCCCATGTCTTGTACCTAAAAGTGGTTATGTAACTATACAGTTACTCAACTCACCACATTGTGCACGTTAAACCTTGGGGCTTTTACGGAAGAAAACCTGGCCTCCACAGGGTTTAGATATAAAAATCCAAACTATGGGATCAGCTCGAAGACACGTTTAGACATACATGTCCATGAAGTCTGCAAGTGATGTGCTTTGGGAGTCTAATCTAATTTTGCCTCTGAGAAATTTCCCCCAGTTAAGGCACAGTCTCTCTGGATCTCAGTTTTAGATGGACTAAGTGTCCCTTGCAGACAAATAAGTAGCTCATGTTCTTCATTCCATGGGAATGTCAAATGTTCCTAATTGATCATAATCAAACCCTCATGGACCCAGAATCCCAGACACCATTTCAGCCGAACACTCAGGAAAGCTGCACCAACTGCTAAGCTGTGATATGTGAGTCTTACTTGCTGTCTCCGCTCTGGAGACTGAATGGACCTCTATCACTGTCCTAAAAAGGAATCTTAGGATCGTACTTCCATTGGTGTTTATTAGAGTACTGCATAGCTCAACCATTCTAGCTTAAAATAGAAAGGAGCTAGCAGCTCCTCTCTGGAAAGCCAGCACAAGGCATGTACAAGGAAGAGGAGAGAAATCACTCTAAGGTTGCTCTGAAGCCCATCTGGATATGAAAATGAAATGAACCTTACTGAATGCCATGTGCTCAATTACGTCCTCTCTCCTGCCTGTTGAGCTTGCCTTTTCTTGTCATTGTAGCCAGAGTACTTTATCAGCCTCAAAAACCCTTTAGTTTCTGATTCTCGGTTCAAGGGCATGACTCTGACATTGTCTTATAATACAATTGCTATCACATAGGCATTAACTCAAACTGTGTCTGGACTCCGTAGGGATCTGTGTCTGGTTAATGATACCTGTCATGGGCAAAGAGATCCTGCCCGGCCCCTATTCCTGAACACTGTTAGGTGTTTTGTAAACATTCTGTTATTAAACTCTGACAATACTCCCAAGCAGATATTATATTCTTCATTTTTTACGGGGGAGGAAAACAAGTTTCTGAGTTTGCTTATGTTTCTCAGAATTCTGTAAATAATGCAATTAGCATTCAGATAAGCTTTCTCCACCACACTGTCCTCTCTCTGTCCTTCACGAAGTACCTTCAACCAGCTTGGTCCCTGGTACAAAATAGGCTCTTAAATGTTTTTACAGACTTAACAAAGGCAAGGCATGCCAGCCTAGCACATAGCATTCTAAGGCAAGATACCAAGCTGGGAATGAGTCTACAACACATGGCAGAATTGCTTAAATGGTAGCCATATTTAAAATGAGAGCATTTGCACACCATGGTACAGAGCAGACTATGGCCAGAAAAACTGCACTGAAGTAACTGCCATGGACATCACTCTCAGTGCACACAAAGCAGCAACATAAAAGGCCTAAGCTAATTAATCTATAATCTTTTTCATGATTGTTAATAAATGAAAGTTTGAGCATGTTTATGCATTTGCTTAAAATTCTTTTTTTTTAATTTGAAAAAAAAAGAAACACATTATTTGTGTTTCTGTGTGAGTGTATGCTGCATGAATGCAGGTAGCCATGGGAGCCAAGAAGAGGGCATTGGATCTACCAGAACTGGAGACATAGGCAGTTGTCAGCTACCTGACATGAGTGCTGGGAACTGATGTTCAGTCCTCTGAAAGAGCAGGTGAGCCCTCTCTCCACTCCTTACTTAAAATGACTGTATCGTCACACATACTGCTTTAGTTGAGAGTAGAATTTCAGAAGAGAACTGTTAGGGAATGAATACATAAAGACGTACAGATTATTCAGAACTGTCTCACATTTTCATGAAGATGAAAAGTATAATGAAAGGCCATCTATGAGCTGGAGAACCAGAGAACCCTGGAATGTCACTGAGTCCTAGCCCAAGCTTCTTAGAGCCAAGAAAATAAGGTGTGACATTTGCTCTAAGGCCAAAGTTCAAAAGCAGGTGGTGAAAGGGAAACTATACAAGTACTGGAATCCAAGGGCCTGAGAACATGGACTTCTGTTGTCCCAGGGCAGGAGAAAGGTGCCCTAACTCTGGAAGAGGGATCAGAATTGTTCCCTATCTCCTTATTCCACTAGGACTCAGCTCTTCTGATCATGCTTGCATGCATTGAAAGTAGGACTTGCACCACTTGATCTACCAACTTGTCTCAGCCAGTCATCCCTGGAGAACCCTTTAGGCCCATCATTCAACTCCAATGCCAAATCATGTGAGATTCCCTTCCACTGGGAGAAGAGTAAGCTCACTGTCTATGGAAGCACTGAGCATAAATCCTTACATGATGTCTAGAGGTCCCTTAATCCAGCCATGCTGGCACTCCAAACCACACATCAACTTTATCAAACTCCACAATTTCATCTAGGAATGCTCTCCACATCCTGTCCAATGGCCTCAGCATCAGCACCACCCACCAACTAGCTGCACATCAGTCACACCAAGTCCGGTAAAGCTTCTGCACATCATTCCTTTTACAGCTGCCAGCCTTTGCAGGAAGTAGTCAGTCTACCCAAATGGCTCATTGTTCTTCTTGGTTCTTTTTATAAAATTTTTATTAATTATGTATTACAATTTATTCACTTTTTATCCTGGCTGTGGCCCCCTCCCTCGTCTCCTCCCAGCCCTACCCAGCCTCCTTCTTCTCCTCCTATGCCTCTCCCCTTAGTCCACTGACAGGGGAGGAGGACCTCCTCTTCTCTATTCTTTGATGCTAATTTAAAGCTTTGTTGCTTTGTGAAACTCTACCTGGATCTCCTGAGTCAGGTGAGGCTCCTTCCTCACAGCATCGTTCTCATTTTTATCTGTTATTATGTTTCATTCTCTTCTACGAGGCAATTAAAATTTCCAGGACATAGATGACATTCTGTAACTTCACGGCCGAATATAATGCCTGTAAATGGAGCTTAATATTTTATTGTTTGAATTAGTGAGTGCAAGTTGTTTGAGTTGGTGACTATAAGTTGTTCTTGGGGGTAGCATATGAATAAAAAGGATGTGCAAAAAAAAGAGCACTACTTTAGGTGGTAAGAAATGATGATTTGCAGTTAGGTTGTGCAGGGGAACCTTTCTCTTAGTATGTGCAGTAGTTTCTGCAGAAATTTCTATTAGTGAATCTGGTATCGACTGCAGTGTTTATCAAATGACATTCCCTAGTCTGTCTTGTAGCTTGGAGTTTTATTACTTTATGAGTTATGGTTAAATGGAAAACACATATGAATAATATAAGCTAATTTTCATCATGGCTGAGAAAAACGTTCCATTCTCATTGTCTTCCTCATATCTGCTCTTGGAAAATGCCAGGGTGATGAAAAACCTCAGTTTAGGAGAGTTACAGATGGAAGTAGATTGAATCACCAAGTGACTGCTCAGGGATGAGGCCCTGCACAGCGACCCAATTAGAAACATCTACATGAACACCAAGCACTCGAGATTTGAGAGCTATTTTTATGTGAAATTATGCCATTCTCGTGATTAATATGGTCAAATAAAAAATTTATTTACGCTCATACTGTTTCACATAAAAGTCTACAGAAATTGGAAAAGAAAGCTTTGGAGCCGTCAGAGAAAACTGATGTAATTAAGTAGCACTCACTGTGATGTGCTCATTAAAAGGAGCCGGAAGCTGTGGGCAGATAAAGGCATTTCAGAACAGAGCAGAGGTGCAGTGGGAAGAGTCCTGATGGGCAGTATGCGTGTAATATAAGAGGTTGGCCATACAATTAGTTGCCAGGTGATGGCAGCACATGACTTTACTCCCAGCACTCAGGAGGCTGAGGCAGGTAGAGCTCTTTGAGTTCAAGCCCAGCCTGTTCTACAGAGCTGGTTCCAGGCCGGCCGGGGCGACACAAAGAAATCTTATCTCAAAAACAAAACAACAAAAACTGAAAATCCGGCTCTGTAGAGTCAGGCAGTCAGTATCGTCAGCCCCAACCTTATTCTCAGGGCTTGTGTATCTACAGAGAATTGAGGCTCACTCGGCTTGTTCCGTGAGCAACTGGGTAGAAAATGAAGACTGTGATTAAAATAAATCCTGAGGCATTATTGGGTGGGAAATAGAATAAAGTACATGTGTGAGAGAAGGGCGATTTCTCTGAATGCTGAACAACCAGTCAACACCTTCCCTCGTCTTCCTACATCCCTATCTTGTTCTTTTTCTCAAATCAGTTAGCAAGCAGTTCTGCATGGAAGCCATGCATTGCCTGTTACAATCACAGCTAAAATGAAACCCTGCAGGCAGGGTTCCTTGCAAACTAGAAGGCAGAGAAAACCAGAAAGAACCTGCAGTTATTTACGTGATCAAAACCAGGCTAAAGACCAGTTGCTTTGAGTATTCTTACCCCAGGGATGACTTTCCCATGATACAGCAGACGCCATTTGATCCAACTCTATTCGCTTAACCAGATCTTAAAATAGATGTGGCAAAATAGGATGACACAAGAGAAATGGATATTGTAGGAACCTGGGAACCACTGGATATGCTCAGACTCATGTTGTGGTACCAGTAGGGCATTAGAAGCATAGTCGGTTCTCACATGTTCAGCTCAAAAGCCTAATGCTAAGGAGGTATCTTTAGATGACCCCTCCATTCTTTGCATTCTCTTACTAAGGAAAAGCACCATGGAAGACTTGACAATCTACTGTCCCCAAAGCTGCCATGAGGGATCTAATTGATTGATGGTGCCGCCTGCTGCGTTTCTGAGTCCACCACAACATTCAGAGACAAGGCTACCCTTCCCACAGTCTGCTCTCGGCCTGTGACTGAGAATAGCAGGGACATTCAGACATGTTCATTCCCAGAAGGTTTCAAGCATTTCATGATGTGTGACTTTGACTTTATTGACTTTGCCAAAGCCTGGTTATTGCTATTGCCTTTGATTCTGCCAATTCATCCTTTTCTTTTCTCCTTCCCAAGGTTTGAGCTGAGCATCTTGGTATCCTTTGCTTCTCTGCTTTATCTTTTATAGGTCATTCCCCCAGTAAATCTCCTGCATGTCAAATATTGCCTTAACACTTGCTTTTTTGTTTGTTTTGTTTTGTTTTTTTTTTAGACAGCCCAGGGTTCTAAGAACTGGGGTTGTCTTCTAGGATAGCTGTCATAAAAATATACAACCAATCAAAGTAGAACTATCAGATATATGACTTCGGAAACCTGAGATACAGAAGGCAGAGCTCAGATGTCATTAAGGGCTTGTTGACAATGACATCTGTCAACTTTGACTGTCCCAGTGTCTGATGTTGACTCTGGAATTTTCTCTCCTATATAGGCTGGTTTTGAGCTATGCCTTTAGAACCATGTTGCTCTCTAATTTCCTTTATCCTTTTTGTTTTGTCTAAGCCAATGTGAGTAAATGTCTGTTACTTACAGTCAGATGAGTCTAAGCTGCTACGTCGAGAAAATGGTCCAGAGTGTGCACAAAGTCTTTTATGGTACTGCAAAGGCTTTAGCCAGATCCTTTCCAACCTTTGGATGGCATCTTCGTGGTCCTGAGTTTTGCATTCTTCAGAAAGGCTTTATTTTTAAATTGAGGATATTTTTCCAGGGTATTTAAACATAAATCTAAAACTTTCAAAGGAAAGCTTGAAAGAAAATATGACTCACCGAAAGGACATTTTAATAGTCAGAAGTTATGGGGAGGGATCTGTCCCAGATCAGTTCCTAAATCTCGTACATACAAAGGTCCCCAGGTCGCTAAAGGAGCCTCACCACCTCCACCGGGCACCAGGAGGAGATGGGGAAGTAAGGGCACCAATGGCAAAGCAGCCGTTTCTAACTGGATCTCAGGGAGGAGAGTCTAAATACTAAATACTGAATTAACGAAATGTAACTATCTTAACCACTCAAGGAAAAGAGAGAAAGAGAGACTGAACAGAAACACCAAATGAAGCCCAATCAGGAGAGACTACGAGCCTGACGCCACTGCAGGCAGCTTGCCTTTGCTTTCTACTGTCTTCCTGCCCTGGAGTATTTCTACATGTCCCTAAGATAAGCACGATTACACTGTCCACGTTCCTTGGAGAAAAAGGACAAATTATACCGAGGTCTATTTCCCGTTCAGTGTTAACCTAGCAACCAGAACCATGGCTGGAGTGGGAACTCTAGAGTTCAAGAAACTACCCAGACATCCAGATGGCAGAAAGGCCCAGCAACTTAGGAGACTCCAGATGTTAGGCTCTTCTTAGTCTTTTGAGATGGATTTGCATCTCTCCACATGGATGTTCTGAATGATTCTGAAACAGATGCAGAACTTAACAAAAATTATTTATAAGTGCTCCTTAAATCTCTTTTTCAAACTGCTTGCTGAATAGCAACTCGTTGACTAAATTTAGTTGGGAAAAAGTAGTATAAACCCTCACAGATATGGAAGCTCTATGGAGGGGTATGGTCTGAAAGGTCCAGACTTTGACTCTTGTTTGGCCTTAAGGGTTCCCTCAAAAAAAAATGTGCATTTTAACACTAAATCAGCCAGTATTTCCCAAGCCCGAGAAACAATGTTCGTATATGCACACTGACCTGTGATGGGATCCCCAGAACTACCCCGTGAATGGAGCCGCAGAACCGTCCTTTTCGGTGTCAGATATTTTCCATTTGGCCTCGGAATGTGGCAGGGAGTGACGATTGGTCATCATCTGTTTAATCTCTGATGACAGAAGGAAAAGGGCACGGTTTTATTTCTGGCCTGACTTAACTTCAGTCTTAATCTTTTTTGGAAGCGGAGGAAAGATGGCAAACAGTCTGGAACATTCTTTCCTGCAGACTCAGCAGAGAGCCAAGCATACCTTTCCCTCAGAGGCCCAGTGACATACATTTTCTTTCACAGGGGATGTGGAGCAAGGTTAAGCCTTGTTTGTGTGTAACTGGCATGTCAGCCCCTACTGAGTGCTAATGTTACATCTCATTACCAAAGACCTGCTTCCCCCTTTTCATGCTTCTGGGAAGTCCTAGCTTTTAACCAGCCCTCTCGCAATGAATTCTGGGAGTCTCTAGGGCGTTCTTCCGTGTCCCATGGTCCAGCTGGTTTATACTTACCACGTTACTCTCAACCACTGATCTCTTCTTTTCTTAAGGGTTCTAGCAATAACCCATCTCTTCCTTCCTGGTGGGCTCCATGGTCTCTCAATATCCTACTACAGAATACTCGGACAAAACCAGAAATGGACTTTTCCCAAAGACAAGCGATAATTTATGACTCCTGGAAAAGGAGGCTTAAACTCGGATTGTGATTTGGGATATGATCATACACATTAACGAAGCAGCTAATGTTCAGGGAGGGAGGGAGAGAGGGAGAAAAGGACGGAGGGGGAGAGGGAGGGGTTGATTTCATCTCTCCCTCTCAGCCATCTATCTCCAGCCACTCTTGCTCCCAATGTGTATTGGGTCACATAGGGAATAATTACAAGCAATTTTACCCATCAGTGATTAGCATGGACGCTGGGTTTACGTTCCATCTTTCAGCCGCCTCGGTACAGACCCCTTCCCTATATGTAAGTTCTCTACAGACACAGCATTCGCCACAGCAGAGATGCCGGGGTCTGATGATCTTGTGGGGGAAGGGCTACGGTGAACAATTTGTCACACTCTGTTTTCATTTTAGGGAGTCACAGAGTGCACTGGCCTCGATGGGACCACACACATAATAACCCAAGCTTTGCACACCGGGAAAAGGAAAGTCGACTTCCTTTAGTCCCGGTGACAGAACTTTCTTATTTCTTTCTTTTTCCCAAGGACTCACTATGTACAGGATTCCACGGGACCTGGCTAGGGCAAGGCTACTGTGTAATATATATAGTTCCCTAGACTCATTGGGGCCTTGGTCTCTCTCTCTCTCCTACACTTGCCTTTGTTGCCTAAACAGTTCCTATAAGCCTGCCCTCTGAGGTTTGATAGAAAGCCACTTTTTCTGAAAATATGCCCTTCAAAGAAAATAATGGCTCATCCCACCCTGTACCATGTCCTCACTTCTTTCATGCCATTCCATACCTCTTACTTAGTATTCTTGGTTAGTTTTTTTTTTCCTTTAATTCCTTTAATTCTCTATTAGACTGTGGAGTCCAGAGTCTTCCATCTCTGTCCTCTACCATCTGTTTTAGAGCAGAGACATAAGTATTTGAAATGGTGCAAGGAAGGAATGATATAAAAAAATGAAGGCAGTGAAGTATGTACACAAAACTATTTAGTCTGGTTCAGTTGTATGGCACATTTTTTTTTTATTGTTATTTCCTTCCTTCTGGGGAAAGGTTGGAAGTAAAGAGACATAGGCCGGCAGAGGTGGCCTGGCCAGGATTCACCCACCTCAACTTAATGCATTCAGCAGTCTACGACTTAATAAGTAGCCAGACATTCTAGAGTCAGTAATTTCCATTGTTGCTATGCCTGTCTCTACAGACGGGAAATAAAAAGCCTGTTTCCAGCCCGCATAAAACACAGATGCCTCCCAAACCACAGGTTTGCCCTGGACACTAGTGACAGTCATGCCAGCTGTCTGTGTTGTTACTTTCCACAGATCTACACACAGAGGGCTGAAGTTATTATTGCAGGGGGCGGAAAAAACAGTCTAAGGAAGCAAGTGTAAAAAAGAAAAAAAACAAAACAAAACACCAGCAGCTTCCCAACTTAATAATGGAAAACATGAACATCTACGAATTGGTGAGAATGAGAAGTCAAGGGGTTCGCACTTTATACTAACTGGCATCTGCTGTCACCCCTGCAGCACCTACAGTGTCACCTCCCATCTGCCACAGCTGCGCGGAACACATCACATGCTCCAAAACCTGAGACAAATTCCTGTAAAGTGTGTCATTTTAAAAAGAGTTCGGGAGACACAGAGAGCAAAGACAGAAGAAGCCCCACAAGCCTTTCCAAAAATAAGAACAAAGCCTGACTTCAGGGCAACAGAGGCTAGACCTGCATAATGTCCACAGTCTACAGTTGGAGTGGCAGGACTGAGGCAGGGGACACGGCCGCAAGGAAGCAAGTAGAGATGGCTGAACAAGTCTAGATAGTTAAGTGGTTAGTAGGCCATTGTCTGTGCAGCCAGCCTGAAGGTATTTTTGTTTCTCATCAGCTTTTCTTGCTTGTTTTTCTTATAAACTTGTTGCCCTTGCCTGCTTTGCGCTCTAAGCCGTGTCTGCTCTCCAGGATCCTGCCTAAGGTAAACATAAGAAAGCTAGTCATTAAGAGCCGTCTACTGCTGTCTGAGCATGGGCCTCCAAATTTCCAGTTTAAACCTTGGTGGGAAATAAGAAGGTACTACGAAGTGGTGAGTTTTCAAGGTATTTGGGTAACAAAGGCTCTCCCTGTGAGTGGCATGGAAGCCCTTATAAAGATGCCTCCCTTGTCCTTCTGCCTTCCATTCTGAGGGACTGCCTGTCCCCAGACAAGAGGGAAAGCAACTAGGGACCTCCTTCCTTAGCTTTGCATGCTGGGCCAGGATGCCTAAGATAACCAGCTTAAAGGAATTAAACTTTATTTTGGATCATGGCTACAAGGGTTTTGGTCCTGTGTTTGGTCCCTCTGCTTGGACCCGTGGTGAGGTGGATGAGCAACATGGTGGGGAGCCCACGATACAGTAAGGCTGCTCACATCACAGCAGCCAGAAAGCAAAGGGAAAGGGGAAGGGTAGGATAGACCCCACAGTCCCGTCAAATGTACTCTCACTGTGACACGACATCCTTCTACCTATTTCTGCCATCTCAAAGTTCCACTGACTTCCGACCATGCCATCAGCGAGGACCGAACCCGTCAAGACAACAACGATTGTCAGAAAAATTAAACCTGCTGCTCTTCTGATCTTGTACCTTTCAGTCTCCCAAGACGGTGGAAAACTTCAAACTATGCAGATTTGGAAGCCCAGTTCTGTAAATGTAAGCAAACGGGTACCTTTTGATCCAACGAAAACCACTGCTCTAGTTACAAATGTAGTTCGTGTACATCCACACACATACAAACACTGAAGCATCTCTCTGCTCCCATATTACTCAGTAACACTATTCAGCAACCAGCTGAGGAAGACAATGAGGATTAAGGATTTTTCACTAATCAGGCTTATTTAAAAGTTTTAAAATTGACCTAGATGACTTAGACCATAGCGTTATTTCCCTAGTAATGTCTAGGAAGTGATTCTGTTCCTATAAAAATACTTAGGTCAGAGCTCACCTCTCTGTCCTTCTGGGAGGCTTTCACTGTGACATGTCACACGACTCCTCTGTCCTTGGCCTCCATCTTTGTTTAGTCAGTGGAAAGAACCATGGCCAAATGAATATGTAGAAGAGGTAGGCAATCTGGGCATTTCTTCCTGACCAACAGCGGTTCTGGGAGTGGTCACTCATTACAATGACTCTCTCTTCTCCTACCATCCCAACTTCTTTTCTAACCTATTCTGGCCTGTGGCTGGGAAAGGAACTTCACAGTTGGTCATCATGGCTGGCCCATCTTACCTTCCTGATACTCTTGCATCTTTTCATACCTAGGAAATAGTTTCTTCAAGAAGTTATTTCAGTTAAGCCTTATGCAGTGTGCATTGATTGATCTGGCCTGCAAAAGAGTTTTATTTTTGTTCCAAGTATATCACGAAACCACTGAAATATTTTAAACTGAAATTTCAAGATTCTAACTCTGGCTGTGGTCTGGGGAATGGCCTAGTAAAGAAAGAGAGGAGATGTTGATAGATCATTGTGGAGTTTTTTAACAGCGGTTCAGAAGAGAAATCATGATGACTGGACTGGGATACTGGGAGAGGTGATGATGGAGAGTTCAAGGGCCATCTGACTGTAAGATCAATATAACTTGGTGACAGATCCAACACAGACAGAAAAGGAGAAAAATGAGAGACTTTTGGTTGTATGCTATGATAAATATAACATTGGGAAACTACTTCTCTACATTCTCATTTTATGATTTTGATTTATGGCATGTTGCTGGTGAGTTGTCTTTAACATACCTAAGCAGGCAAATAAATCCACAAGTGTAATAACTGAGAGGTGAAGTCTAGACTGAAGCTATAAATCTGATTCCTGTCTGTATATGGATGCTAATTAAGCCTGTGAGTTATGATACCTGGGAATAAGAAATGTTTTCAGTGTTCCAGCTAGAAATATTGGAATTCTTTAGGGATCCTAAAAAAAATGGAGAAGGAACAAATATAAGGACGAAACTGACATTTTGTATTGTACTACCCATATTATGTACCAACATCTTAATATGAACATCAAAACTATAAAATAATGAAAGGCTATTGTGTACTAGATATACAATTTTCATTAGCCAAGCTGCATGAGAAATGTTTACTGTCTCGGGGAGAATGCATACTAAGTAAGCAACATAATATATGATGGACTCAGAAAAATGTTTTTGTTTTTCATCCTGAAGTTCAAGGGTTTCATACTGTACCACGTTAAGTGACGTTGCCATAGAGACCACAGAGGGTTACTATCATCTTTTTGTGCTCTGGTAATATGGCCTGCATTCTTGCTCATCTCATTCACATCCTATCCAAAAACAGCTTCTTCATCCAGAGTCCTTTCTTCAGTAACTTGTAATCCTGAATCCTTAGTCCCGAGACTAATAAGAGTGTTTATCAGATGTGACCACAATGTTGCCTTTTAATCTTTATTACCTATCCTAGAGTTAAAATGGTTCGTTCTGAACACACTGGACAAAAATTCTTATTTTTTCAAATATAATGAATCCAAACACGTTTTGGCATAATAAGAACCATTGTTTTAGTTATGAATGTCTTATGTGAATACCCATATGCATATGGATAACTCAGCATCTAAAACAATGCCTATGTTTGCCATTTGCAACCCACTATGAATCTAATTTTAACTGCTTCATTTGTTAAAAATGCTAATAGTGGAACACAAGCTTGATTTCCATATCTGTTCCTGGGTCACATTCTCAGAGCCCATGGTCCTCCACTACTTTCATAGTCAACTGCTTCAGGATCAATGTTCCTTTAGATTTTCACAGCGAGCTGAATATTGTTGTTGAGTTTTGTTCATTTTCGATCTGGAGACACTACATGGAAGTGGGAGGGAGACTAGCTGGAGATGCTCATGGCTAAGGAAGTGGTGTGCAATGATGTGTGTTTGCCATGTGTGCTCTTGATATGATTTCACGGTAGCTGTCACTTCATTGGCATCAAAGAAGTTGCTACTTTTACTCATTGTATCATATATGAACCTTTAGGAGAACAAAATTGGCTAGGTTCCTTGCAGAGGGGACCTGTGCTTTGCTGGGCATCCACAATAATTTTGACTTAAGCACACAGCATCATGAAGATGACCTTTTCCCCATTGGCTGCTCAGGACTTCAAGCTATACACAAACATGCGTCTTCTTTACTTCTAGATACATGTCTCCATTCTGATCCCCACTTTCCTGCTTCCCTCTCCATCTGCTATTCTTTAGTCCATGAGTCTTTAGAAGTTGTCTTAGTTCTACTTTCCTGAACTGTTACAGGAGTCAAAGGAACAAAGGGTATATACACAAGCAAGATGAATTGCGCTAAGATGCTATGGCGCAAACTCCGTCATCGGCTTGCAGAGATCCGATTCTCTCTCTCTCTCTCATTCATGGGAATATGAAAGAGGGCATGCAACTTTACCTTTTTTTCCATGTTGTTTTCTTGGTTTGTTAAATAAAGGGATCAAGAGCTTCTCCAGGAGAGTCATTGTGAGGACTATCAGAAAAAAGTACGTGAAATATTACGGATCTTTCACATTTAGTGAACAGTTGTCAGTAATACTGACTGTTGGAGAACATGTCTTTGAACTTGTCTATGTCCCTGCCTGTATGCACATTCTATCCACACACCCACAGAGTATGCAGGCATGCAGCCTAAGGAAATATTAAAAGCTTTTTATTTATCCAAAGCTTATTATGCCACAGTTTTACAGCAACCCAGTGCAGGACTGGTGGGGAGGCAGGGCTGCCAGTCGACACGGTTGTTGAAGCAATGCTGAACACACCCTGGCTGGCCCAGATTTGAGTGACAGCTTCAGATCTGTGAGCTCAGCCAGAACATTTCATGAGAAGAGGCGTTTTCCCATGACTTATATAACTGTTTCTGTGCAGGCCAGAAATGCCATGGGAACTATTTCTTAAAGTCTTGGCTTGGCTTAGGCCCAGCAGTGTTCGACATAGCCTCCAACAGGCCTACCTTGTCTTTTTCTCTTGATCACTCATCATTTGTAAGGGCAGATTTTTAGACTGCATTTGTAAAAAGAAAAAAAAATCTCTAGATAATACCCTTTAGATGAAATTATAATGGAGATTCTGAGCTGGCAGTCTGCCAAACTCTTACAAAAGGAGAGGTAGGAGAGAGAGAGAGAGAGAGAGAGAGAGAGAGAGAGAGAGAGAGAGAGTAAGTGACAGGTCTTAAAACTCAATCATGTTTACTGTAAGAAACATCTTAAACCAGTCACTCCACCTAAGATGCTTCAAAATGAAAGCAATGTGAAATATCTGAGCTCAAAATAACCTTATGTTCAAATCTTGGTTAAAATAAAATCAGGACAAACTGACATAAGATAGGACAAGTGGCCAAATCTTCATTTATAAAAATATCATATAATGGCCTGCTTAATGTCAAACCAGCCAGAGCTACATAATGAGATCTTGCCATATATATAAATATATATACATATATATGATTATATATATATATATATCACTCAATAACTAAACTGTTTTCTGACTTCACCAATTAAAAAAATAAAAATAAGCTAGAGTTGGTGGTGCACACCATTAATCCCAGCACTCAGGGATGCAGAGGCAGGTGGATCACTGTGAGTTTGAGGCCAGCCTGGTCTACAAAGCAAGTTCAGGACAGTCAAGGCTACACAAAAGGAAGAAGGAGTGGAGGAGGAGAATAAAGATGGAGAGAAAGAAAACGGGTGAAGAAGGAGGTGTGGCTTACAGAGGGAATGAGGGAATACAGCATGTGCTGTACAAGCAGGTCAGTGTGAGTTCTAGATCCAGTTGTGATCCTCAGACTTACACTTCTCGACCTTGTGGGAGTATTTTCCAAGCATCTTAGGCTTTAGGGTTTTTTTTTTTCTGTGCATGTTTGGATGCTATTTTTAAGAGTGACTTAAAAGTTTTATAGTTGTTGCTGTTTTTCATTCTCTTACCATTTTTTTCTTACAACTAATATTTTAACCAAACAGAAAGTAATAGATGTCCATTGTGGAACCCAGATGAAGGCAAAGGCTAGAGGCTCACTCTTGGCCAGCCAGCTACTTGCTTCAAGAGACCTCACAGCATGATGGTGGAAGTCGGGCGGCCGCATCCAAACACTCTCCAAATTGACTCTAGTGTTGCTGTCGCCCCTTAGCTGCTCTGTAACGCGGAGTCAGACCCCCGTGTCCTTGACAGAGTCCACACAGCAAGCTTGCGTTTAGATGACTGTACTCCCCATGAGACACTCTCTTAGCATTTCAAGAACTGGGCTCCCTTTAACTGGAGTGAGCCCACACAAAGTTGAAGTTTGCTCTCTAAGAAAAGGCAAGGTTATGATGCAAACGCAATCTCAAGTGTTTCCAGAAACACTGCATTCTTGTCCTTTTCCTTGACAGACGATGCCTTCAGCACGGCAAAGCCTCTGCGTCCTCAGGCGTGACTACCACGCTCTGGTTCAGACTCCTTCACCCCAACTCCTCAGCGGTACAGTCTGCCTCTTACCGTGTACCAGACCTACACTGAAAACATCCTGCTTGGAGTGACTTCTGCAACATGGCGGGAACCCTCCCATCCCTACTGCCACACGTAAGTGCAGAGCCTCTGTTCCACTCAGTCTGGAGTCGAAAATGCCGCACAAAGGAGCCTGCCTGTGAGTTCTGTAACCCAAACCTCATTGCGGGATCCAAACCATTTGACCCACTGGCAGCGAACAACGCAGAAAAGCGAGCTAAATTTAGAACGTCCAAATAAGCGCTTAAGTTCTTTCCCTGGTGTTTGGGTCCAAAGAGCTATTCTGGATGCTGCACCATTAAACAAAGAGATGTAACTAACTAACAAGCAGCATTGGCGCAGGGAGCTTGGTTTTGGAAATGAGCTCTGCTCTCAGCTTCTCGCAGATGATCAGGCAGCCGCCACTCACTGGCAAGCTCTAAGAGCAGGTTTGGTCCATCAACACACATGTCTGGAAGACTTCAGGACTCCACACTTGGCAAGTCTCACACACAGACTGTTGGAAATGATCGACTCTGGCCGCTTTTATTTTGTTTTTTTAAAACCACACCGGATTAAAACCCTGTTCTCCATCAAATTATCCCTAACACAAGGTTTTTTTCCAATTTAAAAAGTGGTTATGTAAGATAAATCTACCACGAGGGCCACCAAAAGCAAAGTAAACATTTGATATACTCAAACATTCACAGCTGTACCTTTCTCGTGTCCCTTAAGCCCAAATCGAGTCATCAACTTCAAGCATTTGTCCGCTGGATCCCTGACCTGGAGCAGCCCTGAAGGTGGAGAGAGCACCTGCTGGCAAATTGCAATTACTGCAGCAAGCCTCCCAGAAGAACATGGCTCTCTGAGATACAGCTGCACAGCAGCCTTGAGCTCGCATCAAGGGACTTTGCTTTAGGATGAGATTATTGTCTTAGCGCACTAAATGCCCCTGTTTCACATCTGCGGCTGACCCGAAGTTTTGATCATCAATGATCTAAGATGACTAACTTAAAAACCGGTGAAACCAAGCCAACAGAACAAACAAACAAACAAAAACTGGGGGTGGGGGAGGTTGTTCATATCAAATGAACAGTTTGGTAGATTGCATCTTTCAAAATGGATAGCCAGGAGGTAACAATAACGGGAGAAAAAGCTAAGGGTAAAAATATCAGAAGCTACTTAAAAATTACTCTAAGGAAGTATTGAAGGAAAGTGTAGCTTTGTTGTGATGAAAGTTTAAAAACCATAAAAAACCAATAATGGGAGAGTCAGTACAAATGTGTGCAACTTCATGAAGGAAGGTGTTGCAAATATGACTTTACCAAAATGGGAAAGAATGCTCGTAATATATTAGCCATAAAATAGTAAGTTACAAAGCAATTCATTGGCATGGTTAACCACAAGAGTCCCTCTTTAGATGGCAGGATTATTCTATTTGATATTCCACATTGGATTAGTGGTGGTTTCTCCTGTGTTGCTTTTGTAGTACAGAAAAAAAAAATTAGGTAGAGCTGTGAGTTAAAAATAAATAAACGAACAAATAAATAAATAAACAGATGTCAGCCAGGCAATGGTGGTGCACGCCTTCAATCCCAGCACTCAAGAGGCAGAGGCAGGTGGGCCTGAGTTCGGGGTCAGCCCGTTATGCAGAGTGAGTTCCAGGACAGGACAGTCAGGACTACACAGAGAACCCCTGTCTCTAAACAAACAAAGCAAAACAATGCATGACACATGATTAGATAGACAGACAGACAGACAGAAAATGTCAAGGCCAGTGGAAGACAATCGTAATACCAGACGGTGTGTCTTCTTCACCCTAACCGGAAAAAGAACGGCATTCCGGAAATCCACTGTGCCCTTGAGAAACTCCGCAAGGCTCTGCTCTTCTGATGTGTAATTCCCTGCACCACTGAACCCCCTTTACTTCCCTGTGTCTGAGTCTTTTTATTTATTTAACTCTGCTACTGGAAATTATTTTTTTGTCAGTTTCTGGAATCCCACTCAACATTGCATCATACTTTTGAATTACATTTATTCATTACTCCTCCCCCATGTCAGTCCCAGGGATTGAACCCAGGAGGTCAGGCTGGGAGACCAGTACCTTAACCTGCTAAGTCAGCTCAGTATTTCTACCATACCTTTTCGGAAGAAGCACATTTAATGTTACCCGTGCATCATTCTTTCTAGTTATCTTACCCCATTCTCTACTCTTCAGCTAGCTTGAAAATGTCTTGTATGTATGAAATATCTTTGATTTTCCTTTTTCTGCATGTCTTTTCATCTTGGATATCCCCAGAAATGTGGAGCCCAACTGAAGGGCTCTCTAGCAGGTCCAAACATTAAAAACATGGCACTGGCAGGTCTTGCCTTTCCTTCTTCCTTCTCCCTTGCTAAATCATTAGATTACATTCCTAAAATAAACTCAAATGTCTATTCCTTATTTGGTCACTTCCTTATGCCTGGCTAAAACTCCAAGGTCCAGCTAGGAAAACACCAAAGTCCAGCAATCAAATTTCATTATTTGGGTACACAGGCTAAAATGTCCAATCAGGACTTACTCATCCTGACACAGACTTTCCCTTTTAATCCTTAAAAACCAATGCTGCAAAGACACTTGTTTCTGTCTTTGCCCAATCAAAAGGCAGCCCCTCCCCCTCCCATTTGCCCCTCTGAAGTAATAAATCTCCTTTGTCCTGAGAATTTGGTGTTTGGATGAGTCTGTACTGACTCCATGGCCCCTTAATTAACTACTTTAGTTATATAGCAGGATATCAATGACTATATGCCATCATTGTCTACATATTTCTTCCATTTTTTTCTAGATTTTTAAAAATAATTTTTTATTTATATGCATTGATGTTTTGCCTGCTTCATACATGTATGTCTGTATGAGGTTGTCAGATCCTGGAGTCACAGACAGTTGTGAGCTGGGTCCTGGGAATTGAACACAGGTCCTTGGGAAGAGGATTCAGTGCTCTTAACTGCTAGCTGTCTCTCCATCCCCACAGTTCTTCTCTTTGCAGCAGACTGCAAGTAAATACTTCTGAGCTGGGAATGTTCTGCCTATCTTTATCTTCTTTTAGTTCCTTAGACTATTTAACACACAGGAAGAGCATAACAAATGGTGGAGAACAAAACAAGTACTCAAATCATGAAGGCTCAGTGGTTGCCTCTGTGTTTTATGAGATGGATGTTAGATGTTCTCATTTCCTCTTGACTTGGTGGGTTAAGGGAGGATGCTGCTCCCTGGGGGACATTTTTCAATACTATCATAACCGGGGCAATGGAGACTACTAATGTTGCCCCGTAGAGCCGCGGGACAATGGTCGTCACCATGCTTCAGTGCCGAGGACAAATTTTGTGACAATCTTCATGCCCAAAGTACCAACAGTACAGAAGTGGAGAAGCCAGGCACACTACCACCCTGTTTATCTAAGAACCATCAGGAAGACATCACAATCAGGCTTATACTTCCTTCTTCACTGTCCCCAAACCCTCAGACTTCACTCTTAGTGAGAAATTCTCTGGGGTTAAGACTAGAAACCCTGTAAGCCTGCTCGGCCTACCTTTCAGGTTATTGTAAGGGCAAAGTAAATGAACAGTTCTTCAGGTGCTTTTCAAGATAGATGGGATAGATGCCAAGATAAATGCTGAGTGGAAAATGGGATATTTGGTGAACACAGATCTCACTCTTTCAATAAATACATTTATTTTCCACTTCAAGTCACTAAATCAACACTTACTAAGCACCGTTCATATAGAATAAAAAAAAAATGCTAGTGCTTTTTGATGAGAAAAAAAATCACAGAATTTTATAACAGGAAAACAAATGTTACTACATTGTGGACCCTATGCAGCCAAAATCCTCTTTACTAAATTGGAAAATGCTTTTCCTTTTCACTCTAGATGGGAATGAGCCAGGGTTGGAACAGTACAGCTGCATTAAACCCAGAACTCATTACCCAAGCTCATGTAATCAGTGCTGAGTCGTGTTGAATACTTCCCTGAAGTCTTATTTACATGAACTCTGCCTCCTTTTGTTTGGCTGCCAATATCTAAGCTCTTGGATTCATAATCCATATATCACATATGTTGAGATCTGAACTCCAAGAAAGCACCCAAAGAAAACATGAGGCCTGTGAAAGAATGGGGTTCCCAGAATTTCAGCCTATAGATCTTAACCAGACCCCGAGAATGCTGAATTCATAAGTAATTGTTTTAAAACAAACCAGGTACATTTATCCTTTGGTCAGGCTCCAAAGTGTTGATTTGATCTGTCAGGATGGTCTAAAATATGCATGATTATGTCTGAGAGAGCCAAAAGACCAGCAATCCTGTAACCATAACTCTGCGACTTTATTCACATGCTGGAAAGATTTGCTTCACATTGCATTTTCCAATTCCTTAAAAAAATTAATGGAAAAAGATTTTGCAGACTGGATCCCTGTGAGAAGAGGACATCTTTGGGCACTTTGGAAGAAGAGTTGTTCCTGAATGTCTGTGAAAACACCAAATACACTCACAACACTTCTGAGTCAAAAGAAAGGCTATGTGAGTCATTGTCTACAGAATTGCTCTTACATAAATATAATAAGGGTGAGGTACTATGTTAAAGGTGAGGTGAAGAAAACCTTACAATCTGTGTTGGGAGACGTTTGAAAATATGTCACCTGAAGTATATCATTAGACAATGAAAGAGACATGTCAATAAAAACCAGAGCTGACTCAGAAAATACCCCTGTGTCCAGATTTTTTTGGTTCTGTTGCTCTCCTTGTAGAGCTCCTGTCCCCTCCAGGTCTATCTCCCCCTTCTTTCATAAGATTCCCTGCACTCTATCCAAAGTTTGGCTACAAGTCTCAGTATCTGAGACTGATACTCCAACCAAGGACCATTCATGAAGATAATCTAGAACCCCTGCACAGATGTAGCCCATAGCAGCTAAGTCTTCAACTGGGTTCCCTAGTAATGGGAACAGGGACTGTCTCCTACATGAACTCAGTGGCCTGCCCTTTGATAATCTCCCCCTCAGGGGATTGCAGCCTTACCAGGCCAGAGGAAGACAATGCAGCCACTCCTGATGAGACCTGATAGACTAGGATCAGATGGAAGGGGAGGAGGACCTCCCCTATCAGTGGACTGGGGAGGGGCATGGGTAGAGAGAGGGAGGAAAGGTAGGATTGGGAGGGGATGAGGGAAGAGGGCTACAGGTGGGATACAAAGTGAATAAACTGTAATTAATAAAAATAAAATATATCTGAAAAAAAAAAGAAGAGCCGATAGTTTGTATAGATGAAAAAAAGAACAGAAAACTTGAGAGAGATGAAGGACTAGGTCTTGGTCTCAAATGATGGGATGGGGCTCGTCAGGTACAAAGAAAAGGATAAGAAACATATTTGAGAAAAGATGTGATGTAAGAAAAGATGAAGAGGTGGAAGGTGAAAGGTTATCAGTGCATTTAAAATAGGCATCACTAAGGTTCATAGTGTGTCCAAGACACTAGATGAGGTACCCCCTTAACCCCACACTAAGTCTTTGTAGAATGCACATTAATTAGGACAGACCACCTCACATACTGGATCCACAGGGCAGAAATCTCTGAAGTCATGTACAAATTCTCTGGACTAGTGGTTGTCAACCTTTCTGATGCTGAGACCCTTTAATACACTTCCTCCTGTTGTTATGACCCCAATCGTAAAATTATTTCATTACCACTTCATAACTATAATGTTGCTACTGTTACGAATCATAATATAAATCTCTGTGTTTTCTGATGATCATAGGCAACTCCTGTGTCAGGGTCATTTGACACCCCCAAATGGTTTGTGACCCACAGGCTGGAAACCACTGCTGTAACGGATGCACAAGATTGTATGTTTGGGCACAGACTAAAGCAACAGATTTTTAAATCACATCGGTTTTCAATTTTAAAATTTATGATTTGTACAGTTGTTACATATATAATGTATTGAATAGAAATAAGCTTATATAACTAAAAGTAAATATAGGTATGTTTTTATGAATGAGTGTTCTAATCCATTTGCTTACTACAGGACAATATCAAAAACAAACAAAACAAAACAAAACAAAAACCCTTCTGCATCTTTATTGTAATGTTGTGTGTGCTACACTGGAAGTATAAATTAGAACTCCAGGTTTGGAGAATATCTAGCTATTACAAGAAGGGTGAGGGAGAGAGGAGGGGCTGGTGAGAGAAGGCTGGTTGGGGACAAGGTGGGGGAGGTTTGGGACTGTTACAGGGAGCTCATGAGGCGCTTAGTCTCCTAAGAACAGATGGGTCTCACAATAGAATGTGCAGGAGCTGAAGCAGGCTCCCTTTCAGACAGGGGGTGGAGAGACTGTCATCAGGAGAAGATGTTTCTATCTCAAAACCACTGCAGGAATTTCAGCTGGGGAAGAATTAATGTGTACAGAGGCCGAGCTTGTCTGCCTTTTACAAGTTTGCTGATTCTAAACCAGGTATAAAGGTCTTACCCTTTACAGTAAGTTAAACATCGAAGGTTCCGAACTTTTTGTAGCTTATATCCACAAACTGTAATTTTTGCCGCTCAGAAAAGAAAACTTCCATTAAGAAACCATCTAAGGCTGAAATCCTCCAGCCTATTTCTTCCAAATTAGACACAGAAGGCACTGCCAAGGTTAAGTCAGCCTGCAGTCTACGAAAGCCCCCTTTACATTCCAGAACAAAGACCACAGATTCATTTTTCCTCCGCCATCATGTGTGGCTTAGCTGTTCTCCAGCGGGCTATCAAGTCCCTCATTTGCCTAGTTTCATCTGTGGATGAAAATCAGTTTGCAAGGTGCCACACCAAGGCCCGATGAAACAGTGAAACCTTCCTTCTGCTTCCACAACATATGAGAAGTTTGGGGATGAACCCTAGAGACAATTGGAGGGCCTGCGATGGAACTGTCATTCTAAGTCATTAGAGTTACACAACAGGGCTGCACCACTACACTCTTGGGTTTGGGGATATAAAAAAAAAATAAAATAAAAGTGTTTTATAGCTGCTAGTGGCTACTAATGCCTGAAACACATGCTACTCATTATAGAGTAACTTCAGTCAGAATCTACCAGCCTCATAACCACAACTCACATCCAGACCATCACACACACACACACACACACACACACACACACACACACTGCATTTCCTCTGCCTGGCAGTGGAATTCTGTTGACTGCTAGTGAGAAAATACAATTCCCCTTTGGAGAGTGTGAGCTAATTAGGGCGGTCCCAGTAAGGAAAAGATTAACGGACAGAAAACAAAAAACAAACAAACAAAAAAACTCCAAATAACTCTTTAGTGGTCTCTTGGGTTCTCAGTCTTCTAAAAAAAAAAAAAAAGGAAATAACCCCTCAGGTTAAAAAGATATTTGTAAATCCTTGTTCAGCATCTTGACAGGTAAAAGCGTTCTATTGCACACTCCAATCAGATCCTCCTCCATCATTTCACCATAGAGAGTCCTCTTGTGTCCTCGCTGGTTCCTGTAGGTATTTAAGTGCTTATGCTGGGCCAATTCCATTCTTCAATGTAAAACTGGCATGAGCCAGCAAGACAACACTGAGAAAAATACAAAACTAAAGTTCGGAGATGGATTAGATGTGCTTCAGACTGGTTGTCTAAAATGGAGCTGCAAAATTAGAGAAACCAGTACAGTGGTGGAATTTTGTGAAACAAACTGAACTACCATCTTTCAACTTTAGCCAGTTAGCATTCTCCGGACAGAAAAGCTATACGCTTATTTTTAAAATACAGAACAATAGGTAAATATGGAGATGCTTTTCTTACATTGTCCCTGGTGATGACATTTAGGAAAGCCATTCACTGTATCCCTCAATTTGAATGTTATCCTTAACTCCTTTATCCCTACCTGAAATTTCTTGAATGTCTTTTTTAAGTGATGGCATAGAAATCCATTATTGTGTTGCTATCACAGCTAGGCCACCCTAATGATGTGGTAGGGAACTAAACATTATATTTAGTCAAGTGTGTCTTCATCTGGAAAACCTGAGCTCTACGTTAGTGCCAACACAATAGAATGTGGCACTTTCCTGAATGAGGTACTGTGATTTCTAAAGTGCAACAACTATATAAGTTAGTTCACAACCACTGGCTACTTGAGAAGAGCCACAATTTACATGGGTGAACAGTTAGATGAATGAATTCATCAATGGGAATGAAAGCATATTTGAAAACCTTGCAAGATAGCCTGAATAGTTAACAGTGAGTACCCATAATCAATGACTCTGACTATTAACACGTTGCATTCAAAGCCTTTACTTTCTTTTAAATAGAAACCAATCTCTATTTTAAATTTAAAATATCTAGAAACTAGAATGGTTTAATTTTTCAAAACACTCTACCCAAACACCATAATAGGTGTAATTTTATTATAGCTAGGCCATAGACATGCATTTATGTTTGTATCTTTAGTGAAAATGTATAATATCCTTTAAGCTATGGGATGTAACAAAAACCCCAATGCACTTATTAATAGTGCGTGCATTTTGCCCATGGAATCCAGTGGCTGGAAATATCTTCAGACATAAAGTAGTTTAAGGTCACACCCAACATAGGAATTCTTAGTAAAACATCCTGCACAGACAGCTATCCTGTCTGTGTCCACTACTCACGATTAGGAAATCTCTCAGAAAGCAGTTCATTCGTAACAGAACAGCCCCAGTTGTTGTAAAACTTTCTTCTTTGTGTGTGTGTGTGTGTTAATTTTATTTATTAGTTACATTTTATTCACTTTGTATCCCCCCTGTGGTTCTCTCCCTCCTCCCGTCCCAATCCCTCTCTTCTTCCACCCTCTGCATGCATGCTCCTCCCCAAGTCCACTGATAGGGGAGGTCTTCTTTTCCTTCTTTCTGATCCTAGTCTATTAGGTCTCATCAGGAGTGGCTGCATTGTCTTCTTCTGTGGCCTGGTAATGCTGCTTCCCCCTCAGGGGGAGGTAATTAAAGAGCAGGCCAATCAGTTCATGTCAGAGACAGTCCCTGTTCCTATTACAATGGAACCCACTTGGATACTGAACCGCCATAGGCTACATCTGTGCAGGGGTCTTAGGTTATCTCCATGCATAGTCCTTGGTTGGAGTATCAGTCTCAGAAAAGACCTCTGTGCTCAGAGATTTTAGTTCTGTTGCTCTCCTTATGGAGTTCCTGTCCTCTCCAGATTTTACTGTTTCCCACTTCTTTCCTAAGATTCCCTGCACTCTGCCCAAAGTTTGCCCATAAGTCTGAGCATCTGTATTGGTAGTCTGCAGGGCAGAGCCTTTCAGAGGTCCTCTGTGTCAGGCTCCTGACTTGTTCCTTCTTTTCTCCTCCTTCTGATGTCCATCCTCTTTGCCTTTCTGGATAAGAATTGAGTATTTTAGCAAGAGTCCTCCCTCTTGATTAGTTTCTTTAGGTGTACAGATTTTAGTAGGTTTATCCTATATTTTATGTCTATATGAGTGAGTATATACCGTGTGTGTCTTTCTGCTTCTGGGATACCTCAAGAAGTTAAACAGCAAAAAAATCAAGTAATCCAGTTTAAAAATGGAGTACAAAGCTAAACAGAGAATTCTCAATAGAGGAATATCGAATGGCAAAGAAACACTTAAAGAAATGCTCAACCTCATTAGCCATCAGGGAAATGCAAATCAAAATGACCCTAAGATTTCATCTTACACCCATCAGAATGGCTAAGATCAAAAACTCAAGAGACAATACATGCTGGAGAGGTTGTGGAGAAAGGGGAACCCTCCTCCACCGCTGGTGGGAATGTAAACTCGTACAACCACTCTGGAAAGCAATCTGGTGCTTCCTCGGACAACTAGGAATACCGCTTCCTCAAGATCCAGTTATACCACTCCTAGGAATATACCCAAAAGAGTCTCAAGTACACAATAGGGACATTTGCTCAACCATGTTTGTAGCAGCCTTATTTGTAATAACCAGAAGCTGGAAACAGCCCAGATGCCCCTCAGTAGAGGAATGGAAGCACAAATTGTGGTATATCTATCCAATGGAATATTACTCAGCAATAAAAAACAAGGAAATCATGAGATTTGCAGGTAAATGGTGGAAACTGGAAAAGATCATCCTGAGTGAGGTATCCCAGAAGCAGAAAGATGCACACAGTATATACTCACTCATATAGACATAAAATATAGGATAAACCTACTAAAATCTTCACTGGCATAGAAACATACTGGTGGATCAATGGAATCAAATAGAAGACCCTGATATAAATCCACACACTTATGGACACCTGATTTTTGACAAAGATGCCAAAACCATTCAATGGAAAAAATACAGCATCTTCTACAAATGGTGCTGGTCTAACTGGATGTCTACATGTAAAAAAATACAAATAGATCTATACTTATCACCCTGCACAAAACTAAAGCCCAAGTGGATCAAAGACCTCAACATAAAACCAGACATACTAAACCCCTTAGAAGAAAAAGTGAGGAAGAGCCTTGAACTCATTGTCACAGTAGACAACTTCCTGAATAGAACACCAACAGCACAGGCTCTAAGAGCATCAATGAATAAATGGGACCTCATGAAACTGAAAAGCTTCTGTAAAGCAAAGGACACTGTTGTCAGAACAAAACAACAGCCTACAGATTGGGAAAGGATCTTCACCAACCCTATATCTGACAGAGGACTAATATCCAGTATATATAAAAAACTTTCTTCTTAAAGAGATGTGCCTGTCTATCAAGATATTAGCTCTCTAACAGTCTACTCCATCTGTAGAACTGCTTTGCAGGACACTTCTTTATATCTAATGATTCATTTCCTTTCAGTCTTCCTTCCTTTTCTCTTTGTTTGTTTAAGACAGGCTTGTCTCAGACTCACAATTGTCCTGCCTCAGGTTCCATGACTTTCAGGTCTTTACCACTTGATAGATGTCAAGTCAAGGACAAGAGGAAGAGTCCAAGAAGATTTCAGGTATCAAACCAATGGTATAAAAACCTTTGGAAGGCTTGGAAGAAAAGCAGCTTGTAACTCCTTAGAACTCAGCAGGGACAACAACAACGCTAGAACTCAAGTCAGTAAACTAAACTACAGAAGAAGTGATACAGGAGAACTCACGTGGCAGAAATATATGCAGAAAATCTCTTTGACTTCCACGGGACTTCAAATATAAGGCAGCACCTAATTAAAAATAATTAGTAAGAACCTACATAGGAGTCAGTAGTGCGCCATGGCTAAAAATGTCTGAGCAAATCTAGCTTGATAATAATAGAAATTAATTAATTTCCTGTATCTTGTGAGATATTCACTTTTTAATACAAAAAATAAACCATGGTCAAAACCCATCTTGGAACACTGCCTTAGAGGTTTTTGGACAGACTAACTGTGTCCATAACTGGTTAGCATAACAGAGGATCAGGGAATCCTATCAGATGTGAGACTGATCATGGTCAGAGAATAGACTATGCTGTAGAATGCAAGAGAGCTTCAGACTCTAAGGACTGTGTGTGTAGTGTGGAGCATCAAACCCAGGACCCTGTTTTGCAAAGAAAGAGCTCCAGCACCGAGACACACCCTCAAACTGGGAAAGGACATTTTAACACAGAGACATTGTGGCTGCTCCACTGAGCATGAGGAGATTTCAGGAGTCGGGTGTTCGGGCACTGTCATATATCCTTAATGGTAAAGATGTGGCTGAAGAAAAGCAAGCACTGGAAACAGAATTGGAAGTTTATTGAATGTCTGCTCCTTGGCAGCTGCTGAATTTCTAGCATTTATGCAGATTTCCATGCTATGCTATACCATAGGTTCCCCATCTAATTGGAAGTGGGTTGGACTAAAGAAACTTTAGCTCTGAGATTCTGAGATTCTTAGGTGCTTACTACTTTACTGTGCTCTGTCTGTAACACTGTTCAGAGTTGGGAGCATTGACAAATATAACTTTATAAAGCATATTGGGAGAGAGGTGCTTTATATAACATTTCATTCTTGAGTCAACAAGAATGAATGCCTATTATGTTTTGAGTAGGAAAGTGCCCCTTGAAGAATAGCCTATCTCAACGGGTTCCAACCTGTCATTACAACCATCCTTTAAAGTCGAGTACTTGGGCCAATTCAGAGTCACACAACCAATAAATAAGATGTCCGTATAATTTATCTTCCAATTCTGGACATTTCTGAAAGTGAAAAGGATGCTATTAATAACTGTGCCAGGGCAGTGTGTGTAAAAAGAGGGCTGCCTAGACAAATGAGGACAACCAGTCACCCTATTAATAAGTCTCCGTGGCAGAGGGAAACCTACGCTTTCTGAGAAAAAAATAAATCCTCTTTAAAGTTGAATGTGCAGGCTCAACACCCATGGCTTTGTCAGCCTGGCTTTTCTTTCTCCATTTCTGTGGAGAGTACTGCTGCCCCATTCCAGTACCCTATCACTCTTTATCAAGAAACTGGCACTTTATTCTTTGTTCATGGGACATGTTTTATAATTAACCAGCTCTAGTGGGAAAAACTCACCACACAGGACTTTAGTGCTACCGGTAAGGCTGTGGTCTGTTAGTGAGGATGGAGCCAACACCTAGAGAAAGAGGAACTGGGGATAAATTAAAGAGACACTCCCAGGATGCTTGGCTCTGTTTTCGGTTTACCTGGTGATCAACTGTGCATCGTGGTCTGTGTATCGTGGTCTCACGTTTCAGGTGATGCATTAATATCCATCCAATATCTTTTTATTTCTCACTTCAGCTACCTACAGTCACATTTAAGATCATCTGATTCAACTGAGTATTCAAGATGTAACGAAATGATTTAAATGTAAATGTAAAAGATGACTCTCTCAAAGCTTCTTCAAGTTTCCACGTTGACTCTGTTCCTTTGTTTGTTTGTTTCTTTCTCTTTTTTTTTTTTTTAGGAGAACAGGATATCTAAACTACTCTGACATCAATTTACTTGTGTTCCTTCTCACCCTAACTTTGAACAGCTGTTTGATAAACGCGTTCTTATCTTATTTCTGAGACCAGCCTCATCTGCATCACCAACTTGTGTGATGGTGCACCTTTCTTGATCTGTCAATCTCTTGTTTTGGTAACGTATTTATCATGGGGAGAAGGGAGAGAAGCTTGGTTGGGAAAATGGTTTCAAAAGATGGGGCTGTAGGCAAGCCGGTGGAGCATGTCCTTAATTAGTGATTGACAGGGGAAGGCCCAGCCCATTGTGGGTGGTGCTGCCCCTGGGCTGGTAGTCCTGGGTTCTATGAGAAAGCAGGCTGAACAAGCCATGGGATGCAAGCCAGTAAGCACCACCCCTCCATGGCTTCTTCCTCAGTTCCTGCCTCCAGATTCCTGCCCTGTTTGAGTTCCTATCCTGACTTCCTTCAATGAGGGACTGCGGTGAGAAAGTATAAGCCCAATAAACCCTTTCCTTCCCATCTTGGTTTTGGTCATGGTGTTCATCACAGCAATAGTAACCCTAAGTACTTTAGGACATGTTTGTTTAAAGGCAGGTTGACCTCTAGCAGAGGACTAGGGGATAAGAGAAAGAAAACAGAATGGAGAAAGTCCTGGGGAGAGGGAGGTGCTTTCTCAAGGTCAGGTCAGAGGAAAGCTGCAGAAGGGCAGCCTGTAATCTAATACAGTGGCTCTGCCCTGGAGATTTGTTTGGGTTCAGGTCCTAAGGAAGATCCAAGGCCGGGGACAGCCTTTCTGATAATACAGACAGGAAGCTCAAACCTTTTCTTTGACCTTGACACCTAACAATGAAGCTGGTCCGATTCCATTTTCATTCATGTTAATTTTTGAGTTTTCTTTTTAATTATATGTAAATTGTTTTTTTTTCATGATTGTCAAAAAATTTATGTGTATCGAAGTTAGGTTCAGGATCAGATTTCGTTTCCTTTCTGCTAAATCAACATATTTTGCTGAAATACATTGATCTATATTTTAGAAAAACAATAAGGCTGTTTTCTGTAAGCATCCCTTGTCCAGAGCAGAGCTACTGCAGTATCAAATGCCAGGCTCTGGATGTCATATTGAGTAAGTCTTAGACCCTGGGCCAAGCTACAATGATGACAGTGGAGACTTCACTACATTTTGAAGCTCTCTAGTATGCCTAGATTCTTGACTTTTCCCCTTGTCTCTAGGCCACCATTACCTGGTAACTGAAGGAAGCAAGGTCACATGTTTAGACTTTTTTCTTTTTTTTTGGGGGGGGAGGGGTTTATTGAAGCACGGTTTCTCTCTGTAGCCTTGGTTGTCCTGGACTTGATTTGTAGACCAGGCTGGCCTTAAACTCACAGAGATTCACTTGCCTCTGCCTCCCAGAGTTGCTGAAATTAAAGGCATGCACCATCACACCTGGTGCCTTGAAGCTGGTTTTCTAAGCAAGATTTCAGAGATGTTCAGCAAGACTTGGCTATGTGTAATGAGTTGGGCTTTTTCTTGCTGAGGACTCATTCCCCAATTTGTTCTCCAAGTCAAGAATAGTTAGGCCTTTGTCCCACCTGGTACTTGTTCTATCAAAGCACACATACTTGTTTTGTTCACATTATGCTCAGATGGTCTCTGCTGTGTTTAAATACCAGGTAGAACAGGTCAGAAAACACCGACTGCCCTTCAGCCACACTCTACAGTCAGACAGCTCTGGCACACCTCAGATGACCTGATCTAGACGACAGAAGTTCAATGCATCTACTTCATCCTTAACATTCTCCCAATCTACAAAAGCATGACTATACCCCTTGCCATCAAGAACACAGGCAGAGAAACAGCACAGACACTCACAGGGTGGAGTACATGTCTACTTTACACAACAGTCAGAGAAGGCATCTCCGGGAAGACAAAAACTAAACACCAGTCCTATAAACAGCCAGAAGGAGATGTTTCCGGGTTGGGGCTGGAAAGAGCAAAGGCCCCTAAGGCAGAAAACACTATGACACACTTTAAGCAACGTAAGGAGGAGAGCTGAAGTGAAGACTTCAAAAATACATAAAACAAGTTCAACTCAAGAGAAGTAACAGGAGAAATAGACAAATCCATAGTCACTGTTGGAGACTTAACAAAAAATTTCCATAGAACTTAGTGATTTATAACAGCAAGATGGGTTTCTGCAGGGGTGGTTGGAAGCATTGAGCTGAGTGGTTACATGAGAGTGGTTATGTGGGGGTTCCTCAGCGCACTGCCTTCTACACATCAAGGGGGACTGTCACCATTACTATCAGAGGTCTGCCTCAGGGTTTGAGGGTCCACAGTCCTGAACCCTCAGTTCCTCAATGTCTGTAAGCAAGAGCTTACCCATACTCTTGTCAGGGGGTATGACCCCCCTCAAGCAGTCAGGGGGGCTGCTTGAATGTCTGCAGACTCTGATCACTGGTCCCCAAGACTGACATATCTAAAAGAGAGCAATCCAAAATGAGTCTTTAGAAACTAACACATTGTCACTTTTGACAGATTCTTTTCATTAAAAGCAAGACAGAAAGTCCAGGTCCCATTCAAAGGGAGGAAAGGAGAAGCAGCAAAGAACCTGTAGCCATGACTTATAATCATGACAGCTGTGAGACTCTAAAGACATCCAAAACTATACAATAGGAAGGATTCACTTGAATCAAAAGGCAGGAGAGTTGGGCTGCAGACACAAATTTGAAGTCACCCACATAAATGGTATTAGTTGTCATGGCACTGGATGAAACCATTGGACTTTTTTTTAAGTTGGGGACCCAGCCCTGAGCTCTAGGATGTCTTTTAGAAAATAAAAGTTTGCTGAAGGAAAACAAGCCAACAAAGAGAAGTAGAGAACCATTGCCCCTGACATGGAAGAAACCGGGGGGGGGGGATGTCACTGAAACACAGAAACAAATGCTTTAGCAATAACGAATAATACAATAAACGGAATGCTTGATAGTATTACTGAACATCTTCTCTTGCTCAGGGTCTTGTTCTAAGTGCTTCACACACATTAGTGTGTCCTGATACATGAAGTAAGGAATTTGATTCCCTGTTTATACTTGGAGAAATTCAAAGAGAGTCAAACAGTCACCGAGCTATGGGAATAGAATAGATGCAGACTAACCTGAGGCCCATTTAATCCCACTCTCCCTCTAGTCCATGTATGCAGCGAAGGCCTTTAAAATTCATCCAGCAAATACTAATCAGATGGCGGGTACCACTGAGGCATCAAAGGCTTCTGTGGTGACTAAAATACTCAGAATGAAATCTCTGCCCTGCAGAGTGTATCTTCTAGTGAAAGAGATGAATAGGATGATGAATACATGAAGTATATTCAATGCAAAAGAGTGGTAAATTGGTAAACTATAGAGCAGAGAGAGATCAGAAAGGAAGTGTGTGTGGAGTAGTCTGGGAGTGATTTTGGAGAGACCACTTAGGAAAAAAATTAAAAAAAGACTTAGTAAAAAACTTCAAGTGAGGAATGAGCCAACTAGCACCATACAGATACCAGGGGTGGGGGAGGGGGGACGGGGCATTCCAGGCAGAAACAAAGCTAATTTAAAAGGCTCTGGGCAAGAATGTACACTGGGAAAGATTAATAAGAAGGCTACAAAGTGGTCAGAGAGAAACCAGAAAAGAGTGTCTTGAGAGGAGAGAGAGAACAGGGGTAGAACAGATAGGGTCTCTTTGGCAAGCCGAGGGTGAACCCTGACTTTTATCCCAAGTCAGACAGAGGAACGTTGGGGAGTTTTTGAGGCAGGAGAGCACATGTTCTGACTTAGGTGTTGAGCTGCTCATTTGGCTGCCGTCGTAGCTGCAGGCTGGAGCAGGAGGCCAGAACAGTAGCCAGACCATCTAGGAAGCTACTACAATAATCTAGGCAGTAGCTGTCAGTGAGTTGGCACAGTGTTAACAGTGAGCTGACAAGGGAGACTGGGTCCTGGAAGTATTCTGAAGTGTAAGCCAATGGAATGCGCTGATGCACTGGATACAGGCCCTGGGAGAGGAAGGGAAGTCAAGCTCCACCAAAGGCTTTGGACACTGGGAACAATCAGAGCATGTCACATCAAACTTACGGTCTTGAGACCAGATGAGGCCACCAACAAAGCGAGTGTAAAAAGCAAACAGCTGAGGTCAATGTTCTAAGCTCAGTGTGACTCCGGTATCTAAGGCTGGGGTTGCAAATAAGAATCAGAAAGGGGATCTGACAGGCTACCAGAGAGACAGCTGAGAAAGGAGGCAAGGGTGAGGTCCAGGGTGCCAGGCGAAACAAGGAGTTCAAGAAGAGAGCGTGAACAAATGCTCAAGGGAAGCGAGAACTTCCCTTGAACTCCTTAGCGGCTATTCATTGACCTTGATAAGAATACCTTCTTGGCTGACTGGTGGAAATGCCTGACCAGAAAGGATTGAAGAGAAAATGAAGAATATGATTAGAGGTGACAAAAATAGGTATAGGTTCTAAAAACTTGACAGAGAAGGAGAAGAGCAATGGGGGATTGTCAGGAAAAGAAAAGTCAAGGTTCATTTGGTTGTTGCTGTATTAATGGGTTTTGGGTTTTTTTTGTTTGTTAGTCTTTGTCTGTTTTTTGTTTTGTTTTGTTTTTTGAGTCAGGATCTTACGTTGCCCAGGCTAGCCTCCAATTTTCTATGTAGCTGATGCTGGCACTGGCTCAGTAGGAAGAGAGAGTGTAGACTTAAACTACTGGTTCCAATGTTACTGTTAATCCAGGTCAGAAATCATGTATGTGTGGAGGAAATAGTCCTCTCTCAAAGGTAACCATGTCTGTAGGCTCAGATCTGCCCAGTAGGAAGGAAAGAAGGAAGGAAGGGAGAGAGAGAGAGAGAGAGAAAGGAAAGGGGAGGAGGGAGAGAGGGAGGAAGGGAGAGAAGGAGGGAAAGAGGGGCCATGCATCAGGGAAAGAGGAAGGGGGTGCCTGGTCTCTGAAGCACAGGGGTCTAAAGACACAGAGTGCGTGGCAGAGTTTAGATGCTGAGCTGATGCCCAGAAGTACGGACGTGAGTCACCTTTAGGGAAGGCCACGGGAAGGCCAGATGTTCTGCTCTGAGAGTTTCTCTTCTATTTTTAAAACATGCATATATGTGGCATGTGTGCACCACATGTATGCAGGTACTCACATGGGCCAGACGCGGATGTGGGAGCCCCTGCAGTTGGAATGAGCTACCCTACTTGAGTCCTGGGGACTGAGCTTGGGTCCTCTGGATGAGCAGGAAGCACTTTTAACCACAGATCCATTTCTTCAGCCTCTACAGTTATTTTGTGATGAGAATGCTTAAAACTTATTTCCCAGTCACTGGCAAGAGTACAGTGTATCTCCTTATTATTAACCATAGTCACCGTGACATACAGTCAATCCCTTTTATTCATTTCTCCTGTCTAAATGAACATTTTTGTCCTCTTCCCCACTTAACCAATGTCCAGACCCCGATGACCACCATTCCACTCTCTGCTTTTACAAATCTGTTTTCACTTTTAGCAGTAAGACCACATGAAATTCCACACCTGGCTTATTTTACTCAACTTTATAATCTTCAGATTCATCCATGCTGTCCCAAAGGACTTGAAGGATATTTCCCTGTTTTGTTTTGTTTTGGTTTTTTTAGGCTGAATAATATTCCATCATGTGTATATATAACACATACTCTTTATCCATTCATCCAGTGTTGGATACTTCGATTTTATATCTTGTCTCTTTTGAACAATGTAAAAAAAATGAGATAGAAGTATATCTTTTTGATGTACTGATTTAATTTCCTTTTGGTGTGTACCCAGTGTTTGGCTGGATTCTGTTTTCTTAATAATGACAAGATGTGGTTATCACTCAGGGAGAGGAGGAATTTGGAACCCAGAAAGACTGACTAAAAACAACCCAATTTCATCGGTGAAGCAAATGTTCAACATGGAAACATCGCAGACTCCCTGGTCTTCATTAGCTACCATTTTGAGTTTCCTTCTAGAAGTTAACTTACAATAAGTCTATCGAACTCTGTAAACTTCTTCTCCAAACACTAAGACAGTGCAAGTGGGTGACAGAGAAGACCCGGCCTACTGTCTACCTCCATAGAAGCAACTCAGCTTTACAACTACAAAAAGTGGCAACTACAAATGAGAAGCCAGCGGTGACACTGGACACTGTGTTATTCCTGCTGCTGATCTTTTTAAGTGAGTTTCTATTTTAAGAGCCTGGATGTCAATACTGTTTAATTTAATCAGCTTCTCATAGGTTAAGAAGGAAATTGAAAAATCCAAGTGAGGGCAGAGATGTATCATCATCATAAGTGTTACAGAGCAGAGGACAGCTTATCTATCCATCCTGAAAGTCAGATGTGACCGAGTAGGACAGTCCTTTAGCCTTCCTGATTTATTTGGATCTTATCGAGATCTGCTCACTGTTATTTGGGGAGCTCTCCCAGAATGATAATTTGCCAGTTTGATAGAGGGGCCACAGAGTCATCCCTGTTGGCTCTGACAAGGTCATTTTAGAAGCACTAGTTGAGAATTCAGTGAATTCTAACCCTCTCACATAGGCATATAAGACCTGGTATGCTCAGGCGTCAGGATATGTTCCCCAGGCCCATTTCCTGATATTCTACTTTCAGAGACTGTAGAATAATGGGACTTGTAGAGTTTTTGATGATTCATGTTTCTAAAGAAATAGCCCAGTTTCACCTGGAATTGTATTTCTTTTCTTGTCTACCTGGAAATAACTCTTCCTTCAAGCTTCCGCAGACACTTAAGCTTTCTTGGATTTTCTGCATACCCATCTACACTATACACTCAGCTGTCTGAGTATGTCATGATTTCTGCCATCATCTACAACAGTAACACTTGGGGCCTAGGTCTAATTTGTGTCCCACCACTTAGCATGATGCCTTATGGATGATAAGCGCTAAGGCTGGAGAAACAGCACCACCAGATCCAATGTGGAAGGAAAATTACACACCTAAAAAAGCAAACGCTTCTTTTCTTCGCGATCAAACCTCAGCCCTTCCCCAAATCCATAGAGCATTGTGGGCATTAGAAGACTAACATGGTTAAGTTTAGATTTTAAACTTAGCACCACTGTGCCTCTCTCAAGAGCCCCTTTCTGCCTCAGTTTCCTCTTGCTGACTGATGCTATACAAGTGTGGTGTGCTCACCGAGGTGCCCAGTGTGTGGAGAATCAGACCCAAGCCCTGTTGCCACCATGATGGTTGTCTCCGCATGCTAGATCCTCACCAACTATGCTATGTCTGGCACTTGTCTGGAGATCTTAAGCATTTCAGCTTCCGTATGTGCCTCATGTTCCCCTCAGTTGCCTCCTAGCATATGGCCTCCTCTAGACGTCTGCTCCTTCAAGGGAAGGAGCATGGCACTTCTGTTGCAACCTCGCTCTCCCCTTACCCCCTGCCTACATTAGGGAGTTTCCATGTCTCTGAGGGTTCCTTGTGGCTGTGTGTTATATCTGATGAGTCTGCCTCTATTCGCTCCAGATAGAGAGAGCAACAACGAGCAAAGAAACAATTCTGCTCGAGTCTGGCTTGGCAAAACAGTGAGTTTATTGGGGTTATTCACGGAGCCACTGAATGGATCTGTATTGTCCTAGGACCCCCAAGAGCAAGTTCTTGGCACAAAGGAGATTTATTTGCCCCGGAGGGACAAAGGGTCAGGGAATAAGAGACAAAGACAAGAGATAGAGGACTAGGGAACAGTAGAGGAGAATGAGGGAGAAGTAGGAAGGGTGTTTGTCCTGGAGGGGGACAAAGCACAGTCTCTGGTGAGAGAGAAGGCAAGTGTGGCACATAGATGTCAGTTTTTAGAGGTAAAGAAATAAACCCTGTATTAGGGTGAGGTGTTTAATTTTATGAGGCCTGTTAATTAGGTGAGCCAAAGGGGGCTTTTGATTGTTAGACTTCAATATTTTGATTGCTGGATCTTGATAGTCAGCCTCAAGAGAAAGAAGTGGCCAAACAAAAAATAGACCTTGGGGGCTAGCTTTAGAAATATAATCTAATGTTTATTTTGTTTGTTTGTTTGTTTGTTAGCAAGGCAGAGGGAATGGGGAGGGGGGAGAAGGGTAAGGCCTTCCAGAGCCATGTTTACCATGCTTAGACTAGCTTGGGTCCCTTCAGGCCTGTGCAACTTAAAGGCAGTAGCATCACTGAAAAGCCCACCCCAGCATGGTGACAGATCACAAACCTGAGAACCCAGAGCACACTGCATAGCCTATCGGCAGCTCAGCAGGCTGGAGACTCTCTTTTCCTGGCAACTCAGTTGCTCTAAACCTCTCCCAGGAAGCTTGTCTGGTTTCTGCTTCTTCCAGACAGTTGGTTAGTAAAGCAGAGTCTTCTTTGCTGCTTGGCTGTTCTTCTCTAAGAAGGACTCTCAGCTTCCACTGCTCCATCTGGCAGGGTGAGGTCCACTCACTTGGTCAGTTTCAGGGACTTCCTGAAGCTATTTTGAGTGATTTACCTTTCAGGAGCTTCCTGCAGGATGGGATTTTTTTCAGTCTTGGAGGACACAAAACAGTTTTAAACCATCAATGGCCATATCATGCATAGAGGTCCACCTTGTCATACTCAGAACTGCTTCATCTGTTACCTTTTGCAGCATTTCCTCTAGACACTATATTCTTCTAAAGGGTCCTCCTGCTGTCTGCGCATGAGGTGCAACCTTTCCTTTCTCTTGCACTGAATCTGTTGCCATTTCTGATCTCAACTCCACACCCAGCTTCTATAGCTCCCTTGAGACCTGTCTCAATGAGTTGCAGTTTGCCTTTATTTCCATTTCCGGCTCCAGAGGTCACCTACTGTTTGCTATGTGCCTTTTCACTGGAAGGTAACTGCTGATCTTACTACAGCTGATGAGGGAGTCTGTTGGCCCAGTGGAATTCCTTGAGATGCTTTTCTTCCATGGGATCTCATACATGCATGCATTAGATTTTACTACAATTTGCTAGCTTTAACCAAAGCCATCCAAACAGCCCAACCATTTCCTGCTAGCTGACTCTCTGAAGAGAAAGCATTCCAGATGGAGTGGACAGTAGCTCAACAAGTGAAACCATTGGCTTTTTATTCAAATGAACTTTCCAAGCTGAACTTCAGACTTATGTAATATTTTGCCTAGGGCTTTTTATGTATTACTAGCAGATAATTTGGAGAAATTAAATGGCTCTGTAGTAGACACAAATATGAGAGTATAGCATTCTGAATGTGCAACTGTTCCCCAAGAACTTAATTAGAAACGTCCATTGCCTCCCATTCATTTAAACTCTCATTCAGTTGAAGTGGTATATTTTAGGGGAGAGGTGTGGAGAGAGAGACTGCGGGTAAACAAATTCCTCTGAGACCATGGGTATCACAATCCTTGGAACATTTTCTTCAGCATCATTCACTGTATTCATGCTATGTGTAAATGACTTTTCCTTGATTTTTGCTCTCATAGTCGTCTATGGAAGTGTGTGGGGGGTCCTATGAAATCAGTTTATACATACTACTATGCTCCTCTTCTAGGATACACACACACACACACACACACACACACACAGACACACACATATATGTATCACATTTCTAGACCTAGGACCACTGTAACCTGATGATGATCCTTCTGTTACTAAAGGTTCGTGTCCTTCAGAAAGAAGGGGGATGGATGGCTTCTTCTATATCCTAAGGAAAGATATCACACAAGGTGACTGCACAAATCATGTTAAGTGGATATGGGAAAAGGACGGGAGGCTGAGGGGAAAGAAATCATGGTTTACAAGTCTTCTGAGAGATGATTCATTCAACAGTCATGGTTCTCCTTCTCCATACTTAAAAAGCAACAGAGCCAAAACGGTCTGAATTCTCTTCCCCCCCCAGCCAAGAGCGCTATGCAGACAATTGAGAAGTGATGGCGAGAGAGGGACTTCCTCCCTCCTGAGGCATCAACCTGAAGCCCCCTGGAGACTGGAGTAGAGGTCCTCTACACATCTGCATTCCAGCAACCCACTCCCACATTTAAGCTGCTGTTCCCACAAGAGTCTGGCCCTAAATATAGCTCCTGCAATTCCTCCTGACAGAAGGCTCCTGCTGCCCGAGAACTGAATCTTCCTTTCGTATACTCCTAATATGGTCAGCAGCGCAGCCTGCAGCCTGGCAGCCAGGGATGAGTCTCCACACCACCCAAGCTTAACCCTTCAGTGGTGGACAAAAGGGAGGCCAGACTGACCAGGAGTCACCGCAGACGCTCTGTGCCACGTGAAAATAAACCAAAAGGCTGTGGTCTAAACAAGGTCCAGCCTGCTTTTCAGATGGACACATCCGCAGTGGTCAGCGTTCCACCAAGGGAGTGGGGCAAAGATGGAGTGCTTGACACCCTCATCCCCAGTTCACTGGCATGAAATGGGAAATGGAAAAGAGGCAGGGAAACACACATGATTTATGCTTTCAGAAACAGGGTTGGCGAGTGACAAGGATGTGCCACCCTCTCTGCTATGCATCTGCTTTGCAAAAAAAGCTGCTGTCCAGGACACAGGGGAAAACATGTCCTTGCAAGTTTTCTCCAGTAGAGCAGGCAGGGTGCAGAAAATGGGTGCAGCTGAAGCGGGCTTCCAGTGTTCATCTGATACTAGCAGCCAAACCAAAGCTTAGAACCACTCTGCTTTTCAAAAAGCCCATCACAAGCCGTGAGGCTGAGATCCTGAGAGTAATAAGGAGAAGCCAGCCAGTGGTTAGGCAATCAATGCCCCTAATAACTCACTACCATTAGGGTGAAATACTAAAAGCCTCTCAGGCAGGTCCTGGGCACTAAGGTTCTCAGGACAACATGTTTTTCTCTGAGAATGCTGTGTACAAGAAGATGTGTAATTTCAGCATGGCATGTTCAACACACTGGCTATTCTAAGCACCCTGCTGCCTCCCACAGTTCTGTATGTGTCTGTAGGAAGATGGGAAGGTAAAGACTCAGAATCAGGGACTGATTCCCACACGGGTTCAATGAGGGAATTCTCAAATATGGCACTGGCTGGTACTGCTTTGCATAGCAGACCAACAGTACTGAGCCTGTTTCCTTTCTGGAAAGGCTTTTATTATTTAAAAGAAATGCTTTCCTTTTTTTCCCCCCAAAAGTCACAGTCTCCTACAAACACATGGAAGAAGGTTCTAAATTAGAGGTCAGATTAAGGCTGGAATTATTTGTGACAAATGCTATGGACTCAAACTGTGCTAGCCACCATCTCCTAAGCGAAGGCCTGTTGGACAGTGATGTTCCTCGTTGTCTGGCCTTGCTGTGTGATCCCACCTAGGTGTTTTTTGTTCCATTTCATCCCACCTTGCTAAGGAGCCAAGGACCAAACCCTGTGTGTTCACAGGGTTTTAAGGGATAGAGTCTTGGATTGCAGACTGTTATCCTCTGATGAAGGCTGACACAGGGACAGCTTCTCCCCACACACAGAAAAGGCACCTCATGGCATTGCCTAGGTAGAGAGTAAGGAAAAAATACAACAACCTATATCATTGGTATCATTTTCTTGTGGCCTTGGCCTCTCTCCATCCTCTGCACCTTCCCTGTTCTCTTTCTTCTTGCTGGAAAACTATGCCTAGCCCTTCTAGGCCATATCCTGCATAAATCTCTTTAAGCTGTAGAAAGGGATGGGCAAATTAGCTCTCTTTCCCAACACTCTTATTCTCATATCTTTTTTCTTTTTAATCGTTGATGTTATATAAACTCATAAATAATATCATCATACCTCCTCTGTCTAAGGATTCCTATTTCTGTGATAAAATACCAACCAAAAGCAACTTAGGGAGGAGAGTGTTTATTTGTCTTATGTATCCTGGGTCACAGCTCACTGAGAGAAAGCAAAGCAGGAATGCAAGCAAAGTGCCTGAGGAGGCGGGTAGGGGTGGACTGGAGCAGAAGCCATGGAGGAGAGAGACTTACTGCTCACAGGACGGAAAGAAATCAGGTGATGGTGATGAGAAGGAAAATACCTGCAACAGAGACATGATTTTTATGGTAGATGTAGACCCTTCCAAGAGAGGCACAGTGTAGGCCTACAAGTACAAGGATCCTGGCATAAGAGCTATTTTAGGATGTTTAAGGGACAGGTTCAGAACTGTCACATGCCATTTTCGCTAACAGTCCATTTCCAGGTCTGATGTCTGAAGTGGACGAAACTCGCTTGACTTTGCTGACTTGCATTTCTTGTGCAAATGTGTAACCTGTAGTCTGGCTCCTCGGCCAGCGCCGTCATCCCTCACACTTGGGTTAATTCATCCAGCAAAGTTGGTAGCAGAGACTGTTGGCTTTCTCAGATAAGACTGGGGTGACTAGCCAGCATTAGTCAAGTGAAGAGGAGTATGATGAAAGAGGTCAGGGTGGGGCGTGTCGGGAAGGAGACACAAAGGTTGGAACACTTACTCTGATGGCAAAGGGGAAGAACAACGGATAACCGGCTTTGCAGCAAAGCGGCCGTGATGCAGATACGCAGACACCTGTCAGGGCTTGTGTGTAATCTGACCAACTGGAAGGCTCTTCCATTTCTGGCCTCTCAAACTTTGAAAATTCTGCAACCCAAGCATTTGAATTCTGATTGGAGTTGACCTGCACTGAGGAATACCAGATAGAAGCACAATCTTCTTTCCCCTCTGGGTCAGAAACCAGACAGGGCTTTCCCCTCTGGTTGTATCCAAGAAAGGCAGCAAGCAGTTTCTTCCCCAACCCAGCTGCATGGGTTGATGCTCAGCTTCAGGGAAGACCTGTGCATTACTTATCTTTCTTGTTACTATGACCAAATACTTGACAAGAAGCAATTTACAGAATTAAGTCTTTCAGTCTGAGGAGCTCACTCTACCACGGGAGGAGAGGCATGACATGAGTTCAGGAGACTGGATGCTAACACTGTATTTATAACCAGGAATCAAAGAGTGAACAGGAAGTGAGGGTAAGTTACAAAATCTCAAGGCTTAGCCCCCAGTGACCCACTTCCTCCACCTATGAAAGTGCCACAACCTTCCCAAACTTGGTACTAGGTACCAAGCATTCAAACGCATGGATCTCTCGGGACATTTCACATTCAAATGGCCATATTCTACACCTGGCTTCCACAGGCTCATGGCCATCTCATGGCACCGAAAACATTCACTGAGACTTCAGAAACCCTTGTAGTCCTCAACAGTCCCAGCAGCGCACAAAAACAAGAAGTCTCTTAAGAGACAAAAGAGATCTCTGAACTGCAGCCCACCTGTAAAACCAATAACAGATGACATGCTTTGAACATACAATGGCATGAAGCAAATACTTCTTTTCTGAAAGAGAGGAAAAGAACAAAAAACGATCGAACCAAAGTAAGACCAAAACCCAGCAAAACAAACACCGAACTCCACAGCTCCACGTCTGGCATCTGGTGATGGAATTGCCTGGGTCCCTCAGGCTTAGCTAGCTCTATCCCCCTGGCTCTGGCACATAAAACCTCTCATTGAAGCCCTCTCTTCTCCGTGCTTTTCCTTAGCGGTCATGCCACTGAAAGATCCAACGTTGTAGGTTTCCTGTGTGCATTAGTCTTCACCTTCATTATTTTTGGATTCAGCCTCACTGAGGTTCTCAGGACATGAGGATCTGCAGCCAGATTCTCTGCCAAACTGTAGCAAGCATGGCCTCGGACCGTGGCCTCTGATAAACTCCTTGTTCCCCTCTGAAACCTCATGAACCAGTCCTCTACGTTTCTTTGGACATCCTGGTCTTTCAGTCTCCCACCAGTATGGCCTACTAAGCTCTGTTCACAGCATTCTCAGGCTTTTCTGACCCAGAGTTCTCAGCTCTTCCACATTCCTTCTACAAAACACCTCCCCAAACCCAAGAACCCCACAGTTAGGTGTATCACAGCAATAGCCCCACTTCTCAGTACTTTTTTATCATTATTTTTCTCATTGCTATGACCAAGTACCTGACAAAAAAAAATGAAAAAACAAATGCTTTAAGGGGTGAAAGGTCTATTCTAGATTAGGATTTGAGGAGATCATCCCATCATGGTGGGAAAGGCCTGGAGGCAAGAGAAGGAGGCCAGGTGGACACACCATATCCCCCCTCGGGAAACAGAGAACAGACAGGAAGTGGCACCAGGCTGTAAAGCCTTTTGACTCAGCCTCAGACACTCCTCCAGGGAGGAGCCACCCCCAAAAGGTGTCGCAATCTTCCTAAAGAGTCCCATCGTCTTAGAATCAGATGTTCAAGGGCATGACCTTAACAGGGGACATTTCACATTCAAACCATAGTAACCTGTGACCTTAGCTTTGGAACCACGTGCCAGGTTCGAAGCATACTCCAAGGAAACAAAACTAGTAGCGACAAGCGAGTTTCCTGCTTTAGACAGCAGATCTGAAAATAGATAAATAATAAAACCATATGAATAATTATTTAGATAAATAGGCTGCCTGCAATACTTCCAGAATACTGAATTATTTTATATTAAAATAATGTAATGTTTATATCAAAATAAAAACATGTGCATATGCAACACACCGATTTCCTTAGCAGTCCATTGCTTTAACTTTCTTTCCTCTGGTTCTGACTATTATCTTGATGGGTTTGCGGTGTTCTATCTGGTGCCATATACGACCAGGTTCTATCACGACCCTGTGGGGAAAAAATAACTACACTGGCATCTCACTTGCTTGAGTCTACTCAACTTTCAATGGCGGAGAAGTTGAAGGAAAAGTAGAGCAACTATTTAATTTGGAATGTGCTGAAGTTCTATTTCTGTAGTAGAGACTGTTTCTCCGGGACTCAACACCTAAACCTTCACGAGCTCCACTTGAAACATAACATAATTCTTATGTCCTAGCACAGCCTTAAGGGTCTTGAAAAGCATCACTTAATATTCATGAGGTTTCTTTCATGTGCATCTTTCTTAGTCTTGGGCTACTGAGAGGGTTAGTCAAAGGTTCTTAGAAAGCACTCATGTTCAACAGAAGCATAAATCTCAAGTCTAATTATCGATGCTTTTCTGCGTTAAGATGAATGAGCCATACCCTTTGTAGGGCTTTGAGAAAGGAAAGCCGCCAGATCAATATCAGTCAAAAGATTTCTTTTTCCCCCTCTGTTCAAATATAGAGAGTGACAAAGGATAGAATTCTTCCTAGGAAACACTGGAGAGATTTGTTTCTTCAGAAATGGGTGAATATGTAAACCAGGACCATTTCTCACAGGAAATATTAGCTGAACCGTTACTTTTTGAAAGCAAAGATTGATTGGGTGGGTTTGCATGAATGTGTGTGTTTGGCAAAATTTCCATTTCATAAAATGAAAAAAAAAAAAAAAACCTGTCAGCAAAGGCTAAGGAAACTATTTTAGGTTAAAAAAAGGGGGGGGGGCTTAGAATTTGCAGTGTCCTGTAATGTAATCCATTAAATAACTGTAGCCAGGGACAGATAATGCATCATTGGAAAGGTTTGGACTAGCTTAGCTGTGAAGAGAGGTCTCAGATAATGGGATTTCATCTTCAGAGACCCTACTATACAGTCACTCTGAGACAGCTTTCAAGCTCCAAATTTCTTGATGAAAAAAAAGTCCATGAATAAGAAAATCATGGATATGATTTAGTAACCTAGCAGATGAGGAACATCTTTTGAGTTTATTTAGAGGAAAAATTAATTAAATTTGTCCAAAATTATCTCTGTTTTAAAGTTCAACACTGGTTCTGTTGGTCTTCTGTGGAGCTCCCATTCCCTCCAGGTCTTTCTATCTCCCCCTTCTTTCATAAGATTCCCTGCACTCTGCCCAAAGTTTGGCTATGTATCTCAGTATATGTTTTGATACCCTGCTGGGTAGAGTCTTTCAGAGGCCTTCTGTAGTAGGCTCCCGTCCTGTTCCCTGTCTTCTCCCTCTTCCGATGTCCATCTCGTTTGCCTTTCTGAATGAAAATTGAGCATCTTACCCAGAATCCTCCTTCTTGATTAGCTTCCTTAGGTGTACAGACTTTAGTACTATTATCCTATCTGGGCACACGGGTCTTTTCAGAGAATGATACTACAAACAAGGACCATGAATGGAGATAACGTAGAACCCCTGCACAGAAGTAGCCCATGACAGTTTAGTGTCCAAGAGGGTTCCCCAATAATAGAAACAGGGACTGTCTTCGACATGAACTCATGGGCCAGCTCTTTGATCACCTCCACCTGAGGGGAGAGCAGCCTTATCAGTCCACAGGAGAAGCCAGTCCTACTGAGACCTGATAGACTAGGGTCAGATGGAAGGGGAGGAGTCCAACTATCATTGGACTCGAGGAAGGGCATTGAAGAAGGGGAGAGGGTGGGATTGGGAGGGGATGGAGGAGGGGACTATAGCTGGGATACAAAGTGAATAAACTTTAATTAATAAAAATAAAATAAATTTTTTTTTAAAAAGTACAACATCGGGCTTTGGGGAGGAAAGAGCACTGAACCCACCAGCAGGTCAAGCCCTCCCAGGCTAATGGCTGACATCGTTTGAATTAAAAACCATCCATTTAATTAGGTTGCCTTACCACTTTTATCACAGAGACCATTTACCAAGTGTGCAGTTGCTCAGTATTTGGCTGTCCAGACGCTGCCACAGATATGCATGAAGACAAAGCACCTGGTAAACACATGGGTGTGAGGTATGATGTGTTTACCAGGTGCTTTGTCTTCATGCATATCTGTTCTTGATTTGTACAGACCCTAGGTTCCTCACTCTGCCTGTCACTTTCGGGTGACACTGCTGTGTCCCTAGAGGCTGTAATCCATCTCAGGAGCTTCTGGCTTTCTGAGATCTGGTCCTCATTTGTGAGTGGGTGAGGAGACCTGCTGGTCTTTCTTTTCTGCTCCACCTCCCAGAATTGATCCCTAATCATTGTCTGTGACACACTGGCATCCTTCCAGGTCACTGCCTCCAGAACACAGAACTCCTTAGACTCTGGGGACACAGCTGTCCATGCCCCTTTCTCAGCTCTGCTGGTGATAATGGCTTTCTGCTCTTGCTCCCTACCCCCTAGGCTCACTCCATCCTACCCTTATGTCTCACTGTGCTCTCTCTGCCTTGCATTTTCTTTAAACTTCTTGGGTTGCTCAGTTTTCCTATCAGGACACTGATCCAAACAGTCCTGAATTCACTCACTCACTTACTCACTTACTCACACACACACACACACACACAGAAACAGACAGACACATGCTCACACATACACAGACATACACGCAGGACTCCAACTGTGTTCCCAACAAGTTTTAAAAGAACTAAATAACTATGATGTGTAGTTTTGGGCTTTCTTTGGCCGTTTTCCACAGAATTAAAACACTGTTTTTTGTTTGCTGCTGTATTTGTTTTTCTCCTGCCTGTCAGTCAAGACAAGAGAAGAGAGAAAGGAAGTAAAGAAGAGGGGTGAGAAGGAGAGACGGAATTCTGTTTTATTCTGTCTTTTACAAAACGGAATGGTTTTGCTCATGAAATGCTGTCAAGGTTTTTCACTCGGAAAGGCAGGGGAAGGAGCCTACCTAGATATTCAGTTTACAGGTTAAGGGCCAAGGGGACCGGCTGCCCTCTCCCTCCTTCCACCCTAACCTGCTGGTGGGAGGCATTGCCCTTCTCCTGTATCTGTACAATGTTGGTTTTGTGGCTCTGAAATGCAGCAGGAAGAGGAAGGGGGCAAAGAGTGTGCTGGGAGAGGATTCACCAGTGTCCAGCAGAGTGGGTTCAAGAGTCTGGAGCACCAGGACGCCCATCACAGCTGGAAACTCGACATGCAGATTTCACCTGGCAGGCAGATCGCCCAGTCACGTCACTCCAACTGTAATTATGTTCCGTCTCAGGAAGTCTGAACTGGAGGGCACTTACGTATGCAAAGGCAGTTCTCTCCAGAAATTACTTCTTGGAAAGACCTGTTTCGGGGCTTGATTCTCAGGTTGTTTGTAGCACAAAGGATGAGCTGTCTTTTTACTTCCTCTACGCTGGGTTTTTCATTTTAAGAAAATAAGGAAGAAAGGAGTCCTTGCATTTGGGGCAGATTTAGAAGGGCTCCTCTGGAATTTGTATGGTGATGCAGTTCTGTGCAGACTGACAAGTGAGTGATCTCCTTTCTTATCGCTTTAATTTCAAGCCTCAGAGATGCTCAGCTCTGTTGTTCAAAGGGTTTTATTAAAAATTTGTGAGGAGGGAAGAGAAGTGTTTGTGGGCCTGTCTGATTTCATTATCTCTGACAGAATGCACAAATGGGACAGAGCCGGCTGAGGCTGGAGAGAACCATTGAGGGCACTGGGGTGAAGCCGAGGCCTCAGAGCCTCAGAGCCTTACAGTCTTATGGCGATGCTCTCATCTGCTGGGATTTCTCGTATAATCAAGACTCTCAGAAAACTGCCATGTACACACTCCTTAGCCATTACACCCCTACATTCTAGCCAGAGGAGATACGCCTTTGAAACCCAAACCCTATTTAAATATTTAGACAATTAGTTAGTTAGTTAGCTAGTTAGTTAGGGGGCTGGACTCGGGGTGCAACACAGGGCCTCAAGTAAGCTAGGCCAGAGCACCACCATTGAGTCACACCCACACCCTTAAATCCCAACCTCAACCAAACTCCTGTTTGTCCAACGTCTGTAGTTGTTCCTCTCACCAGCAAAAGCACACTCTGATCTTCTTCCCTATGTGTGTGGATCAAGCACCAACCGCCAAGAGTTCTCAGTGCTTGGATACACAATTTGAATCTTGCATTCCACAAAGCTATTGGATTGCAATTCAAATGTTGTTTGAAGAGCCGCAAGCCCATAGTATTCCTAAAGGCAAGCATCTGCCTGATGGCACCAACCAAAACAGCAACGCCATGAGAAAAGCAGACTATTTTGCCTGATCCACAGAAAGCCCCAGTTCATGAGGGTGACCTACTCAGGCAGCAATCCATTTTCTGGAAATCCAGAAAATACACACACACACACACACACACACACACACACACACACACACACGAAGTGGGTGCTGAGAAAGACAGTTTTCTGTTTGCCGAAAGGAGTCTCCAGTGGATTTGGTCAACTATTTGGGTGAATAAACACGTGGGAGAGTGTGCTGGCAAAACACTGTGAGCAAGAATGAGCAAAGGGGAGAGCAAGGGGTCCCAGGCCTACCTTCCGGGGTCAAACCGAGTTTTCTAAATAGCTCCATGCCAGGATTTCTCAATACTAAGAAATGTTAGGTGTTAAAATTATTTTTATGAAATTATGTTTGTTTCTCAGTTTTTCTCTTAACATGGCTATCACACAACTAATTGAGACTTTCATAATTGTTTAATAATAAGCTTCACAACACAGTAACTGAGCAGTTACTATGTTATTTTTAACTCTCTAAATTAATCTGGTTTCCACCCAGTTTACATACCAAAGATACTTGTACTTTGTAGCTTTTTCTGCTCTGGCTTCTCTTCTGTTGTCATCTGGACCTCTCTAGTGGCTCAACCCCGGTTCGTCCTGTAACTCCTCCTCCCCTGGCTGGCAGGAAGTCCAGCCCTATTCTCTCCCCTACTTAGCCATTGGTTGTAAGCTACTTTATTGGAATATCAAGGGACAATTGGGGAGCGGCATTTACACAACATTGCACAACAAGGATTACAACCTTGTAATTACAGATATGGGGGAAGGGTACAGAAATCAGCATTTGAGTTACACAATAACTTTATGCCTACAGTTAGGATCAACTGTGAGGTTTTCCAAAACTGCTGATGCCTGGGCAGAACTGCCAGAATAATAAAAATAGAGTCCTATCAGAATTACTGATAAAAACTGAAAGGTTCTACATGAAGTTGCATGTTTCAACGCACACACACAGAGAAAGAGAGAGAGAGAGGCACGCCCAGGCAGTAGGCCATGAGCACAACAAAGAAATGGAAAGAACAGCAGAAGCAGACACAGCAGTATGGCCCACTTTAATGTAGACAGGAATCACAGCATTTCATATAAACTGTGATTTTGTCTGCTGCATCCTCAGCCCCAGAAATTATGTTTTTCCTTGAAGAGCTGATGGAGCACTCTAAATGATACATTCAGTCCTGGAATTCAGTGTTCTGCTTCTCTGTAGGATGGCAACAGACACTGGATACATAACCTAGCATCTGATTCTCAAGTTACATAATTGTACATAATGCAAGAAGGTTTTAAAACATCCTGCTACAAGAAGCAAACTGAAGTTGTTTTGCTGGTTAAAAATGTTTAGTCGAGTAAAAAAAAATGAATATTTTATAAGAAGGAAAAAACTATTTTAAAGCTAAAGTTTCCTCAGTCCCAAGTCGCTGTCATTTGTTGAGTCTGTTATCATTCTCAGTAGGTAGTCCTGGTTAAGGGAATGTTGCTGTAGAAACTGAATTAGGGTGGGGTGAGAAGGGAAGCCAGGGAGGAGGCCCTACACTCCAGCCCCTCAGCTCCCTAGGACCCCATCAGAGAGGCATTCTCTTTTAAGCGAACATCCCAGTGAGCAGGCTTTGTACTAAAGTCTAGTTTCTAGGAAACCCCTTTCCCAGATGCCACAGTTTACCCTCTGGTGAGTAACCCTTTGAAGGGTAGGACAGACCAAATGAGGACAGAAATCAGAGCCAGGAAGGTGCAGTGTCTGTAGCAGGGTACCAATCCCCTTCCTTCATTTGGATCTTCAGCTGTGTGGATGTTATTTCTCACCCATAGGCCTTAGCACCTTTTCCTGATCACTTGAGAAATGACCCACCCCCAAAAGAAAAAAAAAAAAGATGGAGATGCCAGGCAGTGGTGATGCACGCCTTTAATCCCAGCACTTGGGAGGCAGAGGCAGGAGAATCTCTGAGTTCAAGGTCAGCCTGGTCTACAGAGGAAGTTCCAAGACAGCCAGAGCTACACAGAGAAACCAAAAACAAAAAGAGAAGAAATGTTCTTGCACTGATGATCCTGCCTGAGCATGGAACTCAGCTTACAGACTCGAGGTAGTCATCGCTGTCATTATTTTTGTTTGTTTGTTGAGGTAGGATAGATGTAGACCAGGTTGGCCTCAGCCTCCAAAGTACTGGGATTATGCCATGACCCACTGCACCAAGCACTGTTAGGATCCCTTTCCGGAATGTATTTCCATTGAACAGAGGGAAATTCCTCCTGTGGTGGAAGCCACCACAGCGAAGCTGAAAGTTGAGCTTGTGTTGTCTTGAGGAAGGAGAGTCTCTACCTGAGAGGCCTGTAACTCTGTCCTTGGAGTGCCCTCACATGCCACCGAGGACGGTTTTTTGCTTTGGCACACACAGTGGCTTTCCTTCTTTGGCACTCACAGATGTCAGAGTCAGCGTTGGCAACCGCAGCCACAACAAACCGGCCACAGCAAAGGCACATGTCCAGCTGTGCCTCACACGTGGGAATTCAGGCCAATTCAAATATTTCCAAAACACCTCTCCCAGCCAAAAGCTCAACTGAGAGAACAGCTAGGGACAAGCACCATGCTCTTCCTCCTCGGGCTGTTGGGCCTCACACTGCTCTCTCTGTGAGGGTTGGGGGCAGGCTTACTTAAGGAGGCCCAAGCCAGGGCTCTCCTCCGAGATAACCAACTCTGCACCAAGGCTCCACCCCGCAGCTGTGTAGACGGCTGTGCTCTAGTTCTGAGTTTTAAATAATGGTCATTAGTATTCGGTACCACCAAACACTGCACACGTGCCTTTGCCCCGACTGCGTCTGGCTCCAAGTGGGCACCATGAAATGAGGAAGGGGGTGGGGGATTGAATGAATTGAGGAGGCTCACATGGCCAGGTGACGCTGAGGGCAAGGGCGAAGTTAAAGACAATGCGCTCTCTTCCGGGCTGTCACCGTGAGCTGCTCTTTCCAGAGAGCATCTTCAAACGTCTGACAACACGGTGTCAGATTTCCAGATTTCCCAAAGCCCTCCCTATCTTCGCGGCTTTGCCTTTTGTTACCACAAATACTCTCACACTTGTCATGTTTTATCCTGCATTCTGCCGCAACCAGCTTATGTAAAAATCACGGCCTACTCCTTATTGAGCCCTCCTGACTCTATATGTGGGAGTGTCCTAGTCACTTGGTTCCCGGGAATTGTAAGAATGAAGAAGGAGGGGGACATGAGGGGTGACGTGAAGAAAGAAGAATGGAAACCAGGGCTAGTAGAAGGTGACATGATTCACATATTGACATCCACAATGAAATGCCAAATTCCCCCCTCACCCCTACAAGCTACCACAGTAGGATTTTTCTCTTCACAGGCTAGTGAAGGAATTCTGTGGACGCATGTGTGTACCTTTTTGCCCTGACATGTGGTGAGTTCCTGGGTCTTGAGTTCAGTTGGATGAGGTCTAAAAATCCTTTGGAGACATCCTCGGATTTTCATCTTCCTGGCTAGAAGTTTGTGTTTGGATGGGAGGTGCCTCATGATGCTGACACTGAATGCCTTCTTGCTTCTAGGCAAGAAACCTTTAGCCACCCCCAAAAGTCCTGTCCGCTGCCTCGTCTGGAGGAGAGAAATATATTCACAGCAGGCAGGGAGCATGGCCAGAACTCTGTCACATTTTTCTGGCCTTACTTCGGGGCTCAGAGTCTAAGGGGACTTGGGGGAAACCCCACAACCCAGAAACAACTCCATAAAACTTTATTTTCACCAGATACAGGGTTGCTGGAGCCTCCAGCAGTTCAAACAGGAGCAAGATAAAGAACCTCAACCGTGGCCCTGTCACCCCACCTCCTGCTGATGGGGCCTTCCTGTGGCAGGTTGGCCTGTGAGACTGTGAGACGGGAATGGAAAGGTATCCCAAAGCCCCTGGAATAACACTGAGGGGGATGAAAATTCAGTCAGCCTACAGCACAGTGGTTCTCAACCTGTGGCTCACGACCCCTATGGGGGTTCTCATATCAGATATCTGGAGAATCAGATGTTTACATACGATTCCTAACAGTAGCAAAATTACAGTTATGAAGTAACAACAAAAATAATTTTATGATGGGGGTCACGACAGCATGAGGAACTGTACTAAAGGGTCACAGCATTAGGGAGGCTGAGAAACACTTCGAGCAGTAGCACCATCTGTCTCCGAGCCCAGCTCGGAACAAGGCACTCGTGGTGAGTTACAGGAGTTTATAAACAGACACAGAATACTGACTTCAGGCTTCATTTGCTACTGAGACCTCACAGATCCTGTTTTGGGGACATTGGTGCATAGGGTTTTTCTCCTGAGTTGCAGAATGGCCATCAAATTCTGCAACAGGTAAAAAATGAGACTGGAAAATTCCTATGAGCTGTCTTTCTTCCACCACCCTTTACCTTAGCAGGGAGCAGTGCCCATCTCACAGAATATCTTTGTGTTTGGCTGCAGAGACGGCCGCACTGGTGAAGCGTTTGCCTCACAAGCATGAGGGCTTGAGGTCAATCCCCAGAACCCACATTTAAAAACCCAAGCATGGTGGTGCACACGCATAACCCTGTTATTTGGAGGTAGAGACGGGTGGATGCAGGGGCCTCCCTAGCTAGCCAGTCTAGATGATTTGGCAAGCTATAGGCTGGTGAAAGACCCTGACACAGAAAGCAAGGTGAATAGAACATAAGGAATAACACCTGAGGTTGACCTCTGACCTCTACACTCACACACACACACACACACACACACACACACACACATACACACACACACACACACACAGAAGCTATATCTTTATTTCTATTCTACTACATCTTTAATGTCTGGGTCACTTCATTAGGCAAAGGTTGGGTAAACTGTGCCTTTAGCTCTAATCGTACATATTTTTACTGGCTAGTGAATGGAGGGACTGGAAAGTAAAGGAGACTCAGATTAAATGTTTATCAAATGGCCTGAGGAATAACCATTGTATCAGCTATCTATCCTCTGTCTGCAAACTGCCACTCATCTGTCCGCTCACAGCACCGAGGAGGAAGTTAAATTGCCAGGTATTTTATAATGATAATATTTTTTACTGAACACTCATGTGGCATGGATGGTATTAAACATTATAAACATGTAAATATATATTATGCATACACATATATGTGTGTATTTCATCTGCTCATTTCCTAGAGTTTATCTTCCTTCTCCCTTGTGTGCATGCATGTTTGTATATGTACATGTGTGTGCATATGTGTGTTTCTGTGTGCATGTGTATCTCTGTGTGTATGTGCATATATGTGTATGTGTGTATGCGTGTGTGTGTGTGTGTGTGTGTGTGTGTGTGTGTGTATGTGCAGGCACATGTGTGTGTTTAAGCCAGAAGTCAACCTCAGGAGCCAAGCCTCAGAGCCTCAAAGCACTTTGTTTTCTGAGGCAGGGCCTCTCAGTGGCCTGAAACTCACGGACTCATTAGGCTTGATTAGCCTATCAGCCTACGGATCTCCTCCACCTCTGCAGCTGTAACATCACAAGCGCACACCATCATGCCCCATTTCCATTTGGGTTCTGGGCCTCAAACTCAGGTCCCCATACTTGTACATCGACCGCTTTAGTTCTGAGCTGTCTCCCAACCCACTTGCCTCTTTTTCATGCAGGTGAACAAACTGATGCTAACAAAGAGCCAATGATGTATCCGAGCTGATGCAACTAGCATCGGGGATGCAGGACTCAGCCCACAGCATCGACCTGTAAAGGATGACAGAAAGATATCTGTCCTGAAATTCACGTAGTGTATCCACCCATGAGTCTGTGTAGTCAAAAAACTGTGTCAGTCATCCTTGCAAGTTTTACAAAAGAGATCAAATACTAGGTTCTTTACATCTGAAAAGAAATCGAGAGAGCTGGAGAGAAAGCTCAGTGGTTAAGAGCACTTGTTCTGGTAGAGGACCAGAGTTTAGTACTAGCACCCAAGTCAGGCAGATCACAACCACCTTAAACTGCTCCCGGGAATCTGACGTCCTCTTCTGGCGTTAGCAGGCATCTGCACTCCTGTGCACAAACCCCACCACCACACACATTAAATAAAAATAAAAAGTAAATCTATAAAACACATAAAGAAGAGTAATTCAGTTACTAATTATTGCATTCATGGTGGTAAAACAGGAACTTATTAAAATAAAAAAATAAAAAATAAAAAAAAAAAACAGAATTCTCCATTCCCAGGGTAAAGTAAGGGTCATTTTTAAAAGGCAGGTTCCAGGTTAGCCTCAAGCTCCAAAGGAGATAAATATCATAGAGAGGCTAATTAACTTTCTGAAATAGCTCCATTGAGAATGAAGAGGGCGGTGGAAGTCGCCAGGAGCATTCTGAACGTGTCAGTGAGAAATGAGTCTACAAAGCGCTAATGTAAATCCAGCTCAGCTCCCCAAAGGCCAAGATTCATAGAACTTCAGAGGCTTGGCACTTTGATCTTTCTGCCCCTTCCCATGGGCTTAGAACTTCTGCAGTGGCTGGAGGGCAGGAGCCACAGCAACTCCACCCTGGAGCACGCGTGAGCAGAAGAATGGACAGCTGTGTGCAATGGGGATCCAGTAAGAAAGAAGAAGAAGAAGAAGAAGAAAAAAAAAACAAACAGCAAAATCCTTTAAGCAGTGACCCCCAGGCAAAACCACCAAAGACCGAGGTATTCGAAGGTTTAGCTCTTCCAATCAGTCTGGGGAAACAGTGCCAGGCACAGCCTCAAAGGAAGCCGCGCAGGAAAGCCACGTTGCTTTCCTCCTAAGAATGCCGAATTCTACACAGAATTCTCCCCTTTTGACAAGCTTGTCATGAGTGTGCACAGCCACAACCATCTTCCCTTCCTTCGGGTCCTCTCTGCAGGCTTTCTCCAGGTATGCAGCTGGGAGTGTCCTGGTGAGGGCCGGGCTCCAAGCCCCATTTCCCTTCATGCGAATGTCTGCACACAGTGCACAAGGAACTAGCGCAGACGCATTAAAATTGGTATTTGATGGTTCTCAACAATAGCTATCAGCAGGCTTTGGGCATTTTCCTTCATTTATATAATATATATCATCCTCTAAGAATGATTCTGGGAAGATGCATGCTTTTTTTAACATTTGTCTGGCATCATTTCTGGCTATCATCTCCTGCCAAAGGCAGGGCCACGCTTTGCGATGCTGTTTTTCTTTCCCAGACCCGTGTCCCAGCCAGCAGGGTCATAGCCAGCAGAGCACATCTGTGCTTATGGCCTAGCGGAGCAGGGAAGGAAGGGGGGCATCCTCCCAAGCGCAGCCTCTGCAGAGGCCACTGTTCCTGCACATGGGGGAAGCCAACGCCTGCCGCTGACTCACCAAAACGTGATTTGCAGACATCCAGGACCCAATGCTGTGGTTGCTGTTTGAAAATTTAATATATATATATATATTTACATCTAATTGCTGTTATCATCTGCCCACAACTTTAACTCTCATCCATATGCCAGTTTGAAACTACCACGGCAGACCCAGGTCTCCCTGGCCCTTACAACAGACACAACCCCAGCTTCCTCCTTTAATGGCTTGAATCACCAACAACCATGTTCCCACACTGTGCACAGCCACAAGCATAGACCACATCTTCAAAGCACTACAGTTGTCTCTTCCAGATTTCCTGTGGTAAGGGCTATAAAAGCGAAAGTTCAGGGGCTGCGGTGGTAGCTCGGTTGGGAGAGTGCTTGTCTAACGCTCTTGAAGCCCTGGGTCTGATGAATCCCAGCACCGATGAACCTGCCATGTTGGTGTGCACCTATAATCCCAGCATTCACTACAGGTCGTCCTCGGCTACCCAGGGAGTTTGAGGCCAGCCTAGGCTAGACAAGAGAGGCAGAGAAAGAGAACGAGATGGACAGAGACAGAGACACAGAGAGAGAGATCAGAAATTTAGACATGAGAATTTAGCAGAATCCGCAGAATTCTTTATACATTCCAGAAGGACTGGGTAGACTGGAAAGGAAATCTACACATTGTCAGTGAAAACAGTTACAGTGTTTCTGTTTAATATTTCTGAAAGACAGTTATATCATGGAAAAGGAAATCCCTATTTAAGAAGTGTTAAAACCTGTAGGAATTTAAACCACACCTGAGGATATATGGTCTCTGAGAAGGAACAATGTAGTTATAGCATTGTTTGGGTGATTCAACAAGGCAGTCCTGCTTTTTTGTTTTGTTTTGTTTTTGTTTGTTTGTTTTTGTTTTTTTTTTTCAGACCTGGTTTTTTGAAGCTATGTCTAACATAAATGTTCAATTTTGGCAGTAGGTGTCTTATTAGACAGAATCACTGGTATTTTTAAATATAGTGTTGTTCTAGATATAGGCTTCTGATGGCCCAGGCAGTTGTCCATTATTTGTTATTCATCATTTTGATTACCAAAAATAATTTATCAAAGTATAAATTGGTTTTTGTTTTAGTCAGTGTTCTCCAGAGAGACAAGACTGGCAGTGTTCATAGACAAATGTAGGAAGAGGGAATTAACTTACTCACACATGGAGGCTGGGAAGTCCCAGACAGGTTGTCTGATGGTTAAAAAGGCGGCACAGAGCTCAGAGCTCAGTCCCAATCTGGAGATGTCACAACCATGGAAGATATTGTTAGTGCAGTGGTTCTCAACCTGTGGGTCATGACCTTCTTGGGGGTCGCATATCAGATATCCTGTATACCAGACATTTACATTACATTTCATAACAGTAGCAATTTATAGTTATGAAGCAACAATAGTCTAATTTTATGGTTAGGGGTCACCACATCATGAGGAACTGTATTAAGGGGTCCCAGCCTTAGGAAGACTGGGAACCACTGAATTAGTGTCATTCTCGTGTGGAAGGCATGGAAAGCTAATAACAGGCACAGGGCAGTCCACTGATGCAAATCTTGGAGTCCAAATGCCTGGGAACATAGAGTCGTGATGCCGGAGTACAATCCCCAGAGGAAAAAGCAAAAAGCCGTGACTCCCTATCTTTGTACTGAAGTTGGACCACTAGCAGATTAAACGGTGTCTGCCCATGCCAACAATTGGTCTCCCTACTCCATCCACTAACTCCTCCAACACACCTGGGAAAGCCCAATCATTCTAACCAAAAGACAAGCCAAAGGAGGCCCGGATCAGCGTAAATGAGCTGGCTCCGTGCCTGCGGAGATTTGAGAAGAATGATCGCTTAACCTGGGTGTCTCTGGGTTTAGTCAAGTTGACACCCCCATCAATGTCATACTCTGGCAGATCAGCAGGCAGGGATCTCAGCGGCCTACATGTGATGGGGGCAGTCTGAGGAACTAATCCAGCTTCCCCTTCACGAGCAGCCAAATAGACAGCAGCCCAATGTCAAAGGGATGTAAAGTATTCCTACCTGATTCAGCCAACCAGACGCCAGAGGGTTCCATGGTGGGAAGCCAGGAATCAGGGTGCAACTAAATTGTGGAGAAAGTAAGCTTGCATTCCCAGTCCTATAACAAAACAGCTCTAAGAACTTCACAGGTTTTCCTTCCCGGAGTCCTGAACACCAGCCGAAAAGACGGGCAGTTTGTGGCACTCACTCCTCGATGGAAAACCTGAAGTTTAGAAATGATGGCCTCACGGATGATCATCAAGCCGGAGTATGAACTAAACCTTAGGCTTCTAAGACAGTTCTGCAGTTGTGTGTGTGTGTGTGTGTGTGTGTGTGTGTGTGTGTGTGTGTGTGTATTCGCAGTCCCTCTCTCAGAGGTCTTTAATTGTCTGTAGCTCTTCACGCAGGGCAGTGATTATCAACCCATGGGCCACAACCTTCTTGAGGAGTCAAACAAGTCTTCCGCAGGGTTGCATGTCAGATATTTACAGTGTAATTCATAATAGTGGCGAAATTACGGTTATGAATTAATGAGGATATAATTTTACGGTTGGGGGACCACCACAACATGGAACTGTATTAAAGGGCTGCAGCGCTGGGAAGGCTGAGAACCGCTGATCCTTGCAAGTCCCTACTCACATTGGCATGCACACGGATTCTGCCAGGCAGATATGCATGCATGAGATTCCAGATGTGCACTGGCATGCTGGGAGTTTGTACAGTGCTGGGGAATCGAACCCACAGCATTGTCTATGCACTGCAAACACATTACCAGGCCATCTCCCCAGCACCCATGTAACGTAATCTAATCCTTAATATTCACCCTTCTCCTTCATTATAAGCCTCAATGAGTCTGAGGCAATTGTGGTATTTTATTGGACGTGGGAACATCTAGAGCCTTCCATTAAAAATTATCAGGCAAGAGGAACACACAATCTAAGTTGGTTCAAACAAATGAACAGAAAGAACTTGTGTTCCAAAAATCAGAGAGGAGACTTTCCCCAAGCAGTGACAGAGAAGTGAACAGCATGTTAGTGTCCGTGTCACCATTATCAAGGGGAGGATTTACTGGGGTGAACGCCCCCGGGTTGATGGCTATGCAGAGACAGAAAATGGAACCTAGACTATTGATGACCTCATTAGACTGTAGGAGCAATAGAGCTCCTGACTCTAGACTGTATCTCAAATGAGGCTGTTGTTGTATATAAAACAGTACTGGGCTACATGTAGTTTGTTATTTGCCTTATGATTATCACGGCAGTATTATTTAACCAGCTATCACAATGAATAAGATACAGACACCTGTTAAATATTATAACTGCCATATTTACCTTGGGCTGGTAAATTTCCACCCATGCTATCTCAATAACCTCCCCATCCATTTCCCAGCCCCTATCCAATGTCATCTGCCTTAACCATTCCTATCTGGGCTACCTTCCATCCATAATCTTACAAGTACTCTCTCATAATTTTTCATCTTGGTGTTTCTTTTTACATTATCCTTGGAGTCCTTCCTCCCAGTCCGCATGGTTCCTTCTCCAAGCTTACCCATCAGCTGTCCTTCTTTCTCCTCTCTTTCTGTGAGGCCTTAACTATCCTCACTGTTTAAGCAGCAGCAAGTTGGGTAACCGTTATCTACAACTGAAAAACACCCTAATCAGTATCTGCATAGCACATGAGTCCTCCTCATACCAGGGAGGGAGAATGGATCACTCCTAATAGATAATCTCCCTCATGTGAAGGGAGGCTGAGGGTGTACCCTTTCTATGGGTGAGAGGGCTAGAGTCCAGGGCGCTTGAGTAACTCACCTTAGGTGACACAGCTGGTTGTTGATAAGGGTGAAATTTGTACCTGGGAGTGTCTGTGTTTTCCTCCACAAACAATGCAAATTTCAGCCAGTTATGACAGGGACACAGATCACATTCCGGTCTCAGGCAGAATCTAGGGAAAGGGACTTCTCAGGATAACACGCAATCAGCAGCCTGGCATTCAGAACAGAATGCCTTTCAAAACAGAATGCCTGTCACAACCAGGAACTTGTGGCCCCCGGCTGGGAAAGCCCCTTGTGTGTCTAGGTTACCATGGCAGAAGTAAAAAGGCTTCAATTCAGAGGCTTATTCCAAGTACATTGAACTCTGGATAGGAAGCCAACACAGGACTCTCAAACTCTATCTGCTAAGGTTGTAGGAGGCCCCTGATAGGCCTCCCACCCTGGTCAGCACTGGCTCTGTTATCCCTAGGTAGCACAGAAGCTCAACTTAAACAGCTAGAGAAACAGAATGTGGTCAAGTAAATAAAGTGGAGGAGGAGAATCCACCACTACTGGGAACATGATCTCTGTGATCGTAATAAAGTAACTCCACAGCATGCTTTATCTGGAAGGATCAGCCCTTTCTTATCAACATGGTAAGAAGTTATGGTCTCTTTCTTTTCCTAAAACCAGTCACCACTCTGCTGCAAGCGCTTACTGAGAATTTTACATTTGCAGCAGAAAACAAACTTTCGGGTTACGTGAAAACATTTCCCAATCTCTGTGACTTCTGACACTGGACACTGAAGTGATCTAGGAGTGCCCTCTCACGTGCCTTTCCCTTGTGCAGGGATGTAAACAACACGGCCACTCTCAGGTCCTTGTCCTGTTCTGTTAACTCATTTCCTCCCTCTCAGCCTTCCCCCTGATTCTACGTGCTTCCATTCTCCCTGCTCTGCTAGGACAGGTTGGCTGATGCTCCTGTGCTTGCTCAATACGAAGAAAACTAGGCTGGCTTTTGCTTAAACTATGAGCAGGAATTCAGGGTCTGCTATGAACTAGCTGGCTCTTTGGCCAGGTGAACTTCTTTTTTTTTTTCAGATTTACTTATTTTTATTAATTACAGTTTATTCACTTTGTATCCCCCCTGTAGCTCCCTCCCTTCTCCTCTCCCAGTCCCACCCTCGAAGCCCCTTCTTCACGCATGCCTCTCCCACAGTCCATTGATAGGGGAGGTCCTCCTCTCCTTCCTTCTGATCCTAGTCTATCAGATCACATCAGGAGTGGCTGCATTGTCTTCCTCTGTGGTCTGGTAAGGCTGCTCCCCCCTCAGGGGGAGGTGATCAAAGAACAGGCCAATCAGTTCATGTCAGAGACAGTCCCTGTCCCCATTACTATGGAACCCATTTGGACACTGAACTGCCATAAGCTACATCTGTGCAGAGGTTTTGGTTATCTCCATGCATGGTCCTTGTTTGTAGTATCAGTGTCAGAAAAGACCCCTGTGCCCAGATTTTTTTTTTTTTGGTCTGTTGTTCTCTTTGTGGAGCTCCTGTCCTCTCCAGGTCTTACTATCTCCCTCTTCTTTCATAAGATTCCCTACACTCTGCCCAAAGTTTGGTTATGAGTCTCAGCATCTGTTTTGATACCTTGCAGGGTAGAGCCTTTCAGAGGGCCTCTGGGATAGGCTCTTGTCCTGTTCCCTGTTTTCTCCCTCTTCTGATGTTCATCCTCTTTGCCTTTCTGAATAGTCAGAGTCCTCCTTTTTGATTAGTTTCTTTAGGTGAACAGATTTTAGTATGTTTATCCTATATTATATGTCTAATATCCACTTATGAGTGAATATATACCCTGTGTGTCTTTCTGCTTCTGGGATACCTCACTCAGGATTTTTTCCAGTTCCCACCATTTGCCTGCAAATTTCATGATTTCCTTGTTTTGTGGTTTTTTTTTTTTTTTTTTTTTTTTTTTTATTGCTGAGTAGTATTCCATTGTGTAGATGTACCACAATTTCTGTATCCATTCCTCAACTGAGGGGTATCTGGGTTGTTTCTAGCTTCTGGCTATTACAAATAAAGCTGCTACGAACATAGTTAAGCAAATGTCTGTGTTGTAATCTTGAGCATTTTTTTGGATATATGCCTAGGAGTGGTATAGCTGGATCTTGAGGTAGCACTGTTCCTAATTGAGAAAGCACCGGTTTGATTTCCAAAGCGGTTGTACAAGGTTACATTCCCACCAGCAATGGAGGAGGGTTCCTCTTTCTCCACATCCTCTCCAGTCTCTGAAGAAAGAATTAGAAGACGATATCAGGAGATGAAAAGATCTATCATGCTCATGGCTTGGCAGGATTAGCATAGTAAAAATGGCCATTTTACCAAAAGCAATCTGTAGATTCAATGCAATTCCTATCAAATTACCAACACAATTCTTTACAGACCTTGAAAGAAAAATTCTCAAGTTCATATGGAGTAACAAGAAACACAGAATTGCTAAAATAATCCTCTACAATAAAAGATCTTCTGGAGGCATCTCCATCCCTGATCTCAAGCTGTTATATTGAGCAACAATACTAAAAGGCTGCATGGTACTGACATAGAAACAGAATGGCGGATCAATGGAATCAAATAGAAGACCCTGAAATAAACCCACATACTTATGGACACCTGATTTTTGACAAAGAAGCCAAAACCATACAATGGAAAAAAGATATCATCTTCACCAAATGGTGCTGGTCTAACTGGATGTCTACATGTAGAAAAATACAAATAGATCCATACTTATCAGCCTGCACAAACCTAAAATCCAAGTGGATCAAAGACCTCAATCTAAAACAAAACACACTACACCTGTTAGAAGAAAAAGTGGAGAAGAGCCTTGAATTCGTTAGCATAACAGACAACTTCCTGAACAGAACACCAATAGCACAGGCTCTAAGAACAACAATCAATAAATGGAACCTCATGAAACTGTAAAGCTTCTGTAAAGCAAAGGACACTGTCCTCAGAACAAAATGACTGCCTACAAAGTGGGAAAGGATCTTCACCAACCCTATATCTGACAGAGGGCTAACATCCAGAATATATGAAGAACTCAAGAAGTTAAAAAGCAACAAATCAAGTAATCGAATTAAAAAATGGGGTACAGAGCTAAACAGAGAATTCTCTGTAGAGGAATATAGAATGGCAGAGAAACACTTAAAGAAATGCTTAACATCCTTAATCATCAGGGAGATGCAAATCAAAATGATCCTGAGATTTCACCTTACACCCATCAGAATGGCTAAGATCAAAAACTCTGTGCAAAACCTTGTCAAGATGAACAGGTGGGATATATCCCACACTATTCCGCCACATGGAAGCTTCCTGATCTTCGAAATCATGGTGATACCCTCACCAATTCATAAAAAGTCAATTTGTCAGAATAAAAACTTTCTACCTGAGAAAGGAAATGAATAGTAAGTAAACATGTTAGACATTTCTATTTATCACAATAAGCAGTAAATGTACTAAATATAATAATAAAAGACCAAAGGTATTAATGAATATCCATAATGCATTTCTAAGGCAAATACTACATGAAGGTTCTTGCAAATACTTTAAAAATATGGGGACTAGCAAGATGGCTCAATGGTTAAGAGCACTTGCTTTTCTTTCAGAGGACCAGAGTTTGGTTCCCAGTACCCATGTCAAGTAGTACACAACTGCCTGTAACTTCATCTCTAGGAGTGTTAGATACCCCTTGCTTGTCTACACATACACATACACACACACTAATGTACATATATACACAAACCTACATACAAATAAATAAAAAATAAATCTTTTAAAAAGCTGCTTGAAGGGCCCACAGATGGCTCAGATTGTAAAGGAGCTTGTCTTCAAGCTTGATGGTCTGTATTCTATACATGGGACCTACACACTAGAAGAAAAAAACCAATGCTTTCAAGTTGTCTTCTGACCAAACACACATATCATGGGAGGTCTGTGAACACACACATGCAGGATAGATGATAGATAGATAGATAGATAGATAGATAGATAGATAGATAGATAGATAGATAGATACAGAGATACAGAGATACAGAGATACATGCAGAGATACATAGATGATAGATTAAATAGATGGTAGATAGGTAGATAGATATTAAGAGATGATAGATTAGATTAGATAGACTATAGAGGAATAGAGAGGTAATAGGTAGATAGGTAGGTAGGTAGATAAATAGGTAGATAGATAGATAGATAATAGAATAAATGAGTAAAAACAGAGAAAAGTGTGAACAACCTGTCTCCAGTAAAGGAAGATGAAAGAAGAAAAACGGGAAAACTAGGCACAGCCATATCACCTTGGAGGTGACCTCGGGAGCTCTGGGCTCTGTTTCTCCTGGAGCACTGGGACTGGCTAGCGTTCTCCTTCATCCTCCCCGCTCCCATCATGTCCCAAAGCTCTAGTTCCCAGCCCCTCCATCCTTTAGAAGTCTGTGGTCTGAGGCAAGAGTTTCACCCTGTGAATTCTTCTCCATTACGGCTTTTTGCATTGGCATCGCCCCTCTTCCTGTACTCCATTCACTCACCCAGTCATTCTTCCTCTGTCAAATAGATAGAGTTCCCACTATGCCCTGGGCTTCCGTTGTGGAGACATTCAAAGAATCTGCTAATACCTACAGCTACTGAAATGAGATTTATTTATTTTTTCTTCTTAGTTATAATGAATTTTGTAGTTTTGAGTCTGCATATTGGGAGAGCAATAATGCTTCAGTGCCTCAGGGAGAACAAAGTTCAGACTGGAGAAGTGGGTGTAGGTCACAGTCAAATGCACCTGATTTCTTTTACTAACATGTTTCCTAACCTGTCGCTGTTTTTTTGACAGGTGCAATGTGTTCCCATCTGGTGAGCTGTGGCTCTATTCACAGTCCTATTATAACTTAGAGTAGAGGAGGGCTGTTTCCTTCTTTTTTCTTTTCCACCCCAGTCTGAGGGTTTGTCTACATCAGCCATGGTTTCCATAGATGAAGAGTATTGGGAGAAGCATCATACCAGAACAGAAAACTAACAAAGGACCAGTGTTTTGGCCCATTATGTGTAACTGTAGGAAAACTCTTTAAGTAGGGTAAGTTACTTATGTTGCTGTGTCTGAGAAGGGGCATAAATGTGATATGTGCATATGTATACATGCATTTGTATGGACCTGTATGCCCGTGGCCTGAGAAGGTCAGGGCCTCTCCTCCATTAGTCGCTGTCTTATTCTGCTGAGTCAGATCTCTCTCTCTCTCTCTCTCTCTCTCTCTCTCTCTCTCTCTCTCTCAATCTCTCTCTCCCTACCTGGAACTTGTATTTTTTTTTTCAACAAGCCCCACTGTCTCCATTCTCCTCAATGCCTGAATTGTCACGTGTGTATGAACTTTGGTCCTTGTGTTTGTGCAACAAGTGCTCTTAACAACCGAACCATCTCCCAGGCTCTACTTTACTTTAAAAACATTATTTTACCCCATACCTTCTGGAAGTCCAAGGCTGTGGGCTAGATCTGATAACGGCCTTCTTGCTGATTCTAACAGTGTCCCAAGGCACAAGGCATCAGGCATCGTATAGCAAGAGATGGGGGCCTGTCTTATATATTCTTACCGCTTCCGGTTTCTCTCCTCCTTCTTGTGGAACCACTGGGATTCAATTCTGGGGACGCCACCCTGATGCCCTTGTCTAATCATGACCACCTCCCACAGGCCCTGTTTCTAGGCATCACAATCAGATTAACTTTCTTCCCTCTTCATAATCATGTTATGGGCTGAATTCCAAACACATATCCCGGTTAGACACACTCAAGCTATTTTCACACATGCCAACTGCAATGCGATTACATTCGCTTTGGGGTTGGGCATCACAGAGTCTCTGTCATAGCTTGTAAACTCTGCCAATGCGGGGCATAAGCAGTGGAAAGAAGTTGCCGTGATCATGTTCCTGCGCAACTATTCATATTATTAGTAATGATTGTTAGTTTTCGTTCTGCTTTTTTGTGGCTTTGAGGTTTCCTTTAAGGTAAGATCTTGCTATGTGGGCTAGATTAACCTTGAACTTTTCACCCTTCTGCCTCAAGCTTCTGAGGGCTAGTTTTATAGACATGAGCTATATTGAATCCTGAAATAAAAATTTTGTATAATTTTTTCCATGTCAGAAAATACTGTACACGGTTGATGTTTTTCTAAGCACATAAAAACAAAACAAAACACTACAACCACTCTTAGCTCATATGCTATAGAGCAGTGGTTCTCAATCTTCCTAATGCAATGGCCATTTAACACTGTTTCTTGCCTTGTGGTGGCCCCCAACCTTAAAATTGTTTTGTTGCTACTTCATAACCGTAATTTTGCTACTGTTATGAATTGTAATGTAAATATCTGATATATGACTCCTGTGAGAAGGCTGTTGGACTAGCAAAGGAGCCACGACCCACAGGTTGAGAACTGTTGCTATAGAGAAAAGCCACATGCTCAGATGGTTTGTTACCTGAAGGCGGTCGTCTATGTACTTCTGTACTTGGGTGCTAGTAGAACCAGAATAAGCCAGCGGTGTAGAAATGAGCATTGTGGGACTTGTCATCTGAAAAATAGGAAAACTCTTGACCTGACATGGCTGATGTATAAGGATAGACATATATGAGAAGACTAAAGGAAGCAGAGAGCCTGGTAGATAAGGTTAGAACATGTTGGTAGGAAGAATGAAAAAAGAAAGAAAGAAAGAAACTGGCAACAGTTGAGCTCTGCTTGGAATATAACCAGAGCTTAGTGGTAGAAGTTTATTATCATTACTGTGATCATTGTTGTCATTCAAAGAACAGCAAAAATATAGAGGGAAATAACAAATGTCCATAGCAGTTTCAGAGGCAAAAATACAGAAAAGGCTAAAGTGAAAAGTTATGGAAGAAAGATGAAGAAAAACTATAAAAGCCCGCAGTTCCAGAATCCTCCTCTGGCTCTGATCTCCCAAACTCAAAATGGCTGTTCAAATTCTCTCTTCTTTCTCTCAAACATAATCACCATGGTCTCCTGTTGGGCTCTCAAAGTGAGCATGGCCAAAGTGAATTTATTTTCCTCTAATCTTAGCTCCATGCTTCCCCACCACTTTCCATATGTTAACATCTGTAAACTCTAGACAACTGGGTTATAATTGATTTCTGCCTCCCAGGCTTGCTGAGTTCACTTGGAATGTTGCCTAAGGTCCCCATTCTCCTGCCCCTCTCAGCGAAGCTCTCTTAATAACCCACAGTTTATATCAGTCTTTCCTTCTACTCTCTGCAGTCTATTTCCACCTCCCATGCATCCATCTTACCTGAGATTTGCACACACTGCACTGTCCCACTTAGAAATGATGCACCACACTGTGTCTCTGTCACAACAGAATCACACTCTTTTCAAAAATGATATATTTTATTTGTATTCATGTGAATGTGTGTGTGTGTATGTGTGGGGGTATGTTTGTATAGGCACCCGCAAAGGCTGAAAGAAGGCATAGGGTCCCTGGAGTTACCTGATGTGAGTGCTGGGAACTGAACTCCAGTCCTCTGTAAGAGCAGCAAGTGCTCTCAGTCACCAAACCATCTCTCTAGTCTCAGAAGAAGGCTTTTTGATTAGACGATCTGGGGCCAACAGAATGGCTCAGAGAGTAAGGCAATTGCCACAGCCTGATGACTAGGATTCAATCCCTGGTACCTCATAGTGGAAGAACTGACTCCAACACTTTGTTCTCTGACCTTCCTGACACACACACATATAAGCTATAAAATGGTAAGCACACCACACACACACACACACACACACACAGAAGTGTGGGGGGGATTAATTTTATTTAAAATTAAAAAGCTGTTTGCCCATGATAGCTCGCTCACCTGATCTGAGTTTCCACAAAGTTCCATTTTTGACTCAATTCCTTAGATCTACTGTTTTCTCCACTTGAAAAACCCTTTTTTCTTCTGCATTTCTACATCCAAGGAAATCTTTAAGAACCCATGTGAATACTTCCTACTTCAGGAAGCCCTCATCTGAAAATCATCTTTACTTCCTCTGTCTTTCTGCCTCCCTCCTCTTATCTCTTCTTAGTCATCTTTACCAGCAAATACCTTTCACCTAGTGTGAAAATCAACCACAAATGGATCAAAAACTTTGCAGTAAAACCCAAAACTCTAAAATGAAAGAGAGATTTGCAAGTCATGGAGGCTGGCATTCAGATGTTTGAGGAAGCCCCAGGAGTCCAAGCAATGCCACCTGTGTTGGATTCTCTGTGTGAAGAGCCCATGATAAGGTGGCATGAGGCTGGCACAAAGCCCGAACTGCAGCAGAGACCCTGGGGTTTTTCAGGTGCTACAAACATGGAAGGCCTGCCAAGGGAAGCTTCAGGCAATGGGTGGAGACAACACAAGAGAAAGGCCTTAGGACTTACGATGGTGTGGTCACTATAGATGGTAGGGCTAGAGGGATGGAGCTGCTCCCAGCCCGTTGCAGCTCACACCAGGAAACTGCACCCCACCTGCTGGATATGGGGTGTCAGGATTTAGTATCTGCCTTATGTTTCATTCATGCTTTGGCCACACCCTTCTTTCTGGTACTGCCGTTCATCCTTTCTATAACAGGGATGTTTATTCTGGGCCATTGCTTCTTGGCAGTGGATACGCCTTTGTTTTTATTTACAGGAACTCATGGTTGAGAGTTGCCTTAAGTCTCAGAAAAGATTCCATGCTTAGACATTTTAACATTGTGGAATTGTTAAGGGTATAGGGACTCGCTGAGAGGGACCAAATGTTTTTGCAATAGAGATGGACATGAGCTTTTTGTGAGCACAGGATGGAATGTCATAGGCTCAAATGATTTATATGGTTACCACATTGACAAAGGGTAGACTTGCAATGAGTGACCATCACTGCCAATTTAACTAAACCTCAAATTGTCTAGGACAGCTGTTCTTAACCCATATCAGATACCCTGCATATCAGATATTTACATTAAGATCCATAACTGCAGAGAATTACATCAATAAAGTAGGAACAAACGTGATTTTATGGTTGGGGTCACCCCAACATGAAGAACTGGATTAAAGGGTCTCAGCATTAGGAAGGTTGAGAACCACTGCTCTAAGGGGTGGTGAGGCACACGTCTGGATGCGTTTGTGAGCCCCTTCCCAGGAAAGACTCATGAGCCGGGGCTCCAACGTAGAATAAAAATGGGAAATGAGTAAGGTAGGTGTGATGATAGTAACTTTCTGGGAGCAAATACCTGATAAGAAGCAACTTAGGGGAAGGAAGGATTGGTTTTGGCTTACAAGGCTAAAAGGAGTACAGGTCAACATGATGGGCAAGGCACGGGTCACAGGGCTTGGTCACATTACATCCACAGTCAGAAAGCAAGTATACCGGAAGTGGGACGAGCTTTAAAACTTCAAGACATGCATCTCACGACCTGCTTCCTTCACCAAGGCTCTTCCTCCTAAAGGTTTTGTAACCTTCCAAATAGTACCACAAGCTACGGAGCTAGCGTTCCAATACTTAGCCTGTGGGGGACGTTTCAAGTCTATGTTCTCCTGAACTCTGCTGCCTGGCCAGCCAGAACAGGCGCTGCTCCTGCTCCGTGATGCTTCCGCTTCCGCCATCACTGAATCTTCTAGAACTGTGAGCAAATGAGCATTCCTTCCCTGCATTGTTTCTGGAAGGCATTTAATCAAAGCGACAAAAAGCCAATTAACATAATGGCGCTTCGCCTTCTTCCAGCATTTTAGCATTCTAGGTAAATACTTTGATTCTGGGCAAGTTGTGATTTTAAGCAAAGCTGGCTCTCTCTCCTTCGGTGAAGCCTGCTGTTAAGACATACGGGAAAACTCAGACTTTGAAGAGTTTCAAAGACTGCTTCTGACATAACCCTCACTCATATATCCTTTAAACACCTCATATTTCTTAAAATTTGTTTTGATTTTCTTTTATTTACTAATTTTACATCCCAAAGGTATATAAAATACCCTCCTCTTCTTCCCTCTTTCCCCCTCCCTATCCTCCCAGAAAAGAAGAGCCTGCCCCACCCCCCATCAACCCTCCCCAGTACATCAAGTCACATCATATCTTTATCCCCTGAGGCCAGGCAAGGGAGCCCTGCCAGCGGGGAGTGTTCCAATATTGTCTAACATGGACAATAGAGTCCATGTTAGAAATACCCGCTCCACTCACCAGCAACCCATATGAAGACCAAGATTATTATTTTTATTTTAATCCCTGCTTAGCTTTAACCTTTCGTCATTAGAGTTGAAGCCTGTTTCTTCTTTAAAATGTTTTATTATCATATATATATATTTCATTAGTGTATATATATATTAGTATAATGAGACAACATATATATATATGCATTATATATTAATATATATACATATATACATATATGTATATGTGGTCTCATTATAATATTCTGTATTACAATCATATGCATACTTCTCTTGTCTCCATCCCACTCCTGCAACCCTCTTCCTTTTCCTAGCTAGATGCCTACATTCTACTTTCATGTCATTTTATTCGTTGTTTGTTGTTTGGTGGGTAGTCCAAATGTGACCAAATGAGTTTCCTTGGGCTAGCTAACAGGAGCATGGGTGACAGTTCGTTTATAAAAGAATGAGACCCTTACAGGTGGCCACACTATGAAGAAAATGTCTTCCTCTCCCCATCAACCGTTAGCTAAATATAAATCTTCATCTGAAGACTGCTCATTTGTGAGTCTCTCTATATCCAATGACATGATGTTGGTAGGCCAGATTATGTGCAGATCTTGTAAAAATTTTAAATCCATTCTTACAAAGATAGGAATTATATTACTCAAGGTGATGTAATGCAATGGTATGACTAAATCTTTCTAATTTCTAAATCCCTTCTTGTCACATATTTTCAGGGTTTCGTAAAACAACAATCCAATCATCCCATGGGGCTCAGTGTTGCAACTCCAATCTCTCACGTTTCATTCCCTCTATGTCTCACCGGCACCTCTTCCGTGGTGAGGTTAGAAAAGCAAGAAGACATTCATTCACTAGCCACTTTTTGCTAGCTCACATGATTAAACAATCGTGACTTTTAGGTGGCTTGGTAACTATTTTTCCTTTCTATCCGTTAAAATAAAATTTGTTTGCTTTCGATAATTGGGCTTAATACAACTATATCAGGTATCAGGAGGAAATCAGGAATTGTTAAATGCTTTTCCCACTCTCAGATCTCATTTCTCTCACAACAGATCATCTCCCCAGTAACTAAATATTTTAAAATATAGCTATTTTTAGTATAGGATACCATATCCAAAATATTAGAATACCACGATACATATATTTATAATGAATTTTCTTATGAAAATGTATGCTGCCAAAATAACAGTAGCTCATTCTTTATCCTGGAGATCTGTGTCTACATAGGAAACTATCCTCCTTCTAGAATAAAACTTCAATTCCCAGGCGCTACCACAACGCCTTCCCTGTGCCTGAGGGTCATGTTGTTGCTAAGCAACGTAGAAGAGTTGCTACTCCTATGAGAAATGATGACTCTGGGAGAGGCCAGTTAAATCTTTTACCTAAATCTGTAAAATAAAATTTTCTAAGTTTGATTTTTCTTTGATTCCCTAAAATGCAAGTTGCCATCCACACTAAGGAAGGTGTTTAGTTTTGATGTCTGATGTTCTCAATAATGTCTGTCCAGGTAACAGGTATGGTGTCATTTTTTTTTTTTTTTATCTATTGCTGAATGCTTCACAGCATCTTGCATGTTCCTTATTATTTAATCCTCCCAGTAACTTGCATCCTACAGATGCAGAAACTAAGGCTAAGAGTTAGGAAGTGTCTTAGTTTCCTGTCTTGAGCTGTCATAAAATACTGTGACAAAAGCAAGTTAGGGGACAAAAGTCTTATTGTCGCTCACAGCCCATCATGGATGGGAAGTTGAGGCAACAGGAGACTGAAGCAGTTGCTCACATCACATCCACAACCTGGAAAGAGAGAGGAATGAACACATGTGTGTGCTCAGCTCACTGTTTCCATAACACACAGTTCAGGATGCCCTGTGTAAGGAAAGCTCCTGCCCACAATTAAGATGGCTCTTCCAATATCAACTAATATAATTGGGAAAAGCTTCTCTAGCGGTCCATCTCCTCCGTAATACTGGCTTCTGTCAATTTGACAGTTCACACTAACCATCACACAAGGCTTGTCCAAGTCCGCATGCCTAAACAGTACCAGTTCTGGATGTATATTTGATCCCAAATATGCCTAATTCTGGAGTCCATATCCTTTAGGGCCATCCAGCTCCCCCAATGTTGACATAAGAATATAACTGAACTGTACATCTGGCTACAGTCTTACTTGACAGTCTATAAGAGCAAAAGAAATAATAATTGAGAGAGATAGCTTATAGCTTGAGAGCAATCATGTATCATTTTTACAGTTTATTAAAATATGTATTTACATATATATATGTTATGTATGTGGTGATATATATATATATATATGTTATGTATGTGGTGATATATATATATATCACCACATACATAACAAGCTACTCGTGTGTATTTAACTTAATTTCTGTGTTCATGTTACAAGCTCAGGATTTTGGCTCAAGCTTTACCATTGCCATTGACATTTGTCCTTGAGAAAACTGCTTCAGCTTTCTGACCTCTTTCATTTTTCTCACGTGTGATGGAGACAATAATGGGATTTATTCCACTGGCTGGTTATTGTGGCAATTAAATGAGATAATTCTCTGAAGTGTGATAAAATTATAAATAATTTTACCAGATGGTACCAGAGTTATACTAAGAGACAAAACTGTCTGTGTAGGAAGATAATTTGCAGGCTGTTTGGGCTGGGGTTGGACAGCAGGGATGAAACAAAGTGAGCTAAGGCTGAGAATGATAAACCTGCATCCTGGGCACAATAAGTACAGCCTGAGGAGAGCAGAGACAGGCAGAGAGGAAAGGGAATAGGGAGGGTAAGAGGGGAGCTGTGCCTGCAGCAAAAAGGGTCCCTGAGAAGAAATTCCAGAAAAGAAGAGATCAGGGAATTTTAGCTCAGACATGGGAGTCTGACATCCACCCACTGTTGGGTTTTCTGTCTTTCTGTAGCACACAGCCTCTCCATTGCTACAGAAAAAATATGCTCTAGCATCAGTGAGTGGCTTTAAGAGAGAGAGAGAGCAAAGAAAGGGGCCAGTCCCCAGAACTGTGTTGGTATAAAACAGAGGGCATCAGCCCTCTCTCTCTCAGTGAGAGAGTGCAGTAAATGCAGAAGTGTCCTATAATTCATAGAACTCTGAGAAAGACCATATCATTTTCAATCACATCTAAAGATTAACTAGTATCTTGATTACTTATCCTTTCAATCAATATTAATTGAGTGTTTACTGTGTCCCAGGATACTTTACATCAGTGAGTTTAAATAAGTCAATCTCTCTGTTCCTGAACTGCACTTTCTCGTTTGAGAGTATAACAGTGGCAGAGGAAGAACAAACAAGAAATAAGAGAAGAATGAGCAATATGGCTTCTGGTAGCTGAGAGTGCTGGGGAAAATTAGGCAGAGAAGGCAGGATGGGTTCTTCAGTGCTGGCAGGTCTGAGTGGCAGTGAGGTGCTGACTTAGAGCAGGAAAAGGGAGAGGGCTGTATTCAGAAGCTATCTGATCAGGATCGGATGGGCAGGAAGGAGGCAGGTTGTATTTGAAGGAGTATACAAGGCAGCACCATGACAGCCAGACAGACAGGGAAAGAGGCCACACGTAAACAAGATGAGGACCTTTCAGCTTTGCCTCCAACAGGGACAAAGACTTGGCAGATGTTCATCTACCTACCTGTAGCCCTTAGGGAGAGGGTCTTCCAACTGACCTGCCTGGACACTGTCTGTGAGCCAGTTGGCCCACTTTCCTGTGTCTAACATGACCAATTAGAAATGGTGGGAGGAGGATGCAGCCTATAGACCACTTAAAAACCCCAGGTCTCCAGAGAAAGAATGAATTTCAGTTTCTGGATTCCCCCCCCCCATTTCTCTCTCTCTGTGGGGTGTGTGTGTGTGTGTGTGTGTGTGTGTGTGTATGTGTGTATGTTCACTTTTAATGGCAGAGAAAAAGAACCTTATCAAGAGCCTTAGACAGGTAACACAGCTAATTTGTTGATACTGGGTATTTGTTCCAACAGAGAGATAGCAGGTCTGAGGTGAGAGTAGAAAACAGAAGACTGCAATGGGCTGGTGAGAAAGAGGTTCTCTTGGGGCTTTGGGATAACCTAGTCCTGGGTGGGTTAAAGAAATGGCGAGTTTCCCTCATAATCCTAGACACTAGCGGTTGGAAAGCCAGGTGACTGCAAAGCTTTCTGAAGCCATCGGCATCAATCTCTCCCAAGCTTCTGCCCAGGGTTATGCTGCTTTGCCTGTAATCTCTGTAGATCCTTTGCTTGGAGACATTGTTTGTAGAGTTATCCTTCCAGCCCTCTACCCTCACATGACAAGAGCCTTCTTTGGGAAGGTCAAGTCCTGCCCAACGTTCCCCTGGTGATAGGGATGGCAGTGACATTGAATTAGGTCCCATCCCAATGGTTTCATTTTCATTTGATTCTCTCTATAAAGACTATTTCCAAATAATGCCACTGCCTGGTGAATGCTATGTGGTCCTGAAACTCACTATGTAAACCAGGCTAGCCTCAAACTCGAAGAGTTCCACCTTCCTCTGCCTCTCTAGTGCTGAGATTAAAGGCGTGTGTTACCACGCTTGTGCACTAAATTCCACGTCTGTAGGAAACCCACAAAATCCATAAGCCCCGAGCCTGCCGTAGTCTCTCCCTCAGCTTCTACCAGCCACACCTGATCCACTTACTCTGTCCACCTGCCTGTTGTTTCCAACCACCCCAAGCAGATCTGTGCTGCCCTGGACCTTCCTCCCAGCTTCTCTCCAGAAAGCCTGTGTTCCAGATTCTGGCTAGGCTAGCTTCCTATTGTCATGCAGGCGTGACCCTAAAACCTCCTCAACCCTGACAGACATATGTCTCCTTCAAGAACATTCTCTAAAATAAGACCTTGTCATACTCTGTTACTTGGACATTTGGACTTTGCATTGTAGGTTTTTCTCTCCCTCTTTCTCTTCTTTTCTCACATCTCTCTCCTATAACCATGTTTGTATGTATACTCATATATATATATATATATATACACACACACATATATGTCTTGCCATCACAATGTCATCTCCATGAAGATAAGGAAAAGTACCTTTGATGGTGGAAGAGCAGCTGTCACACCTGCCTGGCACTGTGAGGACCTCAGTCTCTGTTGGGTAAGTAAATCAAGGACATTGACAAAACCAGAGACAGTGAGGCAGTTAGTGTTTCAGTGCTCAGTCAAGTACAGGATTCTCTGGCTTTGTGTCTTTAAGCCTAAATTCCTAATGTTTCTTTGTTTCACCTTTCACCAATGGTGAAGCTGGTTCTCAAATCTTTCTCTCTTCACTGTAGAGCACTCTGAAATGTAAGTGAATAGCACAGACTTTAATCAGAGCAGAGTCCAACAGCTGTGTTGCTATTTATTTTGGGTTGTTTTATATTGCACATGAGTGGGCAAATGGAGGTTTAAATGCCTTTGCAATGCATCCCAGGTACCTGCAAATGCTCTCCTCTCTGAACCACAGTGGTGGAAGGAATTCCTAGGTTTCAAAATAATAACTAAACCACAGGGTTACTAATACGCTAAAATATTTTTCTCAAAGGAGTTGAAGAAAATTAAACAATAACCAAGTTTTTAAAAATCAGAAATATTTATTGGATGACAAAACATAACTCCACATGTATTGTGATCCCCTCAGGAAAATTAATCAGAATGCTTGAGAGGATCCTGTCTTCTCATGTTTCTTTGTTGTTGTTATAACCTCTTTTTTGTTATTGTCTTTTTAAAAGATTATGATAGTTCACCATTTATTTCACAAAATTGATTTTTTTAAAAAAATGACTTTTGCCTGCCTCCCAAATTCAAATTAGTCTCAAATGAAAGAAGATCTGCCATTAACATATTCAGAAGAATGTGCTGTATTTTCTTAAATTAATTTCAAAGAGACAGACCAAAAATGCCTTAAAATATCCACTATTTCTGAAATAAATGAATAGCTTCCCAGTGAGACCACTCAATTAAATTCACAAATTTTGCTAAGATTTCCTAAAGTCAATCATACTTTAAAATAAGTTCATGTTTCCTTTTGTGACACATTAGATTTCCTGGTATATATCTCAGTTAATTAAAAATGGTTCATTAGAACTTTTATAATTTATTTAATAGAGAACTATATATTCTGTGGGAGCAGGGAGGATTACCTAATTTGGAAATGCATAGTGATGGATTGAATATTTTGAACTTCAAAACTAGTTTAAAACTTAATTTATTGTTTGCAGGGGAAAGCTGCAATCTCCATGGCCAGCTGAGTGACCATCTGTGGGAGGCAAGAAAGCAGCTTGGTTGAATATGACTAAGGCAGTGTTGGTTCAGAGTTTTGGAGTCTGACCCTGAGTCGTTTATTTCAGGCATATGTAAGCACAGCACAATTGGTAAAAACTTATTCTGGTGATAATTAACTCAATCCCATGTGTACAACAAAGCACCCATAAATCACCTTGAGGACCAAACTAAGCTAAATACAGATTAGGCATGACTATATCAAAATTCTTTGGAAAGTCCATAAAGATGGGTTCTATAGATTGAGAAAAACAAGCTCAGGATAAGGATCTGGGGAAGGTCCAGTGTGGTCTCCTGCCACACAGATAACACAAAGGTCACCAGGCCATTAACCACATCCATTCCCAGCCTTCTGACCAGACAGCAGATTATGCATTCCTACCTTTGAGGGAATAACCCTGTGTGTTTAACTTTCTAGGATCCCCTACTGCTTCTCTGTGAGCACGAAGATCTTCATGCCCTCTACTACTTTGTTCGGTTCTGTAATGCTGTTAATTCCCTTCAGACTTTTGCTTTAAAAGGACTTCCTTCAAGTGGCACTCAAAAGCCAGCCCTATTACATGCCATTGCAAGGAATAAAACAATTAGAGGGGGGAAAAGGAAGAGGAGAAATATAATGAGCAAGGAACAAGAGACGAAGGGGACGGGGGGGGAGAGAAAAGCTTCCTTCTGACATAATGGTCTCAAAATTGCATGCAAGATTCAGCAGTTTCACAGTGTCTTTGTCTCAGTCTGCCCCTTGGAGTTCCTGGGCTTGTACCAGAGCGACCCCGGGAGGTGTGGCCTGCAGTTGGTGCTGACTTGTAGGGGCATCAGTCTCCTGAACTGAGTGAAGCTGTCAAGGTATAATTACACTTTATTCATTTTGTATCCTCCCATAAGCCCCTCCCGATCCCATCCTCCCTCCCCTTTCTGCATGCATGCCCCTCCCCAAGTCCACTGATAGGGGAGGTTCTTCTCTCCTTTCTGATCTTAGTCTATCAGTTCTCATCAAAAGTGGCTGCATTGTCCTCTTCTGTGAACTGGTAAGGCTGCTCCCTCCTCAGGGGGAGGTGATCAAAGAGCAGGCCAATGACTTCCTTTTAAAATGCAGGAGTGTGGCCCCCTTTCCAACTCATCTTCATTTTCTTTTACTTCTTTTGTTCTCTCTCTCTCTCTCTCTCTCTCTCCCCCTCTCACTCTCACTCTCTGTGGCGCCTTCCTCACACTATGATACAGCAAGTTGTCCCTCACCAGATGTGGCTCCAATCTGGGATTTCCCAGACTCCAAAAAGCAACAACCAAATAGACCCTTGTGTATAAATTCCCAAGGCCGGGATATTCTGTTATAGCATCAAAAGCAAGACTAAGACTGTATTCTCCACAAAAACTTGAGTAAATCAGAAACGTAAGTTCCTTATCATTTCTTTCTCAATTTTGACTGACGGTAAGATGTGTATCTCCTTCCAGCTGCTGTTTGTTATATGGACTAAATACCTCGTTTACTCAGACTGACTAATTCTTTACCACTAAAACTGTTTTGTTTTGTTTTGTTTTGTTTTGTTTTGTTTTGTTTTGTTTTTCCTTCCTGGCTTCCAAAAGCAATTTCAAACAACTCACTAGTCAATTCAGTAAAATGAATCTCAGTATCACATAGAAGCGCATTCATTGCAATTTCACAAAAAGTCACAGTTGTGTATTGTGACGGACGGCGGCCCAGGAGGAAATGGAGAAAACATGCAGAAGGGCCTGCATCACAGGCCACGCCCTTCGCTCCTCTGCTCAGCTTGCTGGGTCTCCACTCTCTGAGGTGGGAATTATTCCTAGCAGACTGGTAAGTGAGCCATGACTTGTGGGAAGAGCACGATGACTGTTATTAAAGGGGGGACAGCTTCATGCTCAAGCCAGAAGGCCTTGGGAGGTGCCAGCAATGCAGAAGTTCATCCTTCCTTAGGAGAGACCCAGTGAGGAGAGGGGCTGTCGCCCTGGTAATGATAAATGAGGATGATGCTTCTTATTCCAAATCACTTCAGAGATGAAAGTCACTCTGGAAACCCAGAGTCAGTTACAGGATGCTGATCTCACACTGCCCCCGGGAAAATGGAAATAGAAAAGCTTAAGTACAGATCCTCAAAGTTCCCCAGGGCTGCTCTTCATGCCCAAGGCATTTCTGGTGCAAACACCCTCTAAGAGCCTGCGTGGTTCTCAAAATTGCCCAGGTCTTTTTAGGGCACTGAGAAAAATATACCCATACATAATAGTTCTCTCCCTGAGGTATTTTGAGTTTATTTTTAAAATATTGCCCTTATCTCGCGTGAAGACTAGATACCGCTTTTAAGACATAAAATAATCCTATGTTTTACATAGGAATTTTGTATAATAATAGTATTTTAGAGCTGAGAGTACAGCTCAGTGGTAGAGTGCTTGCCTCTAATTCATGAGGCCCGAGTTTCAGCCCCCTCTACTACCGAAGGTAGTTATGGTTTGTGTGGCCGTTAGGATAGCAGCAACGAGGTTGGTGAGGTGGCTCAGTGGTTATTGATCTTGCAGAGGGCCCAGACATCATTCCCAGCACACATTTGGTGGTGTACAACCATTCCCAACGCCAGTTCCAGGAATCTGACACCTTCTGTTGACTTTAGAGGGTATCAGGCACACTCACTGGGCACAGGAATACACACAGGCAAAGCACTCATACACATAAAATAAATAGATATTCTGAAAGTTCCTCCCCCTGGTATTTCTTTAACACACACACACACACACACACACACACACACACACACACACGGTTATGTTTGCAGCTGCAAAGAAACAAATCACTTTGAATTTAGAGTTCATTTTGATAGGCATAGCCATGTACCAGAAGCAGCTTAAAGAAGATGCTAATGTGTGTGTGAAAGTCTATGAGTCTGCATGAGCCATCCCACGAGCTGAATACTTCTCCACAGACAGCTAACAGTCTACACCATGAATAAGGACCTGAGAAGCCTGTAAAAGCTGCCACAATATTAATATGTCAACTAACTGGGCCATTAAATGTACTGTTTAGTTCCGTTTACTCAATATTTTACTACTTTAAAAACTTTGTAGCCAAATTTACTTAGTAATCATTTATGCAGTATGCCATTACAGGGGTCCCTCAAGATATTGGGGGTACATTAATGAAAAGACCTACCTGCCCAGTCCTATTAAGAAGCTTGTTTTGTAATTGAGGAGTGGAGCTACGAAAATTAATAAAATATAAATCCAGACGATGATGCTAGGCTCACAGACTCAAACTAGGGCAGTGTGGAAGAGGACAGGTGGTCAAGCTAGCTTGCCTGGGAAGTCTTTGTTAAAGGAGCTAAGGGTCAAGGAAGAGAAACCCAGACATGCTCAGAAGCAGCAGCAGCAGCAGCAACAGCAGCAGTAACATTTCAGGTAGAGAAGACAAAGGCCCCAGTGCACAATGAGTTTGGTGTGTCCTGGGCACAGGAAGAAAGTCAGGTTTGGGAAGTGCTTCTAGGTCCTGAGTAGATGTAGGGAAAAAAATCTTAGGCAAGGTATGAGACTCTAATGTACACTGTGGTGCAAATTCAAAAACATGGGGGAAATTTTTATTCTTCTCTTTGATCTTTCATGATTATTTTTTTTTTATTTTGTCAGTTTTATATTCTGGTCTGTTTGGGTCTGCTTTGGGGAGGGAGGGAGGGAGGGAGGGAGGGAGGGAGGGAGGGAGGGAGGGAGGGAGGGAGGGAGGGGAGGGAGAACTGAATCACAAGTGGCTCCAGGGTCTGGTTTTCCTCCCTCTCGCTCTCCTAGTGTCGGTATGGTCACTCTACAATATAGATCCCTGTTGGCCCATCTGCCTCTCTCCCTTGGCCTCCCTTAACATGACTCACGCCTACCAACCTCCCATCCCGAGATTTGTAGAGGGGAGAGGAGACAGGTAGGCATCACTGTGGGAAGGAGTGGCCTGGGTGCCCATGTGAGGGGAAGAGAAGGCCTGGCCCAGAGGAAGAGAGCTGGTGTCGGCATAAAGGAATTGTGGATGTGTGGTCCAGGACTATGCGTCACAGAGAACTCCTCTGTGTCCCTCTAGCAAGGCCCTTCCTCTAACCCCAGCATCCCTTGGTGGGTATGCAGCAGGAGCATGATTAGTGTTGGGTTCAGAAGGGAGGAGGGCCCCTGCATCCGCTGCTTTTCTTATTATGGGAACAGAACACTAAAGCAGGGAGGAAGTTAAGGTTTCTCTGGGTCCCCAGTTTGTAAGCACAGTCCATCACAGGGGAAGGTGCGGCAACTCGTCTCACTGTGTCTAGAGGCAAAAGGCAGAGAAAGAGATGAATGCTGGTTAGCAGGCCATTTGCTTTTTAGCTGGTCTGGAACATCAGCCCAAAATCAAGACCCTATTAAATTGACGATATTGAACAGCACAGCGCTGCTAGACTGAGACCCAGAGGGCAAACCCAAAGGGGTAGGCCCATCAGAAGAACCCTCAAAAGCCTTTTACTTAGAGGCAGGTGGAAAGAAAAAGTGAACAAAATGTTCAAGATCCAAACCAGGACAGCATCAAGAAACCAGGTTCCCAGAGAAGTGGAGTCTAGTCCTGAGCCCCAGGCTTAGTTGTCCCCACTACTCCATCTAGGAGCCGATGGCAGCCAGGTCATGCATGTGGGAAAGATCTTGAGGTTGACTGGGCAATTGCGGCTGTTGTCATAGACTTAATCACCAAGGAAGGCAGCCAGCAAGTGGCCGCCGTACTGCGGGAAGTGGCTCTGATGATCTGTGCTGAAGCTGGAGAAAATCTGACTCTAACTGGCTTACATAGCAAAGCCTCGTACACAGGACACCCAGAGGTGGATCCTGCGCCAAGCCCAGCACAAACAGGATTCAACCCTGCATCTTACCTCCTCTTTCCAGGATTCAGCCTTTCTCCACATATCACTTGACTCCAGGCCCACATACCCCAGGCCTGCTGGAAGCAATCAGCATCCCTTTCAAAGGCAGCTTGAGAATGGAATGAGATACTTCCATGAAAGTAAATATCTCAAGACCAATTATGAAATACATCTTTGCTTTTTGATTGCTTGGATCCACTGATTGCAAGTGCCCACGGTTGCACTGATACTGATCGCTAGAAAACTGCCATGCAGCAAATGGTCTAAGCCAAGTTACCTAAATGAATATGGAGGGGGAAGAGAGGACAGGGTTGCTATGCTTGGTATAGAAGTACATAATGCTAAGCTCCCTTACAGCTTAGGATGGGAGTTTGCTTGTCCTGAGCCATGTGTAATGCACGGGAGAATGACTCTAAAGATACAGAAAGGGGTATATTTGGGTTATGCACCTAATGCTGGCCACAATTACCATCCTTCCAAGCCTAAATCGGATCCTATTTCCTGGAGGGAACCTCCCTGATTTCTCCAACTTGAAGCAAATGCTGCTGCTCTCTGTATTTCTTCACAACTGATCATTTACAGTGACATTTCAGTTACCTTATATTCTTCATGGTTCTTTATTTATACGTTTATATTCTCCTGACCTAAATCCTGATCTAACTCTAAAATCATAGCACATGTGCCTTCTTTCTCTGTGTATTGCTGTATACTTAATGTATTGCATTCACCAACATGGCTTATGTTCAATAAAAACCAATTGTTTATTTGAGTGCCGCTTTCAAGCAAAAAGAACCCGACTGACATTTTTAGCAATAGAGAAAATGGTCCATTTCATCAGGTCTACATTTCTTCCTTCTAATAGGCCTCCCTCAACCCTTGCTTATTAATGCAGGTTTCTCCATAGTCATATTAATGATCATCTGGACATAATCAAAGAGTTAGCTTCTAAAGTTCATTAAATAGTGAGAATTAGAATCTGGATAAAATACAAAACCTGAAGTAGTAATAAAGAGTTCACCGTAGAAGCTGGAGAGTGTCGAGGGGAAGAGATGCTTCAATTGTTTAAAAAGATATCTTAGTTATGCTTTCTTGTTGCATAAAACAACACATTTGTCCTTAAGTTTATCTGTGATAATGAGGATACATGTTCAGTAGCAAAGTGGTTTTGAATGACTTCTTATAAGTAATCTACCATCAATTTTGATGATTATTAAGACAATTGTGAACACTTCAGAGATGTCTTGAGAGCATTCAAAACCTTCTCTTCAAATAAGCCCCTGTGATTTATTTTCTAGAGTGGACACAAAGCCAAATATAATAAAAATGGCCACTCCTGTGCTTTTACGATCTCATTTCCCAAAAGAACAGAATAAGTAATTACATATCTTATTAGAAAATTAGAAGAAGTCAATGATAAAATGCCCAGATAAGAGGGTACCTACTCTCTGAACACTTTCTTGCAGGTTAGGATAACAGAGCCTGACCTGAGTCTTTTTTTCCCAAAGCATTTGAACAAGGAAAAGTTTGACCTCAACAGCAACCTAGACCTCCAGGAACATTTAACATTCCTGAGCCATCTTCAGATCGCTTGGCAGGAGAAAGCTGAGAATACCTACTGAGGGTGTTTGCCAGCTTCCTGTTACTGTAACAAAATGCCGAAAGCTCTCAACTCAGAAAGAAGAAAGACTTGTTTTGGCTCACAGTTGCAGAGGTCCCGGTCCATGACCAGCTGTGGTGAGGCAGCACACCAAACAGGGGAGCCTATAGCACAGTAGGCTACCCTCATCCTGCCCAGGAAACCATGAAAATCCAGCCCTGGGGATCCCCTTCAAGAGCACACCCTTTGTGATGTTCCTCCCTTAATAGGCTCCATCTTTTAAAGGCTCCTTCAGCTATCCTTAGTGTCATGGGTGGGACACCACCTTTGCCACAAAGCCTCCAGGGCATTGGTTTTTCAGCCTTCCTGATGCTGTGACATCTTAATATAATTTCTCATGTTGTGGTGACTCTCAACCACAAAATTATTCAGTTGCTGTTTCATAAATCTAATTTTGCTGTGTTATGAACCATACTGTAAATATCGGCTATGCAGCATATCTGATATGCTACCCCCAAAGGAGTCTTGGCCCACAGGCTGAGAACCGCTGCTCCAAGGCATGCTTTTCCAAACCAGAACCATGTCACTGGACTCAAACCAAAATTTTACTTTAAGCCTTTCCCAGCCTGTCTGACTTTCTAAGTAGGTATCTACTGAATTCTTCTACAGACTATCTGTAAGAATGAGGGAAGGGGAGGAGAAGTCCAGATAGAAGGAAGGGTTTGTTTGTTTGTTTGTTTTAAAGAAAGCAGCATAAAAAATGGCTTCAGCTTGTCTTAATGGAAAATATTCCCCAAAATATAGTTTTAGTAAAGACTTGCCATCACAGTCTCACAAAAAATATTCCAATTTAGAAACAGACAATTATGCACCTGATCATATCTGTAACACAGGCCTCCTTGCTTTGCTGATTTTGAGAGAGAGTAGAATGCCATGGTCACTAGAGCTGCAGGCCTGCCTGAATCCACCTCTGGCAACATGGCCTTGAGAATTTACCTCACTCTCTCTGGCTTCATTTTCCACGTCTACAGAGTGGCAGTGGAGATTAAACGCTATTATTGGTGTGAAGCTGCCAGCAAAGGGCATGGGATGTACTGCACATTCTGAGCATGAGTTACTACAGTTAGGAGCACAAAGCCAGCCCGCCTTGGGTCCACTCTCCATCCTCTGGCCCAGAGTGTCTGTCAGCCCCTTGCATAATTCCCTGCAGACAAAACAGGCTGCCTTTTCTGCTTCTCACTCCCTCGCTGCCATTTTGGGTTGCTCTAGGATAGCTGGTGTCAAAAGAGATGGAAATAATAATGTATCTATTTACATAACATTGTCCTTATTATCTTTATTCCCTCAGAAATGCTCTGGCATTATCGAATTAGTCGCGTTTTTGAAGATGACATCCCCCAGAACTAATGAAACTCAAACACTTTTATTCCTTGATAGCGCTCTGCATTTCCTCCCATTCATGTAACAGCTGCACTATTTTAAAGCAGGCCGGGAACACTCACACCGCAGATTCAGGACTGGGTGGCTGCAATCATGACTGTTTACTGAATATTAATGTTCTGTGTGTGCATGTGGTTTGGCTTTTGCATTAATGCCAACACTCACTCATCTCAGCGAACCATATCTGGAGACGGGGCAGGCATTCTTCCTTAATTCAAAGTCCAGCTCTCCCAGGTTATCAGCCTGCCTCTTAACCCTAACACTCACAAAATTCCCAACGGAGGCTCTAAAAGAGAATCACTGATAGCTCAAATCTCCGGTAACACTGATGCATAATATATAACTCATTTTTTTTTTTTTTTTGTCCATTTCCTGGCACTCCCAGGGCCTTTGAATATGGGCAGTGATCACAGCCTTTTGTATGATTGTGGAGTAACAGGTGGCTGGGAGCTCCCAAGCAGCTTTCAGATGGGGGCTAGTGACAGGAAAAGTTGAAACATGATTAGAGAGGGCTTTCCTGCCCACCACCTCCTGGGAGAGGAAAGGCTGAGGACTGGCTTGATGATAGCCAACGGCCAACTGATGGAATCAGTAAAGCACTTAGTGTAGTGAGCGAAGCTTCCAGAAACATTCTAAAGGACTGGATTTGGCATGATCCAGGGTAGCTGAGTTCGTGGGGGTTCTCTGGGCTGGCAGCAGGAGAGCATAGGGCTCCATGCCTGTGTTTCTTCCCCCGTCCTGTGCATCTACGTCTGGCTAACCATCTCTGACTTTTCTCAGATCTTTTGTTGTTTTGTTTGCTTATGATGTTGCTGTCTGTACACCATGTGCTTAGAGTGTTCAAAGAATCCAGGAGAGAACCCCAGATCTCCTGAAATTTAGGGATACTGGCGTCTGTGTGCTTCCTGGTGTAGATGCTGGAAACAGAACCCAAAGTCTCTCTGCAAGAACAGCAAGTATCCTTAACCACAGAGCCCCTCACATCCTTTATCAAAACCTGTAATTGTAGCATTTTCCTGGGTTCTGTGAACCACTCTAGCAAATGAATCAACTGCAGAGTATAGTTCACTCATGCCACAGATAGCTACTCAGAAGCACAGGTCACATCTGTATCTGAGGGCGGGGACATGTGCTGGGACAGATCCCTTCACCCGTCATTTCAGATGGTATGATCATGTGAGTCATGTCAGAACTGAGCTGCACTGGAGGACCCTGACTGGGTGGTACTCCCTCAAGAACCTGCTGGAGGATTGCTTTGATTGGCATGTTGGGAAAAACACCCACACACCTGGTGTCAGAGATAGCAAATGACGGTGTGAACAGAAAGCAAGGAAAAGCTAAGTACAAAAGTGGTATCTGAATGTGGCATAATCTTCCAACAAGAGAATCCTGTTTGAATTCTGTCACTGTATCTGATATGTCCTGCACATTTCAATGTCCTTTGTGTTGAGACATTGCTGACAGAGTTATTTCTCTCGCATACAAATGCCATGGAAAGGACAGGTGTGAAGCCAAATGCCTTCCCTCCCTGCATTCTCTCTGGCCTACGTCTCCATGATTCTACCAGCGTCTGCATGACAAGTGGAAACCTCACCATTTACATACTTTCTATGCACAATAGAAAACAGCCATTTACATACTTTCTATGCACAATAGAAAACAGTGCAGCATTTGGTACATTTAGACTAAGGTTTCAGGCATTTGGCCTGGATTGAATATTGAGATTCTTCTTTTTATCTGAGTGTCTTGGTGGATTCTGCTCAGAGTGCATATTTATGTAAGTCCTTCAAATAGTACAAAAGTGATTGGAGGGAAGATCAATGATTGATCTGCCTTTCAAAATTCTGATAGACTCTTCTGGGAAGTAAATCTGTTTTCACATCTTTAAACTCAACTGCTGGTTAATACTACTAATCATTAGAGTGTTCCTCTGATTTTTTTTAAAATGCTTTGTAGCTTTTTTTTTTCTTAATCAGGGTGTTAATATGCTTTCTCTCTCTCTCTCTCTTTCTCTCTCTCTCTCTCTCGTCCCTCTTTCCCTCTTTTTCTCTCTCCTGCACTCCTTCCTTCCTCTTTTCTTCCTTCTTCCTTCCTTCCTTCCTTCCTTCCTTCCTTCCTTCCTTCCTTCCTTTCTTCTCTCTCTCTCTCTCTTTTTCTTCCTTCCTTTCTTTCTACCTAGACAGAATCTCACTATACAAGTAAGGACTGAATTTGTAAAACCCCTGCCTGTGCTTCTTCCTGCATACTGGAATTGCAGGCGTGAGTCAGGATGGCCAATGCTAATGACACATTCTAATTAAAAATTCAAATTATTTCTCCAGGAAAGGACAACTTAAAGAGTAGACATCATAGACTGCCTTCACAAGGCAACCTTCCCTGTTTTGCCTAACATGCTTAGAGCTTACTTTCTGTGTCAGGACATGCACTGTGGCTCTAGACAATGGAACTCGGTGTATCCTTCAGCAGCATTTTGACATTTTGACATTTTCTCGTGCCAACTGACCCAGCGCTGTGCCTGTGAATTGCATCGGGGCTTTCTTCTGGATGAGAGTGCAGTGGACATGTCATAGTCCGTGTCACGGTGTTTGATGAGCTGCTTCTATGCACATGCTTCTCACAGAATGTTGGAAATATTTGTTTATTATCCTGAGGACTGAACTTGGGACTTTACATGTGTAAGCATACCATTAGCTCATAACTAATTTTAGGTGTTTTTTTTTTTTTTTTTTTTTTTTTGTTCAACCTTGGTGTTTTGTGTATTTGAGAATGGTCTTATTTTAAAACTATGGTTTTCATTAAAATTATCATTTATCTTTTTCTGTATTTGTTTTATTTTGCGGCAAATTGTGTCATTTTTCTATTCCTATCATAGGAAGACAAATTCACTTTGGAAAGAGAAATGTCACATTTTAATGAAAGCCAGCTTATGGTTTGGATGAGAGGAGGTGATCCTGAAGAGGGAAGAAACAGGTGTACGTTTTGACATTTCTCATTCTTCTTAGCCACATCATAAGCTTTTCCATTATTTCTTAATATTGGAGAAGCTTTGCTGGAAATTCCATTATGAAGATGAGCTAAATACCTTTGGGAGTTTATGGACCTCCACTAACCAAATCCAGAGGAAACCTTCCTAACACACACACACGCACACACACACACACACTCACACACACACACACACACACACACACACTGTAGAGGAAATGAAAATAAAACAGATAAGAACTGGAATGTGAGGTGCTATGTAAAGCAAATGAGAAAGGAGCCATCAGAACATGACACGTGACGCAGGAAAGCTGGGTTGATGGATGTGAGGGCAGTGGGAGACGAGCCCAAGGCTAAAGCCATGTGACTTCCTGGTCCCCAAGAATTTCATCTCCTCAAGGTGTGTCGTGTCAGGTTGAGCTTCATTGCTCAGGGCACTTCTCTTTTTGAAGTATAAACTTACATAGTTCATACAGACACATTTTCATCTGTTTGGCTGCCCAGCCACTGAGACTTTCTTCCTAGGTTTTGCGAATTTGTTCTACAGTGAGTCACGGTAGACAGTAAAGCTGGCTCCCTAAACTGCCAGCTCCACCACTCAAAGCCAAAATGAGCAGGTAGCTCTTCCAAGCGTGTCCAAGGAACAGAGCTGCTCACGGCCGGTTCTCACTTGAGTCTAGGAGTCTGAGCAAATCCCTGCAAGGAGGAATTCACTACAGCTGCGTAGACTCCAGCACCCGTGGACCAACGGGGGCAGCGGAAGCTGAGGGCATACAACAGCTGGTGCTGGTAGTGCTGGGACCAACTTACCCACATTAGCTGTCCCCGGTACTGCTCTAGACCAGCAGTTCTCAACCTGTGGGTCGTGACCCCTTTGTCAAATCTCTGTCTCCACAAATATTTCCCTTATGACTCATAAAAGTAGCAAAATTGCAGTTATGAAGTAGCAATAAGTAATGTTATCATTGGGGGATCACCACAACAAGAGAAACTGTACGAACGGGTCACAACATTAGGAACGCTGACCCACTCCACAGCGTTAACTGACCAAGGAGACTCAGTATTTTTTAGTTCCTGCCTGAATTTCAAGCACCACCCTACCCAGAGATTTGAGAACATTTTATGAATGCAGAATCTGGACTTCACTGCGGACCTACCAAAACAGTATATTAAAATATAGTAGAATGCCTTACACACAGTAGGACGTTCATGGGGATAGATGCTGGATGTGCAGATGCACAAAAACTTGCTAAAGTTATCTGAATTCTATCTCTTAAAGTATACGTATGTGCTGATCCCTTTACCCGGTGGTTGTACCATTGAAAACACAGTAAATGATATAGACATGATTTCATTTTAAATACATTCCATTCTTACTTAAGAAGCTGCAGTGGGGAATCTTTCTATATATTCACTGTGCCTTTTCATTATATAGTCATGCCCATCTTTTCTCCGTGATACTGATTCGTATTCTTTAAAGCTGGACACACGAATTGCAAGGATTCCCATAAGCAACTGAGTTTACCATTGCAATTCTTTCCAGAGCCCTTGCTATTTTAGTCCCTGTCTGTCTGTCTCTCTCTCGGCTCTCTAGAATGCCAGCTCCACATGATCTTACTGTGTATCAGCACATAACCAAGCAACCGAAGTGGATACATTCAGCAGTTCCCCTACAAGGTCAGCCAAATGCTGTATTTCCAGTGACTGTACTGTATTTGGCAACCTGCAATTACTGGCCGGTAAGAACAACATGCTTTCAGTTGTCACCACATCAGCCTCAAGTGCCCTCAATGGTCACCTCAGGCCAGTGTTGCTGGAGTGTCATTGACACAGTGCCTAAGAGAACACAAGGTGTTCCCATTCTCACCCAGAAGAGAGTGAGTCCTGAGTCATATTTGGAAAGCATTGTGGAAGCAAGCTGTAGGAGAGATGGCTGTGGTAGGGATTTAAGGGAGAAGATGCACAGAACTCATTAGCACAGTAGACAACTTCCTGAACAGAACACCAACAGCACAGGCTCTAAGAGCAACAATCGATAACTGGGACCTCATGAAACTGAAAAGCTTCTGCAAAGCAAAGAACATTGTCGTCAGAACAAAATGACAGCCTACAGACTGGGAAAGGATCTTCACCAACCCTATATCTGAAAGAGGGCTAATATCCAGAATATATAAAGAAATCAAGAAGTTAAAAAGCAACAAATCAAGTAATCGAATTAAAAAATGGGGAACAGAGCTAAACAGAATTCTCGGTAGAGGAGTATCGAATGGCAGAGAAACACTTAAAAGAGATGCTTAACATCCTTAGTCATCAGGGAGATGCAAATCAAAACAACCCTGAGATTTCACCTTATAACCATCAGAATGGCTAAGATCAAAAACTCAAATGACAACACATGCTGGAGAGGATGTGGAGAAAGGGGAACCCTTGTCTACTGCTGGTGGGAATGTAACCTCGTACAACTTTGGAAATCAATCTGGCACTTTCTCAGACAATTAGGAATAGTGCTACTTTAAGATCCAGCTATACCACTCCTAGGCATATATTCAAAAGATGCTCAAGTATACAACAAGGACATTTGCTCAACCATGTGTGTAGCAGCTTTATTTGTAATAGCCAGAAGCTAGAAACAACCCAGATGCCCCTCAGTTGTGGAATGGATATAGAAATTGTGGTACATTTACACAATGGAATACTACTAAGCAATTAAAAACAAGGAAATCATGAAATTTGCAGGCAAATGGTGGTATCTAGGAAATATAATTCTGAGTGAGGTATCCCAAAAGCAGAAAGACACACAAGGTATATACTCACTTATAAGTGGACATTAGACATATAATATAGGATAAACATACTAAAATCTGTACACCTAAAGATGCTAAGCAAAAAGGAGGACCCTGGGTAAGTTGATCAGTCCTCATTCAGAAAGACAAATGGGATGGACATTGGAAGAAGGAGAAAACAGTAAACAGGACAGGAGCTTACCACAGAGGGCCTCTGAAAGACTCTACCCCGCAGTGTATCAAAGCAGATGCTGAGACTCATAATTAAACTTTGAGCAGAGTGCAGGGAATCTTACGAAAGAAGGTGGAGATAATAAGACCTGGAGAGGATAGGAGCTCCACAAGGAGAGCAACAAAACCAAAATATCTGGGCACAGGGGTCTTTTCTGAGACTGATACTCCAACCAAAGATTGATTATGGATATAACATAGAATCCCTGCTCAGATGTAGCCCATAGCAGCTCAGTATCCAAGTGGGTTCCCTAGTAATGGGAACAGGGACTATCTCTGACATGAACTCAGGCTGGCTCTTTGATCACCTCCCCCTGAGGTGGGAGCAGCCTTGGAGGCCACAGAGGAAGACAATGCAGCCAGTCCTGATGAGACCTGGTAAGCTAGGGTTAGATAGAAGGGTAGGAGAACCTCCCCTATCAGTAGACTTAGGGAAGGGCACGAGAAGAGATGAAGGAGGGAGGGTAGGATTGGGAGGGAGGGAGGGAGGGGCCTACAGCTGGGATAAAAAGTGAATAAACTGCAATTAATATAAAAAATTAAAATTAAAAAATGCCAACCAGATTTTTTTAATTTTTACAATAAGACAATCAGACAATTTCCTATTTCTGTTCCCAGAAAAATGTCTTCATGGATAATACAGAATATATAAGAAGGCTTATCTAATACATGCCTGTTGGCCTTATGTATAGGCATAGATATAAAACCCAATGTCAGGAACTCATGCAATGCCCATAATTAATAGTTTGTGATTACTGTATTTCCATTATAACATGCCAGTTCATAGATAATTCATGAAATGATTTAAAACTAGGCTTGTCAACACATGTGTTATTAATAACAGATATAAAATTTGTTCTTTCTTTTCTGAGCTCCACAACTATGGCTTTGAAAACAGGTGGTCACTTTAGATTCAAAGAAATCCTAAACTAATTCTAATCCGGTAGAAAAGCAGGCATGGGGTTAGCTGCTAGATAAATAGCTCGGGTTAGAATTCCATCAAATAGATGTTATTCTTTCATTATCTTCCTAAGGATTCCAAAATGTTTAGTTTGGTATCAGCCCTTCCTCTCCACAACTCACATGCTTCAGAGAAACTATCAAGACAACGGACATGATGGACCATTGTGAAAAATCACAGCCCCCTTGACAAGTAATTGAATTTCATAATTAAGGTCTCAACTAAATGGGGCATTAAATCTTCTAACACAAGGACTGATTACTCCCCCATTCCTCTTTTATCTAGCAGGTATAGGAAGGTGCAAGAGATGTCTGAAATATTCCTCAATTGCTATTTCGCCATAGGTTTTGAAGAAGCACCCTTTGATCAGACCTAGAGTTTACTGACATGGCTAGTCTCACCAGCCAGCTTAGCCCGTGAATCCCACACGTATACCTCTGATGATGGAGTGACTGACAGGTTGCTGCACCCGTCCCCATTTGGGTGGACTCTAGCTATCTGAGCTCCAGTCCTCTTCTTGACTGGCAAGTGCTTTAGCTACTGAGCCATGTCTCCAGGTTCCTAAACTTAAAAACAAACAAACAACAACAACAACAAAAAGAAAACCCCAATAACAACAAAGTAACAGGGTACCAGGTAGCCCAGGGTAGGCTCAGCTTGCTTTGCAGTCATGTGTGATCTTGAGCTTCTGAACTCAGGTTGCAAGTGTACAACCCCTGGCCTGATTGATTTTTATGTGCTGTGCTGCTTAGAACCCAGAACTCCACACATGCTGGTCAAGCACTCTACCGACTTATCTATGTCTTCAGATTCTCCCTTTCAAATATATACAAGTACTCACGACTGTAAATTTCCTTCTGAGTACTGCCTCTGTTATATCCCCAAAACTGTAGTAAGCTGGCTGTTGACTTTCATTGGGGTCTAAAAATCTCTTGGCCTCTTCCTCATTTCTCAAAAGGGTCTCCTTCAAGATCTATGTACATGCTTTCCTTGCTAAGTTCTGATAATATACAATTATTTCTTTTTTTAAGAAAAATTGCTGATACATGATTTATGGCCTAAATTGTTATATACTTTAGAGAAAGTTCATGGGCTCCTAAGAAGATTATTTATTCCACAGCTGTTGGATAGAATATTCTCTCCACGTCCATTAAGCTCATTTGTTCCATCAACTGGTTTAACTCTGAAGCTGACTTTGTGGTCTGGATGGCCTACCCATTTGAGAGTGGGATAGAGATGTCACTCACTGTTATTGTATCTTAATCTATCATTTTGTGTCCACTAGTCTTTTTTTTACATAAATGGATGTACCAACATCAGTGTAAGTTTATTTGAAGTTGTTGTATAGTCTTTTTATTTCCAATTATATGTGTGTATCTGAATACAGTGACCAAAGTTAATTATTGTCATGTTGTTGAATACACTGGAACTACAGTGTTAACCTGTGGTGGTTCTGATGTGCTGATATGTGCACTAGGAACCAAACTCAGATCCTTTGCAAAAGCAGTATACACTCACTACTAAGCAATCTCTCCAGCCCGTAATTAGTATATAGTCTTTAATTACTCCCTTTATTAATGTATCATGACCTTTCTTGTCTCTTCTCAATAAGTTTGGCTTCGAATTTTCTTTGTCAAATATGTGCATAGCTATTCTGGCATTTTGAGGGGTAATTGTGTTTGCCTGGAATAAAATTTTCTTTTAAGTTCATTGTGTGTTTGCCAGTGAAATGAGTTTCTTGAAAACAGCAAGCAGTTGAGCCTTTGTTTTTAATATATTCAGTCAGTGTCTTCTATTTGGAGAGTTGAGAGATTTGGAGTGATTATTGAAAAAAATGTGCAAATATTTCTTTTTTTTTCCATCTTAGAGATTTTTCAGATTTACTAGGTTAGTAATAAAAATATTGCTTCACTCCTAACTTATGAATTCTTATATTGATTCATTCTTTTCTGAATTCTCATACCTGTGTATATCTTTCTTCCTCTTTAATATATGGTATTCTCATAACTATTTTTCTGCAGTGCTTGCTTGAGATACTGAGTTGCTTTTGTTTTTGTGCTTATCACAGAAGGTTTTTATTTTTGGCTTAATTTTAAGTCTTGATTGACAGTTGCTTGAAGTATTTCAATCCGTGCTCTCCTCACTTACCGGGTTTCTGCTGAGAGGTCTTGGGTTATTATTATAGGTTTGCCTTTGTAAGGAAAGGACTGGATTTGCTTGGTAGAACAATGAGACCTGAGATTAGAAGTCATGATAAACACTCGTACATTTTCTCTTACCACAGCAAAATTGACCAAGGCCCCACCTGTTTCACCTTGGCCTTCATCTCCCAAGGTTACAGATCATAAAGGAGACTGTGACAGATGAGTTTCCAGGAGACAAAGACCCTCTACTTCTTTCTTTCTTTTCTTTCTTTCTTTCTTTCTTTCTCTCTCTCTCTCTCTCTCTCTCTCTCTCTCTCATATATAAAAGAGTTCAGTCAGAGTCTGACTATTTTTGCAGGCTCCCCAGCTCCCTGCCTAGCTCTGTCTGCACTTGCATTTTCCCTATGAAAACCCACCCTATATAATTACATCTAGGCATCTGCTGCCTGAAGGACCATATTTAACAAAAACATTTTCCTGGAAGCTACTAGGAAATGGTCTCATCTCTGCAGAGCTAAGCAGTGGGGAAATGTTCTTGCTTCCTGTGGATTTCTTGAATGCCTTGAGAATTCTAGGCTTTCCCTTCTCCCCTGATGAAAGTTCTCTTCTCTGGGTTAAATATCCTTAGACACTTTTGTTTCTCTTAATAATAGTTTTCAAACCCCTTACCATTGTAGGGCATCTAGACAATAAAGTACAGAAAAAGTACAGTGAAAATACGTTTTATGTGCCTTGAACTCTTTCTCTCTCTCATATATGTATTTATATATAATGTTCTTATATATAAGAATTTGATAGCCATCTTCATATACTTAAAAGAATGACATACAGAATGTAACTCTCAGAAGCTTTTGTAAATGGAACGGCAACAAATCTCAGGTTCTACAGCCAGGCTGAGTTCTGATCCCAACTGGCTTCTTGCAAGTCGTGTATGTTAGGGAAATTTAATTAACTTCCCTGTGGTTTGGTACTATCTGTCTTCTGTAGTGTTTACTAACTTTGTGGTATTCTTTAATCTGCCCATAAATTACTTAAAGAAATCTTGTCATTCAGAAAGCGCCAAGAAAATGTCAAGCCATGAAGTATTTCCAAGCATGGGTCAACACCTGACCATGTCCATCAGAGAGTAAAACTGGGACAAAAGCACAACTTTTTAAAGTAAGTGTTTGCAAATAGTTTAAAAAAATATCTATTGTAATACCTAAATATCGGACAAATATGGTAGTAATTTACAAAAAAATAAAGACTACAGGCTTTGGCCAGGTTATGTGTTGGAGACAAGAAGCTACCTTAATATACTTTGAACTCTTCAATTTTAGGGTTTTGTTTCTGAACTTGAAGACCTATATGTTACATTAAGCTAGACTTGAGGCTGGCAAATTGTCTCTATAAGGGTAGGTAATTACCACCTGAGGCTTCTGGGCCACACAGCTTGCATTGTACTTAATTTTGCCCGTGTAGTTGGAAGACAGACACACACAACCTTTCCACGAGCAGCAATGTTTGTACTCAAATTCCATTTTATTTATAGACATTGAGATGTTAGCGCCATATAATTTTCTTGTCACAAGTTGTTATTCTTCTCTTAATTTTTGATCCTTTTAAATATATAAATTGTATCTCGATTCCTCATGCTATGATTGAGTCTACAAGCCATGGTTTGGCACCTCCTGTGTTAAATGAAGCAAAGTGTGAGGAGAGGCTCCTAGTGGAGGAAAAGATGCCAAGTGCTGTTGGAAATTCCATGACAAGTAAACAGCTCAGCAGACTATGTCAGAACCTTTCTACACTCCAGTCTCACAAATGATGTTCTCAGCATGAGAAAAGACAAAACTTGCAAGGAGGTGGGTTCTCTGTAACTGTGACAGATTTATTGGCCTTTTTTTCTTTTTTTTAAATCTAAACTGGCTCTGAGATGCTTGCCTCCTTGTCTTTATAATCTTTGCACATTGGTTCTGTCATCACCAGGCAATCTTTGGATGTCCATCTTCTGACTTTTTTGAAGGAAGTCTCCTGCAAATCTTTGTGTAATTCTCAAGTCTTCCTTTTCTCCTCCCAGAAATAATTATCCCAAAAGACAGAGGAGACATTATGAAATCTATGACAGTCTCAACTGCATTTCTAAAGGCTAAAGGCTGGTGACATCATGCTCTGTTACAAATTCCTAAAAGCTGTCAGAAGTAGCGAGGCCCCAAAGGAGCTCTGAGTGACCCTGGTCATGCAGTGACATGGCTCCAGAAACTGCTTTAGGGCCTCTGAATTAGGGCTACACTCAGACTCTGCACTCTTTACCTGCCTATCAGGAATCTGTATCTTTCTTTTGACTCTTCTACAATTAAAACAAAAAAATCAAAACACTGACTCTTGCCCTTTATCTTGTTTAACTACAAGTGAAAGCAAATTCAAAATAAAAGCGGTTTTGTTTTGACCAAGTCAGACATGGGTTTCTCTCTTAGTTAAGTGGAACCACATGTCGTTAAGAGGCCAACGATTTCAAAATCTCCTCAGGGGTCTAGCTTGTTTCTTTTAGGCTTGTCCACTGTGCCATCTCTTCTGTAGCTGTTATGCTGGACCTTGAAGGCTTGGTGCATGAGGCTGCAGACAGAGGCACACAGAAATGTATAGCTATCTCAAAGGCTTCTAGATTTCTGCTTCTGTCCTATGAACCAGTGTTTCGTCGCAAGACCTAAGCACAGAGAGGTAAAAAAACAAAACAAACAACAACAACAACAAAAAAAAAAACAAGACTACCTTAAAGATGAACAGTTCCTCTTGAGCATGAAAATGCAAACTGGCCTTACTTGAAAACAGAAACATCTCTCACTAGCTGAGGTATGCTTTCTGGGTAACAAAGGAAGAAAGTTGTGTACTCCAGGGAGACAAAAGCCCAGAAGAAGCAGCCAGTGCCTCTGGCACTTCAAGCTTCTAATTGTCAATGCTCCAAAGAATTCTTTTCTAAGATGATAACTTTACACACCTTTCCTTCCCCAACCTCAGGGAGAATCCTGTTCACATGGACTCTACCTCCTCACATCCACATTCACAAACTATGAGTGGAGATATTAAGTATATGTGTTCTTGTAGTGACAAGGAATGTTTGAAATTTCTTATAAGTAAGCTACACACATTTTATAAATTAATATGCTAAGTGACACATGTTTTACAGATTAATATACATTATTTTTCTCATTCCCCCACTTCCCTAAGTTAATCATAATATTCTCCTAGTATTGCCCATTTTATCTAAATGTAATATCCATCTTTTTCTTACTACGTATTTATTTTTGAAGTGGTTTGCACTATGAGATAATGAACTTTGGACTGAAGATATTTTTTTAAAAGAACTACCAAGGCCTTACCTTTTGGTATAAAGTATAGTGATGTGAGGAAATCTGTTCAAAACATCTGAGTACCGTTAATCCCATATTGCTCTGATGGGGTGATATGAAGAGGGCATGATTCATGTATTCAGAAAAAGGGAGTTTCACAGACAGATGTTATGGTCTGAATTCTCTGGTGTTTTGTTTACAGTGAGAGAAGGGTTAATTTCTTGGTCTTCCATATATATATATATATATATATATATATATATATGCATATAGGTAGAAATATATATGATAAAGTTATGGGTTAGGGATATACATACATATATGTTTATACATATATGTATATATATATTTAAAACACAGCATGTAATATATGTATGATTCTTGACTGAATGCATACTTCACACTGGCTTATTACTAGGTTTCTCTTTGCTGCACTCTCCTCTGAAATGTCCCTAAATGATCAACATAGAAAATTATTCTAAACCATGGAAATTTTATAGGAAACAATTTTGTTTTGTTTCCACAACCAGACCCTTGAGTATTGATTGCAGTGGTGAAGATGGTGCCTACAGATACCCACAGCAATGATATTTAGAAACATTGCCTTATGATGTGTGTTCTTATGTCTTGTGAAAAAAAAATTGTTCCTATCTCAGTCCACATTCTTTAACATCGAATGCAAGTTTCATCAGTACATACTAAGCCTGTTTTACAGCATAAACTGTGCATTTTTTTAAATCTTTGGTTTAAGTTAAAGCAGACAAGACTGCAAAGTAGTTTTTAAACTAATTATAACCTTTTGTACTGGCTAGTTTTGTGTCAACTTGACACAGGCTTTTCACCCAAGGGGAAAGAGCCTCAACTGAGAAAACGCCTCCGTAAGATCAGGCTGTGAGCAAACCTATTGGACATTTTTTTTAAATTAGTGATGGGGAAGGGCCCAGCCCATGGTGGGTAGTGCCATCCCTGGACTGGTGGTCCTGGGTTCTATGAAAAAGCAGAGTGAGCAAACTAGGGGAAACAAGCCATAAGCAGCACCCCTCCATGGCCTCTGTCTCAGCTCCTGCCTCCAGGTCCCTGCCCTGCTTGAGTTCCTGTCATGACTTTCGTTGGTAATGAACAGCAACATGCAAGGCAAATAAACGCTTTTTTCCCCAAGTTGCTTTGGTCATGATGTTTTGTTTTGTTTTAGATTTATTTGTTTTATGTATGAGTGCTCTATCTGCATGTATGCCTGCATACCAGAAGAGGGCATAAGAGCACATTATAGGTGAGTGTGAGTCCCATGTGGTTGCTGGGAATTGAACTCAGGACCTCTGGAAGAGCAGATGATTCTCCTAACCATTGAACCATCTCTCCAGTCTCTGTCATGATGTTTCATTACAGTAACCCTAACTAAGATGCCTTCATACCGTTTTCTTTATACCATACTCGTCTCTATCATTTACCTGTTATCTATTTCTTTCTATCTGTTTGTTTTTCTAATCTACACATCAACATCTCTGTGGGTGATGTTGACACACACATTCAATTGCACTCCGGAGACAGAGGCAGGTGGGTTCTAGGGTTCTGTGAGTTCTAGGGCAGCCAAGGCTACATAGAAAAACTCTTTTTCACAGAAAAAAAAGAAGTCTTCTCAAAACCAAGATATTTAGGGTTTCTTTGGAGCGACTGCTCCTTTTTTTCATCCCAGGATAACCCCCCCCCCCCCCACACACACAACCACCTTCTTGTCTCTGCAGGCAACCTCCACAGAACACTTCTGCTTAGCTGCCCTTGAGCTCAGCTGTTCTTCGCTCCTGAGCTGTCCTCCTGGGAGGCTGGGTCTCTCTCCGGCTCGAGGCAGGCTCTACACTCAGATTCTAGTTGATAAACTTTGCCTTTCTATGAAACTGTAGAGAGGTGGCTAACAAAAAGCATGAAAAGATCACCAATTCCTTCTCGCCTACCAGGCATAAGACCTGTGCACCAGGACCAGCCTAGCTTGATCCTAGAAACCTGACTGGGGAGATAAGGAAGTGAACAAGGAACAGACATACAGACACATGCACAGAAAAGCTCAAATCTGGTGGCCTCTGCTCACTACACAACAGCCCAGCACTCAAGCATGTTTATTATGTGCAGCACAGCAGGGAGGAGTCAGTCAGTCTCAGTAAGAGGTCCCTGTAGGCAAGCAATGCCCGACTGCAGTCATCTGGGAGGAGGAATCTGTGCTTGCAAGCTTCTGCACACACTGCCAGCATTGCACTCAGAACAGAGGGAAGCTTTGCCATCCCTTTGAGCCTCGCCCCAGAGGAAGGTTTGCCGCTCTCATGGGTCTGAGGCCTTGGGATCCTTGACATGGCCCAGCCCATGTCAAATAATACAAATTAGCTCACAACTTTATCCATTCTCTTCACGTTCACCCGGAACTTCGTGTCCAGGCTGTGATACTTCTGAAGCTCAAATAACTAGAAAACATCAGAAGGGGTGTCTGGTGTTGTATCCAGAGGCCCATTGTGGCCCGGGAGAAGTGTCAGGCTTCGCTTTAGAATGCTTTGCTATGTTCTCTTTTTGTGACACTGGCACACAGCTTAAAGTGAGCCCTGGTGACAAATGGCATGTACACATATTCTTCACAAAGAGCCTTTATTGGGTCATCTGCTCTAGCTTTAGCTTGCCCGCTGCCCACAGCACCACACAACACACCATGTCCGTCCCATTATTTTCTTCAGCTTACCATTACTCTATATGGAAGTTAATAATATTTTAATTATCAACAAATCAAATTATTGTTTGATTTAAAGTTATCAATAAATTATTGATTGTTAGTGATTAATTAAAATAGTATTGGATTATAGGTTTTTGGTTCTTTAAAATATTAATAAATTAGATTTTATTTTGATGAATTATTAAACATTGATTGACAATTAACTATTAATCATTGACCAACTATTAATTGTTGATCAATGATTAATGATTATTTATTACTCTTGATTCTCTCTGTACGCCTGCATCTCTGGGGAACATTCCTGCCAGTTGCCTACCATAGCTGTTCCTCTTGCCCGAGTGTTTACAGTGTAATGAGAGCTTCAGTCTGATGATTCTGCCTCACCGTTACCAGGAGTCTGAGAGCGCAAAGGTATCTTAGTCTAAGATGAACGTGGTCATGATTTGTAGGAAGTCTTCCAATAGGAAACATGCACCCTAATAAAAGTAACTATAAAAGGTGCCTGAAGGGCAGCTAGTAAAGCAGTTTGGTATATATCTGTGAGGTTGATACCAGAGGCCATTGGCATATGGGCAAGGAAAGGCATGAGGAGGAGGGCAGGCAACATTGTCTGACAGCCTGGAATCTCAGACATGGAAGGGCGGGAATCTCACAGCTCACCACCAAACCCAGCAGAGGAGCGTCGTTCTTACTGCAGCCACCGTCTGTGGACTTGAGACTCAGACTCTTCAGCCTTTGAATGTGGACTCATACCCGCCACTGCCCAGCTGTGGTCCAGCCTTTCAGCATCAGACTGGAGCTACATTGTTGGTCCTGCCTGTTCTAAGGCTGCCAGCTTCTTGTACAAAGCTGTGCTGTTTCCCTTGCCTGCCAAGAAGATGACCACCCGGGGACTGTTCAGCCTCTGACTCTGTCAGCTTATTCATAAATCTTTTGCTACTGGCTTTACTCCTGTGGAGAACCTCATTAATAAGCTACAGTTTGTATACTTCCTTCTACGTGGGACCCACAGTAACGGATACAATGTGTGATGAGATGGACATCACCACAGCATTATACAAGTGAGGACCTAGGCTTGCATGCATTGTTCTAAGTCACGGCTCTAGCTTTCCCGCCAGGAGAAAAATCTGCGACAGCCCAGCTTTCAGTTTTCAAGGAGTTCGTTAAGGATGCATCAAGCAGGGTAGAACAATAGGGCATCAAATGAGAATAACCAGCAGACACTGACTAGGGAGATATGGGGAACCCCATTACACTTGGAGCTTCTTCTGCCTGAGGGCCCACGGTAGAACTCCTGAGCCAAGCTCCCAAGCTTAAAAAAAAAAAAATTCTCATCTCATCACAAACATCCCTAGGAAACCCATTTGGGAAGGTTGAAGCAGTCCACTGAAATTTCTGACTAGGCTTTCTGTCAGTGGCTGATCCTCTAGTGGCAAGGCTTCTTCTTGCCTACTGCAGGCATATTTGTATCATGGGACAAATGATAATACTCTTGGGCTGTCTTGCTGTTCTTTCCCCTCCTTGTCACAGAGTTGGGCCATTCCATCCCCTAGACAAGGGGCTTGGAAGGGCAACTGGAGACAAACATGCTTGGTTCTGAGTGTCTGTGGTTGGAGGAATCCTACTTCCAGAGCCAGCTTCTCAGCGAGCTCAAATAACACAAGACAATCTACCAATCAATGTACATTAGACCAACAGTGGAGCAGAATTCAGATCCAACTGTCCAGACTCTTCTATATTAGATGCCGTAAATAGCAAAAGTCCCTCTGGCATCATTTTGCACATGTTGGCATGTTCCTTTCTTTAAACTTCTTGTCAGTGTGACTGTCATCTGCCACTCTCATCACCTTAAGAAAACTGCCTTCACACTTAAAGCAGGTTAAAGCAAATAGTGGCATAAAATGAGCACCTCGCCTGGACTTCTTGTTCAGGGGACTTCCAGGACATTGCATGCCAGGGCCTAGTCTCCACTGGGTGAGTCTTTAGACAGGACAGTGTTGGGAGTGTGGTCAGCTGTTCTTTCACAAGGGTCAAAGTCTGCCTGCTGGCATAGAGTACAGAAAGGAGGAAGTTTGTGTAAAGTCGCCTTGCTGAATCCACAAAGTCCTTCTTTTCCATCCTCCCCTCTGAGTCACTGGGGAGTCCTGCCTGTTTTTCACAGTTTCCAGGAGAGCAAGCCTAACAGTCACAGCGCTGATGATGGAGTTTCTGGTGGAAAGCGTGTGAACTTCAGCTGCAAACGACCTGAGGTCCAAAGCCTGCTCACAGAAGGAGACTATGATAGTCGCATCTCCCAGTCTTTTGAAGGTATGCAAATCCACTGTACATTGTCCACGTCTGCTATAAGCAGATGCTCTGACTCCTCTCCTGATGTAAAAGGAAAAGAGACCCTTTGCTCTTTGCCCTCAGAGTAGAAGCCAGCCCCCTTCCAGCCCGCTGGGCTTCTGAATCAGCATCTTGTGCTTCCCAGCCACACGCAGCGTTTCTCTCCTGTTCTGTGGCCCCCTCCTCTCGCATCATGTCTGCATTTAGTCCTTCACGCCCTAGACCCTAGCCTTCCAGGAAGCTTCACAATCCAGGTGAAGCCCCAATTCATGTGGGATTTGTCCTAAACTTTATTTTGAACTGCTTGATGAGTCCTAACAGTGATGTCATGGCTTATTGTTTTCTTTAGCAGTGATGAGGGTTGTAAAGCCACTTCACAGGCCCCCGTGTACTACGGAACCCCTGTATTGCTTCTCCTATTACTCTGACAACAATATACCTAACAAAAGAGAAGGAAAGGCTTGCTCTGCGCATCATCATCATCATTTATTGCCGGTTGAAGGTGTAGTTCATTAGGGTGGGAAGAGCATAGTTAGAAGTGGGAGGTTGCTAGGAGAGATGCTGGAGGGAAACAGAGATACATTCTGATATTCAGCTCACATTTTCCCCCTTTTTCATTCAATCTGGGATCCCAGCCCAACTAGGCCTCCTGCATTTAGGGTCTTTCCACCTCCGTTAGCACAATGTAGACACTCCCTTACAAGCACGCCCTAAATTGTGTCGCCTAGACAAGTCTAGTTCCTGTCAAGCCAGGCAATATTAGCCTTCACAGCCCCCAATTCAGTATTAGTAAAAATACATTGACTGGACTTGAAATCAAGTTCCTCATGTTGCTACCAAGAAACCAAACTTTGGGCATTGTCTAGGCTTTGTATTAGGATTCAGGCAGAACTCAAGGATAAGCTGGTGTTACGGAGCTGTGGTGGCTAGCTCGAAAACAGGACAGTGGTTCTTTAACTCCAGTGTTCATATCCTTACATGAGCCCCTCTCATGCTGGATGAGTGGTGATATGTGTGATGGGCACCATACAGTAGGCCACGAGACTTTGTCTCTCTGAAGATTTGGTCCTAAGTTGTGTGGCCACTAAAGTCATTGCCCATAACTTAAGGACTCTGGAGTGGTTCCGTAGCCAAACCAGGAGTTTGGCTGCAGTTTCAAAGGAGGCCCTCAGCCAGAACAATTTCGTTAAGCTGCCCCCTGATCTTTGACCCTCAGAAACCATGTGAAAGATAAATGTCTTAAGTGGTGAAGCAAACTTTCATGAAGCAACAGAGGGCTTACTATATACACTGTAGTCCTACTTGCTACTCCCAGTCTCTTCATGCAGGGATGCCCATCACTTTCAAACATATGACTGAATTCCTCCTGAGGTAACCCAACCCTCCTTGTCATTAAAAACTAATTAACAGCCTTTATAATTATTTGAAGGCTAGGTGTATTGCTCAATGGTAGAGAATTTGTGTGAGGCCCCTCAGGAGAAACTGGTTATTCTTTTCTTTCTTTATTTTTATTTTGTTATTTTTATTTCTTTACTTATTCTTTTAGTTTATTTGTTTTCTGATAATACATCAGCAAAATCGGCAGTCTCGCTTTTCTTAATAAGAGTATCAGGCTTGATTATAACTAAAAACAGAATATAACATAGACCTGCATTTGTTTATCTGGAGAATATAAAACTTCAGTGAGATACATTAAAAGAAAAAAGCAACAACAGATACCTTGAAGGTCAAATACCCTTAGTTAGCACAAACCATAATAATGGAATAAGTCATGCTGCAGGGATGTTAGCACCGAGGAGAGCTTCTCTCATGGTAGACCGATATGCTCTGTACTTCCCTCGCCGTGTGCATTAATACATGCTGCAGTTTTCACTGCTAGTGACAACCCACAGTGTTTCAGCTTCTTGTGCTAGGGATCGAAATACTATTTCCTCCAGGAATTCAGAATCTAGATGGTCTAGAGTGGACAGTGATTCTAATCATGGACTCAGTATCTTACATTTTACTTCATATAGAAAACATGCACATGCATATATTTCTGATGCAAAGTACATCAAAAATGTATATTTACTCAGTGCATAGAGATGAGGAGGGCGAGTGAACAAAGATACGGAAGAATATAAATCAGACACTGAGCTGTAAGCTAGAAAGAAATGCTGTCACTGGTTAATTTGAAGAGCCTCGTGTTCAAAAGTTACTAAGATCCAGTTGAGAGCAGAGAGATAAACTGAGGGCAGACTGTGAAACCACATTGGTCACATGACCATGAAGTGGGATCCTTGTGACAGGATATGTTTTTCGGTTTTTCAGTTAGAGTCTGGAGGCAAAAAGCTGTTGTACCAGGAAAGATCCATGTGCATATTATGGATTGACACTGAGAATCACAGCTTAACAGTATCTACTATATGAACTTTGGCATCTACAAATCACTTCTGCAAGATCCTGAATCTCAGTGAATGATGTGGCAGTCACGTAAGATATTAGCATTATCATCCCTCTTACAGGAGGCAAACAGGGCCTATAAAGATCAAGTGACTCTCTGGAAGCCACGCAGCCAGGATATCATAACTGTAAAGACATCTGATCTTAAGTCCAGTTTGCTTTTCATAAGGCCAAGGCAGCCTAGTGTTGGGAGCTGTAGGTTGCAGAGGCACAGAGCTTTGTGTCTGCCATAGGGAGCTCGCTATCGACCGCTGAGAGCTGGCAGGTGGGGTTTTAACAGACGGCTTCAGTGGAGGGCTCTCACACCTGTAGGTGTCACCCACTAGAGACAACACCGGCACAGACTCCAGACTGCTGGTTGGCACTCACATCCCGAACTGGACCTTCCCATTTATCTAACACTGTGCCTGAGCTGTCCATCAGTTTCAGGATTGAACAGGATCTTTACCATCTATGAAATGCCCACGCTTCCTCAAATTTACCTGACGTGTTGTAAGACCCAGGAATCTGAGATCCTGACAACTGACTCCAGCACCAAGTCATTTTCTACTGTGTCTCACACAGCTTGAAACTACAAGGCTAGTAATAGTTCTTAAGCTCATTTCTGTTTCAGCATTCTTACACTAAAACCAGAAGAATTAGTTTTCAGATAAATTTTAATTAGAGGAGATCAAGGAACAAATTGCTTTTAAAAAACACATTGTTCTTTATAACTATTCTCACATAGCATGAGCTGTGAAATACTAGATTTTTAAACAGTAAATTTCTGAACTTCATTAGCTACTTCCTCAAGTCTAATCTTGATTGTGTGTGTGTGTGTGTGTGTGTGTGTGTGTGTTATTTTATAATTTCTGAGCTCAAGAAGCCCAAAGTCAAACTCGAGATTTTTCTTTCAAGTTATCCTTTCTTTTCTTTCTTTCTTTTTTCTGATTTGGTGCAATTCACTAGCTACATGTGTTAAACTCTCTGCCTTTCAGGTTTCTTGACTATAAAATCTCTAGGGCATTGCTTGCTGACTTGCAAGGATGCTTGAGAAATGCCTGGTTCTTGGAGCCCAAGTGACTTTAAAACTATGGAGCGTATTTATGATTACAGCTTCCTTGACAGTTTCATTGTGCTAGGAAATGTTTACTTCAAAATAATAATAGCAGGCAGTATATAGACTTGGAAATAGGTATTTTGAGATCTAAGAAGAGTCAATACCTGTAAAAGTACTGTAGCTAGCCAGGAGCATTGATATACTCTTATAATCCAGCACCTGGGAGGTAGAAGTAGGAGGATCACCAGTTCAAGCCAGCCTGGGCTACATGAAAACTTGTTTTAAAAACAACAACAATCAAACAAACACTGCTGTAGCCAGGCACTAACCAGCAGTCACACCCAGAAAGAGGGGCTACCTAGAAAGCCAAATGGCAGGATCGTTTGAGCCTAAAAGTTGGAGGCCAGCCTGGGCAGCACAGGAAGACTGTGTCTCAAAATAAATCAAAACAATAAATAAATAAATAAAAATACTGCTAGTCCTGTGTAAAGATAAAGCTCAAAATCTAGAGTATATTCATATCTTAGGATAAGAACAAGATTCTCAAAATCCCATGCTGCTCTTCAGCCTCAAAACCAACATGACCACACATGAATACACACAAAATAGAATACACGATGGCATGTTTCACCTAGTAAGTAATACACATATTAGTATTCAATAATGTATCATATGACTTTTGTTTGATATTATCTTATTTCCGATGTCTTTCTTTCATGGCATTTGAAACAAAGAAATATCAGAAATGGGGGCTAGAACCCATCTCTAACCCAGAAGTTACCTCCAATTAGTAACTTCTCAGAAAAGAAGAATTGGTGTTCTCCAATGGAGTCTCCCTGGGTACACAAACCACACTTCAGGACAGGCTCTTGAGCCCAGCAGTCGATGGCTAACACACAACAAACTTAATCGTGATTCTGGAGGATTTTTGTCTCACAATGCTTTGTCTGAGCATTTTTTTTTAACCTTACAGAAGGTTTGCTTCTATATCATGGTTTCTGACTTTGTTTTTACGGGTTTTATGTGTGAGCATGCATGTGTCTCATTGTCAGTGTTTATTATGCCTTTTCTTTGACTCTATTCTTTTTCTGTTTGTTTCATCCTATTATGGCTTGTTAGTTTTCACTTTATTTTATTTTATTATTAGTTTGTATTCTGATGGGAGAGGCAAAGGGTGTGAACTTGAGTGAGTGGGAAAGTGGGGAAGATTGTGGGAGGGCAACCGAACTGTACTCTCAGAATCTATTATTAAAATAAATCTATTCTCAATTTAAAAAGAGAAAAAAAAGAACTAGAGGCTAAAGAGATAGCTGCAGAATGAGGACCTGAGTTCATCGACCCTAACCCATAGCCAAAAGCAGGCAGTGTGCGGCACCCTGGTAATCTCAGGGCTGGAGAATTGGAAACAGGCGAATCCCGGAGGCTTGCTGGCCAGCCAGCCTAGCCTGATGCAAGAGCTCCAAGCCAAGGAGCTGACCCTGTCTCAGCAAAAAAGACGAAAGGCATTTGAGGAATGACAGCTGAAGGTAGCGTCTGGGACACACACACCGCACGTGTTCATTCCGCATTCGTGAACCCACAGACATGTACACTCAGGCACAAGGAGATATCAGAAGTGAGAAAATAAGAAAGTTCTACAGAGAAAAAGAAAGGAAACACGTGGCAAGAAAACATGAAAACAGGAAGGGAGTGTGAAAGGCTACAGATGTGAACTCAAAAGTGTAGGAAAAAAGGAGAGAATTGTCTTTGACCAGTTCCCTCCCCCTGTTTGGGGCCCTTCTCTGATCTGAATGGCTGTTTCTGCTCCTTGCCTTGAGCAAAAATCCCCAGAGGAGTATTTCCCAGCGTTGAACGAGGTTATTTATGGTACAAACCCCTTCATTCGTGGGACCGTTTTCTAACGAGTGCTACCCCTCCCCCATCCCAGCCATCCCATTATTTGGGTTTGGTTGTGTTTTTCCAAGCTCCTCTCCTCCCCTACCATTTTCTCTGGCTGGTCCCCAAGTAACTACTTCCTCCTGTGATCCTGTGTGGCTCCCCTCCCTGTTTCCCTTCATTTGTTTTCTTTGCATCACTCCTGTGCTCCCTCCTGTTTATCTTCTGAGCCGTCACATCCTCTATTAACTGAGGTTATCTCCGGGTGTTGACTCCCATCTAGGGCAGCATTCATTTGCTTCTGACCCTACTTTAAAGGGGAATTCCATTTCATCATTTATGCATATTTTTCCTCCCAAAGGGATGATCACTCCGATTCTCTAAGGTCCCTGCTGTCCTACAACACAAAAGAATTTCATCGGCTGTAAGACAGCTGGTAGGAGACGCGGCCATCCTTCTCTTTAAGGGCTCTCCAGCCAGCCTCCCTTCTCATTCATCCTTTGGTTCTGTTTTGAATACTCCTTCCTCCGTCACGTGGCATAGTCAGCTGCAAAATAAGCTTGAGAGAAAATAGTAGCACCGGACTCGTTGAGTGTTTTCCAGGGACACCCAGCCTTGGTCCTATGGTGCTGTTAACCAGTGGCATTGAATTTCATTCCGAACACACAGCTGTTTACACAAACCTGTGTCAGACCAGAGCTGCTGGAACCTGCACCATGGGAACCACAGAAGAAATTACAGGGAAGCAAAGCAGCATTTGCCTCCAAGAGCCGTTCTCCAGGGAGTGCTTTGCAGTTGTTTTGGGGCCTATGTGGCCCTGTGAGGATGGTGTCTTGATTTCTCAAGCATACATACAGCATCTTACAGGACTGGAGGGGACTCATCTGGCACCTCTTTTTAAATGAGCCGAAACAGATAGAGGTTATCTTTTGTTTCAAAGGTTTAAAGCACTGGAGAGAATCCTTCTGTCCAGATGAAAAGAAATGCCAGCATCAAGAAAAGTGAGGCCCTGAACTCTAAGGCACTTGTGACGAATGGAGGAGTGGCAGGGAAAGTTGGATGACACATTGTTGAACTGGTAGCCTCTGTCTGCCTGCACACCTGCCTGCCCATTGGACTGGCCAGCCTACCACCCCCTCCTCCAAGACTACACCAGCTGACCTTTTCCTTTTAACTTAATACAGCCCTAAATAAAAATACCTGTCTGTGATTTAGGATAGCGCAGACTGTTGTGACAAAACCCCGCTCCTGTCCAGAAGAGCTAGAGACAGAAAGAGAGAGAGAAAGAGAGATCACATGAAAAGCAAGAAGTCACCAGTTTGAGACTAGTGAGGTTCCAATGCAAAAAGCTAGAGGAGCAGAGACTGGGCGGCGAGGACAACAGGGAGCAGACCCTTCATCTGGGCATCTGCCCGTTCTGTATCCTGGTTGAGAAGCTGGGACACAGACGCCAGCGAATTCCTAAAAATAGACATACGGGGCCTACACACACAGCTGGGATTCCCTTCAGGACTTTGGCTGAATCGGGACTAGTGCTAAAAACAAACAAGCTAGGAGCCCCTGAAAAGTGCCAGATAAAAATAGGCCTGCAGGACATGCCCAGGAGGGGTCTATGCAAACCACCATGCTCTCAAGCAGGCTCCCGTGCCCAGTTACCTGCCTTCACCACTACTCGGAAAAATGAGCAGCCATGGGTCATTACCCCAGAGTGAAAGGTAACAGGAGAAAACTTTTAAAAGAAAACTCTCTGACTTTTTATCTTCTCCCAGTACAAAGACGATATTATGTACATACTGTTTTGTTGGAAGAAAATGTCACCATTCTAAAAGAAGTCAGGGTGTCAGGACTCTAGGGCTGGGTTCCGGCTATTTTGGGGGGAAAGGAACTGCTGAAACCATAAGGCAGGTCAGTAGAATGAAAGCTCCCCGTCCAAGGGGCTTTTACACAGAAGCGCTCCCTTTGTTTTGTTATTTAGTTATTTTTTTCTTTAAAAGAAATGCAACACAATGTCTTTTCATCATATTTTTTTCTCTTCCCCCAACTTCTCCCAGAGGCTCCCTCCTCACTCATCTTCATGATCTCCCCCCTCTCAAAAAAACACTAAAAATGAAAATCAAAACAAATAAACAAAAATAAATAGAACAAGGAATACCAAAACAAAATAATATGAGGGGGGATACCAAGACAAAGCAATACAAAAAAACACGTTCCTGTGTGTGTTAACCCACACACATACATAGGACAACTTGAAGCAGAGTCACAGCTGGGCTTGGCCTCTTCCAAAAGGTATCTCCTCCTAAGATACAGCACCAAATGTGGACCCTGAGGGACTGTATTGTTTGTCTTGTTCTTCTTACAGACCACAGATATGGGCAGGTGAGAACTCAGGGTCTTCAATAAACACCATTAATTTATGGACTAGTGACATGTTTCAGCTGATGTCACCAATGCCCACAAATTATCCTTTGTCCTTCACACATGTGTCATGGCATGGAACAGCAAACCACACACACACACACACACACACACACACACACAGGTGCACACACTCACACACATTAAATCAATATGCAGTAAGAAAAAATAGTTTAAAATTCCAGGATTTTTACTTACCCTCTCACACAGATCTCTAAGTTCATGAAGGAAGAATAATAAATATATTTAAGAATAATAAAGATATTTAAGTATCTTTAAAGATATTTAAAGTGAAATTATGAGGTGAACATAAAGTAGATAACTCTTTTACAACATTTTCAGAACTACAATGTGATGACCAGGTATGGTGACACACACCTTGCATCTCAGAACTAAAGGTTAAGGCAAAAGGATCACTGTGAGTTTCATGTTAGCTTGTCTACACAGGGAGTTCCAGGCCAGCAGGGCTGCATGCACAAATCTGGGCTCAAAACAACCCAAAGAGGCCAGATATGGAATTACACCCCTTTACTGCCAGCAGCTGGGAGTCAAGGCAGAGAGATCTGTGGGAGTACAGGCCCAACCTGGTCAACACAGTGAGTTTCAGATCAAGTCAGCTAGTGCTACAGAGTGAGACTCTGTTTCCAAGACAACAACAACAACAACAAAACCTACAGTGTGGCCAGATCCTGACTGTGGAATCAACCAATCAGGACAACAGACACATCCTGCATTTGTCCTCCATGCACTCATGGGGACATGTGGTTTCATTCATTCTCATCATCACTGCTTTCTAATACTCTTCATCTCATACTGCCAGAAGCCCTAGGAAATATTAGGCAATCCTCATAGGCCTTATTTTTCTTTAGACTACATTTTTAGCAACACACTTCTCATCCATCTCCTTCAAATTTATTGTCAAAAGACATATTTTTCCTATTCAAGTTTCACCATGATTTTTATTTCTGTTTATCATTGTAAAACAGCCATATACTTAGCAGCTTCTGACATCTTTTTATTAGTTCAAAACGCTATAGGTCAGAAGTCCATCAAAAGCTGGGCATGGGGTATAAGCCTTCAACTGAGATACAGATGCAGAACTCTCTGAGTTTGAGGCTACCCTTGTCTACAGAGTGAGTTGAAGGGCAAACAGGGCTACAGAAAGAAACCCTGTCCCTTGAAAAGCAAGAAAGAAAAAAGGGGAGAAGGAGGAGAAGAAGGAAGAGGAGGAGGAGAAAGAAAAAAAAAAGAAGTCTAATATGGTGTTATTTGGTTTTCCATTCACAGGAAGAAAATCAAGTCGCCAGATAAGCCGGTTTCTATGCTGTAGGCTCCATTATAGAACTGCCAAGGTGATGCAAGTTCTTGGCAGAATTCAGTGCCTTAGGCCTGCACAAATGAGAGCCTCACTGCCTTGATGGCAATTGGCGTGGACCTTCCTCAGCAACTTGGAGTTTCCTGAACTTCTTCTCATGTGCTCCCCTTCACCTTCAAGTCAATTCCACTTAACTATTCAGATTCCTTTGAGCTTTTTCTCTAGCTAGAAGAGACATCTGTTATACTGTCTCTTGTGATGAATTGTGGCCTAAAGGATGGTCTCTTGTCTTCAGGTTGGCTCTTAATTAAACATAAAAGTCACTTTTGTGTTTTTTGGTTGGTTGGTTTTGTTTTATTTATTTACTATAGACTTCCTAAAATTCAATGAAAATGAAGACACAACATACCCAAACTTGTGGGGCACAATGAAAACAATGCTAAGCAGAAATTTCATAGCATTCATAAACTGCCTTCATAAAGAAATTGGAGAGAACTCATACTTGGAACTTAACAGCACACCTGAAAGCTCTGGAAGAAAAAGAAGCAAACACACCAAAGAGGAGTAGTTGGCAGGAAATAATCAAACTAAGGGGCTGAAATCAATAAATTAGAAATTAAGAGAATTCAAAAAATCAACAAAACAAGAGCTGCTTCTCTGAGAAAATCAACAAGATATACACTCTTAGCCAAACTAACTTAAAAGTCAGAGAAACAATATACAAATTAACAAAATCAGAAATAAAAGGGGGGTATAACAACAGATACTGAGGAAATCCAAAGAATCATTAGGTCTTACTTCAAAAGCCTGTATTCCACAAAACTGGAAAATCTAAATGAAATAGACAAGTTTCTTGACAGACTCCACTTACCAAAGTTAAATCAAGATCAGGTAAACAAGTTAAGTAGTCCTAAAATCCTTAAGGAAATTGAAGCTGTCATTAAAAGTTTTCCAACCAACAACAACAAAAAAAAAAAGAAAAAAAAAAAGCCATAGGCTAGAAGGTTTTAGCACAGAATTCTACCAGAATTTCAAAGATGAGCTAATACCAATACTCTTCAAACTATTCCACAAACTAGAAATGGAAGGTTACCAAACTCATTCTATGAGGCCATGGTCATCTTGATACCTAAATCACACAAACATGCAACAAAGAAAGAGAACTTCAGACCAGTTTCCCTTATGAACATCGATGCAAAAATACTCACTAAAATATTATCAAACTGAATCCAGGAACACTATGATTACCATGATCATGCAGGCTTCATCCCAGGGTTGCAGGGATGGTTCAACATGTGAAAACCCATCAACATAATCCACCATATAAATAAACTAAAAGAAAATAAAACACATGATCATCTTATTAGATGCAGAAAAAGAAATCCAACACCTATTAATGTTTAAAGTCTTGGAGAGAGGTGATCCAAGATGGTGGCGCCAGGAGGATACTGTGTCTGAGGAGCAAGACAGCAATGTCGGTCCAGCAACCAAGAGACTGAACTCTGGGCTCTAAAACAACAGTGATTGTGTTTCCCCGGTGAGAGAAAACTCCACGGTGTGGGAATCAGTCTGGTCCACTCTCAGGTCACTCAGCCAGAACACAGAAGATATCCCGGGTCACGCAGGCACTCAATAGCCAGATCAGAGCCACAAGCCTGCGTGTCCTGATCACCTTCCCAGGCTGAACAGTGGGCAGAAAAACACCAGAGACTGGGAGTCCCAGTCTCGAGAAAACCCCACAGGGAAGGAAGGAAGCTGACCTCAGGTCACCCAGTCTTTCCCTGGAAAAGTTCCCACAGACTGTAGGGCGTACAGCTGCCAGCCCTGAGCAGGGTTACACAGAGACCTACTGGACACCCGACTCGCCTTCACAGACAGAACTGTGTGCCCTGGGGCATCAGAGACTGCGTTTCTCTATCGGGAGAAAACCACACAGGGAGGGAAATAGCTTAGAGCATTCAGCCAACCCCCTCCCCAACCACACACAGGAAAGTTCTCAGGAAAAGGTCTCAGGTTCCTGCCCAGTCACAAGCTTGGAGCCACCACCCACCAGCGCCTGCATGCTCCATGCACCACCCCAACACTGGGCCTTCCTGTTGGGAGAAAACCACGGTGGGGGAACATCTGGCCGTACCTCAGGACACCTAGCTCTGGAAAAGTTTCTGGCTAAAGTCTTGGAGAGATCAGGGATACAAGGTGCATACCTAAACACAATAAAGGCAGTATACAGCAAGCCTATAGCCAACATCAAGTTAAATGGAGAGAAATTGAAAGCAATTCCACTTAAATCAACTAGTAATATCATTACTAGTGTCTGTCTCACCACGGATTTCAGTTCTCTTTCCCGATTCTCTCTTCCTCAGTCCTCCTCACTGTTGGTCTCTCCTATTCCCCCACCCCATCCCATCCAGTTCCCTTCCTCCATCAACCTACGATGTCTATGTTATTTCCCCTTCTGAGTGAGAGTCAACTATTCTCCCTTGGGTCCTCCTTGTTACTTAGCTTCTTTGTGTCTGTGGATTGTAGCATGGTCATCCTATATGTTATAGCTAATACCCATGTTTAAGTGAATACATACCATGCATTTTTCTGGGTCTGGGTTACCTCTCTCAGGATGATATTTTCTAGTTCCATCCATTTGCTGCGAATTTCATGATGTCTAGGTTGTTTCTGGTTTCTGGCTATTACGAATAAAGCTGCTATGAACATTGTTCATCAAGTGTCCTCATAGTATGCTAGAGCATTCTTCGGTATATGTCCAGGAGTGGTAGGTATAGCTGGGTCTTGTGATAGAGTTATTCCCAATTTTCAGAGAATCTGTCAAATTGATTTCCAAAGCAGTTTTACAAATTTGAACTTCTACCAGTTTTATATTGAGGTCTTTGATCCACTTGGACTTGAGTTTTGTGCAGAATGATAAATATGAATCTACTTACATCTTCATGCAGGCATCCATTCAGACCTGAAACAATTGTTCAATATGCTATCTTTTTTTTTCTGTTGTATGCTTTTGGTTTCTTTGTTAAAAATCAATTGCCTGTAGGTATATGGATTTATTTCTGGGTCTTCAATTCGATTCCATTGATCAACCTGTCTTCCGTGGTGAGACAGAAACCTAGGACAAAGGAAACTCCCAGGAATCTATGAGGGTAAACCCTAAGCTAAGACTCCTAGCATCAAGGGATATGGAACCTGAAATGGCCACATCCTGTAACCATGCAAGACTTTTAATGGGGGAATGGGGACACCAATCCACCCACAAAACCTTCAGCCCAAAATCTGTCCTACCTACAAAATGTGCAGGGACAAAGATGGAACAGAAATTGAGAGAATGGCCAACCAATGACTGGTCCAACTTGAGACCCATTCATCCTATGTGAGAGAAAGCCAACCCCTGACACTAGTAATGATGTTCTGCTACGCTTACAGACAGGAGCTGAGCATAACTGTCTTCTGAAAGGCTTCACCCAGCAGCTGATGGAAACAGATGCAGAGATCCACAGCCAAATATTAGGCAGAGCTCAGAAAATCTTGTGGCAGAAGGGGATAAAGTATTGAAGGAGACAGAAAGGTCAATGACACCATTAGAAAACCTATAGAATCAACTAACCTGAGCCCATAGGAACTCACCGAGTCTAAACCACCAAACAAAGAGTATTCATGGGATGGACGTAGGCCTCCTACACATATGTAACAGATGTGCAGCTTGGTTTTCTTGTGGGACCCCTAACAAATGGAGCAGGGATATATCTGACTTTGTTGCCTGTCTTTAGATCCCTTTTCCCTTATTAGGCTGCCTTGTCTAACTTCAATAGGAGAAGATGTGCCTAATTGATATCCATAAGAGGCCTCACCTTTTCTGAGAAAAAAGGGTGGGGGACAGGAGGTGGAGGGACTGGGAGGAGAGGAGGGAGAGGATGTAAAGTAAATTAATTAATTAATGAATGAAAAAAGCTAACACAGGAAAAAATAAGAATAGTTCACCATTACATCAAATGCACAGGTTTTGATAATTGCAAGTTATTGAGGTTTCTGGATCCTTTCAAATGTTCTTCCCAACAGCATCTTCTCACAAGGAAGCCACAGACACACACAGACCCCTTTTCTGTTGACTTCTTGAGAGTCTCCCTCAGCTAAACCAAAGACAGGAAACACGGTGTTGAACAATTCCATGACCTTGAATTAGCTGGCTGCAGGAGAACTGCTCCTAGGCAAAGGTTTCCCAAGACACAGAAAGAACAAAAATCCTAAAGGGACAAAATATTGATCAGTTGGAGTTCCGTGACCAGATCTTCAAAGCCATTAGCAGTAGCAAGGTGAGAAGTAGGCTGGGAGGCGAGAGGCAGATACTGGTGAACAGGTCTCTATGTTGAACATATAAAGAATGCTTTCAAACCAGCAACTTTAAAACAGAAAACCTCAACCTGAAAATGAACAAATGCCAGAATAGACATCCCACACGAAAACATGCCCAAACAGAAAATAATCATATGAAAAAGTGACCGATTTTCTTAGTCTTTGGGGAAATGGGTTAAAAAAAAAAATCATAATGAAGAAGCCTCAATATGCCTTTGCAATGGGAAAACCAATGAACAAACAAACAAGAGAAGGCAGAATAACCAGAACTCCCACATCCAGTAAAACTTAAAATACCCATGGCCACAAGACAACGGTTCCACTCTTAGCCATGTCCCCATATGCATCTAGCATATGGCAGGTACGTGGATGCTTACTGCAGCACTAGTTTAAATATGCGCCCTCCCCAAACAACCCATTTACCAAATCATACAGAAATCACCGCCTACTTACATACAGTGAGAGAGCATACAATGACAGCATGCTCAAACGATCACTGCGCACAGTCCAGAGTAACTCGCATGCAATGCTGAAGGAAAAGAGTCGGTCACCGAAGAGCACACTATGATTCTTTCGCTTAATATACGAATCCAAAAACACACAAAGGGACTGTGCAAGTTTAAGTGTACAAGTCATTTTCACCCTGGTTGGGATGGGCTTGTTAGGAGTAGAGGAGGCACACAGAGGCACCTGGGGTTCTGATCATTGGTCTGGGTAAGAATTCCATGTACGTGTTCACTTTGCTGAAATGAGCTGACTGTTTGCGTACATTGTGCACTCGCTTCACATTTCGAGACAAAGCTCACACTATAAGGAAAAAAAAATAATTCATGTATTTAATATCTTTCCTAGCCATAAGCACAGAACCACATTGATTTGTTCACTGGCTTCAGCAGCCCCGAGACAGTGTCTTGCATATACTCTTTCTTGTTCAACAGCTGATTAATGGATTTCAAGAGGGTTTTAAAAATACCATTGTTATTTGTCTTCGTCTGTGGGTTAACTTGGCAGTGTTTTATCAACTATTTTTAGTTGTTGTAAGGCACTTTTTTTGTGGTAGATTAGCTTGTAGACAGGAGAATGGAGAGCAAAATATTAAAAGAGATCTTGTATTAGTCAGTTTTCCATCACTGTGACAAAATGCCTCAGAAAAAAATCCTTGCAGGAGGGAAGGTTTATTTTGGTGCATGGCTTCTGAGGCTTTAGTTTATGGTCACAAACATGTGACTTCTGGGTCTGTAGTGACACAGATTGTCCCAATGTTCTTATGCTATCCTGCCCAATGGCATGGGCCATGAAACCATGTGCTGAGTCCTCTGAAAGCCTGAATCCAAACCCTTCCCCTCTTAGATTGCTTCTGCCAGGTATTTTTCAAAGTTATGAGACAAGCACCTAACATATATAATATTACTTGAAAATGTAATATCCCAGCGACTTAAGATGGCCGTGGACTGTCTGTCTCTCTGTGCAGATAACAGATGTGAGATTCTTGAGATTCTTGTTGGGATTCGGAATTTCCTAAGGTGCCAAATCTTAATTTTTAACCATATTTGTTCTGTTATGATCCATGTTTGATTTTTGTTTTGTTTTGTTTTTCGGTGTGTGTGTCTGTGTGGTACATGACTCAGTGTGTGTGTGTGTGTGTGTGTGCATTCATGCTTGAACAAATGTGTATATAGGTGTGTGCACATGCATCCTTGCATGCTTATCTAGAAGCCAGCAGCTAAATCAGATGTCTTTCTCAATTACTCTCCACGTCATTGTTTGAGACAGGCTCTATTCCTGGGCGTGGCACTCACCAAATGGCTGGCCAGTGAGCTCCTGGATTCTCCATTTATCCACCTCCCCATTCCAGAATTGCTGACTTTTAGAATCATATCTGGCCTTGTATGTGTGTTTTGAGGATCCAAACTCGACTCCTCGCGCCTGATCAGGAGGACCTCTGAGCTGTAATCTCCAGTCCTTGAGCTCCATCCTTGTGACTTTTAAAGCATTGTTCTTTCTGCTATGTCTTTGTTGAATCTACTTGTAGTAGAATGTGGGTGTTTGGTTATATTTTTCAAACTATTGTGCACTGCACGAATCCTTCAGACATTCATAACAGCCTCACAAATGGGATTACTGATGAGGAAACTGGAGCTGAGGGGAGTTGTTTATAATTGGAACCAGGAAATTCGAGGGCCATCATTCAAGCTCTAAGTGTGAGTTTAATCATATCTTCTGACCTCGCTACTTAATACACACTTGAAAAATATTTATGGGGGGAATACAAAATGCCCCATTCACTCCCACATTGTTTCCCCCTCCCTGACCTCAGCTTCCGCACAGTCATGAGTGCAAAGGAGCCACTTGAACTTAGTGAAAGTGGGGTGGTGAACCAGAAAGGGAAAGGAGGGGGTGTGTTTGCCAGCATTCTGGCTTAGACGGGACCTCGGGTTAGGTATTCAGCATCAGTCTCTAATTAGACTCTATGTGATGGCATTTACTCGGAGTGTGGAAGGGGCCATCTGTTCAGCTCTCTGAAATTTGGGCTCCACACTCTACCATCTACCCATGGTCAATGCTGTAAACTGTCTGAAAGCTGAAATGCATACTTTGCATTTACTTGAATGAAAATGTTAAAAATCATTAATTTCTTTTTTTTTTATTTTTTTTTATCAGTTACATTTTATTAACTCTGTATCCCAGCCGTGTCCCGATCCCTCATTCCCTCCCAGTCCCTCCCTCCCTCCCTCCCTCATCTCCACCGTGCCCCTTTCCAAGTCCACTGATGGGGGGGGACCTCCTCCCCATTCATCTGATCCTGTTTTATCAGGTATCTTCAGGACTGGCTGCAAAGCCCTCCTCTGTGGCCTAACAGGACTGCTCCTCCCTTCGGGGGTGGGGAGACCAAAGAGCCAGTCATCGAGTTCCTGTTAGAAATAGTCCCTGTTTCCCTCACTTTGGGAGACCAATTGGTTACTGAGCTACCACAGGCTACATCTGAGTGGAGGTTCTAGGTTATATCCATACATGGTCCTTGGTTGAATGTCAGTCTCAGAAAAGACCCTGTGCCCAGATATATTTGGTCCTTGTGGAGCTCCTATCCTTTCCCCATCAGACTAACTCCCCTTCTTTCTTATGATTCCCTGTACTCTGCCAAAGGTTTGGTCATGAGTCTTTGCTTTGAAAACACTGCTAGTTAGAGTCTTTCAGATGCGCTCAGTAGACTCCTGTCATACGTTCAATGCACATCCCATCTGTCTTTCTAAATGAGGATTGATCATCTTACCCCATGTCCGCTCAATTGATTATCTTTTTTAGGTGTATAGATTTCATTATGTTTATCATATCTTATAGGTCTATATAAGTGAGTATATCCCATGTTTGTCTTTCTCCTTCTGGGATATTTCACTCAGAATGATCTTTTCTAGATCCCACCATTTGCCTGCCATTAATTTCTTAAACAGACATATTGGGCTTGATCTTGCTTTGGCATTTCTGTAGTTATTAGCATGCTGGAAGTATGTGTGTGTGTTTGTGAGTGTGTGTGCTCCCGTGCAAATGTGCATGTACACATGTGTGTTCAAGTGTGCACATGAACAAGTGTGTGTGCAAGACAGAAGTCAACATCACTTAATGTTGACTTCTTTTTTAATCAATCTCCATCTTACCTATGGAGACAGGGTATCTCACAGAACCTGAAGCTCACTGATTGGCTAGCCTGGCTGTCCAGTGTGTTCCAGGGATCCTCCTGTCTCTACTCATGCCACCACACCCAGATTTTTAATGTGGGTGCTAGAGAGCCAAACTCAGGTCCTCTTGCTTGCATGGCCAGGACATTACAGACTGAGCCATGTCCCCAAGCCCACACCAGAGGTATTTTTAAACCAGGAAAGTGACTATGTCACTTTGACACTGGAGTGTCTGACTTATGGGAAGCCATTTTTGCACACACATCAAGATTTTTAACCTCACCTCATCTGGCACAACCACTGCCTCTATGAGGAGGGACAGAACGGTAGCCCATGAGCCAATGTGAATTTCAGAAGCCCACACAAACCTAAAAGCCACGCCCAGCCTTAGTTCTGTACTCTGCAAGCCGCTTTCCGAAGCTGGCTTTGTATTAGTAGGTTTTGCTTTTACTTCTCTATCTTGGGCCTCCAGTCAGATTCTCAGGGGGTTTGATGACAAGGGCAGATGACAGCGGCCACTCCGTCCATTCACGTGCTTTACAGGGCAGTTCAATCCTCTGTCTCCTCAATGGTTACTGCTCTTGAGCTGCTGATTGACAACCCTCCCCAACCCCAAAATATACACAGGACTTGTCCTAAGTCACTGAGACACTAAATGGCTATGCAAGTGTCTTATTTTCCATGATGACAAAAAATAAAGTAATCCAGACTGAAAACTTTCACCTTGCCTTCAAACGAGCATGTTAGCCAGGTCCGGGGGTTCATCTCTATATTAGCTACTCTTGGGGGCTGAAGCATAGTGGGAGGTGAGGGCATTGCAAGCTCAAGGTTTGCTTGGGCTGCAGAATGAGCTGAAAGCCAGCCTGGGCAACATCATGAGGCCCGGTCTCAAAGTGAAATACAGAAAGGGGTGGAGGGAGAGTTCTGGGGTACCAGGCTTCCTTGGCACGGGAAAGATCCTGGGTGGGAACCCTAGCACCAAAAAAGAAAAATAAAGAAAGGATCAAACAAACCTGCTGTGCTTAATGATGCTTCTGCCTTCAATGATGCACAATTTAAAAAAATTAATTTCAACTGTCAATTTCAGTCCATTTCACCACACGTTTCAACTTTCATTTCAAAATGATCTGAGTGAACCAGGTAAAGGGATTTATTTTCACTTATGCAGAAACCAAAAGGAAAAAAGTGATCTTTTTTGTTTTGTTTTGTTTTTTGTTTTTTGGCAGAGAGTGGGCTATGTTATTTTGAACAGGGGAAAAGGAGACTATAACATAAAGGGGAAAATATTTCAAATTTGTAAGGAAAAACATTTTTCACCAGAAAATCTCCCCCATGCTTTCATTTTCGTTTGGCATAGCCTAGCCATGCCATTCCAAGCCATCTGTCTCTGAGAACGACAGCTGTGAAATGTATGCATGTGGTGCAGGAGGTTCCTGCTGGCTGGCGTTAGCCCCTCCTTCATTTCACTAGTCTTCCAGCCATTGGCTCTCACACTGTGCTGGCTCAACCAGTTCCTATCTATGTTTCACAGAACAATCGTTTAGACTAAGAGGCGTTAACCTACTGGGGCAAATAGGGTCATAATCAATATGATATACAGTCACAAAAACACATCACCACTTTGGAGTGATTTATTAGGCACAGTGATCCAGGACCTTCTAGAAGAATGCTCTAGCTTAAGAATAAACGTACCTACAAATTTTTGGAAAGTTATTTCCTTCTGCTAAAATAGAAGTCAACAAGCTTTATCTTTGTTAAAGGGCAACATGGGAATCTTTAAATTTGTTCATTTTTAAAATATTTTCATACATTTTTGTCATAGTCATCCTCCTCCCCACACCCAATTTTATACTCTTTCTCTGTCTTAAAGCAAACTAAAACCAAAATAAAACAAAAATCACACACAGAGAAAAAAGAAAAAAACAAAACAAAACAAAACATGAGCTTCATTTTGTGTTAGCCAGCTCTTCATGAGGGGGTTGTTTTTTTGGGAGGTGGGGTAGGGGTTCCCTAGAGTGTGGTTGATAATACCCAGTGTCACTCCATTAAAGTAAGTAAATAGTAAGTAAATAAGTAATTGGTGGCTTCCATAACCTTTTGCCACTATTGCACTAGTGGCTACATAGCAACTTTAAGCTCTCTTGGCTTTACTATCTCTCCTTCACCTTTTACGTTCTGATCCTTAGACAGCAGAAAATACCTAGTGACCTGTTTTGATGGCGTAGCAATGAAACTTTATTTACAAAAGCAAATAGCGGCTGTGTTTGTGGAATAGACGCATGGTCTAGTCGATCTGTGCTCTCAGTGATGAATTATGTTTCCAACTATAATTCAATGGCTGCTCTTTGACTCTATGCTTTAACCGTATCTTTTAGCCAATATAGATAGTTCTTAAAAATATGAGCCATTTTTAAGGTTAACATAAAAATAAGTGTTCTCAAGCAAAAGCGTTTAAAAAGAATCGGTCATTTCCAAGTATGATGAAGATTTGTTTATTTACCATGTCACAAAAAGTTAAAGGAAACACATCATTGAAAAAAGGGAAATTTTTAGCTTTGTACTAATGCGTACATTAGTACAAATACTGAGGTTTTGCAGCCACAGCCAAGCCTCCAGTTTTGTGAGTCTTCAGCTAGCAGTATGGCTCATAGGTAGTCTTCCCAACAGGAATGCTAATTTTTAGTCACATGTTTCCAAGATTAGCACTGCCTTTTGTCTTGTTGTCATTGTATGCGGCACTGACTCCACATTACCTGAAGCTTGTAGAGACAGGTTGGCTTTTTTAATGTCACTGAAAAAAAAGACGGACTTTTCAATTGGGCACAAAAAAAAATGGCAGCCATACTTTTCTTTATTCATGAGCATTCCCTTTAGTTTAGCAGCTATTTCCTACCCATGATTTTGTTTAACTTTCAAATAAACAAACAAAGTGAAAAGCTCTCCATTCCAGGTGGGGTATTGCTGAACTTCCAGGAAAGCCGTGTTATTACCCTGGTTACCAAGCTTTCCTGCTGAAACAATCTCCCTGCATCACTGGTAAAACACTGGCAGGCATTCTAAGTGAATTATTAGTGTTTTCATGCTAACAAAATTTACTCCAAAATATGCAAACCAGTTGCATATCAAGCAAGAGCTGGTCTAAATTGTTTGATCCTTACTATTACGTAATTTGCCAGGTAGAGTCCCAGGAAACGGGAGACAGCATACTAGCCTAGAGCCAAGGAGCTAGAATCTGCCTGTTGAGTCCGTCAACCATGATTTCCCGGCTAGCCTTAGATTTCAGATGTTCTCCGCTACAATAGCAATAGAGAACACCATTTTATACAATCCTGATAGTATGTGCCTCATTCCGATATTTGTTTCTGTACTCTTCCCTCTAATGCATTAAGCGTCACTGGATTCTGATGTACACTAGTAAACAACACAGGAAAAAGCCTAGTCCCAGTAGCGTGCTCACATTCCGTCCTTAAACTTATAATCCCTCTGCCTCAGCCTCCTGAGCACCGGCATTGGTTTCAGATGTGCAACCCTCTTCCTGGTTTATGCCTGATCTTCTTAAATCTGAGATGGGAAAATCAACACCTGCCTTTTCTTATAGATATCTTTGAAGGCATCAAATAGCCATCACCGTGGGAACAGAGGTTTAAATTGTGCTATAGCCTTATCATAAAGCTACTTATTTCATATGTGAATGTTCAGGTCTATTATGGGGAAAACAGAAGAGGAGTGCAGCTCATGCTTGGAGCAGGCTGAAAAGCAAAGCAAAATCCATACAATAAAGAAGAAGGAAGGAGACGAGGGAAATTAAGGTGTTAGCTCCATGTTTCTAATAACAGGCATAATGATCAGGACATTTGGGGCTGGACTGATCTGGCTTCACATCAGATATGTGGCTTTGGATACATCACTAGTGTAGTGCTTCTCAACTGTGGGTCTTGACCCCTTTGGAGGTCACAGGGGTCACCTAAAATCATCAGAACACATAGATATTACATTATGATTCATAACAATAGCAAAATTACAGTTAGTTGAAGTAGCAACAAAATAATATTTATGGTTGGGGGTCACCACAGCATGGGGAGCTGTATTAAAGGGTCACAGCCATAGGAAGGTTGAGAACCACTGCTCTAATTGATCTTGTTTCCCTCTATGGAAAAATGGTATTTGGCATGTTCCTCTCAGCACACTGTCAAGATTAAAAGAGATACTGTACCTAAATACCTAGGCATGCCAGCACCATGCCAGCACCAACTCACTCCGTAAATAAGCTTGCTATCACCCTCATCACACCACCATCATCATCTTCATCATCTCAGAAGATCAGGGAACTGAAGACAGCCCTTCATTGTCTGGGCAAAAGATCTCTTGATAGGAAATCTTACGAGGATTCACTTTCAAAGCAGCGGACTGTAAATTATGTGCTGGAGGCCAATTTATTGCCGGAGTTGGGATAGGCTTAAAAGAACATCTTTTCAGCAATTTAATTTCCTAAGAGTTTGGCTCAGCTGGGAGACAGGAGTGATCCTGGAGAGTGCATATTATAGCAAAGAGGACAGAATTCTGGGAAAAGCTCAGCGATGATTCGACATTAAAAGCAAACGGAGGAGGCCGTGTGTGACTCGCATAAAGATCGTAATGTATTAGCAGTTCCAGGAAAAGTAGAAGATGGAGTTGGAACTGAGCGGTGCACAAAGGAAAAAGTGTCGTGCCAAGGCAGATAGGATGGGGTTAATCCGATGCCAGTTTTTCCATTCGGGACAGATAAGGTTCCGAGCTGGCAGCAAATGCAGTGAAAGGCTTGATGCACATGAACCTCATAAATCTGTCTGAATTTATTCTGCATCGTAGAGGGCATCTGCCACTCTTTTATCTGCCTGGCATCTATTTCTGTGAAGAACTGCCCCTCCCCGACTCTGGATGGCTCTCTTGAACATGTCAGTCAAGGAGCCCTGCCTCTCCCACCTCAAAGGTAGCTATTTGTGCTTCTGAATTTCTCAGTTCCTAGGCCTTCGTGATTGGTCCAGAGAGGAATGCATAACTCAAGCCCGGCAGTTGTCAGTAGCTTGTAATCCTGGAGCTGCAAGGAGCTTTGTTGCTATCCTATGGGGAAAATACACCACTAAAAATTAAGCCAAAGGTATGCAGGAACCAAACTGGAATCAGAAAAAGAGTGAGAGGGAGAAGGAAAGGTAGGGAAAGATGGAAGGAGAGGTGAGAAACAGAGAGTGAGGAAGGAAAAGGAGAGAGATCTGTCATTTACCCACCAGTGAGGCAGCCCCTCCTAGAGCCTTTAGAATGACTTGACAATGTGAACAGACACATTACTTTTTTGCTAATTTAAAATGTTAATTTATAACTAAAATGATCAATGAAGACAAGTGAGAAAGAAACAGTCTAAAATGATTTGTGGCAATCTAAGTAGGGTACATAATTACATCTGTTCAAGAGTAAAAAGCAAAACAAAGACGCACAGCAGGATGGCACAACAACTGAGTAGAGGTGCATTGGGCATCAAAACAGCTAATGGTCAGAGCCTGCTAAATCGTTTTTAACAGAAGGATGGGCATTTCACTCCAAACGAGAGTGGCACAGAGCAATGATCAGCGTGTGTGCCTGTGGCTTGACTAGAATCATCTTGGAAATCTGTAGCCTGACCTACGTCTTGGTCCTGAACTCATGATGAATAAGTAAATATTCCCCAGTCTTTCATCACATGAAGTGCAATCTATCTGAGGGTTTTAGGAAATGACTTTACAGCACAAGAAGGATTAGCACAACTATGAACTAACTAGAGCACCTTCTGGGAACCAAAATGGAAATGAAGGATAAACAGCTGAAGTTAAAACAACCAACCAAACAACCATCCATTCTTTCATTCATTATTTCATTTACCAGCTCCTTGTCAAGCAAATACTATGTGTTCTGAAGGGCTGGCAAGGAAGAGAAAATACGGGTTGGTGGCAGGATGCAGACAAGGAAGTAAGAGAACAGATAAACTTCCTGAGAAGGAAAGGTGAGAGACAGAGGCAGAGGCAGCTTTGCTTGATGAAAAAGGATTAGGCCTTCTTATCTCAGGTTCCTTATCTTTGTCCAATGTCGCAGCACAGAAAATAAGAGGCAAGAGCATCTTAATGCATCCATGGAAGGAAGAGAAAATTTAAGAAGGGAGAAAAGAGGAATACTTTCAGAGCCAATAGATCCCAGTGTCCAAAGAAATGTGTGTGTTGTGGGGTGAGGGGAACAGATAGAGCTCCATATATGAGGAGGAGATGGGAGGGACACAGTCACTATGCAAAAGAAAGCAAGCAGAGAGATGAGTTCAAACAAAGACTTGCAAAATTAGCTTAAAGGACACAAAGACAGGTGGAACAGCAGAAATAGACAGTTGTCCTAGTCTGCGCTCTATTTCTGTGATGCAGTGCTGACCCACACTATCTTGGAAAGGAAAGGATTTTTATTCCAACCCACAGGTCAGAGCTCATCATCAAAGGAAGCCAAGTTAGGAGCTGATGCGAAAGCCGTGGTAGAATGTTGCACATTGGCTTTCTCAGTTTTACCTTCAGCTCCTTTCCTTCATACCTCCCAAGACCACCTGCCCAGGAATAGCACCACCCATAATAGGCTAGGCCCTCCCACATCATCCAGTAATTAAGAAAATGCCCTCCCATAATGCTTGCAGGCCAACTTGATTAAAACATTTTCTCAGTTGAGGTTCCCCCTTCCCAGATGTCAACAGTATGATTAGTAGGGACAAGAAGCGCTATGGTGACCCCAGTCTGTTTGATTCCAAAGGGACTGTATGAGTAAGCTGAGAGCAAAAATGAGGCTGAATACGGAAACATCTTGCTCTATACAACTTGGAAGTCTCCTTCTGCTAGTCTGGAGGAGAGAAGGGGACCCACAAAATGTTTATACCACAGGAGGAGGGGTGCAGGGTTATATCATAGAGAAAGGTACATCTGGTCGCTGATGGCTTGCTATCCATTAATAGACAGCCTGTAGCCACAGGTCAGTAGTCAGAAAATGGAGGGAGTAGGTGATACAGCCTGGGTTGTGGGGTAGGCATAAGATTGCTCTTATTTTTTCTTTTCTTTAATTTTTCATAATACGTGAGTCAAATATATTGTGGTAGCTTGAATGAGAAACAAATCCCTATAGGTTCAAATATTTGAACACCAGGTCCCCACCTGGTGGCACTCTCTGGGGAGGTGGAACAGCCTTGCTGAGAGAAATACGTCACTGTGCTGTGTTTGTAGTCAACGATGCGATCCCTCAGCTTCTTGCTAAGACCCCTTGCTGCCAAGCCTCCCCCATCATTTCTTTATTTGTAATATTTATATTTAATTTTACTTTATGCATATGAGTGTTTGCCTGAATGTATATATGTAGGAGCACCATGTGTGTGCCTGGTGTCCATGGAAACCAGAAGAGGGTTTCAGATTCCCTGGAACTGATTACGGATATTTGTGAGCCACTGTGTGAGTGAAGGGAACAGAACCCAGGTCCTCTGCAAGAGGCAGAGGCAGAAGGATCTCTGTAAGTTCGAGGCCACCCTGTTCTACAAAATGAGCACAGGACACCCAAGACAACACAGAGAAACCCTGTCTGGAAAAACAAAACACACACACAAACAAACAAACAAACAAACAAAAAGATGAACAAATATGAATAACAACAGCAAGAACAAAAAATAATCACCACCCTAACTGGTGAAATGAGCTAGTTCAAGACACATTAAAGTATTTAAATGCAAGTTTATTGAGAGCATCTCTTGGTGGGTTCACTGGTCCGAAGAAACAGGACCAAGAAACTGCCATGCAGAGGGAGACTGAAAACTGGGATAAGAGAAAGTACATACAGAGAGAGGAGAGAGGAAAAACAGAGTGAGAGATAGAGACAGACAGACAGGGACAGAGAGAGAGACAGAGACAGACAATGAGAGGTAGAGAAGATACACAGAAAGAGGGAGAGGAAAAAAAGCTGAGAGAGAGAGAAAGAGTTGCCAAGAAAGAGAAGGAACTAAAATGTCTGGATTATACAGTGAAGAGCCTCTGGCAGAGGGGAAGCCCTGCCCCAGGGGCTGGAAAGTTCAGGGTAGAGGAAGGAGTATGTCAGCCATGCCCTGTAACAGGTAGGGACTGAGCGATGCTTGGAGAACATGGAAGCCAGGTCCTCTGGCTAAAAAGCACTGCTTTGCCCCAGGTCTGAAGCCCAACGCTAGCCAGTGGCGTTTCTAAGGGAGAAAAGGCCACTGACATTTCCAATTAGTCATCCAAAGGTGTGCAAGAACCACCAACAAATCCCCAACCCACCGTGAAAGCTGGCAGTGATGGTTCACATTACTGGAAATGTAGTGAGCAGGATGGCCGAGTTCCAGTCAAGAGAACAGCTTTTAATTAGCTAATGTAAGATATGCCATTCAACTACTCGAAAACAGATGGTGACAACATCTACAGAGTTGCTCTCAAGCATTCATCAGACTACAACTGGCCTATATATATCAGGATATGTGTGTGTGTGTGTGTGTACGTATGTATGTATATGAGATATATACATATGTATATACATATACTGTACCAAGGAAATCCATCATGAAGGATAAGAAGGACAGCATCAAGTTCACATGTGACTGAGAACCATACCATGATCACCAGCCAGGCTAGGAAACACATGGTAAATCATTAAGTAAAGCAAGTGCTCAGAGGGGCCTTGTCTCTGTAACAGGCAATAGATTAAATCTCACAGAAAAAAAAATAGCGAAATAGAAGACATCACAGCTGTCTTAATTTCTTTTTCTGTTGCTACGATAAAATACCCTGACAGAGGCACCTTAAGGGAAAGGGGGTTGATTTTGGCTCGTGGTTCTGGGCAGAAGACCTGTACACAGGCACTATGGCAGGGGCAGGAAGCTAGCTGGTCAACCTGCATTCACACTCAGGAAGAAGAGAGTAAACAGGAAATAGGGCCTTCCTATAAAACTGGAGACCTAACCCCAGTGACTCCCTTTCTCCAGCAAGGTTCTACAACCTAAAGGTCCCACAACATTACCAAAAAGCCTCAACATTTAGGGACCAACTGCTCAAATACGTTAGCCTATAATGGATTCAAACAATAAGACTCTACAAGAATGCTGCATAAAATATCCTAGGAACTGAGAAAGTACTTCTTAAAGACAGGTTGTGATAAGCTGTAGATGAATAACATAAACATAAAAACACACGTGATTGTTGGTGAAGAGCCAATATGCCAGAGGAAGACAGGAAGTGGAAAAATAAAAATAACAAGAGAAGGGAGAAGAAAAGAGGGAAAGAGAAACAAGTTACCTGTGGAATCAGGTAACAGAGAATGAACAGTAAAGAAATGAATTTAAGTACGTTAATAATCATGTTAGGAATTATTATGAAGTCATCACAATTGAGATTTGCAAGACTGGGTTAATAAAAGCAAAATCTAACTAGATTACCTAAGAAATACACTTTACACTCAGCAAAATCACAAGCTAAATATGAAAAGTTGAAAAATACACACTGAAGTGTGACTTTCTAGAATTCTGCTAAAACCCCAACTCTGGGTGGACCTGTATTTGGAGAGAGGCCATTAATGCTAGGTAAGGTTCTAAAGCGGCAAGCTCATTCCAATCTGAGGAGCATCCTTGTAAAAGAAGAAAAGGATGCCCTTGCCCCTTTCCTCCTTCTCCTTCTTCCTCCTCTTCTTCTTTCTCCCTCCTTTTTCCTTTACCCTCCATTTTTCTTTTCTTCTCTTCCTCCTCTTTTCCTCTCTCTCTCTCTCTCTCTCTCTCTCTCTCTCTCTCCTTTTATTTTTACAACAGAGAAAGCTGCTTCAGGACACAGCAAGAAGGCAGTCAACTTCAAGCCAAGAAGAAAGGCCTCACCAGACACTAACTGAGCACCTGGCTTTCAGACTTCCAGTCTTCAGGACTGTGAGAAAAATCAATTCCTATTGTTTTGGCCACTGAACCCACCCTACTTCAAGGCTAAACAAAAGGAAGATTAATGGATATATTAATATCAGACAAAGAATATATCATTATAAATAATACCATCTGGGACCAAAAAAATCCCCAAATTTCATAATGAAATGGGAGTCAACTCATTAAAAGTGTATTAGAACCCTAAATGCTTATGTACTAATAACAGGCATTCAACATACATGAAATAAAGCCTAAAAACTGCAAGTGTATGTGAACTCTTAATAATCTCAACTGTCAATAGAAAATTAAAAGAAAAGTAAAAAGATGTAGAAAGCTAAATCACCTATGAACATGACCTAACTGGTATTTATAAAACCCTTCACGAAACCACATCTGCCTATACATTCTTTTCAAGGGCCCTTGCAATGTTTACCAAGATTGCCCATATTCTTTGCCATAAAATATATCTTAATAAATACGAATGAATTCCAGTTTTAAAAAGTATGTGTTTTATTATTCAGATTAAATTAGGATAAATAACAAAAAGCTTTTCTGGAAAATACTCAAGCATTTCAAACAAAATAACATACTTCTAAATACCACATGAATAAATTTTTAAAAAGTCAAAAGAAATATTAGAAAGTACTTTGCATTAACTGAAGGTCCAAAAAAGAACTCATCACAATCTGTGTGATGCCACTTATAATGTGTGGCAGTTTAGGGGAGAAAAGAGAAGAAAGAGAGAGAGAGATTTTTTCCAAGGCACTGACCTCAGCTGTCCCTTAAGAAGCCAGAAAATTTAATTGTAAAATCATCAACCGAAGAAGTTAGAAGGATCGGAATAAGGTTCAATTAAATGTGGCTTTGAAAAACACTAGAGGAATCAGCAGGACTCAAAGTGAAAAGAGAGAGGAACAGTGGTGAAGCTCCAGGCAGACCGGTGGACCTGCAGAGGCAGAGCTAACATAATTTCACTAAAGTTTTACAGACATTAATAGTATAATACAATCATAAGAAACTTTATACCAAAATTAGATGAAATTTAATATTTTTTGAAGGGTGTAAACTCCAAAAGTTCCTTTAAAAAGAATGAGAGAACACCAGGGACCTGTGATGGCTGGGTATCTCGAAGGAAGCCTCCCTATGAAGGAAAACTCCACATTCAAGTTGCATAGGAGAATTCTGGCAGTCACTTGAGGAAGGAATAATTCCAATTTATACAAACTTTCAAAATACCTCAGAGAAAGAACTATTTTCTAACTGATTGTATGTGGCCAGTATTAATTTCATACTAGTTACATGCTCTTGAACCTGTTAAGTGGCGACATTAAAAGAAAAGAACCACAAACTACTATCTGCAATGAACATAAATGCAAAAACTTATAACAATATCTTAAGAAATTAAATCCGACATCGCATCAAAAGTATAATACACAATGGTGGGGGCCTTACACAAAGGGCATAGAATTGGCTTGACACTCTAATATAAACATAATTCACCATATTAACAGAACTAAAAAGAAAAATAATATATCATGATTATGTCAGGGGGCTAGGGGGGAAAAAATCCCTGACAAAATTAGCAGCAATTCCTAATGGGAAATGTGACCTTTCTTGTCCAACTTTTTTAAGTGTCAACTTGACACAACTTGAAGTCGTCTGAGAGGAAAGCCTCTGCTAAGAAAGAAATCACCTAGATCCCATTGGCCCGTGAGCATGTCTGTAGAAGGTTGTCTTCACTATTAATTGATATAGGCCTGCCCAGGCTGTTGTGGCCATCACTGTTCCCTGAGCAGGTAAGAAAGCTTGCTAAGCGGAAACCTGTGAGAACGCCACTGGGCCTCATTCCTCCACGGTTTCTGCTGTCCTTCCTCGGCTGTGGTGGAGCTCCTGGTTGGAGGTGATGCTGTGTGGAATGGCAGGCAGGCAGGCCTTTAGGATCCTGCTAGGGTTTCTGTCCTGACTTCCCTCGGTGATAGACTGGGACCTGAAAGTGTCAGCCAAATCCTTCCCTCCCCTAAAAGCAGAACTTGCTTTTACTCAGCGTGTTTTATCATGACGACAGCAAGGAAACGAGGATATCCACCAACATACTAAAGTTCATACATAAAACAATACAGACAATCCTTAAGGGGGAAAGGCTGAACATTTCTCTCCTACATGGCTTCTCATTGAACACCCTTGGCAATGAGACAAGAAAAAGAAATAAAAGATATTTAGACTGAATAATAAACAAAACTGTCTTCCTGTATTAACAACATGATCGTCTTTGTAGAAAAACTAAGAAAATATAGGAAAAATAAAGTCAGTATATCAAATATATAATCAGTATGCAAAACATAGACTTTATTTCTTATATATTAGCAACAAATAACTGGGAAAAATATAAATAAAAATACTTAGGATCAGAAATGCAAAACATTCAGGATATAAATACAATAACTATATAATGCAACTATCAAGGAAAAGTAAAGATCTAAATAAATGAAAAGCATGTACCTTGTTCATGAATGAGAAGACCCCACACTGGTAAGATGTTGGTTCTTTGAATTTAACCTACAAATCCAATGCAACCCTCAAACCAAGAAACTGACAAGCTGATTCTAACATTCTTATGGAAATTCAAAGGGCATGTAATAGTCAAAAGAACTTTTCAAAAAACAAAGTTGAAAGGCAACACAATATATCTTCCATAACTCTTGTAAGACTGACAAACACGGTAATGTTAGTATCAAGACAAACTGGATCAGAATAAAGGGTCCATGCATAGACCCATATGTATTTAAACAGTAGCTACTTGACAATGGTCCAAAAGAAGTTTGGTGAAGAAATAATAGTAATTCAGCAAATGGTACCAGGACAATGGCTTATACCTATGATGGTGGTCAGTGTCAATTATCACTTTGACAGAATCTAGAATGACCAAGGAGACAGCCTCCACGTACACTCGTGAGGGATTACTTTGATTAAGGTTAGCTTCCAAGCTGTGAGCAGTTACCTTGCTCATGTCCATTGACGTGGGAACATTCATCCTAATAGTGAGCAGAATGAGTCTTTGGTCAGGGGATTATGTCCTGTGTGAAATGGGGAACTGGGCCAACTATGAGCATGAATTAATTGTTATCTGCTTCTGAGCTGTGGAAATGGAGACTGTAGCCAGCTGCTTTAAGCTCATGCCATGAGGGACTGTGCCCTTGACCTGTGCCACATAATAAGCCCCTTCTTCTTAGGTTTTTCTTTTTCTTTTTTTCTTTTTCTTTTTTTGCTGGGGTATTTTATCACAGCAACAAGAAAAAAACCTAAGTTAACTCTCAAAAAAACACAAACCAAGATTTTGTTCAATATTTAACCATGTATAAGAATTGATTTAGAACTAGTCACATGTAAACATAAACCTAAAACTATAAAACCCAGGAGGAAAATCTATGTAATCATAGCAAAGATTATGTGAACAAAAGATGAAAATACAATTCAGAAAGGAGGTGGGTGGTAAAGAAAATCTTTCCTTCAAAAAATGTCATTAAGAGAATAAACAACACACAGAGTGAAAGGAAGCATTCATAAATCAGATATTTGATCAAGGATTTGCATGCATAACATATAAAAACAACAAATTTCACTTATAAGAAAGCAGCCACTCAATTTTATAAAAATGGCCAAAGGCCTAATTATATATTTTAATAAAAGTATACAAATGACAAAAACATAAAAAAATAATCAATAAAGATAGTCACTAGGGACATGCAAATTAAAATATATTATATTATGTATATATTATGTATATGTATATTATATACATATACACAGACTCTTACTATGTACCTCTGGCCAGCCTGGGATTTGCTATGTAGACCAGGCTGGCCTCCAACTCATAGAGATCCAACTGCTTGACCTGATGGTTTCAGCGCAGAATTCTACCAGACATTCAAAGAAGAGCTAACACCAATTCTCTTCAAACTATTCCACAAAATAGAAACAGAAGGAACATTACCAAACTCATTCTATGAAGCCACAGTCACCTTGGTACCTAAACCTCACAAAGACCCAACAAAGAAAGAGAATTTCAGGCCAATCTCCCTTATGAACATTGATGCAAAAATACTCAACAAAATACTCGCAAACTGAATACAAGAACACATCAAAGATATCATCCACCATGAACAAGTAGGCTTCATCCCAGTTATGCAGGGATGGTTCAATATATGGAAATCCATCAATGTGATCCACCATATTAACAAACTGAAAGAAAAAAAACCACATGATAATCTCCCTAGATGCTGAAAAAGCCTTTGACAAAATACAACATCCATTCATGTTTAAAGTATTGGAGAGATCAGGGATACAAGGCACATATCTAAACATAGTAAAGGCGATATACAGCAAACCTATAGCCAACATCAAACTGAACAGAGAGAAACTTAAAGCAATCCCACTGAAATCAGGGACAAGACAAGGCTGCCCACTCTCTCCATATCTCTTCAACATAGTTCTGGAAGTCCTTGCTAGAGCAATAAGACAGTTGAAGGAGATCAAGGGGATACAAATTGGAAAGGAAGAAGTCAAATTATCACTATTTGCAGATGATATGATAGTATACGTGAGTGACCCCAAAAACTCTACCAGGGAACTCCTACAGCTGATAAACACCTTCAGCAAAGTGGCCGGATACAAAATTAACTCAAAAAAATCAGTAGCCCTCCTGTATACAAAAGACAAAAGGGCTGAGAAAGAAATTAGGGAAACAACACCCTTCACAATAGCCACAAATGACATAAGGTACCTCAGAGTAACCCTAACCAGGGAAGTCAAAGACTTGTATGAAAAAAATTTCAAATCTCTGAAGAAAGAACTAGAAGAAGATATGAGAAGATGGAAAGATCTCCCATGCTCATGGCTTGGTAGGATTAACATAGTAAAAATGGCCATCTTACCAAAAGCAATCTACAGATTCAATGCAATGCCCATCAAATTACCAACACAATTCTTTACAGACCTGGAAAGAAAAATTCTCAACTTCATATGGAATAACAAGAAACCCAGAATTGCTAAAAAAAATCCTCTACAATAAAAGATCTTCTGGAGGTATCTCCATCCCTGATCTTAAGTTGTACTATAGAGCAACAGTTTTAAAAACTGCATGGTACTGGCATAGAAACAGAATGGTGGATCAATGGAACCGAACAGAGGACCTAGAAATAAACTCACACACTTATGGACACCTGATATTTGACAAAGATGCCAAAACCATACAATGGAAAAAAGATAGCATCTTCAACAAATGGTGCTGGTCCAATTGGATGTCCACATGTAGAAAAATGAAAATAGATCCATACTTATCACCCTGCACAAAACTGAAGTCCAAGTGGATCAAAGACCTCAACATAAAACCAGACACATTAAATCGGCTTGAAATAAAAGTGGGGAATACCCTAGAACTCATTGGTACAGGAGAAAACTTCCTGAACAGAACTCCAACAGCACAGGCTCTAAGAGCAACAACCAATAAATGGGACCTCATGAAACTGAAAAGCTTCTGCAAAGCAAAGGACACCATCATCAAAACACAGCGACCTCCTACAGATTGGGAAAGAATCTTCACCAACCCTTTATCTGACAGAGGACTCATATCCAGTATATATAAAGAACTAAAGAAGCTGAAAGGCAGCAAACCAAGTAATCCAATTAAAAAATGGGGAACAGAGCTAAACAGAGAATTCTCTGTAGAGGAATACCGAATGGCAGAGAAGCACTTAAAGAAATGCTCAACCTCACTAGCCATTAGGGAAATGCAAACCAAAACAACCCTGAGATTTCACCTTACACCCATGAGAATGGCCAAGATCAAAAACTCAAGTGACAACACATGCTGGAGAGGTTGTAGAGAAAGAGGAACCCTTCTCCACTGCTGGTGGGAATGTAAACTGGTACAACCACTCTGGAAATCAATCTGGCATTTTCTCAGACAACTAGGAATAGTGCTTCCCCAAGATCCAGCCATACCACTCCTAGGCATATATCCAAAAGAGGCTCAAGCACACAAAAAGGACATTTGCTCAACCATGTTTGTAGCAGCTTTATTTGTAATAGCCAGAAGCTGGAAACAACCCAGGTGCCCCTCAACTGAAGAATGGATGCAGAAAATGTGGTACATCTACACAATGGAATATTACTCAGCAATGAAAAATAAGGAAATCATAAAATTTGCAGGTAAATGGTGGGATCTGGAAAGGATCATCCTGAGTGAGTTGTCCCAGAAGCAAAAAGACACACATGGTATATACTCACTAATATAGACATACAACATAGGACAAACCCACTAAAACCTGTGCATCTAAAGAAACTAAGCAAGAGAGAGGACCCTAACTAAAATGTCCAATCCCCATCCGGAAAGGCAAAGAGGAGGGACATCAGAAGAAGAAGAAAACAGAAAACAACCTAGGAACCTACCACAGAGGGCCTCTGAAAGCCTCTGCCCTACAGACTATGAAAGCAGATGCTAAGCCTGATGGGCAACTGTTGGGCAGAGTGAATGGAATTTTATGTAAGAACTGGGAAATAGTAAGAGCTGGAGAGGACAGGGTCTCCACAAGGAGAGCAACAGAACAAGAAAATTTGAACACAGGGAACTTCCCAGAGACTCATACTCCAACCAAGGACTATTCATAGAGATAACCTAGAACCCCTGCACAGATGTAGCCCAGGGCAGTTCAAAGTCCAATTGGGTTACATAGTAATGTGAAGAGGGGCTGCCTCTGACATGAACTGACTGGCCTGCTCTTTAGTCACCTCCTCCTGAGGGGGAGCAGCCTTACCAGGCCATAGTAGAGGACAATGCAGCCACTTTTGATGTGAACTGATGGACTAAGATCAGAAAGGAGAGGAGAACCTCCCCTATCAGTGGACTTGGGGAGTGGCATGCATGCAGAGGGAGGTGGGAGGGTGGGATTGGGAGGGGAGGGAGGGGCTTATGGGGGGATGCAGAATGAATAAAGTGTAATTGATGAAAAATTAAAAAAAAGGGGGGGAAATAATTTAAGAACCTTAAATGACTTTCAAAAGTGGAGGAAAACATGGAGTTAGTCAATTTACATGGAGCACGTCTCGCCCCTGGGGGCAATGGTCTCCTGAACCTACTCAGACCTCGGACACCACCACTGCTAGTTCTAGAACTGATGCAGGATGATCCAACGAGGGGGTTAAAGCTTCTCATAATATTTCCTATAAGCCCACACCTGTTTGTTTATATCCCCCATTTTTATTCATTATTAGCCAGATAGAGCCAAGTAATTGTGGTAATGATACTTGCTTTTTTGCCCAATGCTGGAATGCTAGTAAATTTACTAGCTGGTTACTCGCATGCCTCGCTGAGTGCCTGTGCCCGTTGATGCCCTCACACTATGACTCTCTTCAGACAGAAAAGGGATCTTGGAATTACAGCTGCCATTGTTACTGCCATCTCATTGGCGGCTGTTGGAGCTACCACCACGGCATTAGCCATGAGTCATACTGGGCAGACTGCTAAGACCCTGAATAACCTTTTAGCCAATGTAGCTCATGCCTTAGATGTACAAAAAGGAATTAATGCTCAAATAAAAGGAGGTTTGATGGTGTTCAATCAGAAGATTGACCTCGTGCAGGAGCAAATTGATACCCTATGGCAAATCACTCAACTTGGCTGTCAATGAAAGTATGCTGGACTTTGAGTCACTAGCATACAACATGAGAATTTTCCCTGTGCTGCAAATCTGTCTAAACAATTGTCTAGCTATATTTTAGGTAATTGGACTGGAGAATTCGATACTACGATGGAGCAGCTGAGAGTGGCCATTGTCACGGTAAATTCTACCAGAGTGGACGCAGGACTAGCCACAGGATTATCATCATGGATTGCTGCAGCCATGAATCATCTGAAGGAATGGGCGGGCATGGGAGCGTTAGCAGGCCTTCTGGTGTTGGTCACCTTGGTTTGCCTGTGGTATATATGCAAGATTAGTCTCACAACAGCGTAATGCAGCCATGACCATTCAGGCCTTTACAGCCATTGAAGCAGGACAGTCTCCCCAAGCATGGTTGGCTACCATAAAAAGCCAAAATGTTACGCTCAGGATGCGAGGCTAAGCACTGCACTCAGGGTCAGCCGCTTTGGACCCAGAGAAGAGCATGTCTGATTGCATGCGGGTTGATGCCCCAGGTCCCACCTCTGAGAAAAAGGTATTGGACAGGTCTGATGCTCTTTGGGTGGATGACACCTAAATGAACATCAGTACAAAGTCCCAATTTATTTCTAATATCAGAGATTAGACCTCTACTCTTGCCTGATGCGTCCAAAACAAAAAGGGGGAACTGTAGAGAGCTGCGTAATGCCGCGCCTGAAAGATGGAGCTGGTTTCCGCCTTCCACCTTCCCGATGGTGAGTGCTCTCTGTCACAAACAACTCCACATTTGGCTAAGGCTGAGGATCTGGCTTGCTTCCATGTATGTGGACCTATCTGCATTGCCCACGTGGCATGCTGAGGTTGGCCACCCAGAGGCTATTTAAAGTGGGCTTGCTTTACCCAAGGTCAGATGATTGTTCAAGGTTCCTGAATAAACTGTATTGAAAAAAAAAAAAAAGAGATCCAACTGCTTCTGCCTTCTTGGGAGGACAAGGAAGTGAGAAAGTGATGTGATTATCTTTTTTCAAATGTTTAAGTTAATTTTAAATGAAAGAGATCATAATGTTTACAGTCTTTCTTTGTCAATTATACCTTGATGAAATTAGAAATGATAAAAAGTAATAGAAAAGTAAAGCAGAAATAGATTCAAAACAAACTTACCCACTCCTTATTCTGAGTTCTGCTCATCAGTAAAAAAGAATATCTTTAAGCAATATCTCTGTTAAATTTCTTCTAGGATTGCTTCATAACTTTGAGCACTACACCACATTTGATAAGATATGTAAATTTGTGCATGTTTATGTGTGTGTAGATTTTTGTCAAACTACTATATTCTCTTTCTGAATGCTGCTCATTGAAATCTCAATATTCAGTTTTGTGGGTTTTTTTTCCTTCATCATCATCATTATCATCATCAAACATTCATGTATCTCCTTCTATATAACAGACAACATTATTCTAGGATTTTAGAGGTATTGTCTATGAATTCATTTTTTATGAATCTCCAGCATCTGTAAAGAACTACCTGTCAGGTCACAACAGGCCCATTGAGCCTACAGAAGAGTTGTACCTTTGCCAGGGATTTTACTAGTATAAACAGCACAGGTCTGAGGGTTTGGGTGAACCCTATCATAAGAAACTACCATGCCGTGTCGTGCAGTCATTCAGCTTCTCAGTCATTTTTCTGTAGAGGAAACTCACGTCCTTCTAAAAGGAATTCTTCACAGAGCCAACAACTTCCAGTTCCAAACTGGACTGGTGTCTCTCCATGCCTGCCTCAAGGTTGCTGTCCTAGAATTGCGCTTCAGTATGGGAGAGATCTGTTCCTCCTTTGGGCTGATGGCTTCTTCTCGGATTCCTCTTTGTTCAGCTGGAATAACTCCTTCAGATCTAGCTTGTGGGTGGTCAATGTTCAGCGTTCTTGCCTGTTGAAAAATGCCTCCCTCATGATTGATAGTTTGGCAAGGTAGAGAATGTTTTGCTCAAAAACATTTCCCTTCCGTCTCCAGCCGGCGAACGTCCTTCTCATTCTTCCTTGGCTTCTGCCGTTACTGATGGTCCACCCGGTGCCAAGCAGATTCCCATTTCCTGTGGATGACTTACCCTGAGATTTTAATATTTTTCCCCTTTACCCTCATTGTCTAAAATGTCACAAGAATATGCCTTGTGTTCATTTTGTCCATTTATTCTATTTTGTTTTTCTGGTCTCTGCTATGTGGAAGCCTGTATTTTTGTTGTTGTTGTTTTCATGTCTGGAAATTTGTCTCTTCTTCTGTTTTGTCTATTTTCTTGTTTTGAGCATCTTCTGGATATTAAGACTTTTGCATATTTACAATATCATTTTTTTCTTTTATCTTTGTTTTGTTTTTGTTTTTCCACTGAGGCTGCCTCTTAAATTTCTAATTTGAGCAACTAGTTTTGTATTTTTAAAGAGTCCATTTGGTTGCTATTGTTCTTTTTCTTGGCAGCCAATTCTCACTCTACAAATGCTTTCCATTGAAACTTTGTTCCTGGATGCAATCACTTCAAAGACAGTTTCTACTCTTTAATTACCTCTTTCCTCTAGGGTTAGTGTGTTTTTCTCGACCTGATTTTATTTTCCCTTCTGACAATTTCTTTTTTAAGTGGGGCATGACTTTTGATTCCTACTTTACCTGGAAAGGGCCAGCTTGCTCAACCCAGCTATGTTTGTTTATGCACAGGTCTTCCTTCACTTAGAAAGGCACTTGTCATCAGCCTTTGCTGCAAACCCTGTAGCTGTAGAGGAATAGGCTGCCCCTGCTTCAACCTCTTCCAGGATTGTTTGTTTGTTTGTTTTCTGTTTTTGTTTTTTCCCAAAAATGGGGATGGCTTTGCTCAGGTGGAATTCACCCTGCCAGGTTCCTCCTCTTGAGGGCCTAAAGGCAAGCCCTCTGCTTCTACCTGAGCATGTGACACAGGGAAAGGGTTGTGGACTATGACTCACTGCTATTTCAGTTGAATCTCTTCCAACCCTCAACTTCTCCCAAGTTGGAAGGGTTCTCCTCTCTCTCTCCTGTCTCTCTCTCTCCTTCTCGCTCTGTCTCTGTTTCTCTGTGTCTGCTTCTCTTTCCTTCTCTCTCTGTCTCTGTTTCTCTGTGTCTCTCTGTCTCTCTCTCTTTTTCTCTCTGGGTCCACTGCCAGGAAAAACAGCCCTAGCCCCTATCAGAGGTTTCCCTTGTTAATGTGATTTAATATCAATACAATTCTAAGTATTTCTGATTTTAAGACATTTGTTTGTCTACTTCTCTACCTCCCCGATGTCCCTGCTCTTAAACCCCTGTACAATCTTTATTACTCTTCATTCTATGTGCCCGATGTGTGTTGGGGGCAGGGATTGTTATATGTGTACATGTCTGCCACTTTGAACAAGTGCCCCACTGCATCTCTGGCTGCCTCCTCATTTTTAGGCAATTTATATGTACATATATATTATCTATTTACACATATACATACATATATGTGTATATACATATATTTTCTATATACATATATACATATCTATTATCCATTGGGCCACAGGGTTGTATGAGTAACTTCCTAATGTTTCTTCTTCTTCTTGTAGTATCTTCAAATACTGAGACCAAATTTGATATTCTATCCTTTCAGAATTAAATATTTTTAGCATGGCTCACTGGAAATTCAGTTCTATCATTCCGGTAATTTTCTTCTGAACTTTTCCCACCTTCATAAAGGAGTTCAAAGCCATGTTAGATCATGGAAGCCAAGTTCTGTCTACCACATCACACATCCACAGTGGGCAATTCCTCTTGCTTCTCAGGTGTAGACAGGTAAAATTAACACTGTGTCACCTGTAGCTGCTCTGAAGCCTGTGTTCAGATTTAAAAGCTGTGAAACTATGGGAAAATAGAATTATAATCCAAGAACTCTCAAGATGCTGGCATAGCTTCTAATTTGTACACAGTTATATGTACCACCTGAACCAACGTTACCCTGAACCTCTTGGTTGCGGTCATTCGGTTGATTCATGACACCATGAATCTGAAGGTTCAGTTTTCAGAAAATTATTGTTATATTGACGGAAACATGCATCAATGTAACTCTATGTTACTAACTCCATGTTTTTCAGTTATGTAAAAGGCAATTTTAAACTCCACCTGATTTCTCATGAGCAAAAAATGAACATTTTTAATAAGCTCCTCGGATTGCCATAACAGCATGGCAATCCGAGGAGCTTATTAAAAATAAGTCTGGTGGGTGTTACTGGTCCTCAAGATCACCTCAGATAACACCTATTCTTGTTTTGTAAACCTGCTTAAGACATACCTGATTGGTTGATTAAAGAGCCTAAAACTGTGCCTGGCCGTATAGGGTAGGCGAGGCTAAGGGTCCTGGACTTTTGGGTTCAAGAGAGAATCATGAAAAAGAGACAGACAGGTGTTATCAGAATGGTGTTAGCCATTCTGATAAGTGTAAGGTGAAATCTAGGGGTTGTTTTGATTTGCATTTCCCTAATGACTAAAGACGTTGAGCATTTCTTTAAGTATTTCTCTGCCATTCAATATTCCTCTATTGAGAATTCTCTGTTTAGCTCTGTACCCATTTTTTAATTGGATTACTTGATTTGTTGCTTTTTAACTTCTTGAGTCCTTTATATATTCTGGATGTTAGCCTTCTGTCAGATATAGGGTTTGTGAAGAGCCTTTCCCAATCTGTAGGCAGTTATTTTGTTCTGATGACAGTGTCCTTTGCTTTACATAAGCTTTTCAATTTAAGGAGGTCCCATTTTATTGATTGCTGATCTTAGAGTCTATGCTGTTGGTGTTCTATTCAGGAAGTTGTCTCCTGTGCCAATGAGTTCAAGGCACTTCCCCACTTTTTCTTCTACAGATTTAGTGTGTCTGGTTTTATGTTGAGGACTTTGATCCACTTGGACTTTAGTTTTGTGCAGGGTGATAAACATGGATCTATTTGCAGTTTTCTACATGTAGACACCCAGTTAGACCAGCACCATTTGTTAAAGATGCTGTCTTTTTTTTCCAATGTATGGTTTGGGTTTCTTTGTCAAAAATCAAGTATCCATAGATGTGTGGGTTTATTTTTGGATCTTCTATTCGATTAGTGACAATACATGCTGGAGAGGATGTGGAAAAAAAGGGAACCCTCCTCCAATGTTGCTGGGAATGTAAGCTTGTACAACCACTTTGGAAATCAATCTGGCGCTTTCTCAGACAATTAGGAACAGTGCTACCTCAAGATCAAGTTATACCACTCCTAGGCATATATCCAAAATATGCTCAAGTATACAAGGACATTTGCTCAACTATGTTCATAGCAGCTTTATTTGTAATATCCAGAATCTGGAAACAACTCAGATGCCCCCCAGTTGTGGAATGGATACAGAAATTGTGGTACATTTACACAATGGAATACTACTCAGCAATTAAAAACAAGGAAACCATGAAATTTGTAGGCAAATGGTGAGAACTAGAAAAGATCATTCTGAGTGAGGTATCTCAGAAGCAGAAAGATACACATGGTATATACTCACTTATAAGTAGATATTAGACATATAATATAGGATAAACATACTAAAATCCGTACACTTAAAGAAGCTAAGCAAGAAGGAGATCCCTCGGTAAGATGCTCAATCCTCATTCAGAAAGACAAATGGGATGGACATCGGAAGAGAGAAAAAACAGGGAACAGAACAGGAGCCTACCACAGAGGGCCTTTGAAAGACTCCACCCAGCAGGGTATCAAAGCAGATGCTGAGACTCATAGCCAAACTTTGGGCAGAGTGCAGGGAATCTTATGGAAGAAAGGGGAGATATAAAGACCTGGAGGGGACAGGAACTCCACAAGCAGAGCAACTGAACCAAAAAATCTGGGCACAGGGGTCTTTTCTGATACTGATACTCCAACTAAGGATCATGCATGAAGATAACCTAGAACCCCTGCACAGATGTAGCCCATAGCAGCTCAGTGCCAAATGGGTTCCCTAATAATGGGAACAGGGGCTGTCTCTGACATGAACTCATGGGATGGCTCTTGGATCACCTCCCCCTGAGGGGGAAACAGCCTTACCAGGCCACAGAGGAAGACAATGCTGCCAGTCCTGATGAGACCTGATAGGCTAGAGTCAGATGGAAGGGGAGGGGGACCTCCCTTATCAGTGGACTTGGGGAGGGGCATGGGAAGAGATGGTGGAGGGAGGGTGGGATTAGAATGGGACTAGGGAGGGAACTACAGCTGGGATACAAAGTGAATAAATTGTAATTAATAAAAAATAAAGTTTTTTATTAAAGAGACAGACAGGAAGAAGGGAGGAAGGAGGATGCCATGATGTGTTATCGTGAAGAAGAAACCATGTGGCCCAAAAGAAAAGAACTCCAATAATAGCATTAAAAGACCCAGATAAAGAATAAAAGCAAATATAATCAGATTATGAATGAAAGGTAGTCCAGGTGAGGATGATTAAGGTGGATGGCACTGGATGGGAGCTGAGAGATGGGTGGTGAGGTTATTGAGACAGAGTAAGTGAAATATCTGCTCAGCCCAAGGTAAATAGTGCAATTCTAAAATCTAACAGGTGTCTGTGTTTTTTTCATTTGTGATAGCAGGTTAGATAGTCTTAGGGCAAATAATGTTTAAAATTAATAGCCCAATACTCGTTTTTTAATTTACTACAGCAAAGTCTATACAAAGAATATACAAGACTTAAAAATTGCCAAAAATGGACAAAGACAAGAATACTAACCTAAAACAGTACAGCTGTGGTGATATCATATTATAGCAGGCAAAAGTTTTAAAACAATTAAAGAAAATATTATTTGACAAAAACAATGTTATAATTTTCATTTATCACAAAGATTTTCCTGATATTTGAGGTTTCTTGGAATATTCTCTGTCTCTGGTTTCTTTCTTTCTTTATTTTTTTTTATATGAGTGCTCTATTTGCATACACACCTGCATGCCAGAAAAGGGCATCAGATCCCAGTATGGACGGTTGTGAGCTACCATGTGATTGCTGGGAATTGAACTTAGAACCTCTGAAAGAGCACACAGTGCTCTTAACCACTGAACCATCTCTCCAGCTTCTGTCTCAGGTTTCTTAAAAAGATTTATGAACAGGATGAAATGGGTGTTTTACAGTCACATGCAGGAAAAAAAATCTCTCAGATGTATTTTTAAAAAAAAACAGATTTTATTTTGTAGGAATCAAGAGGAAGGAGAGCAATGTCCACTTATTAATCTGTTTAGGTTGTGTATGTTTATAAGAATTAATAAGTCTTTACAGGCTAAGCAGTAATGATTTGACAGTATACTGGAAAAACCTGCCCTGTCCGTTCTCATGGGTCTTGCGTGGGTGAAAGCTACAGGTTCAAACTTGCTAATGCACTTCCCCCCCAGACTTTGGTTCAGGACGGTAGAGTCAGATTCAGTCCACGTGTGTACCAGCCTTTAGACAGAAGAATCCTAGTGTCTTTTCCACTCTCTGGGCAAATGGACTATGTCAGTAACATTTCTGGAATGTTAGCTATGAGGACTCAGAGACAAAAAAGTTAGCTGGAATTTATGAGGCCATCTCGGGAAAATTACTTCATCATGGCATTCTCATTTTCTCCAGTCAACTGGAATGTGAAATACCTCAGTTTCTATAGCTGTGCGGTGCTTGGCATGACCAAGAGGGGGTGAGTCTTCAGCATCTCCTACCTCGACAGCTGGATCCGGTCTCAAGAATCAGGGGTTCCTGCCCTGGCTAGTTATTTTTAGCTCATAGAGAGTCACTCACTGTCACTCTCTCTTGGCCTGAAACTGGCCCTGGCTGTCCTTAAGTCATCTGGGGACCTCCTATTCAGTTTTCAAGGCTCAGTTCCGGCACTGTTTCCTAGGGAAAGCCTTCTATGACTTTCTGGGGCATTTAGATTCGTTGAGGTGTACTGACTCTGTGAGAAAACAGACTGGAAAGTGCTTGGATCTAGCTTTACAGGTAGTGTTCCGTTAGGTGAGTTTTCTGAGCCTTCGTGTGTGCCTATCTGTAAATAAAACAGGTTGGCTTTGCAGGGCTATTCTGAGTGTAAAGTACAGTGGGAACTGCAAAATTCCGTAACAGAAAGGTTGGCACATGGACACACTGCCCTTTGTGAGTACTTTTCCCTCTCTTCTGCTCTCTCATCATGTTTTTGAATGGCATTTTGAATGGTTAGACTGACAACAGCCCATACTGTGAAAAGCATTTGGATAACAATCACATGAAGTTCCAAATTAAAACCAGTGTTACATAAATAAAGCATATTTTAGTGTTTCTTTTATTCTCAAAGATCCAAAATAATTACAGTGATCTTTTATTTGACGTGCATGTAAATGAGACCTCAAAAGGTCCTGAGGGAAGACAGCGCTGTGTTGCAATCTATAAATTTGACAGAGGTCAGTGCTATAACCTTAGTAAGCACTCCTGCCATTGCATCTGCTTTCCAAAACTCTCAGGTAGTCCAGGTGCAATACAGTTCACTGACAGGAAACAACTTCCAAGGACAATAGTACGTCAAATGTAATGATTTTTAAGTGTCATAAGAATTTGATTTTTTTCCTTCAACATTTTGCAAACATTCATCACCCTCATAGAATTATGGGTTAAGTCACGCGTTTGGATTTCTAGAACCACCTGCAAAAATCTTTTTCTGTATAGCAGGACCATGCTGTGTCACTAGATATTTTGTTCTTCCTGACTAAGAATATGAGGCTAAGAAATATGGGGTATTGATGTACAGGCCAGCAGTTTTCGTGGCTTTCCAATTAACTCTTATTCCCCACAAGCTACATGTCTTTGGTCAAGTTCTCACTCTGTTTTGAGAAGTTTGGAAATTACCGATGCCTTTCTCAACTCATCACTCATCAGGTATTTATAAACACAGTGATGAAAACAGCACAGAATCTGGGGTAGGGCCTGGGCACCAATTTCTTCTCTCCCACTTACTGGTTACACGGCCTTGGGTTGAGTTAGTTACATCCTCTGAGGACTGAGTGTGTGTCTCTCCCCCTGTGCACCCACCACTTTCTGTACCAAAGTTCCCATATACTGTGATGGGATTAGCACTGGACATCTCTGAGAGAAAAAAAATGGATTTAGATACTCTCAGCAATACAAGCTTCCCCGCCTTTATCCCTCTCCCATTTCCTCCATCACCCCTTTTCACTGCCTTTCCCTTTCTTACTCTCCCCAAAGAGTTCTCTCCCTTTCTTGCTGTATGAAGATACAGCAAGGAGGTGGGCTGTTGGGGAGCAATAAGAAAATGTTCACGGAGAACCCAATCTGTCAGTTCCTTGGTCCTGTACTCCCTACCTTCTGACATAAATATCCCGTCCATCCATCCCATCTTTGGCAGAAGCTCTGTCTATGGGTTAGCTTCTTTATCTGTAAAAGCGTGGTGACAATTGTCCCTGCATCAGGAGGCTGCTGGTGGCAGTGCCCAGCATCCAATTAATATTTCTAATTGCTAGGAACTAGTGGTAAGGAACTGTTAAGACTCATCCTTATGAGGCAGAGAAGGAATAAAGGCTGTCTACAAATACTTAGTAGATGAACAATGCAAAACTATAATACAGCAAGGCCTTAAATATGGATTTTGGAACCCAGGTGGTTTCTATGAATGACTGATGTCAGAGAATAAAAATTTAAACATTCTTATGATTAAGCCCCAACGACATATTCGTTTGCCCAAAGGCAGAAATCAAGAGGACTAATGAGCTCATCTGCCTAATGTCACAAAAGCCTTCAGTGAGAGTAAGCCAAGGAGTTCTTTGTACAAATGTTCCTTCCACAACTTGGCTGCGGTAGGAACCCCTTCTTTTGTTTTTTTTTAAATAAGCTTATGAACCTTGTTCAATTATTATCCAGATACATTAGACGCCAGTGAGGTCATGATTAGGAATATACTTATCCACATTTAAATGACTCAAAGCCATAACAAAACCATAATGCAGTTCACCCAAATTTGTTTTCAAAATCAGATCCATGTGATTTAAAAATTAGGGTGAGGGAACATCTGAGTTGGATCTTCGTTTTATGTGACACTTGTACACAGTGAGTGTAGAGCATTTGGAGATACCAAAATTGAAACCGCTGGCAGAGCCAAGCACTTCTAACCCCCGAGAAAGAGTAACACTACAAAAAACAAACAAATTCCTTAGGGACATAGCTGCAGTGTTCACAACTGATTATATGGACACAATTATCTGAACTTGTTTGTCTGCTTGCTTGAGACAGGATCTTGTGATCCCATGATGGTCTTGAACTCACCACAATCTCCTTGCCTTAGCTGCCTGAATACTTGGCTAGGAATGCCTAGCTTAAGAACATCATTTTCTTGGAATCCAGTTGTGTTTTTTTTTTTTTATAGTTCCCAAAATGTTTTATTTTTATTTTATTTTATACAATTCATTTACTTTATATACTGATTGTAAAGCCCCCTCCCTCATCTCCTCTGGCTCTCATCCTCCCTCTCTCTCCCCCTCCCATTCCCTTCCCCTAGTCCACTGAAAGGGGGAGTCCTCCTCCCTTGCCATCTGACCCTAGCCGATTGAGTCTCATCAGGACTGCCTGGATCATCTTCCTCTGTGGCCTGGCAAAACTGCCCCACCAGAAGAAAGTGATCAAAGAGCAGGCAACTGACTTCATGTCAGAGACAGCCCCTGCTCTCTTTACTCGGGCACCCACATGGAGACTGAGCTGCCTACGGGCTGCATCTGAGCAGGGGGTGTAGGTCCTTTCCATGCATGGTCCTTGGTTGGAGCATTGCAGGCCCCTGGGCCCAGAATTTTTTGCTTTGTTGCTCTCCTTGTGGAGCTCCTGTCTCCTCCAGGTCCTTCTATCCCCACCATCCCCTTCTTCCATAAGACTCCCTGCCCTTTGCCCAAAGGTTGTCTGTGAGTCTCAGCATCTGCTTCAATAACCTGTTGGGTGGAACTTTCAAAGGACATCTGTGGCAGGCTCTAATCCTGTTCCTTTCCTCCACCATGTCTAGTGTCTATCCTGTTTGTCGTTCTGAATGAGAATTCAGCATCCTCCTTCTCCTTGATGCAGCTATCTTTGAGTTAGTCACAATCTTATAAGCATCCTCTTTGTCGTTTAGTTTCTTTAGGTCTCTAGATTTTGTATGGTTAATGTCTGCTTATAAGTGAGTATATACCATACGTGTCTTTCTGCTTCTGGGTTACCTCACTCAGGATGATCTTCCATCCATTTACCTGCAAATTTCATCATTTCCTTGTTTTTAATAGCTGAGTGGTAGGTAGTCCGTTGCGTAAATGTGCCACAACTTCGGTATCCATTCTTGGTTCAAGGACATCTAGGTTGCTTCCAGATTCTGGCTGTTACTAATAAGGCTGCTGTGAACATAGTTGAGCAAATGTCCTTTTTGAATGGTGGAGCATCTTTCAGGTATATGCCCAAGAGTGGTATAGTGGGTCTTGAGGTAGACCCACTATATTCCCAATTTTCTGAGAAAGTGTCAGATTGATTTCCAAAGTGGTTGTGCAAGTTTTCACTCCCAGAAGCAATGGAGGAGAATTTCCCCTTTCTCCACATCTTCTCCAGCATGTGTTGTTACTTGAGTTTTAAATCTTAGCCATTCTGATGGTATGTATAAGATGGAATCTCAGAGTCATTTTGATTTGCATTTCCCTGATAGCTATGGATGTTAAGCATATCTTTAAGTGTTTCTCTGCCATTCAATATTCTGTTGAGAATTATGTTTAGCTTTGTTCCATTTTTAAATTGGATTATTTGGTTTGTTGGTGTTTAATTCCTTGAGTTCTTTATATACTCTGAATATAAGCCCTCTGTCGGATGTAGGGTTGGTGAAGATCTTTTCCCATTCTGTAGGCTGTCATTTTAGTCTATTGACAGTGCCCTTTGCTTTACAGAAGCTTATCAGTTTCATTCTCAACCTCATATGGACAACCAAAAAAACACAGAATAGCTAAAACAGTCCTGTATAATAAAATATCTTCTGGAGGTATCTCCATTCTTGATCTTAAGCTGTACTATAGAGAAAAGTAAAGAAAATGGTATGGTACTGGCATAGAAACAGACTAGTGGATCAATGGAATCGAATAAAAGATCCAGAAAAAAACCCACACACCTACGGATACTTGATTTTTGACAAAGAAGCTAAAACCATACAATAGACAAATGGTGTTGGTCTAACTGGATGTCCACATGTAGAAAAATGCAAACAGATCCATATTTATCACCCTGCATAAAACTGAGGTCCAACGGGATCAAAGACCTCAACATAAAACCAGACACACTAAATCTGTTAGAAGAAAAAGTAGGAAAGAGCCTTGAACTCATTGGCACAGAAGACAACTTCCTGAACAGAATAACAACAGCACAAGCTCTAAGATTAACAACTAATAAATGGGACATCATGAAACTGAAAATTTCTGTAAAGCAAAGGACACTGTCATCAGAACAAATTGACCACCTAAAGACTGGAAAAGATCTTCACCAACTCTACATCTGACAGAGGGCTAATATCCAGAGTATATCAAGAATTCAAGGAATTAAACATCAGCAAACCAAATAATTCAATTAAAAAATCTGGTACAGAGCTAAACAGAGAATTCTCAACAGAGGAATATCGAATGACAGAGAAACACTTAAAGAAATGTTCAACGTCCTTAGTCATCAGGGAAATGCAAATCAAAACAACCCTGAGATTTCAACTTACACCCCATCAGCATGGCTAAGATCAAAAAGGCAGTAGGTAACACATGCTGGAGAGGATGTGAAGAAAGAGGAACCCTCTTCCACTGCTGCTGAGAATGTAAACTTGTACAACCAATTTGGAAATCAATCTGGCACTGTCTCAGAAAATTAGGAATAGTACTACCTCAAGATCCAGCTATACCACTCCTGGGCAAATTATCAGAAAGATGCTCAACCATACAACAAGGACATCTGCTCAGCTATGTTCATAGCAGCTTTATTCATAATTGCCAGAATCTGGAAACAACCCAGATGCCCCTCAGCTGAAGAAGGATATAGAAATTGAGGTACATTGACACAATGGAATATTACTCAAGCCACAACCCCCAACCCCATTAGGTGCTTATGTATATGACGAACCTATGTGCAAGCTACACACACACTCAGTAAACAACACAGTGCACAGAACCCTCTTGCCTCAAATGTAACTGCTGCTGTTGGAGACCGGATGTGTAAGGCTATAATCCTTTTGTAAGCAGGTTTTATGTTATCTTGATTTTTATTCTATTCAAATGGAGAAGTAAGTTTACACTTGGGATAAAGTTCTGTTTTGACAAAGAAAGTAAAATAAACTGCAACCGTGCTCTTTGGCTCCATTTCCTCCCCGTGGTCTTGAAGCAGCTCACGTTGGTGACACAGGGTGTTCAGGCACCTTAGGCTCTCCATGTTAACTTTTTTTTTTTTAAGGAGCAAATAAAGCCTCAATGTGTGCATATGCGCAAAACGTTCCTTTCAGAGTGCTAATGTAGAGATGTGAAGCTAAAGTCTATTGTCTTTTGATGTGTCAACTTAACCTAACTTTAGAGGCATCTAAAACCCCATTACTGGGTTGGAAGACACCTACAGAATTAGTGCAGCACAGTTCCAAGTGTGATCGGGAGAGCTCTTCCAGGGAACAGACATTCAGTTCTCGTTCATTGAAGTGAGAAGAGAAAAGAAGGCCCGCCCTGAGCATGGGCAGCTCTGACTGATAGGCTGGGACAAAAGAGAGAAGGGGGATGGGAAACTCTCCAAAAGTAGGTGTGTCCTCTGATGCCACCCCCTCCCCCCCAACTTCTGGGCATTCATCACACTCCGCACCCTTCAGCCTTTGAATGTGAGCTCACATCAGCAACTCTGCGTGAAGCTTCTAGGCTCTTTGCTCACTATGGGCTTCATCGGTGCTTCCTGATGTTCTGAGGCCTCCACTTTCTTAGACTGAGTGGCTCGTGGTTTTTCTGCCCCTGCAGCCCGTACATTGCAATTGTAGACTATGTAGCCTTAGCCCCTGTAAGTTGATCTAATGGCTGCCCATACTGTGTGTACTCGATTGGATCTGTTTCTCTAGAGAACCCTGTATGCTACAAGACTGGGTCTGGAACATCAGCAGGCATGCCCCCTTTCTGCCTCCTCCTACTTTTATGGCCTCTTAGGCCCCCCCTGGAAAATCCAGGAGAGCTTCCCCATCCCATCTGATCCTCAGCCCTCATCCCACCTGCAGCTGTAGGTCCTCTTCTGTGCACTTTAATCTCAGCTCCGGCTGCTGCCTTACTAAAACGCCACTGGTGGTTCAAACAAGAGAAGTTTGTTTGGTGTGGTTCTGCAGGTTGGTTTCTGCGGAGTTTCCCTCCTCTGTTTGCAGACAGCAGCCACGATGGTGTCCTCATGGGGGTTTCCTGTGTGTGCCTATGCTCTGGTGTCTGTCCTGTTCTGGTGAAGATACCAGTCAAACCTTGCGAGCACATCGCCCCTTTCAGGGAGGGCCTCTCTCTAAATATGGCCACACTAGGAGCAGGGACTTCCACTGGGGAGATTGACTGGACATGGTTCAATCTGTACAACACACAGCCTTCGAGTGTCCACAGGTTCTGAAGGCTAAGAAGGACTCAATGACAAGGTGTCTTTATTAGAAACCTGGCAGATGTTTTTGGGGTCAAATGAGGAAACGATGGTGAGCCTGACCTTGGTGAGGTGACTAGAAAGAGGAAGCACACTGTATGGGAGAGTTGCGTCCTTCTGCCCCTCCAAGCGGTGATAATGGAAGCTTGAGCCACTTCCAAGAAGCGAATGAACCTTCTCTGGCTTAGGCTCAGGGGACAATCAATAGCAGCACTTACTCAGAGTAAATGGTGGAAGTGGCCACAGTGCCAAGCACTCTAGACCACAGGGCTATGACAGCTGCACTTCTGTAGTGAGTCACAGGTGCCCAGAGATTAATCTGAACACTGATAAATGCTGTATGCTGAGCAGCTTCTGGTCATGGGCCCATGGGTCAAGCACTTTATACTGGGTTTAAAATCCACATTTCAAGATAGTGTGATGCATGGAGGAGATTAAAAAAAAAAAAGCCCAGTGTGCTGTTTGCTTCAGAGGAGTATGCCCAGGAAAAGCCTACCTCTCTAGATTTTTTTTTAGGGTGTTTTCATGAGCAGAAAAAGCTTTTATCTTTATATTCACTTCTTATCATTTGTGAAGGTCATTGGGTTAACGGGCTCATTATTCACCATTTGTGATAGGCTGAAGAGGGATAGGCCCATGATGATTTAAAGGCCTTTCCTGTTTTTAAGAGGGAATAAATAACTCGGGGTAGGAGATGCGGATGCCCAGGCTGAAAGGAGATAGTAAGAATCTGAAACAAGAAAACAACTCAGCTGCATCCGCCTTGTTGTCACTACTAGTCTCTGCTTGCTGCAGGCCACTCAAGACAAAGGACTGAAAATGTAAACGTAATGAGATTATGATGAGAGGAAATACTTTTGTCCTTGTCCTATCCTGCCAAATACACAAATATGCAGGCAAATGTAGTATTAGAGAATTAATATATTATACTGACACAAATACATTATTATGTTACTCATGTTACGTTGGCTCTTAAAGAAAAGGGAGGGCAGGGGAAGCAATTTATATGGTTAAACCTTAACTAACAGCTAAGATCAGCAATGTCTTCAATACATTACAGGTGTCAAGACTAGAATTCAAGCAATAATTCTGAAATATAAAATGCAGAGACACCTCTAGGAACACCCATTTTGTCCGAGGCAGACATTGTTAATCAATCATGGCATTATTTACTACTCAACCCTTTGGAACTACCAGTGAAGGGTTCTAGGTATTCACTGCCAACCATCCAAATGTTCGCTTTAGAAAGAATATCTTTTGCTTTTGAGACACATACATTTCTAATTTTTAACTCACTGGCTTCATTTTCTCCAAACACACATGATCCACAGTTATAAACAGGAGTACCTACAACATGACAGTGCTCCTAAGGCAGTAGAAAATAGTCAACTAGAAATAAACTCTTTGTCCTCGCTGTTTATCTATTTCCTCCAATAGAAGTATTCACTCCTGGAGGAAAGAGGAAAGGTTATAATATCCAGAAAACTAAGGAAACTTACAAGGCTCAGGAAGTACATGAAACTTACTGGATTTATAAACCCTCTCCTCAATATTACATAAGCAGTAAACAATCAGTAGAGGCAGAGGAGACTTTCCCATGCAGCATCCTGCAAGTTAAGCAAGAAAATCCTGGGATGCAGCATTTGTAATTTGTCTTGCAAATGCATATAAGCTTCCCAGTGATGCAGCTATCTTTGAATTAGTCACAATCTTATAAGTAAACTTCCCCTCATGTGTCTATAAGTAACCCTAATAAATTCATTGGTTTACCAAGCTAGACTTGTGTTGAATCATTTCTTTGACCCATCATTGGTATTTTGTCTAGAGTATTTTCAAATCTAAGAGGAAAAATTAGTGTAATAAACTAAATGAAAGAGAGAAATGGTAATTGTTGAAGAGATATATTTTTCCAGATATTGATTGGTGTTTAAAAGAAACACACACACAAATGGTGATGTGATAGCGAGGGGATGGAGCTGGAGACAATGAGCAGTGTCTAATCTCAGTCCAAATGGTAGGACATATGCCACATGAACATGGGGAGGTGAGCATCAGCGGAGGAAGCAGGAAGTATGAAGGTCCTGAGGTAAGGATGAGATTGGAACATGCAGGGAACTGACAGAAATCAGTGGTGGCTGGAGTACACTGCGCTGGAGGGTCAGGGAACCAGTGAGACTAGACAGAAACAGGAGCTGAGTAGCGACAGGCTGTGAAGCCCATGTTAGATAAATCGTACATTTTTATCAATATGATGAGAATTCATTGAGGAGTTGAAGCAGGCATTCTCTTGCCTACATGAAAACAAACAAACAAAACAACAACAACAAAAACATTCCATGGTTCCACTGTCCCATCTGCCTATGGGCACAACCAGTCTGTGAGTGGATCTGTTCCCAGCCCTACTTGTTCCCACCAGGGTCCCTCTAAGACACCTGTTAAGCCATTCCATCTTCCTCTACATTCCTGAGATCTCCTAAGAGGGAGAGGAGGAAGGGACGGGGAAAGTGCTGCTGTCTTTCTCACCTCAGCCCCACTCACTGTGCATCGAGATCCTCTTCCCAGGGAGAGGGAAAATACCAGTGTCGGATTCAGCAGTACCACCCTGCCCAACTCTGTGCCTTCCAGACAGAGCTGTGGAAGGCCTGGGACACTGCGCCTCTGAGGAAAGCCTGTGAAGGTGCTATCAGCATGACTTTCCAAGAGTTACACTTCACTGCCCCCACACACAGTCTGCCGAGGTTCCAGGGTAGCTCTGCACTGTAGCTCCACACGGGTTGGGTGATGAATGAATGATACACTCTTCCGTGAGAACAGTCCTCTCAGAGTGCCCCTTAGCTCTGTGTCCATCTGAATTCCATTGGGGCCTGGCTGGAAACCCACTTCTTGAAGCTTTTGATCCAGTAGCAACACAAATGACCTAAAGGAAGATAAAATCCTCATAGTCAGCATTATTATTGTTGTTGTTTTGGTAAACCAAACACACCAAGTACAACTTCCATGTTCTATCCTTATTTGAGGTTTCTCTTTCTGTGGCTTCAGTTACCTGATGTCAACTACACTCTGAAAATATTAAATGGGAAATTTCAGAAATAATTAATGAAATTTAAACTGCACACTCATACTACACATTGGGACACTGATACACCCCGTATGTCCAAGGTATACATGCTCTACACGTTAAAGACCCTCCAAGATGTAGCCACTTTGGCTTATCGGGTCAATTTTCAGACTCAGAAGGCTTGTTGTGTTCAAGTAACATTTATTTTTGTAGTAATGGCCTCAAATAGCAAAATGACTGAGCCTGATCATTTTATCATCTTACCACTGCAGATGGTTCTAGTTCATTATTAGCTATTGTCTTCTCTTTCCAAACCTAATTTATTCATTATACTTTATTGCAGGTCTGTGAGGAAATCTGTATATACAGGGCTCAGTGTTATGAACAGCTTCAGACATTCCATGAACATGGACCCTGCACATAAGACAGAAATATGATGTTCCATCCCTGAAATGCTTAATTGCTATGAGAGAAGGAAGCAGCAGGAGACCAGTCTAAGCAGAGAGATTGTTCTGTTTGTTCAGGAACTGGGTTTAGCTGACTTTTACAACCTTTCTCAACTCTCTCTCTCTCCTTTGTGTGTGTGTGTGTGTGTGTTTTACATAATCTCATTAAATCTTAAAGTTCCTCAAACTTTACTCAAAGGCTTCAAGTCTTTAGGAAAGTATAGTTCACTGGATCTTCACACTTTAACCAAATACATTCATCTTCAATTCTCTCTGAACAAATAGGGTATTACAATTCCCTTTGATTCCATGGAGCAAACCTGAAATAGCTACTGCTATTTTTCATACACAAACACCTGCTATTTCTATTTTCGTAGTCTTCATACCCACCATCTTCAAATATCTCCAGCCCGACCCCTGCGTTTCCTCTCAGTCTTTTCAAGTGGTCTTCATCCTTCTCCTTTTCCTTTTCAGTCCTTCTACAGGGAGTCAAGGAGAGCCAGTTTGCTTGTGGCATGTCTTCTCCTGAAAACCCCTTGGTCATTTCCCTTCACCTGAGAAAAAGGATGTAAAACCTGTGCATCTACAGGGCTGGGCCTGGACTGGCACACAATTTCAGCAGCTTCACACCAAGTTTCTCAATCTCTGGTATCCCTCCCTCCAAAGGGGCCTGCCTTCAGCTGCTCGCTCAGCTTTGTCTCACTACGCTGCTCTTCCTTCCTCAGAAAAAAACTGTTTCCTAGAGAAGCCACCCATGACCTACACAACACACACAACCGCTTTGCCATCATTCAGCCGTTCACAGGCTCACTGCCACTCGCTTTTTCTTCACACTTTCATCAAATTTGCAGTCCTCTGATCACGTAATTATTTATATCATGCTTGCCTTCACAATCAGTCTCAAAACTCCCCAAGCACAGGACCCATGTCTGTTTCTAGTGCCTGTGCTACAACTTCACATGTAGGCATTTAGTACGTACTTGGCAAATGAAAGTAGTCTGCAACAGATGTCAAAAAGATTCAATGACTTCAGTGCCTTTCTTTTTAAATGTAAGCATACTCAGGCCAAAAGCCCAGTGATTTTAATTCCAGGAAAAGAAGAAAATAAATAGGGCATTGCCACTCAGAGAAAAGGATTACAAATTAGCCCCAATTTACTCAGACATTTATTTACTAAAAATCTAGATAAACTACTAATAATCAGTTATACACTGTTCCCCCAAACAACTGAAAATTTAGAATTCTTATTACATGATGTAGTTCATGGAACTTAGCTTTATTATCACTTAATTTTTACCAATGAAGAAAAGGTCTTGATATTTAAAATTCCTCAAGTGCAGGAGGTAAAATAATCTGTTATAGAAAGCAAGGAGAGACACAATCTTTTAGTTTGCAAAAAGTGATTTATTTACAATTTGGTGTTTTAAAACTGTATCTGAAATGTTTATATATCCCTGGGAAGCATTCTATATTTACTTAAATAGAGGCAAGGGGTAGAAAACCTGAGTTAACCTGAATTTAAGAGATTTATCTGCTGCTATAATCAGTAAAATTTAACTTTTAATTCCCTGAGAATTACTGTGTCAAAAATATTTTCACACACTCAAGCGAAAGGAAGAAAGCACACTTTAAGAACACTGGAGAGGAAGAATGGAGCTACAGTCTCCCTTCCCACGAGTGGCCCCATGCCACTCGTCTGTGAAACAACAGGTGTGTGTGCAGTTACATCTAAATTTACAGGTGGACTTTAGGGACTAAAATCCACCTTTTAGGACTCAATTTTGTGTGTGTGTTTTCTCAATTGAAAAGGTATTCTTGGAAATTAATAGTTCACAAAAATCCCTTTATCCTTCCTAAACTTCTTTACTTTAGACCTATTTCCATTTCTACAAAGTCTCCAGGGCACCAGCCACTTCATTTTCTTCCCACATCAGCCGAGGATGATTATAACTTAAAGAATGTATAAGGATGAATGACGCGCATGTGGCACCAAGGACCTGCAAGGGAGCTTTCTCCCTTTGACAGGGAGAGACCACGCCTATGGCTCTGCCAAACACAATGCCATCACAATCCATCTCTTCATGTCCTCAGCAGCCAGCTAAGGCTGCAGAAGAATCCCCACTCATTCTCAAAGCACTTACTAAACTTCCTCGGGAGGCAGGGAAGAGGCAATTCCTGGCTCCCTCATCACAGCTGATCCCTTAATTGAAAGGGAAACCAAATAAACTAACCACTCTGCATGAAGACACAATTCTCTCTGGTGTATACACGACACAGTAGTCAGGTTTTTCTTTCGGGAGGAACGTATGTACCACCAATGACAAGAGTTTATTTGTGCTAACATTGAAGGAGAGGCAGTGTAATTCAAACTTTTAAGAAACAAATGAAAGGAAATAGAGCCGCAGATGCCCGTGGTTTCGGGTCTCTTCTAAAGCCATTTCCAGAACAGGTAAGTAACCAAAGCCCCTCCTTATTGAAAAGACTCCCGCAATGCTAACAAGGAACTTTGTCTAAGACTGGTTTGGAAGCAACTTTGAAGGCCCTAACTTCTGAATACGTATTTTAATAGTTGCCGATTCCAAAGGGTACGTGATCCTAGAGACTCAAACACAACATAGCATTAATCCACTTAAGAATGAACTCGGGAAGATTTGATAAAAGGAGTGGAAAGTGATCTTTCCTGGGTCAGACAACGGTACTATGGGTCTGCCTGGACTTACCTACACAACATGCCCACCTCTTGAACCTTTCGTTTTGCCTTTGGTTGGTCAGTAATTTTTCTGTTTGTTGAACTTTGGCACGGCCTGGGGACTGAGCAGCAAGACAAGCAAGTGTGGGAACTTGTATGCTGACTGTGAAGACAGAAGCTGGGCCTGGGGATCCCATGCCTCCTGCTACTTTTTATGGATTGGATATAGGAAGCCACAGAATTCTTCAGCTGTGGGTAGCAGGCGGGATGTAAAAAAAAACAAAATAGGAGGTAGTTCTTGGCCCGAGGCAAACACCTATCTATGTTATCTTCCTGTGAAGTCAGCATCAGCAAGTAAACTAAAGCTTGGTGTTCAGTGAGACCGACACATCTGGAGTTAGTTGAGCTCATGAGCCTCATTTCCTGACCCAGCCATGTCAGGGGACACCACCACCCCAAAATGTGAACACCAAGGACAAAAACAGCAAAAGCACGCCCACTTTTGAGAAGCTGGGATAGACCTGAGAGCACCTTGAAATAACTGACCAGAACTGTACACAGGAAAGAATGGAGCACCCTGCTCCCCTCTGCTGCAAGCTTGAAGGATAAAATTAAAGCAAAATTACTAAAGATAAATAGAATATCTTGAGAGCTCAGATTTACTAGGCATTTCTTCCCTTAAACTTCATTTTTTTTTAATTCAGAATTTGAATATTTATAATAAAGAAATAAATCCCAGTTTGTGAACACATTAGCAGAATGGGCTGTTTTAACGTCTCAAGCCACCTAACGGTCTAAAAGTCTCTCCAGGTTTAACCAAGCGGGGATATTATTGATACCAGAAATAGATGAGAAGTGAAATTATAGTTAGAGAAGGGGAGAGGAGTAAGGTAGGACATTAAAATTTTATTCTGAAATTATCTCTGGCCACAACAATAAAATTTAACAAATATTCACTAAACAGTCTTACTCCCGTCATCAGCTGTACAATGCATACAGTATCATAGAACTGGCCACTAGGATTCAAACCCACTAGAACACTTTCCATGTTAAGTGGCGACAGCAGCATCTCACAGAAATTTGTACATACATATATACAGTCCACATTCAACCGTTTTCACATATTTTCAGTACACACAGTTGCAGCATTATTACAGTCACGTGTCTAAGTTGTTGCTCGATAAAAACCCAAGCCACTGCCTAGACGTAACATATACTCAGCAGCCGAGCTGAGTATAATCAACAATGAATCTTATATATGCCCACAGCAGAGAGATGTACAAGCCCCTAAAAACAGAGAGTCCACAAATACTTTTGTTTTTAAATGCTACCACGGCATTGTGTTGGGCAATATTAAAACCTTTACCAACCCAATCAGTTGTTTATTTTTAAAAAAATCTTCTGCTTATTCAAGAAATATTCTTGATGAAAAAAATTACAAAAATGAATGTTCTCTTTAAAATAATTCATGCTTTTAAGATTCCAATATGGCCCAATGCTACTGATGCCAAAGTGTTTGCTAACATTCTGACAGAATCATTTAACATGACTCCATACCACCCAGTAGGTTTAAAAGTGGCTTAAGTGCCTTGCACCCAAATTGTAAAAATCCCTGGCCATCCTTACTAGAGCCAGGCACATAAAAAAAGGAATGCACTTTGGTTCATACCAAATGCCCTGGGATTAATCACACTATAAAATTAAATGGTTTGAGGTAAATTTTTACAAATACAGTTGATTTTTGTCTAGTGTTAGCATAACAAAAAAATATCATTTAAAAAAATCAGTCTGATGTTAAGATACAACAAAGACCATCTTTAACCCCTTTAAAGACAGGAATTCCGGGTGTGACTAATCAATGGTTATCTTGCTCAGCGCCCAATGACGATTCACGCCTTATGATTTCTATTAAGGCCTATAAATCTAAATATTTAAGACAGATGTTATCTTTGCAGAGGTGGCTTCCATCTTTACTACCTCTCTTTCAAAAGAGTTAAAGAGGCCAAAAAAATGCATGCCCTACAAATGGCATTCAGAACAAAAGGCACATTGTTAACACTAAGGGCACAATTTCTCCACTATGATGTTAATCTATATTGTCTCGCATCACTCCGTGTTCCACTGTTGTGCTAAGAACACTCTGGTAGTTAGTGCAAGAAGCGGAGTCAAATGAGACTGCAACCAAAGACAAGACGACACTGTGCTATTCCTAAATCCGAAAACAGCTCAAGACATCCCTAGACAATGGTAACCTGTGAGACCAAGGACCGTTTCCAAGCCGACTCCTAGTAGCCTATCAGAGCCCTTTATTTAGGTTTTAAGATCACAAACAGGCAACAGTTTCATTTTAGACACAGTAATTAAATCAGATTCTCCTCAAAGCAGATGTACCAGTAAATGCTGAAACATGGCGGCTTTTATGAATAAAGGAAATCTCACTGCAGTTGGGAAATAAAAGGGGGGAAAAGCCCCAGAGCACTGCACATAATAGTTTACTTTAAAGTTTCTGGTTACGTGTGTGGAGAAAGCTGTTCACAAATGTTCTGCTGGCATCCGAAGAACGAGGTTTTTTTTTTTTGGGGGGGGGAAGACAAGCAGTTTTAGTCCACTAAACTGTTGCAGGTATGGTCACTTTATAGGGGAGTTAGTAATGGCAGGATCAGGCTCACACAGCGACAACTAAGTAACAATAGGAACAGAAAAGGAACCTTGAAGGGGGAAGATAGCTCTTATATATTTTTAATTTATTTTAATGACCTAAAGACACTGACCATCATTAAGAGACTTGTAGTTTTACAAAGTCCCCAAACCAAGTCTGTCTATTTCTTAGGCCTTTAGGCCGATTTTTAAAAATAAATACACAAAATTTTAAGTCCTATAAGCCACTGATTGGGGGTACTGTCACATGAGCATCATTTAGAATGTAACTTACTGACATATTATTGCACTTCACAGATTACACAGAAATGTGTATAGTATGCTAAAGAATTTGACTAGGGGAAATAAGCTATAATTGCTAAGTACAGAAGTACAAATTAATTTATCAATGACATCCTTAAATAGTAAAGCAAACAGCGATATCACTAACTTATTAATAAGCTAATCTTATTACTGATTTTTGGCAAATATTTGAAATAATTCCTGAGCATATTTTTCCACCATCAACTGGCAAAGCCTCAAGATAAGAAAAATGTTTTATTCAAAATGACACTTTTTATTTGGTTCTTTCTTTCTTTCTTTCTTTCTTTCTTTCTTTCTTTCTTTCTTTTTAAAGTAAGAGAAAACATAGAATTAAAAAAACTTAACCGGAAACTTTCTTGGCCTCACTGGGGACCATGCTTTAAGTCCTTGTAAATTGATTTACAGGCAATACAATAATATCTGTGCATATAAAAGATTATTTATCCTAATTTTTACTATCCAAAACCTATTATCCAAACAGGCAGAAATCTTTCTCTATTAAATTGCACATACTAAAAATTCTTTCCACGTGCCTTGAAATTGATATATATCACCGTTCATACATTAGTGATAAAATACTGAAATTTTCACTGTGAAAATAATTATTCAGAGAAGAAAATATTCTTTTACCTAACTCTCAGTTACTCTTTCAGGTAAAGTGTCATCCCCACAAAAATCACTCAGTGCAATCCAAAAGAAAGTAAAACTCAACAGGGGGATGCAGCGTCTGTGGTTCTTCTAATGAATCAAAGAGTAAGTCAAACCATTTAACTTGAGGTTGAATTTCTCCTCCTTTTTCAACCCCTTTTCTTTCTAACGAAAGAGTTGATGCTTTCCCAGGCTAAGGGAACCTCCATGGCACCTGCACTGTGAACTCACTCCGGTCGGCTAAGTTTTCTTTGGAACTTTGGAAATCCCCACCTTACATAGCTAGGCCGCTGTTCTTTTGGAAACTGGGGTATGAAACTGTGGATGTAATGGCAGCTGAAATGTCTCTCTGTATTAATGGTCTGGGATAGACAGCTGAAGGAAAAGGACAAACTAAATGCAGGCAACAGATGTGTGTGGTAAAAGAGGGGCAGAGACAAGAGAAAGGGAAGTTGGGCGTGGTGGGGGAGGGGGGCAAGGGGGTGGAGATAAAATTAGGTGAAAAAGCAATTCCATAACCAGAAGGCTTCCTGATTATGACAGCTTGCTACCATCCCAAAGCCTGGGGAGGAATTCACACATCTCAGTTTCCATTTATCCACTAAATGCTGCTCAGTGGCTTAAGAACATCAGGATGTGGAGTGGGCAGTTTAAAACCGGGCAATCCTATTTTGTAACCGTTTGAACACACCGCAAGGAAGAGGAAAGTCTCTGAAGTGCAGTTTTTCTTAGAGACTCTCATCCTCAACTTTCTTCTTCTGCCTCCACTCAGACCCAGATTGATTTACAGAAAATGGAAGCAAGGCAGGACGAACGCCCCTGTGTGAACCTGGAGCCTGGAGGGAGGAGGAGGGCCCTTGGGGAGCAGGACGAACCATGAAAGCGTTGTGAATGTGTCTGACCAATCTGTAAATGTGTGGCAGTCATGAAGAAATCAATGGCCTGCCACTGATGTGAGTGTTCTGCCACACTAAGTACAGTAAGGCTCATCATAGTTTTAGAACACAAGGAAGGAAAAAAAAGTTTCAGAAAGTATAAAAACTTAAAGCATTGTCCCCATGTATTTTATAAAAACAAAACAAACTGTCTTACATCAAGTGCTGAAAAGATACAAATGAGTCGAATTATTGAGCAAATAAAAACAGGTCTGAGCTACACTTTTTCAACACAATAAGGCTCAGCTATAACGCATTTTTCAGATTGCCAGCATCAGGGGACTGGAGCTCAGCTAACGAGTTTCGGCAACACTGTCCTCTGCTGAATATTCCCATTGGCATCTGTCATCTGTGCCAAATTAGTCCTCAGCTTGGAAGCTGAGCTGGAAGGTGGAGGTAACTTGGAAATGGAGGTGATAGCACCAGTACTGTCCGTGACCCTCTTCACCGCTGTCTTCTCCCCGGTCGGAGGCTTTGGCAAGCGCCTCCTGAGCCAAGGGTGCCGCAAAGCCTGGCCCGGGGTCATGCGGACCGCGGGATCCCACTCCAAACACTGTTTTAAGAAGTCAAGGAAAAGAGGATCATCACATCCCTTCAGTGCGTTCCCCCACTCTCTGCTCTCTGGCGGACCCCTCAGTTTCCCTCTCCGGGATCGGCCTCCATTGAGGACCACAGAGCCATCTGAAAGAGTCGTGACAGTGCAGTATCGGGGGTAACCCTTGGAGCTCACGAAATTTTTGGCTCGTTTGGAAGCATCCAGGAGTTTCTGAGAGGGCATGCCCAAAAGCTCGATCATACAAGCCAGCTGGTCCCCTTCATCCTCCCCAGGCAAGAGGGGGTAACCCGTTAGGAGTTCCGCGAGGATGCAACCCAGGCTCCACATGTCAATGGGCATGCCGTACCTGGCTCCGAGAATCACTTCCGGAGCCCGGTAAAAGCGTGACTGGATGTACGTGTAGACGCGCTGGTGCTCATAACAACTGGAGCCAAAGTCGATCACTTTAATACTGCTTCGACCCTGCTGCTTTAACAAAATATTCTCGGGCTTAAGGTCACAGTGGATTATTCTGTTCTTGTGCAAAGCATCCAAGCACTGCAGTATCGAGTGAGCAAACTTGCGCACCAGAGGCAGGCTGAAGCCCTGGAACTTATTCTTCTTGATGAGCTCGTAGAGGTTCATACTCAGCAACTCGAACGTCATGCAGATGTGGTTGCGGAAGGTGAAATTCTCCAGCATATGGATGACGTTCATGGTGTTGTCCTTATCCTGCTTCCGGAGGTGTTCCAAGATCCGGATCTCCTCGGCCGCCTGCCGGTGGAAGCGCTTCTCGTTCCGCACCATCTTCAGGGCCACGTGCTGGTGGACTTTGTGGTCATAGGCCTTGACCACCTGCCCAAAGCTTCCCTTCCCGATGACCTTGAGGACCTCGTACCTGTAAGCCACATGATCATGGGGCACCTGCACGTATGATCCCTGGTCATCATCATAACCACCGTTGTTGGGTCCACCCGTCATGCCTTGGCGCTTCTTTGCATTTGGACCCAAGAAATAGATTTCAGGGTAGCTAAAAATCTCGTGGTGTTCAAAGGCTGTGAGTTTTTGCATGTATTGCTTCATCGCTTGTTCAGGTGTCAGGGGGGTGGCTTTCACCTTCCCCATGCCTTCCATGGACTTCAGAGAGGTGGAACTCCCCTGCCGTCTGTGAATGCTCTCCAGCTGCCGCTCCGGCACCACAGGCAAGCCCGTCTTGCCCACCGTCGTAAGCCCATTTGGTTGTGTTGTGAGCACTGTCCTTTTGTTACTGTTATCCTCAAACAGCTGCTGAACCTGGATCTGTCCATGACTGTGGCTGCTGAGGTGGAGGTGGTCATTCATGGTGTGCTTACCGCCGCCAATCTGGAATTCAGACAAGAAGCATCAACAGAAAGGAATCGGCCTGTCTCTCCAAAGGTCATTTTAGTGGTCGGGCCTCATTACCCCACTCCCATCTTTATAGTATGCAATTTGGTGTGGACCCACAGCCACAATCAGTTTTCCTAAATGGAAAGTGCTCTGTGCCCGAGAGGTCCCATGAACATAACAGCAGAGGGAACGAAGAGGAATGCTGACAGGCGAGACAGTGAAGGAAAAGGAGAAGAGTAGATTGGGCAAGGGTGGCAAGCACAGGACAGCCCCAGGAAAGCCACACCTACGTAGCCTGGGTCCTTGGAGTAAGTTTTCCTAGAGGCAGGGATCAAGCCTTCATATTATCATTCTGCACCGAGTGCTTAATGATAGGCCTGGCACATGGCAGGTGTCTTAATCCAGATCAGATCTGGAAATGAAAGAGGTAAAGCGCCATCTACACAGCTGCCCACACCCAGATCAGTGTCTTCCATACTTCATTTGGGCTTTCTTTATTTACATGATGATCGGAACTACATTTGTCCAGCACTCTCTCGCCTATCTAGACCTCTTCCAAAAACACCTTGTGTTTCTTTCTTCCCTTGAAGTTCTAATTAACCTAGGAACAACCACAGCAACAAACACAATATGCTTCTATCGACATTCTCATGTAGACACCTGTGCCCTAGTTACCTTGCAAACTTCAAACCTGTTTCTGACAGTTTCGGGGTGTTGCTGACTTTATCAGTTAAGGTCATTCTGTCCAACAAGCTGAGCAACTGCCATTCAGTTTGGGGGCTCTCCGGTCCACACCTTAGAACCCATGCATGTATTTCCACAGACTACTGGGATACTAGGCTTTCCAACAAAGAATGATGTGACATTAATACTGCCTCCTTGACAGGACCTGGAGTTACCGAACAGACAAACTTCTGGGTGTGTTCCTTAAAACTTTCTAGATTGGGGCTGGAGAGATGGCTCAGTAGTTAAGAGCACTGTCTACTCTTCCAAAGGCCCGGGTCTAATTCCCAGCACCCACATGGCAGCTCACAACTGTCTGTAACCCCAATTCCAACTTGGATCTGACACCAAGGTGGGAAGATCCGATCTAAATGTGATCTGCTTTCACCCGTGGGCCGGGGTCCCAGACTGAATAAGCCAAGTGAGCCAAACATCATCATTCACTCCTCTCTGCTTCCAGCCTGCAGAGGCAGTGTGACCAAGCTGCCTCAGCTTCCTGCCACCATGCCTTGACTGCCATTACAGTATAACTAACCCTTCTTAAATTATCAGCCTAAATAAACCCTTCCTCCTTTAAATTGCTTCTTGACAGGTATTTGCTCACAGCCAAGAAAACAGTAACCAATATAAATACAAAAAAAGAGGGAAGAGAGAGAGAGAAAGAAAAGAAAAGAAAAGGAAAGAAAGAAAGAAAGAAAGAAAGAAAGAAAGAAAGAAAGAAAGAGCCCCCCATTTTCCTACCCTGGATTGGCTTGGGATTGCCTTCAGGCAGCCGGCTGGGAGAATTTTTACTTGAAATCTCAGAGAATCAACTTGTGATCATAATCCACCTCACTCATTCAACCAACACTAAAAAGGGACTAACTACAAAGTGGCAGGAACTCTGCCCATTGGGAATTTACAGTAAATGAGAGGATTTCTTTTTCATCAGTACTAAGTCCTCCGTTTTGGGTTATTCATACTCCTGAAAGAATAGAAGTACTCTGTAGAGTAGCATAGTCATTCAAGAAATGGTTTGGGAACACCTAGATTATAAAATGAGATCCCAAACCTTCCTCATTAGCAGACCACAATCTTCACTTTTTTTTAACTGACAAACAAGCATAATGATCACCTACAAAGAGAAACTTTCTTGTATACTTCTAGAACAGAAAGAAGCCAGTCCTTGGAACTGTGATTTATAGGACCAAGAATTTTATTTCTCAGAGAGATTTTTAGCAGATTTCTTTATTGAACTCACAGATGATAGTCCATATAAGGTGACCTTATGTTCCACTAAGATAACTGGTATCTTTTTCGACTTCAAAAGCAAGGCACTCCATAAAATACATTAGAAAAGCCTTGAGCATATAAAAAAAAAGTAATATAAACTTGTTTATTATCCTTTCCGTCTCCTTCCTTACCATCTTCCATCCTTTCATTACCCTTTCCATGTTTTTAAGACTCCAGAGTTAGCCAAGGACTTGCTAACAAATGCTAGCCTTGGGGGTTGAGGAGAACCAATTTTTCCACCACCTGCCTCTCAAGTGCTAGGGAGCTGACGTGCTCCCTCATCCATCCATTGCTTTTCTTTCAAAGCTTCATTCATCTCTGTGCTTTTCCTCTGTAGTCTTTCAAACACTAGGAATGAAAGGACTCAAGATTTTAAATCTCGCTCTTCAGACCAAGAAGGAGGTAACTTCAGAAGAAGCTGAATTACCCAGCTCTGTGCTACAAAACTCATGAAGCACATTAAGGGCAAAATCTACCTTGAGACTTTAAGGATTCCTAAAATGCTAGCAAAAAAAAAAAAAAAAAAAAAAAAAAAAGGAAGCTTTTTGAGCATCAAGAATTTACTCTGATTTAGGCTATTACATTTACTTTTTGTATGACCCAAAAAAAAAAATTATTTCAAGTATTTTAGTGGCCAGAAATAAAGAGGTCGCCCATCAATTGGTCCACCACCTTTCTTACAACTAACTGCCTTCTCTTGGTATCCTTTTGCAGTTATCAGCTATGACCCACTGCTGATGAGTGGCTTTCCACTCTTACAATTTCCTGGCCAGTCCTGACCACAGCTGGCATGTCCAGAGCAACCTTCATTACTGTCATCCAGGCTATCTTGTTTGGCAGATCTGCCCATCCATGCCTCCTGGACTCAAGCCCCTTTGCCCAACTGCCAGTGAGTTTCTATTCACACAGCCAATTCAAACAAATTGTAACTTCTCTTTATAAAACCAAATGTTTTCTTGTTATCATAATCCTCAACTTAAATAACAAAAAAAAAGCAAACAAACAAACAAAAACCCCCAGAAAACTCCTCTTTCCAAATAAGCACACTCTGACTGAATACCCGGGAATCCCTGACCATGTATACCTAGAAAATCCTCTCGGCATCTACCCCCTTTGCACATGACCATGAAGCCCCCCAGGCCTACTCTCTCATGCCCCTCAGTTACATTTCACCTTATACTGCTGTTCTCCCTGCGACAACAGAGGCAGATGTGCGGGCAGAGGAGGACACACATGTGCAAACACCCTGCTTCTTAATGAAACTCCTCAAATCTTTCTCCATGGGGTTTCTAGAGTTGGCAAGTACATACTGTCCACCAGAGACTACACTTGCATTGGCTTGTGGTCCAGGGCTACATCCCACTACCACAGCTAATCCATGTCACCGAACACATCTGGCCTGAGTCTTTCTGGTCTTCCCTAACCACTGGTATCCTTCTAAGAGGAACAAGGTCCAGGAACACCAGGCACTGTCATGCCCCTCTCTTGTGGATGAAGTCAGCTTTTTAAGAGCCCAGAGAATTTCACACATAACACGAATCCAGCCCCACCAGTTTCTGTGTGACCTTGGGCATTTTACCTAATCTCTCTGAACTGCACTGTCCTGGTAGGTAAAAAGGTCCCAAGCTACATCATTAGAGATACTACAGAGACTAGAGAGTTGTAATGTAAAGCACTGGTGCCTTCCTAAGCAGGCGATGGCGGTCGCACTGTCCTCAGATGCTGCTTCTAATCTCCTTTCCAAACTCCAACTCACTCTTCAATGCTCAGAATTCTCACCTCCTCTGCTCTACTAAGCCACACTCTCTGTACCTACAGTGCATTGTTTTCATCATTAATGCTTCATTTTGCCCTGCTTTGACAAAAACTGCACCCATCTATCTGGTCCCTGGCAAAAAACTACAGGGAGAGGGTCACCTCTTATTCTTCTTAAGTCCTCGATAACATAAAGTCAGGTACACAGTAAATACTAAATGTCTCCTAAACAGAAGCAAACACATCAATCAAGACTTGTCTCTGGGAGTCATTCTTCAGCAATAGTGTTTGTATCTTCAAAAGAAAACATGAAGTCAACACTGAGGGAGTTGGGAGATATCCCAAGAGGCCCCAGTCACAAGATCTTGCTGGGCCTCGGAGGCCAAGGACAGCTGGTTAAAAAGTACCTATAGCAGGTAGCATAACAACACCCAAGAGCCCTTACACATTCCAGGAGTTAGAAACATTCACTCGAAGGTTCCAGCCAAAAGATGACTTTGGGTCTCCAACCATGCAGGACTGTGAAATCACAACCAAAACCATATGCACAAAACAGACACATGAGGCACAGGGACACCCAGAAAAGCCAGATATTCCAGGACCAGATCATAAACTTGAAGGCACTGAAGACCATTCACTCCCATTTCAGCCTCTTGGAGTCCAAGAGAGTGGATTGGCCTCGTTTGTTTACCGGATAGGTTAAAGCGACCGTACACCCCTCTTCTCATCATGCAATATTTTAGTACTGAAGATTTTGTAAGAACAACGGTCTAAAGAAGTCTGGCACTTCATTCTCCTGAAATACCAAAATGGCAAGCAACAGATGCTTCTCTGTGCTAAGGCTTCTGGATGTTTTAAAATCTCTCAAAGTCATCTTAGAAATGTTGTGTGCTGTTACAGGAAATAAAATTGAGGAGTTAAAAAAAATCACCAATGAAGAATTCAAACATTAAAAGTTATAAACATATATACCAATATTTTGGACTTTACAGAAATGAAAAGATTTCAAAATATTTTGTTATCTCCCACAGATTGTTATTTTTAAAAAAGGCCAATGAGAATTGAGATACTCATTGTTTTTTACTTTTAGGACAAATTGATGTAAACTAAATTACTACAGAATAAAATAAAAGTCTCACAAAATATAGAAAACAAACTACCTTGGAAAATTCCAAAATCATAATCCTGTCATGTGTTTAAGGGAAAAGATGGGCGAGCTCCTCTGATAAATCATTTTTCACTTCTTAATGTCCTTTCTCCCCAGCTCATTCCACAACAGTTTTTCCCAGGTATAATTGCTATGGAAATACACACATAAACACACATTTATAACGAAGCTAATACTGGTTCCCAGAACTAGTAGCCCCAAATAGTGTATTAAATGCAGACTCGGTAGGGTGTATGACTCGGTAATAGATATTTGAGTTGTCTGTGGACTCCTGACAGCTAGGTTAACCTGTGGAGTCTACATCCATAATGGTAAAAATGGTAAAGAAAATGCACAAGAAAAGCCAGATAATCCCCGTGGTCCTTAATGCTCCTCATCTGGGAAATCTGTGATGTTCCACAAACCAAGTCAAAACTAACAACATTTCAAACACAAAATCTCGCCAAGCACCTAAGGATGCAGAGCAACTGCAGTACACCCTGCAGTTAGGGACGGCCACGTCACACACAGGCCACAGCAAAAGAGAGGCGACTGTCCCCTGAAGTACCTCCATGTCTCTTCCTCTCTGCTGCCCCACAGGCTATTCTGCCCGTGGCAACTTTTGTTTCCCCTGGTTTCATTACATATTTCAACTGCAAAGAAGTTCTGATCAGGCAAAGGCCATCCTTGCAAAAACGAACAAACAAACAAACCTTGGACTCAGATGCAAACCAGGTTATTTCTTTTCCAGTTTACATCATATCACATGATCACATCAACATATGAGGTGGATGCATTTTCCAAACTGCAGATGATTCTAAGCCAGCCAAAACAACAGAAAATCCAAACCTCTACACCTTACTAGGATGCCCTTGCAACAATAACATCCCTCCTACCTTCACGCTCTCCTGCAATAGTCCATCCAACCCAGAGGAGTTAATCCCTGTGTAATCAATTCCCAGCTCCTAGGATCCACACGGCGAAAAACAGAATGAGAACTAACAACAAAACGCGTCTATGAAACTGGTCCACCCCTCTCTTCCAGTTCAACTGAAGTCTGCCCTCTCATCGAGTTTCCCCAGGATAAACAAGTTTCAGTCATACATGACCCCTTGAGATGCTCCCTGAAGGCCACCAACAGCGGGTGGGTGCCTTCAAGCAACTTTCTCTTGGCAGCGAAACCGCATGTCCTGCCAGCAACCTCACACAGAAACCATCCTAGGGTGCTCACACTCCCAGAGACCCTCTGGGAAGGAGACCTTTGAAACCATCACCTTCTCCAAGTGCACACCTCCTCCAGGCTCGCAACCACCATCCAAAGGCCATCGCTGGGAGCTGAGGAAAGGTACATGCTCAAGTCGAATCCAGCTGGCCAGTCTCTGCAACCACCAGTCCCAGGCTCAGCTCCCCTTCCGCCCAAAGACCTCAAGGGACCACAGCCCTCCCTCGTCAGTCAGGTGTCCTTCTCCTGCTACCTACAAAGCAAGCTGGCCCTAGCCCTTTGAATATCCGCGTAGAGAATCCTACAGGGGGGTTGTTTTGTTTTGACTACTGCTGTGGTTCTTATTTTTGTTAATGTTAATTACAATTTCTGCTGTGCTCAAACCTGTAGCTCTCATAAAACATGCTTACACACGCGGGGGACAATTGGCGGGTGCTCCCTGCTGGCTGGAGTCAGGCCTCGGAGGCTCTTTGGGGGATCGATTTTCCGGGCAGGGTAGCCTGGCTGTCCCCTAACACATATGTTTCTATAAATATCCACTACCCCTGGGGTTGGGAGGAGATGTTTACCGGGTCGGGGGATGGGAGCTCTGGGAAGCAGAGATGAAAAGAGAGGGAGGGAGGGAGAGAGGAAAGCCGCAAGGAGGAAGTTCCCAGGAAAAGGAGCTCGGGGTGGGCGGGCTCCAGAGGGAAGCAAGGGGCCCACGCCACGAATCTCCTTTGTGGCAGCAGCTCGGGGCTCGCCCAAGTTGCGGAGGGCGGCGTCGAGGACAGGGCCCTGCCAGGGGCGTGGAGCACTCGGCCCTCTCTTCCCACAGTCAGAACCCCACAAGCCAGGGGTCTGCCTGGCGCCCTCCCGGAGCCGGGTCTCACCGTGTGGGCGGCGGTGGTAGCGTTGCTGGCCCGGAGAGGCGGCAGGGCGATGGGGGAGGGCGGGCCGGTCCCCACTCCGCTTCGGGGAGCCCCCGCGCCGATCCCCGGGGAAGCCTGAAGCTGGCGAACGGCGGTGTCCCCTCCTCGGCCTGGGAGCCACGCGCGGGAGGAGACAAAAGAGGGTCAGGGTGGGGGAAGAGAGCCACTCAGACCCCCCTCCCCGGTCCCCGCCCCGGTGGGCAGCGAACCCCTTCTTCCCGGGAGAAGATGAAAGGAGACACCCGGCCCGGGGGAGAGCCGGCGGCGTGCGGGGGAAACGAGGGGGGTCCGGACGCGGCTCCCCCGGCGCGCAGCCGCCAAGCTGCAAAGTTAAGTTCGCGACCCGGAGGGGAGCAGCGCCGGGCTGGGGCTCGGTGGCCCACGTCGCCGGGTCGGGGGAGGGGAGGGCGGGCCACCGAAACGGCGCAGCGGCGGGGCCGCGCTCCGGACGCCCCTCGCTCCAGCCGCCGGGCGCACGGCTCCCCGGGACCCGCCGACGGGGTCCCCCGGGGCCCTTACCGGTCGGGTAGGCGGCGGGAGCGGCGGCCGAAGGTTTCCTGGTTAACATGGCCGCGGGAGAGGAACGTGCATGGCAGGCAGGGCTGCCCTCGCCGCCGGTCCCGCCGCTAGTCGCCGCCGCCGCCGCCTCCTGCTCGCCCCTCACGCGGGTCCCCCGCGCCTCGTCGCCGCCTCGCCCCCGCTACAGCCGGACGCACGCAGTCCGCCGCATCCCCTCGGCCCGGGCCCGCCGCCGCCGCGAGCCCCCCGCTCTCCTCCTCGCCGCCGCCGTCCCCCTCGTCCTCGGGCGGCTGCTGCACCCCCCGGCCCGTGCACATGCCTCGCCCTCCCCTGCCGCGCCGCTGGCCTCCCCGACTCCTTCACATCGGGGCCGCGGGGGAGCGGGCTGCGGCCGCCGGGACCCACTCGCTCGGGAGCCTCCTCCCGGGCCCGCGCGCGTCCGCGCACGCTCGCGCACACGCTCGCGCCCGCGGCTCGCTCCCGGGGAGGCCGGCCCCACCCCCCTCCCGGCGAGGCCCCGCCCCGGACTCTCCCCCGCCCCAGCCAGCCACACAGGCTGGCGGCCACCCCACCCCCACCCCGCCACCCGCCACTCTGGGAGTCCCTCCCCCTCTGATCATCTGCAGAGCTCGCCCTCCGCTCCCGGGCAAACTGCGGCTCCGGCTCGCCCTTCGCCTCCCCCTGCGGCCATCTGCCGGCTCCCGGGTCCCCCCCCCCGCGCCCCTGCGACGCCCCTCCCGGCGCTACGGCGCAACCTACCGCGGCCGACCTCCTCCCGAAATTGCTGCGGAGACCCCTCCCATCTCCCATCACGCCCCTAAACACCGCTCCCAAATGGCTGTTTCGGGACAATACTGCGACCCCCCCACCCCCGACCCCTGTCCCAGTGGCCCAGCCAGCCCCTCTCTCCCCAGTTGATCGTGGAGGGAACTTAGTTGTCTGAGGGTCACCTCGGAAAGTAAGGCCCGGAGGAGGGACTGCGGCTGAGCCTGGTGACCCAAGCATGGACGAAGGAAGGGGCTGCCCTTTCCACCTCCACCGCGGCCACGCAACGCCCTCCCTGATGCACTGACACCGAGTGACCGCTGCCCTCCAGTCGCTAGGACAAGGGGAGGCAGACAGGCGCCTGTGGACCGCAGCCGGGGTAGCAGTTGGCTGTGGGTTGCTAGGCAAAAATAAACATCAGAGACGCCTCCCATTTCCTTACAACTCCAAGCCTTTGCCCAGCACCGCCGCTGGCTGAGACACACCTTTCTTTCAGCGCTCGGCAGCACCGGTGCGGCGTCTCTAATTCCTCTCATCCTCTCCGAGGAAAAGATTCTTTTTCCCTTTCCCTTCCCAGACACGTGGAGAATCCCCCCGCCCTCTGCGCTACTGGTCTGTAGCCTGTGTTTCCCAGGAAGAACAAACGTTTGCCTTCCTGTCACACACCTATAGTTTTGTCCTGCGTGGGGTTTGTGGGGAGCTCGACAAATCCCTGCAGGCAGACGGGAAAGAAAAGTTGGGCAGCCGCCATGAGTGCACTTCCTTCCTGGGAGGTGCCTAGTCTCTGAAGTGCTCCTGAAGTCCTGTGTCCATTCCTTTCTGTCCTGCTCCTCGTGTCTCCAGGTCGTTGGGAGTGCAGGCTCCGACTAGTGCAGACTTCAGTCTAGAGAGAGGTACCTCCTGCAGAGTTCCACGGGCTCTGCTGCTTGCAAATTGTCATAGCAACCTCCCACAAAGATCACCTCGGCTTTATACAAATGCCAAAAGAACCCTACTCGGCACGGACTGACCCTCTCGGGCTCTGGAGCTCCTACCTACCGAGTGATAAGGGGGAGAGCGCTCTGCTATGGAAACCACTGGCAAAGAGAATCCCACCTTCGGAGAGAATGAGAGAGAAAGAGACAGACAGACTGAGAGGAGAGACAGACAGAGACATAGAGAGGCAGACAGACGGAGACAAACTTCCTTCCTTTTGGGGGTCCTCTCCCAGGAAAGTAGGGCCGCGGTGTTATATTAATAATCAACTCATGCTTAACAGAATCATGACCTAAATTGCTCCTAGCAAGAAATCCCTCTCTGTGCAGATCACAGGAGTCCAACTACCTTCAAACCCACAGGGGAAAGCTTGAGTAGAGTTCAGAATTAACTAACAGAAAAGGGTTACTGAGTAGCAGAAAAAGGACTACAATGTATTTGAGATTCTCGGTGTGGTTTCACTATTGTTCCGCTCAAGCTCTGCGCACTTTCAAGAAAACTCACAGGGTGTTTCCCTACTCTCCTTTCTAAACAATTATTTCCTTACCATCTCCCTGGTTGAGCACTCCATTACTACTGACGTTAAAAAAAAAACAAAAAACTGTTTTTAAAAATAAATTTCAATATCAAGTTATCTGCACAATATTTTAAGCAACATTGCTTTGTAACTAAATAAATAAGAAAAGTTCATAAATGAGAAAAATGTTAATAGGATAGTAGGCTCTCACTTGGTTCCCAAGTCAATCACATTAATTGATTAAAATAAGTAAAAACATTCTTTTCCAAAGAAAACATTTTTTGCTTAAAGAAAAGGATGCATGGCATGTTTAGAGAACTTTAAAATAGAATGTCTTTTACTTTTTGACAATTTCACAGTGAAAACATTGTACGTTGATCATAGCTAACCCAACTCCCCTCCCAGCCCCACCCCCACCCCCCCCCCCCCCCCCGCATCCCAGCTCCCTCCACTACCCTCTCCAAGAACTCCCAACACATCACTCCTTCTTGGCCTCCCCTTTTGTGCTTTCCTTTCCTTTTGTTTTGTTTTCCAGAGCCCACTGCGTCCAACTAGCTCTGCCTGTTAGAATGCTGACTAGCCTTACTTGGCTCGGTCCTGCGCCAGGAGCAAATGTCCACTGAGTTTCTGTGTGCAACGGCCATGTCATATGCAGGAAACAGCACTTGACAATGCTCCCCCCAATCCTCCAGCTCTTACGTTCTTCCTGCCCTGTCTTCCACGACATTCTCCGAGCCTTGTGAGGCAAGGTTGGTATAGACTTGACCTTTAGGGCTAAGCACTTGCTCTCAGCATGCTGTCGCTGTGTGAACCGCTGGTGACGTGACGACAGGAGAAGAGTTTCTGCACAAGATCTTCACCACACTGCTCTGCGTATATAAAGGTCACTATTTAGAAGGCAGTTTGACCCATGTCAGTTTAGCAAAGACAATTAGTAGGTTCCCCCTAGGGTCTATAACCCCCCCACTCCCAGGACTTTTGAGCAGGTTAACAATCTCAGGAATGGGCTCCTTGCTGTGAAGCAAGGTCCCAAATCCCCTCCCCCACCCTCCCAATAAGCTTCAGGCCCCCTATGCTCTAGTAGAGACATCTTTCCCGGCAGATGGATACTGCGGCCGTGCAGGGTTCCCGGTTGGATATCACCACCTATGGCTCTTCTCCTCCGGTGGTCTGCAGAGGATCTTCTAGCTCTGCAAAAGCTAGCCAGCAGGGAGGATTTTTCAGGTCAGTTCCACCATGACTGTATCCTACAATTAAAGTCTCTTTTGTCTTCAGCAGTAGGTTCCTACTCTTTAGTTCTGGCGGGCAATCATGAGCAATAACAACGGCCTGTGCTGTTTTGGGTCTCTGGGGTCTCCCTGACCAATAAATCACAGGACTATATATGTGTGTGTGCGTGTGCATGTATGTATGTATGTATATATACATATATACATTATATACATAAACATATATATACACATATAAACATGAGTATATGGACACATTTACATATCTACATATATATGCATATACATGTGTGCATATCTATGTTTATATATACATAAACATCTGTAAGTTTAGAATTTTCACAGTTATGGTCATTGAGCAGAGGGCTGGATGCATGTTGGCAAACCCTACCACTGTTCTATATCCTGATTCAGGGGTTGCTGGGGCTTTTGTCTGTCTTGTCGTTGTTTAACTTTTTATTTTGAGACCATCTTGCTAAGTTGCAGAGCCTGGCCTTGAACTGTAACCATGCAAGCCTCCAGCTTGTGGCCCTCCTCCTGAGCAATTGGAATTACAGTTCTACACCAATAGGCCAAGTTTAGAATAATATTTTGTGGCATGGCAAATGGGATTTCAGTGATATGTGTATGTGCATGTTTAAGGGAAATCTGCAGCCAGCCTAATTTTTTTTTAGCTATTTTGGTTATAAATAGCATACTTTTGAAAAAGCATATTAATTCTTACTGACTTCTAAAACAGCTTCGATTTTCCTCATTCTGTTATGTGCTGGTGACCTGAGCCTTGATGGCTGTCCAATAGAAATATGGACTTTGGAGGAAGAATAGACTGGGGGATTTCTCAAAGTTACGTTCCCCAAGCTGTATCAGCATTAATTATAAGATACATGTATATCTTTATTAAATGCTGTAACAAATACTTCATCTTCATAACCTGCAACCAGAGCAGAACTGGCTTGGCTTTAGAGACCTTTCAGGTACTCCATTCAGATAACAACCCTGCTCTTTGACTTCTTCCCACTGTAGATCCTGTGTCTATGTTGGCTTGCTTATAATCTCAAAAGTCAAATTACAGGTAGGTAAGCAGAAATTAGCAAGAGGAAAGAGTGGAATTCATGGAAACTCAGAACTTAATCTTCTAGACATTAATTTTTATACTGGGAAAAACACTGATCACAGAAAACAAAATGTAAATAAGCAAGAAAATAGCTTCCAACCCCATCCCTAGTCTCATTTATTTTGTTTATTCCAGTCATTTTCAAAGAACTTAGAGTATGCTCGGCATAGAAGGTATAAAGAATCATCAGAAGTAGTGGACTAGACTTCAGCCTGATAATCTGGTAAGACAACACTCCTTTATTCATTTAAGCAAAATGAAACAGAAAAATAGTAACCAGCTAGCATGCTTTTGTCATCAGTAGTGGTGGGCGGCTATAATCTGAATGTCTATGTCACCCCAGAATGCATGTGTTCTGCTCCTAGCCAACAAGGTGACTGCTCAGGAAGGAGTCCTTAGGAGGTGATTCAGTCTCAGGGGCAGGCTCCTCAAGATTGGGAATGCCTCCTTTATACAAGAGTCCCCAGAAAGCTTTGTGGCCTTCCCACTAGGTGAGTCTCCAGTGAATCAGAAAAGGGGCCCTCCCCAGACACTACATCTGCTGGCTCCTTTCATCTGGATTTTCCAGCCTCTGAAACTCTGAGAAATACATTTTAGCACTTTTTTTTAAGGCTATCAAGTTTCTGATATTTTGCTATAGCATTTTGAGTGAATTAAGACAGGAGGCCACAGATTCGAGCAAATAATCGGTTGCTGCCAGAACCCTGTTTAGAGTTCAGTGTCTAAAATATGTAATGCTATGTTGGGGCAGTAAGCACTATTGGGAGGTGGTGGGACCTTTAAGACTAATGGAAGAAATGAGGTCCTTAGAGTGTGTCCTTTGAGTGAATATTGGGGCCCCAGTGTCCTCTTATTCCTGTCTGCTTGCCAGCCACTTAGAGGTGGGAAGTTCATTACCATATACCATGGTGTAACATCTTGCCACAGACCCCCCACCAACCAAGGGCCGAGCCCTCTCTAACGCTGAGCTTAAATGACTTCTTCTTCATTATAAGCTGTTTACCTAAGGTAATTTGTCACAGTGATAGAAGGCTAACAACACACAGGAGAGACAACGCCTTATTCTGGAAGTAGAGCTGCTTAGATAAAGCGCTTACAGAGGACTGGAGAGATGGTCCAATGGGCAAAGGAGGTACTGGCCAAGCATGCGGATGCACATTCAGACTCTCAGAACCCACACGAAGACAGACACAGCAGAACGTCTATAATCCCAGCATTCTTACACGGAGATGGGCGGTGGAGGCAGAAGGACCCTGACAGACTCACGGTCAGCTAGTCTGGCTTAGGCAGCACCCGACAACGAAAGACCCTGCCTTAAATAAGCCGGAGGTCAAGGACTGACACTGGGAACTGTGCTTAGACTTTTACGCCTGTCCTCATTCATATATGAGAACATATACATGTGCAGGAATGCACACACAAGGGGGGAGAGGAGGGAGAGATTTACTTGAAAAATCTTTTTATTTTATGTGTGTTTTGCCTACATATATAAAAATGTGTGCCATATGCATTCCTGAGGTCCAGGTTAATCAGAAAAACGCCCTCTAGAACTGGAATTATGGGGGGTTATAAGTCCTCCAGTGGGGATCCTGGACACCAAAGCTGGGTCCTCCACAGGAATATCAAATGTTCTTGATGACTAAGCCATCTCTGCAGCCCAGTGGAGCTTTATAAAAAGGCTCACCAACACAGCCCAGAGGGACTTCTACTCACCCTCCACACTGATAGCAGCAAGACAAATGCCAGCCTGAGGAACGTCCGTATGCCCCAGAGTTCCAGAGGAACAGGAATGCTGTGACTCCACAGGCACCCAGCAGCTGTACCCCTCGTCTTCGTGGTGGGCATGGCCACAGCACTGATAGCCCAGAGAGCCGTACATCTAGTCTCCCGTAGACAAGTCCCTGGCTGCACTGAAGCGACCAGCCTAGAAGAAGCTGTTTCCAGGGCACCTGGGATTTTGCTAGCCCCTGCACCCCAGAGAGAGGATGAACTCATAGAAGTAGAGAGGGCAATGATGAAAACCAACATGGAGTTTGCTGATGGGGAACTAAAGCAGAGAAGAGAGAGGGAAAGACCACCATGAACACGGGGGAAGGGGGGGGGACCCTGGCCTGAGGTCCCGAGTCTTCAGTGTCATTTACCAAAATTAATGGCATCTAGTAGTGAGGAGCAGGTGATGAGGAAGGAATTTGTTCTGGCAGCCTTGTGAGAGCTTACACCAGACCCTGCTGTTGGCTTGCCTTAACACAGACTAAATAAAACCTGCTGAACGGAACTAGTTTATTTTGGCTAAGGGTGGGCAAGGTTTTACTATGGGCAAGGACCCAAGGACTGTCAGGATTTCTGTAAAAAAAAAAAAAAAAGACGCTCGGCTTCTTGGTTTGTGTGTGTGAATGCACGCGTATGACTTATTCTGGGTCAGATACTGGTCTTGGTGCTCGGAACAAGGGAGTTAAAGTCTTCACGCATCTTACAAACCAGTGCAGCAGTTATCAGCCTGTGGGGCTCGACCTCTTCCGGGTCTAACAACCCATCAGAAAACACAGATGGTAACATTATGACTCAAAACAGTAGCAAAGTTACAGTTATGAAGTAGCAGCAAAAACAGTTTTATAGTTGAGGTCATGACAGCTTGAGGGACTGTATTAAAGGGTCATGCGTTAGGAAGGTTGAGAACCAGTGGTCTAGTGCAAAGAAAATGCATTTAACCAGCAATACGTATATCACATGTCAGGTGGGGGAGCAGGACTAGCAAGGAAATAAAGAGAGGGTGAGGAGAGATGCGAGATGTTCGCCTTTCTGGAGGGTCATCACTAGAGCATTTCTGTCAAGGCAACATTGCAGTAGAGTTGAAAGAAATGGGAAACATGGAAACCTCTCAGAAGAGAACCTAGCAGACGCAAAGGTGTTTAGTTAGGAACGCATTTGGGGTACAACAACAAGCAAGTCAGGTAGCAGAAGCAGCAAAGTGAGCAAGAGAAGGTATCAGGAGTGAAGTCAGAGAGGCAGGTAGCAAGCCACGGTATGAGATCGGATCTTACACTGGACTCAGGAGAAACTGCAAGGTAGATGCTAAAGAGGTACCAACCCCAGGGTGGAAGATGAAATGTCACTTCTCTCTCTCTCTCTCCACATACACACACACACACACACACACACACACACACACACACACACACCTTTCAATTCCTATTGAACTAAACACGATGAGATTAGAAACCATCTAAGTGGAAGACAGGGCCTCAGCTCTGAAGGAGCTTCCAGAGCAGACTGGGATGAGAAAAGCCACCTTTAACCAACACACCAGTTACAAATGAAAGACATTCCCTGCCTCTTAAACCCACTCTCTGTCCTTCTACCCACTCTCTATCATAAGAGACCTGATGGACAGAAGAATGGAGTCTCTTGCCCACTGGCTCCCAGTGGACTGGAACAACAGGCACTACCAGCCAGAGACCAAAGGGCCTGAGCCGAGGACACTGAGGTCAACTGTGTAATCTCCTCTGCTCCTCCCCTGCAAGCCCACCACAAGTTAGTTGTCATCTTCCATTTTGTTTGTTGTTTCTGCTAGGCATAGAACCCACGTCCTCATATATGTAGAGCTAGAAAATTTTACCACTGAGCTAGATTCCAACTCTGGATGTACCCTTGACCTTGACTGAAGACCTGAGCTTCATTTGGGCAGCCTTCTTCCACAGCTGTCCATTTTCCCTCAGGGTTTTGGAATCCAACCCAGCCCCTTATCCCTTGAAGCCTAGAGGCTGCAAGGATTTCTTGTTATCTCTAACTGCAGGGTTGGTTCTTGGTTTCCCTTTATCAGTGTCCCTTTGCCCTGCCCACACTGCTCTGCTGAACCCTGCAGTTAAGCAGTGACTGGGCCACAACTTGTTACACCATGTCCTGTCTGATACTGAGGGTGACTCAAACGGTTCCTGGTTTGGGATTTTTCAGCTTGATGAGGGTGCAAAAGTAGAAACTCAACTTTGAACCCTGTGGTTTTTATCTTTTCCCAGACTAGCGATACGTGGAATAATTTTCTCAGCAGAATGTGGCAGGGAGCCATACTCCCAGGCAGCCCTGAGATCTCAAAGGTAAGCCACTGACACTCTGCAAAGGCCCAGTTAGGCCAAACTATGGGGGTTGTGCACACACACACACACACACACACACACACACGTACGCTCGAGCATATGTGTTTTACTTAATGATATTTTCAGTTTAAGATGGGTTTATCTGACTTTACTCTCATAGTAAAGCAAAAGCATCTGAGTACTGAATCCTGCGGATCACAGAGGCTACACACCAGATCACTACAAAGGGCTAGAGAATCTGAGATCTTTGGAGGAGAAAGAGCAAATTCCTGGAAGGGGAAGAATTGCATCGTGGCTTAAGAAAATGGACAGGCTTCCCGTACACAAAAGAAAGGGTATTCCATGCTGAACGAAGAGCAGAGTAAATGGGAAGAAGTCCAAGAAAGGACAAGAGAGAGAGAGACGCCCTGTATGTGAGTCAGCTTTTCACTAGCAGAATGTACACACTTGTAAGGAGGAAAGGCTGGTGTGTTCAGTTTGGGCTATTTCGATCTCTGATCAATGGCCCTGTTACCTTTGGCCCTGTGATGAAGGCAACAACACAGTAGAGAGAGTCTGGCCCAGTCATCACCAGGAAGTAAAAGAGCAGAAGACGGAGGAGCTGATGTCTCCTGTTTTCTTCAAGGGCATTCCCATGTCAGGAGGACCTCCCACACAGGCAACCTCATAGAGCTTTCACCAGTTTCTAACATTCTTTGATGGTGCCATGCAGGAGACAGAGCCTGCAACATAGGGTCATTTGACATACTTTTAAGTTCCAAGGTATGGGGGTGCATTCTTTAATCCCAGCAGTTCAGAAGCAGAGGCAGGTGGAGCTCAATGAGTTCCAGGCCAGCCTGGTCTACACTCTGAATTGTAGGATATCCAAGGCTACACAGTGTAACTGTTTCAATAAACAAAACAAACAAAAATCACACACACACACACACACACACACACACACACACACACTGCACAACCATACAAGATCCAATCTATAGTGCCACTAGAGTGGACAATGACCTAAAAAAGGAGATAATGAGTAGGGAACAAGGTACCCAGGTCAGGCACAATGAAAGCTGGAGAGAGAAGTCAACACATGATTTAGGCAGATATCAGAGGCCCCTGGGGAATGCTGAACATGTAGAGCACAGATTGTGCATCAGTTTGACTGAGGTGTGAGGCAGACTGGAGCAAAAGCATCAGTTGGAGGTCATTTCCAGGAGGAGCTGAGGGTGGTACCCAAATCACTGCCATTTATTTTGAATCTTCGTCTAGAGTCCAAGAGACCTTCTCACATTCTGAAGCAAGGTGAGGTCTGAAGAAGCCAGGTGGTTTTGTACTTTTGTTTTGGTTCTTGATACCATTTGCTTTGAGAACTGACATACTTCTGAAGGCTGCTTGTCTAAGGGTTTTGTCATAAAGCTCACTGACACCGTCAGCAGACATGGGATGTAATTGCAAGACAGCAAGTTATAATAATGGATGGTGGCTATGGCTCAGAAGTAGAGTGACGGTCTAGCCTGGGTTTGACAACCAACAAAGAAAAGAAAAGAACAGAAAAGAAATGAAAAGAAAAGAAAAGGGAAGAAAGGAAAAGGGGGGTTAGAATCTAAAGTACCCTGCTAATTGCATCCTTTCCTAGCATGTACAGAACCAACAGGAAGAAATGAGATATAGCAAATGAGGGAGAAACAGCATTCCCTAGAGCCCTTCTGGATTCCTGATTCATGTCAAGAAATGAATGGTGCACAGGCTTTTGGCTGACATTGTATGTAGAATGTTTGATTTGCAACTAAAGAGTTAGTGCCCTTAAAAGAATATCCAAAAATGTAAAGACTCCCTTCTGCCATCTTGCTTTTAAAAGAGCTAAAGGAAAGGCAGCATGGAGAAGACAGAGGAAGAGAAACATACTTGGAACAACCCTGGTTCCCTGAAAGCCCTAGATATTAGGGTCCTCACTACTCAGAAATGTGATTCATCTTTGGGTTCTCCCTCTCCAAACTTGCAAAGCTAAAAAAGAACACAAATTTGATTCTGCCTTTGAATACAGGTCCATTTTAAAGAAACTACAGGAAACTTCAGGTCACTATACCCCTTACTCATGAGAGTATAACCCAAGATTGCTGAAATACCCCTATGTCTAAGGGCTTCTTACACTGCTTTACATGGGAAAAAAATGCTACCAATCCTAAGGCCAAGGGGCCCTGTTTAGAGTACTCTCAAAATAACACTCAATATTTTTGTTTACACATGACAGTTTGTATCCATTGCTTTTGTGTCGCTATGCCAAAATACCTGACAGAAACAACTTAAGGGGGAAAAATTGCTTTGGTTGTTGGATTCAGAAGGTTTCAGTCCGACAATTCATGATGGAGCAAGGCAGATCATAGTGGCAGAGGCATGTCATGGAAGATATTCATGTCATGATGGGCCAGGAATTGGAGAGCAAGGCAGGAACCAGGGCTAGACACACACACACACACACACACACTCAAGCATGCACTCACTCACCTACATATGGCCATATGAATTTTATATATGTATATATATATATATATATATATATATATATATATACATATAATAGATATTTAATGTATCATTCAGAGTTCTGTCTTCAATGGCTTAACTTCTAGCTAGACTCCGCCTATAAAAATAGCATCAGTTCCTAGGTCCAAGTGTTCAAAACATGAACCTGTGGGAGGACAAGTTTATGTGACTGCTTCCTTCAAGATCAAAACATTCCATCTTGCAGGTAAGCTACTTAAGCAGAAAGGTAAACAACTCAAAATTGCTACAGGAAGAACCTGAAGCTGACTAGATTCACTAGGCCCCCTCCCTGCCACAGTTAGTAAGAGCAGCTGAAAATCTCTTCATACAAAAAAGAACCAAACTGCAGAGAAGATTCTGAGACCAGACCAGATGCCCCTTCCCTCACCCCCAAAACAAGAAACCAGCCAACAAGCTTGGAAAAGATTTAGACCAACTGGGGCACCTGGAAAAGACACTTTCCAATCTGTGCTCTGGGTTCCTAGCTTTGTGGGCTGGCACCTGTGGTGGGTGTGCACTGGTGACCCAGCTGTCTTTGAGTCATTTCTGCTTCTGTGAGTAACCCCTCACCCATATTTTTGCAGATAACCCCAGTGTAACTAATTAGTTCACCAGGTTAGACTTTGGTGATATGTGTCCTTTGTTCAGTCTTGGGTTCCCTATATAGGATGAGTAGACATGTACATTGTGTCTCCCCAGGAAAAGTTTGTCACCCAACAGGGGAACATTTCGGGTCCAAACCATACCACCACTTATTATGTTCTTACTCTTATAATTCTACCTGTATTGATTAGCTCATGTATGTGTATTACTATTGACTATTAGTTCTTAAAGATAAGTTAAAGACTTAAAGACTATTAGTTCTTAAAGATAAGTCAAACCTGAGAGGGGTTAACTAAGTTACCTAGATCCATCACAAAAGGGTCTATGTGGTTGCTGTTTGCGGACTGGTTTTGGCCCAGTCAGCTCACCACCAGCGCTGCCTTGATTTCCTTATCACCACCAGTGACATTTCAGCATGAGATTAAGTCTTCAGTGCTACCCCTCATGTTTATATGACCATCCTTAATCCATTACCCAGGGACAAGCTTGCTTTGCAGATATTTGATGAGTCAGGAAGCACTAAGCCAGATTTCCAGCACCATAGGTGTGAAAGAGCAGGCACCGTATTAGACTTCATTATTTTTAGCTGCTGATAAATCAAGTTTTAAATTTTTATTACATTATTTACTTTAGTGTGTGTGTGTGTGTGTGTGTGTGTGTGTGTGTGCATGTGTGCTTGTACCTGTGCACATTGCCGTGGCTCTGTGTCAGCCAGAGGACAACCTGTAGTAATTGATTCTCTCTTTCTATCACATGGGTCCCAGGACTGAATTCAAACTGTCAGGTTGGCTGCACGAACTTCTGCCTGCTGAGCCATCTTGTTTATCCCCAAGTTTCTTAGCAGTATGTGCCATAGGTTGGACAAGTTTGTGATATTCTGACTTGGGGTGAGAGCTTTGGTTCTATAATTTCCCCCAAATAAGACTCTGATGTTTAAAATCAACAGCTAGATTTACAGATACATATGAATAATGAAACATACATTTATTGCTTTCCATGATCTTACCATAGGAAAAAAAATTCATCAGAAGGAGGAGAAAAGAGGGAACAAGTCAGGAGCCTGACACAGAGGACCTCTGAAAAGCTCTTCCCTGCAGAGTATCAATGCAGATGCTGAGACTTATGGGCAACCTTTGGGCATAGTGCAGGGAATCTTAGGAAAGAAGTGGGAAACAGTAAGATCTGGAGAGGACAGGAACTCCACGAGGAGAGCAACAGAACCAAAAAATATGGGCACAGGGGTCTTTCCTGAGACTGATACTCCAACCAAGGACTATACATGGAGATAACCTAAGATGCCTGCACAGATGTAGCCCATAGCAGTTCAGTATCCAAGTGAGTTCCAGTGTAATAGGAACAGGGACTGTCTGACATGAACTGATTGGCCTGCTCTTTAATTACCTCTCCCTGAGGGGGAAGCAGCCTTACCAGGCCACAGAAGAAGACAATGCAGCCACTCTGATGAGACCTAACAGACTAGGATCAGAAGGAAGGAAAAGAAGACCTTCCTATCAGTGGACTCAGGGAGGGACATGCATGCGGAGGGTGGAGGAAGAGAGGGATTGGGAGGAGAGGAGGAAGGGAACCACAGGAGGGATACAAAGTGAATAAAGTGTAATTAATAAAGAATTTTTAAAAAATTCTCCATATGCCTCAACCAAATGGAGAAGCTCTAGAAAAGAGTGCTCTACAAACATGGCCATTGCACAGGATAGTCTAAATACCAGAGTTGTGGAGAATTGCTTTTAATAAAAGCATAGATTTATCCTGCATTGTCCTTCAAGTTAAAGACTCGACTAACAGTGTTCTGGCTTATATACATTCATCAGCTAGAAACAATGACCTACTCTTAGGGGAAAAAAGGAAAACACCTTTGTGCTCAATTAGTTTGGTCCAGAGCAAGAGAAATTACCCACAGTGACTGAATAATCTGAGTGAATATCATTAATAGCTCTGGATAAGTTTTCAAACTTTCCTGGTATTTCTTTAATCAATCGTCAATCAAAATCCACAAGTATCATTACAGACAATGGATGTAATGCTTGTCAGTCATCTTTCCAAACATGATATTACAAAAACCCATTGTTGACAAGCACCATTCTCTAGGGAAGGTTTGGGGCACAGAAAACTCTAAAGCAAACACTTGCTTTCAGCATAAACGGGACAAATGCCCCCCCCGTCCCGATCACCATCTCCAACTGGCACAAATAATAGAAATTAGCTTTAAAAAGTTGATTGCCAGTAGGCAGAAAAATAACTAAAATGAAAAAGAAATTACGAGGGGGGGGTTGCCGAGTGAGCATTGCTTTGAGGAAGAAGACATGCAGAACTTTCTTATGATTTAGAGAAGGCAAAAGATAAAGTCACTGGCCAGCCCTGAAGAACCACACTTCAGGAGAACAGAAAGGGTGAAGAAGTCGTCAGTGGGTACTTGACAGAAGGAAGAGCTGGAAAATTGGGGTATGAGAAGCACAAGGTAATGAGGGAGAGGAGCTTTATAGAAATATTTTTTAAGGATGATGAAGCACATGATGAAGTGTCAGCAAGGTCTTGTGTGAGATAAAGGTGAGAAAACAAAACATAGAAAGAAATGTGATTCAGATTTGGGGGTTGAACTACTTTCTTATTGTAATTGCCTGGAGCTCATCCCCCCTACACACACCTTTTTTTTTATTTTTAGTCTTCTTCCCTGGGTGGCAATCTGTGTCCACTTTCTCACTAAGGAGATTGCTGTCTGTCTTCCATCCTCTCTCCCTTCTCACACAGTGCTTGGCTACCCATTCTTCTTTGCCTAATTAATCCACAGTGAGCAATGAACGGCCCAGCCCATCATATAATGCACGGTCGAGGGAGGAATTCCTCGCTTACGTTAGTCTTGACTTACTTGCAGGGCTTTCAGTGAAGTGTTTTGCCTGATCAACCCCTTGTGTTTTCACAACCAGCCAATGAGGCAGACATATCCTTACCCTGACTTTAAAGACAAGAAGGCAGACTGAATGGCTGGATGGCTTGCCAGTAATTGGTGGCAAGTGCATTTGAATTTAGGGGAATCTAATGAAGCTCTTGCTTCTTTTACCCAGCGTGGAATGCTTATTCAGGTATCATGGGGCACGGAGCCTGGCGTGTCCCTGTCTTCTGTTCTCTGCCTGCAAATTTTTATCTGACTCAGCAGTGCTGAGTGCCACCTTCCTCCCTCCCTAATGGCTGAGAGGCGGGCAGTTTACTACACAGAAAGTTCTGTGTCAGCATGCCCAGCCCAAGCGTGTCAGGCTCAAATCCTTTCTGTGTGTCTGTTTCCATGCTTCTGTTTTCTAGTGTGTTCTCAACTTGCCTTCACTAATGGGCTTACCTCTTGGCCAGAATTGCTCACTCCATCACATGGTTTATTGTATCAGTCATGGGTCTCTGACAGAACTAATAGAATTCTTTTATATCCCTCAAAGAGGATTTATTAGAGTGGCTTACAGGCTATGATCTGAATAGCCCAACTATGGCTCTCTCCTGACGGAAAGGCCAAGGTTCCAGGAGCTGTTCAGTCCATGGGTGGCTCTGCAGTTCTCCCTGCTGCAGTTCCGGCGGAGACCTAGAGAGCTGATAGGTTTCAATCTATGTTAGAACACTGAGGAAGGAGATTCTACCAAGGGGCGTCTCAGGAAGAGGACAGATGCCCTTGCTGGCCAGAGTTAGGGCAAGCAGGTAAAAGGCAACAGCTTCCTTGTTCTATGTCCTTTTATGTGGGCTGCCACCAGCAGGTGTGGCCCACATGTAGGGTGAGTGTTCAGATTATCTGAGTTTAGAGCGGGTCTTCCAACCCAGATAATCCAGCCAGGGCAAAGTTCTCACAGGTGTGCCCAGATGTTCTGGCTTTAGTTAATTCTGAGTGTGGTCAAGTTGACACCCGAGATTAGTTATTACAGCTATCAAGGCAGGGTATGGAAAAGTAAAGAAAGACCCAGAGGCTTGATGCAAAGACCCAACCCAATGTGAAAGCTAATGCAGAGTTGTTAATTTCCTATACAGTTAATTCAGGCACCTTCAGAGGTGAAAATTGGAACATCGGTGAATAATGGAACTTCCTGGCAAAATAATAATAATAATAATAATATTGATATTAATATTAATGGTCAAGAGTCTTGGCATGTTTCAGATATCTGAAATAAAGCATGTTTTTCTACATGGCATCAAGTGAGGTCTTCCTCCTGGAAAAATAAACAGTCCACATAAACTTGTGGTGAAATCATTCCTAGATCTAACACTGTTATGGATTGAAAACATTAGATGACTAAATAGATTAGACCCCATTAGATGACTAAATACCAAAATCCAGTTATTTCACAAAAATAAAATAACATGATGGCCCTCCAAGATTTTCGAAATATTCTCCACTTGAAAAGACAACAGAAAAGAAAAAGGCACTGAGTTTTCTTCTCTTTTTTTAAAAAAAGAAAGTAATAGAGTGCTCCATGAAGCTAATTGGCAGCAAGAAGTGTCTAAAGGGGCTGTTTGTAAAGAGTAAGTCAGGGGAAACATTAATATCCTGAAGCCTAGAATGTGCCAAAGAATTCCATGGAGCTGCGTACGGCTGGCAGCAGCTTCCACATCTTTCCAATGATGGCGTCAACCCTCCAGGACTCAGTGGAAGGAAAGAATGAATTTTAAAAAATCTAAATAAATACAGCTGGTATAGCGAAGTCGGCGTACTGTCATCCGAGTATTATATTAATGAGAGAACTTTTCATCTCTTTGCTTTGGATAAAATGTAGTAGGAGGGCCATATGGTGTGACTCAGCTATGGACTGTATGTCTATTGGCCTGTGCCTCTACCTCACCGTCTTGGTTCCTAATTCCTAAAATACCATCTTCCTCATAGCTTTCCTATGAAGCTTAAGTAATACAGTCTATTTCTGATGCACATGACAAAAGCTAGCACATGGAAAGGCCACAATATGTATGACTTAGTATCACTTGATAACCCTCTGGGTAAACATAAGATGCTCCTAGATTATTTCGTATTAGAATTAGCAAATCAAGGGTGGTAGAAAGGGGTCTGTAAAATAGACACCAATCACCACAACAAGGAACGGATAAGTTATTTAAAAAACCACACAAGGGATATAAAGGCAGTGCAGTCTTTCACTATTCTAGAATTTGAAATGTCAAAGGATAATATATGCAATTATTGGCATGAGAGTCACAAATCCACTTGAAGAAGTTGCATTCATTTAAACTAATACTTATTATTGAAGATAGGTGCCTCACCCTGTAACAGGCGTTGCAATACTCCTTTTTACTAAGCCTGTCAGCCCATTCAGGAAATGGATATGGAACCCCACCTTACAGCCTCCTCCATGCACTCATCACTCAGAGTGAAGGCTCTGTCTGAGGAAGAGTCGGTTGACGTCCTAATACCTCTAGTTCATCCCTGACTGTGGCAACTTCTGCCATTATATGTAACCTTGCTTTTTGTTGTTTTTCTTTTCTTCGTTGTTGTCATTGTTGCTTTGTTTTTCCAGACAGGGTTTCTCTGTGTAGCTCTGGCTGTCCTCGAAATCACTCTGTGTACTAGGCTGGCCTCAAACTCACAGAGATGTGCCTGCCTCTGCCTCCCACGTACTGGGATTAAAGGCATGCACCAACACAGCCTGCCCTGCTTTTTTAACTGTAGAGATAAACAAGTCAACTTGCCCACCTAAGATGTCAGCTATTAGAATTGTAAGAACTAACCCCACTCGGGCATCTATTCTCTCAATTATTTCAAAGCGGAAGCATGAGAAATGAAGACCCTGCCTTCCAAATGTATAGGCAAGTGTGGAAATGAAGCCATTCCAGGGCAAAGGACCTCCAAGAGTTCCCTGGGAGGTGGACTTCTTCCCAACTCCCTGTCTGTGTTTGTTTCTTTTCCTGTGATAAAATATCCTGATAAAAGCAACTTCAAGTGTAAGGAATTTATTTGTCTCACAATTCCAGGTTACAGTTTACCATTGTGGGGAAGACAAGGCAGTAGAAACTTGCAACAGTTACTCACATCACATCCATAGTCAAGAACACAGAACAACACGTTTATGAATGCATGATAGTGTTCAGCACTTTCTCCACTCTCACAGTCCAACATCCGCTCTCTAGGGAATGGTGCCGCCCTCAGTGGGTGGGTCTTCTTATCGGGACCAGTATAATCAGAATAATCCCTCACCAACCTGTCCACAATCTAGCCTGGTCTAGACAATCCTCATTAGGACTTCTTTCTTAGATTAGTCTAGACTATAATGAGTTGACAATTAACAACAGCTACTACAAGGTACCTGAACCAGGGTCCAGCCACCTTAGCAGGATGGATAAAGGTTAATCATACCACTAAGTCTGTTCGATGACCTTGGACTCCTCTTTTCAGTGAAGACTTCCACAGAAAATGATGGAGAAAATGACTTACTAGGGAAAACTATGAAAAACACCTAGGGTCATAATAAAAATCCTTTCCACCATATGCTGAATCTACTCAGAGCCAGTCCTTTTTCTTCAACCTCTATGATTTCTAAAACATCCTTTGGAGAAATATTTTATGACAATCTTTCAAAACGTCAGCCTGTTTTGGAGTCAGCAAGCATGTTCAACATTGTTCCATGTTGTATGAGCTTAATGCAGAGAACTATAATTTGAGAAGTTTTTACAAAAAACTGACAAGAAAGCTGACAAGTTTCATTTTAAGAAATCCTGAGAAGGTAAAGAATTATGTGTATTGTATTATTACTATGATTTTACTCCTGCATATGTGAATATTAGCACTTCATATGGAAGGTCATATGTAAAATACATAATTCCTCCTGTGCAGGGAAACGGTTGTCAAAGTCACGTAGGGATTTAATAGATTAGTTTAGTTGATAATTAAAACTGTTTGCACGTAAGAGGCAAATTTAGAAAATGAAAGTTAAAATCAATAGCATTATGCAGATACGTTTTGTTTGGCTTTTGTATGGAGTTTTTTGAAAATATGAACTCAAGTTCGGCATTTTAAAATTAGATTTCCTGTAAATACACATTTCTGATTTTTCTAAAAACAATGCACAACTCTGAACGCCCCACTTTCCCACCTCTCATAATAAAGGCTTACGGGCCTCCCTATCCACATCTCTACCCTGTACCCTGCAGGATACCACAGTCCCTACCACTTCCTGTTATTGTACGTGCTAGCATCTTTACTTTTGACAGTACCTGCTTCTCTAGCGTGTCAGTAACATTTACAGAGTTCTGTAATTAATGAACTATCCTCACCACCATCGTTCCACGGATGTGAATGCATCTCCTCCTTCCACTCTTTCCTCACTTCTAGGCCAATTTGGGGATTTATACTGCGACTGTTCAAACCAGTCTTGTTTATAAAAACAAATCTGGAACAAGACATTGTTTTGTCTTGCAGTTGGGTGTGGAGACTCTAAACCCACTGCCTGTTTGAGATCTACCTGCAGTGATCTGGTGTAGCTCTCCTGGAGACAGCTCTATGGGGATTCATCACTCACCGTAAGAGCATACATGGTTTCCTTACTATCACCAGCTTGCTTTGTCTGGAAGTAGTTAGGGCCCTGAGGTTTCTGTAGAAGTTCGCAAACATATTCTAAAGAGGGCAGATATTGCCATATGTCTCACTACCGTAGAAGGGCTCAGGTGAGAAATACGTCTAGGACACGGATGAATCTGGAAATATCTTGCTTCTTCAATAGCTCTGTGTAAGTGTTAGTGAACATACCCTAGCCAGCACCCTACCTTTCCAAAGAGGTTTTTCCCCAACGTGTTTCCTGTTCTAGGCACAGGGAACTTCCGGTGTTTGGCTCAGTCAGGCCAAGTGCCCTGAAGTGGTTTGTGTTAGTTTTATTTGTCAGCTTGACACAGCCAAGAGTCATCCTGAAAGAAGGAACTCAGGTGAGGAATTCCCAGATCACAGTAGGCTGTGACCACCCTGTCTGTGAGGGATTGTCTTGGTTGATGATTGATGAGGGAGGAGGAGGGCCCTGGTCCTCTATGTACCTAGGCTATATAAGGAAGTTAGCTGAGCATCAGCCAGAGAGAACTATTTCTACTTCAATTACTCCTTGACATCCTGTACTCAGTTGTTGTTTTTCCCAGTGGTGACCTGGGTCCTGAAAGTGTAAGCCAAATAAACCCCGTCCTCACCAGGTTACTTTTAGTCAGAGTGTCTTATCACAGCCACAGAAAACTGAGTAGAACATAGTTCTTTATCCTCCTCCTGCTCTCAGTTATCCATCCCAACCCTTTATAAAACCTATTAATTTTACACCAAAAATTTCCACCATTCACTCATGTCTCATTATCACTAATACCACCATAATCAAAGATAATGCAACTGCTCAGTTGCACCATGAGAAATATTTCACTTGGTCACCATTGCTCTTTTTAGGCTCAACAAGCAACCATAGGGTCCCACTGAGACGGTCTTTCAGGTGTTCCCTTTCGATGTCTCTTTGGATGACCCTGTTACGACACTTCTCAAAAAGCCCCTGATGCTTCTTCAGAGTAAAAGCCAAAGTTCTTGGTATAGCTAAAAGCTCCTAATTCATTCTCACACTCCTTTTTTACCTTCGGAGTGAGGCGAAGCCTCTCCCTTGCACACTCCAGCAACACTGGCCTGTGGTTGCCTCTCCAACACTCTGGATAAAGGGCCGAGAAGGTGGTTTAGTGGGCAAAGGGCTTGTACAAATGTGAAGGCTCAAACTCAGAACTCATAGGATGGGGAGTGTTGCTGACTTTGCTCATGAATCCAGCATTGGGGAAGAGGGGTACCAAAGGGAGGAAGGGGAAGCAAGGGAGATCCTTGAGGCTCCCTGGCTAACCAGCCCAGCCAAAGGGACAAATGCTAGGTTCAGTGATGGAAATACTCTGTCTCTAATGTGGAGAGTCAAAGTTGACCTCTGGATTCCACATGCACAGAAAATGGGAGAACAGACATGTGCACATACGTGCGTGTACATCATACACACACACAAATAGTATGCCACAGTCTGTCCATACCCAGAGCCTTATCTGTATCAGCTCCTTTGCCTTGTTCTTCCTTTAAAAAGCCAGCACCTCTTTCAAGTCTTTGCTACATGTTGCTTGTTTACTGGTGTCATCCCTAGTCACTCCACTAAAATCATATGCACACTAGCTTGTGCACTTGTGCGTGTCACACACACACACACACACACACACACACACACACACACCTTTTTTATTTCTGAGATAGGTTCTCTCTGTGTAATAGCTGTGGCTGTAAGAACTAGTTCTGTAGACCAAGCTGGCCTCCAACTTGTGGCAGAGATTCGTCTGCTTCTGCCTCTGGAGTGCTGGGATTAAAGGCGTGCACCACCATGCCTGGCTACACACACCTTTTTTATGCTACCACCATCTGGCATGTCATGTGTCTTTGCTCACTTGTTTTCTCTTTGTCTCCTTCATCTAGAATATAGGCTTTCTGAGAACAGGGACTTTCCTTGTACTCCTTTTTTCTTTCACCTGCTGTATTTTAGTGCCCAGAATAGTTCATGGGAATGAGAGTTTCCCAATAAAAACTCAATGAATAAATCACATAAAAATGCCATTATTTAAATTCCTGCATTAAAATCTGTAAGGAAAGAATGTATGCATCCAATCATGAGTATGTTTAAACAATCTTAAGAAGTAAAGCAGCCAAAAAAAAAACCATGTTTGTTTCTTACATTCTTTGGACATGACCCACAATTTCTAAGTTTATCAAAACTAAACCCCTTTGCTAGTCCCAAAGGTTTGTACTTTGAATTATGCCATAAGGGCCTCAACCTAATATTTCAGTGGCTGCTCATGTGAGCCAGCTGTACACACGAGTCGCACGCATCTTAAAAAGGTCCCTCGCAGGCCACCATGGAGTTCTTGCACAGTCAAAAGCACTGTTTTAACCAGAACTCACAGCAGCCACAAATCTATATACCAGTGGCTCTTAACCTACCTAAAGCTGCGAACTTTTCATACAGTTCCTCACTTTGTAGTGACCCCCCCAACCATAAACTTATTCTCATGGCTACTTCATAACTGTAATTTTGCAACTGTTATGGATCATAACATAAATATCCAGCATATAGGATATCTGGTATGTGACCCCTGTGAAAGGGTCCAATCAATCCCCAAAGGGTCATGACCCACAAGTTGAGAACCTTTGCAGTATATTATAATTCTAGTTATTCTGAATGCTGAGACAAGAGGATCACAGAGTTAAGGCCTGGTTGGCTCTAGCGCAGGTTCGAGGTCAGCTTAGGCAACTTTCAATCTTACTGCATAACAAAAATTTTAAAAATGCAAAAGACTGGCGCTATAGCTCAGTGGCACCGCACTGGAAAGCAAATGTGCAGCCATAGTCCAATCTCCAGTAGCAAGAAGTAAAGCGTTTTTTAAAAGCACCCCTGTAAATTTGATGATGATGTTGAAACAAATAAATCCATTCCAAAATGCAAAACTCTAACCCCAAGCAAAATAACTTCCTATGGAAATTACTTTTTTCCTAGTTACTGTCCCAGAGGTGGCTAATTTATCCTGTAACATTGGAAACATAGCGTGAGAGCACAGAAGGATATTGTGTCCTGGAATTTCCTCTTTATTGCATCCAGTTCAGCAAGCCTAATGAGACCAGTGGACATAGGAAGAGCGTGGCTATGGTTGCTGTCCACATAAGCTGCGGCATGGATGGCAGTGTGCAGCAGGATGGCTGCTGCTTAGGCAGGAAAGGCTGAGGGCTTAACACAGAGCATAGCTTTACCTGCTCATAAATTCTGGTCACACATGTGAAGCTGTCTCTGCCACACATGTATGCTGCAGCAACACAGATGTTAAGTTATAAATGTGGGTTTGGTTGTTTGTTTGCTTGTTTGCCTTCTAACTAGGCTTTTTCAATATTTCCATTGCTGTCCACTATAAAAATATTGAAATTAACTTTGGAAAAAAAATCCTTTCTGAAGTACTTCAGATTCTCATGCTTAAAGCATAGGCTAGCAAGATAGTTTTGAAAATTCACAGCCTTTCTGTTTTATTTTTCCTCAGAGCACGGAAACGGGGGGTGTTTTGATTGTACTAAGGGTTCATGCTCTATTATTGAAGTTGAAAACGTGCCTTGGGAATCAGAGGAAGCTGTGCTTTAATATGTAAATCTGGTTGTGTTACTCCTCTATTTCAGTGTTGTCACGCTTCATGTTGCTTTCAGGATAGAGTCTGAATCCCTTGGCATACATCGGAGGTGCAGTGGTAGAGAGGAGCTCTCGATGTCCAGCTCTCTCTCTCCCTGCTAAGCTCCTCACATGTAATAGACAGCATTTTCCAGAAAACCAGAGCCCACAGGGTATTTGTGAGACATATAAAGATATTTCTTGTGGAAGATTTCTTGTGATTATGAAACTAAGAAACCTCAGGACTTCTCGTCTGCAAGTGGGATGGGGGAGATCACGTACAGCTCCAATGAAATGAAAGAGGCCTGAGAACTGGGAAGGCAGAAGGGAGGCCAGGTGGTGTGGTTCCTAGCCTGGTTGAAAGACCTATAAACCAGAAGTACCAACGTGCAACAATACCAGAGCTCAAGCAGGAAAAAGAATATATTCTTCCTTTGCATTTTCCCCACTATGGTGCCCACGCACACTGGTGAGAGCCAAATACACTCGCTAACACCCTCACTAACACATTCTGAAACGATGTTTTGACGACTAGCTCTGGGTCCCTCAGCCCAGCCAAGTAATTTACAATTAATATTGTAAGTTCATCCCTTGTCAACTTGGTTCCCATGTGCATGTACTTAAATACACTTGATCTCTACATAAAGACATAATAAGATCACAACGTCATCTAACATGATATAAATTAATTTCACATAATAAAAATACACTAATCCATTTTTCAGAAAGGAAAGGGAAGTCCTAAAGGCAGGTTAACTTTTCCCTGCGAAACAAGAACATAAACGCTCCACTTCTAAATAAACAACATTCAAATAATGAAATAAGGTCAAAGCATCTGAAGAAGCCACACAATAAGGGAACATGAGAAAAAAGAAAGAAAACAAAGTTATTTGTTATGGATCTATACACACAAGCATATTCAAAATAAAATAAGGAGGAAATACACACGATGATTATAGCCCTTGTCTTATAGCTGGTGACATGATAATTAGCTGGTATTTATAGTGATCTTTCACTGCACACCCTGTATTCCTTTTGACTTACAGAAGTACCTCGGCTGGGCATGGGTGTTGACCTGCTTAGTGTGACCAGATCTTCATTCCTGAGGGTCTGGGTCACTGGTAGCCTACTTGGATTACAGTTTCCCAGTGGTCTCACAGTGGGTGATGATAAGAAGAGGTCCCACAAGGCATTGCCTGTATTCCAGACAGAAATCCACTGAGGGTTACCAGTCAGGTTGGTTACCATAGTGACATTATATTTTCCCCTCTTGGCTTGTTGATAAAGGGAAGGTGGAGTTCAAGGTGGCTGGGTGACAGACATAACTCCAATGCAGTGGAATGGTTGATGAACCTCCTGCAAGGAGCATTTCTTCCTCAGGAATGGAGACTTTGGTCTAGGAGAGTGTAAATACGAAGAGGAAACAGCATTTTGCTAGTCAGTTACTGGGAATAATAAGTAGTTGTGTTGTCATTGTCAAGCCTTAATCCGTGATCCATGAGTCCTGGCTATCAGGGATACCAAAGCATGCATTGGCTACTGATCCAGCTTAGCCCAGCCCAAGAAGATATTTAAAACTAGCTGAGTCTGAATCTTTAAAAGGCCATTCTACCATTCTTTTGGGTTAGTTGTTCTGTTGGGTAAGATGAGTGAATTCCATGGGCATAAGTCCTTTGCCATAAAACAAGCTCCAGAAGTAATGTGACTTGGAATGTTCTGCTACAGTGCAAGATATTTTGGCAGTCCACTGCAAGTAGATTTTTTTCAAAAACGTTACCAATAGAGAAAATAAATTTATATGTTGACTATATACATATATCATGGACAGGAGGGGAGAGAAAGGAGCAGGAATGAGGGTCATAGGGATCAGGCTGCTTTATGCAATTAATTTTCATCTTCGGGAATTGCTTAGCTCTGGTTACATACGCAGCATTTCAATGTGGTAATAGACTCCACTCCAACACATCTAATTTTAAGGTTGGGTGGCTTAGATAATACCAAATTCTTGGTAGGAAGTTTAAGGCACACATTAACCTGGTAGCCAGTGTTCATGTTCAGTCTCTGCTAAAGCCCCATAGCAGGAGGAATGTGATTTCTCAAAAGAATAGTTATCTATGCGTGAGGACAAGCACCTTGCTTTGAGTTCCTAAAGACCTTAATGGAGTCACCTACAGAGATTTTCCAGAAGTTCCAAACAGCATTCCTATCTGCCACTGACCCTTCAAATTCCACAGTATTTGCTATAATTGACAAATGGGACCTATTGCAGAGCCTTCTTGTGTTTTGGGCTCCAACCAAACCACTGGTTATGGGCCAAAATGATACAGCCCGCAATGAGGAATACATTGCTTCAAAAATTTAAAGATGTCTGCTTGACATTTTATATATATCTAGCTGTAAGAGAAACTGTACATAACAAATTAACCTCCACCTTAGAAGAGATCTGTCCATGCCACATCTTGGGTGGGGCCCAAGAAATTTCACTCAAGTAAAAGGTTGCTATAGTTCAACTGTCACTGAAGGGGCTGAAGGGACCACGAACACTGGTAGGGAAGACTCATTAGAACCGAGAGTTTCAATGGTCCTAGTTCCACCAAGAGCCTTCCCAAAGACTACCTTCCAAAATCACTGCCCAGTTGATGATGAATGGCCTGTAAGGCTGGGAGCTCAATTTCTGTTGTACTTCAGTTAGTTGCCCAGTGGGGTCCTGCATTTGACTTTCAGAAACTTCATCCCCGTAGACACAGAAGATAAGGGACTCCTATCGGCACACAGAGAATCTCTTAGTTCATTCGTGAATCACAAGAATGGGGATTTGAATCCTGGACATTATCCTGTTTTTCTGTGGTTCCCCTCCTAGATGTACACACACACAACTTGGTCTAGCAGTGTCAGACACCGATGTTTGTTAACTTTTCAAGACGTCTTTGGAACCATCGTACTGAGAGCCACCTAACTCCTTGTCCCTGTAAAGAACCAGTGAAGAGCAGCCTACAAGTATGTTATGCGTTTCTTAAACAGTCATGCCAGTGAGGACCAGTGTTCTGTTACTACTAAGAGAGTCAGAAGCATCTTTCATTAGAACAAAACCGAAAGTCGGTTCTAGAAACCACAAAACAAATTTAGAACACCATTCCTTACCATTGTGTCCTACTGTCCCCAAATATGTATTAGTTATCATTTATTAATCCATATTCTCCAAAAACTAAAGAAGATTAAATGGGTACATTGACAGACAGAGATAGGCAGATGAGCTACAGGCAGATATTACTGCATTAATAGTCAGCGGTGGCTCCAAAAAGGTCCCGAAACACAGAGTTTGCAGTGTTTATGGGCTGCTGAACACACGGGAGTGTTAAAAAGATAGTCTGCACAGAGAAGGCAGAGCGCTGGCCCTTCACACATCTTGTACTGTTGATATCTTTGTTTGGCTGCTTCTCTGTATCCTTTGTAAAGATAAACTTACATAAAATGTTTCTCTGAGTTAGCGAGCCGTCCAGCAAAATATTGAACAAGAGTGCAAGGTCATAGGGGCATCTGATACATTACCAGCTAGCCAGAAGTACAGGTCACAACCTTGAATCTATGATTGGCATTTGAAGTGGAAGGACGCCTCCTGGGACTGAATTAGTAAACCTACAGGGTCTGTAGTAACTTCAATTAGTGTCGGCATCGAATTGAATTATAGGACATCCTATCAGTGTCCACTGAAAAATCACTTGTAGGGAAAAGTTGGCCACAAGTCACTGACCAGAAATGATCTTCCTGAGAATCCAAGAGGAGAAAGCCATCTTCAGGGCTTTGTTTATTGTTCTCCCGAATCTCAGAGAGAAGAACATGCAAGTTGCAGTTGTAAATAGGATAGGCAGGGGGACCTCACTGAAAGGGTGGCATTTGAATACTTTGTCTCCCCACCCGGCCACCCCATGTATGTTTTCAGAGAGGAAAACACTGGCAGGGAGAACAACTAAAGTAAAGGCCAGATCCTTTGCTTGACTCTATCCAGATACAGCCCAGAGGCCATCCTGGCTGGAGCACAGAAAACGAGAAGGACTGTGAAAGTGAACAGAGGAAGGTCGAAGAGATGGGTGTGTTTGGGAAGCTTGGAACCAGAAACAGTGAACTAGACCCTGAGCAAGAGATTAACAGGATCCAGCTAATGTTTGACTAGGTAACCATGATCAAGGCAACAAACTGTAAACAAGATTATCTTTCTATATTGACAATTTTCTTTCTCATTTACTTTGAACTGTGTGTGTGTATGTGTGTGAATTCTGTACCTATATGTCTGAAATTAATCTAGTGTTTCTTAAGCAAGAAGTCTTGGCACATAGGAATGTGTTGACCTATGAATAGGATTTTCTTAAATGTGTGACCAACTTAAGTTTAGAAGACTGAGTAAAAGAAAAGAAAAATAAGCTTTTTATTTAAAATATGATTTTAAAAGAAGTACACAAGACTCAAGGTGAGGTATACAAATTTATCATCATTGCTACACGATAACCCTACAAAATGTTGGTGCACCTTGCACCTTGGGCCTTTGGGATAGTATCAACATGGGAGAAATCTTCTTCTCAACTCTTGTCAGTTTTTATCAAATCAAAAGGGAGCTTGTAAAGTTATTGGAACAGGTCCTTGAAAAGTTTAGTCATCAATCAAAAGAGAAAGTCACTTGCAAGCTATCTCAAAAGTAAGCTAGGGAAATGTTTTATGTAAGATGATTACAAATGGCTAATGGTGCCGATAAAAACGTTTTAACTGCATGGGTGATCAAAGAAATGCACAGCAATCATGAGGCATTGAAAACTGATTTTCAGAAAGAAATCACAAGGAAAAAGGAAAGAGACTATTTGGGTGAGAATAATAGAAATTCATTAGAATCAAATATGTAGGCATAAGGTTATTGTGTAATTCAAACGCTGATTTCTGTATCCCTCCTATCTGGTTGCAAGCCTTGTTCTGAGAATCTCCTGTCTTAAAGTTGTATAAACTCTGCTTCCCAATGATCTCCTGATATGTCAATAAAGCAGCTTACAGCCAATCAGTGAGCAGGAGAGAGAATAGGGCTGGACTTCCTACCAGCCAGGAGAGGGGGAGTTAGAGGAGAAGAGTAAGGGCATGCAGCCACAGAAGAAGGTCAGGAGACACCAGGAGAGAGCTCAGCAGGAAAGCTACAAAGTACAAGTATCACTGGGGTGTATGCTGGGGGGAAACTAGATTAACCTTGAAGTTTAAGAATAGAGTAGTAACTGCTCAGTTCTTGTGTTGTGAAGTTTATTATAATCAACTATAAAGAGTCCCAATTATTTATATGCTAGCTGGGTTAAGAGTGAAACTAAGAGAAACCAACACAGTTATAAAAATAACTGGAATACTGGAAATTCCTGAGTCTCAAAGTTGTTGGAAACAGGAACTTCCCATGCTGCAGATGCGTTTTTCAGTGGATGAGCAGAGAGAGGTGATGTTGAGAACTGTATCGCTAAGAAAAGACACTATAGCTTGGCCTTGTATTTTCACGTCCAGGAAAGTTTATTTCGCAAATGATGCAAAAAGAAATGTAATTGTAGTGTTGATTAATTAACTAACTAGAGAGGGAATTGTGAAGCTGGTCTCCAACTCCTGGGTTCCTGCCTCAGCCTCCCAAATAGGTGGGATTTTAGGAATGGAATATTTACTATACCTAACTATATCATCATCATCATCATCATCATCATCATCATCATCATCATCATCATCTCTTTTGTTTGTTTGTTTGTTTGTTTGTTTGTTTTTGTTTTTACAAATGTTACTCTGTGTAACCTGTGGCTGTCCTGGAACTCTGCAGACTAAGTTGGCTTCGAATGCACAGAGATGGATCTGCTGCCTCTGCCTCGCAAATGCTGGGATTAATGGTGTATGCCACCACACCTGGATCATTATTATTATTTTAAATTTAAAAAAGAAGTGTATCATTCAACAGAATAAAGGTCAGATATTTTAAATCTGTGTAAGAAGTATGGTATGATGAAATTAAGTATTAAGTATGGTATTTCCCCCAATAGTGATATGGGGAAATACTGATGGCAGAATGAAACTAAGTCCAGAGGCCTGGTTTTGGGTAACATATGTACATATATGTGACATAAATAAAGCCAGGTAGAAAGCGAATTAGGTGGCAATGATGATTAATGTTAAATGGTGAGGTCCTAGGAATTTTTCTTAGATTTTCAACCTAACATTCATAATAACCAGTCATATTTCTACTGTTTAACTTTAGCATAAGTTTTTTGCTGTTTATATGCCTTTTTCTATTTTCTGTATGTGATTTTCAAAATTATTGGTTTTTTTTTTACATTAATTTATGTATTAGAAGGTAGTTGGGAGCTGTGGATATTGGAAGTTGGTTCTCTCCTTCCACCCTGTGGGTCTCAAGAATTAAACCAAGGCTGTGGGATTTGGCAACAAAAAAAACCTTTACTTCCTGAGCCATCTTGCCACCACACCCCACTCCACCCTATGATTTTAAAACAGAATAAAAATAAACTTACAGTACGCCTAAGCAAAGAAAACAAAATCCTTTGATGTTGTCTTTGGTATGAGAAAGACACAGGGGTGTTGGGGAGACAGCTCAGTTGGTAAAAGGCCTGTTGTGCAAGCACGAGGAGCTGAGTTTGGATCCAGAGGCCATGTATGAAGGCTGACAAGGCAGCACACACTGCTAATCCCGGTACGGGATCTGAGAGCGTCGATGGGTAGAGTTCCAAATGCCTCAACTGCCCAGCCAGCCATGCCTATCAGTAAGCTTCAGGTGCACCGAGGGATCCTGCCTCAAAAGCAGGAGAGTGATCAAGGAGAGCCTGATGCCAGCCTCTGAACTCCACTTACATTCATGCATGCATGCGGGTGTTTACAAGTACATATACCATACACAACATAACAGAAGGCACATGCATAAAAAAAACAAAAGGCTGTAGGGACATTGGATGGACCACCTCAATTAAAAGTTCTGTTTCCTAGACTCCAAGGTAACCTGTTAGTCTTCTGGGTAAAAGGAGTCAGTGCCAGGCTCTCTGGTACTGTCGGATGTTTTAACTTTTACCAAATTATTGACCAAACTGACTTAGCAGAGGCCTTTAAAATGGGCCTTTAAAACGACAACTGGAGAAACAGATAAGCACCAACAAGCTTTTGAGTGCAACAAGTCAACAAGGAAAAGTATGTGTAGGAATCTAAATTAAACGTGCCAGCAAGCAACCTTGCTAGGAAGTGTGGAAGATGATGATGCAAATTTGTAACCCTTCATGGAGTTACTTGAATCTTATACTATTGGAGGCAAAGGAAGAACAGAGCCCCTCCCCAATTTTATATTTCATTCTTCTGATTACTTTGCTCATGGTATTCTGCCTTAATGTAAGGCTTACAACAAATAAATCTACAGTATCCACCTTTTCCTCCCTTAAGTAAGTTCTTAATCTTTTCAAGGCTAGCAGTTTAAAGTCAGTACTAGGAAAAGTAGTGATATTAGTTATTTTTAAGAACAATGAATGCTTTCTTTCCTTTTCTTTTTCTTTATTTCTTTCTTTTTTTTCTATTTCTTTTAATTATGTCTTAGCTCTTGAAAGTTTGGAAAACCAGTTTCTTCAGAGTTTCACTCCATCCTGAGGCAGTAGTGCTCAGTGAGTTCATCATGTCCCCAGTGGGTGTTTCACCTCCTGGAGGTCCTCATTCCACAGCTGGCTTTGCATAAAATTAAAGCAGCCAACTGCCCAAGGCATCCCCTCAAAGCCAGCTCCGTGGTGATAGAGGCGTACATGTGGAAGCTCAGTGCTTACAGCCCGGAACGACGTGTGGGACCCCGAAGAAAGCAGCAGCCACACCCAGGGACCCGTGCTCCCTTCCTGGGAGGACACTTTCCTCAAAGCATTTGTTTAGTGCACAGAGGTGAGGTGTGTTTTGTTTTGTTTTTCTCCCAAAAATTCGTCTCATCGTGCTCCAGTTCATGGTGTTTTAAACAACTTGTTATAAAGCCTCCCCTTGCAGGCACACTGTTGCCATTCTATCTTAGTTTTCCCTTTCTTGGGATGAGGTTTCTTTTCCTTCCTTCCTTCCTTCCTTGCCTTTTTTTCTTCCTTTCTTCATCTCTCCCTCCCTCCCTTCATTTCCCCCTTCCTTGAATAAAAACCATAGGATGAACCCCTAAAATCTCTCTCAAGCCTCCTCACCATGGCACAATGCTCTCCTAAATCAAGAGAAAACAAAGCTGGAGCATGTAATATGCAGAAGAGTGAAGAAGGGGTAGGACAGTCTTTTCTGTTAAATTAAGCTCAGTGCTTCACTTGGCAGCCACTTACCTTCCTACTGTCTTTGAAGATTCCAAGTCAACCGTAGTGAACTGGGGATATGCAGTTGCTCTGTGAGCTCCTGTGGAAGCAGAACGGTCTGGGTTAAGGTTTGATTGGCGGCAGCCCCAGCAGGCACTTTGAATGCTGCTGGCTTACTTCCTCGCCTCCTAAACTGGCACTGTGACTGTCCAAGCCTGAACTCACAGGTCAGTCTTCTCTCAGTGTAGCCACATCAGTCTGCCTGGAGACAGCTACATGCTATGTGAAACTGTTAAGGGAGCATTCAAGGTACACGTCTCCATGCAGCCCAGGGGAAGACCCAGAAGAGGGGATTCTTGGCTTGGCTTTTTCACATGTCAGGACTGGAAGAGCTAACCTCAGAATTACCCGTCAGTTTTATCAAACGCTCTGGGCTGGGAACATGTCCCCTTGTTAGCTGCTCTTGGAACATGTTGCTTTAGATTATCTCTTTGATTTTGCTCATTTTTCTTTTAATTTAGTGAGAAATCAACATGCTGGTCCCAATCCAGTTAGTCTTACGAAATGAATGCTTTCCTTGGCTATTTGCAGGTGTTTTGCCTGTGTCTACCTGATGTTCCCTCCAGCTAAACTAGATAAATTGCAACTTCAATAAAGATCCTAGTATCACAAATGCACTTTAAAAAAAAATGTGCAATTTGTGGCAGTTTTGTGAAAATCCAACAGAGCTAGATAAAGAAGTATTATAGTTATACTAACAGATTTAAACCAAGTGAAGGAAAGCAAGAAGGAGCTGGCTTTGTGTGAAAGTTTGCTCTAGAGTTCAAGTCACTGGCTTCATTATCTATGTCCCTCTTTCTTGGTCTCTTCCCCAAGTACCTACAGGGAATCACCTTGGCAAACAAACCAGTCTAGTAAATATATTTAAAAACTCAGAGTTAGGTAAGTTCCATTCTTAATAACCCATTTTACAGATGAGGAAAATGAGGCTAAAACTTAAGTTGTCTAATGTCAAATTGCTTTCTCGTTTATTCTCTCAGCCATAGGTTAGTCCTGCTTTCAGCCTTGGTCGACAAACCTTTCTGCGGTCAGCAGTGAACGCAGACATTCACAGCTGGTAAAAAAAAGTTAGTGACTCGAGTGCTAGGTTTTAAATGAGGTCTTAAACAGTGTATGCACTCATACACGTACACACACACACACACCACAGCTCAGGGAGCATCACAGATGAGGGAGCAGAACCCACGAGCCAGGGCATGGGAGGAGTGTCATGAATGCTGACCTCCTGAAATGAAGTGACCACTGTGCTCGTGACCTCACAGCTGAGATGGTTACTTTCCAGGCAGGATCTGGTCAAGACCAAGATCAACATGACAGCATGGATGGTTGAGGGGCTTATGAGTCCCTACCCCTTCCTTAGGAGCTATTTGGCCGTTAATGGTTACTGCCGAGAGAAGTCGAGCAGTGGAGCAGCCCCTAGTAAGTAGCCCAGGGTCTAGGAAATAAACCCCCATGCATGCCTACATAAGCAACCCTTGCTAAAGTCATCAGGACATAAATGAAAGACATGAAAATGATGGGTGGAGCTTGTTGGAAAAAAGAAGGGTACCAGGGGAGTGGAAGGGGCCAAGAGAGGGTAATGGGGTCAATGTGATCAAAATACATACCTATGGCAATTCTTGAGGAATTAATACAAATATGTTTACATTAAGCTTTCTAGCTTTCAGTATGCAAACCAGTGGCTCACATGGGGTTAGAACTACATTTTCTGTTTTTAAGTTCAGCACATCTTTTTAGGATAGTGACCTCTAAAAAAACACTGGTTTCACCTTTGACTATAAAATATTCTTTCTACTTAAATAACTGGCTTTTATGTCTTTTTGAAGACGTAGCTATATGGCTGTTTTTAACAAGATCTACGCGGAGAGGCCGCTGATCTTCCAGAGTTTACAGCAAAGCAGGGCCATCCTGCTCTCTGTGTATGTGGTCCCTTTCCTTCTGAGCCTACTAGTATAAGTTTCCCGCGCAGCCATTCCATGGAATTTTGGTACAATATGTCACGGGTGTTATTTCTACCTAAAGCTACACAAAACAGCCACGCAAAAGCATGAATACCTGTGACTGAATAATTTGTATCCCACACTTAAGGCTAGATTGCTGATTTCTTCCTTTGTTAGTGTTTTCCTAGATGGGTTTGCAGTCTGTTCCCATGCCTTGTAACCCACATGGTGAATCTTTATTTTTGAGCACCTGGACTGACACCAGCCTCTTCCGAGAAGGAAAAAGGTAAATGACTAATTACTGACACCATGGTCTGAATGACCATTAAGGAGTATCCTCTTTGAGTCTTTTTTTTTTTTAAGAGAGGAACAAAGTCAAAAGCAGTGTTTGACTCTGAGCACTGAGGCGGCTATGGATGGTAGGCTGTCTAACACAGCACTTTGTTAAAGATTATGGGAGAGAAAAGAAACTTTACACAAGGGGATGGTTTTCCTTAAATTACCCTAGAGGGGCTCTTGACTTTGGGCATAAAAGCTCTTTGTAAAAATAACAAGCAGCAGAGAATGAGACAGTGGGTAACATTTTTTCCTCTGCTCACACAGCTAATGTTGAGTATGAATGTCAAACTGTAACTAAGAAAACATCAGGATATGGATGAGGCTGAAGCCACGGCACTGGACGGACAAGATGCAAGTCATTAGCTCAGTGATAGCCATGTGCCATTAGACACACAGGCTGGTGTTTTCCACTGAAAATGGAGGGTGCTTCTGGGCAGGGGAATGCAGGGTCTCAGGTCAGGACAGGTAGAAAATCAACCCCAGGACATGCCATGTTGTGACTTCTATGCCAAAAGCTTGTTCGCCATGCAAACCTTCGCTTTCTCCCCAGCAGATGACTCTGCTTTCCTGAGTTTATTTCCTAAAGCCAAAAAAATTTCTAGGAATTGGTAGCAGTTAGGATCACAAGGAATGTTTTAAGCTCTCAGGAGCTTAAAAGGGAAGGCAACTCCAGAGTAGAGGTTTTCTTATATAGTTTATTATATTATTTTACAAAATTTTACTTGCTGTTCAAAAGACTCCATAGTTGTGTATGTGTGAGGCATTAATGCCTTCTCTCCTCTTTCAAGATTTAAAGTAAAAGTTACTGTGGTGTTCCCGTGTACTGTACAGGCTGCCAGTATTTGAACTTTATAGTCTTTCGGCTGTATGTTTCAGGAAGTTTGATTTTGAGATCTAACTTTTGAATTGCAAACAGCCTTTGCACTGAGAGTCCCAGTGTTCCTGGCTCCTGAGGCAGTGTAGTTTCAGCACTCCCCAATGAAATTCCAAATATGAGATCTTTTATTTATATATATATATATATTTTTTTTTTTGATAAACCACTTCTGTGAATTCTGTGAGAATCAGCATGAAGATCTTGGGCAGAACTACTACCATTTAATTCTCCAGGAATGCAAAATTTACCATAAGTTCTCTATAAGATCACAAATGATTTTTAGACAGACCAAAATAAATCGGAAGAGTGTATGTGCTTGTCAGCGTAGTGCTGTTTTCAGCTGAAGTAAAGCAAAACCATTTTCCTTGTTTAAGTCCTTTATGGAGTCTGTGCTAATATTCTTCAGGCTGGCAACCAACCGATTGGTCACTTCACTCTTGCGTCAATGTCCAGTGCTCGTCAGTTTCCCCTGCTTGGCAGGCAGACCTCATTCAGCCCCACACTGGGGCTAGCTCAGACTACTGCTTCTCTCCCCTCTGCTTTTAGGTCAAGAATGAAATCTTTATCCAGGTGTGCTATTCAGTCCTGTCCTTCCAGCACTTGGGGAGGTAGAGGCAGGGAGGCTAAGAGTTCAAGGCTGGCCTCTGCTTCATGCCAAATTTGAGTATGAATGATTCTTATTTGGGAATGAAAAGAAAATAGTGGCTGGTGGGAAAATGGCCGCACTCGTCTCAAAGCTGGTTAACAAACAAAGTGAACAAAAATATAGGTTTTGCTGGCAGAAGTCCTGGTGATTCAGATATTTTAAACTTTTGGGTCTGTTGGTAGAGAGTACACTCTGTTTTCTCTAGACTTCTAAAGCTTGGGTTTTGTGCCTGGATTTAAGTTCTCCAGCATAGTTTTTCAATGTCTCTTTCCTTCGAAATGAAGCTTGAGTCTTCAAGAGAGTTCCACCGTATCTGGAACCCAGCCCTGTGTCTGATGACAAGGGCACTGACGAGTAACCCACTAGAGCAAGTTCCAGATGAGTGGAAGCTAGTCCCTGGTACTTGAGCATGTTTCGACGATTATCAGTCACGATAAGGTATTATCTATAAAGACAGCTTTGTGTGGGTGCGTGAATGCACACGTGCACGTATGCCCTTCACAGGTGTACATGTGCCGCAGTGCCTATGCGGCAGTTAAAGGTGGAGTCATGCTGTCTGCTTCCAAGGTGGGATCCTATCGTCAGACTGAGTGTCAAGAGCACTTGCTCACTGAGCCATCTCACCAGCCCTAATAGGTTGTTCCAATGTTGGTGTGCCAGTATAGACCCAGCATGCTTCACTCACCTCTGGGGTCTGCACGAGAGAGTTCACTCATTGTGCCGTACATTTGATGAGTCTTAAGCAGTGAGTGATGGAAGGCATCTGCTGCCACCACATCCTACAGAATAGTCTGACCAAATCATTCTTCATCAAGTCGCGCCCTATCTAACGAGGGGGGCATTCTGAGAAACGTGCCCTTAGGTTCCCCTATCGCCGTGCTAACGTCGTGGAGTATACTTACACAAATCTAGACGGTGAAGGCCAGTCACTTGGCATGGCTTCTTGATATACATGGTAAACATGGGAGGCATGAGGCTGCTGTGGCCATAACACAGCTCACTGTTGTACTGTCCACTTTTTTAAAAAAATAAATAAATAGAAGAAGTATTCTCTAATCCAGTTTTTCTCAACCTTCGTAATGCCATGACCCTTTAATACAGCTCTTCATGTTGTGGTGAGCCCCAACCATAAAACCATCTCATTGCTACTTTATAATTTTGCTACTCTTAAGAACTGTAGTATAAATATTTCATGTGCAGAAAGGTCATATGAGCACAGGTTGAGAACCAAAGCTCTGAAGCAAGAGTGAGAACTGTAGTCTAATGAGCACAAAAACAAACAGAATGGCTGACTCCCTGCCATGTGTTAGGCACCGTATATAATATGTGTTCTTCATTCTAGCATCACCCCAAAACTGTGCAGAAGTCATCATGCTATAAGGCAATGGGAATTTTTCAGCTCTGCTGTGATCTTATCTGACTGTTGTCACATATATGTTTTAAAATCGACCAAAGGTTGTTATGTGCGGCTATATTAAGAAAACAGTAGCCCTTCAGCCTGTCTAGCTCTGGGGGAACTCTATCAATACTATAAAAGTTCAAAAGTTCTTCTGTTAATGTTCAAATATTTTTCTTTGTGTGTATGTGTGTGTGTGTGTGTGTGTGTGTGTGTGTGTGCGTGTTTTGATGAATTCCTATATGCCGTGCCATTCAATGAACAAAGTCACTTTCTCAGTGCCCATTTTCTAAGATCTTGAAGCTCAGAATGGATAACTAACCTTTTCAAAGTTCAGATAGCTAGGAAAGGGCAGAACAAGGCTTCCAACACAGATTAAATGAGGTAATTCATGCTGCTAAATGGTGAGTTGTTTAATGAGAGAAATGCTAAAATTAGTTCCTTCCACCATTTGTGGAGCAATTAAGGATGCAGTTGAAAGTGGGGACAGATGCCACCACCTTCCCAGGAGCATGTGTTCTTGTCCGTGTGGTAAAAGAATGACAAGCTGGAAGTAAGGCCTGCGTGGTAGTGTTTGGTGCCATTAAGACCACGGTGCTTCTTAAGAACAGTGTCGTCTCCCCAAGATAAAGAAGCCACAAGGGAAGAGCCAAGTCTAGGCAGAGCACTGTGCATCAGGCCAAGGAGCTAGAGTCGGGGAGTATTCCACACGTACCATGGGTCAGAGGTTCAGTATCGTTCAGAGAAAGCCTGAAGAGAGGGGGCAGGCTACAGAAGAAAGAGGAGGCACAAAGCAAATTGTGGGTGAGTGCAGAGGCAGAAGAGCAACAGCTCTGCTACTACTTAAGAACAAAAAACATGGTGGACTTTGCTGAGTGCAATGTATTCAGAGAAGAGCTCCTCCATCCACAACAGTGGTCACATCAGTTATGCACAGGCAGTAAACATGTTGTCTCTAGGTGCGGCCTGCCCTTGGGAAGCTCCAAGTGACAGAATTCTTCTTATTGGGTTAAAATCCTCAGGTGCCCTTCGAAGTCCTCAGGACACCCATCCTTCCTCTTTCTCAGACCATTCCTTCAAGTATCACACACACAGGCATATCTGACAGGAGTGACTGCCACACCCTCTGTCCTCAGATCCTGCATAGCAGAAGAGAGATGTCTCTAATCCCAGATAAGAACTCAGCCTCATGACACCCATTAACAAAACTACTCCCTGAGAGCTTGCTTTGGCTGACCCTGTGCTAATTATAAAGATTGATTCATCTCCGTCCAATTGACTTATCCTCCCCCACAAGCCCCAAGAAGGGGGGAAAGATATTCCTCTCTATCAACTACTAAACAAGAACTCAGAGAAAAACATTAAGACCACGGTGCTTCTTAAGAACAGTGTTAGAACTGCCAGCTGGTGCTCTCTTGCCACCGCCTACCTACCTGACTGAGAGTGACTCTCTGTTGACAATGGTCATCCAATAGTAGAGGCTCAAACAGGATTTCACATGTGGAGGCTGAGGGAAAGTTGGAAGCCTAACTGGTCTCTACCCTCCCCAGCCTGGATACTATGGTATCCAGGTAGGTGCTGGCCCCTAGAACCTCATTATGACCAGGTGATAGTCTCAGCCACAGTGACAGATTACCCACTATGACAGCAAACTTTCCCTTCTCAGTGACTTAACAGGGAAGTACCTTGTATGCACTCTGACTCAGATAGGTTACTTTCTTCGATGGGTAACCTTCCATGGAGCCTGTTATGGATCACAAAATCCACACATCGAGGTCTTAAGGCCCAGTACCTCAAAACATAAGCTTTTGGGAAACAGGGATGCTATTTGGTTAAAAAGAGGTCATGTTAGAGGAAGGGAGCCCCCGATTTTGTAAGACTTTCTCCCTCATAGAACTGCACACAGAGAATGTATACAGAGAAAAATACAGTGAGGTCATGAGGAGGGTCATACAAGCCATGGGTGCTTGTAATGTATCCTTTCTTCCCTGCCCCCAGGAACCAACCCATCCACACTTTCAGTTCGACTTCTAGCCTCTAGATGCATGAGGCAATGCGTTGCTGTTGCTTGAGCCCAGTTCACAGCACTTTTGATATGACAGATCTAGTGAATAGATAAATGGATAACAGAATCATCTTGCCGTGATGTAGCTCAGCAGAGGCTTGAGGCTTCTTGTCAGAGGCTTCTGGCTCTGTTGACTGTGCCACCATGACCGCATAGTAGATGAAGGTCATTATGAGGAAGGTCACGTGGAATTCTTTAGGGGTAGATATGAAGGGTCATGCCTGTCTGCTCAGTCATATAGGCAAACCTAACTACAGGGGAAGCTGGGAACTGTAGGCCACTTGCATGTCTCTGAGTTGGAGAAAACAGGTAACACTCAACATAGCAAGCCTTGGCTATGTTACAACAGAAAGGCCCTAGAGGACCGAGAGTGTGGCTTGAAGCCCCTGATGGAGACAGCAGAGCCATCATCCATTTACTGTTTTATCTACTCACTGTGCATTTATAAAACGCCTGCATTTGGCAGCATCTTGATGGGTCATAAAAACTTAGCAGGAAACAAAAAGGGGAGCATTGTCCTTCTTTCAAGGAACTCACACTATGATAAACTGTAAAAGATATGTGTGGGATTCCTACAGAAACACGTAAATGCCCTCACCTGGAGTAGGGAGCCAAAGGAGGACTTGCATAGGATGGGGGTGCTGCAGGGGACCGAGGAAGAGCTTCTTGTCTGTAATCCCTTCTGTGCAGGGATGGAAAGGGAGTTTTTGAAAAGGAGGGTTAAAATACTGACATTTGACACCTTTGCTAACAAAACCTAACCTGGCTGTATATAATATTACCTCCACTATCCATCAATTGTACTTGGTATTTATATTGATAGATCTTGTCAAGATAGTGTTGATGTTTTGTACCAAAATAGATAGAAAAATATTGCTAAGGTGTCAGTCTCCAGAGGATTGAAACAAAGTGTGAATTTTAATGAGGACCAGGGTAGGGGAAGAAGGACTTCTACTCACTCAAGTGCATGAACAACTGTAATATGTCTTATTTCAATGGTTCTCATAATCAGCAGATTCTGTATGTTTAACAGGGAGCGTTATCAACAGAGGTCGGTTTCATACTTGAGGCTAAGGAAGCCCACACTATGTAGACAATGCTGGGCATCTCTCGGTGAGAGTGGAATCCAGTGGCTGTCAAGCTGGATCTGAAGACTTGGCATAGAACTGACTTAGAATCTAGACTTTCTGTTAACAAGGAGTTGGAACTGTAGGTACCGAGGCAATTGTGATGTCCTTTTGTCTTCTGCTTGGTGACTATGTCAGGGTGGAATAAGGCAGTGTTGGTAGTATCAGAGATGTTCTGGGGAGATCTCACCAAGAACTCAAAAAGATCCCTTGATCCCTGTCACCCACTTAAAGACTCATATAAAGACAAGCAATATGGAGAACAGGGTTGCCTTACTCCTATACCAGGGCATCCAGCAAATGACTTGTAAACTGTGGTTGCCCAGAAGAGCTTTGTATGATGCTGGAAATGTAATATGACCTGTGGTCCCCAAAAAAAGTGGTTACAAATGTCTTATAGTTGTGGGCCCCCACTTGCTGACACATAAGGTAATGATGGGAGAATACTATTTTTGATAATTTTTAAATGTTCATTTAAATTAGAAAATCAGTAGCTCTATTAGCTTATCTTCATCCTTAGATCTGGAGGCTAGCAATCCAAGACCACAGCTCTGCTATGTGCATGGCTCCTGGTGGGGGCCTTTGTGTGGTTTTCCATGGTGGTACAAAAAGCAAAAGGAAAATCGTACAAGACACGTGAAACTCAAGGGGCAGCCTCCCAGTGTAGGAACTCACTCCAGAGGACTCTAACCCAGCCCTGGAGAGCAGCAGTAATACATTCATGAAGGCAATGTCCCCATGACCTTGTCACTTCTTAAGTTCCTGTTGTCTCTAAATACTAACACACAGGGACTCACTTTCCAACACAGGATCGAAAGAGCATATATTCAAAGCATCCTCCTTGCTGTACATTTTCTGCTCTTAACAACTTACTCTTCTCAATTTTGCTTTTTCCTTTCTTCTCAGCTGAGTAGGAAAAGAAATAAAAAAAAAAAAAACCCACAAAGCAAGATATGAACGCTGGCGTGCAGACAGCCTGTATTCCACTTGGCTTTGGCTACCAGTGTTGTTCCAAGAGGCTGGGTGGGATGAGTTTGCCTCGGGCTCTAGCCTTTCTCCTGGAGACCAGTAGATAGATGTTCTTCTCAAAGTCAGGGAGGTATTTAATCTTTCCCTGTGTGGCACAGTGCCTAGTATTTAGCAAACATTTGTTAAATATGTGTTGGATCCCCTAGCTTGTCACTGTCACACAGTGTTAGAGTTTACTTGGCAAATACTAAATACTTATGCTGGGTGATGGGTCTTTCACTTTTGTTCGATATGTTTGTGATTGCAGGTCACATGCATAAAAATTTCCTCACACATGATGAAGACGGGAACCCTATGAAAAGCAAAAGAATTTCAGCCAGAGGAAAATGGCATAATACGATGGATAATTCTTCAAATATTTCATTGTAATTAACTTTTTAAAAGTTTGAAAAATTCTAGATATTTTTACTATCTCAGACAGTAGAAGAATGTTTTATGAAATGTCATATTGAAACTTGGTCAACATATAATGTGTCATTTGGTGGCTCAGCTAGTAAGAAGAGGCTAGGACAAATGCCTGCCCCCCCCCCACAGCTTTCCCACACACAACTTTCAGACTAGATCTGACTTGTAGGCCAAACCCAATCCTATAACTCTTGTCCATGTCCTTCCTATTCTCTCTCTCTTCCCCCTCCTTCTCCCTGTCTCTCCCCTTCCCTTCTTCCTCCCTTCCTCCATTTCTCTCTCTCTTTCTCTCTTTCTCTCTCAGGATTAAGCCTATTTTTTGTGTGTATGTAGTATAAAACCTTTATCACTCACCTATATCCCAAGACTCTCTCTCTCTCTCTCTCTCTCTATGTATATATATATATATATATATATATATATATATATATATATGACACACCCCAAGAGATCACTGTCAGGTCCGAAAGAGGTCAGGACAAATGGCTATCCGTAGTGCCCACTGGCACACCAAAGCACATGCTAGCCACCAGGCTCCCTTGTATCAAAAGCACCTGTGGCTCTTCCTACCCCACCCCCACCCTAAACTTCTCCAGCTCACGGGCTCCCCTTCCCCCAGTTTCCCATCCTTATAATGCTGCTACTTTGGCTATGTGCTCTCTTGATGCCCTCTCTGTGTCTCTTTCTCTCTCTCCCTTGCCCCATTTTCTTCTCATGGCCGGGTCTAGCCTGCTGGCCACAGTCAGTCCACTGCTTTCTCTCTCTGCTCTGGACTCTTCTAGATGACTCTCCCTACAATGAGAACTTTCCGCTGAACCCTCCTTGGAACTGTCATGTCCTCAGTTTATACCGCTATGTCCTGCCATCCATGGGGCCCTCTGCAGCCTTCCAGGACACACACACACACACACACACACACACACACACACACACACACACACATTATATATATATATATATATATATATATATATATATATATTTTTTTTTTTTTTTTTGAGACAGGGCCTCACTAAGATGTCTGGGCTGGCCTTGAACTCTTTCTGTCACGAAGGCCTTGCATATGTGATCCTGTCACCTTAGCCTCTGGTGTAGCTGGGGTTATCGGCCTAGACCACCCAGCAAGTTCTTAGTGGCTTGGTGATGTCATGATTCTTTGCCATTCTTGCGGTGTTCTGACAAGCATTTTGCTTGGGGATAGCTCTCCTCGGTAAACAAAACACACGGTTGGTTGGGTTGGTTGTCAGGATCAGCCAGGTGCATCAGCCAAGCAAGCCCTCCACTGAGTGGGAGGATGGAGGGCCTGGGGGCAGCTGGTGTTCCGGGCTTAGGTTCAGCATCAGAGGTGTTCCGCTTCAGTGCTGCTTAGCTTCCTATACCTTATTCCTGCAAGGGAGGGAGTTTTCCATACAAGTCTTTCAAGAGGCTATTGTAAACACAGCCGTTTTCACTAATAACAATTTCTAATATCTTATCCTGCATAATCAACCCTCTGGGTACGCATACAAATAGTGATATCTGAAACCTTTGTTATTGGCGGGCAGACTCCTTTATCTCCCAACCTTTTCAGTTTTAACTGATTACCTTTGGATATGGAGTTCCGATCAGAGTAGTTCACATCTCGTTTAACCAGCTCAGGGGCAATAACTAAATATCCAGGCACACATGGAGGTATTCATGTAAACTACAGACAATAGGAGAAAGTGACTGACGGGCCAACAACAGGGTTGAACAATCAAGATCCTTGGAAGATCTGCCCTAGAAGTTTGGGAAGAGACGTCCTATTGTTTACTTGCCTTCTCAGGCCTCCTCACCACCATCCTTCCTCACTTCCCTTCGCCCCATGTCATCCTTCGCCCCATGTCATTTATGGGAAGTCCTACTCAGTGAAAGAAAAAGAGCAAAGCTCCTAAAATCTGACTGCCTTGGATAATGGGCCAGACTGCCACTGGCAAGGCTGCAGCCTGTGTTCTCTCTGTTTGCTTGCCTGAAAGATGGTAACGGTAAGATGCCCGTCCTATTCGGGTATTCTTGAGTTAGACGTGAACTCAAATAAAAGCTTTGACAGATACAGTCGCACACTCTGGACCGTGTGTGTGCCCTACACAAGATGGGAGGCAGCGAAAGGAGGATTTCACGGGTGTGGGAGCAAAGGACAAACGATGTTGACTGCAAGAACCAATGCCAGAAGGTGTCCTCTGATTTTCACACATACACACATTGTACACACATACACAAACACACAGAAAAAAATTTAAAAAAACACTTCATTATTAGCAGTGATACACAAAGTAGATAACAGAGGGTCTGGAGAGGTGGCCCAGTGCTCCAGAGTACTTTAGGCTTCTGTAGAGGACTTGGGTTTAATTTCCAGCACCCACATCAGTTACCTCACAACCCCTGTAGCTTTAGTTCCAGAAGTTCTGACATCCTCTTCTGGCTTTCCCAGGCACCTAGACGCATTTGGTATGTGTACTCACACTCAGGCACATACACATATTCATAAAAAAAAAAAAAAGAATAAATCTTTCTTGAAAAAGAAACTGGTATAGTGCACAGGGATATTTTATTTTAAATGTTCTTCACTGAAATTTCCTCTCTTTGAATGCTGCAAACATTTTGCAGGGCTGTTTGCCAGTTAGGAATGAGTCTACTGTAAACAGGCCAAGAGTTAACTGCATACATTTGGCTTTATGGAGCTCAATCTAATTATTGAGCCCAAATCTCTGACTGCAAAACACTTTACTACCACAAACACAAAGCCAAACGGGATGAAGGAGCAGAAAGGTTTCTCTCTTTTGGAATCTGTTGCTTGCTCCTCGCTTTAGTCCTGTGCCTTTTAGCTCAAAGAGTCAGTGCTATTGTTTTCCACACCCACTGTCGGTATGAACTAAGATTTCAGTGTGCTAGATTTCACTTAAGATGCAAAATGGCTAATTTAATACAGCCAAGAAAAGAGCTAGAGTTTGTACTGGAAGAGAAGTGGGTGGGCTGGGGATTGTAGCATTAACTTGCTAATCAAGCCACAACAGTCTTCTGTTTTTTTTAAGTCTTTTATCAGAACAACCTGCATGTATCTAGCATGCTATGTATGTACAAGATGGCTTTCTCCAACAATACAGCGTGGAAGTAGATGAATATTTTTCATGCACCATCTTGTCCCCAAAGTGCAGAAAATTGAATCAATAGCAGTAACAGAAAATCAGATGAAAGGATAATAAAGGCAGCGAGTATGATCAAGGTATATTGTATACATGCAAGGCAATGTGAAACCTCTTACTTTGTACAGTTACAGACACAATTTTAAAAGACAAGTGGGCATCTACCACTTCACTGACCTTAAGAGCAATTTCGGTGTAAGTAGATTTTGTGTTTTGTTTTGTTTGGAATAATACATGTACAGGCTGTGAAGGTATAGGAAATACAAGTTAGGTTTTTCCAAGAGTACTCACAGCATAGTGATTCAAACCCATATCTGGCTCTCAAATTGACTCCTTAGAGTATGATGAGATTGCACACAAATGCTGAGGAATAAGAAGAATGTGAGATTGTAGGTGAGTCATTCAGGAAACCCTTAAAATGGCTGACTGTGGTATGAGATTTGGGTGGAAGCCATGTAAGGACAAAGGGTTAACAGACATTGCAATTACAACACCACATTTTTCATCTGAAATTACTGTAGAATCCGGAACTACTACTGTCTTCACAGAGCTGAGGGAAAACAAAAAAAAAAAAAAAAACAAGTCTAGTTCAAAGCATTGAACAGCAGAAAACAGTTGATTTTCATCTTATAGAAATCTTACTTGGGAACATTAAAATGGCCCATGCCTACATTTGATACCTGGCTTGTCGCCAGGATGTCATCTTGCCTGTATCTTCTCTCTGCTGGTTCATTTTCACAGAGACTCACACATGGAGAACAAAATTACGAGTCTATTCTCTTGAAAAATTAGTACTACACACTTTTCTCACTGCTTTCTCTTGTGAGGGTAGCTTCAGAGTGGAATTCAGAGCTATTCCAGGTTTACCCAGTGAGCTTTGTCATGTACAATCTCACTGCATGTATGAAAGTTAAACACCAGCTTCCTCAGGAAGCCAGCCCTCTTTACCATACTGCAGTATCTCACTGTTCTTTCCCTTTCAATTCCAAATGACCCCAAGGTCAAGTAGAGTGTAATGTGTGCTCAACTGACATCTGGACCCAAAAAAGAGATTAGATGTTTATGTGATTGTGCCTTTCTAGTACATGCTGTCACTGACAGGGCATAAAATCTAACTGGCCAATGAGAAGAGTCTCTGGATCAGGTCCCTGATAGTAGATAGATACTATGGGCTGTGCCTTCATAAAAGCTGGTTCTAGATAGACGCTAAGGGATATGCCTTTGTAAGAGCTGGTTCTACTATTTCCTATCTTTGAATGAGCCCAATTCTCCTCTTTAGACAGAGTCAACAAAACTTGTCCTTACTGGGGTCCCCACATTTTTGTTTAGATGGTTAGTTGACTTAGGGGTTGAAGACTTAGCCCACAGCATTGAGAGGTGCTATTGGGAGGTGACTGGATTAGAAGGGTGCTGACCTCAATCCTGGATTAGTCCATTGAGTTATACACTGAGTGTTGGAAGGTGGGGTGGGAGGAAGAAGCAGTCCATGTCTCTGAACTGTAAATCTTCCCCTGGCCCTTTCTGCTCCCACTCTCTTTGCTTCCTGAATACCACAAAGTGAGCGTGAGAAACTTGCTTTTTCTTTCCCCTTATGCAGAATGTTGTGGATCTAAAGTCAACGGCCAATGACCATGGACTGAAACCTGTAAACCTATGAAACAAAACACAACCTTCCTTCTCTAGTTGTTTTTTTTTTTTCTCAGCCATTTTGTCACAGTAATGACAAACTGACTAGCAAATCCCAGGTTGGTCCTGGCAGTTTCAGAGAGTACTATCACAATGAACTGAAAGCTACCATGAGAAGAGCCCCCTGAGCCAACATCCCTTGTAACTTCCTGGGAATTTAAATATTAACACTAAGCCTGAAAGTTGGGTGTCAGGTCTCACAGCAGCAAAGATACTCTTCCTTTTCCTCGCCCTTTTCTGCCATTAGGCTTGATTATTTCCAGTGGGTCTGAACCTCTACTTGCTTTGTGGGAAGATGGAGCTGTGTTCATTTAGATAATGATTACCCACTGAAATATGGCCCAGGGCCAGAAGCAAAACAAGACAATAAGACAAATATCAAAATACGTAGTGTATATGTTTTCAAGGGGGCATTCCATTCTGACTCCATTTAAGCTTAATGGTAATTAGTGATTCATCTATATTCCTTTGGCAGATACATTAATTGGTTCAGATATAACAAATACCAACCATGCGTCCTTAAATGGTGGAGTCTTATTTTCTTGTGTCTCCCAGATTTAAGCCAAAGGTCAAAGTACCAGTTGGATTGGTTTCTGGTGAGGGCTTTCTTTCTGGCTGAAGGCATCTCTCATCCTTCTTTTTTTATTCACATACAGGAGACACAGTGAACACCTTTTTGTCTTTTTTCTATAAGTGTTGCACCTGTATCTCATGAAACCATGGTTTTCACTCATAGTCTCCCATCTAACTCTTCCTCATGGGGTTCCATCTCAAAGCATCACATTCAAGTTAGAGCTTCAACATATTAATTTGGAGGTGGGAAAGGCATTTGGGCATTAATAGTGGGTTAAAACCCCACTGTCTTTATAAAAAATATGATCCTTATTTAATATTTATTTTATTTCTGGACTCTATTTTTCAACCATAGAGAAACAAAAATAACATTTTATCAGATGATTAAATTCTGAACATTTAGAAAGCACTTCATGCTTTAGGCCAAGTAACACAACCTCACCTTTTGTCTTTTCTCATTGTTTATGGTAATAAGTGGATTTTGAGTGAAAGATCAGAAAATACACACAGAAGAGATGTATAATCATTGGTGTAAATACTGCTTATTGTAGTTCTCCTAGAAGCAGGAATCCTGAGAAGTCTCTGTTGTTCAAAACCCAAGTAAATGTGAACACGTGTATATGTAGGAATTCTGACGTTACTTCGTCATGACTAAATTTACCTCAGTTTCATTTTGTATAATTTCTATTTAGGGAAGAATAAAACATTACCATTACTGAAAATCATAAGTCATGAAAACGGTAAATGTTGGCATTGAGTTGCTACCATAGAAGAGTCAGTTGTGAGTAGAAACAGCACGGCCTGCTTTTATGTCTCGGCTTTCAACTGGAGGGATGGTCACATCTGAAGCAAGGACACTTGGATGACTCGGAATAAAAGTTGTTTACTTAGAACTCCTTCCTAAAGGCCCAGATTCATCGGAATTCTCACTCTGCTACATTGGCAACTAAGACAGCAATGATAGCAAACATAATTTTTTTTTTTAACAACTGCTGAACACAGAAGAAAATATTTGGTAGAAAATGAGCTGCGTTGGTTTTGTAAGCATTCCCATGGGCATTCGTACAGCTACCAGGAATACAGTTGTGAATACAGTTGTGGCGTTAACTGGGAACTTTATGGTGCAAAAGCGAGGTGCCAACTGCTTTATGTGTCCTGTAACATGCCTACATCATTATTTTATATATTTTTAACTTTTATGTGATTTTATATTTTTATATGTAAATTTATGTTTTTAACTGTTTTTATTTTTTTAATTATTTATTTATTTTTATTTTATGTACATTAGTGTTCTGCCTGCATATATATCTGTGTGTGATGTCAGATCCCCTGAAACTGGAATTACTGACAGCTGTGAGCTGTTATGTGGGTGCTGGGAATTGAACCCTGGTCCTTTGAAAGAACAGCCAGTGCTCTTAACCGCTGAGCCATCTCTCCAGCCCATGTTTTTAGTTTTTTTGTGCATGGATGTTTTATCTGAATGCATGTCTGTGCATGACATTCACGCAATACCTCTGGAAGCAGAAGAGGCTGTTGCCCCCCTCCCTCTTCCGGGAGGATTGGAGTTGCAGGTGCTTGTGAGCTGCCTTGTTTAGGCTGGTAATGTGGCCTGGAAAACAGCCCTGTAATGGCATGGTCTGGTGCTTTGTATTTGGTTGCTAATCATTTTGCCCCTGAGGTCAGCTTACTATCTTTTATGAGCAGACACTCACGTACCCCAAAATGACATTTGTAATCCTTGCCTCCAAATTATCCCTGATTGGCTGAATAAGTGCCTACACACCTGAGCAGGGCAGAAGTAGGCATTAGAGAGGTTGGAGGAGTAGAGGATCATGGGAAGAAGGTGGCGGAGAGGGTACAGAAGGAGAAAGAAAGAAGCTGAGCTGCCGTGAGGTAGTGAGGAGAGAAGCCAGATCGGCGTGGATGGAGAGAGATGGCCCTGGTGTTAAACATGTACAAGTATTTGTGGATTATGGATGGGAAGTAGCCCAGGTAGAAATGGTTAGAGCAATTGGCAGAGGATGTGGGAAATAAAGGGTGGTTTAGGAGGTCAGCATCTGCCCAGTCTCAGGTGAAAGGCTTACTTAAATGCAGCAGGTGTCGCATCTTCTATTGATTACGATAGCGGGGTAGGTAATGCCGCCGCAATAATTACAGGCATTTAACACTAAGCTGTATCACCGATTTCTAGTTTCTAAAACACCGCCTCTCTTAACCGCTGAGCCATCTCTCTATTATTTCACAAGAAGAGGGGGGTCCTTGCAACTTTCCTAAGATTGACCAGAGGAGTTTTTCTATGCCGCACACATTTCAGTTGCTCCAAAAGAGTTCACATGTTCCAAAAAAAAAAAAAAAAAAAAAGTCATGGCTCAATCACCTTTGGTGTAGGAGATGTGGCACCTAATAGCCAAAAGTGTTTATTGGATAGGGATGCCAGGCAAAACTGGTTTAAAAATGCATTTCAGTGTTTGCTGCTCTCTATTCTGCACGCCATCCTTGGAAACTCCAAGGCAGAGGGAGTTGAAGCTGTCCTATTTCTAATGCCAGCCTGGGAGACAGAGAGAAGGAATAGCAGACAGAGAGAGGAAAGAGAGAGAACAGTCCCTGCACTAGAGAAGAGCTGGTTAATGACAGGGTCTGAGTGCTCACTGCCTGGAAGGCACTGTGCTGGGCACCCTGAGTGCATTATCTCATTGTATTACAACAACTTTATCACACATACACAGTGCCATTCTCATTTTACGGATAAAAAGACTTGCTATAACACCCTAGGTCACATGCCAATGCCTTGAGGTTTGAACTTGAATCTTCCTGAATGAAGAGTCCAGGCTCGTTTCTCTATCATGTACATACCATTGTACTGTATGGATTTTTACCAAAATGTGAGACATTTTGCCCACCAGCATAAAATTGTTTCACTTTTATTGTACATTATGATCATTTCAAGTGGGTTTTCATATTCAAGAAGACTCCGTACCAGCTTGAATTCCGGTTTGACAGTACTAGCCACTACCACTCACCAAATGCTACTTATGGTTTGAAAAATGAAAATGACTAGAGAAACCAGAGGCTCAAGACTCTCCCACGAGACACCTATACTTTTGCCACTGGTTTGGTCCTAATGTCTCTAACTTTCAGGTCATTTCCATTTGACTTGATATCACATTATATAGGCCAATGTAGATACTCTCACTAGTCTCAGAGTAAACTTTCAAATGCAGTCTTAACCCACAGAGTCTCATGGGAAGAGGCGAGCTGGGCTGTGGGCTCATCCTGGGCTACCGGGTGCAGTGCCACAATTCCAGCGAGTTTTGACGCTGCTCATTTTTGTGTCCTTGGGATGCGTGGCTCCCAGTCCCCAGGCTTACTGAGATACCTTACAGGACTAGGGCCACCTTCATTCAAGTCCTTCATCATCCGGAAGCCATGTCACAGGCTTATTTGAAGGTAATCTTGGGCAACACTATGTCTTAGCTTTCGCACCTACTGTTGTCTAGTGATTTGACGGGATTGTGCTCATGACGGGATTGTGCTCATGACGGGATTGTGCTCATGACGGGATTGTGCTCATGAATTTCCACTCAGTTCTTTACTATAAGACTGAGGCTCTGCAACAGAGAACGGCAGGAAAAAATAGCTAAGTGATGAAAAGAAGCATGCTCGTTCTTCCTGTAACTATAGAGACAACATGGTACAGTGAAGGATACAATAACATCCATTCATTGTCCCCTGTTACTCCACCAATATCTGAAGCCAACGTCTGTCTTTTTGCCACTAACTAGAATTGTCACTGGGCTAGATGCTAAACCTTTACGGCTGAGCTTTTTAATCACCACAAACCTGTAATCGTCTCTTTGCTGTGATGGTTATTCTGAATTGTCAACTTTATTGAACGAGAGAAGCACCTTGGAGACAGATAAAAAACAGTGTGGGTGTACCTGAGAAAACTCTGGCGGTGGTAGCTAGATGGGAAGGGCTCTGACCTCGTGAATGGATTCGCCTCTGGGTGGATTCCTAACATGGTGGTGAAGGGAGGAAGTGGAGCCTGCTGGAGGAAGCAGGCCCCTGGAGACATGCTCATGGAAGCTCAACCTTGCTCAGTGCTCTTGGCATGAATGTTCCCCTTTCCCTGTTCTCTGTCCACCATTCCATGAACTAGTCTGCTGCAGCCTTCCTACCACAAAGTCTCTAAAACTGGGATCTAAGTATGTACGTGCTCCCTTGAATTTCTTCCCAGGGATTTTGGTCATAGCGGCATGAAAGTAACTAAAACCTCTGCTTTACCATTAAAGGGGATAATTTGCATGAACGTACATTGTAAAATACAGAACACTAGACGAAACTCTAAGCTGCTGCAAGGTTACTCATTCCATCCGAAAGTCCTTGATGGTCCTCCTTACGTGACACTTAGGTACTCTCTGTGACTAACTCATTTCAGACACTCTCCTGACTTCAGTTGTGCAAGGCCCAGAAATCCCCACAGTCCACAGCAAACCAGGAGGTTATATTTGACCTACCAACAAGAATGCTACTTAATAATAATATAAATCAATTCTACCATCTTTCTCTGTCCACTCCACCAGGATGAAGCCAGCCAGCTATGTCCAGAAATCTTGAAGCAAGAAGAATATCTCTGAGAAAAGTGATGCGGCCTGTGACAGGAAAGGGAAAGGGAGGCTACCCAAGGGCGTGGTTCTCAACCCGTGGGTCACGACCCTCTTTGGGGCCAAACTACCTTTTCACAGGGGTTGCAGCCTGATCCAAGGCCCGAGGTTCGCTTTTGGCAGTGGAACTCGCCAGCTGCAGGTGTTATCCACAGCATGATCATGGACACTTAGCGGGAAAGGGGACCAGGAGAAGACAGAGTTAGCCTCATCACTTTGAACCCAGCACAACCATGTATGGCAAAAATAAATAAGTAAGCAAGCACCTCCCTTTGAACCTCAGAGAAGACATGAAACATCTTCCCATGATCAGAAGAAACCTCAGTGGCCCCAAAGCTACCGATGACTTAATGTCAGACAATCTGTGAACTGGCCCAACAAGCTGGATTGGTTTGCCTGTGAGTCAGAAACCATAGGCCTCTTCTGTGGTGAGCAGTAGCCCATTTGCTTCTGGTCCCTCTTACCTGTGGGAAACACTTTATTAAAATGGAGTCTGCATACACACACACCTGTCAAATCCTTGATCTGCACCAGGGCGGGGCACAAGAGTCCTGGGATATGTCTCTGAGCTTTGCCGATGTATGGTGAAGTATGAGGTGCAGCTCTTACAAGGCTGAGACTATTGAGAGTGAGGTAGGCCCTAGGATGTGGGAGGTGGGGTGGGCGGCTGGCAGTTGGTGACTCTGGAAGGAATTAAGTTGTGGATGTTTTCAATGACTCCTGGTTCCTTCGGTGGGGGAGGGATCGGCAGTATGCTGACAGATGTTTAACAGCAGGGCACCCCGGGGGAAACAAAAGCAAAAACAAACCCTGACTTGTGTGTTGGCCCATTTCCACCATGTAAATACTCCCACTATGAAATCTATCTGACTCTCCTGTGCCTTGCTGAGAGAGCCTTGTTTCCCTTAATAGCGAACCGCGAACCGTCTCACCTGATGGATGTGATGAAAATAAATTTATCAAAACTTTAAAAGGTATAAAAATTATTTCAACGAGAATAGCATTTTTGAATAGTTTACTCGCCTTTCTTAATTACCTGTTAACAATTTGGTGTCTTGGATAAAATTCAGTTTTCCAGGTCTTTGTGGTATGCCTTTGGCCCCAGCCTCCTCCTCTTTCAGATTCCTGGGGAATCTAGCATTGTGCACAAGTCAAACTTCCTGCTTCTCTATGAATACACTGTAATGTTTCACATCTCCAAGTCCTCTCACAGGTGGGTGGCTCTGACAGTTTCTCCTCAAATTCAAGTGGACATTAAGTACCTAATCTCTGTGGCTGTATCATCTTTGGTTAGCTACATCTCAGAAGTGACCAGAATCGTTGATTTATTGTGTCTCTCTGTTCGGGCTGTGATCTGTGTAGCTCTGGGGTAATCATTCTTCTTATGGCTCCTACGATGTTTGCTGTGTACTATGTGCTCAATAAATACTTGCTGAGTAACTGAATAAATCCATGAATGATAATTGAGGTAGTCTCTTGCTTATCTTTATGGTGGTATGAGTCTGATGTTCCCCCCCCCCCCAGGTCCATATGTTTAAATCCTTGGTGCCTGGATGGTAGTGCTGTCTCCAGGGCTTATGGGATCTTTAGAGAGGTGAATTTGGGGGGAGAGGCAGATTGTTGAAGGCATAGCACCCCTGGTACCTGGTTGGCCAAAATGGGAACAACTGATCTGCCTTATGCTTCTACCAACATGGTCTAAGGTGCTCCATCTTCCTCCCCAATGACAGAAGATGGAAAACCCTTGAAGCCATGAGTAAAAGAAAACCTTCCCTAGCTGTTTCTGCCAGGCATTTTGCCACAGTGAGGAGTAACTCGCACAATCACTACTAAGTTCTTAAATACGGAGGACCTTCAATTCACTGACAATAATACTGGTGAGCGCAGTACAACAGCAAAGAAAACTGTCTTGATGAAGCAAGGTGCAGACACAGCTTGGAAATGCCCTGATTCTAGAAAAGGAAATTTCCTAGATCAGTGGTTCTCAACCCATGGATCACTACCCTTTGGCAGCCCAAGACCTTCGGAAATAGCAGATATTTGTGTTATGATTCATATCAACAGCAAATTTGCAGTTATGAGGTAGCAACAAAAATAATTTTATGGTTGGGCGTCACCACAACATGAGGAACTGCATTAAAGGGTTGCAGCATTAGGAAGGCTGAGATGCTAAAGAAATGAAGGGCAGCATCGCCTGCTTCATACAGGTAAATAAAAAGAAATACCTGCATGATGTACCTATAAATTAGGTTTTGAAAGCAGGAGGCATGCGTAAGAGCACATTTGCTCTCTCATGGTCAGTTTTTGTTTTTACCTTGTACATCATTGTCTTGTACATGTCTTATACACATGAGGAAAACTTATCAGTGATTACATGGAGATAGGGACGGGCCACCGTGATTTTCTTCTTTATTCTTTGTGAGACTCGAGCAGGGGTATTTTTGTTTTTCACTCTGAAGCTAAAGGCAGTGATAGTCTTCACCCAGGGAAATTTTTCTCCATTGCAGTAAGTGGGTTATCTTCCTAATTGAAAGCTCCGGTGAAATCTGTTTCCCAGCGATGGTTGCCAGGGCACATCCCTCTCCCTCTCCCCTTCTCCATCAGCATCTCTTTAGACAGGAAGAGAACAGGAAAGCAAGGAGCTGCATTAGCACAGCTCCTATGTGCTGGAGAAAGGCAACTTGGCTTGCCCCCTTGCTCTGAGCAGCTGGCTCTTGTTCAACCAGTACCCCTCAAGGAATGCCCAACAGAGCCTTTGAAACCCCACTGGGAAGGCAGAGTGTGGGCAGTGGAAGGTAGCCATTACTGCTTGTCTTTATGTTGGCCAGCACAGCACAGTTCTTATGTCTGACTTAGAAAGAACACGTTGTCTCTCTCCTCATGTATCACACATTTTTCTCTTAACATATTGCTGCAAACTGGGGGGCGGGGGGTAGCTCTGTTAGATAAAATTGTCAGTTTATTAACATTAAACATTTAAAGGCATGATATAAATAATGGTAGATCTTCCAAAGGCGGGTGCAAAGCAGTATTGCAAGTTGCGGACATGAACATAGAGATTTAGATTAATTTTGCTGTTATATGGAGTGGTTTGGGGCTGAGAGTTTAATGGATTCTTTTCCATTATCCTCAAAAAAAAAACCAAAAAACAAAAAAACCCAATGTCATCAGGAACCACCATGGAAGAAGTGGAGAGCTGAGAGACGGGTACCACAGCAGCACTGTGACACCAGTTGTTAATGACATACCTGAGACTTGAGGTCCTGGGTAGTGTGTTACTCCTCTGCCCTCCTTGCTAGCCACAACTGCTGTAGTCTAGGCTGGATACAGTAGAAAGTGGCAGGAGTCACACAATTCTGGGAGGAGATGAAAACATGGAAACTGAAGCAGAGGCTAGAGATGGGAGTGATTGTGTGAACCCAAGATGTTTTCATCTTTCTGGAAGCTTCATGGTCTCTGAGTATACGCAAGAAGGAAACCATTCATCCCATGGAGACCTGGTGCATTGCATCCAGCTCTCTCTAATTTGGGTTGCTGGTTTCTGCTTTATGGATGCTTTGGTTCTGATAGCTTGTAGCTCCAAGGGAGATGAAGAAATTGGCTGCTTAGACTGGCCCTTGACTAGAACAAAAAAAAAAAAAAAAAAAAAAAGGTAAGGGTTAGTTTCATACATATTTCAAAACATCATGTTATGCACACTGAAAAATAGATTTTTGTGTATCTTTAAAAGGAACATAAATCTGAGGACACCGCCTACAAGAAATCTCAGGCAGAGTTTTGTTATAACCCCGCTGTCCAACCCAAGCAGAAAACCACTTCTGTGGCTTGCTTTGCAATGCTTACAAATTCTCACCAGTGCATGATGTTAGGCCTTTGTACCATAGGCTGCCTCTCCAGATCTTTATTTCTTCATTTGTGAAAAGTCTAGTGTGGAGGAAGAAGATGCTTCTGTGTCTGTTAAATGCGTTTGGCTCCAAGATAGAGAAAGCCAGCCACACCTGGTTGCAGTAATTAGGGCAAGGTGAGTTCAGCAACAGGCTTCGAAACTGTCTGCTCTAGTTGTTCAGTACTTTCTGTCAAGGACCCATGTCCTCTTTCTGTTCCACCAGGGAGGTCAGTAAAATGAGCTCCTTTGGGAGTTTTGTTTTCTCTCTTTTTGTTGCCCCCCCCCTTTATTGAAAATAGATTTTTATTCTCACATAATATCCTGATTTCAGTATCCTGTCCCTCTAATCCTCTCAGTTTCTCCCCATCTCCTTTCCCATCTGGATCCACTCCTGTTCTGTCTCTCACTAGGAAAACAAACAAACAAACAGGCTTCTAAGGAATAGTAATATGATATATGATATGATATAATATAATAACATAATGATTAAAAACAAAAACTGACACATTGGAATTAGACAAAATAAACAAAGAGCAGAAAAAGAGCCCAAGAGAAGGCACAAGAAACAGATTCACTCATTCACACACTCAGGAATTCCATAAAAAAACACTAAACTGGAAACCATACTATTCATCTGTAGGGACCTGGTGCAGACCCGTGCAGACCTGTGCAGGCCCTGCGCATGCCATATCCATCTCTGTTAGTTCAGAGGAGATTTGATCAAGCAGATTTAGAGGACCTTGTTTCCTCGGTGTCCTCCATCCCCTCTGGCTCTTATACTCCTTCTGCCTCTTCTTTCTCAGGGTTCCCTCTGCCCTGAGAGAAGGGATTTGATGCACACATCCCACATAGGGCTGCATGTTCCAAGGTCTCTCACTCTCTACATAATAATGCCCGGCCGTGGGTCTCAGACATTTGTTCCCAGCTGCTGCAGAAGGCAGTTCCTCTGAGGATGGCTGATGTCTGAGTATATAGCAGAATGTCATTAGGAGCCATTTAGGAATCATTACATTGTTTTTTTTTCTGTTTTGTTTTGTTTTTTGTTTTTTTGGTTTTTTTTTTAGAACAGTAGGTAGTACTTGGTCCATAAGCTATCCAGCCTCAGGTTCTTGGTCACCCATATCCATGGGTATGGATACCATCTTGTGGAGTGGGCTTTTAGTTAAGTCAGATACTGGTTTCTTACTCTCACAAGCTTTGTGCCACCATTGCCCTAGCACAGCTTGCAGGCAGGACACCCTGAGGTGATGTCTATCCTTGATGTTAAGGTGTGTTTCTTGGATGCAGCAGAAAGCTGGATCCTGTTTCCACATCCATTCTGCTAGTCTGTATCTTTCTATTGGGGCAATTGAGACCATTGATGCTAAGAGTTAACAATATGTAGTGTTCATTGATCCCCATTATCTTGTTGTGGGGTGTGCGTTTGTGTGTGTTTCTCATCGTGTGATTTGCTGGTCTGGGATTATTTATTCCTTGTGTGTTCTTGGGTTTGGTTAACCTCTTTAGGTTGGAGTTTTCTTTCTAACACTTCCTGTAGGACTGGATTTGTAGATATATATTGCTTAAAATCGGTTTTATCATGGAATGTCATATTTTCATCTATTGTGATTGAAGTTTCTCTGGTTATAGTAGTCTGTGCTGGCATCTGTGGTCTCTTAAAGAGTCTGAAGCACATTTAACAAGCCCTTCTGGTTTTTAGAGTATCTATTGAGAAGTCAGCTGTAAATTTAATAGTTCTGCCTTTATATGTTACATGGTCTTTTCCCCTTGCAGCTTTTAATGTCTTCCTTTGTTCTGTATATTTAGTGCTTTTATTATTATGTGCCAAGGGAACTTTCTTTTCTGGTCCAGTATATTAGGTGTTCTCATTGCTACCTTATACACCTCTCCTTTAGGTTAGTGAAATTTTCTTCTATGATTTTTGTTGAAAATATTTTCTGAAAAATGGGGTACAGAGCTAAACAGAGAATTCTCAACAGAGGAATATCAAATGGCAGAGAAACACTTAAAGAAATGTTCAACATCCTTAATCATTCAGGAAATGCAAATCAAAATGACCCTGAGATTTTACCCATCAGAATGGCTCAGATCAAAAACTCAAGGGATGATGCATGCTAGAGAGAATGTGGAGAAAGGGGAACCCTCCTCCATTGCTAGTGGGAATGTAATCTTGTACAACCACTTTGGAAATCAATCTGGCACTTTCTCAGAAAATTAGCAATAGTACTACCTCAAGATCCAGCTATACCATTCCTAGGCATATACCCAAAATATACTCAACTATACAACAAGGACATTTTCTCAACAATGTTTGTAGTAGCTCTATTTGTAATAACCAGAAGCTGGAATGAACTAGATGTCCTGCAATGGAGGAATGGATATAGAAATTGTGGTACATTTACACAATGGAATACTACTCAGCAATTAAAAACAAGGAAATTATGAAATTTGCAGGCAAATGGTGGGAACTAGAAAAAATCAACCTGAGTAAGGCAACCCAGAAGCAGAGAGACACATATGATATATACTCACTCACTTATAAGTAGATATTAACCATATGATAGGATAAACATACTAAAATCTATAGCCCTAGAGAAGCTAAACAACAAGGAGGACCCTTAATGAGGATGCTTAATCCTTATTCAGAAAGGCAAACAGGATAGACATCAGAAGTAGGAGAAGACAAGGAACAGGACAGGAACCTTCCACAGGGGACTTCTGGAAGACTCTACCCACTCTATCCTTATAAAAGAGTGAGATAGAAAGACCTGGAGGGGACAGGAACTATACAAGGAGAACAACAGAGCCAAAATACCTGAGCCCAGGGGAGCCTGGAGAGACTGATATTTCAACTAAGGACTATGAATGGAGAGGACCTACACCCCTGTTCAAAGGAAGCCCATTGCATTGGCTGCTCAGTTCCCAAGTGGGTTCCCTAATAAAGGGTACAGGGGCTGCCTCTGTATGAACACAGTGGCCAGGTCTTTGATCACCTTCCCCTGGGGAGTGAGCCTTGCCTGAAGCCTTGCCAGGCCACAGAGGAAGATGATATAGCCAGCCTTGATGAGACCTGATAAACTAGGGTCAGATAGAAAGGGAGGAGGTCCTCCCCTATTAGAGAACTAGGGAAAGGGTATATGGAGAGAAGGAGGAGGATGGATAGGACTGGGAAGAGATGAGGGAGGGGTCTGTAGTGGGGATACAATGAATAAATTGTAATAAATAAATATATAAATAAAATTTAATTTTTTAAAAAAGGAAATATTTTCTGTACCTTTGACCTGAGTTTTTTCTTTCTCCTTCCTTTATTTCTGTTTGTGGGCATTCCCAGCAAAGGGCCATTAGGGCATATGGCCTGGGGCAGCTTCTGCTGAAGTGACTATGGAAGTAGTTGGGTGGGTGGAAAGTATGTGACCTGATGACCTTACATTGGAGAATCTGCCCAGAGATGACCAACCAACCAATAACAGGCTCAGAGATCGTGTGGACAAACCTGATTGGTCAACCAAAACTATACAACCTGCTCTTTCTTCCAGAATAAACGAGTCTGCAGCCACTCACTGTCTATATGGTGATTCTGTGTTTCTTACGACCTCAGCCTGGACCCTCTGTCCTCACCCATGGGCTGGGTGCTACAAAGTTAGGAGTGAGACTGGGAGATTGGTTTGAGAGGAGCTGAGGAGAAGTGAAGATCTGCTTCCCTGACCAGAATTGCCTGTGGGTTCCCAGGGAGTGCCTGATGGAGTTGGGGCTGGATGAAGCAATGGATGCGGAGAGGGAAGTTAGGAGAGGAAGAACTGAGTGATCTACTGGAGATGGGGGGGGGGGCATGGCAGGTGTTCTGCTGCAGAGATAAGCCTGAGACTGGGGAATTGGATTTGGAGGAAAGAAGGAAGAACAGTTAACCTTCTGTTTTCCCTGGCCAGAGCCTCCTTTTAGGTTTCTGAATGGTTGCCACTAGTGTTTGGAACCAAGTCTATCTTCATTCCCTTGAGCTGCAAGGATGAGGCTTGTTTTTCTGTGTCTTTCTTAAATACATGAAAGGGTTTTGTTTTGTTTTGTTTTGTTTACCTCCCCTCTTTTCTTCTTTTCTCAGACAAGCCATTCCTGACCAGTCCTTGGGGAGAGGGATGACAAAGGCAACTAGACTAATTGAATTCACTCTTTAGAACTCATAATCTCTAGAGCTTTCTGAGAGAGAGAGAGAGAGAGAGAGAGAGAGAGAGAGAGGCCTGAACAAATTTTGGTTTTTGATGGGATTAAAGAAAAATGACAGTGGATGCTGGTTTTGCATCAAGATGTTATACCCAGTTCATGAAACCACCAGGAATCAACTCCACTGCAAATACATTATGGTATATATGCTCGAGCTCAGGTTGCAAACTTCCCGTGGAAGCAGGAGAGGAATGCAGCCCCTTGGTCTAGGGAAACAAGGTTTTTAAAGGGAAAAAAATGCAAGCAGGGAGTTACATGCCTTGGCCTTACATGATTGGGTAAGGGAAACTGACTTTTGAAATGATTGGTTTACTTTAAGTGTCAAGATCACAGTTCTGGCCTAGCCATGTGGGGCGTTTTCCTAGCCTATCTCTAGTGGGCAGGGAAAGAATGCAGTAAGGCTGGTTCTTCTCCTGCAGGTGTCTAGACATGTCTCCACCTGACTGGCTTTTGTTCAGGCTTGTGATTTAAACTTTAAACCAATACCCAAATTTCTTTGGTCTCTCAAGGAACCTTCACACATCACTTGGATCACGAAGTCCTGCTCCTCTCAGATACAAGTATCAGTGTCTTATTCAGGGTCTCTCTTGCAGCAATGAAATACCAGGGTGAAACTGCAAGTTGGAGAGCAAAGGTTTTATTTGGCTTATACTTCCACATCACTGTTCATCATCAAAGAAAATCAGGGCAGGAACTCAAACAAAGCAGGAACCTGGAAGCAGGAGCTGATGCAGAGGCCTTGGAGGTGTTAGGATATATTTTAAAATGCCGCACACTCAACAGATCTAAACATTAAGAGATTTATTTGGGGAACAGAAAGGGGAGAGGAGTTAGAGGAAAGGAAAAAAAGGAGCATGGTGACTCCACCACCCTCCCTACCCTGAGAGAAAAAAGTCAGAGAGGAGGGAAAGGGAAAGAAACTGAAGCAGAGAGTGTGTTATAGCGGAAGCAGAGGGGTTATATCTGAAGCACCTGGCCTAGGTGATAATATAGGATGCAGGTGGTGTCATAGGATGTTCTCAGAACCCTACAGTCCCCAGAGGGCAGGCCAGTTGAATTGCCTGCACGATATAACAGGAGGAATGCTGTGTACTGGCTTGCTCAGCTTGCTTTTGTTGTTGTGGTGATGGTTTGATTTTTGAGACAGGATTTCTCTGTGTAGCCCTGGCTGTCCTGAAGTCATTTTGTAGATGAGGCTGGCCTTGAACTCACAGAAATCTGCCTGCCCCTGCTTCCCCAAGTGCTGAGATTAAAGGCTTGTGTTACTTCCTCCAGCTGCTGCTGAGCCTGCTTTCTTATAGAACCCAGGACCATCTCAGAGATGGCACCCACCCACAATGGGCTGAGTCCTCCCCCGTCAATCACTAAGTAGAAAATGCATTACAACTGGGTCTTATGGAGGTGTTTTCTCCATTGAGGCCAGCACAGTCATTATCTAGGGGACATTTCTATGAACTTCATATTGAAACTGTTTGTGGATAGTTGTATTTGAGGTTTTGTCCTCACAGGAGAAACATTGTGGTTTTATTTTTACTTTCTGTGTTTTTGTCTACCACTTGTGCTAAGTACATGTGGTTGAAGATGTCAACTTTTAGACTCATCTAAAAATCATAGAGGAAAAAGAGACAACCCTTGAGTTCAGGAAACCAAAGCAGATATACAAATAACAATATTTGACTTTCAAGATTTTTAAAAACTGCTTGGATGGAGTTACCAGAAACCACTGACTGAAGGGGCTAGATGGTGATGTCATTTAACCCCTAAACCCTTTAAACCTCCTTGTTCAAAAATTTTGAAACAACAAAGATTTTTTTTCCCTTGCAAGTATGCATGTCATACTGATAAAGGAGATGCCTACCTGCTCATACCTTAATTTGAACTTTTTTCTTTGGAGCTCTTACACTCGTTTTAAATAGATTTACTTAGTTTCCATGTGCCAGATAGTGGAAACTGTCATGATAGGAGCCAGGAGGATGTGGGGGTGGAGTCAGGAGGACTTAGGGTTTGTTTCTGATGAAATGGAGGGAGGTAGATAAGCATCCCTGGCTCCCAGGAACCCTTGAGATTGGGAACCACTCCCTGACTGTGTTCTAAGGAAGCTACAGACATCTCAGATTCATGACAGTGCATCTCAAGAGACCACAACAGTAGAGATGGTGATCTTCAGACCACTTCAGGCTTGGGGAAGAGTCTAGAATGGCCAACTGTCCCAGATAGGTTCACTACTGCCCATGGGATGAAAAACTTTAAGAGCTGAAACTTGAGAAATTCCGGTAAATATTGACTACCCTAGGGGCATCAGATGGGATGGAGGTTAGACTTTTTCCTGACTCATGGACAAAATGTCTGCCTTCCCCAGGTCTGTTTCTTCCTAGGAGGGTGACTTAAAAAGAAGTGTTACAGCATGACTGTGTGATTTCAGTGGATATACGTTCAAACTTCAGTTGAGAACTTTAGGGCAAAATATTTCAACATTTATACTTTTCTTATTCCAATATTTGTCCTTTTTTATTGTATTACAACTCCAATGCAGTGTCTTATAATCACACATTAATATACCTATAGAAATATTTGATGATATTTAATACCAAATAACTAAGGGCCATAAGTATCACATACAAACCTTAGGGTAGGTGTTGCAGCTGAATGGGATCAAGTTGATTAAAATTTTGCTTATAGTTATTACACTTTTCAGAAATTTTAAGGTCTTGCAATGATGGATAATGGAATGCTGTATCATAAATGTTAGTCAGTATAAAAATACATCTTTAATTCATGATATCATCTATCTTGTGTTTCAAGATCCACTATTGACTGAGGATTCTGAAGAATTAATGAACATATAATGCCACTTTACATACTCATGAAATTAGAATCAATAACTCATTGAAATGACAATACTTGGTGATAGATGCAGCATTCGTATGTTCTATTTACACGTAATGGATTTTTATCCAGGCAACTAAGGCGCAATTATCACAGTTTAAAATAGCTCTGCAAAGGTCAGCTGAAATGCTGGACCTGCTTGACCCAAGCTAATGAAGCAAATGCTGGTTCTTGAGTAATAATGCTGACTGCAGGTTTACCCCAGCCTTGTAACCATGGGGCTTTTGGTCAGAAAGTTTTCTTCATCTCCACACAGAAACAAAGTCAATGACACTTGTTTATAAACTATCCTCCAACGTTCCAAAATAATAATAACGAATCTGTAAACCTAGAAGGTAGGCTCATTGTCGGCACTGTTGTGTACAAGCCCGCTCATGCTCTTTCTGATTCAAAAGTTATCAAACATCAACTCCCCAGGGCCCGAAGAGCCACACCCATAAGGTATCCAGGGTGTCTTAGACACTTTCTCTCTAGTAAAACCATGTCTAACATGGATCTGAACGTGACTCATAACTGTGTTTGTACCTATCTTATTTGGCTATATAATATGTAGTTTGGCTCTCTAGTCACATATACTGGATAGTAAAACATGAACTTTGAGTGGTGCTTTTTATCTTCGTTTCATGTGGTTTTTCAAAGGGCTTCAAAATCAATCCTCATTTCAGCCCCAGTTATGCTGGCATTTTAGATCTCCCCGGTTGCAGGACTTACTGCAGCACTTCAGCCTTGGTATTTGTGACAAACTCATTACATGAGAAAATCTAAACTATTTGTGAATGGATGACAGTGTGATTCTAATTATTGCAAATAAGGCTTTGCCCCTTAAACCTTCAGAACGACTCTTTGCAGCTCCTGCAAATAATGCAGCAAATAATGCAGACTTCATTATTTCACCATATATACCCAACCCATCCACACAGCAGCCCAACCTTAAGCATCGAGGAAAGCTGAGAGGTGTCCATATTTAAGTCTGTCTGTGGTACATAAAAATCATACTGTAAGTCAGAGACACCTACAGTCACCTGGTTAGCATTTTTTAAAATTTATCAATGGATACGTGTCTGTCCCATAATAGCAATTACCTCAGGTGCTAGTGATCAGCCTAGTCAACACTGTGGCACAGCTCCAGAAAGAACAGTGTAAATGAATTATTGTAATCATTTGGAGACACTGGTGACTTGGAACGGGGTCTGGCAACATCTCAACCCCTGTTAGCAGTGCAGCCAATGGCTTTCTACCCAAATGGCTGCTATGCATATTCATACACGGAAAAAAAGGTAGACCTTCCTTCTCAAGGAAACATGGACTGTCCTTTCCTTCCCCGAGGGAGCCAAGCTTCCCCTAGGGTTGTAAACATTGAAATTAACGGCCCCTGAATATACTTGAGTAGAAAAATATCGCTGAAGTGAATTGAAGAGCCTTAAATTTCAAGAGAAAAACAAGATTTTAAAAACTGAGGAAGTGATGGCCAGAACCGTGGGCCACATCTAATACTGATATTATTAGCTTTCACTTGCGAAGTCATCTGTACCCATCATTTATGACACACTCACAAATGGTATTCCTTGGATTAGCTACGCTGTGAGTTGTGCCTGAAGTCACAGAACATTTGGTGCTGTTCTTTTTTATTCTGCTCAGAAAATTTAGAAGTTTCCACCTGCTACCTTGAAAATAAAATTAGGTCATCTATGTTCCATAAAAACTTAAATGGAAGCCAGATTGCTATTTGAAGGCAAAATATTTATGTTTTGATAATTACATCACCTCTAAGTTGGAATGTTTAGCATGAAACACTTCAAGAGAGAAAGCACCTGCAAGGGACTGTTCCCAAACTGCTTCTGAACAGCAATTAGGAGTGAAAAGGTGATCTGTAAGTTACCATATGGGCTACTTCTAAGAGCTTCCTTGGGTACCAGCTTCTTGGTAGCTGTCTTAGGGTTTCTATTGGTGTGAAGAGACACTGTGATCACATCAACTCTTAGAAGGAAACATTTAATTAGGCTGACTTAGAGTTCAGAGGTTTAGCCTGTTATATTCACAGGGGAAGCATAACAGCACAGAGGTAGACATGGTGCAAGAGAGGGAGCTGAGAGTTCTACATCCAGTTCAGCAGGCAGCAGGAAGAGAATGAGACACTGAGCCTGGCTTGAGCATCAGAGACCTCAAAGCCCACCCCCAGTGACGCACTTTCTTAAACAAAGCCACACCTCCTAATAGTGCTACTCCCTATGGGCCTATGGAGGCCATTTTTATTCAAATCACCAGGGTAACCTAGAGCCTTCCCTGTTAAGCATTGTGAGGGAATGGTGGCCTTTACACACACACACACACACACACACACACACACACACACACACACACACACGTGTACATGCATTATAGGCCAGCATCTGCATATAAGAGAGACTATATAGTTCTTGTCTTTCTGAATTTGGGCCACCTCACTTGGTATTATGCTTTTCAGATTTATCCATTTTACTGAAAATGTCATGATTCCTTATTTTGTGCAGTTGAATAATACTCTATAGTGTATATGTACCATATTTTCATTATCCATTTTTTCTGTTGATGGAGTTCTAAGCTGCTTCCATTTTCTTTCTAGTGTGGGTAATCTGGTAGTGTGTGCTTGTGTGTGCAGGTCTCTCTCTGGAGAGATAGAGCATCTTTTGGGCCCAGGCTTAGGAATAGAATATTTGGGTCATGTTTCTTCTGTTTTTAATTATTTGAGAAACTATAGTGATTTAAACTCTCATTATCAATGGATAAGGATTTCTCTTTCCACATGTCCTCTCCCACATTTGCTGTGGTGATAGCCATTCTGATGGAGGTGATTAAGTAGTTTTAATTTTCACTTCTCTGATGGATAGTGATGTTAATCTTTCAAAAATATCTTCTAGTCATTTGCATTTCTTCTTTTAAGAACTATTTTATTAGCCTAGTTGTTATTGGCAGTTTTGTTTCTTTGGTGCTTTAAAACAAAATTCTTTGTAAATTCTGGATATTAACCCCTTGTGCTGGCTGGATTCTTTTCTTATTTTTCTTTTCCTTCCTTCCTTCCTTCCTTCCTTCCTTCCTTCCTTCCTTTCTTTCTTTCTTTTTTCTTTTTTCTTTTTTGTCAACTTGACATAGCTAATATCAACTTGATACAAGCTAATGTCATTTAGGAAGAAAGATCCTCAATTGGAAAAATGTCTCCATCAAATTAATTTGTAAGCAAGTCTATGGGACATTTTCTTAATTCATGATTGATGGGGGAGGGCCCAGCCCAGTAGGCCATGCCATCTTGGGTTGTATAAGAAAGCATGCTGAGCAAGCCTTGAGGAGTAAGCTTAAAAGAAGTGTAACTCCATGGCCTTTGATTCTATTTCTGCCTCAGGTCCTTACCCTGATTTTTGTTATGGCAGACAATAAGACCTGAGTTGAAATAGCTTTCTTTCCCAAGTTGCTTTTGGGTCACGGTATTTATCACAGCAGTAGAAGGTAATCTAAGACACCCTTACCTGACATGTAGCTGCTGAAGACTGTCTCCTATTCTACAAGCTGTGCCGATTATTTCTTTTGCTGTACAATCTTTTTTAACTTCTGCAGACCCATCTATTGACTTGTGGCATCGGTCCCTGTGATTCTGGACTCTGTTCAGAAAGTTCCTCTCTTCATCAGTATCTTGAACAGCAGGCCCTCAGTTTTCCTCTAGCAGCCTCAGCTGTTTCTTTTTTGTTTGTTTGTTTGTTTGTTTGTTTTTTAAGTTTTAAATTAAAGTATTTAGTACACTCTGTTGGTTTTTGTACAGGGTAAAAATATGAATCTAATTTCACTTTTCTATAGATAGATGTCCAATTTTTTCAGCACCATTTATTTATTAGAATGTCTTCTTTATGCACTGCATTATTTTTTTGCTGCCATTGTGAAAAATATAGGTGGCTATAGCATTGTCAGTTTATTTGTGCATTCTCTATTCTGTTCATCTTGTCCATCCATCTGTTTGAACACACTGAGAAGATCAAACATCATGACTAAGTTGGCCTCAAGTCAGAAATGCAAGGTTGGTTCAACATACACATGTAAATCAATAAATGTAACCTATTATATTTAAAAAAAAACTTAAGGACAGAAATCACACAATCATCTCAATTAGGTGCTGAAATATCATTTGGCAAAGTTCAACAAGCTTCATTCCAAAATTCTGGAGACACTAAGAATAGATAGAGTATACCTTAATAAAGGCTAGATGCTACAACCTATAGCTAACGGTATATTAAATAAAAATAAGCTGAGAGCACTTCCTCCTTTAAGGTCTATAAGAAACCAACGTCAGGGATGCTTGTTTATAAAGTATCCCCCTAGGACCAACAATAATAATAACACTTTTATTTATGAGCCTTGTAGGCATATTCATTGTCAACACAATTGTGTACAAGCCTGGTCACTCTTTTCCTGATTCAAAAATTATCAAATATCAATTCTGCAAGGCCTGAAGAGTTAAGCCAAGTAAGGTAGCCCTTTCTAAGACTGATGGTTCCATTATACTTGTCCATTATACTACACAGGGCAATCTTGTTCACAGGACAGTCTACATCTAGCTCTTAGAAGGGCTTTGAAGATGAGATTTAATATATTGAACCACATTTAGCTACATTTCAGTAATTCATGGGAGAAGCAAGGACTTGCTTGTCACAGTTCTTGAAAAGGTATGTTTTCTGTCTTTATGCTATTACTGTATTGATGTTGATTAAAATATTTAGATAATTTTATTATTTATTAAATTTCTCTGTTGAAGAAGAAGAGGAGGAAGAAAAGGAAAGAGAAGAAGGAGAAAAAGAAGAGAAGGAAATCTCCTTAAGATATCTGCATTCCTGGCCCCTTGCCGTAAAAAATTGCACTTTTATTTTTTTTTTTTTGTCTCTGTATACTTAGAGCCTCAGCATAAGCGCTGAGAACATTTGGTGTTTAATGTAAGTTTGAGGGTTAACTACATTTAAAATGAATGAATATGCAAGCCTACTAATAGACAGGAAAGTAGATGCTGAAAGCCTGTGATTAGGTGCAGTAAGAAAATCAAAGAGGGAGGGGGGTGAAAAGCCACTTTGTTAGCTATGAGCTAGCGGCTGTAGGTGGTAGATCCTCAGAGAAGTCTTGGATAGCAGGAGGTCAAAGCCAGCCAGGTGTGGAGGGGGAAGGGGCTTCTGTAAACATTTGGTGTGCTGAGTTCATACTTGGCAGAGAAGGGTGTGTTTTCTGGCAGCTTAGTGACTAACGGAATCTGAGAGCTCGTGAGTGCTGCTCTAATCCAACTCTTCATTTTATAAATGAGAAGACTGAGGTTTATTAAGTTATTGGAAGGGTGGAACTTGATTCTAATAACCTCTCCACTCTTCCAAATGCCTGAACTGTATTTGCAAGGCAGGACAAAATGAACGGCAATAATGTCTTTGTGCATCTATCGTGTGCTTTTTGTATATATTTGCCTTTGTGGTTCCATGGGTAGAATAATAAAATAGAGCAATCTTCAGATATTCTAATAGATACTAGAAATTGTTATCAGGACAAAGAATAGGGCATTTTGATTTCTTGATCCTCTCAAAGCTATAGCAACTCTGACTTGGAGTCATTAGCATTTGCTTGGCTACCACCCAAGCCAAAACCTGACCCTATTGGCAGAAATAAATCAGTCAAGAAACTAAAAATACAGGTAGCCAAGTCTACGTAAAGTGAAACAAGGCCAGAACATTCCAACAAGCTGTCACCAGTTGAAGAGAGAAAGAGTGAAATGATATACAAAATAATAAAACTTTCCTACTACAGAAAGTAAGTGGATAATTTTCAGGTAGTTTGAAGAAAGTATTTCTCGCTTTCACACCAGAATTTGAGGCTAATTCCATAGAAAGCTGGTTCTACAGGATTAGTATAAGGGTCTAAGATTCCATTATGAGTAAATGTGTCAGATCTAGAACTAAGTAAATTGTAGAGAATCAGGGCAAGGAAGGGCATATAGGCAGGGATAGGAGGAGGACGCTGAGATCTCTTCAAACTCTTCAAAAGATGTTGCAGTTTGGTGGAACCCAAAGGAATTAAACTTCATTCTTAAAATATGAGATATAGCTTCATAGTTGTTTCTAAATGAAAGCTGAGCACTGTTCTTCGTGTCCTCACTGCACTGGCCAGCAATGGGTTTGATGCCCTCATAGGAAGCAGAGAGCTCCTGTTTTTCCATGTTCATGTTATTGTCATTGTCTCTCTGTGAATAAAGCTTAAATTCTTAGCATCTTCTTTGAAAACTTTAAGCTGTTCTCCCAACAAGTTAGCATTCACTCCTCAGGGAGCGAAGGGAGCCCTGTGTGTGTGCTATAGACAAAGACCGTGCTTCCTCAGCCCCATGGGACTTGGCAAAGCCTTCCTCTGGTGGCCGTGCAGATGTTGACAGGGGCACAGAAAGCAGTGACTGCAGCTTCCCTCTCCCTGCTGTTTACTGCCTGAGATTTCCCACTTGTCATTGCTGCCATCACCTACAGGGACTCTCCAGAGAGCTTCCAGATGGTTAGTGACAGACTGCGACCTCACTGGTGTTTCCTGTCCTGATCAGTTTCTGCAGCCCTATGCCCTGCTGATGGCTACTGTGGGACTGTCCAGACTCTGAATGGGTAAGCAAGTTCAATACATTTCTCTTACAATTACATATGTATTCTATTGATCCCTTTTCTCCAGAGAACCCTAATGCAAAGGAAGAACCAAAGTTTTTCTCCCCATCCAATTAATTTATGCAGGATAAACATTAATTTTTCTGAAATACTATCTTTTATCTATCATTCTCATGGTGCCAAATCTCTTTTTTCTGACTTTATTTTTATTTCTCTTCTCTTCCATTTTTCCTTCCTTCTTTCCTTCTTCCTTCATTTCTCTCTCTCTTTCTTTTTCCTTTTTTAGACAGGATCTCATATAAACCAGGCTGGCCTCAAACTCAGTACATAGCTGAAGATGGCCTTGATTTTCTCATTCTCCTGCTTCTCCTCCAGTTCCAATTATTAAGACTATAGATGTGTGCCATGCCTGATTTATTCAGTGCTGGCAATTGAAGCTACTCTTTCATGCATGCTAGACAAGCACTACTCTGTATAGGCTATTCCAACCTTTTAAAAAATACTTTTTAAAATTAACCTTAAGATTTTTTTACATAGTTGGTAAGCACTCTACCACTGAACCACATATCTGCAGCACAAACATGCCTATACTTTTAATGGCTTCCAATGGCCGACAAAAACAAACAAACAAACAAACAAAAAATAAATTAAAAAAAACCCTAAACTTCTCTGGTATTAGATAGTCAGCCTACTGTCCCACTCTTGTCCTCTGTTACTCCACAGGACAGGCATGCTAAGCGAGCTACTCAATAACCTAAAGCGTGTCACAGTCTCAGCTCTCCACCTTGCTTATATTGCTTTTGACTTACTGAAGCTCCAGCCATTCCCTGTACCTGCTTACTCTTTGGACAAATATTCGTGATGTTCGTAAGAACCCAGAAGTAAGACAAGCATAGTTCCCATCTCAAGGATCTTTAAACTCTGACTTGTTAAACGTCATGCCAAAATATACGCCATTATGATGACCATAGAGGACTTCCCTCAGTAGAGTGATTTCTGATATGAGACATAAAGCGTTAAGAGGGTTTAGCTTGGCCGAGGAGCAGTCTATGAAGAAAGAAACACGTACATACCTTAAGCCATTTTCATATCCCACTCACCTTTCCAGTCTAAACTCAATATGCAATCCCTCATCAAGTTGTTCCTCAACTCTGGGGTCAACATCGGCAAACTACTTCCTCTTCTGAACTTCCTGAAACTAATTCTGTGCCACATTTCTCAGTTCTTTGTCGCATTTTGTCTCCTAGCTTACCACCAATGGGCATTGCTTTAGCTTGCCGCCTAGGGGATATCATGATAGAACTAAGTCTTCATGCCTTACGAGCACTGCCAAAGCCCAGGAGAAGCTCAAAAATTCAAATTAAAAGCATGTATAACTAAATGAACATACTGATTAGTGCACGTTCCGTTGAAGTTACAGGGATAGCCAGTGAGCCTCAACCGAAGCCACTGCCGCTGTACCAAAGATGCTGTGTTATTGCTCTTTATAATCAAAAAGATACGCTCCATTTTGATAGCATAGATCCTGCCTCTCAAATCCATCAAAAAAGCATTAGAGTGGATGAGCAATTAGGAAGAGCTGTGTTTGTTCATAGTGCTACAAGAAGGCCCTACTCTACATAATAGGTCTTAGATTGCATACAGTATTCTCAATAATAGCTCTAAAGGGAAGATGCTGTCTTCTGTAAGCTATGGCACACTCTCAATAAAAAAAAGAAACTCTCCTCACTAGCCTCCAGGAAGAAGAGCCTTCAATAGATAGCTGACGGAAGATAGGCCAACAGACAGCTCCGATTTTCCACCAACTAAAATTTAGAAATGGACACCACCTGTCTGTTCACATCAAATCCTCTTTGCCCTGCCCCAGGGTCTGGCAACACTGCCCTCTGCAACTCCTGCTTCCTCCATCTTGGTTCTTTAAGCCCCTTGCACAGGAGAGAGGCATAGGAGAACTCTGTGATTCACACTGCAGTTCCTGTTCTCTCCATTCCTTGGACTTCAGATGAAGTTCCAGAACAAGCAATGTTTTGCTCGACATAAGTAATGAAATGATTTTTGCTGTGGGTGTCAAAAGAAAAGCCATCAGACTGTGCCTACATGAAGAAAGGCCAGATGATAAACAAGTTTGCTTTGGTTCAGTGAATGCCTCTGAGTACCTGCTAAGCTGCATTGCATCCACTGCAGGCTACAAATACAGAGGCAGATGAAATATCTTCTCTGATTCAAAGGTGCTTATTATCTAGCAGAGGATTCAGACACCTTGGTAAGTGATTGCTACTCCATTCTGTGAGTACGGGGGCGGGGGAAGGAGAGGGGAAAGGAGAGGAAGGGAAGCCCACCCTGCCTAAGGGTGAGAAAGAAGGTACAGGCGAAAATGGATGTGCTGATGTTGTAATCCCATATTGTAAATGTAAATAGTTCTCTGTAAAATGAGGACACTATTTCAGGGAAACAGCTCCCAGTGGTTCAAATGAGGGTTCCACAACCCAGATGAAGCCAAATCACTGTGATATTTAATTATTTTGATAAATTCATATTTTTATTATACACACACACATCTGTGTGTGTGTGTGTGTGTGTGTGTGTGTGTATGAGCAATTCACACTCATGTGTGTTAGCACACCCATTTGGAAGTCAGAAGCCAACTCATAAAAGTCAGTCTGAAGGACGGAATTCAAGCCAGAGGCTTGGCTGCAAGTGCCTTTACCTGCCGTGCCATCTTGCCAGCTTGAGCTTTCCTTAATCACACAGAACAGGCAACACTCAAAGCTCTATGAGCAGATTCTGAAATCCGAGATTATCTTGACTTGCTTAAAGCAATGTTTATGTCCCTTGGCCATTTGGCTGGATAATTACTGTTATGAGCTAGCCCGTGTATTACAGGAGGTTTAGCCCCTGCCCATCATGCCAGTGGCGCCCACTCTTCATCTCACTGGGACAAGAGAAGACTCCTAAAAATCTCAAAATTGCCTCTGGTTGAGAACCGCAAGTTAGAGCGTGAGAATGAACACAATCAAGTCAGTTTCTTTTCTTTCTTTCCTTCTTTCTTTCTTTCTTTCTTTCTTTCTTTCTTTCTTTCTTTCTTTCTTTCTTTCTTTCTTTCTTTTTAGCTGATAGCAAGTTCTTGTGCAAGGCCTCTCTAATAGCCAGGGACCTGTCCTCATTATCATGGTTACATCTCTCCTTGGGCAATAGCTACCTGACATACAATGGCCCGAATCCTCATTTCACTTTCCACTTCTCTTACTCAGCCTAGAAAAGCAATCCAGCTGGACTTTCAAAATAAGTCACCCCTCGGCCTCTTTAATGGACTATCAGGGAAGTAGGTGTGTCCTTTATCTGTTCCTTTTCCTTTTCTGAATAGCACTCGGTGTGAAGGTGGTTGCTGGGGCTCAAGCGCCCATACTTCCTTATGAGGTGACAGGAAAGCCCTAAATGTCAGCAGAACAGGTGGGAAAGATAAGCCATGCTCTGAGGAAGCCTTGTGACCCTCAGTGACTACCTACAAGCCATCCCGGGGTTCTGCTTTCTCACTGCTGCCATCAGAGGTTGTCCCTCAGATGCACCTGGCGTTGACCAGAATCATTACCCAAAGCAGATAATCATATATTTCTAAAAGTCTTGGGAGGTATCTGTTAGGAAGTTCAGACAGTTTTTTCTACCAGGATCTTTAGGGGAAATCCCATCCCCACCTCTTCTCTTCCATTACAGCACGAGAGTTTTATCTCACAATAAGCCTCCCACCTTCTTTCACTCCAATACTGCAGTCAGTGGCTCACATTAGCTCTATTGTTATGAACCAGTTCCTAAAAGCTGAAATGTCTTTGTATCCACCAGACACATAAGAATGAAATGAGAAAGCCTATTGTTGGCAGAATTGGGGTGGGAGGGCAGTATGCTTTCTGTATTTATGGTGTAAGTGTGACATATTGCTGTGTTCTTAAGAGTCATTTATTAATAACTACAGTATTGAAAAGTTCCTGCATGTTTTCATCCATCTATCTGTTTCTAAGAAATAAAATCGATACCATGTGTAAGGATATTTATTGCGTTTTTCTCAAGAGAGGAAATATTTCTTATAAAATGAATAGCCAAAGATATCTAAGGTCCACAAGGATAGTGTTGGCATTTAAAATGATAGGACTTGGATGTGGGAAGATGATAAAGTGCCTGTCACAGCCTGGGAACCTGATCTGCATCCTCTGTGGTCATGTAAAGGAAATATTCTCACCACAGTATTTACAGTCCCAGCAGTGGGGAGGTGGAGGCAGGAAGACCCCGGAACTCACTAGGCAGTCACCCAGTCTTGACAAATTGTTAGCTCTAGGTTCAGTAAAAGACCATGCCTCAAAAATAAATAATAATAATGAAGAGGAGAGAGACTGAGGAAGAAACCCAATGTTAACCTCGGACCTTCACATGCACACAAAGATATGTGTGCACACAAAACAAAGGGAAATACAATAAAACATATTTTTTTTTAGGATGGGACAAAATTGCCTGGGACAAGTTGCAAAAGAAAAAAAAAGGAGATGCAAAGATTGAGCCCTGCAACTTCTTAGGACTCAAGGATTAAGAAAATGAGGCAAGAAGAAGAGGAGGAGGAGGAGGAGGAGGAGGAAGAGGAGAAAGCAGCAGCAGCCATGGCCAGTCATGTGAGCACAGAGCAAGGACAGTGGTTTGTCAGCATCTAAGGCAAGGAAGACTTTGCATCAGATGAGAGCGAGTCCAGGCTAAATGCTGCTAATGGTTGAGTAGGGTGAAGGCACATGAGGATCACTGCAGCATGGCAATGGTGGAGGGAGTTATCGGTAGACACCATCACCTGCCTTCAGTGGTTTCAAGAAAGAATAGAGGTTAGCAAGCACAGAGGCCAACACAGGTAACTAGACTGAACCACAAAGAAAATGTGTCAGTTGGTTAACAGGGAGATTTTGTTGAGTACAAGATGTCGCAGCCTATTTTTAGAGAAGAAAATGTTACAGCAGAGAACAAAAATAGGCGGCCTGAGGGAGGAGGGTCACCTCACAGAGGGGTGAACCTCAGACGGGAGCCAGGACAACACACCTGCTCCCCCCCCCCATGGAAGCCAGAACAGATGGGCACCGAGGAAAGTATGACAGCACATTTGGTGGTGAACGTAGGAGAAAGTCTCCCCTGATGGCTTTGGTCAACATCCAGCTGAATTGCACCCGAGAAAGCAAACTCAGCTGAAACCAGAAGAACTGCAAAGTCTAACTAGTCAGCCCACAGACACATGAGCTACATGCTTCTGTTAAGCAACTGAATGTTGGATGGGGCACTACATGTTATTACCATAGTAACAGACAACTGATGTTAGGGGTGGTCCAAGTCTCACGGTGCCTGCAGAACTGCCTCCTTTGCTTACAACACGTGTTCCATGATACATACCATCGGCTGTACCATTTGCCTGCACTCTCTGTCAGCTGCTGCCAGAACCAGGGCTGCAAGGGAGAGCTGCCTACACTTGCCTTTGCATACACGCATGGATCTGAGTTATAAATTCCTACAAGCAGAATTTCTGGGTCTCTGTGTAACTGTGATACAAATTCTGATAGCTACAGGGATATTGAGAAGAAGACAGCCAGAAATTATATTTACATGCTTGCCAACAATTTTTTTTTACTTAACTTCCTGTCAAGTTTCTTTTCCAGTTGATGTAGCATATAAAAAATGTAAATGACTACATATGTGTCATTTTATCCATCTTAGAGTAAGGTTCTAGAATGAACTTACCAACCCCTCTGGTGCTGTTGAGAGTTCAGAATCTTTCTCAGTGTAATCAGTCCTGCCTTGAGAGGCAAGAAGACCTTCTGGATTCACACCATTCCCCAGTGGTTCTACATTGTCAGTGGCATCTTTAGCCTCTCAGGAAATGTCGGTCATTTATAGTTGATGTACCATAAGACAGGTAGGAAGGGTGACTGACCACATATTTGCAAAGACATGTTCATAAATAGCAACGGTGAAGGATGGTTAGAAGGAATGGGCAAGGAAGAAGAAAATTAAAGAGAGAGCTTGAGATAGATAGGATTTCTGGAGTCACTTGCTGTGATCTCTACCATGTTTGGTCATTTGAACCTCTCAAGGAATTTTGTGTTAGCCACAATTTACTTCTTAATTTTTTTTAACTTCACACAAGTATGTATTTATATCAGTTTCCCCTCCCTTTAATTTCTCCAACTCCTTCCATGTCTTCATCCCTTCCCAGCTCCCTCTCATAATGATGGTATCTATTTCTTCATTTATGATTTATAACACATCAATGATAAGTACACATATATTCATGTCAATTAAGTGTTACTTCTATGTATATGTTTATAGGACTGACAGTTTCATATTGAATCATCCGTGAGGGGACTCTTCTCTGGGGAGGTGGATTCTCTCTCTGAGCAGTCATTAATTTCCTGTAGCTCTTCATCGAGGGGTAAGCCCCTGTGAGATTACCCTCAACTATGTTGGCATATCAACTGGTGGTACCATTGTTCAGGTCTTGTTGAGACAACCACAGTTTACTTTTAGACACACTTTAGAACAACCAGTGTAACACACATGCTAGGCAGGCATTTTCACCTCATCATTGGTCAGGTGCTCTACGCTGACATCCTCTCAGGTCTAAGAGCTGTAGCAGCATAAAAGAAAAAGCAGTTTGAAGTCATGATGATAATGGGGAAGAGTGTTAAATATAGAAGGGGCAAACTGCACATGATGGGGTGATACAATTCTTGAGGGTAAATTCTGGGCCTTTACAGCTTTTCTTTGTCATAATACCAAACCAAACACACGCCCAGGATGTTTTTGTAATTATTCAACGTGCTGTTCACTTTTAAAATGTGAAATGACAACAGAAGTTCATCTCTGGTAAGGGTTAGATTTGACATCCACACAGTGGTAGGATTGCCATTTTCTAAATTCGCCCAAGCTCCCAGCTTTACTGCTTTTTATGCAAAGGGCAACTAGCTTAGTTGGCTTAGAGCTTTCTGATATTCAAGCATTGTTTGTGGTGCGTATAACTAAATTACACTTGAAATAATAATCCTCTCTGAAGTTAACAGGTCTCTGGGAAAAAAGAATATGGATGCCTGAAGAGAACTGAGGTGACAAAGTACAGACGCTTAATGTAGTCTTTTATCTTCCATTTAAATGGGCCTAAGAGTAAGTGGCTTGTGAGAGTTAACCTTCTTGTAATGGGTAATATTTTCTGGACGGCTCAGGAAAACACAGTGTCTTTAAGCTCTGAGTTGAAGTCCTTAAATAAAGCACCAAGTTGAAAAGACATATTTGAATTGAGCTGTTCATTGTCTTCATTTCTATGGCTTTCCCACTTAGAGTGTTTTTTTTTTCCTCTTTCATGCATAATAAACCTTAGTTATGAGGGAAGGAGACTGGCAGGAAAGACAACTGGGCCATTCAGAGCTTCTAGTGGGCTCATCAGATAATCACAAAACATTGGTGTCATTGAGCTGGAGTCTGCGGAGAGAAAGACAGAAGGACATGGCCACGGGCTCAGAGGCTAGGCTGCGACTCTGCAGCAGCCCTTTTTGAACAATTATTCAAACAATTGTTTTCTTCTTTCTGGGAAACAACCAGCTATTTGAGTCAATTTTGAAACAAATGGTTGTTTTGACTTCAGGCTTTCTACCCCAAGGCTGAACTGAAGCTTGCATTTTGCTACGGCTATGTTCAATTCACTACTAAATTGACATCTGGTTAGAGAGACACACAGCTGCCAGTTATGTTCCAGAGGCAGCACATTAGTGCTGGCTTACTTTGTGGCCTTCACAGGAGAAAGAGGATGTATACCAGTGATTGCCCTGCATGGATACACTACAAATGCCAGGGATGGCTGTACGCAATTTGCTTGTGTGTTTGCCTGATTTTTTGTTGTCGTTGTTTTGATACAGGATTTCTCTGTGTAAGCCTGGCTGTCCTGGACTTGCTCTGTAGACCAGGCTGGCCTCAAACTCCCTGAGTGCTGGGATTACAGGCGTGCTCCACCAAGACTGGATTTTTTTTTAACTATTGGAGAGTTCTGACACAGAGCCCTTGCCTGATACTGCCTCTAAGGTCTACTTTCTTTCTGGAGTACCTTGGTTGCCCCATCCAGCAGCTCAGAGTCATTGCCTTTGGTCTCATCCCATTTTAGTATCTTACGCATCAAGCCTAGCTCTAGTCCCAGCTCCCACCAGTCTTTTCTAACTCAGTTAAAGCCTGTTGATGCTAAAGGAGGGTTGTGGTCAAGCCAGGGTTTCTGCTGTCCACCTCCCTGAGCTCCGCTGTCTGCCTCCTGGGGCCTACAGCAGATGCAGTCGCTGGTACCAATCACGGTGCTCACTTCTAATCTGAGCACCTGAGAGGCCGAAGCTGGAGGAGGAGAAGGCCAAGCTCTCAGCCGCACTGTGAGTTTGAAGCCGGTCTTAACACCACCACCACCAGAGATAGGTAGGATGGCTTGACAGTAAGCACCTGCTTCAGAAGTATGAGGACCTAAGTTGGGATTCCCCACACCCACATAACAATTTGTGCCTAGTTCTGCACACACCTTGACACCAGTGATGGGGCTCGTTGGCTGCTACACTACCCAAATAAACTGAGCTGCAAGTTCAAGGAAAGACTCTGACACAATGGAATACGGCAGAGTGATAGAAGAGGGCACACACACACATGCACGCACGCACGCATGCACACACCAGTAAAGGACCAAGGTGTAGCTCAGTGGTAGAATGCTTTTTTAGTTTATTTAATGTTCAGGTTTCAATACCCCAAACGACAGATAACACACAAAAACACACAGACACACACGCATACACTCATTTACACATACATGCACATACATGCACACATATCAACAACATAGAAAAATGGTGTCAGTAGGTTAAAAAAAATAAATCCAAGCTGTCAGTAATCTGGTAGTTTGTTCTTTTTTGCTTATTTTATTTCACTGTCGTGTGTGTGTGTGTGTGTGTGTGTGTGTGTGTGTGTGATAATATGTGATAATACATTGTTCTAAAAGGAATTGATTCTCATCCATTTATTCTGTTCATACCGGCCATGTTTCCATGTCCGAACTATCTAAAGTGGTCCATATCAGTGACTCTGTCCTTATGTCTTTCTTGTCTATGTATCTGTCTCATGGTTGCCTAGACTCCAACTGTCTTATTCTTTTGTCTATCATAACAGTATTTTGTCGTATCTTAATACAAGACAGACAGTGAAGCAGTGCCATTGCCATGCCAGTTTGGAATGGTTGATTGAAGACAGTGTCTGCACAGCTGTGTCTAGCTCCATGGAGACTAGGGGCTGACAAACAGAGCCTTCCAGGTATCTACAAGTATTTATTCTCTCTCCCAGTTCCAGGGCATGTTTGGGCTTTTGGCTGAACTTTATGCATCCATTGGCGCTTAGCATTCATCTGAGTGGTTAGGGGTTTCCCTGCCCTGAGCAGCAGAAAAGAGTTTTTCACAGGGTAATTTTTATAGTTGTCCATAAAAGGGCCTCTAGTGACAACCAGCTTGACAACCACAAGAGGTCTGTGATGACTGAGGCCAAGGCAGAGAAGCAAAGGTTACGAGGCAGAGAACTCCAGCTCACTTCCCCTTGGTTGCACTAATGGCCCTCATGCCACACGGAGCACTTGGAGACTGCGAGGAGGCGGAATGGTTTCCATGGTGATGAAAAAGCCTCAGCTGGACCCCAGCCTCTTGGAGATGGTCATCCATCCGCTGGCTACCCGTGTGCTTCCCTCTAGCCAGCCTTAGCAAGCTAGTGAATCTGGAAAGCATGCTGCCATGAATTGGTCTCTGGAGTGCTTTGTGGATATCATTCATCCTTTTCAATGGTTCCTTCCAGGAAAGGAGTTCTGCCTATTCATGGGCTTCTTGTTAATGACAGTGCTTTGTGTACACCGTTGCTAACAGCAAGCTTTCACACATGCACACACTTCGGCCATGAAGCATGCATTTTTCTCTTGCTATGGGTCTGAGGTACTAGGTAGCAGGGAAGGGTACATCCAGAAGACATAAATTCTCCACGTATTATAGTTGTATGTTTAGGGACATGTCAATATCTTTGTCTTCATCTATAAAAAAATGGTTATCTCATTGTCCTGTCTACTTGGCAGAGATTTTTTTCCTTTAATATAAACTAAAGACATACTCCTCAAATTTCTTTCTAAAGTATAAATTGTATATAAATGTTTTTTAATATTCCTTTGCAAAGCTAGTCACTCTACACTATACTGTGGGGTGTTAATCATCTTGTAAAAGGCTCTGATTGCCCCTTGTGACACCTGACCAAGGACTAACAGACTTAGAGCAATGATTCCACATGATTATTACTTATCTGAAATCTTCTGCATCATTCCACCGAGTGCTGCCTGATTGCTTGGCAATGGCCATCAATCCAGCAAAACTCAAGAGGAAGACATTAACAGGGCCAACTTCCAAAAGTTAAAGGACAGACCATCTCATGAGATCATTGGCATGCCCGCCATATTACTCAGAGACTTTTATCATTACCATCCAATTTGCAACAATAAGGATAGTACCTGAGGACATTATGCTGACAAAAGAAGCCAGACACAGAAAGATAGGTACTGGATCGTTCTAGGGAACAGTCAGGAAAGCAGAATGCTTTGCCTTCTCTTCTTGTGATAAAGACTATGGCCAGAGTAACTTTGGAAGGAAAGGATTTTCCATCTCACAGGTTACAGTCCATCCTTGAAACCAAGGAACCGAAATCAGTTGCCTGAAGCATAGCCTGGAGGAATGCTGCTTATGGGTCTGTTTGCTGTGGCATTCACCTGCTTGCTACTGAAGGTTTGTTCAAGGCTGGAGACAGGAGGTCATCACTGGCATCTAGTTTTACATGCACAATCCCATGGAATTGTGCATTAGAGTGCTCCCTCTATGCTTCCCAACAGAGGAGCCATGCATCTTTTCTTCATGCTGTCAAAATGATACAAAAGAGAAAGACCAGGTGATTACTCACACCATCCCATAGCAAAGTGATGACCATGCTGCCCTTTGACCTCGTGCAAGGCTAAGACGCCACCCACAAAGGAGCACCACTTGAGCTGTTCTTGTGTACTGAGCCAAAGGGGTTCAAACCCAGGTAGAATGTGACTGTTGTGAAGAGGGATGCTTTCAGGGCAGTGAGTGTTTGGCAGTGAAGCAAACCATATCTCCGATGGTCTCTTCCTCTTCTGTACCCTTTAAAACAGTGTTGCTTTAGGTAACACAAGAACTTCATGTACTTTGCAGTTCGAATCACCTTCCAAAGGGGAAGAAAAATACCCTAACATTTCCCTCAGCCATTTTAAATTCATTTTCTGGACTCTTTCCCCTCTCACTCCTCTGCAATTGATAGATAATGTGTGCCAACAGTGTCAGGGTCCTAGAGGTTCCAGGAAAACTGTGAGTGCTTATGCAGCTTCACAACTGGGCGTCTGCTGGTTTCTACTTTAGTTTCAACTTGCGCTGAACTTTACCACATCGACAGCTGGAAAAACTGCCAATAGAATGTTTTCAGATCTGCTGGACCAACTGTAAAACAATTCAGAATAAAGCTAACTAATGACTCACTGGGTCTTTCCTAAGATTGCCACCACCAGGAATTTTAAACACTTAACTTCAGTGAGCAAACTAGCTGTTACAAACTTTGCATCTTTAAGTAAGGAGCCTGACTCCATCAAATCAGCTTGCATCACCATAATAAAGTTCCGTGGAATAGGCAATGGAATAGAAGAAGAGCAGGGGAGGAAGGGAGAGGGGGGGATTCTAGCCTCTTTTCCTCCTCTTTCTCATTCTAGCGTTTCCTCTTCCTCCTCCTCCCGCTCCTCCTCCTCTTCTTCCTCTTCTTTTTCTGCTTCAATCATCCAACTGACTCTGCCATTCTGCATGTAGTACACAGGAGATAAAACATGAGTGGCTTTAGTTCAAACAGCAGAAACAAAATACTGTGAGAGCCTCTTCCCCCACTCCCTGAACCAAAACAAAGTGGCCAAAATTTTAAACGAACACCATGCTTAACATCCAGCAGAAACTGGAGGTCTACTACAGCATACATAAAAAGAAAATTGGAACTAGCATCCTGCAGGACTCTTATATTCTCTAGAGAATATCTGTAATTACTCCCTGTCTTCCTCAAATGGAACAAAAAGCAGAATTTCAGCAACATTTAAGGAGCCAAAAGTAGAGAAAGGAAGGAAGACCTTAGGGAATGGTGAAAGGCTAAATTTCCCTTCTGACCCCCACCACTGCTTTGAAGAATGGTAAATAAAGGGCTAGGTATGGCTGTAGAAAGGGAAGCCGCAGCTATGTGTGTGTAGCACCGACTCAGGGCACACATATTTGCAGCTTAGATAAATAATATATTATGTATTCACATAGTATATATCTCATATGAATAGATGGTGTGTAACATCAAATGTATTTACACAGTGACAGTATTATATATGTATTTATATAGTATTATATAGTATATATCTCATATGACAGATGATATGAAACATCCTATGTATGTGCATAACGTATGTACATAGTTTCTCGGGTATTTACATGGTAGTATATATCTCATAGGAATAGATGATGTGTACATTATATGCATGTACATAATGATAGTTTTTGTCAGGAAGAAAACTCAGAAAAGCGGTGGGAAGATCGATTACACCTGTCACTATAAGCAAGAGTTAAGAACAGATCAAAGGTAAGCATGGTAAGAATGTGTAAGTAGTTAGAGAGCAGAGAGAAAAATCCCATTTCCTCCCTGCTTGTGATCTTCCACCAAGCCCCTCTACCTGGAAAACAAGAGGATGACTGTGCTTAGGCTTTTGCTTTTGTTTCCCATTGATTGGCATGAGGATGTACTGAGATGAAGGGAGAGCAGACAGAGAACGAACACCTGTGGTGATGGGCTCAAAGCCAAAGTTCTAAGGTTACATTTTCAACATGAAAAGGGCCCACAGTCTAAACACACTGACCACAAAACTAGGAAGGAGGCAAAATACAGTAGAGTGAGCTTTGCTGGGGAACTATGGCTTTCTCAAGGTATAGAGAACAAAACATACTCTTCAGGCAATTAAGCCTTGAAACAGATACACAGGATATTGACAAAGACAAGCTGAGAGGGTGAGAGAGAACATGACAGTAAAGAAAAATATTACAGACAGAAGAAGAATATCTGTGGTAGATTAAGATCCAACCTATGAGAAGACATAATTCAATTGGTCAGAATGAAATTTCCCATTACAAGCTCTCCTTCTAAGCCAAAATTCTTAAGAACTAAGCTAAGTAAGTAAAGGGAAGACAACAGCAAAAGATGACAGAGACAAGAATATGATTGGAGAAAGTGAAACACAAATGAAAGCTCAAGAGACTCAATTAAAGAAACAGCAAATTGAGATGAGAGTGTAATATCAGGATTTACTGTGTGCCAGAATCTGTTGGACATATTTTTGTATGTTAACACCCAGAAGCTCCACAAGAACTCTATAGCATGAGGAATGCTGATTTGTTGTTGTTGTTATATGCATGAATATAGAATACAGAATAGCCAAGGCCAGGACTGGCCAGGCTGTAGGATCTAAAAGAACAAAACCTTGCTCCCTAAATTTAGAGTGCAACCTTTTCCATCATGGTGGTAGGCTGTCCTCTAACTTTTGTGTGTTAGGAAGCTTTCTATTGCTGTGATAAAATACCCAAATCAACAACTTAAAATAAGGATCTGTTTACTTTGGCAAACCATTTTAGAGGTGTCATTCCCTGGCTTATGGACCCTGCTGTTTTAGGACCTACAGTAAAGCAGTGTGTTATGACAGGAGTCTATGGCCAAGAAAAGCTGCTTAGCTCATGACAGCCAGAGAGAGAGAGAGAGAGTGGAATGAAGGGGAGGGGAAGGACAGAGGAAGAAAGAGAAAAAGAGCTAAGGTTACCAATATTCTCATGACACATCTCTGGCGACCTACTTCCTCTAAGTAGACCCACCTCCAAACATGTTTCCCCCTCCCAATTACACCATCAACAGAGGACCCAGTCGTCAATGCCCGAGACTTTGAGGAGCACTCAAGATTCAAATTATAATTCTTGGGCTTCAATAAAGAGAAGGATCAAAACCCTAAGGGTGAGTGTAGCCTCTTTGAATGGTGAATCACCAGAACCCATTCCCTCACCAGTTTAAGAAGCCAAGTGAACATTGCACCACTGCCTATTACGTGATACCAACATTGGAAGTGTGTCTTACTCAGTGAGATAGGTAATTAATTACTCAAGACTTCTGTTATTCAAAGAAGATTTTGAATCAAAACATCCTCACAGGGTAGCTGCAGCGTATGCTTGAGGTTATTCAACTACTGAGTTTTAAGAGTTAGGATTCGAATCACATTCCAATCACTGTGCTAAAAACAAAACAAAACAAAACCGGAAGAAAACATTACTTCATTGACTCCAAAAGTGTCAGGAACACAGACCAAAAATCCTGAAGTATAATGACCAGAGATGAAAAAGAGGTAGAGATTAAATAAAAAATCAGTAGTATGGACAGTGGCTTCCAATCAGAGTGAAATTCAATTCATGAGACAGAGTAAAAATAGACCAGCAGATGCGATTCAACAAAAGGTTTCTAAAATGGGGTGTGAAGAGATGGCTCAGCACTTAAAGTGTTTGTCAGGCAAGCAGAAGGACTTGACTTGAGATCCCCAGGGCACGTACAAATGCAGCTAGGTATGGTAATCTACCTGGAAGGGAGAGACAGGTCCCTGGAGCAAGCTGGCTGACTCGACTAGTTGAATTGGGGAGCTACAGGTAGTTCAACTAAGACACCCTGCCTCGGTATATAGGATGGAGAATGATCGAGGACTACTGATAGCAACCTCCAGCCTCCATGGGACACACAGACATACGCACATACAGGTGTACAGTCAGACACATGCAGCCATGCACACATACGTACACACAGAGGGAGGTGCAAAAGAAAAAAAAAGCTAAATTGAAGGGAAATATGTAAATCAAAATTATTTATGGACATATTGATACAAAAACATTGACATGAACTATAACATGGTAAGTTTGCGGATACTCAAATATAAATTCATTAAAATAAAATTTTAAAAGGAAGCAAAAGTAGTAAGCCAACTGATTAGGATAGAAAAAACTATTTGAAATTTACCTTCCCTCAATTGCCAATGTCAAGATAATCCAGCAAGGTCAACATTTCAAAAGAGGTATGATTCTAAAAGTCATATCTAACAAAGAAACGAAAAAAAGTATTATTTCATGGGTAATTCATGAGCAAAAAGGCAAATATGAAAACTATTGATATCCTCCCCATAACTTAAGTCTTCCTTTAAAGAGTTAAATACTAGTTACCAGTTAATTCTTAAACTTTTGAGACATATACCAACTGGCAGATTTTCCTCCTGATGAAGTTATAACTAAGACAAACACATCTGTAGAGAGATCATGCAATCCCAGAAGGAGAGACAAACATAGAGGGAGGAAAAGTCAATACAGCAAGAGTGCAATGGCCAGGCCACCACTAGAAGTGACTGGATGTAGTTTCTAAGTGACCTTCCAAAATGTCTCTGACTTAGTCACTTTTCTGTTGCTCTGAAGATACCATGATTATCAAGGCAACGTATTAAAGAAAGAGTTTAGTTACATCCTCAGAGGGTTAATGTGGTTGTTTGAGAGCAAGGTTCCCCATAGGCTCAAATATTTCAATGCTTGGTCCCCAGTTAGTGGAATGGTTTGGGAAGGAGGCGTGGTCTTGTTGGAGGAGGTATGGCACTGGGTGGGCTTTGAGGTTTCTAAAGTTCACGTCATTGCAGTTGTCTCTCTCTATGTATCTCTGCTTCTCTGTCCATCTCTCTCTGTATCTCTCTGTCTGTCTCTGTATCTCTCTGTCTCTGCCTTGTGAGCATTGTCTCAACATGGAAGCTCTCGGCTACTGCTCCAGCACTGTGCCTTCCTGCCTGCTGCCATGGTCGCTGCTATAATGGTATCAAACTCACCCTTTCAAATGATAAGCATCACCCCAAATATATGTTTGATTTTATAAGTTCCTTTGGTTCATGGTGTCTCTTCACAGCAACAGTCTAAGATAGCTAGAGTCCACAGCCATCATAAGTAAGAAACAGATCAGTTGACAGGCAGGCACAGCACTGGAGCAGTGGGTAAGAGCTCACATCTTGAGATATAAGCACAAGGTAGAAAGTCAACTAGGAATTACTTGGGGTATGGAAACCTTAAAGCCTTCTCCTAGTGACATATCTCCTCCAACAAGAACACACGTCTAATCCTTTCCAAACAGTTCTGCCAACTAGAACCCGAGTATGGAAACACGAGCCTCTGGGGTCATTCTCGTTCAGACCACTCTCGTCTCATAAAACATGCTCTGAATGGAAGCATGCCTGTGTTGGCTCTCTCCTCCTCTTGTCAGGGTGGTTTTCAGGCACCCATGTGCTTTCAGGCTGCGGGAGTATGAGTGCTGAAATGCCAGTGCTCGAGGAGAGCCCTTGGGCAGAGCTACCAACTCATTGATTGTTCTTCCAAAATGTCATGTTGAGTGCCTGACATTCGCAGTGTGAAGGTGTTTAATGGTGAGGACATGGAGGTAGTTAGATTTTGATGAGCTCACAAGCGTGAGGCCCTGTGACAGGGTGAACCTCTTCAGAAAAAGAGCAAGGTGACCCACTTTCTTTCCACACTTCCTCCCTGCAGTGTAAGGACACAAAGAGAAGGCAGATTTCTAAAAGCCAGGAGGAGAGCGCTCACTACTGACCTAGACCTTAACCCTGAGCCTTGAGCCTCCAGAACTGTTTGTTTTCTAACCCACACACCCTATGGTACTGGCTGTGATAGCCTGAGCTGCTTAAGACAGGCAGGTGCCAAAAGATACACAGTTCTCCCCTGAGAGGAAGTACTGTCCTATACACTAAAGTGATCTAAGGAAAGTCTGCAAGGATGTGCCCCTCACAGGAGTGGACAGTCAGAGAGCAGGGCAGGTGATGGCTGTGTTGAAATAAAGCCTAAGAAATACCAGGTGCAAAAGAGTTCACCACACCACAACCCTGCCACAAACTACACCCCCTGACACTGTTCTGTACTGTGTTCTGACTGGCTATTTATCTTGTAGGTGTGTCCTGTCAGCACAAGTCTTACGTACTGTAATAACTTCACAGCATTTCGTTATGTGAAAATACCATAATTAATTGAACCAGTTTCCTATTGTTGGATACTGTAGTTGTTCCCAGGCTGCAAATGATGCTCAAGGACATGGACACACACACACACACACACATGCGCATGCACACACGCTCATACTGCATCTTTGTGCATACCTATATTTGTGTGCATTTCTTACAAATTGAGTCAAAGGCATATATTGAGTCAAATATATATATACAAATTGAGTCAAAGGCTTTTAATGGTTTTTGATAGTAAAAAGGTATTCTCCAGTCTTTTTTCAGAAATACACAGATGTCCATTATTTTCAGCATAATGCATTTTTACACTGGTTTAATTATTACCAATTTAAGTTAAAAAGGACTTTTGTTTTAACTTGCATTTTTATGACTTGAGAGCAGTTGGGTATCTTTGTTTGCCTAAAAGGCTTTTCTAGCAACTCTTCTTTAAATTGCTCATTTGCATCTGTTGCTCATTTTACCCCCAACGTATTTCTGGTCTTTTATATGAAGAAAATTTGCCTCCTGTCGTGGGTCTTTTGGAAACAATGCCCTGTATGCCTCTTATCTTTTCATGTTCATTTGCTTCCAGTGGGATTGGATTTGGAAGCTTCAAAAGGCAGAAAAATCTCAAGGTGGAAGAGTACCAGACCCACACTGGCCAAGTTCTTGAGTCTACAGGCTCATCCATGCATCCAGGCATCCACACATCCATGGCCCACAATCCTTTGGGTGTTAGCCTTCAAACAATACCAGCAGAGGCTGCTATGTACCACATGTGCGTGTGTCCACATGGTCTGCTGGCCTGTCCATGCCAGGTTCAAGCACAGAAGCCTGGAACTTTCCTGTGTGCAGTCTGTGTCAAACCCCTTTCACAAGGGTCAGAAATGTGCCCCAAGTTCTTTCATGTCCCCCCTTCTTTCCTCTGGTTGGAGTGGCTGTTCCATTTTTCCAGAGGACTTGAGGTAGCCCTGCTCCAGCGTCCAACTGCTCAGGAGGTTCTTTTAGCAAGCACCTCTTTTTCTGCCTCATTTACTCACTGCCCTCTGTGCTGAATCTGAGGTCTTCCGGTGCCTGAACATTTTACTACCAACTCTTACCTGGATATCTCTACATCTCAGCCACCGTTTTTATTTAAATAAACCCCAAATAGCTTTCCTTTTATAAGCCTATATTTAAAATGCAGCCAGATGCCTGTATTTCTGTTCCTCTCTGTAGCAAGTCTAGTTTCTACGATGCACTCTTTTTCCCCTGTAGGGAAGATGCTTCCTACAAGGTGATCAGTGGTTGTCCTTTATTTTCTTTCATCTGCCTCCATGCCCAGTCCTGATGCAGGTGGGGAAATCATGGTTTTAAGTGGGAATCATGTTCCTTCCAGACTTCTCCAGGAAACATGGTCATTGAGGCACTTTCCCTCAAAGCCGCCTGCTCAGCTTGGGGATTTGAGAATAATTAATTGAATGGCTTCTCCATCTCTAGCAAAGATGGTGCTGTGTGGTAAGAACCCAAGTTTCTTTCCATTCATAAAATAAGTACCCATGTGTGGGTGAAGATTCAGCTTAGTTCCTGAATCAGAAGTGAGGTCCCGATCCGTGTAATACAGCACACAGAGGTCAGAGGCTGTGGAAGATTAACATGAACACGATACACAAGCCATGTGAACCCAAAATGTCTGTGTGTGGCTTTCACCTTGGATGTTGCTCAGAGCATGACAAGAACTCACAATGGGATGTTCTAACCTTTTACCAGTTAACATAGAGTCACATTACTCTAGTAAGCAGCTCAGCCTAACCCGGAACTTGCTAGAAGTGCAGAATCCTGGGCCTTAGCCCGGAATTACAGAATCCAAACCTGCCTTTTCTGTTGTTGGTTGGTTGGTTGGGTTTTTTGAGACAGGATCAATCTGTATAACCCTGGCTGTCCTGCAACTCACTTTGTAGACCAAGCTGGCCTACACTTGAACTCCCAAGTGTTGGGATTTAAAGGCAGGTGCCACCACCACCCCCTACCCTGGATTCAAACCTGTCCTTTTTGAGACAGGGTTTCTCTTGTAGTCTTGGCTGTCCTGGACTTGCTTTGTAGACCAGGCTGGCCTCAAAATCAGAGAAATCCACCTGCCTTTGCCTCCCTGAGTGCTGGGTCAAACCTGCCTTTTAACAAGCCTTCTGCACATTAAAGTTTGTTAGGTCACATAACACTTAACTGTTTAGTCCTCCTTGTGGGGAGGACTAAAATGGGGAAATACAGAAAAGGAGAAATGCATTACACCCACAGTATTTACAAAATCTGCATGCTGGAGGTTCATCTGCTTCAACTGACACCAAAATATTTTTTTCTTTGTCATTTCATTCTTTGCTGTTTGCTTTGGTCACAGCAAAGGTGTAGTGTTTTTGCAAAGGAGCCACAGAGCTTGTTTCAAATGAGATGCTTCAAAATGGCTAAAAATTTTTTTTAATGTTTCCAACAGAAAGAAATAGGTTTGAATTGATAGGTAAGCAGTTCCCTGATCTGATCACAAAGTGTACATGTTTTAAAATGCCACTCAGTATCTCACAAAAAATGCACAACTACAGTGTCAATTTACACTGTGCTAATAAAAACCAACAACATGAAGTTCAATATGAAGTAGTCCTTAAGATGCTTCTGAAGACTTCACTGAAACTGGATGAAGATTTCCGATCCAGTTTCCAGTGGACTTTGGTTGCTCAAGACAGCCCCACAGTGACACACAGCTACCCCTGGGGGCAGGGAAACAGGTAAACCTTAGGAGAAACCAACAGCAAAGTGTGAAGACAAGTCTGCTACCTCACTTCTGCTCTCCACTTCTTTGTCCCCTCTCAGAGAGACAGAGGGGGAGACTGAACAATCAGAAATATCCCACTCATACATTTTTGTTATTAATGACAGCCTAGAAAATGGAAGGTAAGAATGCTCTATCACATTTGTTGTTAAATTTAACAATAACATTAAAGACAGAGTACCAAAACTGAGCCCTGAAGAGATAGAAAACATAAGTTGACTTGGAGTAAGTAGAAGTTACAACCCCCCCCCCCAGAAATACCGTGATCCTAGATGTTTCGTAAGGAAATCCTTAAAGCTTCTGAGAAATAAATAATTGCAACACTATTTAACCTTCCCTAGAGCACAGCAAGAGGGAAAGGGGCTGTGAACAGAAAGGCTTTTAGAGGGAAAGGGGCTGTGAACAGAAAGGCTTTTCCTGCCAAGCCAGGAGAGTGCTTAAACAAAGGTCTGACCCAGATAGCACTGAGAAAGAGAACACAGAGATGGCTCATGAATATGGACGGGAAAATCCTAAGTGTGATCTTAGCAGCTATAACTGAGTGGTTTTACTAAAGAACATTACACCTAGCCAAGTGAGGATTCCAGAACGTAAAGGTGGCTCTGCCCTAAGAAGCATGTTGATATAATTTATAAATATATTAATAATTACAAATATATTAATAAATAAAATATGCTAATAATACTGTTATATCAATAACAAATATAATATATGGATAGCTATAATGTATCATGGTTATAGTTACACAAAAAATAAAAAGTTCAGAGCAGGGAAGGCAATATATAGGTGGGAGTAGAAGGAGGGAAGGGAAGGGGAAAAGGTTGTAATTGTATTATAATCCCAAAAATAAAATGGGCAACTACATGATAATAAGTTCAAGGTCTTACATGTTCAAAAAAGCATTCGATGAAATTCAGTCTATTCTTGATACAAATACAAAGTCTTACTGAAGTACAGCTACAGTGCCATGTCTGTATTGAAACAACTCTCCACTCTAAGACTGAACTGTGACAAGGGTACCCAAGGTGCCACTGTTTGTCCAACTTTCAGAAAAGACTAACTTGAATAGAAGAAAAATTTCCCACAGATGGAGAAGAACTTAATTGGTGAGAAGAAATTAATATCTTCATTGAATGTTTCTTCCTGAAACAATAGACAACTACAAAAGTTAAAAAGAGTTCATTTGTGACAACACCTGAGAACAATGATAAAATTTCTAGGAGTAAAAAGTACATGTTTTAAAAAAATGTTTTATTTCACTAAAGAACATAAAAGTCACCAAATGAAAAGGGTTGGATGTCTTGTTCATAGGTAGAAAATTCAGGATTGTAATGATTTTAAAAAACTCTGTAAATCCAGAGTAGGAGCGAACCCAGCTGAAACCAGTATATGGTAAATACATGGAAGCTTAAAACAAACAAAAAAATCAAGTAAGAAGATCAACTGTACAAGATCTCTGAGGGTATTAGTAATTCTAAATGACCAACACTACAATGTCAAGTTGGATTATTTAAGAACACGTGGAGGATAGTGAGTTTTCAAAATAATCTCATATATCAAAATGATTTTATATATCAAAGTAAATGCTAAGCAGAGCTAAGACTTCAAAGTGTTGAAATCCCCATGATGTCTTTGGAAGGGTATAATTTACCAGCGTACTTCTGATCCTGTAAGTGGAAGAGTGTGATGTAAGAGGCAAGATAGGGAACCAATAGTGTTCAAGAAGAGAATCGAGGGTGGGATTCAAGTTCAAAAGCCTGAGGCTGCTAAAGCAGGCCAGACATGGAGTAGGCAGAGTTCCTGGGGGGAAGACACCGGTGGGAGGGAGAGCTGGGAAGCGAGGTCAGAGATCCTAGGGGAACAGAGTACCCATCTACCCTGCCTACAGAAAGTAACTATTCAGTGCTCTCAACCGCAGACTGGAATCCCGTAGCCCCACTGCAATTGACCAGGAAGACACAGACAATGGAGGTTGGAGGACGGCTGATCAGCTTACTGTTTTCACCACGCAGAGGCAACTAAAGATCCGAAATGATCAGTTAGCTTAGTTACAGCTCAGAGCCACGTTCCCTGCTGCGAAATGAATTCTTGCCACTCTGGCTCTGACTGGGTTGCCTGGGATAGATTTCTGTTTGGGGTGCTTAGTACTTTGAAGCTCCAGAGAATTTTAATTTGTGGGCTCTGTTTGACAGTTTTCAGAAGTTATTAGAACTCAAGTCTGGCCTTTTCCACCGTGACCACCACCGCCAAACCACAAGGACTAAGTATTTACTTATTTAGTATTTACTTATTTAGTATTTCTTTTATTTTGTGTGTGAGAAAGTGGTACATACATGCATGTATGTGTGTTGCTCACCATTGACCTGTGTATGGAGATCAGAAGCTGAAGTCTTTTTCTGTCACAGAACAGCTCCTGCCGTTGGCACAGGAGGCCACAGGGATCAGCTGTTCTGCCCAACCTCTGGGGTCACAACTGGGTGCCTGCCATTCATGGCATTTGTGTAGCTGCTGGGATCCAAACTCAGATCCTCAGGCTTGTGCAGCACACAGAACTTCCCGTTGGGGTTACGAGGTATTCAAATGTTCTTTGTTTGCCACACCCCGAGAGACCTGCTTGTTTTCTACCAGCCAGTTCTCGCAGATCCAAGATGGGTGCGAACCTTGCCTCCCAACTTATCCCTGATTGGATAATAAAAAGTTGCTGACAGCCAATAGCTGAGCAGGGAGAGAAGTGGAAGGTGGGACTTCCTGGGAAATAAGAAGGAACGCTAAGAAGAAAGTGGAAAACGTTTTCACCAGGAGACACAGGAGGAGAAGGGCCTGGAGGGTGTAGCTAGCCACATGGCTGGATGCGGCTGGGTGGACAGGTTAAATTAGATGAGCTAGTTGAGACTCTGCCCAACTAAGGCCTAAGCTTTGAACTACTAAAAGGTTTTGGTATCTTTATTTATATGGCCTAAGGGCTGCCCTAGGTCTAAGGCCTTTTCAAGAGGAGACATAAGCCATTGATCTTCTACAGCTGATTGCCAGCCCATAAACAAATCTTAAAGAGAAGCTATTTGTTTTTAATTGGAATTGAGGTATTGTAGTAAGAAATCGTATTTCTAAACAGCAGGGTTGATAAAGTACTAGGTAGTAGGTACTTTCACCGTTAAGGGCCCTAGAGACCTCTCTCACAACTGTTTTGTTCCACATGAAAGTTGTTTTAGACAGTACTTCTATAAGTGAATAGGCACAGGTTATTTGAAAACAGGTGGTAAGCCAGATTGGGCTAGAAGGATGTAGCTCATGGGACCTCCCAACTTAGAGTCTCTAGGAAAATAGAAAGATAGTAAATAGCATCGTCTCATTCATCCTCTAGTCCCTCTAGTTAAGAATATCCAAATTAAATGTAATTGTAAAACGTAATCAAAAGGGAGCTTGATGTGGAAAGGATAGGAGCTCCACAAGGACCAAACATAGCTCCACAAGGGTCTTTTCTGAGATGGACACTCAACCAAAGACCATGAGAGGATAAAACCTAGAACCTCTGCTCGGATGTGACCCGTGATAGCTCAGTAATCAATTGGTTTCCCATAGTAAGGGGAACAAGGACTATTTCTAACAGGAACTCAATGACTGGCTCTTTGACCTCCCCACCTCCCAAGGGAGGAGCAGTACTGTTAGGCCACAGAGGAGGACTTTGCAGCCAGTCCTGAAAATACCTGACAAAGGGGAGTCATATGAAAGGGGAGGAGGTCCTCCCCTATCAGTGGACTTGGAAAGGGGCAGGGAGAAGATGAGGGAGGGAGGGTGGGATTGGGGAGGGAATGAGGGATACAGCTGGAATACAGAATTAACAAAATGTAACTAATGAGAAAAATAAAATTAAAAAAAAGACCAAAAACAACAACAACAACAAAAGCCAAATGGAAGCCCTAAGTAAGACTTTAGTAGTCATAAGATGATCAAAACATGTGATGCCTACGTGCTTCAGGGACCCTCTTGCTTTTTCAGACATAGAAGCTATCTGATAAAGAGGTGTTTTTCACTCTTCTTAATTTCTACTTGTGGGTGTAGGTCCCTAACCCTGACCCACCAACCTCCCTGAGAAATCGTAAAACCCCTCTGTACACAGCACTCACTTTGGTCTAGGGCTGCGGCCTGATCCCTCGGCCGCTCCATTGCACAGTAGATTTCTTGTCTAGAGCTTTGTGAGACTAATACAGACCAGGCTCCTCTAACTGGCACAATTAACACTGGTGGAAGCAAGAGGCTGTGAATACTGGGCGCATCTACCTGCTAACTGCTCGGTGGCCTTTTGAGAACTCAAGGCCCCAGCCCCCTCCCCTGCCATCTCCTCTCACTTCCTTCCACTCCACTTCACATGAGAAATGAGGGTAAGGCTGAGAGGCTTCAGTGAATGCTGGATGCTGTGGGCTTTTATGGCCATAAGCAGAAAAATGGAGATGGTTCGTTGAGCATGAAATCAGGCCCTGGTGAGTCCTCCTTAACAGCCATCATTGATGAAAGCAATGTCAAACGTAGCAATGGGACAGACGTGTGCAGGGGCACGTACACGTTTCTGTTCCTCGTCACCGAGCGTCTTTATTTTTACGCCACAGTAGTAAAGTGATCTGAGAATGAGACATTGGTTTCCCTGCAGTTGGAGGAGCAGTAGCCAATCCCAGCTGCCTTGGATACCTGACCAAAGCAAAGACAAGCCCTCTCTGGAAGATTCTGTCTTCACCCCGGAAGACAGGGATTGTAATGTCATCAAGTAGAAGATGCACCCTGACCCCAGGGACTTTGCTAGAGGGTAAAAACCACCAAGTACCTTGGGCACGGGGGGGGGGGGGGAGGAGGGGGGAGGGGCAGGTGAGAAGAATGTAGCCAGCACTCTTAAGGCTGAGACTTGTATTTCCTTTCCAGCCGGTCCAGGTTAGAGTTTGCCATTGAGAGGAGTTGGTGGGGATTTGAAAGTGAGGACACAAGCAGAAGTACTTGTGGCTTCCAGAGGCAGTTGCTGGGGTCATTGCAGAGATTCCCTGTAGCTTCCAGGAAACCCTCCAGAGCCACCTGCTTTGCCCCAGGAGACTGAGACAGTTGGTGAGACAGCGCTAAAATTTGTGGAAAGAGTAGCAGCCACCAGGCATGCCACTGGGAGTAGCTCACTCAAATCATCTGTGACCTAGTCCTCCTCTCTGCATCCCAAACTCATCATTGAAGCCTGGGGTTCTGTATCTGACCCTTTCTGCCTAGTACACAGAAAGAACTTTCTGTTCTCAGGATTCTATCGGCAACACACGTGTGAGCACACATTTAACATCATTTTAATCTTTTTTTTTTTCTTTTTAGAAATAAGACATTAAACAGATCGTCCACAGGTGGAATAAAGAACGCCCATAACATCTGAGGTGCTCTTGACTGCAAAGCACAGAGTTAAATAATAAGAGTCTTTGAGTGTCCTTAAATGAGTTCTCATGAAGATCACCTACACAGAGTTCTATTGTGGTGCAGCTGTGTTTCAGGCAAGCATGAATGGGAAGTGAAGACAGTCAGGCAGCGAGTACACAGCCCCACGGATCTTGAGCTACGAGCTGCTCACAAAGCACTCTCTACCAGTGAAAATCACATTCCATTCAGATCCTTAACCTGAGAATCCAAGGCAGTGTTAGGTCAGGGGTGCCTCGGGTACCTTGGCCTTTACGGAGGTAGACAGAAATTAGGAGATGCACTCTGACCGCAAGGCCTAGCCGAAAGAGACAACTGTACGCTTTGAAATTAGTGTGGCATGGCAGCACCCAGCAGGGGTCTGAGTCTCCTCCTGTGAAGGCAGCCAGCTAAGAGTGCTGCCTCTGGATTCTTGTTATAGGACCAGACAGTTATCGGCAGAGTGACGGACTCCACATTCCTTGTCCCAGCCTCCCTCAGCCACTGCCCCTTATCAGGGCTCCCACCAGCCCTGGGATTTGGTTTGGCTCTTCTCTCTTGCCCACTGTCCACAGCTTGTGCTGTCTAGGGCACTTGTACTATCCTTGCTCGAGGAGTGCTCCCCTTAGGAAGTTTTCTCCGCAGGATCCAGCTCAGGCATGCCCCTTCCCTGTCCTCCTGCCACTCCTCAACTAGTGGCTGCTACTTCCTTATTGCCAAGTGTCGCCCTTAGCCCTTGACCTGTGTTATCTCAGCTCTTACAACTCCCCCAGAGAAGGCTCAGAGGAAAAACAAAACAAAACACCAAGGCCAGGTAGGTCCAACATCTTGCTTCTTGTGTCAGGAGCTGCATAGAGTCAGGTCAGGACTGTGGACTCTGGAGATCTGTGGGCCTGTTCTTATCAGTGCTTGTTTTATGAAGATCTTACCAAACGGGGCAGAGCCAAAGTAAAATAAACATGAAGAATGATAACAGTCAGGAAAATACACCAAGAGCAGGTTATGTGCCAGGGGCTACTTCATGTCCTGATTTGACCTTTGTAATCCTCAGAAAAATCCTATGAGGCTGCTAGCTGGTTCTCAATATCCCCGTTTCACTGATGAGAACATAGCTTCTCCTTTTGCCCTGCCTTCTCACTCACCAGATTGATTCCGAATGTCCCCTGGGTGTGGAGGCTCTAGGGTGGAAGAGACTGGCAAAACCCAGTCCCACTGAGCGCCAAGTAGTCATAGGGGATTACGCCGGAGACTAGGACAACCTTCGGCAAGGGGCCACTTCTCGGCACATTGGGAGGCAACCTCAGCCATGACAGAAAGCTCAGGCAAGAGGCCACAGCAAAGAAGCAAGGCTCAGCTGCGCTGTTGAAAGCCGAAGTCGGAAGTTGGAAGCTGTGACTCCCCTCCCTGGGGCCTGGAAAGCTGAGATACAGCTGCGCTCCTTCTGCTCTGGCTTCAGGGTCACACCTGGGGCTGCGAAAGCAGACCCTTGAGCATGCGCTGAAGAGAGGGGAGCGCTGCACTGGGACAGGTTTCCACCAGCGGGGGGAGGGGGGGGCGAGAAAGCAGAGTAGACCTGTGACCCTTGCTTGCAGCGGCTGGAAGCTCTCCCGTGGCCCTGGGGGAAAGAAGGCATTGCTATGGTGTCAGGGCTCCACGTGGGGGTGAGCGAAGGACAAAGCTCCAGCTGAGTATCACGACAGTGACAGCACACGGGCCCCCGAGGCTTATCTCAGCTGAGAGAAAAAGGGTTGGTGGGCCCAGAGTAAGAATAAAAGAAGCGTAAGATGGGTCTCCGCGCATAAAACAGGCTCTCCTTCCTACTCCTTTCAGTGAGTTTCTAAAGATACTAAGTATGTTGCACCAAAAACTGTGTACACACGTTTGTAAAGGCCTCGCCATAGAATGCCGAGAGGCGGAGGAAAACGATGAGCAACCAAGGGACGGGCAGATGAGTAAAACAGCATGTGTACACAACGCGGCACTAGCTGGTTATGAGAATGACTGATGCTGCTACGGCGTGGGTTAAAATCGAAAATACTGTCAGGAGAAGGAGCCAGTCATGGAAGGGTAGGACCTGTCATTGGATCCCATTTATATGAAATGCTGAGAACAGCAAAACCCATCAGACCGAACGTAAAATCACAGCCTCAGACCAAAGGCAGATTAAGGCACCAGGAAGAGACAGCAAAGGATATTCTTTTCCTTTCGGGTGTGGCACTAATGCTTTAGGATTGATTGTGGTGACATTCACCCATGCCTCAAGCACGTAAAACTTATTCAGTTATGGGCCTTACATGAATGCATTGGAGGGTGTTCAAATGATGTCTTGAGAGGCTACTTTTGGAACAGGGAGGAATGCCGACAAAGGTACAACTGACCCCAGCATCGACCCCTCTCCCGACTTCCTGGGAATGCTGTCAGAGAGCAATAGCAGATGATGTATGTAAGGACATTGGGGTATGGAAGCCAAAGTGTTCAGACATTAGCAGTGGACATTTCAAAACAGGTAGAGAAAAGCTACAGGTGACAGAGGTGTCCCCCAATTACTCAGCACAGATGCCAAACCTCAAGACTCCCTAAAGGGTGCTCCCTCACATCCTCCTCCCCTCCCTTGCTTCCTCCTTTCCTCTGTCCCATAGATCTTCTCCTTTGCCACATGTAAACTATATTTTCCTGTATATGCTGTCCTAGGGCTGCCTACATTTTCAGCCCCATCTCTGCTTAGTCTCGTTAGTCAAATTTAACACATGTAAGAGGCAACTCCTGATGTCCTATGGCCTCCATCATCCTGGTCAACATCTCTGTACTCCTCTTCCCAGGAAAGAGCAACTGCATCCTTTGAGATTCTCAGACCTGCTTAAATCTAACCCATGAGCAATTCCGTTGACTTTCAAATCTCACTGCTGCTCACCATTTCCACTTCGACCGTCCTGCCGAAAGAGTGCTTGTCTTGCTCCTGGGTTGTTGCAGCAGCCTCCCACCTGCTCACATTTCTTCTGCTCTTCCCCACTTCGCTCTGTTTCCCACACTGCAGTTTATGCAATCCTGCAGTACAAAGTCAGCTCATGAGCTTGGTGGTGGTGATGCACACCTTTAATCCCAGCTCTTGGGAGGCAGAAGTGGGCAGATCTCGGTGAGTTTGAGGTCAGCTTCGTCTACAGGGCTAGTTCCAGAACAACCTGGGCTACACGAAGAAATCCTATCTCAAAAAACCAAAACCAAAACCAAACAAACAAAAAAAAAAAAAAAGAAGAAGAAGAAGAGGAGGAGGAGGAGGAGGAGGAGGAAGGAGAGGAGGATAAGGAAGAAGAAGGTAAACAGCTCATGATGTCACTCTTCTGACAAAAATTCTCCAATAGGTTTCTATGTTATTAGAAATGAAGTATTGTTCTTTTCTTCTTTTTCTTTCAAAAAAAAAAATAAAAACCCTTCTGGTAACCTACAAATCACACACAATTGGTCCCCAGTCTCTCTACATCGTCTTCTGTTATTTTCCCTTTCACTCAGCCCGGCCTAGGAGACTAACCTTGCAGTTCCCATCGCATGAAGAATAATACATGTGTCCACCAAGTTGGTGCAAAAGCGCCAGACATCTTAGTCTCTTGCTGTTCCTGCTCTCTGGAAGGCTTAACCCCCAGAGATCCATACAGTTCATACATGTCCTCCTGCTGACCTTTGCTTGGAGGTCAGCTTATCAATGTTTTAGGACTGGGACTGTAATGCTCCTTCCCCCTGTTTCCTATCCACCCCGTCTTTCAAAAGATACGCTCTGATACACCACTTAAGCCTCTTACTTATTGTCCATTTCCCTACACAAGAGGGTAGGTGAGTGAACACCCAGACCTTGGAAATTTTGTTCGTTTAATAAGCTCCCTAAGCACACAATTTACACTTTAAAAACATTTGTTCAAGGGATGAATAACTTCTAATTTGATCCCAGATGACATCCACATCATTCATCGTCCTTTCCCAGATGAGGAAAGAAAGATTCACAGCGGTTGTGTAATTATTGAAGGCCTGCACACCTTTCCTCAAGGGACAGGCCCTTATTTGTCTAGGAGCTGCATGGGTGGAGTCTGTCATCTTCTGATGGCCTCACTCTCGATGGACAATGGAACTTGTCCCCAGAGGAGGGATTGCTCTCAGAAACAATCAGCTGGAACTCAAACAGGTCTAGCTGACATTTCCATAATGCTCGCAAGCCCCAAGGTTTCCCGTCGTGTTCTGGTGCCCGTGTGGCTGCTTGAAAGTACTCAAAGTGGTCAGTTTTGCATGGCAAGCAAATATCCTTACTGTACAATAAACCCATTAACACCTGTGGAGGCTCCAAGCAGCAGAGAGATGAAGTGCTTTCTCTTGCCCTTTGCCCAGGGTGTGACACCTCTGGTGTGGTTTGTTCTCACTTACAGGCTTAATCAGTCACACTTGTCTCTTCTGAGCCGGGGTGGGTTGGGCAAGGGGCCTACTTCTCTGTCAGCCCACAGGGAAGTTGAAAAGCCACTTAAAAATCCCTCCCTGTCTTTTTTCTCACTTGTCTCCACATCTAGTTCTCACTCTGCTCTATGGTATCTTAGTAGCCACCTGTCACTGTTAGACTCCTCGCATAGCCAAGGGAAACCCCTTTCGTGAAGAACTGTTACTTGTCTGCATCCCAATCCCCCACTATCGTATTTTCCTGTAGAAAAAGTTCCATTTCCTCTTGGCAAGGAACCCCTGTTTGCAAGGCTGAACATTATTTGTTATGATCATTTTTAAAACTGTCATGCAAAAAAAAAAAAAAAAAATCTGCTTCTCTGCCAGCCTTATAGTCTTTTTTACACTGCTCTTGGTTTGCTTATTTTTAGTTATCCTTCACAAGAGTGCTTCTAATTCCACTGAAATTCAATGAAAAGTCTGAAAGAAAATCATACAGTGTATTTAGAGGTCTGCTTGTATCAAGGAGACCTCCTGGTGCTGTCCTTATGATTGAAAACTGCTGCCGTTCAGGTATCGGGGCCTAATGCTAGACTGTGGGAGAACAACGGGATCTGCTCCTCTGAGGAAGGCTGTGTTCAAGCAGAGCCTCAAAAGGAGTTAAGGTCAGGATTTAGTCCCTCTGACCACTGTCTGCCAGCCTTTCCCACTGTGTAGGAGGCAGGGTCGTTAGACCCACTGGGAAGCCCTGTCCACTCTACTGCTGAGGACATTTGGATCTCCGGAGCCTCTGACAATAAACGCAGGATCCAGGACTCTTCCCCTGTATGAGGCCAGCAGCGGTGTGGCTCTCATCATTGCTATAAGCATGGTGGGAGTCTTACTGCCTGGTCTACCCAAAGCATTTTCCACAGAGTAGACACCTACCTACCAGGAGAAGATCACGCCCTCTACCCAGGATAGCACACGGACCAATAAGAGGAAGACAGTCCAGGAAAGCATCAACACTTCCAGGCATTAAAAATTTGTAGAGCTTTCCTTGTACAGCTGGCTTGAAAATGTACAGTACTGGGCCATGAAAATGAGTAAAAAAAATTCTAAGGAATTCTGATCTTTTCCCCTAGGATAGCAAATAAATTGAAAGGAAAAAAAAAAAAAAAAAAAAAAAAAAACAATACAGTGCCTTTGGCTCCCAGGGCCCATAAATCCACTTTTGCTCTATTTTTAGGGTGGCACAGTGCACCAAGATCGGGGTGACTTTCTCATACTAGAACGTGCCCAAAGGTAGAAAACATGGATGCAGATGTGACTGTCTCTTTAGGAGTACCAGGTGGTTTTGGCAGATGTGACATTCCATAATTTTGAGTTGTTTTTCTAATCCTAATAATACAATTTTTCTGTAAGTTTTTAATTGTACTTATTTTACATGTATGGGTGTTTCGCTTGCATATATGTGTACTATGTGTGTGCAAGTGTCCTCAGAAGCCAGAAGACAGCATTGGATCCCCTGGGACTGGAGTTATAGAGAGCTGTGAGCTGCCTTGTGGGTACTGGGAACTGAACTTGGGGCCTCTGTGACCCAAGACATGGCCACTTTTAATCACTGAGTGCTTTTAACCAAGCGAGCCATCTCTCCAGGCTCCTAATGATACAATTTTGCGGTGACTTGGGGAGGGGGACAAATAAATGAACGGCTTTGATATAAGCCACTGGGACTGTGGACTGTTATACAAATGAGAAAACAAAAGTGCTGAGCGTGTTGGTTGGGGTCCACAGAGCAGCAGATGTGGAGGTGACTGATTTACTTAGGACAAGAATAGAGGGAAGCAAACTGGGCAGCCAGAATCAGTGAGGCCTAACTACTATGATAATGAGAAGGAGGGGCAACTTTAGCACAAGCTTAGCTGCATTTAGTGGGTACCCAAAAGGCACAGTTGCCCACTGGAGAAACCTCAGGCAGATTGAGAATAGGCTTGCCCATATGTCCCCTAGGCAAAACCAAAAGTTCAGCCTCCAGGCAGCATGGGTGGGTGGATACAGAAGGGGAATGCATGAAAGGCAGAGAAGGAAGCAGGTGATACCCCTACCGCAGGAGATTTGAGGAGTGTCTACAGCTGTCACACTAAGGCAGCGGACTGTGGTGGACTTCCCAGGTGCTCAGCTTATTTGGTGGTTATTCAAACCAAGGTGATTTGAATACAAATTCTATGTGTCTCTCACTATGTTAAGAAGATCCGTTATAGATGATGGTGTAGAGCTATCTAAAATTTAGATTCTGGATTTAAAAAAAAAATTTAAGGCTTCCTTCTAATTTGCTGTGGTCAGCTTCCTTCCAAGTCAGGGAGGTTTGCCAGCTCTGGGCTATTCCAATATAAAAGCTTATCCAGGTTTCTGGGCATTAGCTTGTGCCAAAAGAAAACATGATACCTTTGGAAAATAACTAAGGCTCTTTGTGCCATGGGCATCTCTGAAATAGGACGTGCATTCTTGTTGGAGATACAGTATCAAGCTCTATAAAGTGTCTTTTGGAGGTTGGAGTTATAAGACAATGAACAGAAACACCAGCTTCCAGCAGTGAAAAAGATACACTTTCTGCCTCATTCTTGCTTTTTCTCTATCCTTGCCAGAGAAGTAGTTTTGTAGCACAATGACCATCTCAGCTGTGCTCTGAGAAAGTGTGTTAAACAGATGGCACCCTCTGAGGAATTCCTCCAGTCCACAAGTATATACAGATCAACTACTCTAAAATGGTGTTGTGACATGGGGCCAAAGACATCCTGATGCCACAAAGATGACTTCCTAGCCAGAAAAAAATAACCACAAACCACCAACAAATACTGCTGGGTAGTGGTGCATGCAAAGAAGATTAGAGAGCAGCTTGTGGGCTCAAGGGCACTGAGAAGAAGAGATGCTAATAACGACATGGTCAGAGGTTCTAGTCCTGTGAAGGGGAAAGCGGAGACAGCTGAGTGATAATGCATGGAAAGGTATCATAGGCAGGGAGATGCTGAGAAAGGAGATCAAAGACAAGCATCGCCCACAAGGCACAAGGCTTGAAGGTCTGTGTGGCCACAGCCTGTAGAGTCCTGGTGGTGCTAAGGGTGAGAGAATGAGAAAAGGTCGATCATGTGGGGCCTTGCAAAGGTGAATGTGCGACAGAAGCCACTGGGGAGCTTCCAGCAGAACCATGCTTAGGAGGAGACTTTGTGTAGCTGTGGAGACTGTGGACTGAGGCTGTCTGAAGGGGATGACAGTGACCCTGGGGCAGAGGAAGGTGATAGTGGAGAAGGTGGTGAGGAGGAGTTAGGTTTTAAAAGTCCTTCATCTGTGCACACAGAAACCCGTAGAGATCTAAGTTATCTTCCCAGGATGGAGGCTGATAAACTGGCACCCCAGCTGTACAATGTCTGCTGAGGCAGCTGAGGCCAAAGTGGGGCAAGGAAAGGGGAGGAAGCAAATAACATATCTCTGCAGGGTGAAGGGAGACCTAGCTAGGTGTGGTGGTAGGTGCCAGGATGAGGAGTGGGAGGCAGGAAGATCCAAATGTCAAGGTCATTCTGGCCTCCACAGTTACGTCTGAGGCTAGTCTAGGGCTGTGTGGACCCAGTCTCAAAAATAAAATAAATAGTAAATATTTAAAGAGGATACTTGATCTCTTAACCCCAAAGGCTAAAGCAAAAATGTAACACACACACACACATTCACACTCACAACATAGATACATATACACACACTCTCTCATGCACAGGCATGTACACCTACACAAATATACACACTCTGACACATATTCTTTCTCTCTCAAATACATACACAATATGTTCAATGACCTTGCATCAATAAGATCATGTCTTACTGGTAAATGGGCCAATGATAGCCAACATTTCTACAGTTCTCACCATGTGGCCAGCACCTCGAACTTTGCTTCTATTGCTTCATTTAAATATTAGAACAACTCTACAATACAGGGTTATTATTCCCGTTACATAGATGAGGAAACTGAAGAACCCAGGGCTAAATTAGAGAATGGGATTACTCTTACTTTGATGGCTCTCTCCTTCTAGATAATGCTGGAGTTCAGTGACTCCAGAGACAGTGAATCCTTGACCAATAATCATGGCCATCCTACCCAGGGACCACCAGGAAGTGGCTCTTATGCTGAGGCTCTTGTTGCGATTGGTGCTAGAGACAGGCTTGGCTCCACCCCATCTTCTACAGGAAGCTGAAGACTTCTGCTCCTTAGAGATTTCCATTCAGCAAACCTGGGATTTACAGCTTCAACGAAGAAAATAATTTCAGTCTAAGACAATATGAAGTGGAATTGGAGATTTGTTAAAAGATAAAAGATGGATTCGCGGGTAAAGGCACTTACTATCAAACCTGGTGAACTGTGTTTCACTCGCAGGACTTACATGGTGGACCTCCTACAAGTTGACCTCTGACTTCCACCTATTCAGTGTAGCATACATGATATCCACATATAGTCACATACAAAGACACAAATAAATGTCAAATTTTTTAAAAGATATTTTTAGTGTAACTCTTAAGCACATGGATTATTGGCAAGAAGCGTGCTCAGGAAAATAAGGAGACACACCCAAATGTGGATATTGGCTTCTGGAGGAATCGTCACCATTAGGGCTCTTTATATATGATCTCAGTAGATGCTCTCAAGATATAGCTTTACAGGTTGCTAAGAAACTCCTTTTAACATTGTTCAAAAAATGTAGCTTATAAAATGTTAAAAGCTAAAGAATTTTCTTCCGCAAGCAAAATTGCAACAGCTTATGAAAGATAGTGTTTAGATTCAGGAATGAGAGGGAGCAGCCAGAAAGTCAACTTTATACATCACTTGGGCCCTAAAGTAAGCACAACCAATTCATTTACTGTCCTTGACAAGATATCTTCTGTAAAACTTGCTCTGTGAGTGATTTGGTCTTTGTCAGTGGTATCTGAAGTTTCCTACTTCTTGACAGGAAACACATACCAGAGCCTGGGATGAAGGCTTCAGGTTTTTGTCTGTTTTTGTTTTTATCAAGCTGTCCTTCCATGTCATAAATTTCCTATAATCTTTCTATCACGCCACATCACCATGGAGTGAGTTTTCCCAACCATGGATTTGCCTGATCTATTTTGGCTACAAGAAAAGGCAAATAGAAGGAGGTGCCTTGGCCTGAACTGTCAGAAATCACCGGTCCACCCACTCCACTCCCAGCTTTACAGCCCAGGTACTTTTTAACCCAGTGCCAAGGAAACACCTGGTAACAAATACACTCAGCAATTGTTTACTGTGCTCAGACTGGACTAGGTCCTGGAGGTCCTTGTGGGCAAAGCCACTCCCTGACTTCAAGATCACGCAGCTTCCTGGGGAATCCTGATAAGCAGACTGACTGAAATTCAAGAGAGGAGAGGATTCACAGTGTCATCACCAGATTCAAGTTCAAGGAGCCAATCACAGAGCACATCAGAGGAACGTGTGAGTTTATAGAAACAAGAATCTAGAACTGTGCTGGGTAAGGGAGAAAGGAGTTAAGAGAAGGGCTCTGCAGGCTCCAGAGAAGGAACGTGGGGTGCTGCTAGAGACAGCAGAAAGCGCCATATTTCTGCAAGAGGCCCCACCCTCCTCCAAGGCTGAGGAGCACAGGCCATCTGCTGATGCCTAAGCATGGAAGGATGTTGTGCCCTGACTTCTGTCATGCCTGGGGAGAAGTGGGCTAAAGGCAGCGAAGGCCAGGAGTATGTTTCCCAGAAGCTCCCAGGCTGACTGACTGCTCTGGAAATTTTCATTGAGTAGTGATCAGTTAAGAGCTGCTCAGAGCCCTCTCATCAGTCATGGACGTTTAGGGAAACAGAGTGTTAAAGTAGGAAATCTGAGAACCCCAGGGCCCTGACCCCTCTGTTTTTTCACTCACCCCACTCTCTCGGCTATGAGAAAGACCAGTGAGTCCTCAGGGTGAGAGCCAGTCAACCAGGAGATGAAAACCAGTTTGCTTCATTTTGAGCCTGAGTCCCAAGGCAGGTGTCAAAACAAAGCTTTCCAAAGGTAGCGCTTAAAAATCATTGCTGAGAAAGATGGAAAGAACCTCAGGAGTCCCGTTCTCTTCATCACACTGACAAGAGCCGTTACTTTGTTGATACTTTCGAAACAACAGTGAGTCTTGGGAAGCGGGTGGGAAGGCTCATTCTGGTAAAATGGCTCCCTTGGCGTCAGACAGAGTAAACCTCTACCTGTCTGCTGAGTAAGAACTCTTCCACCATACTAATATCGAAACACCGTAATGACTCAGCATCCTCTGGAGATTGGTCCCAAGACCTCCAGAGGACGCCAGACTCTCCAGATACTCAAATGCTCAATGTAAAATGGCACAGTGTTTGCAAATAGCACGTGCACATCCTCACATAGACTTGGAGGTTCTGGCCATGGTCATTGCTTTATGTTATTATGGAAAAACTACAAGGAAAAAATGCCTGTGTGTTCACTACAGATGCACTGTCCTGAGAGTGTGTCAGTGCCCACTGGGCTACTCCACCAATGCAGACATGCAGGCCCAGCTAACCCTCCCACCCTTTCGTTCCTGTCTCTTCTTTGGCTTCCCTTACGGTCTATCTTACTTATCAAAGACTCTACTTTTCTATGCCAGCTGTACTAAACTTGACCTTCATCGTTTCCACTTTGGAATGATGCCTTTTAAAGAAGCCTTGACCAGGGAAGGAGGCATGTCTTGGTGGACTGCTTGCCTAGCGTAGGTGAGGTCCCAAGCTTGCCCCATGCTCTGTCTTCAGTGCTTTCATCTCCTCCCCTCCCTCCCCACACACAAAAGACAAACAAATAAATCCATGTCAAGGAAAACAAAAGAAGCCTTAGTAGCCAGTATTATAAAACAAATTTTTGGTTTATATTCTGATTATTTATTACTAATGCACTTTAAGCCATTTCTATATGACTCGAGGTAACCTATTATGTTACTTTATTTTCCCAGACTTTCCCAGGACCATTTGTTGTTTTGCCCATTCCTTGAATCACCTGAAAGCTGTCCTTATCCTATACTAAATGTTTTATACTCCTGGGTGTGGTTGGTTATGTTACAGCACCTTCATCAAGAAAGATCCCCTCCCCATAGAAGTGCTCTGGAGAGGATCAAACATCCTGTTAGCCTGGGGTGTGTCCACTTGCCTGGTGGTAGTCAGTGAGATCCAGCAGGAATGACAAACATCTCCTATTCCCAGACAGCTTTCAGGGGTTCAAGTGGCCCACCCTGTTTCTCTCGCCTCAGGAATACTGTCACATTTCTGAATGGAGGCTACTTCATCAAGCCGGGTGCCAGGATGAAGGCATAATGGAAGAGAAGCCTGCTGCCCCACAAGGGGTACCCAGTTTGACAAAAAAAAAAAAAAAAAAAAAATCCTTCTGGATTATAATAAACTACTAAGCTTTGTTTTCAGAGGAAAACTCATAAAAATCTAATGTATCTTGACTGTGTTTCTGGTCCTTCTTTAGTAGGAACATGGAGCTTATTTAATTTTTATGTTTTGGGTTCCAGGGATTGAACTTAGCAATCATTCTACCACTGAGTCAGATCCCTCATTCCTCACCTCTCACTCTGCTTTCTTTTCCTTTATATTTCTATCCCAACTCAGTGAGATAAGGACTCACTGAATTGAGCAAGGTCACCTTGACCTTAGTAGTCCAAGCAAGACTGAAATTTGCAATCCTCCTTCTTCTGCCTCCTGAGTTGCTGGAATTAGAGGCCTGTAGCACCAGGCTGGCCTTCAAAGCCTTTTCTTTTTTAACCACACCCATCTAAGATAAAAAATAGGTGCAAGTCTTTGTGAAAACCAACTCAAGAGATGATCCAAAACATTGCCTCAAAGGTTTTCTATATGTTTAATATTTTCTTTCTTCATCCAGCTTTTCGGAATAAAGAGAGCAAACCAGGGGGACTGGAAAGGAAGGATGAACACCAGGAGAAAGCTGAAGAGCAGCACTAATATTGTATACTGACGCTCACTTTGGGGATTTTTAGTGTTATTTTTCCTTCCCCCAGGACAAGAGTCTTAACCACAGATTGCGTTCTCACAGAGAGGTCTGTGGGGCCATTTTACCTGTGATGTTGTCACCCTGCCAGCCCTCAGTGTGCACCTGACTTAAGGCTTCACGTCACATCGATCTAAATGACTCTGCCTCCATCTGGAAGTGATGCCTAAGAGAACATGCCTAAGTTCATGCCTAAGAGAACAAAGTCAAAATCCTTAATCCAGAATATCAGACAAATGTCTTAAAGGCCCAGGAAAACATACAAGATTGTATCTTCCCAACTTTGAAACTATCTTCACGACCTCACATGGATTCCAGTTTTAAAAAAAAAATCACATTTTTACGTGACAAGACCTAATTCTGTTCTTCTGCCCAAATTTTGACATTGAATGGCAGCCAACCTTGGCTTGCTCTTGAGCCCTAAGTCAGAGAAAATGTTATCATTTCCAACAGCATTTCTACTCCACCGCCTTCTCCCAGCCACCTCCACAGCTCATCAAGCTGAGATTCACAGACGTATAAATCAGAGTTGGCTCCCTTTACAGAAGGACAGAGAAATGGACACCACCCAAACCAACAAGTCATCCCCAGAACAATTAGTCACCAGCAACACACATTCCATACAGTGATCAGAAGCAAGAGTCTCCTGAATTCAGAGTAGTCAAGAACCAAAATGGCTGAGAGAGGAAACATTGGTGAAGAAACTAGCACAAGTCCACATGTGAGGTGAACTCTCCACACTTGGTACAGAAAGCCTACTAGGGAATGAGAGAGACAGTCAAAGACTCTGGTACAGAGAGAGATATAGGAAGCAGAAAGAGAGCCAGTCTGGACCAAATCAAGAGTGGTCTCTTCATCCTCTACAAGGAAGACTTTAAGGGCAAAGGGTGTACATAGTGGTCATACATTATAGTTTGTGATGGCTTTCCTGCTGCAGCTTAGGTTCCATGATCCCAAATTAATAAATATCTTCTTCTCATAAACCCCAAGGTTAAGCATTCTTCTAGTCTTTTTTTCTAGATAAGTATATGAATTACATATCCCACTTCAAAAAAAAAAGTGAGGGTTTAGTATCCATAACAAGGCTTGTATCTTCCTGTCTATGAATAAGATTTCACACTCATGATGTAATTTCATCCATGATGATGTCATTTTACCCTTCTTGTGCCTGCAAAAGACAAGGTACATTTTACTGAGGCACAGCTGGGTAACAAAGGCAAGAAGTGACAGCTGGTTTACCAGTGAGAGTGATTCCTGCACTCTCTCTCTAGCCCTGATGCCTAATTGGCAAGTTCTTTAAAAATAAAAAGAAAAGCAGAAAATAAAAAATAAATGTTGTGAATGGCTGATCGAAGAAAGACCTGCCTGTCAGGGGGAAGGAAAACTTCCCAGGTCCTTTGGAATCTACTCCAAGCCAAAAGGTGGGCCCTCGGCAGCCACTGAGCTCTCACTGCACACTAGACCAGAAAGAGTCAGGCTTGGCATCTGAACCAACTTAGGCCACTTAGAACATATCAGTAATTAAAGAACAATATGAAGACTAGAGAAGGTCATTGGACCCACATTGGACCAACATTCTCAAGCAATTTTTCTTTGATGCTGATAAGGTTCTTCACCATGCATGTAATATTTTAAAAATTCAATCCAGGGGTCTGGAGAGATGGCTCAGTGGTTAAGAACACTGTCTTTTCTTCCAGAGGACTCAGGTTCAATTCCAAGCACCCATGTGGCACCTTACAAATGCGTGTAACCCCAAGATCCAGCACACTGACACAGACATATGTGGAGGCAAAAACTCCAATGCACATAAAGAATTTTTTTTTTAATTATTAAAAATCTAATTCAGTTTAAATTGTTGTAAGCTGGGATCCAGCTCATGAGCCTTCTTGGCAAGACATATTGAGTATGTTTGCCACTCCGACAGGGTACCTGGCTGAAAGCAGGTTAGAAGACTTTCCTTTAATTCGCTACTTGTAAGATACTGTTCACCATGGCGGAGAAGGCAGGGCAGCAGGATCAGAGCAGGTAGCTTAGACTCCTCATGTCTTGGTCCAACAGGAAGAGGGGCCAAGCTATAAAACGTCAGAGGCAACCGCTGCAACTCATCTCTTCTAGCAAGGCTGTACCTCACAAGGGTTCTTCTACCATCTCTTGAAACAGTGTCACCAGCTAGAATCCATGAATTCAAATGCTTGAGCCCTCAAAGATGATATTCCGGCCAACCCATAATGCAAGGCATCCCTACCTAGCACTAAAAAAGCTTCTCAGCTTTGTTTTGTTTCGTTCTGTGATCCCTGTTAGTACCAATTAACAGAGAAGCAGAGGGGAGACAGCACAGCTTTCCCAGCTGGACTCTGGATCCTGAACTCACCCTCCTCTCACACTTCTCATCTTGCTTTACCAAATGCAGTCGGTTCTCCATGGATTGTTCCCTGCACTGTTTTGTTTCTCCCGTCAACAAAAGAAAAATCGGAGTCCTGTGTTAGACTGCATTATCCTTAGATTCACCTGGGAGTGCCCTAAGATGACCAGGCAGAACTACAAGAGAGAAAGAGAGCGGCACTTGGGTGCTTAAGGGGCACAAATGGGTTGGCAGGAGGCCAGTGAGATTGTGAAACCTCTGTTAAATCAATCAGCTCCTTCTCAAATTGCCTCAGCTCCTCTGAACACCAAGGCATCAGTAACTGCATCTCGGGCCCACCAGCACTGGCTAATTGACTCCCACTGCATATTAGGTCAGTCCTGACACCACCTCTCCTTAGACTCCATTTGGCAATACGTGTAATACCAGATAGGCGGGTTAGCGGGTAAGTAACGCTGGGAAAGGAGTGCTAATGACGTGTAAGCTGGCAAGTGGAGCTATCAAAGAGACTCCTGTCTCTTCTTGAAAGAAGAGAGGTTGTCTGGCCTGCCTTCCGCTTGGATGAGGCCGAGAACGGTGGCCGTAAATGAATGCCTAACAAAGGCTTGCCGACAGCCCTGACAGCACCCTGGAGTCCACCAGCTGCCTTACTGACTGCTCAGCAGGATTGTAGAAAAGAAGATCCACCCCTCAAAAATACTAAGGAAGGCAAATGATTTGCACAAGTGTCTGGAAGACAGCATGCAAGAAGCCTCCTCAGCTCCAGGTGGGACCAAGCATAGGGACTCAAGACTGTGTATCTACTGTGGACTTCAGCCTAGCTACAGGCGTTCTTAATACCTAGCTACAGGCATTCTTAATAGGATTCTATTCAGATGCATTAGGTTAATGTTACAAAGAGGTATTGCTTGCTCAGTTCAATGTGTGAAAAATCTGGTTCAGATCCTGAGCTGATTTACATGGACAAAAGCATTAACCATCATATTTTTACCACTGCATATAAGCAAACAAAATGCCAATGACTTTGTTATTTCTGATTTGAATATTTAATTTGGTTGACACTAACATCTTGATTTTTTTTTTCCAGTGTGATATTGAGGAGGAAGATAAAGCAAAGGCCATGGATTGCAATTTAGATTGTAAATATATCTATCTCAGGTAGCTAGATCAGCTTGTTGCAGGCCAGCCAACCTCAAGAAGCAAGCAGCTAAAAATTGATGAAAAGCCCTTTTTCATCAGGTATATTTAGGCACCAAGAAAAAGCTCTGTACTGGGATTCCAGAGGCCAAAGTGTGAAGCCAAACTGCCTCCTGGCTTAGTCAAGCAAGCCTAGAAAACAAGCAATTCTGAAACTCATTGATGTCTAGGTTCCAAGTCAAAAATCATGCAGATAGATCTATTTATTTTATTATTTATTACCATCTTTTACCATCTTAAATTTTGGAGTAAAGTTTATCTGTTTAAGTCTAGTTCAAAGTGCAAACCCAGAGAAGCGATTTCTCTAAGGTCTCAATGGGTCAAAAGTCCACATAGTCAGTTTTCAGGAGGTGGCCAGAAGTTTATAATAGGTACCATTTGGCACAACAGCCAATTTACCTTCCAAATCACAAATTAAAAAATTAGTTTCTGCTCAGAGCCATTTAATGAGTGTGTTTGTCCTCTAGTTCTATTCTAGAGAACTGTCAGGGAAATTCAAGGGAGTTGAAGGAGTTCAGAACAGACTGAATGTCCTCCCTCATGCTAAATGTCATCCCACCTGACCCGGAACCTCAACAGTGAACTCCTGGTGTGCACTGATCCCCCCCAAACCTCCCCCAACCTCCGTGTAAGGACAGCTCCTTTTATCTGTACTCACTTGATTTTTATCAGTTATTCTTGGCATACAAAAGACACCCAACCTCCGACCCCCACCTTCACCCCTGCCTCAGGGAAATGAGAATACTGCCATCCCAGCTCACACAAAAACAAGTCAGTTTTATTCTTTCTATCTTGAAACAACTGACCCAGTCTGAGTGGAGAGTTTCCTTAAATCCAAAGACATATCCTTGGTATTATTTAGGGAGCCGTGTGCAAACCTTTGATACCTATCACTTCTTAGAGAGACTGCAGACATTCCCTAAGGACACTCAGAGTGCATGAGCTGGATAGAGGGAGAGGCTGGTCTGCAATGTTGTCTATTTCCTTAGAACTGATACAGTCCCTTCTTGAGAGGGGGATCCCTAAGCCTCAGGAAATAAGCAAACACACAAGACCCAGGAAGCTCCTAAAAATTACAAGACTCATAAGAACCCCTTCCTCAAGGCTCTTTGAACAGTAACAATTGCTAGGCAGATGACACTGAGTACTGGAGCTGCCTGCCAGTCAGGCAGAGGCTTCAGGAATACAGCTTTCATTAGCTGTCACCTATGCTGGACTCAACTTTTAAGCTGTAACTGCTTCTTAGTCATCATGTTCCCATAGGCAATTTCTCACCCAAGCGCCTGTGAGTAACCCCAATAAAATCACTGCTTCACCAAGACAGACTTGGATGTAATCTTTGGTTTGTCTTTGGAACCCTATACTGACTAGGTGGATATACGCTTCTTCACATCTCCCCAGAAAAGTCAAACAATATGCTTTCATGGCTGTAATACCTCTCTAGGGGAGCTAAGAAAGTTCACAAGTATCTGCTTCAGTTTACCAGAGAGAAGAGAAATCGAACACTGGCAAGGAATGAGGTAAGTATCCACAGGAGACAGCTCCTGATCCATTTGCATACAGGAAAATTTTAAGTGGGGTTTACTCTTTGTTTGTTTGTTTGTTTTTCTAGAGCTGGCCAGGATGGGTTCAAATCCTTAGCCAGTAGTGACCTGAATGTTTTGGGGTATGTAATTTGATCCTTTGTGCCTGACTTTCCCCATTGCCAAAGAACTATGTTTCTTCTGCTGCTTGTAAAGATGAAAAGTACTTAGACCAGTCCCTGGCACATAACAAGAGCAAATTATTATTTATCTCATATGATAGATTTTAATGTTTTTTTTTTTCATGGCAGAATTCCTACAACTTCAGTGTGACCACAGATATTTCAGAAGGTGAGAACAGGTCTTTCACAACTCAGCCTGGTTTCCTTGTGACCCATCACCCACCAACATTAGCCATCTCCACCTCTAGCTTCTAAACAGGACCCTCCCCACCCATCCCTCTGTCCTTCTCCCCTGATCCCAGTCTACTATGTCAGTTAGTTTGGTAACATCAGCCTGCCTCTCAGCTATAGAATTCCCCTCTGGAGTGCTCCCTAGATCACTTAGGATGTTTCCGTATTCTGCTTACCAGGACACTCCTCCCAGCCTTACCAGATTGCAGATTCCTTGCAGACAAGGCCAGGTTTCGGTCCTTTTGGTGATTCTCTCTGTTCTGAGCACAATTTTTATATTGTCAGTCCTACATTTATTTTGTAAATCAACGGGTCTAAATTTAAAGCATACAAAAATCAACAGTAAAACAGAATGAAGTGGAGAGTAGATTTTTTGAGTCAGAAAAACTTTAATTCTGGCTCCATCAATATTTGCTGTGGAAATTTGGGCAGTAATTCTATCAGTCTGCTTATCAGGATGGTGGAAATAACCTTTAATATTTCCCTTATAATCCTGTTGTAGGATTGGACGAGATAATATGTATAAAGGTCCTGGAAAGGGCCTAGTATTTCATAAGACTCCACAACTCCTGGCCATAGTTGAGGCTGTTGTCTCATTGAGTTCTTGGTTCTTTTAATTCATCAGGGTTCTTTTGTGACAGGAAAATACTCTGTCATCTGCCAGTGACACCTAAGGAGAAACGTGTATTCTAATATAATGCAACCTTTAAAGGTAAACACTTATAGTCCTGGATTATTTTTAAATTTCCAAAGATGCTTAGCACATTTTGCTTCAAATTTTAAGTACATTTGGCCTTTTAGAGAATGCCCATCAAACTTTTAAACATCACATTTGAGAAAAAGTTACCATTTGGCCCTAGCCTATGTGATGATGGCCTGTAGCTGACATGCATAAGGGTAATGAAAATGTCACCACAGGCAAACATGTCTCCCCTCAGTACAGCATGGCCTCTCATCGTCTAGTCTGTAGTGCAGCACGCAATTGGCCAAGGTAGATGAAGTAAGCAGACTGTAAAGCAAAACCTGGTTTGCAGAGCCAAGCCAACCAGGGTGACATCACAGTTCAGCTAAGGAAGAGGTGGTTGAGGGCCAGGAGATGGTCACTTAACTGGCACAAGTATCTAGACCTGGTTTTTAAATATCTTGCTTTGTTATCATGGGCACTTAATCTAATGATATATCTTTACTAATTTGTTCTTTATTTGCACAATTTCCATCTGTAGTGCTCTCATCCCCCCACAACTCATATGTTTGAATGCTAGGTCCTCAGTTAGTGACACTGTTTAGGAAGGATTAAGAGGTATGGCCTTATTGGACATGATGTGTCATTGTGGGTGGGCATTGAGATTTCAAAAGCCCATACCAAGCTCAATATTTCTCTCTCTCTCTCTCTCTCTCACCTGCTGCCTGTGGATTGTAAAGCTCTCAGATACTTCTCCAACACCATGTCTGCCTGCCCCCATGAACTTACCACCATGATACCCATGAACTCACCCTCTGAGACTGTAAGCAAGCCCTAAAAATTAATTAGTTTTTTTTTTTTCTTAAATAAGAATTGCTTCATGGCATCTGTTCATCTGATCATGAGAACAGAACATTAACTAACACATCATCACAATCTTCTTAAAAAAAATAGACTTTGGGGTTAAAATTATGGGGTTTTGTGTAGCATGACATTGTGGCTCATAGGGTTCATACCTGGGTAAGACTAGGGATGACTTTCTGCCTCAGCAGCCTCCGTAGCACTTTCTGATAGAAGACGCTTCCAACTTGGTTCCAGTCTGATTTCTCTATCACAACCGAAGTATGTGTATCTACAACAATTAGTTTGGGTGGGCAACAAAAATCAATACAAATAGCCTGAATTATCTGTAGGATAGGCTCTGAGTGATCCCTAACCAACAATTGCTAGAGATAGCTCTCACTTGGCAGTGTAATTTTTATTTAATAACCTTTGGTTTCTGGGAGGATCATCTACCCGAATGACTAATGGCCTGCCAGGGAAGATGTACCTATGGTGCAGTAGTGGCATGGTTAAGTATCGGGATAAGCATTCACTTCCTGGTTAGATTTGAGTCCTGCTCAACAACAGGGAATTCATGCCTGGTACAACTAACCTGGTCAAGATTCCATGGCTAGAGAGTAACAGACCCCAGGAGGAACCAAGTACTACTGTTTTGCTAAATGGCTGTGATGACAAGGTGTCTTCTATACATATTTGTTCATAACCATAGATTAGTGCTTCTCAAAGACTTCATCAGAGACATTTCTTTTCTGCAGTGGGCAGCATTTAGTACAGAGACTAGTCATGGCCAAAGCGGCAAGAAAAAGTGACTGTGGAGTGTTTTGACCTGAGTGAAACATCTGTATCACACACATACTCCTGTAGGGCTCAGGAAACACCTCAGAAGAAGAGGGGAAAAGAAAGTAAGAGTTGGGGGATAGAAGAATGGGCTCAGAGAACCCAACCTTCCTTGAGGGACTACTGATAGTTAGTGGTTTTTTAGAAGAGAAGGTATCATTTTCAGTATTGTAGCCACTGGTAAGCTGTCTATGCTCTTGGAGCTCATTTTCCATTCATGATTGTGCAAACAACCCAAACTAAATTCAGTGAGAAGCAACAACAAAAGAAGATATGGAAAGTCAAAAGTGGACATGAAAAAAAGAAGGGTTGCGATAGGGAGGGATGTGGTAAGAAAGCACAATAGAGGAATAAACAGCTAAAATATATTATTTATATTTATGAAACTGTCAAAGAATGAAAACAGAACTACAAAATTTTGTGCCATGCAGGAGGCTTATTTTATAAATGATATTTGTCTTTGAGAAAAAAAAAATAATATGAAGCTATAATTTTAAAATATGATTGAAAGTTGGCACTGAAAGCCTCCTGAACTCGATACCATCAGTAAATGACTCTGCTGGACAGCCTTATGAATGGCTTTTGAATTGCTGAAAACAATGAGTTATCCAAGACCTGACATCCCTAGCCCAACCTCCCAACCTGCCAAAACTTGATTTCCTTTTTGCTCCAAAGTGACATTCAGATTCCGTGAAGAGCAAATCTGAGTTATTTGGGCACACACACACACACACACACACACACACACATACACACACCATTCTTATTCACTTAGCTCAATTAAAAAATGATTCCTAGTGCTACTGTGTTCTATACTGTACATAACTCAGGATGTTTTGATTCTGATTCAAGGGGAGGCCTCTGATTCAAGGGGAGGGTGATTCTTAACACATGTAAAAGGGTGCTGAGTCTGGACTGGTAGCTGTTCACCAAAAACCCCGTCCTCCTTTATGGCTCACAGATGCACTGCATCCTCAGCCTCCATTCACATAGCCTGTGGCCTCGTGATGACTTTATCCTGCGGACTATGGAAACAGTACACCTGGGTCCTCATGTCCCACAAGCCTTGCCCTAGCTTTCTCCCCTTCCCGGTCATAAAATGACACACAGGGAATGGCAGCAACATAGGTAGTTGTATATGGAAGGTGCACATGATCCTGAGTTTCTAGACAATGTCACAGAGCAGCAGCAACTCCACACCAGCCACCTGGACCACAGCTGAGATTTCTTGAGACTTTCACAAGGGAAGTAAGCTTCTACTGTATTTAAGCTCATGTGCTTTGGGGTCTTTATTCTAACAGAAATTCGTTATGGTTGAAAACCAGTGCATTGTACAGGATGACCTGAAGTAGTTGGATCAGAAGAGCTAGACATTATTTGCTCTCTTGATCAATTTAGTGTGCCCCAAACTCACGTGTATCATCTCATCTAAAGGACACACAGCCCTTTGTATTGTCATTAGATCCTACTTTGCTGATGGAAAAAAACTGAAGCCCGGATGGGTTGTGTAATTCCCCTAGGCCACACAGCTAATAAGCACCAGGGCCATGGTTTGACTACAGGCGTAGATTTCTGCTTCTCCAGCCTGAGCAGAGAACATATCAGGTAGGTCAGGGAGCGTGAGAAGTAAGGCTTTCATGAAGTACCCACTTCTAAGCATGTTACATTCCCTTTGGAATCTAACAACTCTCATGGATGGCTTCTGCTGTACCCAGGAGATCCAGAGGTAGATCCAGAGTACACAGAAATTATATGAATTACCCACAATTCATGGCTAAGGCAAAAGGTAAGCTTGATGGAGACCACAAAGACTGTCTATCTCCAGAGTCTGAGATTTGACTACTGAGCTGTGCCACCTCTGAACTGGTGTCATTCATTTTCACGTGATTACCATGACCAGCTTTAATACAATCTCTCCCCATCAAACACACATACACACATGCACACATTGAAAACTACAGCAAAAACATACTGTCATATCAAACTCACCATATGCTACCATTGAGTCTAGCTCTTGTTTGCAGTTAATAGCAACTTGTTTTTTGTTTGTTTTTTTTTTTCAAAACAGCATTTTTCTGTGTCATTGTGGCTGTCCTCAAACTCAGTCTGTAGATCAGACTGGCCTTGAACTCACAGACATCCTCTGCCTCCCAAGTGCTGGGATTAAAGGCACACGACAGCAGTAGTTTATCAAAAGAAAAAAAAAGTGTATCAAATAATGGTACCCCAGATGTCATATAGTAGATAAACTATATGACAATTTAAGATAAGAAATTGGACGTATGTGAAATAAATAATGCTTAATCACATAAGCTACAATTTCTGAAGAGCTACCTCTGTACTCATGAATCCAATCACACTGAGTCAGAGCAGCCCTTTAAAAACCAAAGAAAACAGGAACTGGAAAGATTATCTATTTAGCATGTTTCATTTTAGATTAAACAGACTTTACTCCTTGTTCCCTGGTAATTATATCTAATTAAAAAGCACAGAGGAATGTGTGTAAAGACACAGGGAGGTAATAACCATTTGAACAGTGTCTCATTTTAACTCGTCGCTGAGGGGAAGTTGCTTTTATTTAGATTAATTTGTGAAAGGGCCGATGAGAACATGACAGAGGGAGACGGAGGGGAACTTGCTCTCTCAAATTGCTCTGGTCAGAAAACATGATGAACCAAATACGTGGAACTGCATCAGCATGTCAGAAGGAAGGCACTGTTACTTAGCACACTTTAAAGAGTTCACGACTCTGGAACAGCTTCTTCCTCTGGGGGAAAAAAGTCCTGTTCTTTGAAACTGTTAATGAAGGCTGATGAACTGAGACATTGTTCTAAATCAAGAAAGTCTCACTGAGAACTGGGGAGGGCCCAGAGCTGAGCTCCAAATGCTTATGTGGAGACAGGAGCTGATGGTACACTCCTATAATCAGTACCTAAGCGCAGAGACACAGGAAGGTCATGAGTTCAAGGCCAGCTAATGCCTTTAAGGTGTCAAAACCACAAAATTAGATTAAAAACTAAACAAATGCTTATGTAGACATCTTCTTTAGATACACCCGTTCGGACTCTCTGAATGACTAGCATACACATGTTGGCAATACCTAAAGGCACTGTGATGGAGGCGTTTTCTTGATTGAGGATCCTCTTCCAAGACAACTCTAGCCTGTGTCAGGTTGACAAACTGCCCCCCAGGACAGAAATCAAAACATTGAGCTCTGTGAGGCAGGGCATATTTTTTTGCATATTTAGTATGTGATAGTCTCACGTCCGTGGGAAGGAGGAGGTCTACCTAAGCAAGCACATGCAGGGCATCCTTCAGTCTCTGTAACAACTCTATGAGGCTGGTCCATTGCTACATCAATGTTTTTAGATCAAGGGGAGCACGAGCCTTATGTACAGAATTAAGTGCTTAGAAAGGAAGCAGCATCTTAGTGGGAGAAAAAAAGAGCTAGAACGTCACTGTGGTTGTAGATAGGGTAGCTAAGGAATGTCGCTTTCTAATGACACGTAAAAACTGCTTTTTGCTTTTTTTTCTTTCTTTTGAACTGGGTACTGGATCAGCACTCAGTAGATTGAGGCAAGAGTTTGTTGAATTCAAGACCATCTTGAGCTACGTAGTAAGTGTGGGCCAGCCTGGACTACAAAGTGAGACTCTTTAAAACACCCAAAAGCTGGGTATGGCTGTACACGTCTATAATCCCAATACACCAGGGGCTGAGACAGGGGGATCAGCACCAGTTGGGGGCTAGATTGTAATGCAGATCCCATTCACCCAAAAGCCAAAAATGTGTTTGGCTCGGCTGGTAATTCATACCTATAGTCACTCCAGGTGGTTTGGAGGTTGAGAGCTAAGCATCATAAGTTCAAGGCCAGCCTGGGCAACTTAGTAAGGCTTCCTGTCAAAATGAAAAGCAAAAGGAAGTCTGGGGAAGAGTACCTTCCTTTCAGATGTGAGGATTTGGGTTCAATTCTCAGCACTAGTTAAAAATTTTTTTCAGTTTTAAATTTTTAAGCATAAAGATTATATGCACTTATGAAGTGCTTTGTGGGGGGTGTCCAGGCATGTATACATGGTGGAACAGTCAAGTTGGGTTGAGCAGATCTATGTCCTCAAAGTCCTCCTTTGCACAAGGAAACATTTGAGTGGAGACTTGGAAGAATGGAGGAGACCGCCACAGAAGTGCCTGAGGCAAAGCATTCAAGTTCAGAGGAGGGTAAACATAAAGGCTTCAAAGTGGAAAAATCATGAGAGATGGCAAGGGATGTGAGGGGAAGGAAGGCTTGGCAGGGCAGAGGGGGAGGCAAAGATCTCCGAGAGTGAGAGGGGAAGTCCACAGCGCGTTTTGAGTGAGGAGGGTCATGACGTGGCCACCGTGTACTCACTCTGGTTGCTGAGCTAGAACAGAGTGAAGGGGCAGAAAGAGAAGCAAGAGCTGAGCAGGAGGTCGGTGATTCGCTCTGGCCGAGAGGGGCCCTGGTGGAAGGAAAGGCGAGGTTCTCATCCTATCGCATCTAAAAAGCAGAAACAGCAGGATTTGTGACAATCGTGTGGCTGGTGTTCTGGGAAGACTCATCGCATATGGGGATATATTTAGTACCTGCTGCACATCTGTTCAATGCTGTCTAAGCGCAGGGGACCAGACTGTGCCTGGGGAGGCTGCACAGAACAAAACAACAACCAGGTAAGTGGCGCCATTCTCAGGGGTGCCCATCGCTAAACAGAGAGATGCAGCATAGACAGGAATGGAGCAAGGAGAAGAAAGCCCTTTCCTTTGAGAAGAGTGATTGAATTGGATTCCTGAACGCCATGAGCAACTGGAGCTGCATCGGTCCCTTCGGCCAGACTCACACAGAGCAATGAGAGGGAGCCAAGAAGACAAAGCCGCCATCTTGATTTAGGGAAGGAAACCACCGATTCAAAGTGAGGAAGGCGGATGAGGCAGACACAGGTGAAGGTGTCCACTCGGAGGTCAGAAAAGATGGACCCCCGGGGGAGTGCTCTAGAAAGGGTCTTGGGAAGTGTCCAGCTGGCCTCGGACACAGGATGAGGGCACAATAACCCAGAGTGGAGCTCACCTCCAATAGGAGCAGCCGGATTAGGTATAGCTCCACCCCTATTGCACGCACACTAATTCCTTATTCAAGTTTAATAAAATCTCTAATCATTTTTGTTTGTTTGTTTGTTTCAGAAAATGGAACCAGTAGCTTTTGCTCTGTGGTAAATGTCCTTATGTGTCTTGCCTTGTGCACCTATACCTGCTTCTTCAAAGCCTTGCTTCTAACCACTGAAGAGATGCCATGAAATCAGACAAAGGCATTTCTAGGTCTTTCCTTTTGTCTGCAAGCGTCAAAGGCCAAGTTAGCAGGCACCTAGGAGCAGGAGGCTCAGTAGGTCTTCTGCTCCTCCCCTCCCCAACCCCCACCCACAGCCATCTCCTGCTCTAAATGCCAGAGGTGCTTTTAGCCATCACAGGCCCCATGCTCTGTTTTCCTCCTCTGGACAGCTAGAGACCTCTGCAGAGGCCAGACAGGTTTGGAAACCAGTTTAGACCCAGCAACCCTGCACAGTAGGAAGTCACCTGTTCACAGAGGTATCTGGGGCAGAACCTGCCTGAGCACTAGGAAGTCAGCCCAGGTTTGCAGAAAGTCTAAACGGAGCCGTCCCTGTGCTCACTGAGAGAATAAAGCTGGCTCTCCCAGTGTAATTACAGGCTGGCTGATTTGGAATTCTGAACCTTGGGACGTGGCAGGGGTAATGTGATCTGTGCCAGGTTGTGTACTGGGCCAAAAGATGAAATACCAAACTAATCTGACTGGTTTCAGGAATCAGTTCTCGAAAAACAAAGCATCCCCATATGCCAATCTGTGTGCAGGGCTTAGGCCACGTGACTTTGTCTCTTTTGGCAAAGCCTTTCCACGAAGGAAATTACAAATCTTCATATATTCAGAACCGTTTAATAGCTGGCAAGCAACTGCCAGCCGCCAGAGCTACTGCCAGATTGACTGAAATCTCTTAAAGGGCCCTCTCCTCATCAGGTTATTCCGCCAAAAGCAGAAGCTGGCTCTTCCCCAACGAAGAGAAAACAGTCATTTATGCCCAGCCCTTGTCCTGCGAGGCACAAACAGACTAAATCCCAGAGAAGGAAAGAACATTTTTGAAAGAAATTGCAGCAGGCTGTGAGATCACCCACCCAAGAACGCCGCCTTGGGAATGGCAAAGGCCAGACGAGGATTATGCTTTTACCTGATAGTTCTCCATGCTCTAGTAGGGTCCACAATATCTACAGATGTCTGTCACACTGTCTGTGAAATGGACATGGTGTGACTGACTGGTTCTGGGTCAGCCACTAGACACAAACCAGTCGTCTGATGAGACAAAATGAATTGTGTAGTCTCGTGTTTTTGTGTGTGTTTCTGCGTGTGAGCATACGGGTGTGGTATAAGCATATGTGTGTGCTGATGCACCTGACTATGATGGGGGAGCCAGAGGGCACCATGATGTGTCCTACTCTATCTCCCTCTGCCTTTTTCCTTTGAGTCAGGATCTCTCACTGAACCTGGAGCTGGGCTGGCGGCCAGCAAGTTCCAGCCATCCTCCTGTCTCCACTCCTGCACCAGCAAGAAAACAGCCCCACCTGGCTTCTTACCTGAGCCCTGAGATCCAAACTCGGGTCCACACAATTGCACAGCAAGTGAGCTTATCATGTGCCCACCTCTCCAGGCACACGTCATGTTATTTTTAACAGATGAAAACAAACCAATGCTCCTTCAGACAATGGTGGTCTGATGACTCCCCTGTGCTTGGAAGTTTTTTTTTTAATTAAATTTTTATTTTTTACATTAATTACATTTTATTCGATTTGTATCACAGCTTTAGCCCCCTCCCTCATTCCCTCATAATCTCACCCTCCCTCCCTCATCTCCTCCTATGCCCCTCTCTAAGTCCACTGATAGGGGAGGACCTCCTCCCCTTCCATCTGACCCTAGCTTATCAGGTCTCATCAGGACTGGCTGCAATGGACCATTTTCATGTTTATGTTTACCTTTCCATCCTAATGTAAGAATCAACACAGCTCATGTTCTGTCTTCACTAACAGGCCATTTGGGTTTGACTTTAGGGCTCAATTTGGAATCCGTGCTCATGATTCCATGGGCACCAGGTGCTATTGTTTGAATTGCTGTGAGCTGGAAAGAGCAGAAGAAAAGCAGAGCTGATACGAAGTGAGCATCGGCGCCAGGTCGGGGTATGAGATGCTTGCAGGCTGCGCTTCTAGAAGCTTCTGAGAGTGAGAGTATGGGACAGGGAGAAGAAGGAGCCGGAGAAGCCGAGTGACCCCACAACATGGCCTTCTCCCATCAGGAAGGCAATGTGCCTTGCTCAGCCCAGAGAGCAACAATTAAATGCACAAAATACTGCATGTCACATTTAATTAATGTTAGTTGAATTTTATTGATTTTGTAGTTTTATTTTAACAGGTAAAATTGTTTTGATTTCATGGCTGTTTGCAAGTAACAAGAAGTCTGATTTTATGGTTTACATACAAGGAAAGGCATTATGTATTCATATTAGATATATGAATATAATTACACACACACAAGGAACATATTTTGGAAGTTACAGATTTAACTGTAACAATTGTAAGCTCTTATCAATAGCAGATGTTTACAATAAATTTCCCTGTAGAATGAGTGCACAGATCATTCAATTTTCAAAAACCCAGAAACAACTCATCTCTGTCACTGTAATTATTATAAGGAAGAGAAGCCATTCAAAAAATAAGCAGCTTCACCATAAGGAGAAAAAAAAGGGGGGGGAGCTGGTATGATATTTGCATATACTTTATGGTAACATTAAACTCAAAAATCATCTCCAGAAAAAGCATCATAAAGAAATATATGAAATAGCTGATACATGTTGTTGATAGAATTATGTTGTTTTTTTTCCTAGTTTAAAATAGTTTACCTTTAATAGACATGGATTTTGTGGGTTTGTGACTTGTGACTGATACAGCTGGTTCCAGATGGGCACCTGAGGGGCTGGCAAGACCTGCTCTCTGCAGCCCCTCCATCCACACAGCCCAGGCCCTGCTTTCAGGGGGTTACTGTGTGTGTGTCCCTGGCTAGCCCCTGCCTAAAGCGGATATGGTTTACAGAGCGAGGTTCTCTCTTAAAACGCCTCTCTGTGAATGCTCTCTCTTTTCGGTCTGCTGGCTTCCAGGAACCCTCTGTGTTCGTCTGTGGTCCTCATCCCTGGCACTTCTCCATGGCCACCCCCGGTAAACATGAACCAGGCGTCTGGTCTGCACCTTCTCTGGCTGCCTCTGCCTTCTGCCTGGCTTTTTTCTCTGAGCCTTGGTCATGGCATAGTGCCAAGGTAGGCCTTCCTTGACTGGCTTGCCCTTCCCCCTTAATGCTCACTTTGGCTAACGTAAGAGGGAGGGCCTACTAGTACCAGAAGCATTCTTTAAGTGGTGAACATTATCTGATACACAACCATTTCAAACACACACACATTCACACAAAACACACACACACACATACATATATGTACATACATACACTCACATACAACTCAAACACACACATAACCACACACACATTCACAGATACACATATGTATACGCTCACACATAACACATTCAAACATACATCCATAGCACACATAGCACACACATACACATCGTCAAATACACACACTCTCATTCAACATACAACATAAAGATAACTCAATACCCGGTCTACCCCAAAACACAAAAATTAACATCTTTGGGGAGCAAAACTCAGCATTGACCATTTTAAATGCCACCCCCATCCTGGATGATTCTATTGCACAGCTGAGCATTCTCAGACCCAGGATAACACACTAAAGCCCTGATGACCTGTCTTCCGAGGCCAAGTACCTGGTAGTAGATCACTGGCTCCGACACAAACCTGCTAGCTGCATCACTTCTAGGAGTCAGCTCATGCCTTTGTCCCACGGTTCCCAGCTCGCAAAGCATGGAGGGCGAATTAATCACCAAGTTCACGTGAGGCATAAAGATGATGATATCTATGAAATATTCAGGGCAGCCTGGCCTGCAGTAGGTGGCCCCTGCAATCTGGTTCCAGTCATCAGTTGTTGTTACTGGGATGGGGGGCCGGGCGGGGGTTATAGCGTGGTGGCAAAGTACTTGCCTGGTACGTGAGAATCCCTAGTTACATTGCCAGTGCCCCAAACCAACCACCACCACCAAAACCCAGCAGTGTTACTGTGACCGAAATCAATCCTACGACAAACAAGGATCAGTCACCTGGTTTCAGCAACTACCAGGACACAGCTTCACAGTCAAGGTACAAGATGTCTTTCAGGGCAACTGGACCAGCTGTGTAAGCCATGAGGCTGTGAGCAGGGTTTGAAAAAGGAATGTACCCTTTCCATTGAAAGAAGATCTCTGAAAAATTCCCCTGCGCTTGGCCAGTCTCCAGTCCCCATCAGGCATTGCAGCTGAGCTCACCTGGGAGTCTCAGCATCTCAGAAACACTTGTCTGGACCTCTGCTAAGAAGTCCCAGGATCTTTAATAAGTGACTTGCACAGAAACTCTAAATGTCCTTCCTTGCAAAAGCCCAAGTATCTCTCCAGCCTTCTCCCAGGTGGACCTGGTGTGGGAGGAACCTGGGCAGTCTTCTCTAGCCTTTGGCAGCCTCTCTTGGCCCCATGTGTGGGAACTCAAAGGGCTGGCCATCTCGGGGGTAGGTTTTTCTCCCCCTCTCCGGTGCTCTAAACCCAGCTTTAGGATAAGTGCCACTCTCCTCCTCCTTCCCTCCCTCTCCCCACCAGCTCAATGCGCTGTGCACCTGTCCGTGTTTGTTTTTAACTGACAGTGTTGACTTAGCATTAGGCCCAGCAGGGGATGTGGTTACAGGCTATGATAAGGATTCTGAGGAGTTGTGTGTACAAGAGAAAATGCCAAGTTAGGTAATGAAAACTGAACTGCCCCATGCTCCAGCCTATAACCACCTATCAAAATCATGAAAGTGCCACAAAACCAAAACAAAGCCTGTCCCTTCCTAAAGAATGGGCATTTCTTGTCCCCTACCTACCCTCCTCCACCCAGGACAGCAGCATGACATACTGGAATCTCTATAAAGCTCAGGTCCTGGGATCTCTGTTCTGTTAATATTTCCAGCTCCCTCATGCCTTTGTTTCCTCTTGTGTGCCAATAATAGTTCAGTTCTCTTTACACTCCAGAGGGAAGGATTGGAATGCATGATGGCTACGGTCCTGGTACCCCAACTCCTCAGCTACCACCCTGCTGACTGCTCAGGTTTCTAAGGAGCAATTCCTTTGATGGCTGAGTGCAAACTACGTGTGCCAGAGGGGAAGCACTGAGAGAGAAGGGAGACCACAGCAGGCTGGACACTGTCCCGGGAGCATGTGTGCAGACATGCAGAGCTTTGTGAATACAAGCCAGGATCCAGAGTCTTCACAGAGAGGGCAACTCTTAAATTGAGTGTTGAGTAACAAACTCAAGTTTGCCAATGGGAGGCGGGCATGAGGGGAGTTCTGCAGGCAGAAGGAAGCCAGAGCCAACAAAGGCCGGTTGCAATGCAACAGAGACTTAATGAATTGAGAGCCTCCAGGGAGCTCAAGCTAGACTGGAAGGAGAGGCAGGTGCCTCCTCATCTCTGTCTCTGTCTCTGTCTCTGTCTCTGTCTCTGTCTCTGTCTCTCTCTCTCTCTCTCCGTGTGTGTGTGTGTGTGTGTGTGTGTGTGTGAATGTGTGTATGTGTAAGAGAGACTAATTCACAAGACTGTCATTATACACTAAAGATATGATGTGAGTAGCAAAGCATTCAAAGAAGTTTAGCGTTTATTCTACAAACACACAAACAGTGCTATTGGGTACTTGGTGCTATCAGGTACTTGGTGCTGTGGGTACTTGGTGCTTTCATCAGACACTTGGTGCAGTTAGGTCCTTGGTGTTGTGGGTACTTGGTACTATCAAGCGAATCTCATACATGATAGTGATATATGGAAATGATTAAGAGACCAGAAAAGTGCTTGTTTCAGTTGCCTTTTACATTGTTAGAAAACAGATGTGCAAGTTGTATGATTGAGGTTCCTGTCTTGCTGCTTAGAGACGAAGCTTGGGGCTTCAGGTTCTGCATTTTCAGGTGTTGACTCGCTGCTGGCTTATTCTTAGGACTCCCTCCATATAGACAATGCCAATGGGTGAGCTGTCTACCAAAAGCTCACCAAGCCTAGCTGCATCACCCTTTTAGCTGCCTTACCCTCTTCTCTCCAATCATGACTTCCCTTTGCCTTTCTTAGGCTCTGATTATCATCGGCAGGCAAGGATTATATCATGAATATTTTATAGATTCACAGTTCCAGGATGGGCAAGGCCGTTAATAGTGGAGTACTTAAAAGATTGCTGCCCCACCCCCCTTATTTAGCCATGGCTGGCATGGAGCAGGCAGGCAATCAGAAGAAAGCTCATTAGCTATCGAAGGAGTTTGGCCGTAGGTCACTTAGTCATTAATGGTCAGGAGCAAGGTGATCTTGTGTTTCCAGAACTTTCTCCATTTTCCATGATGAGGAATTAAAGACAGAAAGGGAGTTCAGGAGATCGAAGGAATGCTTCCACTTGGCTGTCTTTCCTCTTTCTCGTTGAAAGCCTTTCATTCAGAATAGTTAAAAGGAACAGTGCGATTTGTATTTCATAGAGAAGGTGAGGCTTCTAACAATTTCAAGATCCAGACACTCAGAGGTGCACAGAGACAGATGTGTATGAGCACGTACACACACACACACACACACACACACACACATAGATACACAGGGATACACACAGAGAGACATACATACACCTCCTGGTTGCCCCCAGCCTGGCAATTTCCCAAAGGTCCAGCTGTTTGCACACCTCTGGAATGTCTGCTGGGGGGACCTGGATGGATGCTGTCTTCTAGCCAAACCCAAGTTATCCCAGCCTGACCCTGCAGCTGCCATTACATTATGGGTGGAGAAAGAGCACTTTGACTGGAAAGAACAGTGCTGTGGGGGCATGCATGACTTGAGGCGGCCAGAAAGCTCTAGGTCTGGTGCATCAGGCAACCTCAACTCTGGAAAGGCAGTGAGTTAGAGCTTATCTATAATTATTTCCGTGAGTTCCTGAAAAAAAAAAAAAAAAAAAAAAACCTCACTCTACCAAAATAACTCTGCTTTGCTGGAGAAGGCCAAAAATATGCCACGATTTTTAGTTCAGAGCCCCCAAGCACCTGCTATCTTGCAAATATGCCGATCCTCAGTCTTTCCTCAAAGGTAAAAAGGCCTGTCGAGTCTAGTGACTCATCTCATTCAGAGTGCAGACTCCTCTGAGAACTGGAAGCAGTCCACACCTCAGGGGAATGCACGCATGTACAAACTATGGGGCTAGACTGCTCTCCAGTCCTGTCTCAGACGACAGAAGCTGGCTCTGGCTAATTTGAGCACAAGAGGGAATTAATGGAAGGAAACAGAGCGGGAGAAGAATCAGAGCTATTTGGGATCTAGACGGCAGGGACTAATTCCTAGTATGCCTAATTGCTGTGCTCTGACAGTGGACGGGGCCACCAAACACCCCCTGCTGTTGGTCCTTCTCAGAGCGCCTGCAGGGGTTCAGTTGGGCCTAGATTAGAAGCCTCCAGCCCATCCTCCGCTAAGGAAGGAAGTCTTGCTGACTGACATTCCAGCAAGAGGAAATACCGTGGGAGACTGAAGCCATGGGGTCCTGACATTCTCCGGGGAGGAGAAAGTGATACGAGCAATCTAAAAGAATAAAAGCCCAAGGAAGAGTGAAAAGGAAATTCACAATAAGGAATAAGGATACACATCCACTGAGAAGTCTGCCCATCTTGGGAAAGTGGAGTGAGGGAATCAGACACCTTCATCATGGGCCCTGTTCTAAACCCTAGGGACTAACAGGCTAATTAGGCTACATCCCAGGGCCTTCTGCAATATGTCTGTCCTCTGAGAGTCTGTAGGTTTGCTTGTGGTTAGGGGACCTGGAGAGAAAAATCCTTTTCTGATAGAACAAAACTTAAGGATGAAGGCACTAAGAGCTGGCAAAGCCAATAGAGGAGCTAGGCGGGGTGACCAAACCGGGGCTGTCCAGGACCTGACTCTGAGCGAAGACATTGCTCCGTCAGGCTTACATCCCTTTATGCAAGCCAGAGGCTCTGGTAGGATCCTACCCGAGCTGGCCCAGGGCCAGCAGGCTTTCCAGGGACAGCAGTCCTGGTGACGTGGCTGGTAGAGACCTACAGTACGAAGAAGCATGCCCTTGAGTATGTGGGGCCACAGCACGTGACTTCCGATGACTCTAACGTGAGTCTCTCACCCAGCCGATCTGCAGACATCCGCTTGAGGATGTGATACAGCAGCAGAGCTGAAGCTTGCTAAGATAGCATCGCACTCACCCTGCTTCTTGCCGAAGTCACTGCTTGAAGCCCATGGTTATGGCTGTTTTTGTTTGTTTGTTTGTTTGTTTGTTTGTTTGTTTGTTTGTTTTTCCGGGTTCAGACTTTCACAGCGCTTTCTGGGTAGAGGAGGAGAGTCTAAGCAGGAACCACTATGGTGGTGCCCTGGCCACTCCTCCATAAGCATCTCCACGCCCCCGCTATGCCCACTTCAGCCCACAGAGGTCTCCTTCCACCTCTTCACCCTCCCTAAGAGCTTGAGGCAATTTTGTCTCACAATTTCGGCAAAAGGCCTTTTTCCAGTGCTACAAACAACCAACTTATTTCCAGTCCCAGCTCTTAAGTTCTATTCTTTACAGAAAATTTCATGCAGCTGAATTATATCTGATGTCTACTTGCTGGCCTGTGCTTCCCCTCCCCCTCCCCCACAGTCCTTATAAAAATGGTAAAGAGCCACTGAGCTCACGCGCTATGTCCCATCTCTCCAATATGACATATTCTGTAACAGAGGGGACCATGTATGTCTCTCTTGTCTTTTTAATATTAGTGGTAACTATATGTCATGTGACTACCAAATATCTGTAGAATTCATATTGCTTTGTATTATACAGAAGAGGAAAAGTTAGTAAAGTTAGAGAAACTGTATTCACTGATCATGTGATGATACAAAGATAGGAAACATCAGTTCCTGGCAGAATTGTAGAGTACTCCTCATTCTTCTAACCTCGTGAAGAGAGTGAAGAGTGAAGAGAGCCAAAAAAGTACGTGGAATATGGCCAAAGATGGTTATGGTTTCAATTAAATAGAAGAGCTCATGTATCACTTTTTTGGTTGCTATAGCAACAGAACCTCATCTCACAATAATAGCAGTATAATATGATAAAGCCAATACAAATAAATTAATAACTCATAGGGATGAGGAAAGAAACAGTCTGGTTAGCTTCACTTTGGAGAGTAACCTAAGTCAGAATCAGGGGAGGTTCTCTCTGCTGCAAGAGATGGAGCCCTGAGATTGCATACGAGGGTAACACCGGGTCATGCTTTGTGATGGACCAGTTCTACAAATATGTAGGAAAGTATGTAAGGCTGTGATCACTGAGAGGCTTCGAATAGCAGAATCAAAGATGAGACTGGTCCTGCTTGGAGGAACAAACAACCACATAACCCAGGAGGATGTATTCTGCCTTCTGAGTCTACGAGTTGGCGATGCGATCCTTGTTCTCTGAATCCAGCACAACTATTTTGACACAGCTTGTTCACATGGACATCTGGCAGGTCGACAGAACAACCTGTCTACTATGGTCTCCGCTTGGATTGGCTCCACCTTGCTTGGATGCCGAGTTCCCCAAGAGGGAGTACAAACATGTGAAGTACTGAGTTCTATGTCTGGGAGTGACACTGAGTCACTTGGTCACATTGTAATGGCAAATCAAGTCCTGGTTCCAAGGACTCAAATTTCCAGTGGCGTAAGCTGCAAAGTCACATCGCTAAGTGCAATAATACAGGGAAGCAATTCATTTGAATCACCAATGCAAAACCTAGCACAGTAGAAGTCAAATTATTATAAGACTATAGTAGCTAGTTGAGTATGATATTATTCTGAAAATAAATAGGAGAATGATGTGTTATTGTTGTTTAAGAGACTCATACTCATATCAAAATTGGGCTGGCATTTCAGATTCTCAGTGGGGCATGGTGTCCTATTCCACAAATGGTACTCTGACAGCAGGCTACTTATGAGAGGTAGGGCCAGGAAATGAGTCCTTACTTATATCACACACAGAATTGATTCAACACTTATTGCTCCCCAAGTCTACTTCCCCCTAGGTGGAGCCTGGCTGTTGCACACCAAACTAGACTGTTGGGAGGGAAGCTTAGCAGAGCACAGGAAGAGCAATGCAAGCAAGAACCCAGTCAGCTATGAGTGCAGGGCAATGAACACACAAGAGAACAGCTTCAGAGAACTGGTTTGTTTCATTGGGAGGGAAAGGGGCTGGGGAGGTGGCCAGGGTCTCTGGGGCAAGGTTTATGTGACCATGTACCATGGTCAGGGCAGGGGTGTTAGAAGATCCTCCATCTGGATATTCAAGGGCCTGGAGGGGGTGGGGAGAACCTTATAAGGTTACTAGCTGGCTTTATGGCAATAGGTTGGGAGCGGGGAGGTAGCCAGCTCCTGCTGTCCTCATGTTTGATGTATGAGGGTCGAAGCTCAACTCTTTCTCCATAACCCTGGGCCATTAGAGTCCCACAATTTATTAAGGATTTAAGTACAGAAGGTAAAACAACATTTGGAGGAAAATTAATAGAGACTCCACTTATAGCTTAGGTATTGGAAATGCGCTATTAAATAAAACATGAAAGATATTAATCAGAATGAACACGTAGATACAATCAACTGTATATATTTAAATAATTACATGTAATTTTGTAAATTATATATGTTTACAAATTAAACATAATTTTCAACTTCTACACAAAGAAATCTCCAAAAATGAAAAACGGATTATATTCAGGAAGACATTCATAAAAGAAGTACTTGAGAAACAGGACTATTGAGAACTAACCAAGAGCTTCCAAAAGTCAATGTGAAAAAGATAAATAAGTCAACAGGAAAAATGAAGGGAAATGTGCGAAAGAAGAGGAGGCAATTCACAGATGATGAAGTGTAAGTGTCCAGCAGGCAGATTATGGAGTGATCACTCTCACTAGACAAGGAGCAAGTTAAAAGCACAATGAACTGTCACCTCAAAGTCATGTTGGCCAGATTATGTGAGCTGACAATGTCGACGGTTAATGTAAGGCAAAGCTGTTCTCGCACACCATGGCAGAGGCTCAAAGCAGCATAACTACAATGAAGAACAACTTGCCAAGGTCTCCTGGGAAAAGCTAAACAAGAACACGCTCAGTTCATGCCTAAGAATATACATTGTGGAATCGTTTGCAATTAAGAAAAAAATAGAGGAAACAACCTAAATGCTCATAAATGTGTATGGGTGAAGATCTGCTGGTATATCTTTACAAGGGGGAGTGAATGAACTAAGGCTAAGATAGTAATCTGGAGAAAACTTCATTAACCAAAATATGAAAAAGAAAGTTACAAAATGGAATACATGATATGATAACAGTTATATAAAGTTTTAAAACATGCTAAATCATACCATACTGTTGTAGAACATGTAAATATGTAGTGATATCACAGAGATGTATATAAAAGTGAGAAATATGAGATTCAGAAAGTGGGTGCAGCTATGAAAAGTAAGATACACAGAAGGCTTCTACCACATCCATATCATGTTTCTTAAGTTATCAATGCTCTTGCAAAGGTTTCGATATTAATCTTCACATGATGTCTGTATGTCTCCTGGATAAAACACAAGTAACTATTTAAGAAGGAAGGGAAAAGAAGTGATGGGCTAAGGCAAGTATGAGAACCAGAGGTTAGATCCCCTACATAAAAAACAAGCAAGTAGGTTGGCTCCTGTAATCCCCCAGCACTCAGGAAGCAGCAAGGGAGCACTCGCAGAGTGAGCTGCCTTGCTGGGATCACTGAGTGACATGCTCAGTGAGAGACCCTGCCTCAAAGGATAAGCGGAGAGTGCATTGGCTACTTTTCTGCTGCTATGATAAAATGCCGTAACCAAGTCAACTTACGGAAGGAAGATTTGATCTGAACATGGATTCCAGAGGAGTTCGTAAGGATAGGGAAGGCATGCAGCAGGTGAGTGGCTTAGCAAGTCAAGAGACTGCATCTTCAACCATAGACACATAGTAAAGAGTGCAAACTGGAAGTGGGGAGAGGCTATGAATGCTCAAAGTTCACCCCCCCACCATGAGTCTTCCTCCAAAAGACAATTCCTCCCAAACAGCATCTCCAACCAGACACCATTTGTTCAATTACCTGAATCTAAGATACATTTCTTATTCAAACCAAGTAATCAAGAAAGATACTCAAGGTCAAGTTAAGGTCCTCACACACATGATGCTCACACATACGCCAACACACACAGAGAGAGAGAGAGAGAAAGAGAGGGAGGGAGGGAGCTCTTTCCTGCAACTGTTTTCAAAGTAAATACTGATTCTAAACATTGATGCACACAGTACAAAGCCAGGGAGTTTTTACCTTAAAGCAAACTGGGCAGTGCAGGTACCCATAGGCCTCTACATTAAGGCCTTTGGTTTGGTTCATGCCTCCTTTGTGATGTTTCTGACTTAGGTGACAGTGTTCGTGATCTCTTCTCCATTGCTTTGTTCCCTGAGCCTTCGATAAGAAAGCAAGCCTCCAACAACACAAGCTCCAGACCCCCCTGCTTCCTCCTTGCCAGGTTGTCAACCAGGATCTAATTCTTCATCAGGTCTACACCTAGAGACACATAGCACCTCTGGGCGCAAGTCCAGGACACTAGCCCCTTCTTAAATTGGGTGGGCGCCTTTTTAGAGTCAAAGCCTGGAGCAGCAAACCTACCCGGACTATTCTCTCTGTTGTTGTTCTTACTAAACACATCAGGCTAAAGGTGAGACTCTCTCCAACCTCAGTGAAATTCTGTCCAAGGCATAGCTCACCACACTAGTTTCTCAGATCCCAGATTCCCTTGTACTCAACACCTAGCAATGATGACACACCGCAGACGCTCAAAGCCCTATGTGTGAAATTTGGAAACTTCTTAATTGCCTGTTTTAGTAGGATTGGCCTGAGGTGTAGTAAGGAGCAGTAAGGACGTTGGGGTCAGTTGGGTCTTGATTCAAATATTAACTTTACACTGTTTTAATTAAGAATCCTTAATAAATGTAAGGTAACGTCTATGAGCCTCTGTGTCCTCATTTTCCAAATGCAGTACTATCATCTACCATCAATATCCTGCCATCAACATACTCAGAGGGCGAACACATGGATCAGATGAGATCGCAGTTGTGAAGCACACATAAGAACTTGTGTGAATGATAGTTAATGGTATTAAAAGAAAGAGATACTAAAAAGCCAATTTTGCCCAAAGTATTATCGATCACTAGGATTTTCAAGAACTTCTAGGTTCCTATCTCTTACAATCTGAAGGCACAATCACTACGAAATGCCAGACACCCATATTTCAATGATTTTTACATTGGAGCCAGACTTTGCTGTGTCTTGTTGTCTCTTCAGAGATACTGTTTCACTGCTTCAGATACACATCTTTTGCTTGGTCTTTGAGTGAACTTTTTCAGGTAGTCTGGCTAACCATGAAAACTCAGTGAGTAGTCTGGAAGGATTAGTATATCAGGTCATGAACAATTATACCTCATCTGTTATAACTGATAGCTACAACTAAATGAAGAAAAGAAATTAGAGACCAAAGGAGAGGTCATCCAAGAGACTTGTTGGATATATTTCTGTTAAATACAAGAATGAGAAATAAAACACACACACAAAAAAAAATGGATACCCAGATGGGATTCCCAAAACATAGCCCTGGGCAGCCAGAGGGTGATGTAAAGCTGCTATCTCTTCAGCAGGGAGGGAAAGGTGGTACGTAGAAGTTGGGTGGGAGAGAAAGGGTTCGCAGCTGGTGTGAGGCTTTGCCAGGATCTGACCTCCCAGGGCAAAGCACTCAGCACTCTTTCCAATGGCTAGTAGCTGGCCTGTAATTTCTGACTACACAGTCAAGGAAGGCCAAAGCCAGGAGAGCCCACTCCAGCTTCCAGGCCTGTCCAGTGCTGGGAACAGAATAGAGCAGAATAGCATGTGTATCTGAGGCTCTCATGATTTCCAGAGACAAGTAAGTATGTTCTTGCTGGCCTTGCAGAGGCTCGACAATAGCTCATTTTGTGTTTAAGTTCATGGGTTAGAATATTAAGGCTGGGGTGGTGGTGGTGGCACATGACTTTAATCCCAGCACTTTTGGCAGGGGGAGGCAGAGGCAGACAGATCACTGTGAGTTCAAGGCCATCCTGGTATACAGAGTGGGTCCCAGCACAGCCAAGGCTACACAGAGAAACCCTGCCTCAAAAAGACAAAAACAAAAACAGACAAGAAAAGATAGAACACTAAGAGGTAAAAGGTTTTGGTTTTGTTTTGTTTTGTTTTGTTCTGTTCTAATAAAACTGAAGCAATGCCAAAGGACCTACTCTCGGGACAGACCCAAATCCTACCTGCTTGCTCAACCCAGCTGCCTGCAGAGGAATGTTCATTTTGGGCTTAAAACACAACAAAGCAAGTATAGGGTAATTTGAAAGAATGCTGAAAAGGAGTGCTGGAGGCAATAAGATTTTTTTTTCTAATACATCAGTCAAAAAAGTATTAGAAAACCGAAGTGTGGGGAGACTACCACCAGAAAGCAGTGATGACAGCAGCAGCCCCTAACTGCACTCTGCAGCTTAGACCCAAGATGGAGCTTTTCACGTGGGAGAGGGAGCTCACTGAGCTGTAGGCGGCATAGAGATGTCCAACTCTGGCTGAGCTTAAGAACCTAATAACCTGTAGAGCAAAGAAAGGCACGTACACAGCCTGATTTAAAAAAAAAAAAAAGTTGGTATATGAGTATAACAAAAGTAATAAATTATGGCTATCAAGCAGTGTGTTCCATAAAGGAAGTATAATTCACAACGCCCTTTGAACCTTTGGTAGGTGGAGGTGCGAGGTTCACATTTCAAGCAGAGAAACATCACGTACAAGGGCAGGGAAAAGCAAGCTGCAGCACATGTTCAAAAAACAATGGAGGAAGGGTAGGTCCCACTGGACGTCTGTTGCTCTGTCCTACTCAAAATTCACCCTCTAGTCTCTTGGCAATAGGAACAATATTCCTTTATGACAGTCTATCTAGGTTTAGTATCTAAAGCCTGGAGTTGACCTTACATCAAAAATCATAGTAGGACCTGTCTGTGACCCTCCCTTGACCTGCGTCACCGGATGCAGTCACTTAGTTTAGAGTTGAGTTTGCCATTGATCCCCGTGATCCTGGTTCTCAACAGGAGTCCTTCCCTTCCTAAGAAAGGGGCAAAGCAAAGCTCGGTTTTCATGTGACTCTCTACAGAGAGTGCCTGTCAGAAAGGCCAGAGCATTTTACATGGGGGCTTGTGCAATGGAGGCAAAGCACATCACCCTTTAGCTCACCCAGTCCAAATCACTTTTTGTTGCCTGTCACCACAAGGGAATCAGACCGCATAGTGGAGACCAGACTGGAGAGAACTTTGAAGCATCGTCAACACTTCTGTCTGCAGTCAGTGAGAAGGAAGGTCACAGGAGACTTTAGGGAGGTGGTGGGCTTTGTCATGGCCTCATAGCCACACTGCTGTAGTCAGGGAGCTCGGGAGAGAGAGTCATGAATCAAACCCAGTGGTGAAAACTGGCAGCCTTTCGTTATGAGTTTCAGAGCCTCTGCACAATCGCCACTCCGGAAGCTTCCTGTGCGATTTACTCCCTTGCTGTTCACGCAACCCTGTGAGTAGGAGCCTCTTTTCACACTAACATTTACTTCAATCTGTAAAGAAAGCCCATTCTGCAGACACTATAATCATTAGCAGGTTAATAAATTCCCAATATTGTACAACCAGCCAAAGGGCAGGACGAAGCTCAAATAAATATCAAGTCATTTCCCAGAGCCTGTTCTATATACACACATACATACATATGTACATACATACAATGTATATATATTTATTTTATTTCCTGTTTACAAATGTTTTGTCTGCACGTATGCATGCATACTATGTGTGTGGCTGGTGCCCAAGGAAGGCAGAAGAGGATCTCGAGTCCCCTGGAACTGGAGTAACAGATGGCTGTGAGTCACCATTTGGGTACTGGGAATCCGACCTGGGTCCTCTGCAAGAGCAACAAGAGCCAAAGGCTATTCTTAAACCGGACAGTTGCCAGCATCACAAAGACTTTCAAGTTCCACATGCTCTCCTGTGCATGCTCATCCTCCCTTCTGGAAGGTCTGTGTGTAGAATTGGTTGTCTGGCTTAGAAAACATCTCTGAGAATGTTATTTCTAGAGTGCCACTTGGGTAGCAAGAGTGCACATGACGTTCCTCCCACTGGACCATCAACAGAGCCTGAAAGACAGGTAGATTTGGAATAAAACTATGGGAAGAACACTATTTAGAAAAATGTCAGATCTCAATGGTGTTGGCAGAGGGTCCCATAGAGTAGGTGAGGGAGGAAGGGATCAGAGAGGAACTCTAAGAGAAGTTCCACATCTCCTTCAGAATGCAGATTTCTATCAAGATGTCCAAAAGCACACCCGTGTATACTTCCATAAATGGCCACTGTCTCCGCTGTTCCAGCCAGTCCTTGGATACAGGGAGATGAAGTCAGGCCTCCCAAGTGCTGTCACTGTCAAGTTCCTTCTCTCTGCCAGACCTTCCCACAGCCCCAGATGGTCTAGCTTCTCCTTCCCTGTCACTTCCTGAGGGTGTGGGAGAAAGAAAAGAATTAGAAAAGAAGCAAGCAGCGAAGAATTTTCCAGTACCAACCCAGCAGGGTGGGTGCCAAGCAGATGCGGGGTGGTGCGCGGTGGAAATGGCTCAGTGCCTATGCTTCCTTGACACCCACCTTCTCCTGGTAGTGCCACCCACTTCCTCCTCACCTCAGTTTCCAGTTCTCCTGGAGGTTCTGGTTACATCCACACTGCACTGCGGCAAACAACCCATCATGCCCTCCTGGGTGACTCATGTTAATGGCAGCATTTCCAGGAAGAACTTGACATAGGAGGCAAACTCGTGCTTCCCCACTCATCCACTTGTCTGCTTATTAAATATCTACTGAGGAACGGTAGTTCAATGGTTCTCAACCTTCCTAATGCTGCAACCGCTTGGTACACTTTCTCAAGTTGCGGTGACCCCCCAACCGTAAAATTATTTTTCTTACTACTTCATCACTGTCATTTTGCTACTGTTGTGGGTTGTAATATCTGATATGTAGGATATCTGACATGCAACCCCTCCCCCTCAAAAGGGGTCACAACCCAAAGGTTGAGAACCACTGATGTAATGCTCCTATAGTGTGGGCAGAGTACTAGACTGCCAGCGTCTGGCGAGAAAGATGAACAATAAACAAAAGAATAACCACAGAAGCTAGTGATTGAGAGAGAAAGAAAGCAGGAGGAGAAGGGGAGGAGGGGAGAGGAAAGGACACATAGTCTGAGGACACATAGTCAGGAGGCCCTGATGGGAAGAATTGTCAAGGACGTTTTGACTAGGGCTGTGTAGAAAACGGCAAACCAAGTGCACATGGTAGAAAGGCTGTACCAGGCCGAAAGAAAAGGAAGGAAGCTGAACCAGCTTCAGTCTGTCGAGGTTAAGGCCACCCACGTGGCTGGTACAGAGCTGGCAAGCCAAAGGAGTCACAGGAATGATGCCGGGGAAAGGAGCCAGCCATAAGGTAGTCTGGGAAGCCACGGAAGGGTTGTGCACAGTAGCATGAGCTGAAGCATGGGCTGTACTTTAGGAAATGCTTGAGGCGAAAGCAAAGGGAAAAAAAATGAGAGAAGCAGGACCAGTTGGTGCAGGCAGCAGAAGGTGGTCTGGTCCAGGGTGGCAGTCACGAGAACGTGAAGAAGGCTCAAGATATGTTTGAAAATAAGGGCCTTCTCTCCCACTTTATGGCAGTACCGTTCGCACTCTGGTGGCTGTGTCATTTGTCGTGAGCGCATGTCTGGGTTCAGTCTCACAGCTGTGACTGACAGCTCCCAGGAGCTGTGGACCTGTCTCGTGTTCCTCCTGTCTAGAATGTCTTTTCCTGCCTGCAGATAAGCCTGGCCTGGAGTGCCAGCTGGAGGCCAACAGTGGGGCAGTGCCATTGGAGGAGCATGTGTCTCTGTGCACACCAGGAACCGGTCCCCGTGTGCACTGGTGCTCACTGTTCGTCCTTCTCACCAGACACTAATATCCAGTACTCGACTTCCTCTACCATGAACGGTCTGAGACATGTCATAATGTTTCATTCTCCCCACACCCTTCCTGACTTTGCCCAAGCCTTTGCTTTAGTCTCTTCCCCCAAGGCTGGTAAAGAAAATGCCAACATGGCACTCTCCTTTTCTTTCACGAATTTGTGGGTTTACACCAAGAAACGGGCTTTTTGCGCAGCTCTACTCAAACAGTCACCTCCACTTGTGAGATTAACGATAATAGCCTGGCTCGTGGAAAGTCCACCAGAGAGCAACGGCACAGTGACAATTTCATAGACAGGAAATAGACAGGGGTATGTCTGAGTGATAATTCGGCAAAGGGGTAAAATGCTTACATGAGATTTGGAAAGATTCACTTAAAGTGCTTAGCTAGTGAGTCCTGAATGTTCTTTGTTATAAATGACTATAGATTAAAGAGATACGAGACAAGTGGATGATATAGAGCAGGAGAATTCTTTAAATCAAAATAGACATTTTAATAACTGGGCTTTAAATGAATCCCTTCTCTGAAGTCATCTAACATTTAACAGCTGCAAATAAATGTGACACAAGAGAAGCTAATCAAAATACTGAATAATACAGGAACCAGAAGAGTGCACAGGGAAGCTGAAGCATCCTACCTTCAGCTCCTCTGACATTCCGGCTTCCATTCTGCCCCCACTCTCTCTACCACCAAGCACTCCACTGTCTTACAGCCCTGGCAGCTTTGTCACAAAATCCCCAGGGTTTGACTCTGGGTTGTGAGGTTTCATCTCTGCGCATCTGGGCAAACCTCAGTGTGGGTAGCTATAACGTGGGAGTAGTTCACCCTAACAGGGTTATTCTAGGAGTTCAGTGGGCTAAGGAGGGCGAAAGCAGAGCCAGCACTCAGGCAAACATGTTATTTACCATCACTAGCTGGCCAAAGAACCATCAGACGGCCAGAGGCCAAGAAAGGAAGAAAAGCAAAGGCAGACACTGGGAGAAGGGCACCCTGGAACTACTAAAGCTGTCTAAAGAGGGCTGATGATCAGGCAGTGCACCTGGGTGAGCTGACTAGCTGGCCTCAGTTTAGAAGGGCAGGAGCTGAGAACTCTGCCCAGTGATGCAATCTAAGTACCAAGGGGCCTCAGAGTAGGCAATTCAGCCACCTCAAATCACAAGACATGAATCTCCGCTGGCCTTTAACAGACCAGTGTAACAATTCACATTAAAGGCCAGGGAACTGTTACTATTCCGTCCCATTCTGGGGACTTTATTCAAACACAGAAGAAGAATATTCTATAGACACACTAATGTTCCCAAAATCAGTTCCCCAAAAAAGGCAAGATGTCAGCAACAGCTCAGGGATTGGTAAATCAGCAACCCCTATTTTCTTAGTGAAGGCGATACACTAGTTATAAATACAAATACTGAAAACCTCTAAATATGAGAGCATGCGATGAAGAATCATCTTCAGTGGAAGGGCCTAGAAAATCCTGAGTGCATTGTAATATGATACGTAAACTACAGATGGTTTGGAACGACAGAATATGCCAGAAGACTGTGGAACTACTAATTTTATTTTTTAAACTGTTTGGTGTGTTCATTATATAATAGTCTAACAATTAAAAGAGATTTGAAATTGGGAAGAAAAATGGCTCTCTCAAAGCCGCACGTTCAGAGACAAGAGATAACATACAGCAAGCTCTGGGCAGATTTATGTCCTTCTTACAAGTGCCATCAGCCCGCCCAGGTTTATGTACAAATTATGCACAACCTCCCCAATAAAAAACACGCACTTCCAATAATGTAAACATTTCCTTTGTACTGAGATCTGTTCAAACCTTCACATCCAAATATGCTGGCAGAATTGCCAAGGGTCTGCAGCTATTGACCAAGGTATTAATTATTTTAAGCATTCTGCTGCCGAGAATCAAAGCTGTGGCCATTGAGTAGGATGTGATCGGTGTAAAAGCCAATTTGGCAAAACACAAACCAGAGCTCTCTCCTTCTGACATCAGCAAGCTGTATACTTTCTAAGCATTTTCTTCATGCTGAAGACTATATTTAGATTAAACCAAGAAAGATATAGCATCCAAGATCCCATAAAAAGCTTGACATATGAGTCCCAGATGTAGAAGAAAGAATTTTCCAAACTGTGTGGCCAGTTTTCTCACTGAGACAGTGGCACTGGGACCCTAGCCAAGGGGTGAGATGCTTCTCTATAGATGCCAGAATCGTGGGTCATCACAGCTACAGACATTGCTAGCTCTCCCATGCCCACTTGGGTGGGAGGCTCCAGAGTGGAGACTAGGCACCTCCTAAGAGAGATTTGTCTTTCCAAGACGACTGGTAACATGAGAAAATATTTCAGAGCCCAGAAGGTACCTTCCGTACAAGTTAGTCTCCGTTTTGGCTCCAAGTGGTCAGGGACTGAGTGTTTGGATCCATCGTCTGGAAATAACTGAGCAGTTAAGCCACTCTGTACTGAAGAAAAACAAGGAAAGTAGTCTCTGTTTTAGGTGACAGGTGAGAAAGTTCTTCCTCATACATTGGTTTTACATCCTGGTTGGCTGAGGAAACCCTCTCACCAGAGCAATGGTTCTTAACTTGTGGTTCAAGAACGCTTAGGGCCTCAAGTGACCCTTTCACAGGAAGTGAGTCTCAGATATCCTACAAAACAGACCTTTACATTATGACTCATAACAGTAGCAAAATTTCAGTTATGGAAGAGCAACAAAACAATTTTGTGGTTGAGGTCACCACAAGGAAGTGTACTGAAGGGTTGAAGCATTAGGAAGGTTAGGAACCACTACACTAGAGCGTGAGGCAAAGCCAGGTGGAGACTGAGGCAAACAGCTACCCAGTGGTGTGAGGTCAAGGCAGAGTGTCGTATATCTCTGACAGTGGTTACATAACTCCTGCTTGAGTGTCAGAGACAGTGGCCTCCACTGAACCAGAATGTGTGGCTTATTTCTCTCAGAGGATAAGAAAGTTCCCACCGTGCAAAGCCTCAAAGGCTCAGGACAGGGTGGTGTCATCCTGGGGAGTGGCTATCTTCACTGACTACCAGCACTTCAGGATCATCTAGAGGGCCCTTTGCCCTGCTCACCTCCAGTTCGCCCAGCTCAGCCTCCTGAGGGCACAGGCCAAGCTGACAGAAAAAAGTCCCTCGTCCAGCCAAACCTGCCCAGGCTCCCCAACCACGGGGTGAATGAGTTATGCCACAGAATAAAGTGACAGATTCTTGCACAGCAAGCCTAGGATGTGTCCCAAACATGGGCAGGGGTTTGAAGTAAGGGAAAAGCTCTGTCCTTGGCACACATCTACTTTCAGTTTTCTGGAGTGGTTCCACCCACCTCCGTTTTGGGATTTGGTAAACAGAAGGCAGTCATCAGGAAGGCACTAATACAAATGTCACTGCATATGTCACTTGCCCCCAAACCGACAGTATGCTTGTTCACACGCCGGAGCTAAGGACAGGTCAGTACGGAGACTGCATCGTCCTCCTGTGGGGGTGGGGTGGCAGGGGCTGCAGCTGATCTCTGTCCTGGCAGCACCCCTCCCCGGCCCCCATTCCCGCCCCAGATGTTTCCTTTTCTGAAGGTGCACAGAACCCAGGCTAGGGCGACGGCGCTCCCTGCTCATTCCAAGCACTTCCGTCCTGCTCTGCTTTGAAGGGGGAAACCGTAGAGGAGACCCGGGCTAGCATCAGCACAGTCATAGCCCTATGTTCCAAGGTGTGCTCACGGACAGCGGTTCAACATTAAACTTCTCATCGCTGACTAAGCAATGGTTTTATTCTCTATTGCCTCCAGCTCTGGTAGACATATACAACAAGCCTTTCTCAGGATGTAAATGTCTCCCTGAGTGGCAGTCTGGAGACTGTGTGCCAATGACAGCTAGAGCATACTATGGTGTTCTGTTCCTCTTGCCTTGGCACAGGATTCTTCCTCTGCCAGGGAGAACCACCCACCCATCCTCATGGCCAAGTCTAATGTTCCCTCTAAGATTCAGATCCTATCCCTTCACAAATTTGGACTAAAGGCATTTCCTTTGTGAGCCCGAGAGACGTGCTCTGTGCCGTCACGGAGCACACAGTCTGTTAGAAAGATGAGGGGTGAAAGAGCTATGTGCACAGCCTGGGGGTGTTGCTACTGTGAGCTAACTCCACTTGGGAAAGGATTAGGGGATCACAGCAGGAGACCAGCTATATCCCACTCCTCCCTGGCTTTCCCTGGGTATCCTGTGCCATTCTCTCCAAGGCCCATATTCCATCAGAATCCCAAAGACATGATGTCTGCCCTCTGTCCCCTTCATTCCTGCTCTTTTCTTAGGTCTTTGAGGTCATGAACTGTCTTATGAATTAACTATCCAGTAAACAGTCAACGCTTGAAGTAAACAAATATCTACCGAAGCAGCTAGTCTACCTGACACCAAGTGATCAGTCATTGTTTTTAAAACCGTGAGCAACCTCAGAGGTGAAGGCATGCTGTATTGTTTAGAATAGGAGTTTGCAGATGAGCATGAGGGAGTCACTGAGCAAAACTAACACGTTGTTTGCATTTGCGGTGTAAGGTCTGATGTGTGTGTGTGTGTGTGTGTGTGTGAGAGAGAGAGAGAGAGAGAGAGAGAGAGAGAGAGAGAGATTTGCTCAAAACTTAAGAATAGATTTAGCATTGTTTTCTTCAAAAATTAACTTGGTCAGTATCACAATGTTCTGCCTGCTATGGAGCAATTTATGAAACGTGGATTCGACTTGTTCTTGTGGATAATAAAATGTATTTCGCCAAGGAAATAACTTGGAGTCTTCTTCTCTCACAAATTGTTACCGGTAAATTTAGTATCAAAGTTACATCAATTCACCACTAAACTAAGATGGTACCTCTTACAGAAGAACTATGCCATTACCTTTAAATAATTAACCTATTTGTTTGTTTGGCTGTTTATTATTTGGAATGTTCTGTGTGCTTCTGTACACATCCACGTGTATGCCGGTGTGAGTACACGCGTGCATGCATGTCGAAGCCACCTTATTCTTATGAGACAGATCCCCCATTGAACCTGAAGCTCACGGATTTGACTGTGCGGGTGACCACCGAGCTCTCTGGATTCTCTTGTCTCTACCTGCCCAGCTCCAGGCTCACAGGCATACATCACCGAACCTGACTTTCTATGTGGGCACTGTTGATTTCAATCTCGGGGCTCCTTGCTTACAAAGCCAAGCACTTTGTTGACTGAGCCATCTCTCTGGCCCCGAGACTGTCTTTCTCTCTTGACTCTCCTCTCTTTTTTAATTCTACAAATCTCCTCTTAAAAGGTAATCACCCTTTGCAACTTTGTCCAACATGCAAAGCCACTCACTCAACCCCATTTTGTCAACTAGTAACTTCCTACCTCAAAGGTTATGCTGTGTGGAGCTTCTACATGGAGAGCAGCCCGCCTCACTCTATGCACTTCATGTGGGTCCCTAAAAAACAAAGATGGGTGTGGCCACTCCCGGCTGAAAATTGCCCTGTATTGACACAGATGGTCTCACAGAGGCAGCAAGAAGTTCAGGGCTGTTCTTGGCAGACCAGAGTAGTCACTCAGAGTCCTGGTGGCTTCTGCTGATGGCCAGACTGGCACATGAAGCCTTCAGTTCTGACCCTGTCCTGGCCCACTATAGGCTGGCCCCTCTCAGCAGGTGGCCTGGGGTTACAGGATGAGGACAATGACTGCATTCCCCAGATACCACAGAGGCTCACAACCAGTTGAAGCCTTGGGCCAGTACATACCTTGGCCAGATTTTACAGCAATGCTTCTTTATATTCAATGCTCATCTTGTTTTCTATGGTAGATTTTTAGCAAGTTAAGTCACTGGAGATTATCCTCATAAAGAAGCGCTGTTTGACCTGTGCTATGCCTCATGATATTGTCCCGTGTATATCAATAGTGGTTCCAAAGATGAAGGGAGAATCCATTATCACATGAATTTGGGAAAGGTTTTGCTGGGTAGTTTTAGGGGGTTGTTTGTTTGTCTATTTGTTGCCAACTTGAGACAGCTTGGAGTCACCTAGGAAGTCATCTGTCGCAATCTATGTCATATGTCTTACATCCTATGTCTGGAAGACCCACATGACTGATGACTGATGTAGAAGTGTCCACCCCACGGCGGGCAGCACATCCCTAGGCAGGTGGGTCTAGGCTATATAAGAAAGCTAGCTGAACAAGCCAGGAAGCAGCCTTCCTCCATGGTGTCTGGTCCAAGCTCCAGCCCTTACTTCCTTCTACTACCTGTAGGGATGAGTGGAAATCACTCTTCTCGTAAGTTGCTTTTGGTCTTGATGTTTTATCACAGCAATGGAAAAGCAAACTATTAAAATGACAAGCAACATTAAACTGTTTTCTTTACTGTGTGAACCCATGACATCTTGAATACAATTCTCTTCTCTGAAATTTGCTGGGTTTTTTTTTTTTTTAAAAAAAAAAAACAATGCATTTAGTAAGTATTCCAAATACACTCCTGTTGTGCAGAATGCATTTGGGAGGACTATTATCTTAAGTGACTATTGTTAATGTAATCACTTTTGCTTGCTGAGTACATACAAGATTCCAGGTACTTTGCTAGGCCTTTTATATGCTATGTCTCAGTTAACGCACCTTCCCTGAGAAGTGGCCATTACTGTCTTCATTACACGGTGGCACGGAGAAGTTCACCATCCCATGACAAAAGCACAAATACATAATGAGTCCTTATTTGTAGTCAGGTGTGACTGACTCCCCATTCTATGTCTCTAACCAGGAAGCTGCTTTTGTTGTAGCACTCTTTGCCTTTGAAATTCTCACCTTAGACTACACTGTTAATGCATACGGCCTTCATGCCCTGTGAACTCCACCATCTACCCCTGAGAGCACATCTGGCAGACTCCTTCCCTTAATAAACAGTTCACACCAAATGGCAGCCTAATGAGAGCCTGATGGGGCACCTGTGGTGATGGTTGTTAGCTTTTTAGCACAGCTTCCCTTTCGAACATCTACACACATCAAGAAGGTATCGAAGCAATGGCGCTGTTCATCATCCTACAAAGAGGAGACCATGAGTAGCAAGCTGGATGTGAGACTCCAGTAAGGGAGCTCCACTGAAGCAACTCAGAAGACCTGAAGGAAGTGAGAAGCTAGTGTTAAAGATATGGTGAGAATTTCATCTCCATAACCATATTCCAAAGATGTGGAGGATCATCCTACCAAGTTTCCCATCTTTTCATTTGCTTCTTCTCGTAGCTTTCCCATTTCTTTGTCCAATAGCTCTCCTCCTTCCAGAATTGTTCTAGCACAATCTTCTGAGCATAGCAAAAAGAGAAAACTTCTGACCTGGACTCAAATGACCAATCTTTGCTAGGTATATCCATGTGTCTATGGTGAACCGGCCAGTTCCCTGGAGGCTGCTTCACTGAGAACAACCTCACTAAAGTGTCTCCTCATCTTCTAATACCTAGCCTAGCCATGCTTCCGTAATATACTCAGGGCTTGAAGAGAGAAATGGAAGCCAACCTCTGTATACGTGTGCTTACTTGCTAAGGGTTTTGACATGCTTGCTGCTATTACTCTTGGCAAAGCCAGTGTCATGGATGAGTTCATAAAGAGACATAAATAGAATAAAATAGGCAACAGAGGAAAGGCAGATATGCAGAGAGGCTGCTAAAGGGGGCTGTTATTACCTCCACTGCTACACCAGGTCTGACCCAATTGCAAATATTGAAATAACTTTGTAGGGCATTTGGTAAACTGAAGCAATAACATAGTGACAGAATCAGGACATAATGCATCCAGATTCTGTGGTTCAAGCAAGACAATAATGCCAAGAATATTTGATATCTAGCAGACGCAGGGGAAACATTTTTTGAAACCATCCCCTTATTTGTAAGAACAGAGGAATCTGGGAACTAGGGCTGACACACATTCCCCCTTTGGAATGGCTCTGATGCAAGAGGAGAGCTAAAGTAAAGCTTTGGTAAATGTGCTCTGTGATGGGTATCCGTGACAGTGAAGAGATAGGACCTAGACAAACTACACTTCTCATTTTTTTTTCTGTAGATCCACTTGTTTCTTAAAAACATCTTTGTTTTTCTCACAGAAGCTTCTTCTCTCTGCCTTCTAATCTACCCCCAAGTTAGCTTAACATTATCCACATTTTATTTAGCCTATTGGAAATACTCTTCAAAGCATGTTCCTGCACATACATGACATGAAGCAACAAGTCCCCTTTCCCATCAGCTTGCTTTTGCCAGATTGATTCCCAAATTTCCACCATTAAACATTAAAGGGTGGAAGAAAAGGGTCTTCACTCTCCATAAAACCAGCCTTGCATTGGAAATCACTGTAGAGAATGGCTTGAGCTAGTTTCTTCTGTTGCCTGCAGTCACTGGTATCATGAGCATGTTTTGTTTAGTTTTCTTCTGAGGCTGAGCATCAAATCCAAGATCTTGGTATGCTTAGCAGGTATTCTATATCCTTAGCCCAGTACTATACCTGAGTGGCCTCTCTAACAGCTAAAGAAAGTTGTCAAAGAAAGCTTAGGAATCTGAATTTGTGTGGAAATGTCAGGGTAAGGGATAGAGACTGAGGGTGCAGAGTGTAGGTGCTATTTAAAGCCCTGTGATTAAATTAAATCACCTTATAAATGTAAACAAATTGTAAGCAGAGTGAAGAGCCAGGGTTGTAAGAGAACAGTTTAAGCCTTAGAGTGGAGGAAGACATCAAATACTGGGATGTGATGAACAAAAGAAGAGGACCAGAAGGTGGTGCTCTGGAAACCCAGGGGGCAAGAGGGGGCTCATCTGGGGAAGACTGGTTGTTCTACTCACTTTCCAGAACTCACACTCCCTTCTTTGATTGTCTTCCCAGAGCTGCTTCTGCACAACGGATACCTTTGCCCTAGAAGCTCTGGGACACTGAACTTTTATCTCTTCTTTTTGTGCCTCTAGGCCATGTCCTTCCTGCCTGCGAATCTTCCCTCTGTAGCAATCTACACCTATCCCTTATCTTCCCTACCCATCTCAGATCTCAGATGCAAGTCCTTCATCTGGTCTGGTGTCCCTTCCAGGAGTCCTGTTCCTCCCTCGTGAGTGCACTCACTGATGGTAGCCTCTTGAAGCCCATGTCTGTCAGTTCTTCAAAGGCAAGCACAGGCTCTTCTTTGTTTTCAGTTATCTTCAACGCACATCTTGATCTTGGCTAAGAAATATGCTTGGGTTAAAACACAGGACAGGGTTCAACCAGCATTGACATCCATCTGGCTGACGCACTAAGGAAGCCAAAACTGAGGGGGCTTATGCTTCCAGATGACCCCGTTTCCAGTCAACAAACAAACAATAAGAAATCATATATGAATTAGCCAGTGACAGAATTTAAAAAAAAAAATTTTGATACATTCAAGTAACCCCAAACACACCACCACTACCCTTTCCTGTCTGAGCTATTGCTTGTAACTTGTTCAGTAATTACTTGTCTTTAAATAAGCTCGAAATCATTTTAAATGTGAGGAACATCTTTTCTCAAAATCCTGAAGCACCAGCAATGAGAGGGAGTTTAGATGTAGCCATTGCTTGGGCAGTGAGGTTCTCTAGAACAGAGTAGCCAACTGTAAATCTAATCCTCTCCCCCAGAGTGGGGGAGGGATTGTGAAAATTCTTTAAATCGGGATTCCAAAAGTCCACATACTTTAGGCAGCAAAAGTCTAAGATGAGGGTAGTAAGGAGAGTCTCAGAATGCTGCATCACTTGATATATAAGTAGCACCAAAGTTCTGAACACGAGTTGTAGATACTAAAATACTATCTTTAGAAACAGGAAGTCAGCAACAGTCTATAAATATCTTCCTCTTCCTTCCTGAAGATCACACACACACACACACACACACACACACACACACACACACAGAGAGAGAGAGAGAGAGAGAGAGAGAGAGAGAGAGAGAGAGTTTTAAAGATACCAAAAAAAAAAGACTTAGAAATAGAGAAAGACCTGGGTTATTCTAGGCACTTCCTTTCTAGGTTTTCTTAAGCTTCAAGATGTGTTGGGGAGGTGGAGCTTCAGCTTTTGACTGTTGCTAGTGTTAACACTTGAAAGATGGCATTCTCCTTTTTAAAACAGTTAGTATATTGGGGGAAAGAATGACTCGGGGCTGATGAAAAAGTTATAGTTGCTGCTACAAGGCTGTGAGGCCCTCAGCTGTCCGGCCTTCAACTTCTCCCCACCCCCAACCCAACCCCCAAGCTGGATTAGGCAGCTATTATCCCAGTTTTGTCTGAGTGAGCCTCAGGGACACGTGACAAACACGCTGATCTCAGCCCTTGCTGACACAGACGGTCTTGACAATACCGCTCAAACAGACCCACCCCAGGCTGTTCCTCTTTCCAGCTCTAGGCGTGTCTGGTGGAAAAATGATCCAGAGAGGCAGAACCCACAGCCCCTGTGGGTCCAAGAATCACTGTGAGGAAACAATTCCTAAAATCAGCATGGGAGGGATGGAGGTGGAGAGAAAGATGTGCAGCTCGGACAACCACCCCACTCTCAGAGCAGCCCTTAAGAAGAATCACTTGCCTCCTTTTTGGCTCTTGACACAAACATAGATTTGTGGCTGTTTTACATTGCAGCACAAATCTGACAACATTGTGGAAATGGATAAATGTGAGCCAGAGGTTTGAAGACATTGTCTAGACTCAGCAATTCACAAGAGGAAAGGATTCAGTGTGTACCTATGTGTGACCTCTTTCTGTAGATCTATTGATAATACATTACAGAGAAAACCCCTGAAAAAAAGGCCATGTTATAGAAGAGTGTCTCACTTTGATTACCAGTTCTCCACAGTGCCTGACCCATAAAGGGTCTGAATTACAAACAGACACCCATCTCATTATAGCACACACATTGAGGTGGTGGGAAGGCACAGGTCATGCTGGAGTTGGGACAGTATAAAAGTTGGGGAGCACAGCTCATGCTGGAGTTAGGACAGTATGAAGTTTGGGGAGGAGGCAACAGAAGGCTTTGACGAGAATGTGCAATTGAAAGTTAAATCATCTTTTATAGGAAAATTTATTTTACTTCTATGTCTGCATGCCTACATTGAGTTTACCTCATGTACTGTGTATGTGTGTGTTTATGTGTGTGTGTGTGTATGCACATGTACATGAACTTATGGAGGCTAGAAGAGGAAGAAGAAGAAGGCATCGAGTCCCCTGGAACTTGTAGTTCCAGATGGCTCTGAGTCACCATATAAGTCCTAGAAACTGAACTCAGGCCCCCTAAAAGAAACAGGAAACAGATCTCGCTAGTCCCTGAAGCCAGAATTTGAACTGTGTACTGGTCCTGGACAAGGTTCATACAGACCTCACGAAAAGGATCTTCAGAGCCTCTTTATCAGTCTGTACCAGGAGACTATGCTTGGGCCTGGCCCTATCCCACTGAGAGCCTTACCTTCCTTGCTCTGATTGGATGAGGAAGAACTCTGCAGGACTTGGCACTTACACAAGTGCACACCATACCACACCTCAGTGTACACTCACCCACGGGAACAATAAAAACAGTAATTTTTACTCTTGTCTGGGCTTGGTCATTTCATTCCTTCTCAGTGACCTCACAAACTGAGGAGACTTTTTTAAAAAGTTTATTTGATCCGACTTTTGTCTGGCAAATGAGAATTACTTGCAAGGAGCCTGTTACTTTCCTCTTCAGAAGCAGCACATCAGTCATTAGCTAGAGTGACTTCAGCGATGTCCCCAGGATTGGCTGTCCTTCATATTTTCAGTATACAGGGCCCCGTTTCTTCAGCTGTGAAATGGGATGACAATGGCCCCCTCCTACATCTCTGCTAAGTGGTAGATCTCCATACTAGTAACTCAAATGTCAGGGATGTTTTGCTTCTCTTCTACATTTTCCAGGAAGCTGCTGAGATTTACAGTTGGCCTGCTCAGGGGCTTTATTTATTTATTTATTTATTTATTTATTTTTGAACACTAAAAAAACTATCTTAGAATTTTCTTTTGAGCCCATTCTTCAATTCTTTCACTGAAACTAAGAACCCTAAGAGGGGACCCTGCTTTCCCAGTATCATCTGTGGAACAGAAAGTGACTTCCCCAAAGTTGTGTTAACATGAAAGATTTGGGCAAACGGCATACTGCTTTCTTCTCTAGCTTGATAAGAACCATCTGAAGAGATGGCCCAACAGTTTAAAGCACTGGCTTCTTTCCCAGAGGACCCAGGTTCTATTCCTCGCCTCTATGCGATAGCTTACAACTCCAGTTGCAAGGGATTTAATGCCCTCTTCTGGCTTCTTTGGGTACTGCAAACATGGGGTGCACAGCCGTACACACAGATAAAACGCCTGTACACATAAATTAAAAATAAACAGATCTTTAGAAACCAACGCCTACTCTAGTCACTATTAAGATTGAACAAGGGTGTAGGTGACCACACTGATAACAAGGAATGGAAAACATAGAAGACTTCACTTTGAATGCTCAGCTTGTTCAGCCATTTTAATTTTCTTAGGCTAAGAAAACAGCAGTATCAAAGAAACTTAAGAAACAAGTCAAAGCTCCTCTTTTACCTTGTATGAAGGTTGAAAATTCTCTGTCACTCTAAAGAATTGGGGGGTTGGGGGTGATGCCTTCTACATAATAAGCAATAACATTTTGATGTTACCTTTAAAAAGAAAAATAAGGTCAGTAGAGATGGCTCCATGGGGAAAAGGTTTGCCAGACAAGCAAGAGAACTGGAGTTGGTCTTCTTCATGACCATGTACATGCCAGATGGGTGCAATTTCAGTGCTTGGAAGGTGGAGACAGGTGATCCCCAGAGCAAGCTGGCTGGCTAGAGTACCCAAAGTGGTGATCTCTGGGGCCAACTGAGAGGCATTGCCTCAACAAATAAGATGGAAAGCTATCAAGGACTTCTCCCAATGTCAGCCCCAAGCCTTCACATGCCTTCACACCATCACACACGAGAATGCACACCACACCTGCGAACACACATACACATGGATGCATTCCATACATACGGGCAAATACAAAAACAAAATATGTGTGCCAGACATAGTGGCACATGCCTGTAATCCCAGCACTCAGGGAGGCAGAGGCATGTAGATCACTGTGAGTTCGAGGTCAGCATAGTCTACAAGTCAAGTCCAGGACAGCCAAGGCTACACAGAGAAACCCTGTCTCAAAAAACCAAAACCAAACCAAAACAAAACAAAAACTTACAACAACAAAAATAAAATGAGACAGCTTTTATAATAAAGCCATGTTTGCCTTTATTTGGCACAAAGCAAGTGATTTCCAGAGAAAAACGAACTTACTAAGGAGAACAGTGTTTCGTGGGATTAAAAAAAATCTACATCACTAGAGCCTATGAAATCTGACCCTCCTGTACAGGGTAACCAAAATCTTCAGCAGGCGGCAGGGACCTCCCCTCTGGTGCTGTCTTCATGGAATAAGCTGAGGCAGAAGACATCTTCTAAGTGCATGATGACACAGAATAGATGGAAAAAGGAGTTCTGTGCATGAATGCTATGGGGCCTTAGAGCAGTCAGCTGTACCTGTCTTCCACCCATGCCCCGCCCCCAACACACACTGGCAAAGCCAATGCACATTCACTCTTGCCAAGAGTGCCTTATTTGGCATCTTTCTAAACGTGGGTCCTTAGCAACATAGAAACAGAACTCTGGACAGCTAGTCATCAACAGTAATTTTACCAAGAGGTGGAGTACCTCCAAGCTTGGTCTCAGACGCAGGGAGCCCACACCCAACTCAATTGTTTCTATTTTAACAGCCCTGAAGAGAGCCTTTTTATTTGTCACTTTGCAAACACAAGAAGACAAATAAGAGAAAGGGAAAGAACAAAACAAAGCACCGCAGGAACTGCAAATATATATTGCCTCCCATGCCACTCCTGGCCACCCCAGACCGCACCCCAGATGTTGTGTTCAGAATGTTCCAAGAGCGGGTTCAAGCCAGGAAATGGTGTGACCTGGAAAGGATGCACAGAGAACACAGAATATTCCTGTAGCCCAGAGGTGGCTGCAGCCACGATGGGCTGGGCCCTCCCCCATCAATCACTAATTAAGAATTACCTAGAGGTTTGCCTACAACTGGATCTTAAGACAGTGTTTTCTCAACTGAGGTTTCCTCCTCTGGGTAGAAGACTTGTATCAAATTAACATAAAACTTGACACACAGACACACTTCACTGTTAAGCCACGACCTTTCCTGTCTGCTTCATCCCCCCCATCACACATTCATATCAACAACATCGTAATATAAAACATTTTACAAAACTGAAAAGCCCCACAGCCTTACACACTTTAGAAGTTGGTTCTCTTTTTTATGATTCTGAGGTGCTGGCTGTGAGAGACAGCTGTCTTCCAGGCACAGTTCTGTTAAACAGACACACACAAAACAATCACAGACATCCAACACCAGTTTCACTGTCTCCTGAGCGCTGCTGTGCATTCTAGAGTTTGGTGTAAGCCACCCTTCGGGTCACACATTCACCCCTGTGTTCAGAAAGACAATACCTAGATGTCCTCACAGTAGTCTTGCACTGTGTGGAGTTTCTATCTGGTTTGACTACTCGCCTACGAGCTGTTAGAATCTCCCAACTTTCCTTCTACATCTGCAAATACATTGTATTTGCGTAACTGCTAGGTTAGAGAACTGTGTCTTGCTAACTGAGAACAGCAGCTTTCTTCATAGGATCTCACATATTTCGGGTTCCGTTTGATGTTTTCCATTTGACTTAATTTGGCTCCATTTATCTCATACGTCCCTTATCCACTAAAACACCCTGACCTGTGTCCACCTTTTTTCTTATTTGACATGTACACACCCATTTTCAAGATTGTAACTTTTCTTTAACAGCTGGGCTTTTTTAACTAACTAAGCTGAGGTCCTCAGGCACATGAAGACCACAGACTTGCACAATGACCTCTCTAAGTTTGGGCCTTTGGCCTCCTGGCTGCAGTATGGCAGCAACCAAACTGCTCCTCCAGATCTCACTAGTGTCTTATGGGCTAACTTCTCTTTCTCAAGAGGGGCTGTGCCATGGCAAGGCCAGGAAAGCTAAACTTGGAAGCAAACAGGCAGTTTATCTCCTTTAGAAACCCATCCTTTGAAGAAACTGCTCTTTTAAATTAAAACCAATGCCACCTCTGCAGTAAAAAAAAAATAAAAATAAAAATAGAATGAAGTAAAAATTTAAAAATACTATTGAGCCTTCAAGTTCTTTTCACCCTGACCTTTCTTGGCATAGATAACAGACCTCACCTTCAGTGTTTTCCAACAGCTCTCACAGGTGCACCAAGGCAAAGAGGAGACACAGGAAGGGCTCAGCAGGAGGTGACACTGTTTCCCCTGTGCCACAACGTGGCCTGCTGCCTGTGTTCCACTCACTGTGCCCTTGTTTGTTCTCTGATACCAACCATGCTCTGCCCCATGCACATTGGAGACCTGGGGATAGAAACCCTTCTCCTGAACATGGAAAGCAAGGGGATTTTGTTAGGGAAACATGAAAAGAAATTCCTTTTTGCATCATTCTGTGTAGCTTGAACTACTTGGGGACCTGCCCCAGCCTCTTTCTGGGTGTTCTGTATAAAAAGCGTCAGGAACTATTTTATAAACTGTCACTGCTGCCTCTCTTCTCTTTCTCTTCTCTCCCCCCACCCTTACTCACTCCTGTCTCTTGCTCTCTTGACTCTCTCTGTCTCTCTCTCCCACCCCTCAGCCTATGGAACTTCATGTACATAAAATGGATTATCAAGTAAAAATTAATAGTACCAGTGATATGTCCCTCGCCATCTGGTAGGCAGAGGGAAGGTACTCCTGGCTTCTCGAATATAGATTGATAAGCCACCATCACCAGCAGATTTGAGAACTAGGTGACTAATCTCCTTCAGGCAGGAAAGGAGGTTGTTTCTCACATCAGAGAGATTTGCCTTCCAGCTGCCATTTGGGAAAAATTACATTTTTTTTCATTGTTCAGGCACTTGTGGGAGTATACAGTCTCAAATCCTATGATTGGGTTCAAGTACTGTAAAGAGGCCTCAGGAGACTGAGTCTGGCTTTCAGGTCCTGGCACTTATATTCATAAATTCCCATTTTCTTCCCCAAATTTGAGAGAGAGAGAGAGAGAGAGAGAGAGAGAGAGAGAGATTCATAGCTATTTTAGTATCTGAATTATCATGATTTCCAGGCTTAATAATGGAAAGCTTCAGGAAAAATTGGTTTTAATTACCTAATAGACAGAAGCCCTGGGATTAAACAAAACTGTTGTGACTCTTACAGCTGGTCAGTTATCCTGGATACCAATGTGCAGCAAACAGGTTTGAAAATACTAGAAAATCATAAACCACTGGGCTACTTAAATTCATTTTCAGTGCGCCCACTTGTGCTTTCATCATACATACTATTCGAGTCACTTACAAACAGAACATGCATGTCAGATCTCCACGGGATGCGTTTCTGTGCCTTGCCCTCCGAGGAGACACTGTGGGCTCATTGGAAAGTTAGCCAGCCTTTAGTTGCACAGACAGTGCCTGGACTCACCGCTCCTGTGGAAGGAAAATTAAAAAGAGCCTCCTTGAAAGCTGGCTCTTGTCAATCTGTTTGGAAATGGAGCCCCCTCCAGATGAAACACAGCTGCTGGACCCCAACCCACATTCTGCAAGTCGAACTTCTAAAATTATGTCTGTCTGTCTGTCTGTCTGTCTGTCTGTCTGTCTGTTAGAGGCTATGCTCACACTGCAACACACATGTGTGGGTCAAAGAACAACTTGTGGGGGTCAGTTCCCTCTTCCCACTTTTTGAGTCCAGGAGACCAAACTAAGAAAACCCGACGTGTTGGCACGTCCCTCTGAGCCACATGGCCAGCCCTTGAAAGACAAATTTTAACAGAAGGTGTCTTAGTTAGGGTTACTATTGCTGTGGTGAAACACCACAACCAAAACACTTTGGGGGAGGAAAGGGTTTATTTGGCTTATTCTTCTACCTCACTGTTCATCATGGAAAAAAGTCAGGAGAGAAAGTCAAGCAGGGCAGGAAGCTGGAGGCAGGAGCTGATACAGAGGCCATGGAGGGGTGCTGCTCACTGGCCTGCTCCTCAGAGCTTGCTCAGCCTACTTTCTTATAGAACACCAGCTTAGGGATGGCACCAACCACTTTGGGCTGGGCCCTACCCCATCAATCACTAATTAAAATAATGCCCTACAGGGTTACCTATGGTCTGATCTTACAAGTGAAGTTTCCACCTCTTAGAAGACGTCTGTCAAGTTGACATAAAACTGTAGGACGCAACTGACCCCTTGTCAGTGTAACGTACAAACACATCACTGTCAGCCACAACCTTTCCTTTCTTGTTCATCTCTAAGATCACACGTTAATATTGACATCGAGGCTAGAGGGTGTGGTTGGGGATGGGGGGAGACGAGGTGAAGTAGTCCCTAGGTGAGCCCTCCTTCCTTCACCCACCCACCTCCCACCACCCCACCCACTGGGGTTGGACGGGGTCTAGTGCCCCAAGTTGGCATGGAGACTTTGCAGACTGAAGGCCAGGCAGGAGCAGGAGTGGAAAGCAACTCAGAGGGGGCCTCCCCTGGGCCCTGGACTGTCTGCCCCAGGGCCATGAAGTTGGAGAAGTAGAACCAACTCCCGAGGAGTCCCGGGACATGAAAGACTCGCAGGAGGAACTAGTAGAGTTTGCCAGGCTGCTGGGGCAGCAGAGAATCACCTTGGGGTACACCCAGGCCAACGTGGGACTCACCCAGGACTTTCTCTTTGGAAAGGTGCTCAGCCAGACAACTATCTGCCTCTTTGGGGCCTTTGTGGCTCAGCTTCAGGAACATGTGTAAGCTGCAGCCCCTTCTGGAAAAGTGGGGGGGGGGGGGGAAGCCGACAGCAATGAGAACCTTCGGGAGCTACGCAAAGCGGAGACGCTGGTGCAGACCCGAAAGAGAAAGCTCATGAGCGTTGAGGCCCGTGTGAGGGGGTACCTGGAGAACATGTTTCTGCAGTGCCCAGAGCCCACCCTGCAGCAGATCACCATCATCGCCAAGCAGCTTGGCGGGGCGGGGGGGGGGGGGCACAGGGTGTGAGTGCCAGGGCCCCGCCTTATGGTACCCACTTCCTCATAGCCGTTCCCCTTTCCCTACTTCTGGCTCCCCATCCCTGAGGTTATGATCTGATGTCAGTCTGTGTGCCGACCGTCCTAGGTGGTCCGAGGGCAGTTCTGTACCTGGCGCCAGAGGGCAAACGATCAAGCATTGACTATTCCCAAGAGAAGAGTATGAGGCTGCAGGGCCTGGATTCTTTCTTCTGCCTCTAGGGGCCAATTTTGATGCCCCAGACTACGGAAGCCCCCATTTCACCATGCTCTACGATTTGGTCCCTGAGTATTAAGCCTTTCCCTTTATTCCTGTCCATGCATTGAAACTGAGGCGCCATCCCTGCCTGGGGATGAGGTGAACCTAGGCAAGGGAAAGTAGGTAAACAGAAAACCTGGAAACCACCACATCTTGAGGATTAAGTTCATTTACTGAGAGGGGAAGATGAAGTTCAATGATGCCATTGATTGTGAGTCACTCATCACTTTGTTCTTAAATAAAAATAAATTTAAATTTTTTAAAAAAATTTTTATGAATTCAGTCTCTCTTTTTTTTAATCCAGAGTCTCTTAAAATTTTAAAATCAAAAGTGCCTCAACTGTGGGCCAGTATAAAATCAAAAATAAGTTAAACACTTTATTAGTCAAGAAAAAAGAACCATGGCACGGTTACAATCAATTCAAAGCAAAACCAAACTCCTAACATGTAACTAACTCAAGGTCGATGGTCTGGGATTCAATCACCATCCTGTTGGCCGCTCCGAAGAGCTTGGGTCCCTTCTCCAGCTCCTTCCTCTGCAGCACATACAGCTTGTCTTCCGGCCTCCAGCTGGCTCCGCTCCACTGCTGCAGCCATCCCATGGTGCTGGCACCTCCAGAATCCGGGGGTCTTCTGCTGCAACTGGGCAGCCCTGCCGCACTGTGCCAAGCCTCGGCTGCTCTCATGTCCCACCCATGCCTTCAAAACCAGTATCGTCTGGGTGCCTCCTTAAACTAGCAAGTTCGGGTGCCAGCATGAGGTACAGCCTTGGCTACTTTGGAAACACAGCTTCTGTGCGCTGGCCCTAAGGAAACAATTCTCAGAAGACGTCACCTCAAGGATGCTGGTCTCTCCTTAATCACAGCATCCATCGTCCCAGCAGAGCAAAGGTTTTACTTTAGTGGTTCTGGTCTCTTGTTAGTCACAGCTGATTCCTCAGCCCCCGCTGACCAGACACTGCAGAGTCTTCACACAAAAGGCCCAGTAGAGTCTTTACTTCCCCCTGAAACTTCATAAGCCAGGCCTCTAACCTCTGCACTGCTCTCAACATTCTTGTCTTCCAAGCAACTACAGAACAGCCCACTGAGTTCTCAACACTCAATGACTTTTCTAGCCCAAAGTTTCAAAGTTCTTCCACGAGCATCCACAAAACAGCATGGTCAAGTCTGTTACAGTAACCCTCCGTGATCTGGTTACCAATTACAGTCTTAGGGTTTCTATTGCTGTGATGAAACACCACAACCAAAAATAACCTGGGGAGGATTGTATTTATTTGGCTTGTATTCCACATCATCCCTCATCACTGAAGGAAAGTCAGGACAGGAACTCAAAACAAGGCAGAAACACGGAGGCAGGAGCTGATGCAGAGGCCATGGAGGAGTGTTGATTACTGGCTTGCTTCCCATGGCTTGCTCAGCCTGCTTCCTTATAGAACCTAGGACCACCAGCCCAAGGATGGCACCACCCGCAATGGGCTGAGCCTTCTGCCATCAATCACTAATAAAGCAAATGCCCTACAGGCTTGTCTACAGATGGACCTTCTGGAGTCATTTTCTCAGTTGAGGCTCCCAGCTCTCTGATGATGTTAGCTTGTCTCAAGTTGACCTAAAACTAGCCAGCACGGAAGGGTAGCATGCCTTCCCTCTACACTGACCATGGAAACCGTTTTTATTCTACTAGGTAGTCTTAATCGATGAAACTCTGCAGGTGACATTCATATTATGGGCTTGTGGAGAGGCAGAATGCCATGACGGGTCCCTAAACCCAGAACCTTAGTGAGAGCACTTCATCTTTCTGATTATCTGGCACGAAGATGTATTAGGCTATTGAGTAGTTCAGCATAGCACCATCTATGTGTGTAAGTTAAATTGTCAACTCCCTGTAGGCAAACATTATCCCCACTCTGTAGTCTCCAGAGTTTGCTGGTGATGATGGAGATATCTGTAATATTTTGCTAAGTACTCCCATCAAGAATTTTTTTTAATTTAATTTGTGTAATTTTATGTGTATGTCTGTTTTGCCTTTATACATTTACAGGTACCGCATGAATGCCTGTACCCACAGAGGCCAGGAGAAGGCTTCAAATTCCCTGGAACTGGCATTGCAGATGTTTGTGAGTTGGTATGTGGGTGCTAGGCAACAAATCCAGACATTTTGCAAGAGCAGAAAAATGCTCTTAACCACTTACCTATCACTACACCTTTCCCCTAAAAAAGTATTTTAAAAGAGAAGGCCAGCAGGGTGATGCATACACCAGAATTCCTGTAGTTGGGAAGTGAACACAGAAGGACCAGAAGTTCAAAGCCATCCTCTATGACACAGTAAATTTGAGGTCGGCCTAAAATACACATGGCCATGTCTCAAAAAATAAAAAGTTTAAAAGATTTTTCTACGATGTGTTAGTATATTCACAGAAGATTTGGCTCTCTTTTCTTTTAATAAATATTGGTAGAAAAAAAATCACCAAACCCAAACAGCATGATGGGCCTTGGAGTCATCAATAAGGACAAGAGGCTGTTAGTGGTCATAATCTGTAATGGCTTCCACCTGCCCACCATTTGAAGGGCCCAGGAAATAACAGGACGACCTCCAGGGTGGAGTGTACAAATTCCCCTTTCCCTCTGAAAAGGGGCATGGATACTTCTTCTCTAGGGTACACCAGACAAGGCAAGTAGAATTCAGATGACGTTTTCAGAAATGCCAATTCCCTGGCATCCATCAGTCTCACTGATAATAACTGGAACTGTAGGATTTCATCTACACCAACAAAGCCTACCACGGCACAGACATGTGATATTCTCTGTCTGCATATAGCTGCAGCTTACGGGCACATCCAGAGGAGGCCCACGAGGCATTCACTTGCACACTGCACAGAGGAGAGAGCGAGTGACAACCTCTGAAAACAAAGATGGTTTCAACTCTGGGTGGTCCTCCGACAAGTGACTTGCAGAGAACGGCTTTTTTAGATTCTCTTGGCAAGTTTGTCTGTGTAGGAAGAACATGCCAAGTGAAGTAAATGAAAACCTTGCTCACAAGAACTTTTCTTTTGGGGAGTTCACTTCAGAAGAAACTAGTCTCCTTCCCCTCCTCTCGCCTATTCCCACTCCAACCACAGTGAGTGACTGCCTACAAAAATAACCCATAAAGAGTAGTTGGGAAGAGAACTGGATGCCTCCCTTCACGGGCTGATGCTTGCTCACGCCCATGGTTTGGGCCATCTTGGTGACTCAAGGGTTCTTGTAACTCCCTTCATGTCCCCAAAGCTACTGTTCTATTTCAAGGCCTAAGTAAGTAAGAGTCATCAATGCCATGTTCTCACCAGTCCTCATCACAGGGTAGGATATCAAAACTCACTTAGCATTCATCTTAGTAACAGTAACTTAGGGACTGGAGTCTCGAGGTTTTTGTTGTTGTTGTTTTTTAAGTTGTTCTCTCTCTATGTCTGTCTGTCTCTCTCTCTCTTTCTGTGTGTGTGTGTATGTGTGCGTGATTCTACATAGAACCCACACCTTTGCACAGGCTTCACCATTGAACAATATCTCCAGTCTTTCAAGTCTTTATTTCAAGTCTTTATTTTTAAATAGTAATATGTTGATGCAATCAAAAAGAAAGAAAGAAAACAATCCAAATAGATCTAACTTTTAACAGATTCAAATCACGTGGAGGTGGGGGAATAAATAATTTATCAGTCAAAAGTTTGTTAACTAGAGCCTATTTAAACAGAAAAATATCATTCTTTAATTTTTTTTAAAGGCATTCCATTTTAAAGTATGTGCATATGTGCTTGTGCCTGTGAATGGATTTATGCACACGTGTGTGAACGCCTGTGTGGGCTACAGGTGGCAATCTGGAGTCACAGGTAATTGTGAGCCACCCAATGTGGGTGCTTAGAAGCAAATTTGGGACCTCTGGAAAACAAACTTGGGTATGTGTGCTTTCTAGCCACCACTCTTTAATTGTTTAAAGGCTTTTGCTTGACTATTCTTTTTAAATAATACTATTAAGTCTATAAAATGCAAATACAATGGTAAAGTTTTTCACTTCTTAGATGGGAAAAGCGAGTCAGGAAAAGGCAAGTTCAGCAAGATCATGTCTACTTTTCCTTTTATAATAATGCACCATTTACTAAAATAGACGGATACCGTTTACGCAGCCCTTGTGAATAAACCTGTGGCTCTTTTATGTCAATCAGTGAAGTCCACAACAAAATCCAGTCCTTTCTTGGGAGACAGCCCCTGCCTGCCCTCTGCTCAGGCCTGGCGGCTGATGGAGTGGACAGACAGGAGCTACCACGTCTACAGGGCCGTGGGGAGCTGTGTTGTCCTGCCGCACAAAGAAGAACATGCAGACCAAAGAGAAGGATTCCTCCTGGATCAAGCCCCTCTGGAAAATTCCACTTCCATCCACGAATCCAAGAGAAAACACTGGAGCCTGGCCCAGGCTTTAAGCCCAGCACTTCTTACCCAGAGCTGAGCTAGTCCATCTTGCCGTCCCCGCAGGTGGGAGCCATGGAATCAGTCAGCTGATAAACTAGGTCTTGCTTCAAGGGACTGCAACGTCAGCCTCAGTGATTTCACGACTCTTCTAGGACTTAGGGAGGGCTTCTGGGAAGAGCAAAAGACAAAAGTGCTGAGTGGGAAGCTATTCTGGCAGCACATGGAGGAGGAGGAGGAGGAGAGGAGGAGGGAGAGGGGGAGGGGGAGGAGGAGGGGGAGGGGGAGGAGGAGGAGGAGGAGGAGGAGGAGGAGGAGGAGGAGGAGGAGACACCACCTGAGGAGGAGGAGGAGGAGGAGGAGGGGGGGGGGAGGAGGAGGAGGAGGAGGAGGAGGAGGAGGAGGAGGAGGAGGAGGAGGAGGAGGAGGAGGAGGAGGAGGAGGAGGAGAAGAAGAAGAAGAAGACACCACCTCTCCCCGGCCCCACTCCTGGCCCCAACTCTACTCTACAACCCCAGGAAAGTGTGGCTTCCTTTTCCATTTGTGTTACTTTTTAAAAATTAAGTCGTGTGTTGGGCACACATGCGGATGGCGGAGCACAGTTTGTGGGAGTTGGTTTTCTCCTTCCACTATGTGTATTCCGAGTTTCAAACTCAGATTCTCTAGGCTGGAGGTGATGCTTTTCCTCGAAGAGCCATCCCACTGTCCCCAGGCCTTGAACTTCTTACTTGAATGGATGCCACCCAGAGAAGCCCCAAAGGTCATTACATGTTCAGTTATTCCGTCTTTCTGTGCATCCCTGACAACCACGTGGAATTAAACAAAGGCTGTCATGCAAGGATGTCTAGAAATTATACTCATTGTCGTTTTCTTTCTTTTCGGCACTTCCTGACCTTTCCCCTAGTGGGCAGAAGTGTTGACTTTGCCGAAAAATTAACGTTGTTATGACTGGAAGGCAGGGAGAAAGGAGAGGTTATTTTTCAGAATGTTTATTTCCACCCAGGCTCCACACAAAAGGCAGATCAGGGAGTGAGGGTTAAGACAAAGATTTGTGGGCAGCCAGTGCAGGGAGGCCTGCCCCTAGTCTAGCTGGCTCCTGTCAAGGGCATGAGTCTGCACTCTCTCACTGGTTCTTTTCACAGCTGCACAGGGAGACTCTTTCCAGTGGCAGATTACCATAGATCTGCTCAGATGATTCACACACACACACACACACACTACAAAATTCTGAGCCTATCCATACTGCACCTTTTCCATAGTCCTAGATGTTTCCAGAGCCCGCTTCCCACCTCTGGGAAGAGAACGCTGGTCTTTGACTCTCCAAGGGTGGTAAGAATGAAGGGAGCCAGCACTGGTAGAGGAGTGGTGTCATGGGTGGGAATGGAGAAGTTAATGTTTAACCTGGAAACACTGTCTTTTTCCTAAGGAAAAAATGAGTAGAGCCAAATGACAACCAAAAAGATTGGAGCTCCGCATTCAGTGGGAGACCTTGTCTTAAAAAATAAAAATTGAAAAAAAAAAAAGAAAGGGCAATAGAGGAAAACTTTTGTGTGTGGATCTGTGGGTTGCATTCCTCCACACACATATGCATGGGACAAGCCCACATGTGCACACATGATGACCCCAGTAGAAAAATAGAGATTCATACACACACCACCACCACCAGCAGCAGCAGCAGCAGCAGCAGCAGCAGCAGCAGCAGCAGCAGCAGCAGCACCAATAAAAAATATGCAAAGATTCTGCAAAACTGCTTGTTAAGTGGATTGTAGCCCAGGGAAGCCACGGAGGAGCCTGCGGCAGGGCAGTGCTAAACCTCTGTTTCATTTCATCTTTACATGAACCCAGTGAAATCTCTGGTCATTGCATGGGTGAGGAAGCATTTTGATGCTTCTGACACTGACCACTAGACCATACTATCTCATTGCTCCACATGCTTGATGGAGAGCAAACAAGAGACACATCCTTGAGTCTTTTATTGCCTAAACTAAAGCTATCCTTCCTGCTCATTCTATTTTAAAGACCTACGAAAGCTACATTTTCAACTGGAACTTGAAAATCTTGAAAAGCTAGGTGTAGTTCCCTTATTCTTTGTGATAAAAATCTGTGAAAAGAGGTCGTTTAAGACTGTGTTTCGAAGTTGACTAATTTAATACATATTTATGCAAGGAAAAGTCTCCTTGGCCAATCAAGTAAAAGCTCGAAGATCAGGGATGATCCCTTGAGGAACCAAAGACCAACAGCCTTGAGTCTTTACTCCCTTTGAGGACATGAGGGCAACAATTCAGTACTGTGACAAAATAAGTGACAGAAGCAACTTAGGGGAGGAAGGGTTTCTTTTGGCTCCCTGTTTTGGGGGTTTCAATCCATAACAGCCCAGGTTATGGATTGAAAGGCACAGTAGGGTGCCATGGTAGGTGGCAGGGGGAGTTTGTAGAACATGCTGTTCACATGGCAGAGCAGGAAGAAGAGAGGTCAAAACCAGAATGACTGGCTGAGTAGAACCTTTAAAATCGTACCCCCACCCCTGATATGACCCCTTTCTACCACCAAAGCCCTCCTCCTAAGGGCTGCACACCCTCGCCAAGTAGCACTGCTATCTGGGAACAAGCTTTCAACACATGAGTCTGTGGGGGCATTGCAGATTCAAACCATAACAGGAGTCCTGTGGCTTATCCTCATAGGGAATTGGCCTCTGCTCCTTCCTGAGGAGGCCCAAGGAATCCTGAGGTACAGCTGGCTTGTGAAGAGATTTAAGAAGGATCACATATACCCTTCGTTAGCTATCAGGTCCTCTGCTAGCCTGGGGCAGGGGACAAGGTTGCTGGAGAACTTCCTTTCTATGTTGTTTTGTTTAGTATTGATCATCATCAGCTCTAGATCCATCAGGGAGACTAGACTGTAGGTGTGCCTGTGAGGGATTATCTTGACCAGATCAATCGAAGAGGGAAGATTCATCCTAAAAATGCTTTGCACCATTCCATGAGCTTGAGTCTTGGGGCAGATAAAAAGGAGAATGCCAGCTGAGCTGGAGTCACCACTGCCCTCCACCCCATGACTGCACACACAATATGACCTGTGAACTGTGAGGTAAGACAACAAAAAATAAATAAATAAAAATAACTAAGATACAGATCATAAACAAGGAGAGAACTCATGTGACCCCTCTCATTTCACTACAGCTTACACAACAAAATGGACAGTCTAAGCAAATTGACAGGGTCGCAAGGTGAGTCTGATTTTAGGAGGCTCAGTGTATTTTCAAATTAGGATCTCCAATTCCGTTTCTCCCTGTGCCTGTAAAGCAACAGATTTCTGCACCATTTAGAAGGAAAGAAAGTTAGTGTGAGCTGCCAACAGCTGGCTGACAACCCCAAGCACTGGGTAGGCTGGAGTGGCTCCAGATTTTGCATAAGGAGTTCATTTTGGGTTAGTCAAAAGAGGGAAGGAGTTGGCACAGATCCTGTTCCACAAATTCAGGAACAAGGAGTTGTGATTCCCTTTAGAAATTGCTGGAAGGTGGCTCTCAGGTCTATTTGCCAAGCACAATTTGACATCCATTTGTTTCCCTGTTAGATGCAAAAAGCACCATTCACCATCCAGGATTTTCCTGACAATCCATGAGCTGATGCAGCTGTGAAACTGTGTGAAGCTAATTCCCCCTTTCTCTCTAACTTTTTTATAAAGATCTATTATTTCTGCAGATCTCCATTATTAAGCTTTTTTTTTCTTCCTTCTAATAAATCTTATTACTTCTTAGCCTGAGGCTACATTTACAATAAAGAGTTTACCTATTTGTTAAAGAGTGAAATGCTCTTGCCTCCTTAATCCTCATCACACCACTTCAGAATGATATAAATGTCATGTTTCAAATGGTAATAACTGTTTTGTAGTTTCAGAGTAATAATTAAATGAATGTTGTTGTTACAGTTTTTAAGAGAGCACAGAAAGGTATAAAGAACATAAATCTTGAGCCAAAAATCTCACTCCTGGAGAAAATTAAAGACCATTAATATTTTAATCTATACACTTTCAGTCTTTTAAAGTTTATTTTTGAAAAATGATATAAAATGTTTAGCGATCTGATATTTTTTTTCTATGTATAAATTGGATGTTTCCCCATAGGATATTATTTTCAGTATCACTGTTTTTGAAAAGTGAATAGATCTACAGTAAATAATTGTGTACTAGTTTAATTATAGTAATATGTATTTTCTAATATAAATGATTTTGAAATGAATCCCTGTATGTATCCTTGTCAAGTTATTTCTGGTATAAAGTATCTTGTGTGTGTGTGCATGTGTGTATATTTGTGCGTGTGTGAGTGCAGGCATTCACAGTCCATGGTACACGTGTGGAGGTCTGAGGACAGCTTTAGGTATCAGTCCTCACCTTCCTCTTTGCTTGAGACATGGTCACCTGTCTGTCATGCCTACAGGAAGCTAACTGGTCCCTGAGCTCCTGGACCTGCCTCCACTTCCTCTTTCACCACACAAGGATTAGGATTACAGATGCACAGATTACAGATCTGGCTTCAAATGTGAGCCCAAGTTGGGTCATGCTTGCAACTACCTTCTCAGTGAGCTTCTCCCCAGTGCCATCACCAGGATACATTTTTATGCATAAACCTTGTTTGAGGAAGTCATGTACATGATTTCAAGACCTTTCTTGCACATGACCAGAGAAACTGAGGCAGGAAGTAGGAGGTGGAACAGCCAGGAGGCAGAAAGAATTCTGGACTAGAGCCAAGTGTGGGAGATCAGCAGGCAAAGTGGGAGGAAGATGGGTGCACAGTGCCTGAACTCAGGTAATCAGCCATGTGGCAAAATGTAAATTAATATAATGGGTTCTTTTAAGTTATGAGCTGATCAGAGAAGAGCCTAGCTATATGTCCTAGGTATTTTTATAATAGTTAATGAGTCTTATGAGTTGTTATTTCCAGAGAGCTAAGGAAAGGGAGGAAAAGCACTGCACCTTTATCTGTTACGCCCCTACTATTCTTGTAAAAGCAAGCTCTTTTTTTTGTTTGTTTGTTTGTTTGTGTCCACTTGGAAGCCAAAATATTATTTTATTTTCTTCTGAATACTGACAAAGTTGAACATGTTTTCACACTGTGTGTATGTGTGTGTGTTTTTTCTTGATGTATTATCCCTTATCTCCATTTTTTAGTTGGGGGTGCTTGTATTTTCCTTGCTGACATGTAGGAGCTCATCACAAACAAAGATAACACCTTCCAGACTGTGTTTCAGGGAATTTTACTGCCCTATGGGATGCTAATAGGCATGCTGAGACAGAACAAGTTCCATGGTCAGATTTAACACATCATTTCCTAAACTTAATTGAGCATCAAAACTACTTTTTATCGCAGAACACCGATTAGCATCGTTCAGCACACTGGTGTTCTGAGCAATAACATTTGAGAAATTGTGGGTATTAATACTCTATCAGGTACATGTGTGAAAGGGTTTTCTCCACAGCCATTTCTCTTTTATTCTACATGACACTGTGTCATATAGTTTTAATTTTTGTCTTTGAAGCTCTTGAGCATTTCCTTTGCACCATAGCATTGTAGGAGTGGGGAGCTGGACCCACATTTCTTTGCTAAGTATCCTTGTACTGCCATTGGCTGGGACCTTTGGATAATTAGCCTTTCCCGGCCTCTGTATCATCATCCAGAAGATGGGAGCAAGAAAGTAAACACCTCAAAGGAGGATTGTATTAAGCTACTTAGTGTGGGACACGTGCTGAACCCGTGTCGGAAGCAGGCACACGTTGGTTGTACCGAAGGTGACACCAGTCACCCTCTGGACGATACAGAAAGTCTTCCTCTTTTCAACCCGTATTTTCTTTTCTGATTCTTATCTTAGTTATGAAGTAAAGACCTTATGTTTCTTCTCCAATGGTCAGTCAAAAATCTTCCAACATTGTTTATTGATTTATGTTCCCCTTACATTATATTCTATTACTTTTTTAATTTGTCTGCTCAATATGTCCTGATATCAAGACCCCTTTGTTCTTACTCATTTTATTTGCCTGAATCATAGTTGACCTCCCTCTTGTCATTGCCCCCAATAGTGCTAAGGAACCCCAGAATGCTACCTAGGGTCCTCACTGAGGCAAGTAAGAAATACCAGTCCTGTAGATCTTGACTTTTTAACCCTGTGTGCTTTCTTCAAACCCACATGCTGGTGGGGCTTAGTTTCAGGGATAGCCTGAGGGATCACTCAAGAATACTAGAACCTAGTACTGGTCACCATGTCAGAAAGGAATTACTACCCACTGACTCCACATGCCCAACAGTCAGTTTCTTCATGGAAACCTTGCTAAAGGCTGAAATGCTTCCAGAATTCTCAGTATCAAGAGTGAGAAGCAGAGGCTCTGAGTCTCCCCTTCTTGTCGTGGTCAGATGTACCTGTGAGTGGTTCAGAGAGGCAGCGGCTAGAGATGGAGGAGAGAAGGCTGATGGCAAACATTGGGTCAAAGGTGTCTGAGGTCAGTCAGTGCTGCTGCCCAAAAGAGGCAGCTGGTCAAGACTCAGAAGTTAATCTTCCAAGGCCAACAGTACCAGACCTGGGCAGGTCTACTTCCTCCCCGACATGGAGGGAAGGAAGATGGGCTTCCACTCCCACTTCTGAAATGACTGCAGAAGTGTTGTTACAGGAAGAAGTAGGAAAATACAAAAATGAAACAAAATCTACATAAGGCAAGTCATGAGTGATTTCTGCAGAGGACTCAGAAGATACCCCTGTTATGCCCTTCAATTAATAAAGCTTTAAACGGAAAATGAACAGGGGAAATCCAGGAAGTCAAAGGCCTCAGTGATATGTAGACAGCCAGGCTGGAGGAAGATTCACCTACCCAGACCTGTAGGCTGTGGCATATGAGGGAGTGACACACCATTGTAGGAGAGGGTGAGCCATCTGGATAGCAAGTCCCAGAGAAAGACACAGACGGTCAATAGACTATAGATAGCATGCTCTTGCTGTGGAAAGAAAGGGAACAGCTCAACATCTGTGGTTAGAAAGACAACCAACCCCTCTTGGGTGTGTCAGGGATGAAAGCCACATGGAGAAGGCTGAGGAAAAGTAAACTGGGGAAAACTCCACATTCCCTCCATCCCTCTGGGGCATTCTTATGCCCAAGAAAACCTCTAAACATGGCCCCCAATACAGACAGCTATCTTTCACTATCCCTGAGAGACTGCGTCTCAGATCACTCCTACACCCCTAAATTAGTGATTGTTTAGGCACCGTATGCAATAAGACGACAGAGTGCTTGCATTTAACGTAAGCACATCATCCTGTATAAATTTAGTCATCCCGGGAGATTACTTAAAATACAAAAGTAATACGAATTCCGTATAAATAGTCACCATACTGTTGTGTTTGGGGACTCATAAAAAATAAATCTTAACATCCTCAGAAGCACTTTTTTTCTGAATAGATACATATATGTATTACCTGTGATTAGCTGACTCTGCAGGCATCCAGCCACATCTGGAAAGGCTATACTAGAAGCTGCTGTGGAAAGAGGAGCTTGGAGCTGAAAGGGAAGGAGCTTGGAGCTGAAGGTCCTTTTTTATTGTAATTTATTTTTTATTACAATTTATTCTCTTTATATCCCAGCTGTAGCTCCCTCCCTCATGCCCTCCCAATCCCACCCTCCCTTCCTCTTCTCCTCCTATTCCCCTCCCCCAGTCCACTGATAGGGGAGGTCCTCCTTCCCTTCTATATGACCCTAGCCTATCAGGTCTCATCAGGACTGGCTGCATTGTCTTCCTCTGTGTCCTGGTAAGGCTGTCCCCTCCCTTCAGGGGGAGGTGATCAAAGAGCCAGCCACTGAGTTCATGTCAGAGACAGCCCCTTTTCCCCTTACTAGGACACCCACTTGGACAATGAGCTGCCATGGGCTACATCTGTGCAGGGATTCTAGGTTATCTCCATGAATGGTCCTTGGTTGGAGTATCAATCTCAGAAAAGACCCCTGTGTTCAGATTTTTTTATTCTGCTGCTCTCCTTGTGGAGCTCCTGTTCCCTCCAGGTCTTTCTGTCTCCCCCTTTTTCATAAGATTCCCTGCACTCTGCCCAAACTTTGCCTATGAGTTTCAGCATCTGCTTTAATACCCTGCTGGGTAGAGTGTTTCAGAGGGCCTCTGTGGTAGGCTCCTGTCCTGTTCCCTGTTTTATTGAGGAATGGATACAGAAATTATGGTACATTTATACAAGGGAATACTACTCAGCAAATAAAAACAAGAAAATCATGAAATTTGCAGGCAAATGGTGAGAACTAGAAAAGATCAGCTGGAGTGAGGTATCCCAGAAACAGAAAGACACACATGGTATTTACTCACTTATAAGTGGATATTAGACATATAATATAGGATAATCATACTAAAATCTATACACCTAAAGAAGCTAAGCAAGAAGGAGGACCCTGGGTAAGATGATCAATCCTCACTCAGGAAGGCAAATGGGACAGACACAGGAAGAGGGAGAAAACAGGGAACAGGACAGGAGCTGAAGGTCTTTAATAATACTCAGCAGCCATAATCCTGACTTCAACTCCTACAGCTTAAGCACTTCAGTCTCCTAGTAGATTTTTGAGTGGAAATTCAAGGGATGGGTGGAAGTGGGAGCAGAAGAAAGCACACCAAACCCAGTTTTTTTGAGAGATTCCTATACCCACCTCAGCAGCTTCAGCATGGTTACTGGTGTAGGCTCACACATCTGGGTTTTAGAATGTTGAACTTGGGCAGAAAGTCACATGCTACTGCCATTGCCACTCTCAAGATCAGGAAGTTTCAGTTTGTTGCTGAAGAGGTTAAGATGAGACTAACATCCCATGCCAGAGGTCAAGTGCCTATGATCTATGAGTGCCAGATATGATGTCCACAGCATAAGAATAGACACAGAACATCATGTAGGAAAGTCTCAATGAATTTGTGCTTTCAAGGTCAGGGTCCACTCAAGACAGGTCATTGAAAGACCAAATAATTAAAAATTAGAGGGTTTGGGGGTTTATTGAATTAAAGTTTAAAGCACAAGCCTGAATGAAGACCAGCCAGGTGGAGACATGTCTAGCCACCTGTAGGGAGGAACCAGCCTTATTGCATTCTTTTCCTGCCTACTAAAGATACAGTTGCTAGGAAACAGGCCCAGATAGCCTGGCCAGAACCACCTAAAGAGATACTGTCTCCTGGCAACCCACCCAGATGGCCAGGCCAGAACCATTTATGGACTTGACGCCTAAAGTAAACCAATCATTTCAAAAGTCAATTTCCCTTACCCAATCGTGTAATGCCACGGCTTGGGGCGCCCCCTACACACAAAACTCCCTTGTGGTTTTGCTCTTCAACAACCTTGTTCCCCTAGATCTGCCCACCGCATTCCTCTCCTGCTTCCACAGGAAGTTTTGCAACCCCGGCTCAAGCTTGTATTGAATAAGCCCTCATGTGTTTGCATTGGAGTCGAATCCTGATGGTCTTTGGAAGTCTCACAAACTAGGCATAACATCACCTGCTAGCTCTGATTTCCATACCTAGTGTAGGCCTCTTGAAGAAGGAAAATCCAGATAAAATTCATATTTGGGACATGGTTGTTTTCTAAACAAACACCGAAGGAGAGCTGAAGCAGAATCAGAGCTTCAGAAAAAAAACCCACCCCTACTCACCAGAGACACCACTTTTCAAAGTGCCATTTCGAGATTCACCGGAGTCAATAAGGAGATGGTTTTGCTGTCCATCAGGGTCTCAGTTTTAGATAACAGATGCAAAAAATCCTGGGAGCTTCAGATAATATGTAGGATCTGGTAGACGGGATGCTGTTGATATAAAATACTACAGTTCTAATGTCTTCAGATAGTTATATATACACAAGACCTCTATGGCAAGTGAACTTTGATCCTCAACATTTAGAACTGCCTGGAATTGTCACTGTTTATTCACAAACAGAGGCTCTGCTTGTTGAATGATAGGGTAAGGATAGATACAGAATAAAACTGTCCTACTGCTGGACACCGATGGTACATCCCTTTAGTCCTAGCACTCAGGAGGTAAAGGCAGGTGGACCACGGTGAGTTCAAGGCCAACCTGGTCTACAAACTGAGTTAAGACAGCCAGGGCTACATACAGAAATCATGTCTCAAAAAACAAACAAACAAACAACAACAACCAAAACCCTGCTGTCCCACATTAGCCATTTCCCACAAATCGTAGAGAACCAGAGCCCTGTGGGCATGTTCCTAGGCCAGAGTTCTTGTGTGACTTGACCTGGAATATCGGACAATAGCCAATAAGCAGAGAAACCAGCAAAGACATCCCATTCACATGAGAGAAGACACAGTCCTCTACTCATTTGAACCTTTTGAAGACTGGAAAGGCCTTAGGGTAGTCCAGCTTCTTGATCCCCCATAAGCTGATCTTGCTTGACCTTCCACTTAAACCCATGAACAACTCTTGCCCTGAAGGCTCATGGCTGGGCCCCATCAAGAAGATGTCAGGAATTGGCTAAAAATTCATCTGACAGGGGCTTGAAATATGTGCTATCCAATAATCAGCTTACAGGTCAGAGAAGTAGGCTCAAGTCAGGCAGTGAGTTGTGAATTTTAACAGGTATGTGTTCAGGGGGCAAGGGCAATCTACAACACCCCTCTCTGCTTGGGCAGGTGGTAGTCGATTTTCAAAGATGTGCTGCCTATTTATTTTAAGCGGTCAGGATCACGGGAGAGTTTCCCAGACTCAACAGCAATCGGGTTTTATACCAGAAAGATTTGGACTTTCCAGGGTGGCTCAATTTGTGGCTTTCACTGCTGAGGTCCCAGTCAATGAGACCTGCTAGGCGAAACTCAAGGCACTCTCAGGATACAGGATGGTCAAAGCAGGAAGCCAGAACTACCTGGTATCCTAGACCAGAGTGGAATCCTGTCACACATCTTACCATTCATGCTTAGGAGAAGCATTTCTGGCCATCTGCCCTCGATGCCTCCAGGTTTTTCAGGTGTGACTACTGTATCCCTCCATCTCCAGTTTTACCACCACCCTCTTCACTGCTGAGCTAACCTCCCCTCAGCTCTCACTCTGCAGGATCCTTCATGTGACTAGTAAATTTTGGCCAAAAATAGTTCAAGATTTCCTGAAAGGACATTGCCGGTAACCCATTGCTCTGTCTTGGGGAAGAGAAAAAAAAAAAAAAACTTTGCTTCATTTTTCACTTTTCCATATTCTCCTTTTGAATCCAAGGGTAATTCCAGCTTACAAGGGTGTCATCTGGCTTGCAAAGCCTCTCTTGCCTGAGGGTTTAAAAGCCTCACACTGAACCCTTAATTACTCCTCTCCACTTCTCTCCCTTCCTTCCCCTTGTCCTGGGAAAGAGGTCAGGGTAGGGAATAAGTCCCTGGTGCAAAGCTTGCCTAATGTACTACAACCAATTAGTCTTAACCCCGGCTTTCAATTAAAATCACCCAGGGAACTACCAAATGCCTGTTTTTTCCTCACACCAATTAAATCAAGAACTCTTATGGGGAAGGCCCCAGGCTGATATATTTTTAACTCTGCTGATGGCTGGGGATTCTGATGGACATCACACAGTTGGGAAGCATACCGTGAGCCACGGTTACCCAGAAGCCATTGCTGCGGTCAAATGTCAGCCCACATGGTCAGGGAATGAGAACATACAAGGCTCCCCAGCTGTGGCAAGTTCTCCCACTCACAGCTTCTTGCCTGCTTGGCCTCACCCAGCCTGAGGCAGGCCTTCTTTTGTTAAAGCAACTCCTGCAATCACCCGGCTATTCTCTGCCCCTTTTGTGAGCTCCCCTGCTAATCTCTTAGGAGTTGGCACTTGAGTTACTATCATTCATTCAGAAAACAGAACTCTCCCTCTTGCTTTGAGTTAATCAGTTCTCATTTTTCTAAGGTGATTCAGAAACCCAGAGCTCACTGACAGTACGTGGGTAGCTGTGTGGGCCTGTGGAACCACCTCACAGCTCCAAGCACATCAGAGCACTCTTAAGAAAGGCAGCTGACAAGGGCAACAACAAAACTCACTATTTATCCAATCATAAAGGGAATGCAAGAGGCCTGTTCTGGAAACCATGGTTTGATTTATTGAGAGCGAGCTGCGCTCAAATACGCAATCAGTTCTAGCCATGTTTGTCAATCATCTGCTGGGAAAAAGCACATTTATTTTCTGAGTATTGGGTTGGGGCACACTGTTGCATGTGGAAACCACATCAGTAGTCATACTGGGGACATGAAGAACCCACACAACTTTCCCATCTCCTATCCAACTGATATATAAAAGGCAGCACATTAGAAGTAGGATCAAGAGCCACTGAGCCCAGAAACCTCCTCATTCTAAGAATTATCATCTTCTGAAGCCATCCATCCCCTTGCCAATCATCTCAGCATAAACACATTCATTCATTCATTCATTCATTCATTCTTCACTTGGTCAGCAAGCATTCTACTATGTGGCGTGTGGCAGGTGTTGTGCTACCGTCAGATCCCAACATCCACAGTCTGCAGTCAATCACATGCACACATGACGGCAAAGAGCCTTTTCTCTCCCTCCTATGCTTTTCTTCTGTCTCTTTGGATAAACTCTCATCAGTCCTTTAGATCTTGAGCAAAGTGCTACTTCATCCAGAGTTCTTCCTTGATACACAGCGAGTGTCAGGTGTCTTTTCATGGTTCCACAGCACCGGATGTTCACTGTAGGACTTTACCCTCTGCCTTAGTTGCCTGTTTGTTTCTCAGCAGCCTCTGGCTAGACAGTGAGGCACCTAAGAAAACAGTCTCCTCGTGTCCATCTCAGTGACCACATTATTCCTCACATGCTACATGGATCCAATCAGGCATGTCCAACCTGAGACCCACCAGCCACATGCAACTGTGTGTGACCCTAGTGAGCAAGGAAGGCATCTCAGAGCAAAATGATGAACATGAAACATTATCAATGCTCATTTTGTAACTGGATTGTCTTGATTCTTGATCGTAAACTCTGTAGATGATGACATCTATTTCCTGAAGCCAAACTCTTGGCTACAACTGCTTGAATGGACAACTGAGTACATGATAGCAATATTTGAAGTCATTAAGAGGGGAGGAAAAACAGCCACAGACTCCACCTGGAAGATTAGGCTGCTAAGCAAAATCACAAATTGGAAGTCTGAGTTATCCTGGCTTGGGATGGTTAGAGGGTAGAAAGAGGCATGAGGCATGAGGAAGAATATGAAAGCCAGAAGAAGCAAGATCAGTGCCAGAGGACTGCCAGGCAGACAGCACTGATGGACAAACCAAAAAGTACTGAAAGAGGAGCACACAAGCTGCAGTGCTGGGTGGGGTCAGGCGGGTGCTCAGCCTGTCTTCCCTTTGTCCCCATCCAAATGAAAACATATAGATTAGGGAGGCTCCAGAGCCGGTCTCCCCAGACAGAAAGCTTGCTTCTAACGAGCTAGAGACCCTGGAGAACAACCCAGGCTGAATAGTCTTCCATGAACCATTGCCCAGGTCTGTGAGACTCCACGAAAGGGCTCCTCCACAGGGAAGCCGTCAGAGGGCAGCTTTGTGTGTGCAAGCGTGCGTGCGTGCGTGTGTGTAGCAGACGTCAACATCAGGAGTCTGTCCCAGCCACTCTCCACCTTATTTGTTGAGACACAAGTTCTCATAGCACTCGGAGCTCAGCAACTGAGTGAGAGTAACTGCCCAGCAAGCAGACCCAGGGCAACCCCCATTTCCAATTCTCTAGCACTAGGGTTGCAGGTGTGTGCACTCATGCGTGGCTTTTTACATGTGTGATTCGGATACAAATTGAGGTTCCCTGTGTTTGCACAGCAGACACTTTACATAGGAAGCCATGCCCCAACTCCACTGTGTTAACACTCTCCTCACGAAAGGTCTGTCCCTTATCACAAATAGTGCATACGGCACCTCCCTCCCTTTTCCTAAAATCAGCTCTTCTCCCTCGACTTCAGCCCTTCTGATGACGTCATACTATCCAACATTTTTCTCACTACTCCGTTGTTTTGAACGTTAATTTTAGTAGTTTCATCAGCGGCGAACAATGAAATCAATATCCCACCGAGGCTAATCCCAGACCTATAGAAAAGCAGTTCTGTAACCCATTTCATTTTCTTAATAATGATAAGAAGAAATCACCAGAGAGAGTTTAGTCACTGGCCAGCCCCTTCCACAGCCACACTCTGAGTTTTGCTTCCGTGTCATGCACCAATGGTGCCTGAAAATTAAAGATGGACAAGGTGCACCATCCTCTAAAGTGCTTACTCCCCTGTGGGGGAAGTTCTGGGCAGAGAAATAATTGCTCATGAGGTGGACAGTGTCAAGAATACCCTTGATCAAGGTGTCTTGAAATGTGGTTCCTTGGCCAACGGCACCACCATCCCCAAGAAACTCATCAGACAAGTGCTTTCATGGGCTCCTCTGACAACCCTGCCATATCAGAAGTTTTTCAGGGGGCAGTAATGATTTAGCACCCTGCCAGGGGTGTTTGGGGGTAAAGAGAGAAGGACAACCTCTGGTCTGCTTTTATCTCTTCTCTGCATTACCTATGCCTAGCCTCCGTTTCTTCTTCCATGGATCTAGTGACATTACTAGGAAACATCAATCGAGAGCAGCACTCCCCAAGATGAATTAAAGCTCCGTTTTATCAGGTAACAACCATACCAAATCCCTCTCCCTACAATCATAGGCTCGCTTCGTGAAGATCAGTGTGCTGCAGACTAGACTGACCTCGAACCCTTTCAGTGCACAAGAAATCACAGAAGCTGACAGCATCACTGTCTGCAGTTGTGCCTGCTGCCGGGGAGGAAAACAAGTAATAATATCATCTTGGAGGTTTAAAAAAGGGTGGGAGGAGGGAGGGTTATCACAGTGCACAGGAGTGCAAATGAGATAAACTCCAACAATAAAAAAAGGGGGAGACCAGATCACAGCCTCTGAGTCCCACAGCCCCGTGACTACTTTAAGCAAATTAAAGCACACTGCTTTCTCTCTGGAGTTCAAGTCAAATGGATCTTGCCCCTGGCAGACCTCTCAGAACTCCTGGCCACTGTGTTTTTGGCTTCCTGCCACGTGTCATTAGTGACCTATTTTCCCTGCAGTGAGATCAGCCATGTCTGAGGCCCCTGAATCAGCAGTTTCTCCTCCACTTGCCGGCTCCGGGCTGCTGAAAATGACACCAGCGTCACAGAGCATACCACCACAGGCTTCCCCCGTACTCGGGGGAGGGAGGAACACGTGATCTTTATAAAGACGTGGGCTTTGACCTGAGGCTGCCTTGGAGAGCCCAGCTGTCGTGCCTCCTCCAGATAAACCGCTGAACCCGGGATTATTTTAGCTGAATAAGTAATCAGAACTAAAAATAGCCCTAAACTGCCTGGGCTTTGTTTAAACCCTACCCAGGTGGGAGAGATAAGTTTTTTTTTTTTTTAATCTAATTACAAAAACATATTTTTAAAGGCTTTGCACCAAAATGCAAAAAAAAATAATTACAACATGTCTATTTGGAAGACAGTTCCCCGGTGGTAATCTGGATCTTCGAAAAAGAAAATGCCATCATTGGAATTGCACACCGAGTTGAGATTACCAATTGTCGATTAGTATTAAAAACAACCAGGAATTGTGCTTAAACCTTCTAGGAATATCTTCAAGCGTAAATCCACGTGGGAAAATTATCATTTGGTTTCAAAAGCTGCAAAAGATAGCTTGCTGCCAGGCAGATTAGCCGGGAAGCTAAATTCCACAAGAGGGCGCTGTCTCCGCTCCTCTTTCTCCCTCCACCTCGGCAGCTTCCTGCTTTGTCCCTCTGCAGTGTGCTTTAAAGAGAGAAGGGCTCAGTGTTCTGCAGAAGGCTGCTTCTGTAACCATCTATGCTATCTGTGTCAGGAAGTGCCAGTGAAGGGGAACCAAACAAGACATTAAAAACCTGAGGTAAAACGACAAACCCATCTAACTTGACTTTTCTCCAGAGTGTGCGAGGGTGTGCGTTTTGTTGCTCTCTGATGATAGAATATGATACAGGGATATAAAAGTGCGTTCTTCATAGACTCTGGCAGGCCAACAGCTGCACCTGGCAGAACCCAGGAGCATTCATCTTCACAACCATTTCTTCCTCCCTCTCCCTCTAGACACACAGCCCCACCCAAGAAGTGCACCTGGCCACCACTCTGGGGCCATTTCTTCCTGTTTTGACCTTTGCTTCTATTTCTTCTGGCTCAAAAGCTACAATAAGCACCAATTCAGAGACATTTAGAAAGGACCGGCCAGCTTGTCTGGGAAGCAAATTACTCTGCTGTGTCTGGATTCGAGGGAAGCAGAAAGGACATGAGAAGGATGCCGGATGGATGACTTGGGGTCATAATGAAGCACCTAGCAAGCAGCAGAGCCCAGAACAGACCTCTCCCCGATCTCTGCACGCTACAGTGTACTTAGAATCAGGGTCTGCTCAAATACAGCAGTGGGAAGCTTCTCAACTCTATGGGATTCAGCCTTCCTGTCTGAAAATACACGACAGCAAAATACCAACCTTACCACATCGGTTGGGTACTTTTGGGAGTTGTTTTTATTATTTTTATATGCACTCGAGTGTATCTGTGCTATTTGTGTACAGGTGCCCACAGAGACCAGAAGAGGGCATCAGATCCCCTTGGGACTGGAGTCATGGAGATTGTAAGCCACTGGACATGAGTAAACTTGGACTTTCTGGAAGAGCAGGAAGTGATTTTAACTGACAAGCCATTTCTCCAACCACCTTTCTTTGGCATTTTTGAGACAAGGTCTTGTAGCCTAGGCTGGCCTCCAACTTGTGACCCTTGATGCCTTTGCCTCCTCAGTGCTGGATTTGCAGGTGAATCTTTCCGTGTTTGGGTTTTGCTATATTAAATATTCTGGGTTAAAACAATAACATAGTGCTTTGTTCATTAGTAAGCATAATGGAATAATATAAACATAGCATCTATTCTTAGGGCTACCCAAGCATTACTATGAGACAGGGAAAACTGAGTTAGACTCAGTCCCAATTCTTACTGTTGATACTATTAATTCATCTTTCAGGCACATGGGCATTAACTTTTCTCTGGCAGAGACTCAATGACAAACGATTTGAGAGTTCTTGCAAAGATTTTGCCATGAGAAATGCTTGTTATAGAATTCAGAATGTTAAGTATATCATATAGAGACAGTTAATTATATAATTAATTATTGTGTGTCCATTAAAATGACATAGAAAAATTCGGAATATGGCAATGGAAAGGAACTGACAGAGGGAAAAGAGATTAACCCAGGTCACAGACTGACATTAAAATGAATGCAGCATGTGTAATACAATGTACTGATATAATAATGCATACTGAAAAAGGCAGAATAGGTGTTGCAGGATATTTGATCACACTGTGAATTCAGAGTTTGTGTTTTTTAATGGAATAAAAACTGTTTTTAATTGTGGTGTAGTTCAGCCCTAGCACACGCCTTTGATCTAAGAGCTTCCTGCTTGAGAATTGTAAACAGGATTAAATAATGTCAACCATAGGTCAAGAGGTGGAGCAAGCAACCAGTTGACAGAAAGTGAACATAGAATTACTAAGAAAAAAACATAGAGAGGAAGAGGAAGTCAGGATAGATAGAGAGACACACAGGAAGTAGAAGGGAGGGACATCCAGTTTGAAGGAGGTTGTTTAAAAGTGGGGGACATTGCTTCTGGGAGATCAGCTGAACAGTAAAGTCAGCTGAATGTTCTCTCTACCTGTCTGAGCTATCAGGCTTTCACCCTAGCATCTGGCATTAATCAACAAACTTACTTATAAGCGAAGCAAGCTGTGGTCATAGGGGTTTTAATTTTATAGTTTCCTTTTATTTATTTATTTTTATTTTTCTAGAAGGAACACATTTATTGTGGGTAATAAGATAAACATATAGCTCTGGGAATGATACCACATGCCTTTAATTCCAACATTCAGGCAGAGGCAGGAGGACCACAACGGTTGGAGGCCAACCACATCTACATGGCCAGTTTCAGGCGAATGATGACTACATATTGAGACCCTTTCTCAAAAATTAGAAGAAGAGGAGGTGGATGAAAAAGAATTAGAAAGAAAGGAAGGAAGAAATTGTAAATGAAAACTATTTCAACTTAAGGAACTCTCAAGAAGACCTGTGGGGAGATCACTTGGGTACCAGAGAATCTTTGGTGGAGTGTGTCACCACTTAAATAAATGAACCTAAACCCCAAAGACACAGCTCCTTCATCTAAGGTGACTAAAGACCAAGCATGATTTCCGGAAAATGAGCTCCATTTTGCTCACTGATCAGTGAGAGGCATGAGTCAGAGATCCAGCAGCTGTTGGTCTCCAGGTCACTATATGTAAAGAGAAACAACTCCCAACTGATGGATTATGCTTCAAGCCAGGGAGCAGCCAGTGGGTCACCTGGCAATGTAATGAATACATATCGGTGACCTTAAAACACAAGAAATGTGTTCATTTTGTGAGGAACTGAATCCCAAGAGAAACACTGCAGCAGCTGGCGTGGAAGTAAACACTGTCCCTCTTTAAGAATCCCAGCTGCTCCCCACAAGTCTCCTATAGACTTTATCAGAGTGTTTTCCCACTTGGCATAGTAAGTCCAGGCATAGTAAGTCGATGTGTCATAAAAATGTTGAAGGTCACAGCTGAAATTATTAAAATTCTAGTAGGTGTACAGGGCCTGGGTTGGGGAATGCATGCTAATGTCCTCATTTGAATAGTAGATTTAATACTGCTGGCTCCACCCTAGATCATCTGGAGGAGCCAGTCTAATGAAGACTCAGGGGCAGATTCAATTCCCACACAGGCCTGTGAGCTTCCTAGAGCATTTTCTCCCAGCCTAGAAATGATTTAAAAAAAAAAAAAGTCAAGTCCAATGACAGACCAGAGTCTTCATTCAGCTGAGACTGTAACACTCTGTCTCCATAAACAGGAAATGTGTGGTCACTTGAAAGAAAGCAGCTAGAAGAAACTGAAGGACAGCTATGTTTGGGGAAAATCATCAGATCAGGATCTTGCCACGCAAGAAGGATAAAAACAAGATAACTTCAAATTGCTGTACAACCAGAAGTTGACTGAGTAGGAAGTGACAAATGGCATGCAATGGCTCTCCAGATACAAGGAGTGTAGGGGAGAGAGAGTTAGACGATGAGAGCAGCAGGAGCAGAGAGATTATTCTGGTGCTCTTCAGAAGAATCAGATTTCCCTTTTCTTCTGTGATCCCTAGTCCTTCTGGTCTACCTCATCACCCCCTGTCACTCTCGCCCTGTATCCTTCAGTAAGTTTCAAGCTCACAATAGATGCTTAATTAACTTGTTTCAAAGAATTAAATGAATAATGCATGCAGATTAGCCCCCAAAGAAGAAATTAGCAACTTGCTAATGGAGATATATGGGATACAGAACTCGGAAATCAAAGTCAGCCTCCTGCGTAGGCGTGAGGGGCAGGCTTTAGACCAATGGTTCTCAACCTGTGGCTCATAAGCCCTCTGGGGGGTTGGATGACATTTTCACAGGGGTCACATATCCTGCATATCAGATTTATAACAGTTGCAAAATTACAGTTAGGAAGTAGCAACGAAAGTAATCGTAAAATAATTTGTGGGGGAGGGGTCACTGCAACATAAGGAATTATGTTAAAGGGTCACAGCGTTAGCAAGGCTGAGAGCCACTATTGTAGTCAGAGGTGACTAAGCTCCTAAGGGTTATCAGAGGTATGAAGTTGCTCCTTTTGCTTGCAATGAATCTCAAGCTCATCTGCTCCTTTCAGATGATAAACAGTGATCCTTGTGTGTTTCAAATACCTCCAGAAATGATGGACACATAAAACAAAAAAATGATGGAAAGGAACTTCATCAATAGGTATTGGGGATATAAACATGTTTTTGTTTTGGTCCCAGGTAAGGGATGTGATTCAGATGGTCCACAGCAGCAGACTATTTGCTTCGTGCAGCGGGCTCTGAGAGGCGCTTTTTGCCAGCTGCAGATAGTTTAAATCTGAGGACTCTGGAGAGAGATAAATGCCAGAACACAAAGTGTGGAGCTCCAAGAAAGAGCAATGCTGCTTCTGCTTCTCCCTTGCTGCTTCTGGTTGCAGTTGTGAGGCAAGAAGTTGGAGATCTCCTGAAATGAGGATTGGACTGGCGCCAAGAAACCCAATGACCCTAACCAGCAGGAAGCAGATAAGATAGCTGCGCCCCATCTCCCACTAACCCTTTCTCTCTCCTACCTGGTGATGGAGTGTTGGAAGGGATTGGGATGGAGTAGGGAGAAAAAGATAAAAGAAATTCAAATAAAAGAGTTTTTAAAACTAACACCTACAAACAGGCAAGACCTTCGGGTGTCTTTCTCTGGGGAAATCTGTATATAAACTGTTCATGAAGCATCACTTTGCAAGAGGGAGGAGGGTCTTTCCCATCTAGTGGTTATTTTTATAAAGAGATGTCTCTTTCTTTTTCTTCCATGTCATTGATTTAGAAGAGGAGAAGTGGCCCCATTTTATTCTTCCAAAGTTGGCCCATCTAAGAGAATCAGAGGGCTGGTCTGTACACTCATGGCACCTTCTTTTCAATAGAAATTTCCTCAGCCCAGTATGAATCACCAGACTCCACGGTGCATCTGAAGATATGAATCTATCATATCTGTTATCCCCCAGAGGTGAGACGTTATTGTCAGAGAGCATTGTGGACACAGATCATGACAGAGACTTTAGGAGCTTAGCTAGACACTGCCATGAATGAGAAGGCACTGCCTTGAAGCCAGTTCTAATCTTAAAATATTTTCTCTGTTTGAGAGTATGGGCAAAGGGAGACAGCAGAGACCAAAGTGTTTGAATCTTATAATACCCACCAGTGGTATCAGTTAAAGGGCAGAATGCTGTCCTGGAATCCAAACACCTAGCAGTTCTCAGCAGCATCAAAATGGAGACCAAGGAAGTAAAGTGGGCCTTCTGCCACACTAGAACTAGACTACACCCTAGCACAAAATGCTCTGACCCAGGCCTGCTCATGGCTGGCTCCTCCTTCCTTATCTTTGAGTCTCAGCTTCTCAGCTTCCTCAGAGATCTTCCCAAATAGTTTCCTTCCAATGTTAGCCTTTTTCATGTCCCTCTTTTCATTTTACTCATGGCACTCCACCATCCAGGCTGAGTTGTCCTTGTTTGTTTATAAACTACATCCTTTGGCTCCTTGCACAAATTCCATAAAGGCAAGGACACTGCCAGTCTCATTCCCTGCTCCCTCTTGGAGCAGTGTTTAGCACATAGTAGGCTCTTGATCACTGTGTGCTGAATATGTGAATGAGTGGCAGCTGAATGTGAGGTCAAGATGGCAGTGGAGAAAGTACATCTTACCACAAACAGAGTCCATCTCTTCCAGGAAAAAGAGAGACTCGTTTTTAAGGTAAGGAGAAGGGGAAATTCAGGTGGATATCTACATGAGCAAAATTCTTTTCATATGCTCCCTTTGTTTTTGAGAATTTCATATATGTATATTGTATGTACATCACTCCTTGCCTCATCCTACCAACTCCTCTGGTATCCCCCTACCTCTTCTCAATTCCCCCTACCTCTTCTCAATAGCTCTTAGAGAATAACTAACTGTGGATTCCCAGTGCCAAATGGTACATGTACAATACAATTCCTATAGTCAAGGCTCAGGGAAAACCACCAAATAAGAAGCATGATGTACAGGTTGGTTTATTGTTATTGTTGTTTAATTTCCATTGTTTACATGTTACTATGTCTTCCTCAACATGTATTTTAGAACTCAGGGCCCAGGGTTCAGGTAATATCAAACTACAGGACTAAGTTACCATTGTGATCTTAAAGAAGGTGTTTTAAAGCATGTCAGCATTGTGAGGCTGTGGAGAAAAGGAGACCATGATACACCATTGGCTGGAGCCTACACTGATGCAGTCACCTTGGAAGATAGTAGCAAAAATTCTCAAAGAGTTAAAAATAAAGTTACCATATGAACAAGCTGTTGATCTTGCACTCCCTATCCAATAATGGGAGTGAAATCAGGGTCTGCACTTCCGAATTCACTGCATCATTGTTCACAATATCCAAGTGGTGACGTCAACCTCAGTGTCTACTATAGACAAATGGGCTGCTAAAAAGCCTCCTCTCTCCCACTCTCCCCTCTTTCTCCTCTTTCTTTCTTAACCTTCAACAAGAGGAAGTTCTGTCAGTAGCAACATCATGAATGAACCCAGTGAACATTTCGCTAAGTGAAACAAGCCAGGCACAGACAGACAAATACTAGTGGTCTCCCTTGTACATAGAATAAAGAAACCTAAAACTTCCAGAAGCAGACAGTTGAGTAGTGGTTGGCTAACAATTATGTGTCAGTGGTACATGTGTGAGGTTTGCGGCATGTGGGAAGCTGAGGCAGGAGAATGATGAGCCCAAGGCAAGTCTGGGCTACAATGTGAATCTGAAGCCAGACTGACAGAGAAAGACCCTGTTTTTTACAAAAGGTATATACTATAGCTAGATATGGTGGTATGTGCTTTTAATCCCAGCATTTGGCAGGCAGAGGCTGGCATTTCTCTGTGAGTTCAAGGCCAGCCTGGTCTGTAGAGCAAGTTCCAGGACAGCCAAGGGTATGTTGAAAGATTCTGTCTGAAAAAAAAAAAAAAAAAATATATATATATATATATATATATATATAGTATTTAAACCTTTCTTAAAAGGATAGATCTTATATATTTTCATCCCACAAATAATAATAATGAGGAAAAGGTTGTGTCTTTGTTACTTTTCTATTAAGTATAAGACACAATGACCAAGGTGACCTACAGGGGGGGAGGGAGAAGCATTAAATTTTGATTAAATGGCTCCAGAGCATTACAGTCCATGAACATGATGGTGAGGGACACAGCAGCAGGCAGGCTTGGCACTGGGGCAGTAGCTGATAACTCATGCCTTGAGACATAAGCAGGAGGCAGAAAAAGAGCAACTGGGAATGGCGGGAATTTTTGAAACATCAAAGCCCACTTCCAGTGACCCACCTCCTAATCCTTCCCAAAGAGTTACAGCACCTGGGTGCCAAGTGTTCAAATACATGAGCATAAGAGGTCATTGTCACTCAAGCCAACACAGTAGGGATTCAGGTAGGTGTTCGGTAAGATAGTGTTAGATGTGTGTATTTATCCCTCAACTCAGAAATTTATGTACATTATGTACATTAAATATTATACTTTTATATATCAATCATATCTTAGTACAAAAGTGATGATGGATGGATGGACAAACTGATAGATGCTAGACTGTAGAATAGGATGTTTGCAGTATGCACAGTTAACAGAAGACAGAGGACAGCTTTGTCTTAAAATTTGGATGCAGTGAAAGAGTATAACTTAAATGACTAAAACTGCTCATGGGAAAAATTCTTAAGAAGAAGATGTCAGGAACTTTAGCTTTTGGTTGTTTTCTGTATCTCCTCTACCTCAGAATGCTGTAAGATCAGCCTCCAACAAGGGAGACCCCTCTACCCTCAGCCCGTGCTCTCTGATTTATGCCCTCCGACCTGTGCTCCTGGAAGTGCCAGACGTCTGTCCCTACCGGAGAGATCTACCCTTGACTGTTTCTCACTGACCACATCCATCTGGTGGAATGATTAAGCTCTTCCAAAACAGCTGTTAGGCAGTACGCAGCCAGTGCCTCATTCCCATAATGACTTTCACATATGTAGGGTGCAGCGGCTCATACGGTCGTGGGGGGCAGGGCACACTAAGAACATTAACACGCATGCAGCTCTTTGCTCATTGAGTATGTGCAGGGCCAACCATATCTTTCACACAGGTCACCCGGGTTTCCTCTTCATCCCCTTCACCGCACTTGATGTGAACGAGAAGCTGTGTTTTCCTGTCTTCGTTTTACAGAGGGAGAATCTCAATTCAGAATTCTCAGTTCCTAGTCATGAGGACTTACCCCTGTCCTTCAAGTGCAGTATTAAAAAGGCAGATTTTAAAGCAAAGAGACATACTGATACCTTCACGGGTTACATCTGGAGGATACAGGAAAAATTTATTTTATCTTTGTCAGGCTAGTTAGGGATAGAGTAGCATCTGAAACCTGAGGCAATTCTTGAATCGTGCAGATAGATAGAGGGGGAGGGGGAGGGGGAGGGAGAGAGAAGAAAGGAAGAAACTTCTTGTTTTACAGAGTGAGGCTACACAGCACCCCCAGAATGATGTTATGGTCAAAACCCCCAGTATCGCTAACCATCACTCGCCAAGTGGTGCAGACACAGAAATTCCATAGCTCTCAAGGGCCTGGGTGCTATACCAAACAGACCAGCTTTACTAATTATTTCCCTCCCCCAACCCATCCCCAGGAGCCAGCTGCCTGCTCCACTCCCGCCAGAACTCACATTCACACATACAAACAGGAAGGGCAAATACTTCCTGAACTAAAAAGAAAGTACACACAGAAGTCTGTTTAAATCACCCGTTCTTCCTTGGGAAGCTAAACACGGGTGGGAGAGAAGCCACTGACAGGCCAGGGAGCTATCAGCAGTGTGGCCGCCTCTCTTTGATCCTCTGAGAACATCCCAGTGGGAAACACTGTGGGGAGATGGGTCAGGCTGCGTGTGACCTTCCCCTTGGGAAGTTGCTTTTGACTTTCTCTCTACATCTCACCCTGTTCCAACCGATTCCTCTCTTCCTCTAGTTCTGTCGCTTTTCCTGTACATAAAATTCGATAATAGAACTGTGGCTCAGGAGACAGTCACAGCATTGGTTCATGAGCAGAACCTTCCCATGACCTTGCAGCAATGTTCACTGGCCACTAGGTCTGTGGAAGTGTCCTCTCTTGTTCCACCCCATGGTCACGCCTTTCTTTATGAATTTGGTTCACAAGTGTCCAGTGATGACCTTATAGGCCAGAATTTTCCAAACTTTGAAATGAGAAGCTGTAGGGGTCACTTAAAAATCATTAATTACTAGCAATATTTGGGAGCTTATTTTTTTAATCACAGCAGGATTTTAAAATATGTGATTATAAACAAGGTATAATTTTGCAATGTATATAACTTTTCTTTTTGGTTTTTTGAGACAGGATGTCTCTGTATAGCTCTAGCTGTCTTGGAACTCACTAGTTAGACCAGGCTGGCCTCAAACTCACAGAAGCCGTCCTGCCTCTGTTTTTGCCTCCCAAGGAAGGCCTGGATATAACAATGCATATAACTCTTAATGCAATTTAAAAACACAAAGTGTTGTGGTAATTTTAAAGGGTATGACCTAATAAGTGTTTATTATTAGACTATAATTAATATAGTGATAGTATATAACGTGCTACCAATCAAATAAAGATGCAGACACCTGTTGTATTTTATAAAATAGCTTTTACCTGGGACATTGCATATATTAACCCTCTAAAATAACTTTACCTCCCAGCCCCAATCTCAAGTTACCTCCCATCCATGGTCCCAAATACTTATTAATGTTCTCTATATCCTCCATCCATGCTGATCTGGCCATGTGCTCCTTTCCCACACTAACCTACGGTAGTGGTCTGTTTCCTTTTTCACCAATCCTGTCTCCTCCTTCTTCTCTCCTCATGGTCCCTCGACCCCAGCCTTCTAACCCCAAACTCCACCTCTTTTCTTCTGTAAAATCCCAAGCTTTAGCAATTTTTATTAACCAATCAGCTTTAAATTAGGTAGAGCAGGGTTTACACAACAGAACAGGTACATGTGAGAATGTGCTCTTCTGAGAAGGGACAAAATCTTGGGGGCCAGTAATTAACATTAAAATACAAAACACCAGGCCAACCCCCAATAACAAAGAAAGTTTAATAAGGCAAAGCCCAGCAAGTGTGTATTAACATGATCACTTTAATGCAATAGACAGACATCGTCCTTTAACTGAAACCAAATAACTATGGGCGTGTGACTATGGTGAAACAAGCGCATGAGCAGGATTTCAATCCAGTCAACCTATGTGACCCAGGGCTCAGCAAATATTGTCCTCCCACACTTCTCTATCCAAGTTGGCATAAAGCCATGATCCCAAGAAACCGGCAATGCTCTTTGGCCCTCACTTCCCTTATCTGTGTGTCAAATTTGTCTCCAGCTCTTTTCTCAAAAAATGAGGCTGGCTACTTGGCCCTGGGGGTCACTTTAAATACAAGTAGGAACCAAAATTAATTGGCAACATATGTCTACAAGTACTGAGAGAGCCTGGCTAAATAAGCCTCACCAGCTCCATGATGGGCTTCATTTTCTTTCTAGACAGAACAGTCCTACGAGTTGCTCCATGGGCACCAGCCAATCCCAATTGAGGTTACATAGCCACAGTAGGAATTCCCGTTTCTGGCTTTAAAGGGGGCCTTGGAGCTCCCCTTGCCATCGTTCCCATGTTGTAAAGGTGGTGACCCCAGCATGCTGGACGTCTGCAGAATAAACATTCCTTCACCATATTCCGGACCTTAACGGTACCTTGAATGATCTAGGGGAAAAAAATTAAGAAAAAATGCTTCTTTAAACCTCATACTGTCCTTGAGATTAAAGAGCCGATTTTTTTTTTCTTATTTGTTTCCTGCCTGTTTCCAAAAGGCACCATGCATCCCCAGAGAACATCGGAGAAGCATGTCACCTGCAGTGAAAAAAAAAAAAGAAGATAATAGTGCTCCCAGCCTGCCATGGACAGATTTGAGGCAAGAAAGTATCACAATCAGATTTCCTTACCACAGTCACTAAACCTGGGTAGCCTCATGAACACATTATGAGAGAGGACATCAAATGTTAAGGATTCCTTGGAGACAATGACAATACTTACATGCGCACACCCAGTGGAGAATAACCTAAAAGGGGCAGTATGAAGGTGAGACAGGTGAACGGACCAGAAACTTTCATTAAGGCAGAATTACTTACATTTAAGAATTATTAAATATGGCAGCTGAGGAAAAAGTGTGACACCACCTCCCAGACGGGAAGGCAAGGATTTGGTTAAGTTTCATTTCACAGGTGACAACCCAAGTGTGGCAAGAATTACTGGGGTGAAGACGGTCAAATGCTGGACAACTGGAGAAGTGCTTCTGGTAGGCTGCTGCCCTGCAAGAACACCAGCCTGCAGGAGATAATGTCTGGGTTTAGGAAGTTCTCTTGGCCTACCCAGAATGAGCTGACGCACTTCTGTGTAACTGGCATTCCGGATCCATGAATGCGCGAGTGGAAAGAACATGGAATTTGTCATTACTGAAACCACAGTTCTAATCCTGCCCTGCAGCTTTCTGGGCGTGACATCTCAGCAGGTCACTTACCCTCTCTATCTTGCCTTTGTAAAAGGAGGCTAGGAAACTTTATTTAAGAGGCCAGTTAAGAATAGTAAATAAAACAAGGTATTGTAATGTTTATCACAGTGCTTGTAGCATCTTAGACAATAGGTCGAGGTCATTCTCAAATACAGTAAGGGTGAGGAAAAACACCAAGACTTCCTAGGGTCGGACCCTGTCTCTACCACATTCTGGCTATGTGACCTTAATATAAACACACCATAAGATAATAGCTTCTAGTTCAGAGAGGGGCTGGGGTTACCCAGTGACTCAATGTACAGGAATCTCAGAGTCTCATTATCCGCAAATGGTGTGTGTTTGCTAGCTAAGTGTTAGTTCTTATCAGCAACATAGTTGCTCTTTCCTCCCTTCCAAAGTTCAACTTTGAAATTCTTCCCAGAACATCATTTTCAGATAAGGGGAGAGGGAACGCTGACCTCTAAGCCACTGGATAAGAAAATGGCTGGAGAGGAAGAAGAGGCAGGTTGGCAGCCCTCAACACATCTGTGGCTGTATCCCACCCTAAGACACGCCAGAGAGTCCGCAGTGCGTTTTGGACCTGCAGCCACTGAAGGCCAAAGTCCTCTGACGACAGGGGGAGACCGCCACCAAGTGTGTCTAGTTGAGAAGGCGGCCGTCCAGAGCCAGGACTGGATTCCTGGAGGCTGTAACTACCCTGTTTCCAGTGTGCTTAGAGGTTTTTTGTTTTGTTTTGTCTTCTTTTGTTTTCCAGTGGTTAGATACCACGGCAATGCTGGAGTTTGCTCTTCACTGGAAAGGGAGAGGGTTGTGGAGGCAAAACGAAAAAGGAGGGGAAAAGGAGGCAAATGAATAAATAAACAAGAACTGATTCGTACTCCCTCCCATCCCCCGCCCCTCAGGGGGAAGTGGAGGGAAGCTACAGCTGGGAAGCCTGGCATGGACCAAATGGAAGCATAGCTTTTTTTTTTTTTTTTTTTCTTAATATGGCTAGCATCTGACTCCAGTCAACCAAGGTCACGAACAAAGAAACTAGTCTTTTTTAAAGTTGTATGTGTGTGTCCCTTGACTTAGCTCGTCATCTTAACGGGAGAGACTTTCCCGGGTTTTGCTCCCAGCCACGGCAGCCTGAACCGGAGCCTAATTCTTGGTGATTTGCTGCCTCCACCAGGCTCAGTGGGGAATATTTTCAAATAAATTTCCATTTAAACCCGATTGGATTCAAGGATGTTTACCTCGGGGTGGAACAGAGAGGCCTTTTGTCAGTGGCCTCTATTAACTGAACCGACATAACTGACATCTTAACTAATTAAACATTTCCCAACTTGCAAAGCAAGGAAGGGGGAGGCAGGGAAAATGACATCTTTGGAGCAAAGCTGATCTTGACCTGCACTGACCTCTTGACCCAGGAACCGACCTCTGCTTCCCTGAGTCTAAGTCTTTTCAGCCCCTGAGCTCCTTTGAAATGATGACGGTAGGCTGGTGCCAGCCCCATCTTGACCCCTCCCTGACTTGATTTCTTGCCTCTGCTCTGACCATTTCCTGCAGGCATAGTCCCTCCCAGTCCTGGGAGGCTACTCAAGGTTCGAGTTGGAGTCTGGACTCTTATCCAATTCCAGATCCCTCAACCTGAAATAAGTCTCACATTCGCCGTTTTCCAGGCTTCCGGTGGCGATTCTAACAACCCCGCCCCTAGATGCCAGTTTCTCCAAGAGGTCACCTTGGATGTCAGCTCACCCTTTCAAAAGCCTGTGTGCCCTCTGAGAGCCCGGGTGTCTATGCACACCTCATTGATGGACTTAGAACACCCCGGTTTGCGAGTCTCTGAATCACCCCTTGGACTATGAGCTCAGAGCAAGTAGAGATCAAGCCCCTCCAGCCGCAGTACGACTCCAAGCTTATCACAGGTCCAGGCTCTGTGACACTGCAAAATGACAGCTGTAAACATCATACGTAGTTGTGCTGCGTTTATGTAGCCTAAAATGGAAGCCGGCATGTGAAAAGTCTGCGCTAGCCTGAGATGATGTGTCTGACTCTGGCTGCTGAGCAACTGTCTTACACCGTTTAATCCAGACTCTGTCTTCCCTGGAAGCCAAGAGCACTGGCTTTCTTTGCTGGATGCCTGTGGTGTTCCAGCCAGGGTTCCAGCCATCCTTGTCACATGATTTACTCCTGCCCTTGCTGATCCAGCAGGGATGTTGGTTGCCCTCGGCCAAATCCTGTTCTTACTTGCTGTCTCAGACATCGGTAACGAAAGCTCTAGGGTCCCCATCCTGGCCCTCCCCTGACTGGTCTGATCCTTTAAGAACATATTGGAAGAGGATTATTTAAAATTCCTTCTCTGAATGGGCACTTGCTTCCAGACACCTGTTCTCATTCCTGGTCTGCCAGAAGCCCCGCCTCTTCCTCTCTGCGTACCACCGGAAACGCCAGACAGCATCCTCTGATGGGCTCAGATAAAAGGCTGATATGGAGGTGGCCACCCTTCTCCCATATCTAGCCTCTTCGTTCTCCACGCTATCTTTTGGAAAGAGTGGAGGTGCATTGACCTTATGTGAACCCCTGGGTTAATTCAAAAATTGGACACCACATTGTCCCTTGCACATGCACTGTGTTCTGCTCACAGGTCTCCCAATGCTCTGACTGCAGACATGTCCAGACAGGAGCCCAGGCTCACAGGGTTCTGGATGACTGTAGAAATATACAGACCAGGGACCATTCTCACAGGGTTCTCATGCTGATAAACCGATCTCATCTCTCCGGAATGTGCTCTTCCCATCCCAAGGGCAGTAATGTCCACTCATGGAACCCAACGCACAGCCCCACAGACTTGACTTTGACTCAGAAGCCCCCCCCCTTTCCCTGGGAAGACTTTCTACACTAAGGATGTAGTTGGGAGGTCGGCAGATGAGGCGTCTCATTCCTCACTGTAGTCCAATCCCAGCCACAGAAGAACATGAGAAGAACAATTTTCTCATGATGATGGATGTGAGAGGGCCTAGCCCATTGCAAGCAGTGTCACTCCAGGGCAAATGCTCCTAGATGGTATAAGAAAGCAGGCTGAGCAAGAAAGCCAGTAAACATTGTTCTTCCATGGCCTCTGCTTCAGTCCCTGTCTCGACTTGATGAAGTGTGAGCTGAGAACCGTAAGCTGAAATAAAACCTTTCCTCTCTAAATTGTTTTTGGTAATGGTATTGTAATGCCAGGATCACGGGACCCTCAGAGACCACCAGGAGACGACCCGATGCAAGAGCAAGAGAGCTTTATTACGAAAGCAATCGAACTCGGGACCCAAGTCTCACTGACACAGCAATAGAGAAGTGGGACCTTGAGCTCTGAGTGAACAGAATTTTTAAAGGGAAAGTCTGTGAGCAGGGGTTTTCTATGGCAGCAAGCAGGGGGCACAAGCCTTGGAGTTACAGAATTGGGTAAAAGTTAGAGGGGTGAGATGACCTTCTCTGAGGCACATAATCACAATTGCTAAAGCATATAATCACAATGGCTATTCTTGTGAACTATATCTGAAACATTGGGGAGAATTTTTCCACCCGATTCTCCGCTGATTCTCATTGATTATTGCCAGGGAGATTGTCTCTATTTTCTATAAAGTATTTATTCTGTGATATTTCCTGGAGGCTGTTGCTAAGAGAGTTAACTTTGTTTTCTGCCAAGTGTACATTCTGTGATATTTCCTGGCACCTGAATTCAGCTCCCAATCAAGATGGCTCTTTATTACAATGGAGTTATACTCAGGCTAACTTAAACTCTTCAGTGTTTCATCACTGCATTAGAAACCCTAAGACTTTGCTTTTCCTAGTCATGTGACTTTGGTCATATATCTTAACCTGCTCTTTCCTTGGTCTCTTTCCTTATCATGTGATGAGAATAGCAGTGAGGCCCTTAAAGAGTTAAAATATTCACAGAGCCAAACTTTGCAAAGAAGAAACACAACTTAGCAATGGCTACAAGAGTTTTCTACCAGTTTAGACATGTCAATTATGTTTCGGCTTAGCTAGCAAACAGTTGCTGCTGCAGACATGGGGACTTTTGCGGATATGGTTGAAGATCAGGCACTAATTCCCAGAGATCGCACAATCTGGAAATATTGTTCCGAATGACTCATGAGGGAGTCTCAGTGTGCAGTCAGCACAGAAAGCTGTCCTTAGCAACTTGCAACCTACAAACTTCGAGGTACGAAGGGATTTTTCCAATTATCTCAGCATTTTGGCTGAAGACCTCAAAGTGAAGACACTGAAGAGGAAGTCTTTCCCTCCCCAGGCTACAGGAACTTGCTGGGTGTGTGCCAAAACTCACCAAAGGATTCCCAAACTAGTTAATCACAAGAGTACACAGAGATGTGAAAATCCTCAGGAATGTGTGTTAAAGTGATTCCTCCCGACAGAGATCACCCAGGTATTCTCTGACCCCGAGTGATGGGGACCTAGGCTCCTGCTCTCTGTCAACACAGGGCTCTTGGTGCATGCTGCATTGGTGGCATAAATCCACTGTAAGACCCAAGGTTAGCCTGTAGGCCCCATCTCCCCAAGGGCCAGGTCACGTGCTGGGGATTGTAATTCTTGGAAAATAACAAAGTCACATGGCAAAATACAGTGGCAGCTCAATGGGTTTGTTCTTAAAAGCCCATCTCCCTACAGGTTGTATTCATGAAAAAGGATTTATTCAACGTTATATATGATTAAGCTTTGATATGTTCAGAACTATACGTGTAGTCATGTTAAGTACCAATGTAATCCATTGCAGAAAAAAAGCACTGTTTAGATTCATGTATATGTTTTCAAGGTATAGCCTAAAGCACAAGCAAGGGTTGTTTACCTCAGATACGACTTATAGATAAGGGTTCTCAAACTTGTCAGAAACCTGCTGACTGTGGCATTATCTTTAAACTTACTATGACAGACAGAGACTCCCAAATCCAAGCAGTGACCCTCAAGGTCTCCAAGAAGATAATGGGGCACAGCGACAACAACTCTGCCTGGATTGTGGTAACACTTAACACTTGGAAAGACTGCCCAAACACCTCCCCTGCTGCCAGGACATTGCCTAAATTGTGGACAAGCAGAACACTGGAGAGTTGATCGCCCCCAACTTTGCCCAGAAAGTAAGGTCAGTTCCCCATGTTCCTCTTCCATAGGCAAGCCTCCCATCTTCTAGACCTGGTGGCTGAAGACTGATGCTATCCTGGTACCTCTGCCCACAGCCCTGGAGACCACAGGAGCCTGGGAATGCTGTCTAGGTAATGGGCTGGTTTGTGTCATTGTAACTGATACATAAGCCATTTGCATTATACTTCCTGCTATAATTCATTCTCCTCAGATCTCTGATGGTGTTCATGGCTAGGCTAACTGTAGCATCATCAGCTTGGCAGCAGCAGGCAACCAGCTCCTTCCCCCACAGCTGTAGCCGCCTTGTTAGTTCAGTAGTCAGTTCATCTAAAGCTAGTAAGTTCCTTGTTAAAAGAAAACAAAAACAAGCAAATAAAAACAGGGTAAAAACAGGGGGCTGGAGAGATGGCTCAGAAGTTAAGAGCACTGGCTCCTCTTCCAAAGGTCCTGAGTTCAGTTCCCTGAAGACACATGGTGGCTCACAAAAGTCTGTAATGAGATCTGGTGCCCTTTCTGGCATGCAGGCATATATGCTGGAAGAACACTGTGTACATAATAAATAATAAATAAATATTTAAATAAAACAGTCAGACAGGTTTGTCTTGCTAATAGGTTTCATATTAAAGGATAAATATGTTTCCCATTGCCTTGCAAGGACTGTTCTGGTGACAACTTGTGTCTCTGGTAAATGATTAGATGGAAAGAAAATGTTCTGAAGTACATAAAGATATGAATATATAAAAGCTTAAATAAGTTCTAAGGGTCTCAGAAATGATTTAAGATATATAAATACAAGTTTTAAAGGTACAAAAATGATTTAAGACATGAAAATTGGAAGTGCTTCAGATTTCCTTTCCCCATGAAGCCATTGCTACACTGAGATTTCAAAAGTTCATACATTTCTAGAGTTCTGATAAGCTGGTGGAGCACTGACTACTTACTATTCAGTCATAAACTCAAGATTTTAAATTTCCTTTGGTTGTCTTCTAAATATAGACTTAAAGATACTTCTCATTGGGCTAAAAACATCTCTGGCTTTCTGGACAGAGGAAAATTTATTCACGCTTTTTAGCTCAAAGCCATAGCTTTTGCTATGACATGAAGGTATGGATCTGCTTCAGCTGTTTTACAGACACTTGTTAGCTGCTTTTTCTACAATTCTGGTTTCAGCACACATCTAAAACTCCTTTCTCTTTTGGTAAACTAACCTACCTGTAAGCCTCAGGGAGTCGTAAGACTTGGGTTCACCTGTCACAGGTCAAATGGGCTCCAGATAAGTAAGTTTCCCCAATTTCTAGGACAGTGGGCCTGACTGTCCCAATTTTAAGATTTTCCTTTAAGTTCCTAAATTTTAACTGCTATCCGTAGTCCATATTTGACTCGGAAGATTTACACTCGCATGTCCGACATCATCCAGGAATCACCTATGGACTGCAACTGCTGTGGACCTCGAGGAAAGCTGATATAAACCAGTCCAGCCAATGTGATTGCTCCCAGTCCTTTCAGCTGGGTCAGCTAACCATTTGCTTCTGATGAATGCCCATTTGCCCAGCCTTTTGACTAGCCTTTCAGCCTACCTGGGCCCCAACTACTGTGCCCTAGTTTCACGAGGAATTAGTTACAGAAGAGAGTATGTCATCCTTTGTCTCCCCAACAGGCTGAAATACTAGGTCAAAAGGAAACTCCCTGTCCTAAGGGACAAATGGCTATCTATAATGCCGATTGGCACACCAGGAAAGTTGGCCCAGATTTATTAACTGGTAGATACATTAACTGAAATAGTTCCACAATATGATAAGACACCCTGCTTGCTTTATGCAGAACAAAGAGATATCATATGGCTTTAAGAGAAATTATTATTTCTATACAAACCATACAGGATTATAATCTGACTATACTCAAATATTACAAGAAGAGAACCTGTAATGAAATAAATGACTGATGCCTCATTTATTTCCAGGCTCCTTCTATATAGTAGCTCTGGCGTCAGCCATCATGGGACCATTGGTTCTACTGCTTCTGCTAATTACAGTTGGCTCTTGCATCATTGATACCTTAGCTAGTTGATAATTCCTATCTGGGTACCACGAAGCTGATGGTTATTATATCTCAATATAAACAAGTACCCATCACAGAGTCAAGGATTTGACCAATGATATGAAAGGGGGAATATAAGACCCAGGAGTTGTAATTCTTGGATGATAACAAAGACACATGGGAAAATATGGTGGCTATGTGGGTTTGTCCTTAAAAGCCTTTGTAACACATGGCTTAGGGTTACTCAATTGGGAACTCCAGGGAGAGGTCCTGAACAAAGTCCATCCTATTTAGTTAAAACTTGCATCAAATTTGGCTCAAAATTGTGACACTGATTTTTCTTCACCAAATCTTAGTGTTAACATCACCTCATCTTCAACAGATGGGTGGGGTTCTGTTTTTCTAATAGCGAGGAACTCAACTGAGAAATCCTTTATCCCTTTCCTTCATCTTGGTAAGTAAAGGAAAAGTTAGAAATAATCAATTCTTGGGTATACAAGGACTTCCCTTAGAACTGAGATCACTACTTCTAATAGCATCATTAGATTCAAAGCCTAAGTCTCCCAACTACCTTAAATTTTTCTCTAGGGAGTGAAAAGCAGCATTTTGGGGAGAAGCACAATTTAAGTGAGAAAAAGCAATTAAATGGCCATAATTTCTTTTTCCCAAGAAATCTAACCTTTATCTGAAAGACAAGAACTGTGACATTCAAAAGAACTCTTAAGGAAGGTAGAATTGAATGTCTTCTATTCCTAAAACCAAAATATATAATCATAATCAAACTATGCCAGCTAATATCAGTAGGTCCACAAGGCAACCAGACATGATCCTGCTACCCTCTTATCTGCTCTCTTCTCATGTCTCTAGACGAACTCAAGTCATTGCTCTTGACTTACACCACCTCATTACCACCCCACCACTAAGCAAGACACTGGCTTAGCCATGTCCCCATTTCATGAAGACCCTGGCAAATGAATACACATGCCACATGGATGCCAGAAGAACACGTGGCAATTATTGGGCACGTCCTCCTGGTTCTCTACTCTTAGCGCCTGGTACAAATTCTGAATTCTCTGAAAACCACTAGAAAAGGCAGCTGGAATAGTCATATCGACATAAAAAATGCGACTGACCTGCTCATACTAACTAGTCTAAAAATACCATAAAACATGTGGTTTCCATTACACTCACAATTCTGCCATACTATGACAAGCAGCTGGCCCTCCGCGGCTACCCTCATCTGCATGATCTTATGTTACATGTGGGGTTGGGTTTACCGATGTGAGAGAAATAAGAGTTTCTTAGCAAAGGCTCAAGTGCAGATTTCAGCATTGGGCCAAAGGCTGGAGGCCACGGAGTGTTTGCACTCACAGTCACATGACTGCCCTCTGTTTAGCACTTCTGTCTCCCATCATTCAAGTGTGCTAGTCTGGAAACTCTCACACACAGCTGTCAGCCAAGGTAACTGTGAATATGATCAGGTGGGCTCTTGATCTAACCACAAGGCATCTTAGCATCCGTAGTGTCATTGGTCAGTGACATGCAGAGCTGGACAGAGTCTTAAAACCTGTCTCTTATGGCCAATTAATTGTTTCCACTATGCCAAGGTCTGTTCTGCTAATCTGCTAAAGGAATGCTGCCATAGTATGAGCTGGGGTTCACCACATACCATACGGCAGTGCTGCTAAACCAGTAGTTCTCAATCTGTGGGTCTCGACCCCTTTGTGGTTGCATATCAGACATTTACATTCTAATTTATAACAGCTGCAAAATTACAGTTCTAAAGTATAAATGAATGGTTGGGGCCAAAACAACATGAGGGACTAAACTAAAGGGTTGCAGCATTAGGAACACAGAACCACTGCTCTAACCCATGTTGCTCTGAGCACTAGTCAACTGAACTATTACAACAGAATTGATGCTTTATGCCTTTATAGATGAGAAGACTGAGGACCAGAGATGTTTACTTGTGAGTTGAGTAAGGCAGAGAAGGTGCACAGGAGGTCACCAATGATGTCCTGCTCTGCAGTGGTGTGGGGACACTCATAACACCCTCAAGGTAAACTTACAGAAATGGCCAGGGACACTTTGCAGAATGCCATGTTCATACTCGGGCCGACGGAGGGATCTCAGAGACATTAGGGCTCACAGTGTTTACATGACTGTTTTAAATTCATAGCCCATCAAAGCAGGAAACATCTGGATGAGAAACATAATGCTAAGCAAGTTGGTTTCTTAGCTGCTGACGGAGATCATAAAAACAAGACAGGAGCTGATTATCAGTGGTTTGGTCCAGGCCCATGACTCCCTGAAGACACCGCTGACATCTGATGGCATCACTGAATGAAGTCACGTGATGACCTGAAACAGACCAGTGGGTACGCAACATGGAGGTGAAAGGCCTTGCACCAGTGTCGTGAGACCGTTTCAGAGCTCATCCATTTTATGTTGGCCTGTACCTTAGGGAACGCTTCCATGATGTCCGACCTTTGTATCTAATCTGACCTGCCTGGGAATTTCTTAGCAAGCTTTATCAATGAGGAAAATACATGGTTTTAGAGATGCACTCTAAGAGATTAAAGCAGTGGTCCTCAACCTTTCTAACGCTACCACCTTTTAATACAGTTTCTCATGTTGTAGTGACCCCAACCATAAAATTATTTTTGTTGCTATTCATAACTGTAATTTTGATAATTTTATGAACTGTAATGTAAAATCTGTGATTTCTTTTATTTTATTTTATTAATTACACTTTATTCATTTTGTATCCCCCCATAAGTACCTCCCTCCTCCCCTCCCGATCTCACCCTCCCTCCCCTTTCTGCATGCATGCCACTCCCCAAGTCCACTGATAGGGGAGGTTCTCCTCTCCTTTCTGATCTTAGTCTATCAGTTCACATCAAAAGTGGCTGCATTGTCCTCTACTGTGATTTCTTATCTACTGTGATGGTCTTATGGAACACCTGTGAACGGGTCTTTAAACCCCAAAGGGGTCATGACCCACAGGTTGAGAACTGCTGGAATCAAGCCTGCAAACTGTTTTAAAGGCCATTGCAGATGCCGGGAAGAGTCTATCCCCGGGGTCTTACCAACTCTCCTTTACAAAGTAAAGTACAAAGAAGCGGCACCTCACTCTCGAGCTATGGTGAGACACCAAGAATGAGCATGCATGCTCCCAAGCTGGAAACAATTCCTTCTCAGGCTGAGCTCTCCAGCTCTGTGTCTGAGTGCAAGTCGGTGGCGATAGCAGAGATGAGAAGGTGAGTGAGCAAGTTCAGCTCTTCCCAGATCCCGTGCTTTTGCACATGTTGGATATACCCTCAGGATCAGGATTTTAACTCTAATAACCATCTCTAGTTAACGCACAATGCCCTAAAAATAAAAGCATCTGCAGGTCTCACCATGTAACCCCAGCTGGCTTAGAGCTTGCTGGGTAAACCAAACTGGCCTCGAACTCGCAGAAATCTACCTGCCTCTGTGCCCTGAGTGCTGGGGTCAAAAGTGTGTGCTACCACATCCTGAATCATTTTTTAAAGAAAATGATAATGATCCTGATTGTAGGAGAGGATCTCATCCTTGGACTACAATAGAAAGAAATTGCCCTCCCTAAAATCTCCGAAGAATGTATTTCTCAACTCAAAGTGTTGTGACACTTCTGGCTCCTTAATGATTCTCAATATCACTTATTTTGTCAATGCTGATTAATTACTAATATCTGAATAGGGCATAGACTTCAGGTAGCAAAGGGGTAGCAAAGCTTTATTTTTAAAGTTGTTAATTACATTTCTCTTAAGAATGCTGTTTTGCATCAATGTTCATAAGGGAGATTGGCCTGAAATTCTCTTTCTTTGTTGGGTCTTTGTGAGGTTTAGGTGCCAAGGTGACTGTGGCTTCATAGAATGAGTTTGATAATGTTCCTTCTGTTTCTATTTTGTGGAATAGTTTGAAGAGAACTGGAATTAGTCTTCTTTAAAGGTCTGGTAGAATTCTGCGCTGAAACCATCTGGTCCTGGGCTTTTTTGGATGGGAGACTTTTGATGACAGCTTCTATTTCCTTGGGGGATATAGGACTATTTAATTGATTTCCCTGGTCTTGATTCATCTTTGGTAAGTGGAATCGATCAAGAAAATTGTCCAGTTCATTTAGATTTTTCAAATTTTGTGGCATATAGACTTTTGAACAAGGACAGATCCTAAAAGTCTGGCTACAGGGGTCTTTTCTGAAACTGATACTCCAACCAAGGAACACTCATGGAGATGGCCTGGAACCCCTGCACAGAGGTAACCTATGGAAGTTCAATATCCAAGTGGCCTCCATAGTAATGGGGACAGGGACTGTCTCTGACATGATCTGATTGGCCAGCCCTTTGATCACCTCCCCCTGAGGAGGGAGTGGCCTTTCCAGGCCATAGAAGAAGACAATGCAGCCTCTCCTGATGAGACTTGATAGACTAGGGTCAGAGGACCTCCCTTTTCAGTGGACTGGGAGAGGGACATGGGCGAGAAAGAGGTAGGGTGGGATTAGGAAGGGGGAGGGAGGTACGGGGGGGATACAAAGTGAATAAACTGTAATTAATAAAAGTAAAAATAATTTTTAAAAGAATGCTGTTTTTGTTTATTAAAAGCCACTGAGAAGCCAACTGGCTATTTAAAAAATTGGGTTCTGAGGTATTGGTTAGAAGGAGACCAAGTAAGCCAAAGGTAAGGGGAAGAAAAGGAAACTTTCCAGAAGCAGACTGAGAAACTGGGAACATTAAATTGAGGTAATAGGGACATGGGAAAGAAAGCTCAAGGGAAATGAGATCCGGAGAAAAGAGCTTGAGAGACGTTAGCACTGAAGGAGGGCTGAAGTTATCTCCACTAGAAACCAACAGAGATAAATTCTATGTTTAAAGAATCTGCTGTGCTCAGCAGGAACTAAATCTCTTGTTTTCTCAAATCCCTTTTTAAAAATTAGCTACACACAAATGCTTTCTATCACAGCATTTGAGGAAGATGGAAAAAGTACTTTTGTTTAAGCTTCAGGCAAGAAAGTCACCTGAGGCTTTATAGAAGTAAATCAAAAAGCAGAAAGCTTGGAAGAAAATAATATACCTGTATATACCCCAGATAACCAACATAGCCCACATACCCTATGTACCCCAGGTAACCCTACACATGAGAACTTCCACAGAGGACTGACATCATGGCAATGTCAATCTCTCTTTTAAATGAACAACAGAGTCTATGTACTGATGATTGTCATGACGAATAAACTAGCATAATTAAGGGACACCCAGGAAGAAGACATGTCTATATAACATTAAGTATATAATGCATATATCTTTCTTGTTAAAGAAAGATTAGGTATTATCATACCTCTCCCAAAGCCATTGCTGTTACCAAAAATATTCTAATAATCACTAAGGAAACAGCTGGTGAAATTCAAATATACCCTTTGCAGCTAGAAAAACAGTTTCACCTCAAAGCTGGATTATGTAGGGAAAAGCCACCTCTACAATTCTCTTCTTTACTACAGAGAAAAATCTCCTATGAGATTTTGTGGGAAATGAGAAAGAGCCACCCATCAACAAAACTGAAAGCCAACATGCTTTTGGCAATAGTATAATCTTCGGGGGGGGAAGGGGGGACTAAAGTATTTTCTCACATTCACCTTTGGACTCTGGAGGCATGTCCTTGGGAAAAGATGCATTTTAAGGATTTGGGAAATACCACTGGTTTTCCCTGGCTACAGCTTTGCAGAGGGAATATGTAGTGGTTTAAATGAAAATGGCTCCCATAGGGAGTAGCTCTATTAGGAGGTGTTGGAGAAAGTGTGTCACTGGGGTTGGACTTTGAGGTTTCATATGCATAAACCAGGCCCAGTCACTCTCTCTTCCTTTCCTGCTGCCTGAGGCTCCAGATACAGAACTCAAAGCTACTTCTTCAGCACCATGTTTTCCTACAAGCTGCCATGCTCTCAGCCATGATGATAATGGACTAAATCTTTGAACTGTAAGCCAGCCACTATTGAAACCAGTAGCTTATGTCTCCTGGTGAAGTGAGGCCTAAGCCCGAGGGCAGACTTTAGACCATAAAAATAAAGACAGATGCTGAGACCTTTTAAATTTTTCAAAGCTTAGGCCTTAGCTGGGCAGACTCTCAACTAGCTCATCTAAGTTAACCAATCCACCTTGCCTCATCCAGCCATGAGGCCAGGTATTCTCCCAGTCCCAAAAACATGTCTGTCTTCCTGTGTCTCCTGATGAAAAGTCCTTCCCCTTTCCTCTTTCCCAAGTTCCTTTCTCCCTACCAGGAAGTCCTCACTTCTACTTCCTACCCAGCTACAGGCTGTCAGCCACTTTTATTATCCAAACAGGATAATACCCAGTTAGGGACAATTTGGGAGGCAAGTTTCACACAACATCACCCTGAATGCAGGAGAATCTGTCCATAAGACAACAAGGATCTTGGAGGGGATGTGGAGTGATGTAAGCAACCAACACTTGAACACATAGTAGCTCCAGACCAACCCCAACACATCCCCAATAAATATTTTTCTTTACAAGAGTTGCCATGGTCATGGTGTCTCTTCACAGCAATAAAAGCACTAAGAATAGTTTCTTAAAATCTCTACACATGATGGCAGGATTGTGGTACAACATTTTGGTAGGCCCTAGACATCAGTTGTTCAGCCTCAGACTTTTGTAGGTAGTTGTAAAGGCTTATTTTTCAACATGGATCCAGCAGACTCTGAAACACTCATCTTGACAGCCTTCCTTAACCTTACACATGATGTCATCCCAGGCTTGTGATGCAAGCCTCCCATCTTACAGAAACCACAACTGAACACGATGACAGCAAGGATTGTCCACAGAGACAGTCTGGAAATACCCGAGGCAGTAGAGTATCAGGGGGATCTTAGCATACCCTTCATCTCATGAGAAACCCGTCTGGATTGAGGGCATTGGTGTTTTCCTCACCAGGATGAGGTCTGTTAAAAAAGAAACATGAGAATTTAAAGAGTTACTTCTTTGATCATGAAGTAACTCCCCAAACCAGGTACCAACAAACAGAAACAGTACAGAGTGCACCGAGACAGCCTGCAGGAAAAGCATTCACAGTGCAAATGAGAAAGCAAGCAAGGAAATGCTTGACTAGTTAAGTTCAGATCTTTGCTTTCTTTTGATTATCTCAGCAGAAAGTTTCTGCTGATAGAACCAACGCCCAGGCAGCTGCTTCTGATTGGGGGAGCTTAAGTTTCATATAGTATTACACAGGGAAAGTTTCATTTTGCATAGGGATCCAAGACCTCGGAGCCATCTTGGCCCAATAGCCTTATTTTAACAGGTCTGTTTGATTTTGAAGGAGATGTATTTAGCCTGAATGTCTTGATGGACCACATGCCAACATCCCAGCACCCAGCAGGATGATTTGTATTGTCCAAAATAAACGACTTATATTTAAAAAATAAATAAATACATCATGGTTCACAAATGTAACACTTTGGTTCTTGACACACCAGAAGCGTGTTGAGTGTTCCCAGGGCCCCTCACACGTTTGCCAGCGGGGACCAGTCCACACATCTGCCATGTCTGGTTTCCTTCTGTTGTCAGAGGAGCTGGGAGGGACTGTACAGATCAGTAGCAGCAGGCAATGCTCTTGAAGAATCCTGACCATCCACGTGACCAAAGTTCTCATCGGACTATTTACCATCTTGTCACAGTGGCCTGGGAGTGTGTCGCTTTCTTTTCTTTCTGTTTGAACTGCCAGGTCCTTGGGAAGAGAAAGCATGTCTTGTTAAACTGACTAGTCAATGAATTTTGTTTTGCGTCTAAACAGTTCATATAGTCTAAATTTTTTTGTACAGGTTTAAAATGTCAAGCATATCACTCCCCTGCCTCATTTCTCCCTGCACTCTCTTTGGGATGAAATAATGAATAAAACGTGACACGGCCAAATCTGTCACTTTGGCATGAGGATTGGTTCCAGCTGAAGACATTGGGGATCCGATAGACACAGAAAGGCTTCCATCTCCCCAGAGCTACTAGAAACTGCCTCCTTTGTGGTTGCTTTAGCTCAGGGCACTCTCAGTATAGTGTAATAAGAACCCAACTTGTGTTACTCTGAGGCAAACAGGATTATACTGGTTCTCAACTAAAAACTGAAGGAGAAGGCTTCCCAAGCGGAGGTGTGCCTGGATCCAGAGGATGTAATGACATCACAGAGAGGTGATCCATCCACCTTTACTGTTCTTCAGGAGCTGCATCCCATCTCTCCAAACAGGCTTGCACCATCCCCTGGGGGCGGGGCTGCAGGTTTGAGTGACTCTTTGATAAAGTGTTGCTAAAATGCCTTCCTGGAGGGAGAGGCAAGCAACATCGACCCCTCTTCCTCCTCCTACTGCTCCTCCTCTTCCTTGTCCTTCACCACCACCTTCTTCTCCTTCTTCTCCTCCTAAGGTCCCAGTACACAAACTGACAAATCAAGGCATGACCTTGCCAAAGTTTGCTCTGGGAAACCAGGGAGGTTATTGGGTTTATTTACAGCTGGACTTACTTGCAGGGGTGTTGGTGTTCTACCCAAAAAAGGAGCACCCAGAAAGCTTTTACACGGCAGGAATGAAAGCTTCCCTGTAGCCTAAGAGATGGAGACATTCTTTGGCTATCACCACCACCATCACCACCCCCATCCCCACCCCCAATCTTCCCCCAGGCAATATACTCAAGGCCACATGCAATCAAGGTAGCTTATACATACAGGTGGTAGAGAGCTACTGGAGACACACGATTCTTGTGACCCTCTCCGCCCCTCCATGAGTGGAGGTAAAGAGTCAACAAACCCTATTGAGATGATCCTTTTCCTTAGGGGATGCCGCTGAACCCCCAAAGATGGCAGTTGCATGGCCCAGAGGATAACAAAGCACAACTAAAGGACAGGTCCTCTCTCCAAGCCCCTTATTAATGCCTTTAAAAGGCTCCTGAATGGCTGTGCTTGAGCTAGGTGTGCGCCTGAGTTGATATTACCCTGTGGAGAGGATTGAAAATGATGGTCTAGTCCAGGAAAATGACAGTGAACTCGGCAGCTCCACCCAAGAAAGTAGAGAAATTTCCCAACCAAGAGCTCTGGGCAGACAGTTATTTCCATGCCAAGGGGAAGCTCCCTGTAGAACACCCCTTGAGCCACTCACAGCCACCCCACAATCAGCCTAATCATACATTTTTACTGAAAGGACTGAAAAATTCCCTCCTGGGCCTAGTTCAAAACTGAAACAAAAACAAAGCATAAAAACCTCAAAGGACAAAACCCTATTTATGGTTGGGAAGCCATTTGCAGCCGACACTGTAGTAAGATAAAAGGCTTCTGAATGTTCCACTTGGCCCAAATGACTTGCTTAGCCTCCATGTGTCAGTCTCACTTGCTCAGCTGAGTTGGAAATCCTCAGACAGGCTAATTTAAGATCAAGAAAAAAAAAAAGTAACAGTTTTCATGGGGGGGAGGGGCAGGGGGAAAGATGGCATCAGTTCCCAGGATTGGATACCACCCAAGAAAAGCCATTACCCACAGGTGACGTGTGAAATACCTGCTTTGATTTCTTGCTGGAGATCATTTAGCACTGTCAGGGCAGAGCACACCAAGCCTTGGCTGTCAAAATGCCATTGGAAGTATAACTCTGACAAGACGAAATCCACTCCATGGCAGATGCCACAGAGCTCCTGATGGAAAACAGATACTTTTGCTAGACGAGGAGAATAAATAAAGGAATGGATGGGAGAGGGAAAGATTCCTCCCCTCACCCATTGCCAGGTTCATGGCCAAGGTTCTAGAACAAACATAGATGAATAGCCCGTAGCATACAGACTTATGGAGCACATGCTTTACAGCAGATAGCAGGCTTCATAAGGAGAGACTCAAAAGAAACAGGGAGGTATGGGTTCTCTCTCTCTGGGGGGGGCAGGCTAGACGAGGGGGCAGGCTAGAGTGTCGTTCCTCAGGCATCTTCCATCTTTGTTTTTGTTTGAGACAGGGTCTCTCACTGGGCTGGAAATAGCCAAATAGTCAAGCTTGGCTGGCCAGTGGACCCCCAAGGATCAGCCTGTCTGTGATTCCCCAGCACTGGCCTTAAAAGTATGCACGGCCACACCCAGCCTTTTCTTGTTTTAAACTTGGGTTCTAGAGGTGGAACTCAAGTCTTCTTGCTTGTAAAGAAAACACTTTGCCAACACAGTCCCAAACCTGCATCTTCTCTACGTTGACTTTGATAGAAAAGCAGACAGCTTTGGGGAGGTATGGCTAGACCACAAGTTATAACCAAGCAGTAAGGAACGAAGGTGGGACACAGCAGGGCCTGCTGCGTGGGTTCGTCTCTGTGTCCTGTGTCTTCCTGTGGATAGAAGGAAGCACCTCTCCTGTGAGGGTCTTAGGACTTACATTGGAGGGAAAGGGGGAACAATGACAGGGTCTGCTTTCCAAAGTGCCTGTTGTGCTTGGGGGTATGTATCCTGAACCCCAGAACCCTGGAAGAAATAAAAGGAAAGGGAGAGAGAGAAAAAAAGAGAGAAGGGAAGAAGAAAAAGGAAGGGTGTGGAGCAGAAAGGAGGGAGGAAGGGAGAAAGGAAGGAAAAAGAGGGAAAGAAAAAACAGAGATGGGTTGTGTTGGCCCTTCAGATTTATGCCACAAAGTTTCACGGCTAAAAGTGCAGGATTTAGAGCTACAGATGTGTGATCAACATTGGTCAGATCTCTCCACCTTGCAGCTGCCTACATTTGGTTATTTAACCTCCCGGAGGCTCAGATTCTTCATCCAAAATACACAGAGGAAACTAACAGGATCGTCCCTGGGGATTAAAAGCAGCTGCAATGCTGGCTCTTAGGAGGTGACATTCAGTGCTATAGGCTGCAGCTCACAGTCCCTTAAGAGGCGGCACTTTGTTCACATGTGTGTGGAATGGACATGTGGAGGATGGTGAAGGGCAGCTCACTCATGTTTGAGACATGGGAAAAGAGAGAGAGAGAGAGAGAGAGAGAGAGAGAGAGAGCAGGCATTTAAGAATGTCAGCACTGCTGGGTCTGTTTTCTACAGAACACTAGAGGTCCCTGTTGGCCCTGAATTTGTTAGCCCTGAGGACGCAGAATTCAGAGTGGTAATTTTTGCATCAGCCCCACGAGATGACTCTTCAATAAACTTTTAGGCATTCAGTGTCCTCACTCCATGGAGTCTGCACCCAAGCATATGACACGGAAATGACACAATTTTTAATGGACAAGTTATCTGAGTGGGCACACTTTTTAGATGCCCCATTGTACAGTCTCATACACCATCTTAAAAGATGTGCTGTTTTCCAGAAACATTGTTTGATATTGAGATGACCCAGGGGAGAGGCAAAGGTGACAATGTCTTCATTTCAATTAATTAGAAATCAGAGGAAGCCCATAGAAGCCATGAGGAACAGGTCTTTTCAAAAGATAAGCTATAAGGTTGCTCCTAAATCACCAGGTCAGCAGAGGCTTTAGAGATGGGTACTTATTTACCTTAAAGGGCAGAGAAGCTCAGGGTCAGAGCAAAACCCAGCTCAGTGCTGGTGCCAATAACTGACTGACACACCAAAACGAAAAGAACGGCACTGGATCTGGGAAGTTGGCTTCATCAACCAAGTCCTTGCTATAAAAGCAAGAGGACCCAAGTTCGGATCTCCAGCACCCACGTAAAAAGCCAGGGATAGTGACATACACCTGTACTCCTCACTCTGAAGAGTGGGGCTTGCTGTTCACCAAGTCTAGCCAAATCAATGTGTTACAGAGTCCGTGAGAGATCCTGTCGTATAAAATAAGGTGGAGATAAATCAAATAGACGCCTGTACTGGCTGGGTTTGTGTCAACTTGACATCAGCTAGAGTCATCAGAGAGGAAGGAGCCTTAGCTGAGAAAATGCCTCCATCAGATCCAGCTGTAAGGCATTTTTTTAATGATCAGTGGGGGAGGGCCCAGCTCACGGTGGGTGGTGCCATCCCTGGGCTGGTAGTTCTGGGTTCTATAAGAAAGCAGGCTGAGTAAGCCATGTAAAATAGGCCAGTATGCAGGATCTCTATATAGCCTCATATTAGCTCCTGCCTCCAGGTTCCTGTCCTGTTTGAGTTCCTGTACTGACTTCTTTCAGTGATGAACAGTAATATTATAGCGTTTCTTTGTAACCATAGAAACCCTAAGACAATAGCTAACTGCACAGACATACATACATGTATATGACATATATACCACACTCAGTAAATAAATAGTTGGCATGACCAACTGCCAACTGATCCAATGGAGGAAGGGATACAATCTGCTCTTCAGTGAGGTGCTTAAGAATTTGCATGACCATATTCTATCCTCAGCCACAAAACTTGGAATATTATGAGTGTCCCCAATACCCATCTGCTGACAGAGAAGGAAGATGTTGTTCTGGACAAGTGGAATGGCATCCCAGTCTCTGAGACAGATTCGTTTCTTATTCAGTACTTCATATCTCCTATTCTAGAATGTTCCTCAGTCTCTGTTAACTTGGCAACATGTGTCTGCCTCCTCAAGATTCCTGAACAGGCATGGACAAGACTATGGTCCTTGAGTGGCAAGGCTGAGCCCCATCTTGAGAAGAGGAACTTTGACCAAAGCAGTTCCCTCTGTGCCATGTTTCTATAGACTACGAGCTCTCTCCTGAAGTACCTCCTGCTAATATGGAACTTCTGTACTTTGGTTTTCAATTTCTGTGGAGTCGTGTGTCCTGTTTTGCTCTTGAAGCTAATTGCTTTTCACTTTTGCAATGCTGAGAGCCAGTTTTCCATGAGCTTTCCATGCTCATTGAGAAAATTACTTAGAAAATTACTTAGAAAAAAATTACTTAGAAAAAAATATGCAAAAACATTATAGTATGTATGCATTGTGCAGCCTTCTCATTCACAGAAGATGTTAACTCTGACACCTGGTACCAATAGCTAAATAGCAAAGGTCAGAGTGAACACAGAAATGAAATGTATGCATCCACTCAGCTATATTTTTTGAAGCAGGACTTCAGAAACCAGGCTGGCCTTGAGCTCATTATGTACCTTAAGAACAGTCTTGAACTTTTGATCCTCCTGCCTTATTTCTACTGTTCTAGGATTACAGTTGTGCACCATCATGTCCAACTTACAGAATGCTGGTAGATCAAACCTGGGTTTTATGCACACTAGGCAAGCACTGTACCACTTCTGCTGCACCGAAGCAGATACCAATACTTCATAAACACCTGCTTTAAGCCAAATATAATTCCTAACCTTAAGGCACAGCAGAAAAGAAGAAAGACTTGACCTCTGAGAACTCACAGGTTGTAAACAAACACACGGTTAAATGTGTACCCCACTGAGGTGAGTGTAGGTAGAGAAAACCAATGCAAGAAAGGAATGCTAGGATTATAGTGTGCTGGTGGGAGTAACCACAGCAAGTTACACTGTGAATGTGACAGATGGTAGGAGGCAAAAGACCAACCACATCGTTACCCCGCAAAGAGAGGACTGTTCCAGACAGAGAGGACAAGTGTAAAAGTTCTAGGGTGAATGGAAGTCTAAAAAGTAGGAAGAAAAAATAACAATGCTAACAGGCAAAACAAAGAGTGCCTTATGGCTGAGGTGCAGCAAAGGAGAGGGGGAGGCAGAGGCAACCTCACAGACATGATAGCAAGAGTGGAATCTCATCAAGGCAGAGACTTTGGGAATAAAAAGCATTGCCCTGAATGAGGAATATGTTCATGAATCTTCTTATTTTAGAGCCAGGCTTGGATTTTGTCCCCTAACACCACCGTTTTCAAAATGTATGTTGTTGCTGATAAGCACCGATGATGAGTGACTTGGACAGCGTGAGGTCTCATCACACATCACGTACACCAGCGTTGTCACGTGTCTGTTGTGACTATGATGATGACTCCTGCACAATTTGAGGAACAGGAATCTCTCTAGAAATAAAAAAGAAATTTTACCACTCCCCTAGACATAGAAAACTGCCACCTGGCCTGAGTCACATGGCTGTGACCTGTAAGTGGAATGTTTGTGGAGATGTAGTCATTATTTATCCCCATGTGACATTCATCTTGCCAGTTGCAATGTGCGTGTGTTTGGCACATGTGAGATGTGACTGCAGACACTAGGAAGTCATTGCATAGTATGTGGAGTGTGCTCAGTGCTGCTTTTCTAAATCCATCTCAGTCCTGATACACATCTGACATACAGCTGTCAACTCTCTTAGAGCCAGAAGAAAGTCTCTCTGGAGACATGTAGCTTTTTTGCATCACAGCTAATCCGAAAGTTGTTGGGTTGACATCGGCTACTGTTTTCGTTAGGAATGTTGCCACAACATTCCCAATGTGGTCCAGCGACCACCACCACCTTCACCCAAGTGAGTAGTTTTGAAAGCAATGTTTTGTTCTGTGCTTAGCAAGCCTTAAAAGATCATCAGCCCACTGGCATGTACATCCACTGTTTATCCATTTGTCTGAGTGGATAATGGACAGTAAGCATTGTGGGGATAATAACTAACTGGGATTGTGTTTCCTGGCAAAGCAGAGTATTCAGTGCGGGAACAAAGGGAGCCATGGACAGGGTCTGGCCACAGCTTTGGAAGCCTCAGCCTCCAAGGACAAGGCAATACGTTTAGGAGACAGTAACCACCCGCAATTACTTATTGGGCCACGGTTGCCTGATGTAGCTAGTTGAGGAATTAAACCAGACTCACATTGGAGGGGCCACAGCAAGACTGAGGTTGTGACCATTTTGCTGAGAACAATCAGACTTCTTATGCCGTTATCAGAAGCAGAACACAGGAGTGGTTGCCTGGGTATGATGATGTTTGCAAGCTATACAGGGAACACAAAATTACTATCGTAGGCCAAGCCTCCATGCTTCCTTGACCACTAAGGGAACATACAGAGAAACACAAGGCAACAAACAAAACAACAACAACAAAACCTATGAAGCATGTCTCTCAAGGCAGCTAGGCCAGGCCAAATCCATGGTTCCCTGCAGGAGAGGAAAAGAGAAGCTGGGAGTTGGGGTGTGTTCAGAGGACCACCACATAAATTAGCACTGTGGTTTCAAGAAATTGTAACTTAAATTTCTTCAGACATTTGACCTTTTACCCCAAAGAGCCAAATTGCCAACATATTCTACTGTGTCCTAGTATCTTAGGACTCTATTATCTTAAGAAAGCTAAACATGTGGCCCTTTTGGCTTACACTTGAATTTTTTTAAGATGAACATGCTTTAACGAAAATGATAGGACCATAAGAGGAACTTAAAAGCAGTCCTCAGATTAGAGAGTGTTACTGTGACCCGGTTAATTTTCTGATTTAGAAAACTGTCCTGTAATTATGTAAGAGAATTGTCTTAATTTTAGGCCGTAAACACTGAAATAGCCTGCTCTAACAGGATACCACAGTCATGGTGATTTACAAACAATAGAAATCTAGTTGGAAAGTCTGAAAGCAAGCTGCCAGTATCTAATGAGGGCCCTCCTGCTGCATCATCCTCTGGCAGAAAGGGAAGAGCAGGGGAGAATAAAACACCAAACCTACAACCTTGAGCCCATTACAGTCTTCATGGATTCACCATGAAGGTGCAGCCATCTTGGCTCTAACACCTGCCAACACTGTTTCAGATTAAATTTCCAACACCTACTCTTAAGGACACCAACTGAGACAAAAGCTCACTTTGTTTCATTGCAGACCTACTAAATTAGATCTGCTAGAAGTACAGATGTGTGGGAACTAGGTCTGGACAATCTCAAACACGCTAAAATCTGAGAATGGATGGGCTATCCTTGACACCCAAAGTATGGTCCACAGGGCCCACACTGGCCTCACAGGGAATCCCCAGCCATTCTCAGACCTACTGAGCCTGAGTCTTCATTTTTGACGCCAGCCCAGGTGAGTTCCCATACCCTTGGATCCGTGATCTGGAAGCCCTGCTAAGGAATAGATAAGCCCTGTTTATCAAATAAAAACAGTGTTTTTCTTTGCTGACACCTTGGTTGCCATCGAAGGCCAGGAGGAAGGGAGGATGGAGAATGGTCACCTCAGATGACAGAGTCATTATTTCTAAACAGTGTCCTTTCTGTTCAGGGCAAATGAAAACTTCACTGCCCTTACGTGGATGCCACTGAGACCATCAGGGCAGCACTCTGTAGCCTTCCTGTCCCACTTAATCTCTACATAGGTCTGACTGCCCCAGGATGCACACTCAGGATGCTGCCACAGACAGATGCTTGATGCTGTCTCGGCAATTCTCAACACGGAGCTAGAACTGAAAGGCCAGGCAGGCATGAGGGCCTGTCCCCCATTTCAGTAAAGGTGCCTATGGAGCCTGACCAGATGTGCCAGATGAGAAAAACAAGAGACCAGCTCTTTTTGTTTCAACATATATCAAACAAAACAAAATCCAAAGGCTGAGGATGAGACTACCCTGCTCTCACATGGTGGTCCCTCTCACAGAATGTTCCATGAGACCTCTAACCTTTCCAAAGGTGGGGGGGGGGGGCTAACTAAGCTTTGTAGCATTGTGTTTACGATCTCTCCATCATGAGAAGGAAAGACACGCATTTCTGTATGAGTTTTCCTTCTTATGCAATAGTCACCAATACCTCTTGGGACTAAAGTTTTAAGTGGGGTTGTGGGGGATGATGAAGAGACACCTTGAAAGAGAATTAGTACTCATTTGTTCCATAAATAGGACATGAAATAGAGAAGAAAGACAGGTGTAAAACCACATGTAAAAATCTTGGCAGAGTCTCTGAAGGACCGGGAAACTGCACTTCCTGTCTCGCCTAAGAAACCTCCCTGGGGGAATAAGGCCTTTGGTCCTGAACAAAAAGGCATTCTTTCTTTGTATGTCTTAGAGCAAAGATTGGCATGGGTAGTTAGGCACCTGGAAAAGTTTTGTTCCTTCATCCTCATCCTCACTTGAACAGAAATCCTGCATCGTTTCCTTAATCTTTCATGCCTTACTTTTTTAACACAGGCACTGTGTGTGGCTTGAGTTGCCTGGATTTCTGTGATAGCCATTAACTAGTTTCCCAGCTCTCACCTTTATAACCATGACATGGTCTGAATGTCTTTGTTTGTGTGTGTATAAACACACACACACAGGCACACACACGAATCCCACCCCATTAACACACACACACTCACTCACACACGTTGTATGTTGAAATCTTGATAACGGCTTTCAAGACTTCGGGACGTTATTAAGTGACCAGAGTGGAATCCCGCTGGGCTGGGATTTGTGCCCTATCAAAGAAGTTTAAAAGAACCCTTATCTATTCTAGCATTAGGGAGTCAGTGAAAAGGATCCATGTATCCTCATCAGACACCAAATCTGCTGGCACTCCGAGCTCAGATTTCTCAGCCTCCAAACTTCGAGAACAACTTTCTGTTGTCCATAAACCAGCTACGCTATAGTATCGTGCTGTGCTAGGCTGAACATACTAACCCACCACAGACACATTGTTCTTCTTGCAAGGGATCTGAACACCTTGACTTTGGTCAAGTTGCATTGTTTAAATCCTCCCAAGAGCTGCCTGTCTTAGTTAGATCTTCCATTGCTTTGACAAAACACCAGGACCAAAAGTTAAGTTGGAGAGGAAAGGGTTTATTTGGCTTACACTTCCAGGTTGCTGTTCAATACCAAAGGAAGTCCCGGCATGAACTCAAACAAGGCAGGAACCAATGCAGAGGCCATGGAGGAGTGCTGCTTACTGGCTTGCTCTTCTTGGCTTGCTAAATCTACTTTTTTACAGAACCCAGAACTACCATCCCAAAGATGGCACCACCCCCCATGGGCTGGGCCCTTCCCCCATTAATCACTAATTGAGAAAATGCCATACAGCTGGATCTCATGGAGGCATTTTCTCAACTGAAGCTCCTTTCTTTTCCCTTTGATGACTCTAGCTTGTGTCAAGTTGACACAAAAAACCAGCCAGTCCACTGTCCCATGCCAAGAAGGCATGAGATAATAACAGGTATCGCCAACCACCTCCTCTTGATTCAGTGTCCATCCTTTCACGTACTCCAGACATGATGGCCTTCTTCTGTGTTCCCTTTAGCTAGAATTCTCCTTCCCATCTTGATTTTGCCTTTCTGTCCTTCAAGTCACAAAACACAAAAGGCATTTCTTTAAGGGGAGCTTTCTTTGACAAGTAAGTTAGAGCTCCCCAAAATCCAGTCCTAACCTGTAATCTGTTCTCAATATGACAATTGCTAAAAGTGAGAAGTAAGAATTAGAAAGGTTTACAGTGCTTTAATATTAGGGCTACTAAGCCTTGATCATTAGACTCATCTTGTCTGACAGACTTAAGAAGAGCTCAGATGTTATCAAACTCACAGTGTTAGTTATACACAAAATCCAATACACCAACATTGGAGGAAGTATTCCTTCTGCATCCACCAAGAGTGAGAGGAAAAGCCCTGGGCTGGCATATACCCAGCACTACGTCCCTTCTTTCCCCAGCATTTATCACCAATGGCTGTCTTATTAATTTTATGTTTTTTCTATCTGACATCTCCTACATAAGAGTATTAACTTCATTTGTGGTGTTTTTCCTTATCTTATGTCTCCCAGATATAAATACTAGCAACTCAATATTAAATCTTATTGTAACAGAGTCCTTGGGGCGCAGTTGGTACACAGTGAGTGTGTCCAGTCAGTAAGCAGAAAGGGTGGAGATCTTGGGGCTTTTTGCTGATTTTAATATGATGTCATCTCAATGCTTTCACCATACTCATTACACCACCTGTTGCTGCTCTGCAAAGATGAGGAGTGGGTATTGAGCAGGGGTGGAGAATAGTGACTCTGCATCATGTTTCCATGAAAGGATGTGTATATGCTGAAAATTAAGCAATGTTCTACTAGTACAAAAAAAAAATCGTCTTTGGCAATCAGCATTTACAACCTCCCATTGTCACCCTCCACCGGTTTGTTTCATTTGATATTTATACTCGACTGCAATGAAGCAACATTGCAAACTGCTATCGCCCTTATAGAAACAGAGCTGCTTGCATTCCGACGTTGTGCTGTTTTCCCACCTGCCTAGGAGCCCCAAGTCTTTGTTCCTAGCTGTTTTGCTGATAAAACACAGAGAAGGAGGCTGGCATTAAGCTGCCAGCTTGACTTCTGGCAGCTGCTGGACCTCAGAGCAGAATTTCCTCCCATGTGGGTTATCAGAATCAAACACCCTGGGCTAATCACCATTTCAAAGGCTGCATATATCCAGTTTAATTTAAGAGGATTATTCTGAACCAGGTCTGACTGGGACATTTGGACTTCTGGCCCCCTCCCTGTTTCCTCAGGGCCATCAGATGGAGCTGGAGTATTGAGCTTTCTCCAAGAAAGAAAAGAAAATGGAATGCTGTGGAAAGTACCATGCTAGATGTCTGAGGCCCTGCTCTAAGGCGGGAACCCAGGCTCCGTTTTCTTCTCTGTGAAAAGGATGGAGATTTGACCAGGTGACCTCTTAGATCTCTGCCAGCTGTGAAATTCTCCTGGTCTGATCCCTTCATACAGAACAGAAAGATTCCAATTCCTCTAGGCTGCAGGCTGCAGGGGTGCTCAGGGGCCCAGCATGCGTTTTCCTGGCCTCACCTTCATTCTGAAAGACATGGCAGAGGTTGTGCTTGGATGAAAGCCTGCATTTCCTGCCCACCGAGTTTAAACCTTTTTCTGGAAAGTCTGAGGTACGGTGCTTACCTCCTGCCCAGCTGTGCTGGCTAGTTTTATGTCAACACAAGCTAGACTCACTTTTTGGAAGAGGGAGCCTCCACTGAGAGATGGCCCCCATCAGACTGACCTGGTGGAGAGGGCCCAGTTCTCTGTGGGATGGTGCCTGGGCAAATGCTCCTGAAGAAAGCAGGCTGAGCAAGGTGTGAGAAGCAAGCGAGTAAACAGCACTCTTCGCCATGGCCTCTGCATCAGCTCCTGCCTCCAGGTCCCTGCTCTGATCTCCTTCAGTAACTGACTGTGATGTGAAGATATAAGCTGAAATAAACCCCTTCCTTCCCAAATTGCTTTTGGTCAAAGTGTTTCATCACAGCAGTAGAAACCCTGACTAAGACACTAGGATTGTGGAGATGAGCTTCTTAGGGAAATCTCGCTACAGAGAGATTTACTCTTCATCCACAGAAGAAAGTGAAGATTCTAAGGTTACCATTGTCAATAGCGTGTCTTTAAGAAAAAGGTTATAGGAATAAATGCATGTTTGAGATTTGATGCAGTCAACTCTCTATGTCCATGGGCCCTACATCCAAAGATTCAACCAGTTGAGAATAAAAACGCTCCAGGAAAAAAAAAAAAAAAAAAACTGTGTCTGAACTACACATATGCTGAACATTTTCTTGCATTGTTTCTAAAACACTATAACAACTCTTTGCATAGCATTAACATTGGGTAACCCGTTAGGTCCTCATGAGATGGTTTAGCATGCAAAAGGATGTGCACAGGTTATGTGCAAATACTACACAAGTTTCATCTTCTGGACTTGAGCCATTGACAGGACACTTCGGTGTCCTGTCAGGAATGAGACAACTGCCCTCACTTACTAATGTCACACTTTGCAAGACACATCAAAGTTTGAGAGGCCCTAGCATGTCTCAACATTTGTGCTCTGAAGGCTAAATCATTTGCTAATGTTAAACTAGGCATTTACCAAAGATACTAGGAAATGCTGCCCTAAGAGTTCTCTGTGTCCCCACCCCTGAGTGCCCAGGTCATTGGATTAGCAGATGCAAGGAGTTCCTGAAAATAGCAAATTCTGTAGCCTCACCCCACATTTGCTAAGTCAAAACCTGTGCTTATGGAATCCAGAAATGTCAGCATTAACAAGGGACTCTGGGCAGTAGTGTATGGAGCTGGTAGATAATCCTTCCCCAAAATATGCTGCTAAAGCCTCGGGAATCTGTAAGCCAGCTGATAGCATATTGACAGGTGGAAATTTGCTGTAGTGGAAATATTTACATCATAAAAAGTGAACAGTCCTGCAATTCTGTGATTTTTTTTTTCCTCCTAAAACAGATTGGTTCTCATCTTTCTGATATTGTGACCCTTTAATGTAGTTCTTCATGTTGTGGTCATCCCCAACCATAAAATTATTTTTGTTGCTACTGTGATTTTGCTTCTGTTATGAATCGTAATGTAAATATCTGTGTTTTTCAATGGTCTTAGGTGACCCCTGTGAAAAGGATGGTTGACCTCAGAAGGGTCGTGACACACATGTTGAGAACCATATTATCAACACACTGTCCTCTGGGGTCATCCAGGTCTCTTTCTTTGTAAGACTAAAAGGCATTCCATTGTTTCTGTCTAGACATTTTCAGCTTTTCGTTTATGTTGTTAATTGAGATAGGTTAAGACCTTGCTGGCTGGCAAGGCTTTATTGGGGTTTGTTCTTTTGTTATCTGCAAATAAAAATCTCCTTAGACTATTGGTTGTTATATTTATTTTCTTTTTATTTCATTTAATTTTATTTTATGTGCATTAGTGTGAAGGTGTCAGATTTCTTGCCATTGCTATTACAGACAGTTATGAGCTATCACGTGGGTGCTGGAAATTGAACCAGGTCTTTTGGAGGCGTGGACAGTGCTCTTTACCACTGAGCCATCTCTCCAACCCTGCTTATTTTCTTTTAATTTTATAGACTTCTCTGCTCATTACATTTCACACTGAAAAGACACGTTCTCACATGTGCTGAGATTTTTGATGGGCTCCCCTGTCCCTGTTTTCTTTGGGGAGACAGACACACTTAGGCACATTGTGTCTGCCTAAGTGAACTGCCACAGAGCTGGCTTCATGTGTGATATCCAATAGTTACTGGTTTCCGTTTCTCTGATTCAAGCAAGCTGCCACGCACAATGAGAGAATGTAAGTACTTGGTGAGACGGAGAAGTTGAAGTTCTCACATAGCAGGATCCTTCTGTTGCCTGTGAAGAGGAGCACGCACAAGGTAAGTGCTGGGCTGAGGATGGCCTGGAGCCATTTATCTGCTGTAAACACACATTGCTGAGGGTCAGGTCTCAGATCTTGGACCTACCACCAGGGGCTGTTCATCTTTTGACCCCAGCAGGAAGCTCCGATAGCCAGATACTAGGATGCTGCCTGTCGCTCTTGTAAAATGCCAGGTCATAGAAACATCAGACAAACATCTCCTCTCCACACGAAGCCTAAGGCCTCTTGACAGCCCTGAGAGCTGTACCTGACTTTGAAGGAAATGGGGAAGGGAGTATCTTAGATGGTTTTGAGCATGTAATATCTGCTAAGCTCTATCCAGACACCTTGTATACTCTGTTGACCAATCTTTACAGCAGCCATAAATGCTTATTGGTTCTATCTGCTCTGTTACTCTTTTGTTTGTTTGTTTGTTTGTTTTTGTTTTATTTGAGACAGGGTTTCTCTTTATAGCCTTGGTTGTACTGTACTTAACTTTGTAGACCAGACTGACCTCGAACTCACAAAGATCTGCCTGCCTCAGCCTCCCAAAGTGCTGGGATTACAGGAGTGCATCACCACACCCGGCTCTGGTCTTATTTTTTAAGTGTCATAAATTAAATGCCTTTGTGACTAAACAAGCAAAACATACAAAGTGAACATGATAAAGCAGTACTGTGGTGGCCTTAATGTTTGAAGCGCTCCAAAAGCCCTTTGAGGAACAGCCCACTCTTTCACAGGGTAGTTTAAAAAAAGGGTGAGATGGTTTGAATATAAAATGGTTTCATGTATCTGAAAACTTGGTTCCCAGTTGGTGTTGGGGGAGGTTGAAGAATGGTGAGCCTTGCTGGAAGAGGTACTAGTCACTAGTCACTATTGTCACTCCTGGCAGGTTTGAGGGCTTGTAGCCTTTCCCCCTTACAGTTTGTTCTTGCTGCTTCTTTCGTGTAGATGTAAATGTGAATGGCTGGCTTCCTGCTGCAGCCACTGGCTGCCATGTCCACATGCAGAAAAATGAAATTAGATCCACAGTTATCACCCTGCACAAAACTAAAGTCCAAGTGGATCAAGGACCTCAACATAAAACCAGATACTCTAAATCAGTTGGAAAAAAACGTGGGGAACAGCCTAGAACTCATTGGCACAGGAGACAACTTCCTGAACAGAACACCAACAGCACAGGCTCTAAGAGCAACAATCAATAAATGGGACCTCATGAAACTGAAAAGCTTCCATAAAGCAAAAGACACCGTCATCAAAACGAAGTGACTGCCTACAGATTGGGAAAGAATCTTCACTAACCCTTTATCTGACAGAGGACTCATATCCAGTATATATAAAGAACTAAAGAAGCAGAAAAGCAACAAACCAAGTAATCCCATTAAAAAATGGGGAATGGAGCTAAACAAAGAATTCTCGAAAGAGGAACATGGAATGGCAGAGAAACACTTAAAGAAATGTTCAACCTCATTAGCCATTAAGGAAATGCAAATCAAAACAACCCTGAGATTTCACCTTACACCCATCAGAATGGCCAAGATGAAAAACTCAAGTGACAACACATGCTGGAGAGGTTGTGGTGAAAGGGGAACCCTCCTCCATTGCTGGTGGGAATGTAAACTGGTACAACCACTTTGGAAGTCAATCTGGCGCTTTCTCAGACAATTAGGAGTAGTGCTACCTCAAGACCCAGCTATACCACTCCTAGGTATATACCCAAAATTTGCTCAAGTACGCAACAAGGACATTTGTTCAACCATGTTTGTAGCAGCTTTATTTGTAATAGCCAGAACTTGGAAACAACCCAGATTTCCATCAACGGAGGAATGGATACAGAAATTGTGGTATTTTTACACAATGGAATACTACTCAGCAATCAAAAAGGAGGAAATCATGAAATTTGCAGGCAAATGGTAGGATCTAGAAAAGATCATTCTGAATGAAGTATCCCAGAAGGAGAAAGACAAACTTGGTATATACTCACTTATATAGACCTACAAGATATGATAAACATAATGAAATCTACACACCTAAAGAAGATAATCAAGAAAGTGGACATGGGTGAAGATGATCAATCCTCATTTAGAAAGACAAATGGGATGTGCATTGAACGTATGACAGGAGTCTACCGCAAAAGGCATCTGGAAGACTCTAGCTAGCAGTGTTTCAAAGCAGACACTAAGACTCATAACCAAACCCTCGGCAGAGTGCAGGAAATCATATGAAAGAAGGGGAATTAGTATGATATGGAAAGGATAGGAGCTCTACAAGCACCAAATATATCCGGGCACAGGGTCTTTTCTGAGACTGACACTCAACCAAGGACCATCTATGGATATAACATAGAACTTCTGCTTGGATGTGGCCCGTGGTAGCTCAGTAACCAAAAGTAAGGGGAACAAGGACTATTTCTAACAGGATCTCAAGGGCAGGCTCTTTGACCTCCCCCTCCCCCAGGGGAAGAGCAGTCCTGTGAGGCCACAGAGGAGGACTTTGCAGCCAGCTCTGAAGATACCTGATAAAACAGGGTCAAATGAAAGGGGAGGGGGTCCTCCCCTATCAGTGGACTTGGAAAGGGGCAGGGAGGAGACCAGGGAGGGAGTTTGGGGTTGAGGAGGGAATGAGGGAGCGGGATACAGCTGGGACATAGAGTTAACAAATGTAACTAAAAATAAAAATAAAAATAAAAAATAAAATAAAATAAAAAAATAAACAAAAAAGAAATAAATAAAATATTAAATAAGTAAATAAACAAATAAATAAATAAATAAACGCTCCCTGAGGAACAGCAAGCTAATATAAGTGACTTTGTCTTATGTTGCTTTTGGCAATGCATTTTAATGCAGCAACAGAAAAGTAACTGATTCAGAGGGGACTGATATATGGTAAAAGTGACAACTTGATCTGGAGACACATTTTATAGTAGAACATTTACCCATGTACAAAACCTCTGTTTCATCGGTACCACCATTTAAAAAACTTAACAAGGTAATGTTTACAGCTTAAATATTAAGAATCTGTACATCAAAAATTGAAAGAAAAACTTAACTATTTTATTTCATAAGTTTAGATTTCAATCTATATCTTAAAATGCTCCTTAAAAACATCACTTTAAATTTTTATCATATTGTATTTTTATATGAGGATAAAAGACATGAAATAACTTACTTTATTAAATTAGAAAGATAATATGTTAGAATATTATGTGTTCCTAGACACTATCTTCAAAATAATGAAATATTTACAGGTAATTATTTCTTTATAACATCCTCTACAGGACAATAACTTCTACTTTAAAGGGAAATTTTAAAAATTATGAATTAATTTTAAAAGGGTTTAGAGCTGACAGTTCTGCTAATTTGTCATGTAAGTCTTGATTACAGTAAAGCTTGATTCCACAGTCTGATTCCCAGCCATGTGAGGGCGGACACAGGAGCTTCTCAAGCACAAGGACAAGAGCAACTTAGTGATGCCTTGCCTCAGAATTTTTAAAAAACAGAAAAGAAGGGCTGGAGATATGTAGCTCAGTGTTAGACCACTTGCCTAGAAAGGACAAAAACAAAAAAACAAAACAAAAAAAAACTAGATGCAATCTCCAGCACCTTAATTAATTAAATAATTACAATTTAACCAATAAAAGCTTACTACATTTGGAATTAGAACTGATATGAATGGTTCCTGGGAAGATAAACAAGTATCTATTCACCCCCAAATAGGGCACCAAAGACAAACTAAAGAAAAATTCCACTCAGGACTGCCAGTGAAGGGGCGTGGCCTTGGGAGCTCCTCCCACTCCGAGTCCTGTGTGTAACCCTTCAGGCAAGCACAGCTGCTGAAGAGTTCAAGATGGAAGAAACTTGTTCATGCTCAGGACACAGTGTTCCACAACAGAACTGGGGGGAAAAAAAAAAGAATCCAAAATGACCGACAGTTAAGACACGATTCGTGGGCACTGACATCCTTAACGCACTGTTTCAATCTAACTATTTATCTAACCATTTGCGCAGGGATGTAAATTGTTATGCAAGGTCCTCACTCTTATGGCTGAGCTGAGGGAACCACAGTCTAGCCAGAATGAATATGACACACTGCGTTTCTACAGGGGTTCCAAAAAAAAGTAAGACCCGGCATTCGGTAATAGATGTTCAACCAGATTCAGGACAGGTGAAGGCAGAAGTTAGACAGTCTTCCAAGGACTGTTGAAATGCTGTGATTGCATCTCCACTCCTTCTTTCATGGCTCCTCTTGAGCCTGAGGGGAGTCTGTGCCTAGGTCTCCTGTACTTGCGCAGTGAGCACCCAGGGTTTAGGGATGCTGCCTTTCGTTTGATGCAGTGGACCACTGAAGAAAGCCAATGTTGGGTCAGCACTGTCTGGAAAGCTAGAAAACACGTAGTAAGGAGTTGGAGAGGCGGCTGGAGCTGTAGGGTGCTTGCCTAGAGTGAGCCAAACTCTAGGCTCTCTCTCTAGTGTTGCATAAACGGGGCGTGATGGAGCGCGACAGTAACCCCAGAAGCCAGGAGGTGGAGATGGGTCAAAAGTCCTAGGTCATCCTTAGCAATGAAGCAAGTTGCTAAGCCTACCTAAGGCCAGTCTAGGCTATAAAAGACTAAGAGGAGGAGGAAAAGGAGGAGAAGGGGAGGAGGAGAGGGAGGAGGAGGAGGAGGAGGAGGAGGAGGAGGAGGAGGAGGAGGAGGAGGAGGAGAAGGAGGAGGAGGAGGAGGAGGAATTGTTATTGGAAGGGGAAAGCTGAATGCCTCCTGCTTCCAGAAAGAATCAAAAATGATTCTCCAAACTCCAAAGGAGGGATCAATATTATATTTCAATTTTTTTCTATTAAGGGCTACACAGGAAACACTTGAGGCTTGGTAGGCTGCATGGTCTACATAGCAACAATTCAGTTCCTAGGTTTGGGGCTTGAAAGCAGACATTACACTCTGTAAGCTCATAAAGTCGGCTGTGTTCTAGTAAAACTATTTACAGAAGCAGGTGGCGGGCTGGATGTGGCCCATGGGTTGTACTTTATTAAACTGTGTACTTTATTAAGCCACCAGCCCAGAATTAAGTAGGAGATGCCCATAAGGGCTAAGTCCCCTTTTACTTCCTCCTAAACAAGCCGAGTACAAAAGCAGCTTGAGCCGGTGTGACACACTTAGAGTCTTCCTCCACTACCTTCTCCTCCTCACTCCCCCAAATTCTTATCCTGCAGAGGTCAAAAACTGGCCAAGAAACTGGGTTAGAACAAGAGGAAAGGAAGCAACCTTCAGCCTGCCTACAACCTTTCCCCCGCAGCAAGCTTCCAACCAGGGAAGCCCAAGCTGGTAGGGGAGCAAGTAGAAACTTTACTCCAGAGAGCCGGGACCAAGTTCTTGACTGAGAATGTGTTTCTTTTCTAAAATGAATACCGACGGACACATAATAATATGCAAAGAAGCCATCTTTGAAGGAAGAAAGAATAGTCCATGTTTCTCTCAAAAAGCGTTTGCTTTTTGGAAACCCTGGTTACATACCCAGTCATAGAACCAGGATTTTTCCCCCTGCATGTAATGGAAAAACAAAATGATGCCATCATCCATCCCCATTCCTTTTGGCAAACTCTTGACATGAGCAGATTGCCAAGAGAGGTCTGTTCAGCAGTGTCCACCTCACTGACTCATCTGTGGCATCCAACTGTCCGTAACAGGCACTTAATTATAAAGGATGACTCGGGTTTGTCTGTCCTTCAGAAAATGTCGTGACTAATCTATTCCTCCTTCCACTAACGGCCGCATGCCCAGGGAGATGAATCTAATTCCCCAGCAGGAAGGGAAGGCTTTCAAAGGTCAGCATCATGGGACAAGAGGGAGGCAGCCTGAGTGTCAGCTGCCTGGGACAGAGCCCATGCCTGATTATGAACAGCTCTGGTCAGCTTATTTTAAGCTCTTGGGTCACTTGCCTGATGAAGGTCAATGGAGCTGGCAATTCCTCTTACTCCAGGTAATAATGCCACAGAGCATTCTCAGGGATGAGCCAGGAGGCCCGAAGTAGACTTGCTTACTGACCCTCAGTTTTTAGACTGGCACGACCGGTGGTGCGGAATGCTGACTTTTGTTCAAGAAACGGAAGACGGTTTGGTTCTAACTCTGCTTTCTGAGCTATACTCTCTAAATGAGCAGCCCTGCCTTCTGTTGCTCCCAAGGATTCTACAGTGTGGGTGTAACGACACAAGGTTATTTCACCTCCACTTCCAGCGTGTTTTACTCTCCTGACTCCCTGGTTTCCAACTTGTTAAGAAGAAAGTTCTAGGGCTGGAGAGATGGCTCAGAGGTTAAGAGCACTGGCTATTCTTCCAAAGGTCCCGAGTTCAATTCACAGCAACCACATGGCGGCTCACAACCTTCTATAATGAGATTTGGTGCCCTCTTCTGTGTGCAGGCATACATGCAGACAGAATACTGTATAAATGATAAATGAATCTTTAAAAAAATAAGTGAATTGTACTTAATTCAGGCTAGAACTTATCACTAGCAACTTCACTCTTGAGCGCAAGAAATTTTCTTCTCTGCCTGATGGTTGCTTCTAAGAGGATGGACGAGGGGGCTATTGCTAATTTGTCCTGTTCCCAGTGCGCTTTCACTCATATCATATCACCTTTACTTGAGCAGTCTAAAAATCCCCTCATAGCCATCCCAAAACAATGATGGAGAGAAATGTTGAGAAGACATTACTGAGTATAGAATCTCTGGCTGACTTCTAAATCAAGTAGGTATTTATTTTTGAGAATTTTGCACCTATATAATGTCAATTATTCATTTAAAGCTAGTGGGAACGCCAGTGAGAACCCGCACTCCTCCCTTTCAGTAACTTGTGGATGGTCAGAATAGAAGGGTCTCCCTAATGTCTTGGAGACTCAGGTATCCGGGGAATAAGGAGTTCAAGGCTGGTTTGCATTATTTCTCAAAACATCATAGTCTCTGCTGATTGTGTTTGGGTTTTTCTCTTTAAGGGAGTGGATCATATAAAACTGTTAAAGTTTTATTTTCAGCTTTGAGTTGAAAGTACTCTCTTTAATTTTCTTTTAATGTAGATGGGTGTTTTACTTGCATATAAGCCTGTAAACCACATGCCTGGTCCTCACAAAGGCCACATGAAGGCACTGCCTTCCTGAGAGAACTGGAGTTACAGACAGTTGTGAGCAGGCATATGGGTGCTTAGAATTTAACCCCTCCCTCTCAAAAATCTGCCTGAGCCATCTCTTGAGCCCCTAATAATTACTAATTTTAAAAGATTATAAGCTAGTTAAGTGTTCATCCTCCGACAACATTCATTCCACATTTCTTCTTTGGTTTTGATTTAATAAGTACTATGGGAGGGCCACCATTTCAAAATAACAGCCTGGTCAAGGGTTCCCCCAAAAGAGAATAAGGCCCTGCTATCATCTCCTATCTGCTGCACCCAGACCACCAGGTGGAAACATTATTAAAGGGTGAAAAGAGTGGCTAAAAGGTATAAAATTATTCGAGAAAATTCACAAGTGGTCTAGAAAATAGCCTTCCTGGCCAGGTGAGTTGGAGCAGACAGATAAAGACAAATCTTCATGCAAAGGTCTAGGAAGATGGCCATACTGTAGGAGTCCCAGGCATGGACCTGGCCCAATGGTCATCGTCCTGGCCAAGATATAATAATAAAACTTGCTTCAAATTTGACTCAAAAGAAAAGTTTATAAAGTACATTTCAGACAGAGGAAACTGTGCATAGGACCCATGCTTAAAAACAAATGCTGGGGAATACAAAAAAGCTTAATGTATCTGAGCCTTCAAAGTGACAATGACAAAAAAGTAAGACATTGGGGAGGGATTATAGTGAAGATATAATTTTAACAGTAAGAGAGAGTGAAGCTGAGTGTTAATTAGTGCTCTGTTAATATGACAAGATAATGGTGTAAAATTACCTTCTAAACAAGAAAGGTTTGTTTTTGTTTAGTTTTGAAGGACTCAATGTGTGGAAAGTTGGTCAATTGTTGGGGTTTGTACTGAGGCAGTACATCACAGTGGGAATTCATAGCAGAGGACATGGCAAATCTCAGAGTCAGGATGCCACAGAAATAGAAAGGGTGTGGGGCACTGGGTGTCCTGATTTCCCCTGCAAGGTCACACCCCCAATGACCTAACTTTTGTTGTTGCTGGTGGAGGTTTTGTTTACTTTTTTTAATTTATTTTTTATTAGAATTTATTCACCTTGTTTCCCTGCTGTAGCCCTTCCCTATTCCCCTCCAAATACCACCCTCCCTCTCTCTTCTCCTCCCATGCCACTCCCCCAGTCCACTGATAGGGGAGGTCCTCCTCCCCTTCCATCTGACCCTACCCTATCAGGTCTCATCAAGACTGGCTGCACTGTCTTCCTCTGTGGTCTGGTAAGACTGCCCCCCCGCACGGGGAGGTGATCAAAGAGCCAACCATTGAGTTCATGTCAGAGACAGCTCCTGTTCCCCTTACACTGGGATACTGGGCTGCCATGGGCTACATCTGTGCAGAGGTTCCAGGTTATCTCCATGAATGGTCCTTGATTGGAGTATCAGCCTCAAAAAAGGCCCCTGAGCCCAGATTTTTTGGTTCTGTTGCTCTCCTTGTGGAGCTCCTGTCCTTTCCAGGTCTTCCTATCTCCCCCTTTTTTCATAAGATTCCCTGCACTCTGCCCAAAGTTTGGCTATGAGTCTCAGCATCTGCTTTGATACCCTGCTGGGTAGAGTCTTTCAGAGGGCCTCTGAGGTAGATTCATGCTCTGTTCTGTTTTCTCCCTCTTCTGATGTCTATCCCATTTTCCTTTCTGAATGAGGATTGATCATCTTACCCAGGGTCTTCCTTCTTGCTTTGCTTCCTTAGGTGTACAGATTTTAGTATGATTATCCTATATTATATGTCTAATATCCACTCATAAGTGAGTATATACCCTGTGTGTCTTTCTACTTCTGGTATACCTCACTCAGGATGATCTTTTCTAGTTCCCACCATTTGCCTACAAATTTCATGATTTCGTTGTTTTGAATTGCTGAGTAGTATTCCATTGTGTAGATGTACCACAATCTGTGTATCCATTCCTCAACAGAGGCATGTCTGGGTTGTATTCATATTCTGGCTATTACGAATAAAGCTGCTACAAACATGGCTGAGAAATATCCTTGTTGTATACTTTAGCATAGTTTGGATATATGTCTAGAAGTGATATAGCTGCATCTTGAGATAGCACTATTCCTAATTGTTTGAGACAGCACCAGATTGATTTCCAAAGTGGTTGTACAAGTTTACATTCCCATCAGCAATGGAGGAGAGTTTCTCTTTCTCCACATCCTCTCCAGCATGTGTTGTCACTTGAGTTTTTGAGCTTAGCCATTCTGATGGATGTAAGGTGAAATCTCAGGATCATTTTGATTTGCATCTCTCTGATGACTAAGGATGTTGAACATTTCTTTAAGTGTTTCTCTGCCATTCTATTTTCCTCTACTGAGAATTTTCTGTTTAGCTTTGTACCCCATTTTTTAATTGGATTACTTGATTTGTTGGTGTTTAACTTCTTGTGTTCTGGATATTAGCCCTCTGTTAGCTATATGGTTAGTGAAGATTCTTTCTCAGTCTGTAGCCTGTCATTTTGTTCTGATGACAGTGTCCTTTGCTTTACAGAAGCTTTTCAGTTTCATGAGGTCCCATTTATTGATCGTTTCTCTTAGAGCCCGTGCTGTTGGTGTTTTGTTCAGGAAGTTGTCTCCTGTGCCAATGAGTTCAAAGCTCTTCCTCACTTTTTCTTCTAGCAGGTTTAGTGTGTCTGGTTTTATGTTAAGATCTTTGATCCACTTGGACTTTAGTTTTGTGCAGGGTGATAAATATGGATCTATTTGCATTTTTCTACATGTAGACATCCAGTTAGACCAGCACCATTTGTTGAAGATGCTATCTTTTTTCCATTGTATGGTTTGGCATCTTTGTCAAAAAACAGGTGTCCATAACTGTGTGGTCTGGGTCTTTCCATTTAGTTTGATGTTGGCTATAGGCTTGCTGTATATTAACTTTACTATGTTGAGGTAAGTGCCTTGTATCCATGATCTCTCCAGGACTTTAAATATGAATGAGTATTAGATTTTGTCAAAGGCTTTTTCAGGATCTAAGGAGATTATCATGTGTTTTTTTTTTCTTTCAGTTTGTTAATATGGTGGATCACAGTGACGAATTTCTGTATATTGAGCCACCCCTGCATACCTGGGATGAAGCCTACTTGGTCATAGTGGATAATATCTTTGATGTGTTCTTGGATTTGGCTTGTGAATATTTTGTTGAGTATTTTTGCATCAATGTTATTAGAGAAATTGGACTGAAATTCTCTTTCTTTGTTGGGTATTTGTGAGGTTTAGATGATTGTGGCTTCATAGAATGAGTTCGGTAATGTTTCTTTTGTTTCTATTTTGTGGTATAGTTTAAAAAGTATTGGTGTTAGCTCTTCTTTGAAGGTTTGGTAGAATTCTGGCCTGAAACCATCTGGCCCTGGGCTCTTTTTAGATGGCAGGCTTTTGATGACAGCTTCTGTTTCCTTAGGGGATATGGAACCATTTAATTTATTTACCTGGTTTTGACTCAGCTTTGGTAAGTGGAATTGATCAAGAAAATTGTCCATTTCATTTAGATTTTCAAATTTTGTGGTGTATAGGTTTTTTAAGTAAGACCTAATGATTGTTTGGATTTCCTAAGTGTCTATTGTATATTCTCCCTTTTTTTCTGATTTTGTTGATTTGGATAGTGTCTCTCTGCCTTTTAGTTAGTTTGGCTAAGGGTTTCTCTATCTTGTTGATTTTCTCAAAGAACCAGCTCTTGGTTTTGTTGATTCTTTGAGTTGTTCTCTTTGTTTCTAGTTTATTAATTTCAGCCCTGAGTTTGAGTATTTCTAGCCATGATCTACCTTCTTTCCTCTCCTCCTTAATGGTTCCATTTTCCAACAGATTACCAGAGGCTGAGGGACAAGCTTTGAACACATTAGGTGTGTAAGATCCAAATTAGAATAGGGAGAACATCAGAACCTGGTCTATACTTTAACCATTTTGTTTTGGCTGCTCTGAGGAGAAAGGATAATAAAGGGATAAGATGTGAAAGTCATACAGAACTTGTCACAGCTTTTCCAAACAAGAAGTAGTGATGCCTTAGATTAAGATGGTAATGTGGATAGAAGAACAAGGGAGAATGCCAAACAGCCTTGGAAAGTAGGAGGCAGAAATGAAAAGTAAATTCCTCAGAAGGCAGAATTGTTCACATGCACTAAGGGGCTGGTGTAGGAGTAGAGGAAGTGAAAGGAATGAGGTCAGTGCTTCCATTCTCGTCCTGAGCATCTGGGTGCAGATAGCGGGGTCACTTCCTGAAGTATGGTGAATTCAACCAGAGTGGAAAGTGGGCATGGAGCAGAAGTTGCTTGGAGTTTGTTGGGTCTGAAATATTGTCTTGACAGCCAAGTGGAGATATCAAGTAGTCAGACTGAATTCTATTCTGGGAAAAAGTGTTAAGGAGTTACAAATATACAAATGGTATTTGAGACTAAGAATAGATGGGGCCAGCAAGTAAACAAAGACAGGAAGGAGAGTGAAGAAAAAGTTTGTGCTCAAAGCCTTTCATTGTTTATGATGAGAACAGGGCAGAGAACCAATTGAGCAAGGCTTCCAGCAGCAACTGGATAAACAGCAGAACTAAGCCAGAGGAAAGGTGGGAGTAAGAATGAGCGCCCTGCACCCTTACCTACTGGTGCAGAGATGCCCCAGGAGGAAGTGGAAGGAGTGCACTGTTACCAGAGGCAGCACTGGTGTCAGGGAAGAGTGGTTCCAGAGAATATCTCAGTAAAATAAGAGGAGTCAGAAGCTAAATAAAATGAGGGTCACACCACTAGCTACCACTTAAGCTATTTCTCTGAAGCAGGAAACAGAGGAATCAGGAAATAACTGGAGGGTAATTATTTCCCCCAAGTATTTATTGACAAAGTACTAAAGACCACCACGGAGTAGAGAAATCAATTCTATGCATTGCATGCTTCTGGAGAATTCACAAAATCTGATAGAGTCTAGGGAGCTAGTACTGGGCAGTAAGCTTGCTGTCTGTGGATGCTATAAAGCAAGCAGTCCCAATTGTCAAACAAAAAGGACTGATTTGTGTTTAGAAATCACTTGAGAGGCCCTACTAATCAAAGCCTGGCTCAGATAGTCTGTGCTTTGGGCTCTCCTCCATGTCAGGACCTCCCTGTGGGTACATAAGCTGTACATCCATGGGAATGACCCAGACCACAAAACTGAGAAAAGACCATCTTTCATTGAAGAGGATGAGGCTGGTAAATAAAGAACAGATAACTAAATGGTTATAACAAAACCACTAAGCCTGAATCCCAAAGTGCCCGAGGTCTTCTGTCCTAGACAGAAGCTGAAAGGTTCCTGTGATGTTTGCTCTTCATTCTCAACAGGACTGGGTTGAGAGTCACATGGGGGACACACTGTGGGGTATGTGTGCTTCAGAGGGTGTTTCCAAAGAGGCTTAACTTACCCTGAACATGAATGGCACCAGGCCAGAGACTGGAGTCTTTGATTTAATAAAAGGGGGGGGGGAAGAAAGCACACTGGACAGCAGCATTCATCTCTTTCTACTTCCTGGTCATAGGTCATAGATGCAAGGCAACTAGCTGCCTCATATCTCTGCCACTTGCCTCCCTGACTGTCATGGACTAGAGTCTTTCAAACTATGAGCCAAAATAAACCTTTCCCCACTTCCATTGCCTTTGTCAGTTATTTTGTTATAGAGACAATAGAAATAATATACATTTCCATTGTATTTAATGCAGTCGGAAAAGGCCTCCTAAAAAGTCATCACATGTAACTGGTATATGTAAGTTCAGAATTTCATATCTAGGATAAACAGATGCCCACTGATGGTTTGATCAAAGAAGAATTTTTTGAAGATTGGCTCTCACAGCCTGGTAGGGAGAGATAAGAACAGGCTGGACTGAGTCCAGACAGTTTGTAATTTACTTCCTAAGGATAAAAGAAAAGTTCCATTTCCCTGTCCCCAGCTGACCTTCAGTTGGTGCGCACAGGATGGTCATGGCAGTCATTTAACACTGGCATCCATTCTGATAAGCAGTATCCACCTATGATTGTTAAGACTCTTGATTATGCTCACAGCTATGCTGTGCCATGCTTTCAACAAAATAGAATTGCTTAAAAAAATAATTTATAGTTCTATTTCCCAACTGCCTGTGATGTGTGACCTCGGTTTTTTCCCCCTTTGGATCTCAAGATGCAACAGAATAAATTTACTGGTGACCTGGGTGAACCTACTCCCCATGAGGGGAACTGATTTCACTCACTTTTCTGCTTTAACTCAGACATGATGGAATAGTCATAGCTGAATGCAAATGGCAATAACATCCAGATGACTACAAACACAGTCAGGAAACTGACCTCTGGCCTCAAATGCCAGAAGCAGAGAGTTGGCGAAGGTACCAAGGGGTTGCCATGGGGAAACAGAGGATCGTGCTGGAGAAGTGCAATGTGAGAAATACAGGAGGCAGGGGTCTCACAATACAGAATAGAAAATTACAGCTGTTCCCCATCCCCAAAGACCTCCCCTTACCCGCTGACCTCTAACCAAAAATTCTACCACGCAAACTCACTGTTCTTATCTAAGAAAGAATAAAGCAGATGAACGGTGACTAAAGCTGACTTTGTAATAACGGTGATCCAAAACAAACAACCTTCATGTTCAAACACAACTCCTCTAACTTGAAAAACCAAGGATGATGTCATGCAGTAGCATGTAGTTCCATTAATCCAGAGATACTGTTGTGTGCCACCTCTTCTGTCAGAAAGCTCTGAGGACGCTAACAGATTTGGTTGGGAACATTGTTGTCCTGCACAAGGTCAGAAGTCTCTCCATCACAGAGAGGTAGGGATGAGTATTGCCATATGCCTTGCTGCATCTACCACCAAACTTAAATACCCCACAGTATGAGGCTGCTTGAGTAATGGCTGGCACAACCCCAGAGTGGGACACTCAGACTGGAATTAGGAAAAGAGCCAAGTAAGAGAATGTGTCATAAATTTCCAGCTATTTTAAATGAAAACAGGTAAAAATATAAATGATATGATCACGGGCACTTGCAGGTACAAAGGATCATCACTGGGAGGATATGTAAGGAGCCATTATCTAGAGTCAGGTGTCTGGAGGATGAGACAGAGAAGAAGCCTAATCTTTCTTTAATTCTCACTCAAATCCATTGTTTCTTTTGCTATTGGAATCGTGTATGAACAGGTCTTCTGCCTTTTGTTGGAGGCAGGGTCTCGGTTTGGCCTGAACTTCGCTATGAGGGCTATATTGTCTGACCAGAAATCCCAGGGGTCTGCCTGCCTCTGCCTCCCATCTTACCATCACAGGCGTTACAAGCCCACACCACCACACCCAGCTCTTTGTTGAGATGCTGGGGCTACATACTAAGATCCTTGTGTTTACAGGGCAAGGGCTTTACTGATGGGGCCATCTTCCTAGCTCCTTGTGTGTGATGAGTGTGCACTCTGCTCTGTGACATAGTGAGAAGTGATCCATGGAAAACTGATCTTTCTTCCTGCCAACAACTAGGGAAAAAAAAGAAAAGCTTCACGGTGATGTTTCCTGCTCATGCAAAGACCACTCCTGAAATGATAATTCCTCCGATCATGATCATGTTTCCGTATGACCTCATCCTCCTCTGTTGCAAGTCAACCATTCCCCTTAAGCTACACACTAGTCCAAGTTCTTCAAATCCTTTAAGTTTCCACCGGTTTCCTTCAAAGTCTGTCCCAACTTATTATTCACTCACCTCAAAGCCTTGTTTTGGATTCACTACAGGACCCCAGTGATATGTTTTTGGAAACATTTTATATTCCTGCCTCAATTTCTGTCTCCTCTTAGCCATGCTGCTAAACTACACTTCCGATCTTCCTGGAATAGCAACCAAGCCAATCAGTGTCATTGAACCTTTCCACCAAAGACTAGTGCTCACTGCATGGAAGACAGCAATGATGAACACGCCAGAGAGAAGAGGGCTTTGAATAGGACATAGGACATCTCACAAGTCTACATACCCTATCTACAAAAATCTTTACATTGCAATTCATAACAGTAGCAAAATCACAATTATGAAGTAGCAATGAAAATAATTCTGTGGTTGGTGGTCATTTCTACATGAAGAACAGTATTTAAGGGCCACAGCATTAGGAAGGGTGAGACCCACTGGTCTAGAGCTTCAGGTGAGCCACAGTGGTGCTTGCTTTGTCCACTACCTAGCCCTGGACCACTCTGCCTGGACTTCCTCCAATTTAGGTTCTCCAGCCCACCCAATGGCTCCAGCACTCAACCCTCTCTCTTGGGTCCTGTGTCTGACTTTATTTATCTGTCCAAGATCCCAGTAAGATGGCTTCTCTGATATTAACCCTTTATTCCTGGAAGTTGCATTATTCACCACCACCATCACTGCACTTCTTTTAGGTTCTCTAAAGATCACATCAGGGTAATCCAACACATTGTCTGGACCAAACCTAGGTTTGTCCTAGACTAAAACCCAAGAGGATTAAAGGGCAACTGCAGCGTCTTGGTCTTTGATGAGGAAAACTGAGCAATGGTTCAGAGAACTTTTTAAAACATTCTAAGAGAAAACATTTTGTCCAAATGTGTACAGCTTAATTTGCATAAAGTATATGTATGTATGCATGCATGTATATGTATGTGTGTGTGTGTGTCATAACTCCTCTATTTTTACTTATTTTTATTTTCTCAGTCTGGTAGATAGAACCCAGTACTATGCCAAGCAAGTGCACTCTCTATCCCGAGTCTTTACATGATGGCATTCTGGTGATGGTTCATATTAAAGGGTCAGATGAACATATTAAAGGGTCAGAAATCATCAATCAAAACCACCTTTTCATGGCCACAGGTCAATCTGATCCAGGCAATTCTCCAACTGAGGTTTCCTCTTCCCAGTTGACTACAGGTTGTATCAAGTTGACAATAAAAATTTTAAAAAGGGGGAGGGAGAAGAAAAAGAAAAAAGAAAAGAAAAAAATAACAGTGGCATAGAAGCATACTAGTTTTATTTTTAAAAATAACATCTAGCCCCACCTCTCCTCCCAAAAGATTATCTAACTGAATCTAAATATTTTCTCTTTCCAACAAGCATTCTTTCCAAAAGTAAATCCTTTAATTTCTTCATAATTGTTTGCAAAGTTGCCTAATTTCCCCCCTTAACTTCTTGAGTCTATATAAACACCAGTCTTCCATTGCCACTGAAATTCAGTGGTCACGATTTTGCTTGAGACTGCTCCACACAAGCTAGTTATTGCTTTCTTTGAACCCGTGTAAGTCACTTTTGGAAATGTTCAAGAATGGCTGCTGTCCTTTTTGAGGCATTCAGAATCTCACTGCTGGGTTTATCATTGAGAGAAGCCACGGAAGAATTCAAACAAGGCAGGACCCTGGAGGCAGGAACCAATGCAGAGGCCGTAGAGGGGTGCTGCTTATTAGCTGGCTCGGCCTGCTTTCCTGAAACACCCAGGACCACTCCACCACCACCACCCCCGCCCAGAGGAGGCACTGCCCACAGATATCTGGACTCTCCCATATCAATTATCAATCAAGAAAATGAATGCATTGGGGTCTTGCCTACAATAGGCTAGGGACATTGTCTCAACTGAGGTTCCCTCCTCACAATGCCTTTTCCCTGTAGCTTGTGTCAAGTTGACATAAAACTAGCTACCAAGGATGCACTGCGTGGTATATGAATTATGTCTTGAAAAGCTGGTTTTAGGATGCCAAGGGTTGCTGACCAGAGTACAGCTGATCCCAACCTCAACCCCTCCCCTACTCACCCCAGACAAAGCAGCTCCTGGGGATGATGTCTTTGGTGGCACTGTCACCGTTCCAATTTCCCCACGCAGGTAGTGGCTGCTATGCTCCCCCTGCCCTTTGGGGGAACTTTGGTTATAACTCTCGGGGTTTTCGCTTTAATTATTTGTTCTTTCAGCTCTCTGAGGCAGCCGACTTCTTTCATCCTTTCGTCTCTACAGCTGGATAGTGACATACACACTCTTTCGTTGGCTATGGAATCCGAAGTGAGACTGCATGTGTCTGAGGTTAGCAACTGTTTCGACGTAGGAAATTTGAGGTAGTGTGTTATGACACATTGGATATTTTCCACTTGCAGAATTCTAAAAAGTTTGTTAGAAAATCTTCTAAGAAATTTTAAAGCACTAACAACGGATCCATTAAGCAGTCCATTAAGCAGATAGGTGGGGGATCAAAAAATTCTTCCTTTCAGAGGGCATGAGGGTATGCTTTGTAAACCAAAATCCCAGCCCCCTTGGAACACTGATCACCTGGCTTCCTTCAGGCTCTGTGCCCTGAGAGGTCTTTGCACCTCATGAGGATGTTCATGCCTGTGCCATATGGAAGAACAGCTGCATAAGATTACGCTAACGAAGTCCAGAACAACAGGAGAAGCGTTAACACGGGTGGCTGCCTGTCTGTACGAAGATTTACTCTCCGACCGGAAGAGCCACGCTGCTGTGTGATGGAAATTGATTCACAGTGTGAGGCTGACCTTTTCCGTGTTAAGGGAGATTGTGGTAGTGGGTGTCTTGAAGATGTATTGCTACTGTTGAACTAGACTGATTTTTTTCCCCCGACTCTTGGCTGCATCAACCCTTCAAAACTCAAGCACAGATAGTATTGACCCTAACATTTTCCCCTCTGTCTAGGAGCTGACTTCTTAGAGCGCAAGGTTCATTATTAGAGACGGGAGGTCACAGGGTCTGCCAGCTGATGAAAACACAGGCTGCCTTGTCGTATCCCATAGAAGTCAAGAGAAATAAATCCAAATGGACTTTCGATGGGAGGAGCCCTGTTGTGTGTGAGCAGCTAGTGACTGGTACATTGATCTGAGGCCAAAAGGGCACAGACTCCCTTCCCCCACCTGGTTTGACTCTTGCTGTTCTTATCTGGGTCATGGCATCATGGTTTTCCATACCAGGTAAGAGGCTCTCAAACTGGTTTCTATTAGCCTGTGGCAATCTCAGGGAATCTTTACATACACACGGGTAACAGCACTTGTCTGTGTTCTGGACATACTGTAGTTTTCCATCTGCTAAATCTTCATTTTTCTCTCTCTCTTTTTTTCTTCAGCCTCAACATTTTATAGACATTGAGGTTCTTTAAAAAAAAATTAATCTGGAAATTTAATCATAAAAATTTAAGACTTTTTAAGTAGGTTAAGATGTGTACTGTTTGGGTCCCAGCATTCAGGAGGCAGAGGCAGAAAGACTGTAAGTTCAAGGTCAGTGTGGACTTCGTAGTGAGAACTTGTCTCAGAACAAACAACAAACAACAACAGTGAAACCAGTCCACGAAAGCGGTGTGTTTGCTAGATGAAGATTTGAGACAGAGCCATTGTAACTATTTCTGTGTATCTAACTCACAGACAGAGCCATTGTAACTATTTCTGTGTATCTAACTCACAGACAGAGCCATTGTAACTATTTCTGTGTATCTAACTCACAGACAGAGGCATTGTAACTATTTCTGTGTATCTAACTCACAGACAGAGGCATTGTAACTATTTCTGTGTATCTAAGTCCCAGACAGAGGCATTGTAACTATTTCTGTGTATCTAAGTCCCAGACTGAGCCATTGTAACTATTTCTGTGTATCTAACTCACAGACAGAGGCATTGTAACTGTTTCTGTGTATCTAACTCACTGTAAGTCACTTCAAGCCTGTTTGGTTTCAGTGTCTGTGATAACACCATACACAGAAATTAGCCGAGAGAATGACAATTTTATTATGAAAGTGCTTTCCTCGGGTGCCTCAAGAAGCATCAAGATTGCATCAAGAAGCATTGTTTGCATGCATGAAATTGTCAAAGATAGGTAAAAGATATTCTTTTTAATTACTTTCCTTGCATCTGTAGTGCACGCCATTAATCACAGTCACTCATGGCTTAAACTTCCAGACATGCATGGACGGGAATTACTGGGTTCTTCTGAAGATATTTGTTTTTAATCACACTCATTTTTTTTTTCCATGTCGAAAATCCTTTCTGTAGCTTCTAAGTAAGATTAAAAGATTGGATAGAAACCCAGATATCAACTTGGATGGAATTTTGAGAGCCTTTTCTGTTCTAAGAAAAACACCCTCACTCATTCCCTAAAAAGGAGGTGGGGGGAGGAGAGGAAAGAGGAAGAGGAGCATGAGGAGGAGGAGGAGAGAGAGAGAGAGAGGATATTGCAGCAAAACAAGCAACAGCAGACCTTCTCACCCATGGGGACTCATTCAAGACTTGCTCATCTGGGAGCTTCCTCCACTTCTTGCTCTTACATTGACTTCAGCACAGGAGCTCTTGGGTTATTAAACAGGACATGCTATCTTTGATAGTGGACAGGTGGATGGACAGGATGACTTTGTGGTCCATCCTCTTGGGCACGTTTTTTATTTATCTCATGTTGTAAAAAGGAGCCTGTGTGCATGTGTTCATAGCTTAGCATGTACACACTGCTTGCCGTGTTAGCCATCCAGCCCACCTAGTGCCGAAAGGAATACGGTGTTGACATGGGCAGACACTAACCAGGTACAGCATTGGAGAAGAGCCTGGACACAGATGTCCAGACAATGAGGAAAGAGGGAGCACATGGGGTGATGATGAGAGAGGCACAGACATTGAAAGTCTCAGAGATGTGTCTGACCACCCAACCAGAGAGGCAAGGCTACTCCAGTTCTTAATGATCCGCTGCCTCTGTTCTTCTCTAGGAAGCTTTCTTGCTGGAGAGGAGATGGAAGGCAGTTTTCTTGAAACGTCTTCACTCTTGCCTTCCAGATCAGTGTCTCTGCTCACTGGCATTTGTGGTGCCAGGCAGCGGGCAGCATGCTGGTTACATCTTTATTTGGTGCAGACTGAAAGCCACTAACCTTAAAGCATCTATTTGGGTTTTTTGTTTTTGTTTTTGTTTTTGTTTTTGTTTTTGTTTTTGTTTTGTATGGGTGTTAGTTTTGATTTTGTTTTCCTGCCTCCAGGATGCTTGAGTTCCAGTCTTGGATTCCTTCATTGATGAACAGTGCTGTGGAAGTGAAGGTAGAATAAACCCTTTCCTCCCCAAGTTGATTTTTGATCACAGTGTTTCATCACAGCAATAGAAACCTTAACTAAGACACCGTTGAACTGGTGTCTGCTTCCAGAAAAGGCCTGAGTCTCTTCTGGAACAAAATACTGTAAAGAAATGAGAGAACAGATAGATTCAGCTCTTCCTTTTAGAGCCTAAGATAGAGGTCACTTTTTATCACAAACTTGATACAGTGCTGATAAACATCCCTTCCTGGAGTTCCTCTTGTTAAGAATTCACAGCGCTCTGTAAAGCCTACAATCAAGTGCCATATTTGAGCTGTCAAACTTGAAACAGAAACAAGTAGTGATGATTGCAAGGTGTTTTTTAAAAAACTGTAATTCAGAAATACAAGTAGAGCTGTTCTTTCTAAACCAGGACATGGACAAGTGAGTGTTGCTGCCTCCTGGTCATTGCTCTGTAGCTGCCAAGTTCAGAACATGGTTCATGCAGAGACACAGAGAAAGTGGGGCTGAAATGACACAAGGAAGAAGCAGGGGTCACGCCTAAACCACAGGGGTCCAGAGCCAGCAGACATATACAGAGGCAGGAACTCCTAGCTCACCTTCTACAGTAAGCTCTGTTTTCTCTGAATGCTCATCCACCCTGCACTTAAGGTAGCTATTTCGTGGTGTCCTCCCTTTGTCCTAGGGGAGGAAAGAAAAGAGAGAGCAAATAAGATCCGGTCTAATTAAATGCAGTAAGGGATATTGGTGGCTTAGCCCTTTGTCCCATTAGCTCACAAGCATAAACCAAAGTCATAAACATCCAGTGAGTTTTCTGCCATTTATCTTAATACTTTTAAAATGTGCTAAGAAGAAAAATTGATGATGTGTCTCTATAGCATTCTAGTTATGAGGGTTCTATTCATCAACGACTAATTTATTTCTATAATGGAGTACCAGGTTACAAAAGGGCACTTTCCATAATAAATGTGAGAAATTAATGCAGGACTCTCTAATTATGGAAAAATGTAGTTGAGAATATAAATGCTTACTGAAAATCTTTATGTACTCACACTGCACTAAGCAATATAAGGTGGAGAAATAGCTTAAGTGTTTTAGGAAAATAAAATTAATCACATGAATTTGAATTTTTAACCATAAACAAAAGCCTCCCAAAGCTCAATTTATTACCCTCTTATTAAAATTCTAAATTTCAACACTAAAAGCCTGTAATTGCCTTCACCAAAATCAGCATAATGAAATTTAGGGTTAAGTAAGATACAGCTATGATGCAAACGATACTACACCTGACTGAAGGTTTACCTTAAGGAACATATCAAATAAAACCTGGTCATTTAAAGCTCAACATCTGTAATATCAATAAATCCCAGTTTCAACCTCACTGGTGATTTACAAAAGTGGGTACACCAATCTGGCATCTAATTACTAAAAGTAATTTAGAGAAATAAAATTTATAAGTGATTTTGGAATAACCCATAATATTCTCCATGGTTACGTTACTTCAACAGTCTCACTAAACTTCTCTGGCTTTTATGTTATATGATTGCAATGTTCAATCTTGGTGGTCAGCTTGGCTATATCTAGAATTAACTAAACGCCAAGCAGCTGGCTACTCCTGTGAGGGATGTTTTTCTTAATTCAATCATTTGAAGTGAGAAGAGCCACCTTTAATCCAGGTCTTTTGGGGTAGGAATATCTATCATTAACCTGGGCCTCACTTCTGGTGAGGCCCATCTAAAGGACATGGAACTGTTGTAACCTGCTTAAATTCTACATCCCTACTGTTGACGCCTACTTTATTTCTTAGCATAACTATGGCTCTTCTGTTAACACCTGCTGTAGCCTTTAGCATATCAGAAGCCATTTTGTCTCCAAGTTTCCACTTTGATTATGTCTCTATGCTTTCATTTCTCAAAGTTTATATACTTTGTTACCTGGACACTCTATGAAGTCCTCCAACTGCAGAACCAATCAAATTAGAGGTCAGTTAGAAATGCTTTGCCTAGCTAGTCAAAATGATGTAATGTTGCTTTCTACCTGGATACTTGGTTGCATTTTTGTTACATGGTTGTTACCTAGTTTCAGTTTGTTTCCTACACCTGGTTATTGGTTTTGTTACCTGATTGCTACTTGGTTACATTTGTTTGTTTCTTTTGTTTTTGTTTTGGTATTACAAAAAAAAAAAAAAAAAAAAAACTGCTTTAGGAGCACACCCAATATCATAATCTGGCTTCCTAATCCAAATTATGGCTCTGACTGGTCAATTTCTGTTGATTTGAGTCTGGTGTCTGAGTGTTCAGTGAGCAACTATATTATAATAATTTATAAACTAAGAGAGTATGAAGAGTGGGGATCATGGGAGGATTTGGAGGGAGTAAAGCAAAGGATAAAGGGATGAAATTGTGGGCTTTGAGGAATCATTGAGTGTAGATGTCAACAGTAACTATTCATGTACATGTGATTTTTATGGCTTTGAGGTTGCATCATTCAATGGATATAATTCACAACTCCCAGTTTCCAAAATTCCGTATTATTTAACAATTAAAGTTTAAAAATTTATATGAATGCCTATTAATTTGAGTGGGCTGGCTTGTTTACTTATCTTAAAGAGTTACTTCTCCTAAATTAAATCATAAGATAGCATTTGAAGTGCTGTTCTGGTTTAGGGAGGAGGGAGACGTGCTGATAAGCACCTGCCAGTGGCATAATGTCCTTGAAATGCTTGACGGGAGGGCACTGCTGTCCTCACCCTGTCATCTTCATAGAGGTTTCCACGAGCTGTACAAAAGCTGAGAAATGTAGACCCAGTCCCTTCACTTCCCGGTTCACCTTAAATTTTCCATTTTGTGCTGGGAGAGGTGGGAGCCTCAGGGGTTCAGAAGGCCTCCTGAGAAAAAAGGGCCTGCCTGTCCCCTTAAACGTGTCTAATATAGGACACATGGAGGGAGCAAAACAAGACGCTACAGGATATGTGTTCATAAAGCAAGTCTCTGAAGGCCACGGTCACCTGAGGTCTCCTCAGGGACACAGAGAGGACTCCTGCTGAAGGGACCCATGCTGAGGATCAGTACAAAGAACAATAATGTAATTAGTCAGAAGTAATAAACATGCCTTTCCTGCCATAGCATAAGCAACAGTTCCACTTGGCAGTGCAGCCATTAAAACACAGATATTAAATTGTATCAAATATTATGCCATCTGTAGTTCAAAATAGATCCAGATGTTTACCTCTCCATTAAAATAACAGAAAAAAAATTTGGGGTGCTGCACAAAACTCTTGCTTCTATAGTTGGTTCGAGTGAGCAGAAATGGACCCAGAAGGAATTTAACTTCATTGCAGAGAGTTCTATCCCATCATAGGATTTCTTAGAGAAACATTTATTTATTTGTATTTTTTTAAATGTTGTTACCTTCTTAAAGCATTTATTAAGTGCACATTGAATTATAACTATCTCGGCTTGTATTACTGTATAATGATGTCATAATTAAGGCAACCTAAAGTTGCCTTTTTGTTTTGAATGCGTATTTCTAGCTCAAAAGACCTCCTAGGGCTTGCTTCCCACTTACAGTGTTTTTCTCTGGTTTTATTGCTCTTAGATATTGCTATTTAACTCAGACCGTCAGCTACAAAACATATAATTTGGGGGAGAGCTAGAGAACATTAGAGTTAAGGAAGTATAAGAAGAGAAGTAAACACTGGCCCGTGAGAAGCTCCCTTACTATGAGGGCTGGGGTTAACAGTAGATTCTTGAGAGAATTATGGAATCACCTAGGAGGTAGCCTCAAGGCATATCTGGTGGTAGTAGCTGAATAGGTATGGCCCCCATCTACTCATGTGTTTGAATGCTTGTCCACCTAGGGAGTGGAAGTAGTAGGAAGTGTGGCTGCTTGGAATCAAATTGGCCTTGCTGGAGAAAGTGTGTCACTGAAGGAAGGGACTTCGAGATATCCTAGGTTCAAGCTACACATCATGGCACACAGTCTCCTTCTCTTGCCTGTGGATCATGATGTAGAACTCTCAGCTCCTTCTCCAGCACGGTGTCTGCCTGCATGTTGCCATACTTCCAGCATGATGATAATGGACTAAACCTCTGAAACTGTTTTGCATTATAAGAGTTGCTGTGGTCATGGTGTCTCTTCACAATACTAAATCTCTGCCTAAGACAGGGGGATTGTCTTGATTGTATTATCTTGATTATATATATTTTGATTGATATGGGAATATGCATCTGAATTACAGGTGAGAAGATCTAGGCAGGGATGTTGAACTGCATAAAGTGGAGAAAGCAAGCTGAGCACAAGCAAGCATGCATTCATCGCACTCTACGTCTAAACTGCAGATGCAGTGCAAAGCTCCCTCACGCTCCTGTGGCTCTGAATTCCTAGCATGATGGATCGCACCTTGAACTGTGAACTAAAATAAGCACACACACAAACACACACACACACACACACACGGAGGTTTCGTCCAGGCATTTTATCATAACACTAGGAAAAGACACTAAGACACCATAGTTTATATTCTGGAGTTGCTGTAGCCCTTTAAACCAACAGCAATTGCCCAGGTTGCGCCTCCAGAACCCACACATTCCTACACACCTGCAGCATCTTCACTGGGGCTACTTCAGCTTTCAAAAGGGTACCCTACGCATAGGCTGGCCCGACGTCAAACATGTTTCATCATCCATCTTCATTTTGAAGTGCTTTGGTTTCAAACAGACTTCAGTCTTTATCACAAGGTGTTTTCTGTGATGATTAAAATTAAGTGTGAATACATTCTGTTCTGTGGAGCATTTTAGGGCATTAAAAAAAAAAGCTACTGTATGATAATGCAGCTAACCCAGGGAGGAGGTGTGGGAGTCACACTGAAGCGTTTTGTTGAGCAGTTTCTGTGTTCTGTCCTCCTCACTTCTCATCACAATACCCTCTGTCAATCGGCAAGTTTGAAAAGGTTTTGGTTTTCTTTACTACGTCTATGCTGACAAGTTACCATCTAACCTGAAAGAGTCCCATTTTTCTTTGCTCTCTGGGTGCTTCTCTAGAAACACGCCCGTTCTGAGGAGGTGTTTTGACGGTTTCATCAAATGGGAGAGAATTCTATAAATATGGGCATATTTTTAGTATGCCCATCTTGTCATATACCTGTTACTGAGTTCTTCGAATGGAGCAAGGCCCTTTGCCTCTGACACTTGTATCCTTTGTGACTATGGCTTTCACTAGCTCTTCATCCACAAAACCATCCCAAAACTTTAAGCTTCCAAGGCCCCTTTTGGCTGGATTGGCAGGGCAGAGTGTCCCTGAGGCATCTCGCATGGGCCTGGACCCATTACCTTCCCCAACAGGTCTCCAGTGACACCCCAACTCCCTGTCTTACATTAACATTTTAGATACACCCAGTGTTTCCCAGTTTTGTGACTGACTGTGCCATAGCTAGGCAAACCACTCGTCCGATCTGCTCATCTGTAATAAGGGAATACGATTCTTGTGGGTCATTGTAGAGCCTGATCCTATTGCCTTACACAGAAGAAGGCAATATATGATGTCTGTTACTGTACTTGTTAGCTTTAAACTTCTCTGGCTGCCCCGCTTAACAAAGTGAGGGCCAAGTGACATTGGTTACAACAAATGTCAGGGGCCTTTATAACCGTGTATTGTAGGCTTCTCGACAAACATGGCTTTGGGTTGGAACAGCCAGGCTGACCCTGGGGGCTGCCTCTTGTTCTCTTGCAGCTTTCTTACTGTCTTCAAGAGTGAGTCTCCAGAGCAGTGGTCAGCTGCCTGCTGACCATGGAGGTAATCCAGTGTTCACAGTGCGGATGGGGATGGGTCTCAAATGTCCTTTCTGACACTTACTGGCTGTGTAACTGTCACAATAAAAAAGAGGCATGTCCATTTTCTTATTTATAAAATGGGTGTGGGTTGTTTCTGCTACTAGGAATGATGCAAAGGCTGAGCCAGATTAGTGAGTCAGACACAACACATACGTAGCAGTTTCTTCATCACATGATGGTCACATGATCCAAAGCCATGTGGATATGTGTTCTCCTTTCATTCTCAGCAACTCTACTTACCCCCCACGGATCAAGACAACCCTGATCATAAGCCTTTTATATTTTAAATAGTAAGATGTTCCTATATGTTGAGTCTTCCTAAATTAGAATTCTCTTCTTTCTCATTTCCAACTTGACAACCATCCATTTTGTAGCACACATCTTGGTAATAGAAGCAGCTCATAGGTAGACTGACTCTACCAACACTATTAATAAAGAGCTACCAGGAGCTTCACGCACTTCGTTATCCATCATTTGTCCTGCACTGTTGTTGAACATTAAACCTTTGAAGTAGCCTCATTTTTTGCTGATAGGCAAATAGCGCACAGGGATAAACCGTTCAGATTTACAAAGCTAGTGAGTGGTTGAATATGGGCACATTTGATCCCAGTTTGAGATACCATAGGGTGTACTTCTTCCCAAATCCTTTGTGCTTTTAGCTACATGTTAAGTACTTTACAGGTGTAACTTCCATTCATATGGCAGTGACTGGGACAGGACAGGCCTGTTTTGGTTTGATGCTAATGCTTTGTGGTCATTGTCACAGACAAATGACTTGCAACTCAGCATGAACAGGTCCTCTGCTTCACCACTGGACTATTATAAATGCCCAAACTGGGCCAAATTAAGGTCTCTTTTCACAAAAAAAAATCCATCCACAGGATCCTACAAAGAAAACAAGAGAGTCTTTTAAAAAGTCCAGTGACAGTCTCAAGTATACATTCTATGTAGGCTGAGGGCCATTCTGTCAATCAAATGTCCTAGGTAAGTCAAAAGTATTCTTGCAAGAATGGGATATTAGACACCAGCTTTCAAACAAATTGTATGTGGTTCCCAACACACAAATCAAGCATATTTTTATCTGTGACAGTTCAGCAGTCAGGGGATGTGTCTGGAGGTCTCTATTGGGCAGATCAATCCCCTATTCTGTAAACAATCAGTAGAGCAGAGCAGGACAACTTGAATAGTATTTACCAGTGAGTCAACTGTGTTAGTCTGTGGACTGAAACACTGTATTATGTTCTATTTCCATATTTTAGTCTACCTACACCAGAGTCCATGAAAGAACACATATAAGCAAAAACCATGTGAATTTTTTGTTTTCTCTGAATGGTGTAGATGAATTTTAATTCAAAACATGGTTGTTTTGGCAAGAGATCGCATCCAAAGAACTTCTTGGTCTGTGTGATCCAGCTGGAATGCAAATATGCCTTTAATCCAGGAGACAGAGGCAAGCAGATCTGAGTTCAAGACCAGCCTGGTATAGAGCAAGTGTAAGATAAAGAAAAGCTTAGATCCAGGCATCATGGTGCATGCCTTTAATCCCAAACAATGAAGGGAAAGTTTGTTTGTAGAAGGAGGCACCCATGTTTGAAAGTGATGTCTAAATGAGTGGCAGAAACAGTGATGAATCAGAGAACGACTTGACAGAAGAGTATACCCCCAACTCTCATGAGTGGAGAGAGGAAAGGGGGCAATTTTAACAGGACATATACACAGAGACAGGTTGAAAACAAACATAGGTGAAGACAGAACAAGCCAGAGAATGAGAAGGATCCAGGAGATTAGAGCAGGTTGCTTGAGTTAGTTCAGAGGCTGAGAAAAAAGCCAGATGGAATAAGTCAGCTGGGAAAGGAGTTTGAGCAAGAACAGCTCAATTAAACCAGCCAGCCCAGAGCTCAGTAAGAACAAGAAGGGGTGAGCTTTTTCAGCAGTAAGTGTCAGAGGCTGAAAACATTCTAGGCATAGGTTAGATTGTACAGAGGCTAGGAGCTTCCAGGACTAGGACTACATTAGCAGAAAAAGGCAATAAGCCTCCCAGACAACAACTGAAACAGTGGAATAAAAGTTCCATTTACAGAATGGTTTAGGTCAAGTTCATTTATGAAGTGTTCTTTTCCATGGCGTTAACCCTGGCAACCTTCCTGCAGTTTGAGAGATTGAAAAACTGTAGATTCAGGGAGTGAGAATTATAAACAGAGAGGTGGGAAAATAGAAGTCACTGGATGCTGTGTAAAAGAACTGGCTTTTAGAATTGATTCTTAATGACCACAGCCCCCTTCTTTATTCCTTGGTAAAGCCAAAAAGCATTCTTCAATCCAAGTACCAGAAGCTTTCCCCCACAACTTTTCCCCCCTTAATCTTCTGTGAGGATAAACTTCAGCTGGCCGGGAAACGTGAGCTCTAGCCATTACTTCCCCAGTCTCATTGGCCCAGGGGAGCCATCTCCACCCATCACTGTGGCTGGAGCTTTCGAGAACATCTGCTGAGTCTGCTGAGACACAGGCATAGAAGCAGAGATTGCCGAACACGAAACACTTGTGTCTCACATATCTGATGGCTGAGCCAGCACAAAAGTGATTCTTTTTGTCATTACACCTTGATTCTATTCTAGTTTATGTTGTATGCGTGTGTGTGAGTGTGTGTGTGTGAGAGAGAGAGAGAGAGGGCAAATCTGACAACCAACTATAAGAGTCTGTTCTCTGCCACGATCCTGTGAGTCCCAGGAATTGAACTGAGGTCATCAGGTTTAGCAACAGGCACCTTTACCACTGAGCCATCTCACTGGCCCAAATAGTGAATCACCTCAGTAAATATATGTTTCATTTACTTAAGGATTACATTTTATTTCTGTGTGCTGGCCACATAGTTTGTGGTCCAGATGATGGTCTTATTATCACAATTCACCAATACTAGTGGCAGCACTGATGTGGAATTCTGAATAAAGTTTTATTATCCACCCATCGTTAGCTGGCTATTCATTTCTTAGATAAACAGTCTTCTCAAGATGCGCATTCCGGATTTCTCAGTCAGAAAGGAAGTTGGTGACACTATGAAGGAATCCAGCAGGTGGAATTAAAATCACAGACCTTAAAACAAAAAGATTGTTCTAGATTATCCACATGTAGTCAGTCTAATCCTGTCTTTCTTTAAAGCTGAGGCATTTCCCTGGATGGAGACAGAGAGATCAGCAGAAGGTGAAGAATAAAAGGAGGAAGAAGGGAGCTGGAGAAATGGCTCAAAGGTTAAGAGCACTGTCTGTTCTTCCAGAGGCCCTGAGTTCAATTCCCAGCAACCACATGGTGGCTCAAAACCATCCATACTGGAATCTGATGCCTTCTTCTAGCATGCAGGTATACATGCAGATAAAGCATTCTTATATAAAGTAAATAATAAATAAATATCTTATTAAAAAAAGAAAGTGGGAAGGAAAAAGGGGTTGAAGCATAAAGGAGACAAGAACCCCAGTAGTCCTGGCTGGCTCCACCTGTGATTCAAGAAGACACAAGGTTACAGGTTCCCAGCCTGGAGCTGAGAACAACACCCCATGACATCCAGCAAAACTGAGGCCTTCAGTCTACTGCATGGAGCAGCTGGGGCCCATTTGGTCTCCAGACTCTCTTGGAGAGCTCAGCCCGAAGCTGGATTTCAGCCTTAAGAGACCCAAGGCAGAGGCAAGCAGACTGCTCACCTGCAGAAGAGAAGTATGAACTATAGTGATGATGCTTTAAACTGCCTTGGAAGCAGTAGTTCCAATAATTCTAAACATCTCCATTTCCAAAGCAGAAGTTCCCTAACCCCCAATGGGCATTTAGCTTATTTTCCATTCTCTCCCCTTTTGGTTTTCTTACAAAACTTGCTGTGGACATAATTACTTGCTTTCCCTCTTTTCTTTACAGGGGTGTACAAATGAGCCCCCAAAGTCCATACCTGTCTAAAACAGAAACCCATACTTCCTGTAAGGAAGGACTACCCTAAGCCTCTAGGGGGGTAATGTTCCGTCATCCGCACACTACTAAAATACAGGCGAGTCACTACCTGAGAGAAATGCCTGTTCTTTTAATGGGAAGCCAGTCAGTTTTTAAAAAATAAAGTTTAAAATTCTATCTAGGGGAAGTAGCTCCCAGATCAGGCCTAGCTTATGGTAAAGAAATCCACTTTTAGAAATGACCCAGTTTTTGAAGTTGAAAGCCATCAAATGCCTTGAGGGGAGAAAAAAAAAATCTCAGAAGTGGAGACAGGATCATTTTATAAAATCTTGTGAAGGAAGTCAGCAAATTCAGTCAAAAGTACCAACCCATAGTTACAGTAGAGTTTATGGCTGTTATGGCTTATTTCCCTCCACTACAGGGAACCACTTTCAACGAGCATGATGACAAAATAATATTATTTTGATGTCTCTCAACCATAGTTCCTAAGTGCAATTTAAAGGAGCTGATCTGGCAATAATATAAATTGTGCAAGTGGGTCTGTGTGGATGGTAGGGATTGAGCTTGGGGCTACAAACAAGCCAAGCACGCTCTCTACCACTGAGCTATACTCCAGCCCTGAAGTGACCCAGTTTGGCTCGTGACAACATCAACTGTCTTCCCTGGAAGCAGTTAGAGCAGCAATGAACACAGACTGGCTTCCATGACAGGGAAAGATGAACAAGACAGGTGGGAACAGCCTGAAGCTGGCCTGGGCTTGTATTACCCTTAGGCTGGTCTTGGTGTCCTCGTGAGTGGTCATCCATAGGGATGGATGCCATAGGGACAGATGCCAAAGGGATGGAGACGATAGGCCATCCTTGGGCTCTGACCCATGCTCACGCTGAGGTTGTATGTTGTTGTTAGACAAGGGTAGTTCAGACATGGGTTGGCGCATCCTGCATTTCTGTAATATAGTCAGAGGCGGTTTTGATGTGTGTGTTGTGTGTGTGTGTGTGTGTGTGTTCTGTTTTCCAAAATAATTCTATTGTTTTATTTCAATCTCTATTTTTCTGAAACAGTAAAGAAGCAAATTCATCTCATAGCTTTTAATGGACCCGAATTAATATCTGCATTTCATTTCTGGCTCTGCCAATGTACCAGGAAGGAAAAACTGATCAGCTCGCATGTTTTAAGGTCTTCTACCTACATCTGTGTCTACCGCAAATGATATGGCATTTGAGCACACGAATTTCCAAACCACACCCTGCCTCCAGCCAGCTCCCTTGACATTACTGAGCTTCTCCATATTTAAGATCCTTTACTTTAACTGTATCATGAATACCCTGTTGTGATAGAATAATCATTACCTGATGGAAACGTCACCCAGTGCCTTGAACACAGTGAGCAACTACAAATTAGAGCTAGTAGTCGTAGTAGCATTACAACTATTAAAGAGTAACAGCCAATGCCTTTCCTCCTTGGCTGGCTGAAGGCAAGATGGGCCATCAGCAGCTGTCGCGGAGTAACCCGCGGAAGTTGGGCCAGGGTCTCCTGCCACATCTGCTCTAAGCGCCAGGGTCTGATCTGGCGCTGAACATGTGCTTGTTACTATTTCTGTGAGTACGAGAAGAGCAGAGGCTTCATTAAGTTGGACCAAGTGACCTTAAATGGATTATTCAAGACTGTCTACCCAGTGAAAATGATAAATGCTACTCTTTTTACATAAAAAATAAAAAGGTGGAGGAGGCCGGGCCTACTTGGCTCCGGGTAGCGGGACCCCATTCTGGGGCGCTACTCCCAGGCGGGTCATGAATGGACCAGCGGACGGCGAAGTCCACCTGCCTCCCCCTCCCAAGTGCTGGGGTTGAAGGCTCACACACCATACCTGGCAATCCTTTTTTTATGTGTTTTGTTTTCCAGACAGGGCTTCCCTGTGTGGCCTTAGCTGTCCTGGATTCACTTTGTAGACGAGGTGATCTGCCTGCCTCTGCCTCCCTAAGTGCTGGGATTAAGGGCATGTGCCTCCATGCCTGGCTAAGCCTGGCAGTTCTTAAGTAGTTACTTACCCACTGTTTTCCAGGCATTGTGCTTGGTACAGGCTGGCAAAATGAATGAAGCCTCTGACCTTTTGTCATTTGTATCCCTGTTATGTGCAATACATGAAAAAATGAACAGAAAGGTCTAGTACCCCATGCCTGTAATCCAGCCACTCAGGAGGCAGAGGCATGCAGACCCAGTCTACAAAACAAACAGAGGAGCCTGGTTCCTAGAGCCTACAAAGTAGAATAACAACCCCTGAAAGTCGTCATCCGCACAAACACACTAATAGTAATCATAATAAAATCACTTTAAAAATTTTAAAGATCTGGGCAGTAGTGGTACACACCTTTAATTCCAGGACTTGAAAGGCAGAGACAGGTGGATCTCTATGAGTTCAAGGCCAGCCTAGTCTACAGAGTAAGTTCCAGGACAGCCTGGTCTTCAAAGTAAGTTTCAGAACTACACAGAGACACCCTATCTCAGGGGGAAAAAAAATCAAAAGAAACAAACTAGAATTTTAAGTGATGGTAAGAGCTTGATGAAAATTAAAATCAGCTTAAATGGTAGTAATTATAGTATAATGGGAGTTGATAAGTTTCCTTTGCAGAGAGTCAAAAAGTGTGTTTGGTTTATAAATACTGTCTTTGAATTAAACCGCACAGCTCATGTGAAAGCAGCCATAGCCAGCATATGAATAAGCAGAATGGCTGCGTTTTATTAGAACTTTATTTGTGAACATTAAATTTTGAATTTTATATAGTTTCATAAACAAAAATAAAAAATAAAATAAAAAGGTGAAGACCTTCCAAAAACAGAGAGGAGAGAGTAACAACCAATAACACAGGCAAAATATCAGGCCTGTCTGATCCCAAGTTTCTCTCAGGTTACAACCTTAGGGCTAAGTGCCTAGCAGAGGAAATTCCTTAAGCAATCAATTTCAGGAAGTCCGCGTCAGCAGCCGTGTACATCTTAGGTGTGAAGCTCTGTATTCCCCACATGCCTAGCCTGCTCCTTCATTCATGAATTCACACAGCTCTGCTTTTTAGGAAAAAAAAGACAGACACACTGGCAGTGTGGGAAGGAGGCTATGGGTACAGGACGAAGCTGACACAGGGCAAACCAACCATACTTGTCTTTGTCATCACCACTGAGAGTGCTTCTAAATCTCAGGGGCCATTTTGTACTTTCAGCTTACAAACCGGGTTTCTGTCACTTACAATGTCCAGTAATGTCAATCTGGATCTTGATGCTTACCCTAGGAGGAAGCTTTCTAATAGCCAAGAGAAGACCCAATTTAGAGGGTGTCAGTCCCCACCATTACCTGGTGAAAGGAACAGAGAACCATACTCTCAGAGGGCCAAGCAGTTCATAACCCATGGGAACTAGATTTTTCAGTTAAACTAAATTTGTCAAAACGTAAAAAAGAGAAGTATGCAAAATGTGACCACTCTGTTCTCATCATATTTTTTTTAGTGTTCTCACTTAAAAAATTGCTTCTGAAAAGATCATGTCTTTAACCCCATTTCAGGACAAGAAGCTAGACACAGCATTGACTGTGGTTAGAGAAACTGAGTAACAGTATATGTATTTGGACACTGGCATTCTGTGTGGTTGATATATAGTCAATGAAATATCCTGAATTCCTGTGGTGTGTGGGTGAGAGAGAGAGGGAGGGGGGAGAGGAGAGAGAGAAAGAGAGAGAGAGAGAGAGAGAGAGAGAGAGAAGAGAGAGGAGGGGGGTTTCTCCTTTGGACTCCTGGTGCTAGAATTACAGGCTTATATAGCAATGCAGCTTAGTGTGTTCTCAATAAATGTTTCTGTCCTGGCTTATGCCCCACCCTACAACAAATTCTTGATCATTCATCAATTATATTAGACAAAGACTAAAGAACCACCACTGTTGGGGGGTTGGTCTGATGCTTGTATTTTGACGCTAAGTTTTACTGGCCCTCAAGATCTGTTCACTACCCAGATACACCTGTCCTTGTTGTGTAAACCTGCCTAAGACATTATTTCTAATTGGCTTATTAAAAAGCCTAAAACCTGGGAAGGGCAGAATGGGGTAGGTGTGGCTGAGGTTCCGGCTTTGGGAACAGGAGAATCATGGGAAACAGACAGATGGACAGAAAGAGAGAGGAAGAAGGATGTCACAGTGGGTTAGCATGGCAACCACATAGGCCAGGAGGAAGGACTCCAAGGATGGCATGGATGGAGAAACACCAAGATAAAAAAATATAAGCAAGTATCTATGAGGTTATGGATAGACAGTAGCCCAGATAGGAATGGTTAAGGCAGATGGCTTTGGAAGGGGCTGAGAGATGGATGGGGAGGTTATTTAGACAGCGTAGGTAGGAGTATCTGCCCAGCCCAAGGTAAATAAGGCAATTATGAAATCTAACAGGTGTCTGTGTCTTATTAATTGTGATATCTGGTTAAATAATATCACCTAAATAATTATAGGACAAATAATAATAAACATTATTTAGTCCAACACCAATTTTATTTACAACACACCACCTCCTTTCTTTTCATTTCTATAGTTTCTGAGCTTTGTTTAAGGTTATCTCCTGACAAGATATAGTGGTACACTCTTGTAATCTTAGTATATCTAGGAATCTGAGGCAGGAGGATTGTGCATTCCATCTCAGCCCAGGCTACATACTAAGGCCTCTTCTCAAAGACAAACAAATACACACACACACACACATACACACACACACACACACACACACACACATGAGAAAATCAAATAGGTGGCTTACCAAACATTAAACAGATCTATAGACTATTATGAAAGAAAACTATTGCTACTGGACTTAAATAAAATTGTTAAAATTTATTTTTGTAGATTTCCTTGCATCTTATTAAAAAGTTATCTATTTGTGTTAGCGATATATACATATAAGGGCCAAGCTTATTCTGGCAGGACTTCATTGAATTACAAATGGAATTAAATTGGTAAAATGTGATGCGACAGCATGATCATTTGGGGTTAATTAATGCCATTTCAGGACAGTCATAACTTTTAAGAAATATTTCCATGAAACTTGAATGTCTTTTTTTACCTCTCCTAAAATATTGTGCTAATGGAAATTTCTTTCTACTCTCATGGTCCTGATAGTTCTTCAAAGAGCATTTCAGCCCAGAAGAGAGAATGAAATGGCTTCCATCCAAGAGAGATGTTATTCTAGTTAAAATTAGCATTAAAATTCCAATTTAGTTGGAGCACACTAACAGACAGGTGCAGCCAAGGCTTTGGGTCAATGTCTTGCAGAGAGACGGTCTTGTGCTAGTCAGCTAAGAAATGAGATTGAAAGGGCAAATGAGCTAATGGGTCCCAGTGTGTGGTGGGCGTGTGCCTAGAGCTCGTGGTGCAGAATAGGTCCTGCAGAGGTTGCCTGGAGTGACGTCTAAGCCTTGAGAAAATGATGCTCATTTACCCTCTGAAAATGATGTCTATTCATAGCACTTATTGAACAAAATATTGTGAAGGACACTTGAGAGGGTTTTGAAAGAAATAGATCTCTGGTTCCAAGGAGGCACAGAAAAGTAAATCAAGCGGAGAGCAGATTGGCAAAGGACTGTCTCAGGTCCCCCAGGGTAAAGCAGGTCCTCTGCACTCAGGAGTGTAGAGGACCCTAGGAAGGAAGAAGAAACTGAGCAGATAATTCAGAGCCTGGGAGCTCTGGAGGGCTAGAGAAGGACTGTTACAAGCTAAGTGTGCTGCGCATGCCTTTGATCTCAGCACTCGGAAAACAGAGGCAGGTGTATCTCTGTGAACTCAAGAACAGCATGGTCTACACAATGAATTCCAGGTAAGCTAGGGCTTCATGGTTAGACCCAAGAGAAGAGAAAAAGAGAGGGGAGGAAAGGAGAGAATCAGAAGTGGGAGTGTGCACTGTGCTGGGAAGCAGCAGCCTGAGCATCTGGCTGCTCTGGAAGGGCTACCTGAGACTAGTGCCAATACCATTTTCTCAAAACACTCAGCAGAATTTTCTGTATCTTTACTGTGAGGTGGTTGTGATGACATTTGAGTGAGTTTGCCAAAGACTCATAGAAATCCAAACACAAAATGGGTGCTATTGTGTAAATGAGTTATATACCTCAATGAAATAGATTTTCAAAGGATGAATAAAATTCTTGATGAAAGAAACTAAATCAACACAAGACTAATTTACTCCAAGTGTTTTTTTACTCTGTTCTTCCAATTGTTGGTATTGTTGAATTTGAAATCTCGTGGGGAGCCACTGAAGCACGATGTTACTCTTTTGAAATAAAGACATAAAAAAGTAGACTTCTGGAATTGGATGCAATTTGACTTAACTGTGAATATTCTTTTGTGATTCACAGACGAAGATAGTTCTTATTCTCCGCAGTTGAACAAGAATGATGTCTTCGTACACATCCCTCCGTACTGAAATCTTAAACTCTCAATTGTAGAGTAATATAAAATTTACAGAACCCACGCAAACCCTTTCTGATTCACACTGTCATGAGATTGCAAATGAGGAGCCTCAGTCACCAGCATTGACCCCATTAAAAGGAAGAGGCTTGCAGACAACCCACACTCCCAGAGCTACAAGCAAGGGGAAACAAACCAAGAACACCATCTCATTATCATAGATATTTGGAAATAATGAGACTTGCATTACTTCTGAACTCCATTGTGGTGAATACTTCCTAGCCAGAAACGTAAAGCCACCTGTATTTTCTCTTTGAGTCACTTGGTTAAGAAATTAATGGAGAGGTTGGAGAGACGGCTCAGAGGTTAAGAGCACTGGCTATTCTTCCAAAGGTCCTGAGTTCAATTTCCAGCAACCATATGGTGGCTCACAACCATTTATAATGAAATCTCGTGTCCTCTTTTGGCATGCAGGCACACATGCAGCCAGAACAACGTACAAATAATAAATAAGTAAATCAGAAAGAGAGAGAGAGAGAGAGAGAGAGAGAGAGAGAGAAAGAGAAGGAAGGAAGGAAGGAAGGAAGGAAGGAAGGAAGGAAGGAAGGAAGAAAGAAAGAAAGAAAGAAAGAAATGGAAATTGGGTGCAATGGTGCACACCTGTAATCACAACACTTTGAGAAGCAGAGAAAAGTAGATCTCTGTGAAGTGGAGGCCAGCCCGGTCTATAAAGTGAATGAGTCCAGGACAACCAATGCTGCACAGAGAAAAGAGAGACAGAGAGAGAGAAATTAAGGGATGAGTTTGACCTAAGAGTGAGACCAGCAGACTTTTCATGCTTCATATATACCTAGAATATTGGAACTAAGGAGTCTGGGTGCAAGGGTGATTTTTGATACTGATAATTTGAGGGGTGATTTGAGAGACATTGTGGGGTCCTAGGCTAGGAAATGCTGGCGAAACATTCTGCACATTCTTCTTGCCTAGATTGAGTAGGATGATGATAAAACATGATGCACGTGATATTGTACTCATAGATGGGACAAAACTTGGTAATTGGATAATACACATAGAAGTTTATATTCTACTTTCTGTATTTTTACTCTTGAGTACGCATTCTCCCTTAGTGTTTGAAGAACATCACTAATCATTCATATCCCACTATGTGTAGATTCCAGCAGACATGACAGAAAGAACAATAGCTATAAAGCCATAAGAAGAGGGTCTGAGGGTTAGCGAGATGGCTCTCTGGGTAAAGTGCTCATGAGATTCTGAGTTTGGATTCCCATCACCCACAGAGAAAGTCACATGTGACAGCACATGTCTTTAACCCCAATGCTGAAAAGCATTAAAAAGAGGATCTGAGGGGCTTGATGCCCAACCAGTCCATCAACTGGTTAGCTCCAGTCTGGTCAATTGGCTAGCTCCAGTCTCGTCGACTCGGTAGAGCTAGTCTAGTCAATCATCAGTCAATTCCAGTCTAGTCAGTTGAGACCAGGTTTAGTGAGCAACCTGGTCTCCAAAAGTAGGGAGGAGAATGACATATGAAGATACCAATGTCCACCTCTGGCCTACACAGGAGCACATAAGGACATATGCATTCATATACATGCATGCTCGCATACACTCCTCCACCACATATGCACACACACACACACACACACACACACACACACACACACCAAAACAGGGCTGACAATTAAAACATTGGAAAACTATGAATCTCAGTCAGAATCTCACCTTTCTGACCTGTAGAGATGCATACTCCTGACCATACAATGTTAAATCATTGTGCTACTGTAATTTAGAAGTGGGGTGGTAGACATGTTAGTTACCTTTGTCAATACTGTGACTACAAAAAAAAAAAAAAGTAGGGCATGAAGGTAAAGCCCAGTTGGACTTTTGCTCACATCTCAAAGGCTGGATGCTTTGAGTCAGTCTACAAATCCCCTGTGCTGTTCTGATAGACTCATCTTTCCTCCTAACCAGGCAGAAGGATCTTACCAGAGTGAAAAAAAGAATTGAAGTAGACTTGGCTGTAGACACAGGCTTGTCATCTCAGCTGTCTGTGAGGTTGACATAGGAGGGATACAAACTAAAGGCTACAGAGCAAGTTCAAAGCTTTAGCCCGCTTAATAATAATAAGGATAGTTTACTTGTCCAGCACTCACTTGAGAGATCCTGGGTTTAATCACCTACAAGGACAAGAGAAAGACATTGCAGGTGAAGTGAGGGGTTGAATACAACAGAATAGAAAAAGATAGGAGGTGAGAAAAGAGAGGGAGGACCAGAGAAGGTCCAGGGGTCGATGTTTAGTGTCTTCTGTCTATGGTGCCGCACATCAGAGTTTGACAAACGTAGGAGCTCCTGGAGGCTCTGGCTACTTGCAAGGCCAGTAAGAGGGTCTACCAGAGAGTGGAAACAAGAAGAGCAGTATCCCCACACATGTCTCTCTACATTGTAGCTCAGGCTAACTCAAGCTCTCACCACCTGAGGTGGATACACCCCACCTAACCAGGCAAGCCTAACCAGGAACACCAACCCTAGGTAGTTTCTGCTTCCCATGCTAAACAAACATGGCCCAGGTTATGAAAGCAGAGGCCATTATCTTAACTTGCAAAAATTAACTTCTAATTAAAATGATCTATTGCTCTTTCAGAAGAATGTTTTCCAATTAGCAGGGAGGGAGTTCATTCCTACTGTGATCTGCCAAGCTAAAGTTGTGGAAAAAATAAATTACTTCAGTTACATGAAAGCAATGGTCTCCGTCAGGCCCAATACATGTTTTCATATTCCATTTAATGGATATAGCAACATTAAATATATTTATGTATGAGTATGTGCCGTAGTCATTGTCCTATTGCTGTGAAGAGACGCTGTGACCAAAGCAACTCTTACAAAAGAAAGCACTTAACTGGGAGCTTGCTTACAGTTTCAGAGGTTTAGTCCATTATCATGGCAGCATACAAGATGCTAGAGCATTAGCTAAAAGCCACATCCTGATACACAAGATAGGCTGAGGGGCGGAGAACACTAGGCTGGGTCTGGGAAACCTCAAAGCCCACCCACAGTGACACACTTCCTCTAACAAGGCCACACCTAATCCTTCTAATTCTAATGAAAAGTTCCACTCACAAGAGACTAAGCATTTGAACATATGAAACTATGGGGGCCATTCTTATTCAAACCACCACATTCCACTCCCTGCTCCCCATAGGCCTATAGCCATATCACAACGCAAAAATGCATTTAGTTCAACTTCAAAAGTCCCTTTAAGTCTATCACAGTCTGTTTAAAAGTCCAAAGTTCAAAGTCTGAGACTCATGGTAATCCCTTAACTGTAGCTACTATAAAATGAAAATAAAGAAGCAAATCACGTACTTCCAAATAGAACAGCACAGGATATACATTACCATTTCAAAAGGAAGGAAAGGGAATACTGCACTGAACATCATGTGGGCAAACTCCAAATTCTGCATGTCCACGTCTAGTGTTCATCAGATCTCCAACTCCTTTCAGCTTTGTTGACTGTAACACACTTTTCTCTCTTGGGCTGGTTCCACATCCTGTCTGCAGCTCTTCCTGTCAGGTTCCCAATGGCTCTGGCATCTCTAACATCTTGGAGTCTCCAAGGCAATGCAGGCTTCACCTTCAAAAGCCTCTTGCAATGGCCTCTCTAGGATTCCATGCTGGCACAACCCTGACACACACACACCTAGCTTCAGCAGTGTTCCTTAGCCAGGAAGGGAGATTCCAAAAAACTCTTTCTTGAATCCTTGATCCTAAAACCAGATCACATGGCTGCAGTTGCCTAGTTCTGCTGCTCCATGGGGCTGGAACTTGGCCCCCTCATTCAATTGTATTTTCATCAGCTTTCTATTCTTGATGGTTTCTTCCCATGTTTAAGCCTTTCTTTATTCCTTTCCAGAAGATAGAAACTTAGCTGGGTGGGGTCTTGCCTTGAGGTTACCATTCCCTTTATTCTATTTAGCATCAAGCTTTTCTTTAAGCTTTCCTTTAAACTTTTTATCTCCTTGAGCACTGGTCTTAGGTCCATTTATACTTCTTACTCTTCATTTTCTCCTCACACTGTATATTTTGTATTTCTTTATGCTCATCACTATAGATCTTCAAAAGAATGACTATTAATAACCACACAACACAATTAATAGCTGTTGCTATGCCTGTTTCGTGAGACCCTAAAAGACCATCACCAGGAGTCAAGTCCATTGCAAAACACATGAGGATCTTTTTATGACAAGCCACAGCTTGGGCTCACACATCCTCACCTCTTTGAGAGCCCCATGCTCAGGTTAGTTGGGTGATTTAAAGAGTCCAGTCCCTCCCAGAGTGCACAAAGCAGGGGGATTTCTGCCTGGCAAGCATCTATTGGTCGAAACAAAAAAGGGGATGTTGCATTTTGAATTGATTGGCTATAGGAAGGCCCCCAAACCATTAATTGTCTAGCTTTCCTTTATTTGGCTGCCCTAGGGGAGAGGGGCCGGTTTCCTAGCAACTGTATCTCTAGTAAACAGGAAAAGAATGCAGTGAGGCTAGTTCTTCCCCCACAGTGAGGCTGGACTTGTCTCCACCTCGATGGCCTTAGTTCAGGCTTGTGCTGTAAACTTTAAAACAATACCCATTTATTTTTAATTATTTGGTCCCTCATTGTCATGACATCCTTTCTGCCATTGCCTTTCATCCAAACAGTTTGATTTAAGCCCAGATAGATATTTAGGACAAGAACAAAGAGCAGCCACATTCTTTGCCAAAATATAAGAACAGGATCTATTCCACTTACTACTATTCTTCCTCTCTGAGACTTCTGAGCTGCGGCTGGCTCCTGTAGTCTAAATCACCCTCATCAGCACCATTTTCTATAATCCTACTAGGATGGCCCAATAAACCCTACTTAAAGCATTCAATTGCTTTTCTAGTATTCAGAGTACTACATTTACCTCCAGCAAACAGCATGGTCAGGCCTGACGCAGAAGTACCCTGTACCAACTTCAAGCTTAGTCACTCTTGTATTACTGTGAAGAGTCACCATGACGAAGGCAACTCACATAAAAGGAAGAATTTATTTGGGACTTGCTTACAGTTTCAGAGATTTAGTCCATTATGATCATGGAAGGGAGCATGGCAACATATGTGATGCTAAAGCAGTAGCTGAATGCTACGTCCTAATCCACAGGCTTAGAGCAAGAGAAAGAGAGAGGAAAAAAAACACTGGGCCCACACCCAGTGACACACTTCCTCTAACAAGGCCATGGGTCATTATTCAAAGCACCATCATATGTGTGTGTGTGTTTATTCATATGCTGAAGATGCTTGTGCATATTGCATATTTTTGTCAATGTTTTAACAAACTGTCCTTGATTATCTGTATATCTGTTATGGGGTCTGCAATCTCTCATATTGTATGGGCATGTCATTTGTCTTTTTTAAAGTTTTTCTGATCTTATTAAGGAAAATTGGTTTGTCCAATAATCTAGCATCAGATTTCCTTTGATGTCTCCCCATTAGAAATTACCTAGTGGTTTCATTTATAAAGTACTATATAAAAAAAAAATAGGGGGCAGGAGAGATGGCTCAGTGGTTAAGAGTACTTACTGTCTGCTCTTCCAAAGGACCTGGGTTCAATTCCCAGCACCCACATGGCAGCTCACAACTGTCTGTAACACAAATTCCAAGGGATCTGACACTTTCACACCAATGCACATAAAATAAAAATTAAATAAATTATTTTAAAAAAAAGAAAAAGAAAAGAATAGGGCTGGAGAGATGGCTCAGCAGGTAAGAGCACTGTCTGCTCTTCCAGAGGCCCTGAGGTCAATTCCTAGCAATCACATGGTGGCTCACAACCATCTATACTGGTATCTGATGCCCTCATCTGGCATGCAGGTGTATATGCAGATAGAGCACTCATATAAATAAAAAATAAATAAATATTTTTTAAAAATTATTATCACTTCATAATATTAGCCCTTTTATAGACATAAAAAGCAAATTGAAAATTCAGGAACATAGTGTCAAAAGACATAATTAAATATTTGGTTTAAACATAGAAACTTACTTTATTTTTGTCCAAGAATTGAGGGATACTTCCTGAAAAATTAGACTTGAATTCCAGCCCTGCCACTTCCTAACCAGTGAGTTCTCTGTATTTAGGCCTCATTATTTCAAAGCTAGTTGATGAGGAGATGAGGTAAAATAAGAGATGCAAACTTAAGTCATAGAAAAGATGCTCCTGTGCCCAGCGTCCTTTACTCAATAGTCAGCATGTATCAGTGGCTTACAAAGAGTTGGTGATTAGAAATGGAGGATATTCATACTAGTGCTACAGAATGAATTAAAGTGTAATCAGCAATGGACACCTTCTAAATAACTCCCCAGGACCATGCTGCCTTGTTGCTCAGATGCTTCTTGGTGTCTTCTTATCCCTCCACAGAGGCTGCAGAGGTGGCTCTGTCGTTAGGCCTTATAATCTCCAAGAAGCCTCACACATTCCAGGAAACAGTTACACTAATTCTCATGTGACTCTGCTTGTCTAACTTTCCCAGAACTACTTCTATTTTAAGAGGAAGGCCATGGCATCTAAGTTAAATGGAAGAGCAATGGCAAACCTGGTCGTGGATCCTTGCTTGGTCCAATGGGCAGTGTTTGCTCCTTTCTGCGACTCTCTCCACAGGAAGGAAGGAAGGCTTTGCTCTCTAGGAGCCCTTTCTTCTGAAGCCCCTTTGGCTCTACAGCTTTAAATCCTATAACATTTTGGTCAATGGTTGATCCAATATGTAATGGTAGTCCCATAAGGGCATAATGGAGCTAAAGATTATGACTGCCTAGTGAGGTCATGGCCATTGAACATTCTAGCATGTAACATGGAACTCACATGGAACATGGTGATGCTGCTGAAGCCAAAACCATTGTACTGCCAGTCACATAAAAGTAAAGCAATATAGTTACATGTACATAACACTTGATAATGGCAATCAGCAAGTATATTTCTGGTTGGTTTTTTTTGGTGAGTTGTTGTTGTTAGGTTTCTCTGTGTGTAGCCCTGGCTGTCCTAGAACTTGCTCTGTAGACCAGGCTGGCCTAGAGATCCACAGAGATCCATCTGCCTCTACCTCCTGAACGCTGGGATTAATGGTATGCAGCACCACCACCCAGCATATTGCTGGTTTCTAAAGTGACTAGACTACGCGGTTTACTATTTGAGTGTGCTCCTTATACTTTTCCTTATACTTTTTTAAAAGTTCACCATGTAACAGATGTTGTACAAGGCCACACATATCATGTTCTGTGTGTCTCTTTGATATGGGAGCCTAGAGCTGGAATCCCAGTTAGATGGAATCACTCATACCATCATGAGTGAAATAAAAGGCAAACTGAATTTATATGCTACATGATTGAAGTGTGAAGACAGCTAACCAGTACTCCCTACCCTCACAGAAACGCTACAGTTTCAAACGCCAAGAAATCAATGTGCATAGACTCACCCAAGCTCAAGGCCCAAGCCCAGGGAGGAGCTATGTTGAAACTCTGGTTTTGCAATGTCTGTTGAAATCCCGCCAGAAGCTAGAGCTTTGGAAGGGGCAGTTTTTGTTCCCAGTATAATATCTGTTGCTATGAAGAAATACCATGACCAAAGCAACACTTAAAAGAAAAACATTTAATTGAGGAAGACTTCCAGGTTCAGAGGTTTAGTCAATTGCTATCATGGAAGGAAATATGGTGGCACACAGGCAGACATGGTGCTGGAGAAGGAGCTGAGAGTTCTACATTTGGATGGATAGGCAGCAGGAAGATACATGAGCCACTGGATCTGGTTTGAACTTCTGAAACCTCAATGCCCACCCCCCCCCAGTGACGTACTTCCTCCAACAAGGCCACACCTCCTAATAATGCCACTGCCTATAAGCCTATGGGAGCCATTTTCTTTCAAACCACCACAGGCCGGAACTGAAAAGGAAAAAATATCAAATGAGTGTGAAATGTGCTGGGGGCATGGCTTAGGCAGTAAAGTGATTGCCTTTGAGCAAAACCATGAATTTGTTCTCTGGTACCCATGTTAAAAAAAAATATAAAAGGAAGGAAGGAAGGAAGGAAGGAAGGAAGGGAGGGAGGGAGGGAGGGAGGGAGGGAGGAAGGAAGGAAGGAAGGAAGGAAGGAAGGAAGGAAGGAAGGAAGGAAAGGATGAAGCTGGCATGAAGCAGCATGGCATGGTAGGCTGTGCTTATAATCCTAGTACCTGGGAGGCTCAGGTAGGAGGCTCACCAGTTTGAGGCTAGCTTGGCCTACATAATAAGGTCTTGTTTCTCTAAAAAAATTTTTTTAGTATCTTAACTTCAAAAGGCCCTGTGAGGTCTTGATTGTGTCAAACATCTTCATGGGGTATATGACCTTGACCCAGCAAGCGTGTATAAGAACATCTAATGTCCACACAAAGACAAACGGCCTAGTGCTGAGTTTCTCAGAGTGACTCCCGCCATCAGACAATGTGTGAGTGTACTCTAGCACCCAGTGAAAGAGTATAAGAAACGCCACTCAGAAGGACCAACATCAAAAGGGCGTGTCTCAGAAATACGCAAATTTTCTAAACCATTTTCTAAATGTGGAAATCCATGATAAAATATTTTTTTCAGGTGAGATATAATTGCATCAAAGAAATATTTTCATACCTAAGAATAAAGAATTTGCATAGTGATTATGGATACTTCTAGACATTAGAGGACAGGACAGACTCCATGTGACACACACAGTGCCTGGACTTTGCTTTTTGTCAAATTTTCATCTGGCTTACTTCATCTGGCTTACTTGAGTTTTATCAAGATTTTAATAAGGATGCAAGCCAGTCTTCCTTACAGACCCTAGCAGGGGACACCATTCCCCAGTGCAGGGCACCAATTCAGAAGGAAAGATGAAGGAGGAAAGGAAAAGAGACAGCAAATAGCTTAAATCATCTACTGATTGAGTGATGGTTTCTGCATAATTAATCACTCGGAATTTTTCCCTCACATGAAATCTTTGACCTTGGCTTTCACAGTACAGGAGAGAGCATTTTCACAGCAGTGCCACGAGAGTCTCCATAATCAGTTATACATCTGGAATCTCCCGTTGTCCTGCTTGTCTCCGAGGATTTCTCCTGTTATTCCTTCTAACTCAAAACTGAAAATAAAGTGATTTTTAAAATTACCCACAAAAGTTTCAGAAGACATTTGCTCGGACTCTTAACTGTTCAGATAAATTTACTCAGACTTACTAGACTTATTACCTCACACTTAAGCATCCATGTTCATGTGTGTATGTTTCCGCTCACGTGTGTGGTCATGTGTGCACTTGTGTGTGTGCTTATGTGTGCATGTATGTGTGCTCACATGTGTTCATGTGTGCATATGTACGCTCACATGTATGTGCTCACGTGTGTGTTCATATGTGTATGTTCTATGTGTGCACTCATGTGTGCTGTGCACTCATTTGGTTATGTACACTCACATGTGTGTTCACATGTACATTGTGCGCTCATGTGCGTGCTTATGTGTGCATGTATGTTCTCATGTGTGTGCTCCCGTGTGTTCATGTGTACATGTATGTGTGTGTTCATATGTGCATGTGTGTGCTTACCTGTGTGTGCAGGCCAGAGTCAACACCAGGGATCTTTCTAAATCACCTTCCATGTTATTGAAGTTTTTGAGACTGGGTTGCTCACTGATCTTGAACTTCACTAATGTGTTCAGGGCAGCTGGCCAGGACACCCCAGGGATCCTCCTGTGTGTGTCCCACGCTCAGCCTTTCCTGTGGCGCTGGGGATCTGAACGTGACTGCTGCTTAGGCTTGAGTCAGAAGCACTTTAAAGACAGCCGACTACCCAGCCCGTCTTCCTAGCGTGCCACTCCCAGTGAAGAAGCATTGATACTTCTGAAACACTTTTTTCTTTACGGCTTCTTCGCAGCTTTCCTGGAGCTAATGCCCTTCAGCCATGGTTCTCAACCTAGGGGTCGCAGCCCTCTGGGGGTCAAATGACTTTCATAGGGGTTGCCTAAGACCATCAGAAAACACATATTTACACTGATTCATAAAAGTAGCAAAGTTACGGTCATGAGGTAGTGACAAAAGTAATTTTATGGTTGGGGGAGGTCACACACAGGAGTAACTGTTAAAGGGTTGCAGCGCCAGGAAGCTCCGGAACCCCTGCCCTATGCGCACAAGTGTTTTGGAGGGGCGACAATTGCCGTCGCCTCCGGCGCCATCAGAGGTGCTGGCGCCAGACTGCTTCGTGTTTGGATGGCAGAAACAGACTCCCAGAGACCTTGGGCTCCTAGAACCATACACTCGTGTGGCTTTGAGACAATGATTTCTCACGCCCGTGAGGATGGAGACCTTCCCAGGTGTACGAAACCAAGTGTCGGCTGGTCTAACTCAGAGCCTCTGCCAGACCACACACCCACTTGGCTGCTGTTCTGGCCACCTCTGTTGCTGCGGTTATGCAACTTAACAATTAGGTGAAACTGCCTCTACTCTCACTGCTTTTGTATTTGTCCGTGCGCGCGCCCGTGCCCTTGTGTGCGTGCACAGGCTACAGCGGAAACAGCCCCTGCTGTCTTTACACGGTGAAAAGGGCAAACAGCTCCCTCCCTCTCTACTGTAAGAGCATTCGGGCTAGTAACAAAGGCCTCAGTCTCCTAACTTAATAGCCAACGGAAGGCTCCATACCTACTTAATTTTATCAAATGAGATGTTTCTTGGTATGTTGCCTAGTCTGGTGTCAAATAATCTTCCAGCCTCAGCTTCCTAAAAAGCTGGGCTACAGGCAGATGTTGCCACATCTGCTTTTTTTTTTTTTTTTTTCTTTCTTTCTGGTGTGTGTTGGGGCGGCGGGGGTGGGGGTGGGGAGGAGGTACCCGAAAGTTGTTTCAAGATAAGAGTTTCTTTGTGTAGCCCTGGCTATCCTTGCTCTGTAGACAGGAAACCAAGTTGGCCTCAAACTAAGAGGTCCTTCTGCCTCTGCCTCCCAAGAGCTGGGACTAAAGGTGTGTGCCATCATCCCCGATTATTTTACGTATTTCAAAGTAAGGGCTAGAAGCCAAAGCCTCATCCATGCTAGGCAAGTGCTCCGCCACAAAGCTCCATTTCCTGCTCTTCAATTGTCTGCTCCTACCAATCTTTTGAAAATTCATGTGCGTGTGCTTCCTAAAAGGTCCTCACCACAGATACCATCCCTGAAGTTAGCAGCAAAGTAACACAGTCAATGCACAGCCCTGGTCATACAGGTTTAAGCTCTGCATATATTCCCAGGGCCCCACTTTATACTGCATAACTGCAATGTTAACGTGGCTTCCAAACCATCCCTAATCCGGCTCTGAGTTCATTACTTCAAACTCTCCACCAGACATGCCAACATGTAAGCTTTGCCTAGGCTTAGGGTATGGACTTCGTCACCAAAGTGATGAACCTCCTTCTGTGGCAGACAAGAAAGAGTCGATCCAAGATTTGTGCACATGAAGTCATATGCCCGCCATATGTACAGAGGTCTGAGGACAACTTTAAGGACCCTGTTCTCCCTCCACTCTGGGTTCCTGTAACCCAGCTCAGTTCATTAAGCTTCCTCAAAAAAACCATCTGAGCCATCTTGCTGGCCCTCTCTTGTTATTCCTACGAAATTTAGTTCATAAACCAAAGAGCATTGAAGAATACAAAGAAGGACCCTTCTCCCCTCTGCAATGGTCTTGTTTGGATCTTAGCAGTATACTCAAGGCCCATGAATCTCCTGTAGCTGCTATGCTCAGATTAGGCAAAAGGTTGTCCTCCGGGCTTTTGAATTATTCTGCAATTCAATTCAATTCCCTTATCTTCCATTTTTGTTTTTTTGTTTTTTTGTTGTTGTTGTTTTTTATTATTATCCTTGAGAATTTCATATGGGTAGACACTGAAATGTAATCACATCTATCCTCCCCATTCCCCCCCATCTAATTTTCCCAGCAGCATATCTCCATCTGAGGGCTCACTCCTGATGACAGGACACCCATATCGACTCGTTCCTGATGTTATCTATCCAGGTTAGCATCATGTCCCACAAGGCTGTCCTCATTTCAGATGCCAATCACAAGTTCAGGGCTCCTGTACTTCCACCCAGCTGGACGGGTTCCAGCTCCCTCCCTGGGTTCAATCATTTGCTGGTAACAGCTCATGGAACTTGGGGAATGCTTTGCTTACACTATTTTAAGTCTGTTTTAAAGGATACAGTTATAACCCAGCACCATGTAAAAGATGTTTTGGGTGGGTGAATGGCAACTGAGCACCACCCTTGACACACCTCAGTGTGTTCACTAACCTGCAGGTCTTGGTACAAGAAAGCAGTTGAGATGTAATCAACTGAATTTCAAGGGTCAGAGGATGGAGAGAAGGAGAGGTGAGGAAAGAAAAGTAATTAACAAGCTACAGAACAGACAACAAAACAGGGTCACATTCCTGAACGTATGTTAAATGCGAAAGCACTAAGAGTTTAGAACTGAACTGTCTCCCTCCTTTCCTTCTTTGGAGAGATTCTTTTTTCCTCCCAGTTATAGGCTAAAGTGCATCCTCTCAAAATCTGTATGTTGAAGCCCTTGTCCCTTAATGTGACCTCATTTGACAAGGAGCCCATTGCATATCTCGTAGGTGAAGATGAGGTCAGAAAGGAATAAGGTAGGTGGGGCCCTACTCCAGTAAGATTGGTACCTTTCTAACAGGGGGAAATGGTGAGAGAGAGACTCAGGGAGAGGCCATTATGAAAAGACGCAAGTTTTCAGTGGACTGATGCAACAGAAACCAAGGCATACGAAGACTGTCACAGACCCCATGAGGCAGGATGAAGGGCAACAGATTTACCCTCACAGCCTTCACAAGAAGCCAACCTGGCCACACCTCCAGAAGAAATGGTCACTCAATGGCTGGCTCTTTGACCTCCCCACCCCCAAAGGGAGGAGCAGTCCTGCTAGGCCACAGAGGAGGACTTTGCAGCCAGTCCTGAAGATACCTGATAAAACAGGGTCAGATGAAAGGGAAGGAGGTCCTCCCCATCAGTGGACTTGGAAAGGGTCAGAGAGGAGATGAGGGAGGGAGGGTGGGATTGGGAGGGAATGAGGGAGTGGGATACAGCTGGGATACAGAGTTAATAAAATGTAACTAATAATAAAAATTAAAAAAAAGAATAATTAAAAAAGAAAGAGAAAGAAATGGTCACCTCCAAAACTGTGGGAATGTACATTTGCAGCGGGTCCTCTATCTAAATTAAGTTACCAGTTTTTCTTCCTTATAATGCTTCCAATTGCTATTTGGAGGGTCAGTAAGCTTCCATCCAGGTCAAACCTTCCCTTTGGCATTTACCTTTCTCTGCAGAGTACTGTTGGACCATCTTAAAGCCACAGGAAAATGCCTTTTGGTGGCTTTTCAGGGGGAGTACATTTACAAGATAGCTTTGAAGCTTTGTGACCTCTAAAAACTCTAGATAAGACCGAACATTCCCAGTAAATCACTCTGCCCTTGAAATATACCAAACTGTGAAATAAAGTTGTTCCCTTTTCACCATAACAGAAACACAGAGTGTCTCTGTGTCCCTCTGTGCATTCATGTCACTGCTTTTCTCTTCCAAAAACTCCAAGTTTTAGCTTTTGTTGCACTGGCCATGGCACTTCTCTTATGGTACTTGCTCATTTTGTATATACTCATTTTGTATATCAGTTTGTGATGTGCAAATTCCCACTTTTGAACAAGCTCAATGAAACACCAGTGACTATTTGTGTCCACTGTACACTCAGCATCTAGAAGTGAAGGGTTTTGGAAACAGTGAAAATGAGGACATGACTGGATCTAGGTATGGTTGAGAAGGTTTTTGTTTTGTTTTGTTTTGTTTTGTTTTGTTATAGATATGAAGGAAAGTACAGCCAGAAGCATCTGGAAGAGTCCAGAACAGGGAGAGAAAGAAGTTCACTAAAGATGACCAGTAGACAGGCTGAACCAGCCCAGGGGAAGAGAGAGAGAGGAGAGAGTGAGCAAGAGAAGAAGAGGAGAGGAAGCAAAGGGAGGGGACAAAAGAGAGCCAAGGTGAAAGAGAACAAGGACCAGAGAGAACCAAGAGTGGCTGAAATGGCTGGGTTAATTAAAAATGAGAAGCTGGGGATGGGAAGGGAGCTCCTGGGCTGGAGAGCTTTAGGAAAGGGCCTGGCAGGGGTGAGAAGTGCTGAGAGGAGCCACAGGTACTGAGTGAGCGTAGAGCCCAAGCTGTCACTTTGACATCCTAATAGGCACCACACACATTTGTCCTGGGTTTCTTTGGGACCTGACAGAAGCTCTCTAATCAAAGTATGGTCTGCCACAGGAACAATGATGAAGATGAAAAGGAGCCACAGGCCTCTCTAAGAGAAGAAAAGTCGGCGTGCCCAATGGCACAGCCATGGACAATCTTAGTGCCCTCCTTCAGCAAGGCAGAAAGTGACAATTGCCCAAGCCCCTTTGCCATCTGGTGAGTCAATCAGCTATGCTTCAGTAGAGATCTGAAACCATGAGGTAAGTTCCATAAAAACAGCACTTCTTAATTCTACCAGGTGAGAATAAGATCACTACCACAATTTTTGAGCCAAATTTAAAGCAACTTTATTAAATACTGGCCAGGACAATGGACAGTGGCCATATATATACTTGAGCTTGCCCAAGAATGGACACAAATTACATTAGTCAAACACTTATAAAGGCAAAACCTATAGGGCTATATACTTCCCAGTGTCATCCAGTTGGAGCAAGCATACATCCTGACATATCCCTTGCCTATGTACCTCCCACCTACATGTGATCAAGCACATGCTGTGCAGTTGGGGCAACCAACCTTGTTTACAGAAGTGAAAACACATAGCTTCCTATCTTGCATAAACAACAACCCTCAACATTCCATGAAGTTATCTCTCCTTGGGCAAGTAGAGCTTACAGGTTAGAGGCATCTTTGTTCTGTAGGTCTCTTAAGCACAACAATTATAACTTAAATATAACTTTAGCCCTTACATACCATGCCTGGAAAAAAAAAGTGTTTCCTGGGAATAATGTGCCAAGGAAATAGAAGGTACAGGATTCATCTCCAGAACTACAGACAAAGGAGAAAAGCAAACACACAAAAGTTGCCTAGTACTTAGAAATAGAGGGCATACAGCTGAAGGAAAATAAACAGAGATGGTCACAACAGCTCCAACTTAGAGGGTCTAGGCTAAGGGTTGTGCTGAATGCATTACCTTTACTGAATTACCTTTAAGGAATCTCCACAACAGACTCACCAGCCAACAGGACTTCTCAAGAGGAAACTAAGCTTTTGGGAGCTTAAATATGTTACCCAAAGTGACACAGTGACTCCAGATTTTAAAAGCAGGGAGCTTCCCACAAAGTCTGAGAGCCTAAATTCAATACTAGGAAATGTATAATGTGATAGGTACTCTCTGATAATGAAATGAGCCAATTCAAGCCAAATTAAAGTATATAAAGGCTCGTATATTGGGAGCAGCTCTCCAGGAAGTTCACCAGTCCCAGGCCAGGGACTTTGCCGTGCTAAGGGAGACAGAAAAGCACACTCACAGAGAGAGAAAACCAGAATGTCTGGATTATGTAGTGAAGAGCCTCTGGGTGAGAGGAAGCACAGCTGGAAAGTTCAGCATAGAAGGCAAGGTATGCCAGCCATGCCCTGTAACAGGTAGAGACTGAGGGATACTGGGAGAACCTGGAGGCCATGTTCACTTTGGTATATTAAATAGGCACATCAGCCACTTGTCCCAGGTCTGAATCCCAACATAATGAAAGGAGAGAACTAACTCTTGCAAATTGTTCTTGTGAGGACTAAAGTTATGTTTTAAGATTTAATTACTGAGCTGGGCATGGTGACACATGTCTTTAATCCCAGCATTGGGGAGGCAGAGTCAGGTGGCTCTCTGTGAGTTCCAGGACAGCCTGGTCTACAAAGCAAGTCCAGGACAGCCAAAGGCTACACAAGAAAACCCTGTCTCAAACAAAACAAAACCCAAAAAGTAGCAAACAAACAAAAAAAGATTAATTACTGTCTCAAGAGATCTATAAAACAGGGCTAGAGAGATAGCTCATTGCACTGGCTGCTCTTCCAGAGGAATGGGTTCAATTTCCAGAAACCATATGGCAGCCCACAATTGTCTGTAACTTCAGTTCAGCAAATATGATACCAATGCATATTAAATAAATAAAAAGAGAGAGAGAGAGATGTATAAAACAAAAATACCTCTGACCTCCATGGCCCACTTGCCCAAGGACAGATAATTTCCTGGAATGCTGAGGGTTGTTGTTCGTGTAAGATAATATGTAATGTGTTTTTACTTCGGGAAACAAGGTTGGTTGCCCCAACTGCACAGGAAGAAATAGATTAGGATATATGCCTGCCCCCAATTGGACAAAGGCCAGAAGTACATAGTCTTGTGGATTTTGCCTTTATAAATGCTGGACTAACTTAATTCATAGTCATCTCTAGGAATCCTGGGTATGGACCTGGCCAGTGTCCATCTTCCTGGCCAGTATTTAATAACGCTTGCTTCAAATTTGGCTTAAAAATTGTGGTAGTGATCATATGCTCATCCAGTGGGATTAACATCCTCTGACCCCCACCATGTGTATACACACACGTGCGTGCGCGCTCACACACGTGCGCGCTCACACACACTGATTGTTGATTCATCTGTGTGTACACACTAGGCACAAGCTCCCTGAGATGGCAGGCCTGCCCATCTATATTAGCACACCTAAACTCAGTAGGTCTAGCATTCCTAATACTTAATACAGGACCTGGCAGAAAGTAGATGCTTAATAATATTTATATTAGGAGTGAATTAAATATGCACTTATTGGTCATCTGTATGTATATCCATGTTTCTTGGTTCCCGAGGAGTTCAGAAGATAATGTCAGATCCCCCAGAACTAGAGTCATGGACAATTGTGAATTACCATGTAGGTACTTGGAATGGAACACAGATTCCATTGTCCTTCTGCAGGAACAAGAAGGGCTGGTAACTGGGGAGCCATCTCTCTATCCCTCAGCTTAAAAGCTTTATGACAGAGAAGGCAAGTAGCAACAGAATGACCTAGAGTGAAGCAATTCCAATTATAGAATACTGTACTTGTAAAATACTATAATGTGTTTATGGTGTGTGTGTGTGTGTGTGTGTGTGTGTGTGTGTGTGTTGGATATATTTGGGTTTTCGTCTTGTACTCAACTTTCCATTTATATATCTATCCCAATTTTGCCCAGAACTGTTCTTACTAAATCACAAGGTTTTTATTATAATAAAAGCTTCAAAGCAATTAAAAAAAAAAAAACACGTTTTAATGAGGTCTGCAAGGCAGCTAATTCCAAACATTATAATGACATCCTCTCTTCCCTGATTAAGAGACTAGAAATCAACTGTTAGGTAAACATGCAAGATTCCAAATGTCCGCACCCATTGAGGTGTGCTAAATTGTTTCTGAGCCAAGGCCCTCTTGTTCCTTTGATCTGAACTTGCCCTAAGAGGGAGAAGTGCCCAGCAGTGACGTGGAAACCACTGGGCAGAATAGGAAACACAAAGAGCTTTTGGAAATGAGCCCCTATGTGAATACCCAGGGGCTACATCCAGAGGAGCAGTTGCTGTGGGAAAACAACTCCAGGCATTGGGCAGCACAGCAGAGTGGCTACTGCTAACAGAGATTGAGGTGGTATTTTAAAACTTCTAACAGAAAGGGTTTTGAATGTTCCCAACACAAAGAAATGATCAATGTCTAAAAGTAAGCCATTTACCCCGTCTGAGGGTGACATATTGCACACACACATATAGAAGGCCACCATCTACCGCAGAAATACTTGCAATTACCATGAGTCAATTAGTAATAAAAATACACACTGGACATGGTAGCAAATTCCCAGTAATCTCAGCACTCAGGGGGCAGAGACAGGGTACCATGAGTGATAGCCTACCTGGGCTATGCCTGACCAACCTGGTGATCCTGTCTATAAAGAGATAAATATTGAAAGTAAAAGCAGTCTCTAAAAGAGCCAGTGGTGTCTTACTATCCCCTAAAGCACATAGTTGCCATATTGGTTTATATTGGAAGTCATAATTCTAAACTCAAAACTATCATCCTCAATCAAGTTGGTAAAATGCATCATCTTGCAATCAGAGGTCAGTCTAGTCAATGCCCCCTTCTCAATGTCAAAATGAGAAGCTAAGTGAAAAAAAGCAAGGAAAATTAAACTCAAAATTCCTTTTTCCTCCCTCTCTCATGACACACACAACATGAGTATCTTAGGCTGCAATGAAAGAGCTTCCTTGCAGAGCAGCCCAACCCTGGCAGGGGCTCCAAGGCTGGGAAGCCTTGAGGGGGTAAAACTCTAACAGGTCTTACTTTGAATTTTCTGACATTCTATCGCCACCTTCTGGAAGACGCAACTGAGAATGCAAGGTGGGGAATGGGGCGCTCTGGGATTCCAGACCTAAGATTAAGGTAAGTCTCAGGAAAGGTCACTTCCTCTCCCAGTCCAGGTAAATTAGCATAATGTTAGGCAAACAGGAAAGCTACCAGGCAAACGTGCAGCATGCCAGCGTCAAATATTTGAGAGCCAATGATAACATCAAACCTGAGTAATGAGCCTTCGGTACTTCGATCCCTACAGCTCTGAGTTCTCATTAGCAAAGAGAGGGTGAGATCTTAGCCTGGCAAGGGGCAACCAGATCACAGGAATCCAGACAGAAAGCAAAAGAAGAATTTCCAGGCTATCTCTCAAATAATCAGCCTTATCTTTGCATTTCAAGTCTCAGAATTTGGCGAAAGAGTTCAAAGGATTTTAAAACATCAGTTACAAGGCTAAAAAAATTTCCCAGATTAACTCCTTCTTGTCAGACTGGCTTCAAGTTAATTCATACCTCTGGCAGGAACAAAAGCAAATTCAGAGTGTGGGTTTGCGATTCACAGAATCCTGTCTGTCTTTGATTCCTGAGGTTTGATTTATGTAACAGAACATAATAAAATATTTTATAAAGTACTCAAAGCAAATTCTCCTCATGTGATGGGGGGCAGGGGTCCTAAAACTGCAGAGTAGAGAGCTTCTCTGTTCCCAGGCTTCCCCCACACACCACAGCCACCTGAGTCAGCTCACAAGCATCCTAGCAGGGATATCGTGAAACGTTTTATCCCCTCCTGCCTACTAACCCTCTGGACTTTGCTGACCTTTAGCTTCCATGAGTCACAATGCCCCAAGTAGGATGTGGCTGCAGTTTTCTTTCCAAATACTGATTATGCTTATTTAAAAAACATGCAACACAGAGTGAAAAAGTGAGAAGACTCCAGAGCTAGAAACGATCTCCTTTTTCTAACTGTTATAAAAGACTCTAATGTCTGATCGCCTTTTTAAAAAAAGATGTATTTATTTATTTGTTTGTTTGTTTGTTTGTTTATGCAGCATTCTACTGGCATGTGTGCCTGTGCACCAAAAGAGGGCACCAGATCTCACTATATACAGTTATGAGCCACAATGTGGTTCCCGGGAATTGAACTTAGGACCGTTGGAAGAACAACCAGGGCTCTTAACCTCTGAGCCATCTCTCTAACACCTGCCTTTTTATTTTTGATTTATTCAGCATCTCATGAAGGTTTAGCTTTGTAACAGCAAAAATAAATGGGCCGGCAAGGTAGCTCAGGTAATAAAGGTACTTTCTACTAAACCTGATGACCTGAGTTCACTCCCCAGAACTTACAAGCTGAAAAAGAGAGAACAATCAGAAGTTGTCTCTGACCTCCATATGTGTTCATTCTCTCTAAATAAACAAATAAATGAACAAAAAACACTTTTTTTTTAAATGAGGAAAGACACGGGTTCAATCTCTCACTTCTACAACGTGTGATTCCCTTGGGAAGTCTGAATTGGGCTTTCCACTGTAGGCAAGGATTAGGTAGAAACAGCATGGCTGACAACAGCCATGTTGATGCTCTCACCCAAGTCTCTCCAGGGCTCTGTCTTTGTGTAAGACATCTCTTGGAGAATGACAATCAGCACAGTGACTTGGTAAGACAACTACCACATTGATCTACTTTTCCAAAGCAGATGGCCAGGAGAGCTGACCTCTGTTACTGTTGAACCTCTTGGCAAGAACACTGTCCACAATATCTAGCAAAAGCCCTGAATGTGTTTTAGTATCCCAACCTCCCAGTGAACTCACGTTTCAGAGTCAGAAACTGAGCTTTCTATGAAGAACAGTATGACTGGAGTTTATTGGGGTCAGGATGTTGGGGGTTCGTCTGGTGCTATGTATTCTAATGCTGAATAGTAACCCCCAGGATCTGGTTGCTATCTAGATGAGCACATTCTCACTCACCCAGTGATGTATAAACTTTGCTCATCAATATTCTCTGGCTGGTTAAATGAAGTAGCTGACAACCTATAGCTAGGCAGAAGAAGAGAAGTAGCCAGGGCTTTGGCTCCCAGGCTTGGGATCTCAGAGGGGCCACGAGGCCTGGAGGAGGGAGAGAGGAAGCAGAAGATGTAGCAGGAGGAGAAGCAGGAGAGGAAGCCAGAGGGAAGAAAATGGCTATGGGGCAGTCTAAACCATAAGCACGTGGCTATGAGAGCTTTCCTGATGGAACCAAAGAAGCCCGGGCAGTAACTTACGGTAGGTAGCTGGGAAATAGCAAAAATCGCTGAGAGTGTTAATATCTGCCCAGTTACTGTGCTTTAAAGCTTTTTAATTCAAAAAGGTCTCTGTCTTGATTATTTGGGAACTAGCTAGGGTAGGGAAGCCCTCTAGAGTTTAACACTCATTTCCACAACATTAGGGGATGGGGCTTCAGCAGCCACAAGTGGGCAAAGTAAAGAGACAGTGGTGGTAAAAAAGCAGGGAAAGAATGATAATCCAATGTAAAGAGGACCAAAAAGGTCTGGTGACAGCCCAGATCCACACCCCAAGGCCATCCTTGTAGTTCTGATATGTGGATTCATTTTAAATCAAAGGCAAGAGGTATGCCATTACTAAATGGCCCTTGATCAAGGGGTGATCTCCCCCAATATCATTGTCTTGGCTTCAGTCTCTCCTACAAGGGGTCAGGACTGTATGACAACTCTCCCTACATAGGGTCCTCCTCTGGCAGGCACTCAGCTTCAGCCTTGTCTTTTTTCCAGCATGAGATTCCTGGGGAAAGTCAGTTTCTTGTAGTCTCTTGTCTCAGCAGTCTGATACCTGCAGGAAGGGGCCCAGCATCTCTCTAAACACCTTCACTCTTGCCATGACCATTACATACGGCAGAGACCCGAAACAGGCCCCAGTTCACAACCCAGCTTGGACGAATCTTTCAAGTCCATCCTCCACATGGCTGCATGCCCCTTCCTCCTTCACTGTGGGAGCATACTTGCCTAGACATTGCAGTTTTAGATACCCTCTTGTTGATTTTGTAGCAATTCGATAGCTGAAAGTTTGTTTCATGCATTCTAAATGATAAATCCATGTAGCTGAGACACTTGACCAAGATGTACAAGGTTGTGTTATAACCAATGGAACAATTGTGTTTAACTCTCTGAAGTCTCATTTCAGTGCAATAGAAGAGGTCTGGCCCTACAATAAAGAGAAATCAAAGGCAAACTGAGCCATTTGACACCAAACAAAGCCTCACTGACAAGCTCTCTTTTCATGAAATGAATTTCAAAAGTCTGAGAAATGTATCTAATCCTTTCCCTGGAGTCTGCCTGCTCTAATGGGTTGCTTTTTGCTGAACTCTCTTCATCTGCTCTCACAGCATAACCTCAGCTTCCAGCATACAGGATTACTTGTAAGTTTCCCTAAATGAGCCAGGCTTTTTCCACACATCATGTATGCCCTTGCTTCTATACCAAAGGACTTGTCTACAGAGCAAGTTTCAGGACACCTAAGGCTACACAATGAAACCCTGACCCCCCCCCAAAAAAAAAATAAATCCAACAGATGCCAGGCCTGGTAGCACACACCTTTTATCTCAGCACTAGGAAGGCAGAGGCAGGTGGTTCTCTGTGAGTTCAAGATCTGCCTGGTCTACAGAGTGAGCTCCAGAAGGTATAATCATCGTCATCTTCTTCTTCATCATCGTCATCATCCAACAGATGAATCAAACAGAAAACTCATAAATTCTAATACTGTTTAAATCTTTTTCAATTAACTCAGAGGATGAGAATAAACAATTTGGAAACTCATTCAGTCAAAGATGAAACAACATTTTTAATTACTGTATTACCAATACTGTATTTACCTTAAAAGGCCAAAGAGGGGCTGGAGAGATAATACAGGGGTTAAGAGCTCTTGTTATTTTTGGAGAGGACCCAGGGTCAAGTTCCAGCACCCACACAATGACTCACATCCATCTGTAACTCCAGTGCCAGGGGCTTTAACACCCTCCTCTGGCAGGCACACGTATAAAATGCAAACACCCATACATGTAAGTTAAGCATTTAGAAAACATTTTTTAAAAGCCAAAGGTTCTCACATAAAATTCCATTCACTCTGCCCAACAGTTGACCATCAGGCTCAGCATCTGCTTTGATAGTCTATAGGGCAGAGGCTTTTAGAGGCCCTCTGTGGTAGGTTCCTAGTTTGTTTCCTGTTTTCTTCTTCTGGCTTTCAGAAGCCCTCTGTAGAAGGTTCCTAGGTTGTTTCCTGTTTTCTTTTTCTTCTGATGTCCATCCTCTTTGCCTTTCAGGATGGGGATTGACTGTTTTAGGTAGGGTCCTCTCTCTTGCTTAGTTTCTTTAGATGCACAGATTTTAGTGGTTTTGTCCTATGTTGTATGTCTATATGAGTGAGTATATACCGTGTGTGTCTTTTTGCTTTTGGGACAACTCACTCAGGATGATCCTTTCCAGGTCCCATCATTTACCTGCAAATTTCATGATTTCCTTATTTTTCATTGCTGAGTAATACTCCATTGTATAGATGTACCACAGTTTCTGCATCCATTCTTCAGTTGAGGGGCATCTGGGCTGTTTCCAGCTTCTGGCTATTACAAATAAAGCTGCTACAAACATGGTTGAGCAAATGTCCTTTTTGTGTACTTCATACTCCAACCAAGGACTATTCATGGAGATAACCTAGAACCCCTGCACAGATGTAGCCCAGGGCAGTTCAAAGTCCAATTGGGTTACATAGTAATGGGAAGAGGGACTGCCCCTGACATAATCTGATTGGCCTGCTCTTTGATCACCTCCTCCTGTGGGGGGAGCAGCCTTACCAGGCCACAGTAGAGGACAATGCAGCCACTTTTGATGTGAACTGATAGACTAAGATCAGAAAGGAGAGGAGAACCTCCCCTATCAGTGGACTTGGGGAGTGGCATGCATGCAGAAAGGGGAGGGAGGGGGGGATCGGGAGGGGAGGAGGGAGGGGCTTATGGGGGGGGATATAAAATGAATAAAGTGTAATTAATAAAAGAAAAGAAAAGAAAAAAAAAGCCAAAGGTTAACTGTTTTACTCTTTGCAGTAGCCATGTAACTATAAACAAACATATCCAAACTTTTAGAAAATTTTACCATATACGTATACAATATAAAAATATTACTAAATACATAAGCCCATGTAGCATGAATAAGTAATTCATAAAAATATACACATAAATATTTCCAAAGTAAGCTTCTAGAACCTGCCAGTTAAAACAGATCTCTAGGAAAAGAAAAAAAAATGTTGGTTATTCAGATGATCTCATTTTGTTGCAATACAAATAAAAAATAACTCTCTTTAATTGTGACAGTTTCTTTTTTAAATTAAGAAAATCTGTGTGTGTTCGTGTTTTAATATGGGCACACAAACACCACAGTATGTATGTGAAGAGCAGAGGAAAGCCTTGGATGTGGTCCTTGCTTCCCTGTGTTTGAGAGAGGGTCTCTTCCTTCCATTGCTGCATATGGCTGGCTAGCAAGACACTGAGATTCCAGTGATTCTCCTGTTTCCACTTCCCATGTCACTGCAGGACACAGGGATCACAGACTTGCACTCCTGTGTACGACTTTACCAGGGCTCTGGGCATCCAGACTCAAATTCTCACACTCACATGGTGAGTACTTTGCCTCCTGAGCATCTCACACCCCCGTGTTCCCCCTTGACACGACTGTTGGATGCTTCAGAAGTAAACGTTTTCACAAGTAATGTACTCCAGATACAGTACAGTTTTTTCCCCCTTTATTTTTCCTTTATAATTTTGGTTGTGAGCCTAGCTTTTAATGGCTGAGCCATCTCTCCAGCCCTCCCTTTATTTTCTATCTTTGCTGTTTTCCTGCCTTCTTTGTTCGCTTGCGTGCTTGCCTGGATTTTTCCTCCTCCTCCTCTTCCTTCTCCTCTTCTTCCTCCTCTTCTTTAAGATTCATTTATTTATTATTTATTTGTTATTATTTATTTATTTGTTTGTTTATTATGTGCTCTAGCCTCATGTACACCTGCATAGCAGAAGAGGGCATCAGACCTAGTATAGAAGGCTGTGAGCCACGTTGTGGTTGCTGGGAATTGAACTCAGGACCTCTGGAAGAGTAGACAGTGTTCTCAACCACTGAGCCACTTCTCCAGCCCCTTGACTGGCTGCTTAAAATTGTCAATTTGGACACAGTGTGGAGCACTGACTCCAAATTCTAAGAGACAAGTATCAAGATTGTTGGTACCATATAGAGCTCACATGTACTGAGCTGAATTCATGTGTGTGTGTTTGTCCGTTAACTCACTCGATTCTTGTTAAACTAAATATGGAACACTTCTCACTGTGTCATTACTATACTTATTTATAAAATATAGGTGACATCAGAAGACATCTGCTTCCCTTTCTCACCATTATAAGCATAACTAACAATGTCTATGTTTAAAACTCGTCAAGCAATAAAAGAGCCAAAAATTAAAAAAAAAAAAACCTTAGCTCCAAAACACTAAAAATAAAAGCATGAAAAATTAACTCTGATTCTCCACTCTGTACTATATAAAATGCATCTAAAAATAAGAGTGCATAACAGAGTCATACTGAAAATTTTTGTTCAGTTGGTTGGTTTTGATTTTTCCAGATAGAGTTTCTCTGTATAGCCTTGGCTGTCCTGGACAGTCTGTAGACCAGGCTGGCTTCGAACATACAGAGATCCATGTGCCTCTGCCTCCCAAATGCTGGGATTAACTAAAAAAAAAAAAAAAAAGTGGTAAACAAATGTGAGTAAGAAATAATGTGAGACCAAAGGTTAACCTGAGGAAGAGTGGATAAGGAGTTCTTTGCTGTTTTCTCACACTTCTCATCACCCAGGAGACAGAGGCATGCAGATCTCTGAGTTCTAGTCAGTGCTGTTCAGGCGGTTCAGTCGAGTCAGTGAGTCGAGAGGCAGTGCGGTGGAATTGAGTTCGTGGCAGCTCAGTTCATGGAATTCAGTGGCAGCTTTTTACCAAGAGAGTTTTACAGGGTTAGGTTGAGGAGAGAACAAGCTAGACACAGGTGAAGACAGAATGAGCCAAAGAATGAGAAGGAGTCAGAAGATTAGAACAGATTGCTAGAGTTAGTTTGAGGCCAAGCAGAGCTGGCCAGTCAGAAGTAAGAGAAGCCAGTGTGACTCAGTCAACTCAGAGAAGAGTTTAAGCCAAAACAAGCAGAACCAGCCAGCCCAGAGTACAGAGACAGCTAGAAAGGCTGAGCTTATTGAGCAGTAAGTCTCACAGACAGAAAACATTCTAGGCCTAGATTAGATTGTACGGAGGCTAAAAGCTTTCAGGACTAGGCCTACATTAGCAGATAGAGGCAGTAGGCCTCCAAAACAATAATTACATCAGGCGAATAAAAATTACTTTTACAAAATTCCTTGTGATTAGGCTGTTAAGTCAGGTCCTGGGTTCCCACTCTCTGTAAAAGCACAAATCTCATAAGAAGAACTCAAGGCATCTCAAGGAACCGAACAAATTATTTTAAATTGTTTTTAATTCTATCGAAAGTTTTTTCAGCTTACTTTCAGTATCTCTGTCTTTGTGTCTGTAAACTATAACACCAATAGTCTCTGCTCTCTAAATCTGAGACCCACCCACACGAACTCCCATCCAAAGATACTGGAAAGAGAGAAACTCCCCAGGGAGGCAGTGGTAGACAGATTTCTCCTAGAACTTCAAAAGCTCTCTACCAGGAGTCAAAAGCCCAGGCGGAACCAGTTCAGAGCCTCCTGACCAGAGAATGTAATGACAGCATTGAACTCATAATTAATCTCACAAGGTCAACCAGGCAATTAGCCCTAGGTCTGCAACTAGCCATTAACATATTTTAATTCACTCTCATTCAGAAGTAATAAAACAAGACAGGTTTGGGCTGTTTATAAGGAATTCAAACTTAACCAGTTTTCAAAGCTCCTCAGTGTCTTACTGTAAAACATAATCAGTAAATGTGACTGGGGAAGGCTGCTTGGGCAGTTCCACAGTAGAACAAAGGGCGTGGATAGATGGACTAGGGGGTGCAGCCAGGAAGGACAAGCCTTCTCGGTACCAGGTTCTCCTACGAGATTTCCCCGTCCAACTTCTTTCCTTCCTTCCTTTCTTTTCTTTCCTCCCCCCACCTCCCACCCCGAGACAGGGTTTCTCTGTGTTGTCTTGGCTGTCCTGGAGTTGCTCCGTAGACCAGGCTAGCCTTGAACTCATAGGAATCTGCCTGGCTCTACTTCCCCAAGTGCTGGGATTAAAGGCATGTGCCACCGAGCTCTGCCCTGATTACTTTCTACAACTACAGCTGAGGATATAGAGTTCTGTTTTTTGTTGTTGTTATTGTTATGTGTTTTTCTTTTTGTTGTTGCTGCTGTTTTTTTGTTTTGTTTTGTTTTTACCATGATATCGTTGTTCTTTGCAAATTATAGGGAACAAACTGACAGGGTTTGTGGTGGAGGGTAAGTTAGGAACCATCCATTTTGGGAGGAAAGAAAAAAATAAAAAGCAAGACAGAGATACAAGTAGTCTCAGAACAATAGAAATGTAAAGTGACACCAATAACCAGGTCATTTTGACATATCTGAATCAATGTGGCCATATAAAGATGCAGAAAGTTGTGTGTGTGTGTGTGTGTTTGTTTTTTTGTTTTTTTCTTAACAAATAACATGCAAGTCAGCATACAAAACTCTCTGCCCACTTGGAGGTTTTGTGTTGCTATATAAGTGACCCGGTAAAGCTTTTAAGGATAAGCCTAAATTCAAGGGCAACCTGTGACTCAGTTAATCCTCTGCTGGGAGGCTGAAAGTCTTTTTGGGGAAACTGCAAGGCAATCAGATAGCCTGAGTAAAAAATGCCTTTATGTACCATTTTGAGGGAAGTTCGTTCGCCAGGTAGCTCCGAGCCCTTATGAACTCTAAAGCTCTAGATAAGACAGGACACTGGCAATAACTCCCCCACGCCCTACTCTGCCCTTGAAAAACACCAAACTGTAAATCAAAGTTGTTCTTTTCTCTCAGTATACAGGAACCCAGAGGGTCTCTCCGCAATGACTGCTCTTCTCTTCTTTTGTTCTACAGGACCAGGCAGTTTCGTTCCGCAGGGAGGACGTGGGTAAGGATATGCAGCCCTAGCTAGTGTTGTGCATTATCAGGTCTTGAAGATTGTCATGAAATAAGGCTTTCATAAGAGCCAAAAAAAATGAAAGAACTAGTTAGCGGAAAGACACATAAGTCAGAAAGGGCGATCAAAGTGGCTCTCTGGCTGAAGCAGGGCACTTTCGGAAGACAGTGTTTCAGGCAAAGGGAGAGCCAGGGTGGATGTCTTGAGGCGGGGAGTGTGCCCGGCACCACGTGGCAACAGTAGGAGGCTAGGAGAGAGTGAGAGTGTAACGGAGAATTACTTGAGTCAGAAAGGTTACTGGGCAGCTGGGTCCTGGAGGGACCGCCGGCTAGATGGAAGGGTTTGCCTTTCTAAGTAAACGCGAGCGCTCTAGATTATGGAGCGGTACAACCAGATTCACTTTCTGGAAGACCGCTCCAATTCCTCTGCTGAGACTAGAAGTTAGGTCTTAAGATTAAATTGCTACCTGTCAAACAAAAGTGCCTCTAAGTGTTGGGATGATCTTTTTGAGCACCGTGTAAAGGTTGTCTTTCTATTGTTGAAATGTTGATTTCTGTGCCAGCAGAGATCCCATTACAGGCCGGATTTCGGTGTTATTCTTACGGATGCATCATCTTCTGTAAACACTCCCTCCAACACCTTTTGATTGTTTTAACAGAGAGCCGAAGAGCCAATAGTGGAGGCAGAAGAGGAAAGGCGGGACTTCGGAAGAGACAGGAACTCTGGGAAAGAATCTCAGCAGCCGGATTGTCAGTCAAACACAGAGAAAGACAAGTCGGACAGGCAGTACCAAGGAGAGGTATCAAGCCACATGACAGAAAGTAGATTAATATAAACGTGTTAATTTATGTCTTAAGAGCTAGTTGTCAGGGCTGGAGAGATGGCTCAGAGGTTTTGAGCTCTGGCTGCTTTTCTAGCGGTCCTGAGGTCAATTTCCAGCAACCACATGCTGGCTCATAACCGTCTATGATAAGATCTGGTGCCCTCTTCTGGCCTGCAGGCATACATACTGGCAGAACACGGTATACACAATAAATAAATCCTAACAAAAAACAAAAAGAGCTGGGAACAAGACTAAGCTAAGGCCAGACTTTCATAATCGATAAAGTCTCCATGTGATTACTTGGGAAGCTGGCAGGTCCAGACAAGTCTGTACATCAGACTATGCAGGAAGTACATCACCAAGTATGCTTCCTTCTGCTTGGACAAAGGTGGGAAATATATAGCCTCCTGGAGTTTGACTTTATAAGCACCAGACTAATGTATTGGTGAGCATTCTCTGGGAATCCCGGGTATGAGCCCTGACCAGGTTTTAACAAAGCTTTCATTCGGCTCAAAATCTGTGGTAGTGGTCTTAGGCTTGCCTGATGGGATTAATACAGCCTGTAGCCAGTAAGCAAAGGAGCACTACAGAGCGTGGCTAAGCAGTTCCCAAAACCCAGGCAGACCAGGTATGGTCATAAAACTAACTAGGCTGGTGTCAACAGAGATACCAAGAAGTGATCAGAACTATGGGTGATTCCTAAAAGACAAAGGCTACTTCATAAATTGTCTATGTCATGTGAGAGGACAAGAGGAACTGAGGATGACTTGAAGCCTCTGGACTTGTAATTGGAAGGGGGAGGCTGTCATACATTACAAGGGGAGAGTCGAGAATTCAGTTCTGTGTCATCAAACTGGAGATGCTTGTAGGATACTGAAATGATGTCAAGTAGGCACTTGGATATACCAGGTTCAGGGGAGAAATTCTAACTGGAGACATTAATTTCAGAGTTGTAAATACAGAGGCAATATGTAAGTTATTAGGAGTTGACTGACCTACAAAGGGAGTGTGAGACTCAGTCTTCATCCTAGTATTCACACACTAACAGAACAATATGATGAGCAACAGGCACTGAGAAGGACACTGATTACTGTTTCTTACCAGAGTGATGGTCACATGAATGTGTTCTTTTGATAATTCATTGAGTCATAACACATTCATATATATATTATTCTTTACTAAAAATTTTAGCCCTATTTCCTATTCCTTTGCTTTTTCTATTCCTCACTATTCTCTCTGGAATCACAGAAAAGTTAACCTACTCAAAAAAATTTAAGGGCTAGAGAGATGGCTCAGAAGTTAAGAGCACTGGCTACTCTCCCAAATATCCTAAGTTCAATTCCCAGCAACCACACAGTGGCTCACAACTATCTATAATGAGAGATCCTGTAACCTCTTCTGGTTTCTAGGCATAGATGCAGAAAGAATACTGTATAAATAAACAAACAAATAAATCTTAAAAAATTTAAGAAGTCTGCACTTCCTTTTTTCTTTGATTCTGATTGACTCTGATTCCAAAAGCATGGCTAGCTTCATAACTAAGGCATAGTGGGGTTTGTTTGTTTTTGTTTCTGTTTTTCAAGACTGGGTTTCCCTGTGTAGCCCTGGCAGTCCTGGACTTTGTAGACAAGGCTGGCCTCGAACTTACAGAGATCTGCCTGCCTCTGCCTCCCAAGTGCTGGAATTAAAGGCATGTGCCACCATGCCCAGCTGTGAATTTTTTTCCAATGGTGTTTTACTTTCATGTATCTGTGCATCATGTGTGCCTTAGGCTCAAGGAAGCCAGAAGAGGGCATCAGATATGCTAGGACTGGAGTTACACATGGCTGTGAACCATCACATGGATGCTGGGTACTGAACACAGATCCTCTGGAAGAAGAGCAAGTACTCTTAACCACTGAACCACCTCTCTAGTTTCAAGTATTGAATTGGAAAAAAAAAATTATTTGAGAACCAACTATTTAAAGTGGCGTGGAATTCAATCTCATTGTTATTAATGGTGGTGGTCAAAAAGGAGTGTTGTTTCTCACTCTTTGTCTAGGCTCATGTTTTCCAGTCTCCTGAAGAGCTAATGAGTTTTTTTTTCAAGGCTTGGAAGCCATATGGCTCACAAGAGTAGACAGAAATTCCATTCAAAGTGTTAGTCATTGTGTAGAAGCACAAATCTCTATTTGTCAGCTGTGGGTAACTGTGATGGTTAAATTTGGTTGCCAACTGATTGGATCTGGAATCAACTAAGGACATGGTTCTTGACACACTTATGAATGATTTTCTTAATTAGATTAACTGAAATAGGCAGCCCTAGCCTAAGTGTGGGCAGCACTTCCCTGGGGCCCAGTGTAGAAGAAATATTTTGTGTATTGTAGGGATGTAGCACCTGTGAATAATATATCTGATGGCCTATAGTTTAGGCTGGAAATAGTAGGTGGGACATCTGACAGGCAGAAAAGATTCTGGGATAGAGCCAGGCTCATGAGAGTCAACTGGCAAGATGTGAGGATAGACGCATGGTACCAGAGCTCAGGTAACCAGCCACATGACAAAATGTAAATTAATAAAATGGGTTATCTTAAGTAATGAGCTGGTAAGAGAAGAGCCTAGCTATATGGCTTAGATATTTGAAGAGCCATTAGTCTTCAGTTTATGCTGAAAGGCCAAAGAAAAGACTCATTACGCTAACGAGTCTCATGAGTTGTTATTCCAGGAGCTTGGGTGTGGGAGGAAAGACCTCACACTTGTAGCCCAGTGAAGTTTCATCAAGGATTCATTCTGAGAGTCTTGGGTTGGTTTGGCTTCTCACAGTCAGGACTAAAAGAGGTACAAAGGAAAATATTTTGCTTTTTGCCTGTTTTACTTCCCATCTTGTTGGCAAGTTCATTGGTTTCTGCCACTGCTGCAATCCTTTTATTTTTATATTAGAAACCAGTTTTCTTTGGCCTTCCAACATAAACTGAAGATTAGTGGCTCTTCAGGAATCTTCCAGACTTTCAGCACCACATTGAAGCTGCTAAGAAATCTAGCCTCATGGACTGAGTAGCTCCTGGGTTTTCAGCCTCAATAGTGTGAAAAAAAAAAAAAAAGCATTGTTAGATTACCCAGACCATACCATGTAAGCCAGCCTAAAACACTTTTCAATATATAATTCATTCTATTGGTTCTGTTCCTCTAGAATAGATTAAGAAAACAAAATATGGACTGAAAAAATGGCTCAGAGGTTAAAAGCACTTGCTGTTCTTGTAGAGGACCTAGGTTCAGGTCCTAGCACCCACATGAAGGCTCACAAATGTCCTTAAGTCCAGTTACAGGGGATCCAATACCCTCTTCTAGCTCTGTGGGCAGCAGGCACACACATGGTACACACATGCAGACAAAATTCATAGACGCATTAAAAAAATGAAATCTTTAAAAATCAATCCATAAACCATAAGAATGGAGATGTACCCGAGAAACCAAAGAAAAGATCAACAGCATTAGTAATGAGTTAAAAAAACAAACAAACAAACAAACAAACACCTCACTGACTGAAGAACATGGCCAGGAACCACATTTCAGCAGCCAGCAGCAGAGTCATTGACATTGTAGTTGTTATATGAATGAACCCTAGGGATTTCTTGATCACACTGCTTCTGCCTGTCTTTTGGTCTCTTTAGTCTTATGTAGATTTGGCGGTTGACAGCAGAAGTGCCATGTCTATCCTGACCCAATAAGCAGCTCTCAAGCAGGAAGCAGTGCCAAACACCCGTATCTGGAAACTCAGTACTTACATTATGTACAGGTAACAAACCAGGAGAGATTTAGCAAGTGTTGGTAGTCTTAGGTTAGTCATTCAGGAGTAATAAGCTGCAGCTGTAGTTTTTGTAGGCACTGTCATCATGTGCTCACACATACTAGAGGATTTGCCTATTCCCTGAACCTGACCCGGGATAGGCTTTGCCAATTCTCATGGGTCTGAGGCACTGGGGTCCTTGTCAATAATACATACTCATTCAGGGCTTCCTTAGCTCCTTACTCCCTTGGGGCTTCCTTCACACCCCACAATAATGGGAATAAAGGCTGGAATTGCATTGGTGAAGTGATGCTATCGGTTTTGGCTGAGCAGGGAGGCAAGGGTTAAGTAGTCATCCTTCGAGGCAGCACCTGTAACCCAGGAGGAGAACAAGCCACTGCACAGCTGAGTTACATCAGGGAGAGAAGCTAGGCAGGACCAAGAGCAAATGGACTGCAGGCCTCTTGAGTTTCAGAGTGATGAGGCTATGATAGAATTTGATGGACAGAGACTGTATTAGTTATTGCTCTGTTGTTGACATAAAACACCAAGGCAACTTGAAGAGAAAGGCTTTTTTGGGCCATTTCAGAGGATGAGTCATGAGGGGGGAACTATGGAAGCAGGCAGGTATGATGGGTGAAGAAGCCTGAAAGCTCACAAGCTCACCAAAGCAGGAAGCAGAGAACAAACTGGAAGTGGCGGAGGTTTTTACTTCTCAAAGCCTGACCCTACTGGCATACTGTCTCCAGCAAGGCCAAATCTAAACTTCCCCAAATAGCACCAACTGGGAACCAAATCTTCAAAAGCCCATGGAGGACATATATATATATGCTTTGTGACCCATATTTTGTCAATTTATGGCAACTATAAAATTAGGACAAATAAGATAATGACTGATTAAAACAAGACTCATGGGTATGAAATGTAAAACAAAGGTACCTAAACACGTTAGAAAACATCTAAAGTGCTGGTCTTCTCATGGAGACCATCATTTTGTTTACTTAAAAAAGGTATACTTGAAACACCACTGAGACAGTATTTGAAGTAGTCAATTTCTATACTTGGTGCTACTGGTTTAAAAAAATGAAACTTGTAAGGTTACCTTAGAAAAAGGGGAGCATGGTTTAGGCTACAGTGATGGCAAGGTAAAGGTAGGGAGATGAGGCCAAGTGTCAGCTGATTAGCAGCAGGGTGATTGAAAAGGATTTGTAATAGGCACGTGGCACACTACACTCTGTAGTGGAGTGTACAACGTATCTAACCTTTCTCCCAGCTCAGCTACAAGCTCTTCTCACCACCCTTGTGAATTAGCTGTTGGATGGCAGGACGATTTGCTCACCTACCAAAACGTGGTCAGATATGGTGTGTCATTTCAAGTGAAAATACAGAATCACTTTCACTTGCTTCTAAAGCAGAAATCTGCATGTCTCAAAATGGTTTGGTTATCCTGGATCCCAAATGGGATGGGAACAGATCTCCGACCCACCAAACTATACTGGTTTGGCTAACTGTATTACTCCAGCAATGTCATGTGTGATCAGTAATGCCTGACGCTCTTTCCAGTGTCCATGCAATCAAATTCAAAGTCTCCATCCTCTGCCCATCCCAGACTCACTACTCCCCCATTTTGCCACACTGGGCCCCTGAACTTGTCACAGATGGGCCTGTATGCTCTGGCCAATACTGTTATGTGAAGTGTTATTTCCCTTATGCTTACCCTGATCCTCAGAATACAGATACAGCCTCTGCGCCCTAAACCACACCAAACTTTTCTTTCCCTCCTACCATGCTAGTTAATACTCTTTATGTTGCTGACCCTTTCCCCTGATGGTCTGTAACAGCAAGTGTAGTGAGGTTTTCTTTCTGAACAGCCTCTTATCTTTTATTTTATGTGTGTTGCATGCAAGTATGTGCACCACATGTCTGAGCTCTGCCCAGCTCCCATGACTTTCAATGTGTACATGTAAGCTGTGTAAGAGCCATGGCAGCACACATTTTAGGAGTGGTGCTCATCTGGGCTGGGCTGCTATTTTGTAGATACCTGATGCAGGAACAAAGTGACAAACATCCTTTAAGCGCAGATTTTAGTTTTAAAATGTATTACATTTATTCCATGGGGGTGGGGTGCTCATGCACTCACACCGTGATTGTATGCATGTGGAGGTCAGTAAACAACTGGACAGAATTGTTTTTCTTTCCACCATGTGGATCTCAGGGGTCGAACTCAGGTAATCAGGCTTGGAGGAACAAGCACCTCTACCTCATGAACCATCTGGAAGCCCTAAATGTAAATTTAAAAACAGAAAACTTGTGTGCAAGAGTGTTCAACCTTACCAAACTTACTGCAAATTCCTGACAAATTAACCTCATTATTGTGTAAAAGGCACTTAAGTTATCACAGCTGCTATTTCTTCCAAGCATACTGAGTTTCAAAACTTACTCAGTGATCTTGTTTCAAACATAACTTATGGCAGCTGTTCTGCCATTTTGTCCACACTCATCAATCTTTGCTTTGGACACATGAAAAATGCCACCAAATTCCTTATACTTCTGGTAGACGAGTCTTCAAGAGAGAAAGTTAATGGACACACTTATGAAAAAAAAATTCTTTTGGAAATCTGCTTCTTTGGAACTTATTAAGAACTTGGTGCAGTGCTGGAGAGATGGTTAAGAGCACTGACTGACTGCTCTTCCAAAGGTCCTGAGTTCAATTCCCAGCAACCACATGGTGGCTCACAACCATCTATAATGAGTCTGGTTTCCTATTCTGTCGTGCAGGTGTACATGCAAGCAGAACTCTGTATACATAATAATGAATAAATAAATCTTTAAAAAATAATAAAAAACTCAGGTGCATTACATCCTTTTGGCCACTGCTCCTAAACTTAGCTGAACATTGCTGTTAACTGTTTCGGGCTCCACATTATACTAGTGGACCTTACAGTCACGTTTATTTAAATCTACCACTTTATAGCCAGAGGAAGGTAGGTTATAGCACTGAAGGTCAATTTAAAACACTGGAGGCCATATTGTGTATATATATATAAACTTGTTTTCAGAAAGTTAAGCTAATTTGCACAATTCGCTATGATGAAGAAACGGACACATTAGAAAAACCCTTAGCAAATGTGAGATCTGCTTACCTTCTTCAACAAAATTATCTACTTAACTGCTGCTGGATGCAGTGACTAGAAATGAGAAAATTCTTTCTCAAGAATGCATCTCCACTGAGGCAATGCGGTCTCTGGGGACTTGCAGCAATGTCTCTGACAGAGTGTTACTACAGGCCAGCCTGCTGCTGCCTTACAATACACTCACGCTCAACAAGTGCAAGCTCTTAAAGTGTCCAAAATCCTTATCTAAAGTAACATTTTTGTCTACTGCAGTATAAATTCTGAAGGAAAACATGGATTTTATTTCTAGAATAAGGAACCAGGAGTTTATTTCCACATCTCTTAGGAAAGCCTCACTTAGTTTACATACGGCAATGATTGCAAGCAGATACAAGTCTTACACTAGGAGTACAGGTACATACATTTAGCTGCCCTCACCTAAGCAAGCAGTTGCAGTTTTGTTTAAATGTGAAAAATCTATGAAACAAGCAAAGTAACTTTCCAGAGTATTAGCTTATTACATACTAGTAAAACATAGGGCCACCATTGTATCATACAGAGGAAAACTCTATAGCTTTGCATCCGTGTGTAAACGTTCCCAAGTCACTCAGTGAGCATCAACTGTTACCAAGTGGCTAAATATGTTAATCCCAACCCTCTCTTATCTGTAAAGAATCTTGTTTCCTCCATCTCTCTCTTCTGAAGACCTGAGCAAAACAAACATTCCAAACCACCCCAGAGACCAGATAATAGGATTTAAAGGTCTGAAGGCTCCAACAGCACAATCACATACAATACCTCTTTGGCGGTTTCAAGCAGTTTGTTTTTAAAATGCCCCAAGACAACCAAATCCTTTTTGGGATGCCAAGCTGGCTTTCCAACATACAAAGAACAAAACCGTGTTACTGAAAGCCAGATGCCCTAAAGCATGGCACATGTGTTCACAAACTTTATTGGTAACACTAGGAAACCAAGCTATTTTTGTACTGAAAAGGAAAAAATATGGGATTTCACTTTGTGTTTTTTCTAAGAAAACAGCTTTATCTGGTGAGCTTTGGATAGCTGCTGGCACATTTCCACTGTGTTCCATTTTACAACCAAATGTCAATTTTTCTACACTATGGAGATTAAAGAAGACAGTAACTTAAAAGGGAAAATGTATTTTCAAGTAAAAGCTGTAATTCAAATTTTACTTGAGAATTTTAAATATCAAAAAGTTAACTTCAACAACTTAGATTTACACGCTCGCATACACGCATACACATACACACACACACACACACACATACACGATAGTCTTGTTATACAGCCCAAGCTGGCCTTGAACTCATGATCCGCCTGTCTCAGCCTCCTGAAGAGTCTCAGTCAAATTTAACGTGGGCAGAAAATATCACTTTGATCACAAAGTATTACTATGTTCTTCATCATGTAATTGATGTGGTTCTGAAGACATTTGAACAAATTAAGTGAAATTAATTCTTCGGCAGCTGAAGATTTTATGCTTCAACATTCTGAACTTCAATCATGGCTTCATGTCTGAGGCTGATCTACATACAAAAATATCAAAACATCCTATAGGAGGAGTTAGCTATTTTAAGTCCTTATTTATTGTTTACCCAAGGAATGTATGGATTAAAAGGGACTAACTTGGGTTTTTAATTATGATTAAATTATGTAAATATACATTTAACAAAGCCATCATATTCCAATCTTTTAAGAATTCTAACTGCTAGCAGCTAAGCAGCTTTTAGTTATCACTAATAAAATATACAATTAGATAGTAGCATTCAATCCTACTAACTTTATAAATAACTTCTTAGGTTAGACTCTTTCCTGCCTAAATTTTATAAGACAGTCTAAATGCAAAACTCAATGCATGTTGAGCTTTCTTTTTAAAAACTTCACGTAGACCTAAATTAACTTCAATGTATTCATAAAAAATCACCAACAGTTTGCTCTCACGCTACTGACTTCTAGGATTCTCTTGGAGAACTGTCAGGCACAAGCCCTGCCTTTCTAGTGTGAGTGGGGATGTGTCTGGACTGTACTCCTTGCCACTGCCATCCAGACCTGGACCATATCACCACCTCGTGTGGCTCAGCTCTGAAACCCTGAACATTCTTCCGATGGTCTGTGTATAGAGGTATATGATTCCTTTGCTCTGTACAGATACGCAGTGTAACACTATAAGCATTAAAGCAGTACTTTCTTCACACAAGAATTTAGATGTAGGAAAATGAGCTGACTTGCAAGACCCAAAACAGAAAACGGAAACATAACTTGAATCTTGAATTCAAACAAACCAAGAAAAAAAAAAAACAGCAATGACAGTATATGGGTTTAACTGTAGGTTATTAACTAAGACAGTCACAACACATGAGTGTCAAAATTCTATAAAGTCCAGAGCCTGTATTGTAACTCACTGTGAAACCATATAAGCCAAAACTTAAGTCTATCCACAACATCTACACAATAGTAATGCCTATTACATAATAATATACTAAATTCATTCCTATTAGTTTTATGCAAATTATGATATAAAATTAGTAACAGCCATATTTTGACATGGCATAAACTTCTTATACTGTTTCAAGCCAATGTATAATCCAAATCCTCACCAATACCATACAATGTCTCCTGCATCAGACACTGAAAGCCAAGTTGTTCATTAGCCACTTCTCACCTAAAACAATTGTGCATTCCACTTAAGTCCATCAGCCGGACAAGTATTTAAATTCACAGTTTTACATCTAACAGTGCAGTTTTCAAACTGACTACTTGAAACTGATCACTCAATTTAACAACTGCCTCCCTTCGATCTGTGTAAACTGTATCGGCACAGAATGAAATGTGTTCGTATTTTAGCTCTGTCACTAGGAGCAACACAAATGTGAAGGAGGCTACAGTGTGACATGAGCCCACGGAATGTTGGACAGAATTTCAACTACAACAGAAACAACTGCAAAAGCGTCCCCCCATCCCCAGCAGATAGTCAACACTTAGCACAGACAATATGGAAGTTAGCTCAACAAGAGATGGGCTGAAGGGGGGGGGGTTGCTTTAGCTAACAAAACAAGTGATGGGCAGCTTCAGAAACTTCCTAAAAACAAAACTTGAAAGTACAGGTGAGGTGTTGGTCCTTCAGTAACAAAGACAGATAGCCAACAGGAATAAACAGTCTGGCTGTGAGAACTGCCAGTTGGAAACACACACACAAAAGGTGGAACCAAGAAAAAGTAAGTACTTAAATGTGTGAGATAATTTATAATAGTAAAAAGTTACAAATTGCTGTGACTTGATTTTCTGAAATCATCTGTAAATTCACACTGGCAGTTAGAAAACCAGTTTCAACATTAACTCCTCTCTCACCAGATAATGTTTTCTGTGCAAAAGTATCTGAAAATTGCACTAATGCTTATTTTAACTTGTATTGTGAATAATCTGTACATGCTGTTACAGACAATACATATTTGTAAACCTGTTCATGCAAAATCAGTGTGCACAAGGGGATATTGTTAAGCCTTATACTTAAGAGTGATACTTTATTATCTTTGCTAAAATGCCAATCTCTCTGAAATATAACGTGTCTTAAATGGATATTCTTATCTGCCAGTTAATAATCATTTTATGTTGCTGAAGGAAGAGGTTATACAAGAAAAGAAACATGGTCTGTGTTGCAGAATTGATTTTAAATGAGAATTTATAAAACAAAGAAATCCATGGTCATAAAATTTTAACATTTTAATCCTACACATTACAGGGCAAACAGATACTGGACCCTATTTCCACATTCCACATAAATCCTAACTTTAGTTCCCATTTCAAATGTTGCCCTAACCACTAAAAACATTAGTGGTTTTACAACCTCTGGATTATGGAAACACAGATCTCTGAAGTAAATGCTATAAAAAACAACAATGGAAGAAAGCTGAACAAACTTTCCATGAAGGAAAACAAAAGTGGAACATCCTGAAGCTTCTAGACACTTCTCTCCCGTGTCTCTGGCCAACTGGTCAATTCAGTGCATTGTGCGGTTATATAATGGTCCCCATGTGGAACGTATATCTAACTAGTGTCCATTGATTCCAGATTAGTGGATGAAGAATCTTTTTGGATACTTTCAAAGATGGCCGCCAGCTCTGGGTTCGAGCTGATCTGTGACTGGAATTCACTCATAAGTGGGCTCTTCTCTGCCTCTGGAATGGTTAGCAATGCTGCTACTGCTCTCATGGCGGACCGCTTTAATTCATCTTGCTTTTCAAACTCCTGTTTTACAGAGTTTGCCTTTACCTGAAATGCAACGTAAATTCAGGTTACACACTGTAACATTAATGCATTTATGTAGCTAAGAAATTCTGGACGCCCCCATGTCCAGAAGGCACACTATACTACAGCACAGTGGATAGCAACCCTCTTTCTGCTGTCCTCATGTAAGTCCTAATCCAAAAACACTGAAAATCCAGGCCTACTTAGTTGAAACAATGAAAGGGCAACTTTTAGCCCTACCAAGAAGTCAATTATTAATATCCATTTTCTTTCATCACCAAATAATATTTCCATGTATGTCTTTATTTAATCACAACTAAACTTGTTTCATCTTCTAGGTCCAAAGTCCTAATTCTCCTAGATTTATTTCAAGCGTCTCCCTCATACCAGTCAGCTGTGTGCCCTCCCCAGTTAAGAATTAAATTTCATTTTTTGAAGCCCAATTGCATCTTATCTTACATTAATATCAAACACTTCGGTCTACTTTTTACATTTATGTCATGTTTTTACTCAGTGGATTGTCTATTATACCTAAATTCACATATGAGGAAGGAAAATATGTATGAGTCTGTCTTATTTTATTTACCACAATTATGTCAAGTCTACTTCCTCATTTCCCTAGAAATAATCTTTTCCTTTCGTTTCTTTCTTTTTTTTTTTTTTTTTTTTTTTTCCTTGAGACAGGTTTCTCTGCATAGCATTGGCTGTCCTGGACTCAAACTCATATGGACCTGCTTGCCTCTGTCTCCCTGAGTGCTGGGATTATAAAGGCGTGCACTAGCACACCCTGCTTAATTTCATCTTTTCTTACTTTGAAATTTTATTCTGTATGTGTCCCTCTGTGTATATATGCATATACATGTTGTATGTCACACTTGAAAGATCCATTCATCTCATGCGTGCCTAGACTTGATTCCACAGCTGGCTGGTGTAAACAGTGTTTCAATGAAGACAGTATACATGTATTTTCATTGCGTAGAAGTGAGCCAGTAAGCAGCATCCTCCATGACCTCTGCGGAAGTTCTTGCCTTGAGTTCCTGTCCTAAATTCCCTCCACGGTGGTCTATAATTATGAAACACCCCATTCTCCCCAGGTTGCTTTTGGTCATGGTTTTTATCACAGCAATAGAAAGCAAACACAGTGGAATTAAAGCAGGAAAGACAACTGCAATACTGAAAATACCAATTTCTGAATTCTACCAGACCTTTGCTCCTCAAAATTTTATGTGAATCAGAACGGGAAAGTACTAACAAATTTAAATTTGAAAAGTCAGAAAAAAGAATAGGTTAGGAATGTGGAATTTGTAAAGCACCTGAAAAAGAATAGTTTTTATATTTTCTTTCTTTTCGGAGTCAGGGTTTTTCTATCTGGAACTCACCATATAGAACAGCCTGGCTTCAAACTCTGATCCACCTCCCTCTGCCTCCAGAGTGCTGAGATTAAAGGTATATGACACTATGGCCCAGCTTTTTGTTTGTTTTTAAAATAATTTTATGAAACAAAATAAAACAAAATAAAAGCATGGTGGTATATGCTTGTAATCTCAGCATTTGGGAGGCTGAGACAAGTTGGAGAATTCAAAATCAGCCCCCAAGATTCTGACTCAAACTATACCCCTCAACCATGTAAAATATACATACTAAAAATTCATGTTCACAAAATTTTAACATTTTTCCTGAAATAACAGAGTCCATTTCTACAGCCTGTAATGTGTACACGCCAATGTCGTCGCTTAACCTGATGCCTAAGAACAATTACCTTAGTTGTACAAGTAGCACGTAGCGGCTCAACAAGTCGGTCCAACCTTTGTAGTACTGCACTTGGACAAAGGGTAGACAGTCGCACCAACATTAAAAATGTCAGCATCTATTAGGAATAATGACAAAATACAATTTTTCCAATACCCACAATCCCACTTCTTGATACTTTTTTTTCATTATTAAATAGAAAAATGATTAGTCTGCCAATTATAATCACAGATTCATTGCAAACCTGAGGTGAATGCTAGGGAAACTTCAACTTCCATGTGGGTCCTACAATACAAAACTAGAAAACTGTTTTTCAATTTTGACTGCATATCAGAATCACCTGGGTTGGAGATGTGTTTAAAATACCTATTCCTGAGCCCCACCAGTGTTGTTTCTAAAAAAGCTCATGTGCAATGTAACTAAAATTCATGGAATTATAGCAAATTTCCTTTCTCAGAAGAGTTTGGGAGGGTAGAGTTACCATTACTCAAACTCATACAAAATCTGAATTTTATACCTTTCCCTTGGACTATAAATGTGTAGGATTGCATCGCAATAGTTAGAATCTTAGTGCTAACAGTTCAGCAGCCAATTTTGCTCTGCCAGGTCACAGACCCTCATTAAAGAGCATTATGAAAAGGATAGAATTCATTTACTTGATTGCTTTTAATATTGCCTCTCTTGTACTCAAGTAAAAAGGTAAACAGAGGCTAACCCTCAGCCCAGGCTGAGATACAGCCCAAGAAGCTTCCTCAGACTACTACAGGACAGTGAGAAAGCTGGTGGCTAGATTCTCATCAAGACAGGCCTGAGGTCACAGACTTCCATTTTCAGCCTTAAGGTCTGATTCTGAGGCAAAGAATATGGGTAGGTACTATTCATTAAGGAAGGCTGAAAACACAATTCTTAAACATTTGGGGACCACTTCCCTTCCTTCTTCAGTAAAAAAAAAAAAAAAAAGATTTTGGATTTTTCATGTGTATTAACTGATGTCACAATGTCTTTCCACTACTTCTGCACAGTTTCTAAGATGATCACAAAAAGATAGACGGCTTAATTTTTCTTATACAGCTAAGTAAATTACAAGCATAGAAGTTGTTATAGCAAAGTCTACTAAATCATTGTATAGACATTCACAAACATCTTACCTTAATATCATAATGGTCCTTCAAACCATCTTCAACATGATTTAGAAATTCAAAGATATCCAGTCTATCAAGACAGCTGTCTAGAAGTGTATACATACACTCAAAAGCTGCCTTTCTAATGTCCAGACCATCATCAACCGTGTGTTTAAATGGACCCATTTCTACCTGTTAAGACAAGAAGGAACATGCAAGCATGTAACAATGAAAAGACAAGCACAGGAAAATAATGTATGTCATCTATCTCACTCACCTCTCTTATAAGTTCCTTCCTAACTTTTGTCTCATTGTAAAGATGCGGAAGAACAGAATCCAGAAGATCCCGTATCAGAGATGGCTTGTTGTGGGCTGCAGAATTGAATGTGACCAAGGCCACTCTTCTTACATTCAAATCTGGGTCTTCCAAAGTTTTTAGAAAATCACCTGAAAAATAAGAGGAATGACACATTTATGGTAAGATTAAAACAATTCACACACCAAACTTAGTTATTGTGGTTATCACTGCTATGTCATCATTGAAGGTCATAGAAGAACCAGATACAAGATTATGTGAGCCATAGTTTATGTCAGCAATATGGAAACAAGCTATTGTTGTTAACCGTGTGTACATTTAACATGCAGAGAACATATAACAGTACCTAAAGCTTCTCATTCACTACTTTTATACTTTATAGTGATGGAGCCTGTAGCCACAAACCCAATACCTTAAAATTCCTTACAATTTACTAAAAGCAGCAAGAAATTAAGCTATTTAATATAGCTTAATTGTCAGGAAAACAATTCATCAAAGGACAGAGAATTACACTTCGTAATGCTATCTGTGTCTTCACTGAGAAAGAAAGGAGTGCCAAATATCCAGCTATTGTAAAAAGATTTTTTAAGTCTGCTATTTTGCAAATGTGCAGAAAGAAATTAAATTTAAAATTCCTTAAGGTCAGATAGATGGTGAGTCAGATCATTTCCCGTATTAATTGCAAAGCTTTGGATACTTTAGTCAAGAACCTTAGTTTCCCGTCACTATATGAAGAGAATGCTTGGGGGTCACTGAGTGGAAGAAAAGCATGTATATTTTTGAACAGCGTCTGACCGAGTGGACTGCATAGGCACTAACTATTCCTCATTATGCGACCGTCAACAATCTCTCCAAAGAATAGGAAAATGAAGGCATAAAATGAAGGTGGAGTTAGTTTCATATGAAATAAAGCAAACTGATAAAGATGAGGGCCTCCAGGTGCTGTATGCTGGTAAACTGAATGCTGAAGCCTGGCGACTTGTCTCAGGTCTCTTCCCCACCCTGTATTTCATAATACAGAAGTACACCTATGCCAACAATAAGGAGGGACAGACATAACCTCACATCAACTGTTTGTAGGAAGGCCACCCACCCATGTGTGTGGCCTAACACTGAACTAGTACCCCGATTACGCAGTTCAAAAAGTTCACTACCCTCTGACCCCCTTTTTTCTGCATACTCAAGAATGCCACGAATCTATTTAGCCATATTGCTTTAGTCTCCCTGTCCCATCAACACCTGTCCTCAAGAAAACACCAAATTAACCTGAGGGATTTGGATTACCATTAACATTAGGGTAACCAATGGTGGTAACAATAAAACAAAGGAAATGATAACATTCTAAAACCAGAAGCTAACTCCTAGCTTAACAAAAACAGGGATGGCTCCAGTGTTTCCTCTTGATACTTCTGAGAATTAACACTATCCAGCCTTCTCCTTTTTTGTTCTTGGGGTTTTTTCCCACCTTATGTGGGAACTTCTCTATGGATGCTCTTCTAGCTAGAGGATTCCAAGCAACATCAAAAACTGAGAGTCTACAATTCAAGTAAGATTTATTTATACTGGGAGAAAACTTCTGATGGGTCAGACAGATTTAACATAAACTTGCCTTATTCATTAAACTATTACAAAATATAATTATCAAGGAGGTTGACATGCTGACATACTTACCTACTTCAATGACCAACAAAATCATCGGGTAGTACTTGCTGATTAAGAATGCCTATATAAATATAATTTACTCAACTTATAAACCAATACATTATAAACTATCTTCATAATGAAACAATTACCTTGTATACGTATTATTTTCCCAGTAATAAAGTTTCACAAGTGCTAGTCTTAGTTATTGGAATTAACAGAACCTTGACACTTTCCCAAAACCTAATCAGTAAATGTTGTTTCCACTCACCTATGCAGTTCTTTAATAGTGGATCAATAGGCTGAGGATGATCAGAAATAGTAAACTTCACAGCTGTAACCACTGAGCTTCGGGCATATGATGATCCTAATCAAAAACAAATTCCAAGTCTACTGATATGCACACCACTAATGTCCATAAATGACATTTTAAAATCTTGTCACAAAACCACCAATGTCTTCAACAGTGTAAAATTCTCACTGTCCCAAAAGGCTGGCCTCAAGCTCTTACGATACTAAATTAACAGTTTTCTTACCTTAAAACAATCTTACTAAATTTTAAAAGAAAAACTGTCTTCTATGAAGGAGTGCTCCATGGAAGCAGCAAGAGGACTTAACCCTCACAAAAGGGACTGATTAAATCTGTAACATTTATGAAATTTTAAATTAAGTAATATTTTAATTACTTTATGAATTATCACCATTTATTCTAATTAGATAAACACTGATTAAAAAATCTTTTCTAATTTTTGTATTTAAACTCAGTATATTTTTTTTCAATTTTAACATAATAGATACTACCAAGGTCTTCACATTAAATTCAAGAGTTGTCTTTCTCTACATTTTAAATCAAACTAGTAATATAAAGAACTAGATCACACTTATTTAAGCATTACCCAATTAGACTTTATCCTTCTCAGGAACAAAGTACCTTTGACTATTACTCCATATTATAACACACGCTAGTGCTTTTTCATCACATACTTAGCTTTAAACCTCTTTTTTTTTTTTTTTTGGTAGATGGTAGCTCCTCATAAGGTATCTTTCAAAACAACTGTCAATAAGTTCTTATAGGTAAGAAACTCGATACTCACCTGATATCAAATACCCTTTAAGCCGCGGAAGGAGAGTTTCAGGATCAATAAGAGTGAGTTTCCCTAGACATTCAGCAACAACATTTCTCGTGCCTTCCTCTGCACACTCACAGTGCTTTAGCAGCAAGGCCCAGATGTTCTCAACATATGGCTTAAGGCCTACCACCGATGCAGAGCTAATAATTTCCTTCAGGGAATGAAGCAGAAGATACTGCCTTTTGGGCTGACTAGTTATTTCTTGTAGTACAAAGGGCAGATACTCAGGAAGGTTGCCTACACTAATGCTGCCTAGTGCATAGGATGCAGCCGATTTAACTTCTTCACTAGGAGATGAGAAAGCCTCTAGTATTACAGATTTTAATTCCAACTGCCCACTTAAGTCAATATGATGTCCAACTTCTCCAAGAGAAAGGAGTGCTAAGAGACGAATGGAATCTGTAGACCTTGAGTTCTTGACATCTTGAATAAACTGACCTACGACAGCAGGTCCCTCTTTAGGGCATGCTCGGGTAAGAGCAGCTACACATTTGGCAATGGAATAATAAGACTGCTTATGAGTAAGAGCCGTGCTCTGAGAGTAAACTGGACCCGTCAGCATGCGCAGCAGATCCATGTATCCTAGATTGTTTGTTCCAGTGACAACCAGAGCTTGGAAAAAGTCTAGCATGGCACTGAGAGCTCCTCCCTGCAGCAGAGGTGACCTCACAAGTCCAATCAGTTCATTGAGAATAGACCCACTTATCTTTGAAAGAGAGGAAGGATACACTTTTGCCAGGGTAGTAAGAAAACTGATAGCCATCTGTGATACATGCATATCACTCTCGCTGATAAGAGGAGGGAGCTCATCTAAGACCGCATCAATCATGGCAGCCGTCAAGCTGTCACTATAGTTTTTAATTAGAATATCTAGGGCAGAAAGGGTACCCAGTTTTAAAGCTCTCTGATTCTTCCTGAGAAATGAAGCAAGGATAGGAACTCCTTCTCCCAGAACAGGCCTCAGATCTATCTTCAAAGGTGACCCAGCAATCAGGGTCAAGGCTTTCACTGTTGTTAGTCGGGTGATTTCATTCTTCAGTCTCTCCAAGAAAATCTGAAGTGTATTTGATAAGTCAGTACCCAAATTGTCTCCAAGGTTGCAAATAATTTGTCCCATACAGGAAATAGCCCTTTCCTTGACTTCCTGATCAATATCAGCTGCTTTTAATCGCTTAATTGTACAGGTGAAAAGATCTTTGATGTAAGGAGTTGCATCAAATGAGGAGGGCTGATCTAGAGGACGGATCACTTTGACAAGCTGCTGAGTGACGAGAAGGGCTTCTGATGTGATCTTATAAAATGGGTCTCCAACACAAGCCACCACAGGAGGGACCAGAGCCTGAACATGAGGATGAAAAACTTGAGGCGAGTGGTTACAAAGGATTACATATAGGCATGACAATGCATCAATCTTCAGATTCGATGAGCTGGATTTATCATTCAATGAGAAAATGATTCCTGAAAAGCCAACAAAACATCTAATCATTTCTATTCAGTTTTCAGAAAAAAATTATTAACCAACCCCTCAAAGATTATTAAATTTTCCATCTGCATTACATAATTTCTAAAGTGGGAGACACTTTACAACCTATAGAAAACATTAAAATCCTTTACTTACAACGATCTAATTTCATGCATTCAAAATGGTCAGGTTAAAAAGTTTTATGTACAGATTGTCACAAACTACCCCCGTAAACCAAACAATTAAGCTTACTCAAGTGCTAAAATAAAAGGTGCTTGGTAAGTACCCAAAGACATTTTACGCACCTGGTACAAGTACAGGAATGTGTTGTGTTAGTGCCCCAGGTAAGACATTTACCAGTTCAGTTAACATGTTAAAACAACACTGTCGGGTCTTTACACTCTTCTCTTTCATCTGTTTGTGCAGAGCTTTAACAATGTTGGGAACCTGCAATTATAACACACATTAGCTAGTTGATCCAAAGGTACTTCCTCCACATATTTAATATGACTTACAGGAAATGTCTGTCTTTCAGTTAAATTTCCAATTCATCTCTCCAATACTACTCCTCAGACAGGCACTATTATACAGCAACCAAGTTTAAATTTATTGCATGTATTGTGCATACACTATTGTATCTATATTTGCTTGACACCATCAGGCAACTGGAGAAAAGCTTCCTAAAAATCAACTAAGTCCTCATTGATTAGAATAATCTCCAACCAAAAATTTAAACATATATTTTATACACAGAAAAATCCAGAGAGCAACTTATGAAGAAATATCCATCAAACTGGTGTTTTCTCTTTTTAGTTTGCTAGCACAATGAAAAACACTACATCTGAAACATATAAGCAGCAGGGATAAAAATTCAGAGATAACTGATCTGAACTTTCTAACGTTTAGCAAAACTTAAATACAGTCTTTACTAACAAGTCATGGATGCAAGGTCATGAACAGGTATCTGAAAATAAAAATAGTAACAAAGTAGAAAAAGATTAAAACATCCTCTCTTCAACACATACAAATCTCATAAATAAAAGTGATCTGAGAAATAGAGACCACAAAGAATTCATGCTTCTACTGAACAGTTTCCCTATGCTCGCTGCTTCTATGTATGTATGTATGTATGTATGTATGTATGTATGTATGTATGTTGTATCCATTCACTCACCCACCCTCCACCTACTTTTATACCACCCTCTTTTATAATTAATCTCCATATTTACTTTTTGTTTTTTTGTTCGAGAGAGGATTTCTCTGTGTTGCCTTGGCTGTCCTGGTCTCACTTTAAGGACCAGGCAAGCCTCAAACTCAAAATGATCCACCTGCCTCCCTGAGTGCTGGGTTTAACAGCATGTACCACCACGCCAACTACATATTTACTTTTGTTAACAACTTCAGCTTCAAAGTTTATTTGCACTACTTAAAAATAAGACTACAGCAAGTTTAGGTCAGCTTGGACTACAGCATGAGACCAAAACAAACAAACAAACCCAAAACTAAGGCAAAACACACAAAAATCTGTTTCCTAGAGTTGATATAGGAATTACGGATGAATAGGAAAATACCCAGTATGAACACATATTCATCAAATGGGAGTAATGGTGACTTAATATTCAGGGCCTTAGGGAGAAAAAAAGAATGCTATGTTATTAGTAAGAACTATAGTCAAGCACTTACATATAGTAAAGCATACACTAAAAGTATACTGGTCATTTCATCTGGCACAGCCCTGGGTAGGTACTTCTCAGTAAATCCTATTACAAATGATTAAAAGCAATGCTTAATAAAATGACTACCTTGTCCAAGATCACACAAATTGTGAGTGAAGCTGGTTATATAATCCCACAGCTCTGAAATCTCTATCGGTATCAGATAATTTCCTGAATCCTGGTTTACAAGTAACACAAGCACTCATTAGCTCGGTGTCTCTCTAACTGTGGCATCCCGCCTTTCCTAAGAACAGCTGTACACCACCACTGCCAGTGGCTTTCAAAGCACATGTGTTCACTGACCTGACTCTGAAGCATTGTTAAGGGTGTTTCTCCCTGTTCCATTGCATCAGGGTCACACAGCCAACTCTGCACAGGACGAGTTTGCTTCAAAAGAGAAAGGTACGCATGAAAAACATCTGCCTTTACATTTTCTTCACGCTCTTTAAATCTGGATATCAGTGCAGGAGAGACGGTCTTGTAGAATTCTGGAAGCATTTCATGCCTTGTGCTAACTACGGCATCCAGGCACTTAGCAGCTGCGCGTCTCACTTTCCAGCTCATGTCATCATCATCACTGTATTCATCATCACTCCCTAAAGGGAAGTTTTAATGTTGAACAGGCTATTAATGGTACAGAAAGCACATAATTTAACATAGAAAGTGAACTGCCATTTTTACCCAAGACAGTTAGTTAATCTAGCTCTAACATCTACAGCAATAGGCTGTCTAAAAAAAGCAGAATGCAAAATACATACAGAACTTACTAAAAAACCATGACTGTTTTAATTGGCTAAGCACTGTCTATGATGAAAGTAATGAACCGTGGCTTGCTTACAATCTTTTCATCAATACATTGACTTTTTTTTAAACTCATAAGTTTCTTAACCTTTGAACCAATCAAGACTCAGTAGAAAGAAAAAAAAAATCAATGGGCATTTATAAGAACTATGAAACAAGATTTGGTTACAGATGTAGTAAAAAGAATAGTTATGATTAATTTTCTGCAAGAAGAAAGAATCCTAACACAAGCTTCATACATAGCTTCTTACTTAACCTCATGTGCTTTCAGAAACAGACATTTTTTTCCAACTTTTTATGAGTCTATCTGAAGAGACTGGACATCCATCATTCATTAAGAAATGCTTGCTGTTTAAAAACAGATTACCAAACTAACATTACTAATTGAACACTCTGGCATGTTCAAACTGACAATTTTATTGCACCTACACATTTGATTGGACATGTGAAGTCTTTAGAAATGATTTTGTAACCCAAGCAGGCTGATCAGTTGGATTACATGAAGTTAGAAAAGACTAAAAATTCTACAGTTATCGTGACGGCCTGAACTTATTCAACAAGAATCTCTTTATTCTTAGGTAACTGTTACCAGGAAAATGACTCCTTAGTGCTTGACTGTGTGCCTAGATAAGTGGGAGACAACAGCACTTTAATGGTTTCTATTTCAAATAGCATAGTGTCAGCTAGCTGGACCTCAGAGAATTCTAAGATGTATTTTTTTCCAATCTCCAAATGATTTAATGTCATTTATTCTTAGTACACTAATAGGAAAATTTAACCAAATACTACTAAAATACAAGGCAGATTCATTTAACAATACTTATTTAAAAATTACAAGGTACTGCCAAGATAGACTCATCTATTTAACAAACAAAGAAAAAAAGCCATATTCTTTCTTACATCATCATATAAGAACTGCATCCTAGAAATACATGCTTAATAGAAAATTAACAAATGCCTCAGTCACTGAAATTACAACACCACGGCTGAGTGATACATATTATATTTAGTCCATCTAATTTTAAAGCAGCTGAATGACTTGGGTTATTTGGCATAATAAACACCAACTCAAAAGCTAAAACATACACTTCACTCCTAAAGTTTCTCTTCATTAATACAACATGCTTTCACATTATCAGTGTGGGCCAAGCATTATCCTAGACACTACACTGAAGTCAAAGCAATCAAGGTTTAATCTTCTAGTCTTCATGAGGATTGCATTCTAAGAGCTGGAAGATAATCACTTACAATATGCATGAAATGATTAAGTGTTTTAAGATAAAAATGTATAAGATCATGCTAAGTGAGTGAAAGCTTTGGGGTATGAGGGATGAAGGATTTCTTTTAAGATACAAAAGACTAAAGAAGAAGGTTATGAGGGGCTGAAGAAAGGGCAGGGATAAGATGCTTTAACTATGCAATCAGTAATATCAATTACACAGTCACATATGAACCCAGATTTGCAGGAAAGGTATATAGCTGAGCTAATTAATACTGATACTACACACAGACTAGGTGAGATCCAAAGAAAAACTCAAGAGTTTTACAGGTAAGTACAAGGACTCAGCATATCTATATTTAGAGATTACAGAGATTAGTAAGAACCAGAACAGAAGACAGACAGCACAGAAGTGTGATAGCCTGGTCTCTGAATGCTAAATGACAAAATAATAGTTAAACATTTGCCGGTATTTGCAAGTCACTACTGGACTGCATTCAAGACAGAAGGGAAGAAATGAATTTAACAGCACTTGTTTGAGAACTGTTGTGACAACAAAAATGGGCAGTACCTGCTGGAGTATAGGAATTGTGTGTGGGTATGGGTGCGCTTGTTTTTTAGATCAGTTAAGTTACAGATTTTATAGAAATTTATCTTTGGGGGGATGGTCTTGCCCACTGTGTATTCAGATGCTGTTTTTTTCTATGCCCCAAGATCTGGTTGCAGTCCAAACGTGGGCATAATCATGAAAAAAATCTCCTATATCAATGTCGTGTAAATAATGCACCCCAATTATCTCCGATTGGTTAATGAAGAAGGTGATTTAGCCAACAACTGGGCAGAGACTTCTGTTCCTAGTCCGGCGGTCTCAGAAAGAAGGTAGAGGAACAGAGAGGAAGGAGTTCACCATGAGGGGAGTTCACCATGAGGACAGAGTTATAGCAGAAGGCCAAGGCAAGACTGAGATGGCAAGCAAGCAGAATAACATAATTGGGATAGAATAGATGAATATCTGCCCAGAGCTTAAGCTTGCTGAATAAATCTCATAGGTCTCTGTGTCATTAACTGGGAGCTGGGGTAGGTAAAGGCTTAAATTAGTACCCATTTAGTTCACACAAACTAAAAAGTACTCTAAGAGTAACAGGAAGCCCATCAATACATGTACTTGGTAATCAAACCATTTAAATATTTTACTATAATTCTTCCAAACAAAAACAGCAATTGCTATACCCTTGAAATATTATTATAAATTGGTCTGACTTTAATCACATAAGCCACAGAAATATTTACCTTATTCATGAACCTTAAGCAGTACCTCAAATAATATTCAGGATTTTCATTATCAACCAAACTATGTATATCTTTAGATTCATTAAAAAAAAAAAAAAAAAACTTAGATTGTATAAGTACTTTATTAAAAAAAATATAAACACTAGACTGGGGATATAAACAGTAGAACGGTTATATAACCATGGTTAAGACTTGAATACCACAGGTAAAAAGACAACTCCTAAGGAACAAGACTGCTACAATTTGCAGTTAAGAATCATCTTTCCACCTCTAACACTGGCTTTTTATGAAACCATTGTTTATAACAGATTCAGAAACATTTTTGATAGATTCCTTCTATATAATCTGAAATACCTTGATCATCATCATCTCCTCCATCAGCATCCATAGCATTTTCATCTTCATCTTCATCATCATAATTATAATTTGGATCATAGGTAAGATATTTTAGACAAATGTTTATAATGGTAGAAACATGAGGATAAACTTCCTTAGGGCACCTAAATATAAAGATAAAGAGTTGCTTTAAACACACACCCACACATACCCACACACACACATACGCACACAAACTGCATTTTTCTCCCTGCTTCAGTTATTAGCAATAATAGCAAAGTGGAAACCACTTACATTTTTACCTTATTAGCTTCATGTTTTAAAAGATTTACCTTTCAAACAATATTTAATTTTAGAATGTGCATCCCCACACATATACCATATACATATTTTAACTGTGTTGTTTAAGTGGGAGTAGTATAGAGATTCTTAAGCCATTAGTGAACATTTATTTAGCATAGTCTTCTCTCACTGTATGTTAGGAATCAATAAAAATTCACATATGCTCACAGAACCAAAATTAAAGGGGCAATTTGTGGTTCTTTATAAATTGAACAGAAACGAATCTCAACATTTGTAATATTCAAATTTTGGCATGGAGGCTAGAGGGACACTTAGTGGTTAAGGGAACTAACTGGCTGCTCTTGCAGAGAACCCGGGTTCAATCACACCCACCTTTAATTCCAGTTCAATGAGCACCAGGCACAAACGATACAGACATACACATATTCCAAACACCCATATACATCAAGAAATAAAATATTTTTAAAGTAGCATGACTATAAAATATTCCACTAAACTGTGAGGTAAAGGGCAAAGTCCAGACCAAAACCAGTTAAGATTTGGACACCAATTAGATGATATTAGCCAAAGGCAAACATTTAGCTAATATTGATTCCACACACTTTTTATGAAGATTTAAAAGAAAATTAAGAGTCAAAATTTTCTAGGTTGAGAATAATTGTACTCTCAAAATACAGGTATTTCAAATCTAAAATGTAAGGTAGAAAAGGCAATTTACTATGCTTCTCTTTGGAAAATTCACCGTGTTGTTCTGGAGACAAACTATATTACACTCATATTTCTTCCCTTTTAGAGAGGTAAAAGTTCACTCTAACAATGCCAAACATTTTCAAAGTAATTGAAGCTACTAGACTTTATAAGATGACATTTGCTACAAATATTTTATTAGCCATCAATAATTAATGAATAATTACAATACACCTGAAATCCTATGTTATTTCTCTTATCTTAATAACTATTCTATTCTTAAGGAAAAATATTTTTAAATAAAAAGATCTTAAAAACTTACCTTCTCACAAATGATTCAAAAGCTTGAATGCAGTATTCTCTTAATTCATCATCATCTACATTACAAAATTTTACCACCAAAGGAATTATCTTCTCAAGGTATTCACCTAGGAAAAGCATACTGCTTCTTAAATCTACACACTTATAACATTTTTTCAGAAGTTTTAGGTAGCCACTTGGTGAGAGGGCTCAGAGGGTACCCTGCCTGATAAACAGGCCTGCAAGCCCGAGTTTGACCCCGAAACCCATGTACAGGTAGCAGGAGAACTGACTGGGGCTGCTCTTTGAACTATACATGCATGGTGAGCCACACATGCATCACGCACAAACAGCATGAAGAAGAAGAGACAAGTTTGGAACACTGAAAAATGTCTTACCTATCCTATGGCCAGCTTGCCTACTAATAGCAGCAATACATTGAATGTAGGTCCTCGTTGTTGACATGGAGTCATTTTTGGACAACTCCGACAGCAGATGTTCAATAAGGTCTACAAAAACTATATTTCCACAGCTCATAACTAGATGGCCAAGAGCAATAATGGTTCTTTTCCTCACTGCAAGTCTAGGACTGGTCAGCTGGGGAAGTAGACAGGTCAGAATTGAAGGATGGAAATTGACAAGAAGTCCTCCTTGCCTTAAAAAAAAGAAAGAAAAAAGCAGAAAGAATATAATTCAGCATGCCAGAGCACTACTAGATATCCAGACTCTGGACTCAAAAAATATATATATATTTAGGGCACAAATTAAGTTGAAATAAATCTGAATTCACAATGAAAAGAAAAGCTAAGTTTTCACTTCCTCTATCAATGTAACCAAAAACCCTAAGCAAAATGTATCTGAGAAGTATTTTCCCAAATAACTCTTAGAAGGCCTCTATTACCTACTACAGACTGGCTAGCCAAATGGCTGGCAAAACACCAAACAAAACAAAATACACAATGATCTTGTCACTTTCCTCCTTTCAAGACTTCAATGTATTTTATCTATTGAGTCCTGTTTGTGAATACCTATGACACCAAACAACCCAGAATCTCTTCACCCCCTTCTCTTGTTCTCTTCTCTATCCATGTCATACTCAGTTTTATTGGTTCACTTTCTCCCAAAAATCACTTTTCCCAATTACCTCAACATGCAGAGCTAAATTAGCCAATGCCATACTATCACATGCCATCAGTGCCGGTAAGCAAATCACATGTGGGACAAAAAGCCTGGGTTATCACTGTTCATCAATTAAACATACATTTCTGCCCACCTCAGCAGAACCCCAGTCCACCAAAGGGCTGCCTTTGTATTCACTCCATATCCTGGAAAATGAGATTATAACATCTCTGCTTCAACATTCTTCCATGTATGCATTCTACACCTCAGCACATTTAATTAGCTGTGCCATTATTTCCATAAAAAGCTTCACTGAATATAGTCCCAGACTCCCTTTGGCCTTTCAGCCATTTCCATTGTTATCTCCTAAAATAAACATGTAAGTTTAACTAAACTACATTAACTACAAATAATTTTCATAAAAATGAAGTTGCTAAAGGTTGTCCTTTGTTCAACTGCAGACTTGTGACTTCCCCTAAAGAACCTCCTCACTTAAGCAGATTAACTGAACTAAGAACACTAGAATAAATATAAACTGCTAAGAACAATTTGAATAATCACGAACTTCTTCAGAATCACAAAACATCTGCGACACGAAAGTATAGCTTACATTTCCTTTACCCAACCACAGAAATCTAAGCCAAGTTTTATTACATTAACCAAAGAAAATTTTTAATCATGAACATAATATTTATAATATTCACAACACGAGGAAATAATGGACACATTTACCTGCTCAACATATCAGCCATAATATCCAAGGCTTCTAGCTGAACAGAAACATCTTCCTGCTTTGCTATCGCACTGGTAAGGCGTCCAGTAATCTTTTTACATACATTAGCAGCTAGTGCAGAGCCTGCAAGAAAAGTAAATAAAAATTTCAAAGTATGTTAAATTCATATCTGCACTAGCTACCAAATATTCAACAGGCTAAACTTGTTCAAGACACTTAAGGGATCCTTGCTAAGAAACAAAGTTAAAAATACTGTATCTAACCAAGAATCAGAAGTAATGGCTGTCAAAGAGACACAGGAAAAGAGACAAATATTACTATTCACATTTTGCTGGGCAACTACTGAACAAATGTTGGCTACCAAGCCTGTAGTGTGTGTGGCAATCAAATCTCTAGATGGAAAAGCATCAAGAATTGTCTGTTCTTGAGTTCTATCAACAGCCTTTCAGTTCTGGTGCATTTACACTCCAATACTTAAACAGTTTCTTTAAAAGAAAAAGTAACAGGTTTAAGCTCTAATGCAGTCACTTCCAACAAATGGAGAAATGTGTGCATGCGCACACACAGGCATGCATGCAGCCCCTCACTTTAAAGCAGGTCCTGTGTTACAAAGGCTAGGAAAGGTAACTCACTGTGAAAGTTAAGAATCTCAATGTTAAAAAGAAACCGTGCTACAACCAACTAAATGCAACATCGATGCCGGAAAGAAACAGTATGAAAACAGGTAAGACAGTTTTATAATTAATGGCCTTCAGAACTGACAGACTATTGGCTGCTTAAAGAAAGTAAAGCAGCAGCTCTGGCAGAAAAAGTACCAGTTTTAGATGGGGGGAAAAAAAAAGCTGCTTCCTTTTTGTAGTGCTAGGGATGGATCCCAGGGCCTCATAGGTACTAGGCATGCTTTACCACTGAGCCACATTCAGAGGCCCCCCAAGTGTTCAAATCTTTACACAATCAGGAAGTCAAAGCTGGATGTAGGTGGTAACTTAATCTCTATAAATTTCAACTATGTAATGTGCAGACTAAGAGAAGCAACTGAGACAGAACTGATTATAACAAGAGAGTAAATTATTAATATTATTGAGTGAAAACAACATTCACATGATATTAACAATTTAAAATCTCACAAATTAGGAATATGATAATTTCCCCTATTTGCAAATGAAACAATAATTTTCAGACTTCTAATTTAAATATCAGCAGAGCAGTCAAGACCAACTCCAGGTTCACATTACCTAGATAATTCTGATAAGATGCCAAAAGCTAATGACCAACTTCATTAATTACTAAATTAACAAGTAACTGAAAAGGGCTCAAACTAAAGCTACTAGTAAACTGAACTATTTCACAGCTATGTCTTCAATTTTATAATTTTTACATCATAAGCTTTGGTGGGAAACGAAATGAAAGCTGGGATGACTAATACACTAATCAGAACTTGGTATCTTTGCTGATCTTTCCACTACAGAGCTGCACAGCATCACTTTCTCCCACCTGCAGATGGAAAACACAACACTTTTTGTTTGTTTTTTGAGACAGGGTTTCTCTGTGTAGCATTGGCTGCCATGGACTCACTTTGTAGACCAGGCTGGCCTCAAACTCAGAGACCCACCTGCCTCTGCTTCCCAAGTGCTGGGATTAAAGGCATACTCCACCACTGCCTTGTGATCATGTAACACTATTTTAACACCCTGCAGCAACACAAACATCCATGAGAACCAACACCTCGTACATTTTAAGTTTCATTTGCTTCAGTTACATTTGTATCTAAGAAAAGTAAGGCTCCAATCAAATCACCTCTCTGTGCCTTGGAACACAGGGAGGATTTATAGGACAAGACAAAACGTTCTTGCTTACCACTGGAAGCTGGAGGAAGTTCTCCAATTACTGTTTTAAGGCCAATACTGGAAATATCTCGAAGCTGCTCCTTATCGGAAAGCATGTTTGTGCAGAGGGTGTCTACAATTGTCTCTACTTGGTACTCTTTCACTTTACTCACTAAAGGACCAAGACTGCAACAGAAAGAAGGAAATCTGTCAGCATCTAGAGAAACACAAAATAAAACAGAAAAAGCAAGTAGAAATATTAACCTTGCCTAGTAACTGTCACTTTAACCATGGATGACACATAAATAAGGATAAAGGCGAACTGAATGATACAACACTTTGTGGTTGGTTTTCATTTTTTCCCACTGATTTCTAGCAGGGTAACAAGAAACTGAAGATGATTCCCATCCTGCATGCTAACCCTTCAAGCACACAAACAGCTCTGACATTCAGTTGTTTGCTCCTAACAAGATCTACCTAAAAGAAAATTTCCATTTGATGTTACCCTGCCAACTCTGACCCTTTCCTATTACTATCTAGCTTCTTTTAATTTCCTGTCTAGATTTTAAAAGCATAATGCAAACCTCTAGTTCTATACGTGCTCCCAAAGCATGTTGCATATCTTCTGCTTTCTATTGTTATGATTTCTGTTTCTCTTGCTAGTTGAAGCCCTCCATGAAAATAGAATTCCTTTCTGAATGCCCTGCCCAAACATTCCAACATATAGGAGGGATGCTCAGAATATGAATATTCATCAAGAAATCACTGTTATTCAAGATTCCTAATGAAAAAGGTATGAACCCTATAACAAAGGATTTACTATTAAGCTATTGAGGTAAGAAACTCCTAAGTATGAAATACAAAAGGCCACTATTTTACAGTTTTCTAAAACTTTCACATTCAATATTATCCTTCATTATATTATGGCAGACTTAACCCATTACTTTGTTAAGCAAGCCCAATTAAATACAAGGGTCCTCAAAAGTTATGACCTGGTGAGAACAGAGATGGTAGGCTGATGGGCAGAGTATAGAGTGGGGGCATCAGTACATTAAAAATATACATGTTTTATTTTTTTAAAAAAAAAAAAAAGACAGCCATTTCTAATGGAGAAAAAGACCAGAAACTAAAATAAATGGAATGTATACTGAAAGAAATGAGTGAAAATGAGGGCAGAGAGATGGCTCAGCTAACAAAGTGTTTGCTATAAACATGCACACGCGCGCACATACACACGAAAATGCACACCCACCACAAACATATAAAATAAAAACAAACCCATTTCACTTTAGCAATAAATAACATTAACAAACTGTATCCTTAAAAATAGTGGAGTACTATTTTTCATTTCTAAAAATTCTGATTCTTGAGATTAAAAACAATTAGATTTTTATGTGCAGCCTTGCATTCAATGTTGTAGAAGCACATGTCGTGAGTTGTCTGGATAATCACAAATGTAAAAACAAGAAAATAACAGAGAAAGCAGGTCCACAGTAGCATTCCCTGACAGTTTGAACCTTTCGGGTAAAAGACTGCCTCAGGAGGTCTCCTGGATCACTTCAAGAACTACTGCTTAAGTAAATAAAAGGAATGGGGTGGGTGGGAATCAAACAGAAAACAGGAAAAATATCTCTCCAAATCTAACTTATCAATAGTTATGATAAACATTAATAAAGACTCCTGTACTATACAACAGCCAAACAGAAGAAATCCATAATGTGCATACCTAATCACTGGCAAAAGCGGCCAAATATTATTCAGCACCCCCTAACCCAGCCCTCTTTTCAATAAAGGCCTTGACCTTGCTTCCATCTTTGCTGGGCACGGTCGGATGTATAGCCAAGCAGTAAGTAAGAATTCCATCTACTCCTGTGTTATTTTACATCTCTAACTTTCTCTTTCTGCTTGTTGGCTATAATACCCACTTGGTCTTTTATTCATAGGTGAATCCAATCTCTCTCCCCTACTGCAATAATCTTGACACTTATCACAACTGGCTGCTGAGTCTGAATAAAAGCTTTCTCATTGTTTAAACAAATACCAGTAATTTCACCTTTAACAGCCTACACTTTTAAAATGCATGCAAAGAAAATTGTATTACTAAAGAGAAATGACAAACCAGTATCAGTTCTAAATCTTAAGATCCCTTTCAGTCAATAGATTATTCAAACCAAAACACCAGAGAAGATACAAATCTAAATATCAGCAACTATCTTGGTCTCTACACACTTAAAAAACACTTTAATAGTAACAGCTTTCTTTCCAATTCCATGTAGATCAACCAAGTACATATAGATCAAACAAGACATAGCATACGGCAGACTCCCATTGTTAAATGTGTGAGTGCCCTTACCATCCTACAGTGCAGTTTCTGACTACAGGGAAAGCAAGTTAAAATCCATCAACACACACCCCCCGCACCCAGGAAAGGATAACTTCCAAATTTCCTTAAAATAACTAATAGATTAATGAAGCAGAGGAGGGCTAGGGTGACAGCTATGTTTGTTGTTAAAGAGCTGGCATGAAGATCCAAGTTCACATCCTTAGCATCAGTGAAAGCTGGGCATAGTTGTCAAATGTCTATCACTTCTAGAGCTCACTGGCTAGCAGCATAGTCAGGTATTCTGCCTTAAAAAATTAGGTGGAAGCTGGGTGTGGCAAGGCAGGTGGACCTCAGTGAGCACCAGACCAGCCAGGATTACACAGAGAGAGCCTGTCTCAAAAAACTAAAACAGCTTTGGGATAGTGGTGCACTCTTTTTAATCTCAGCATGTGGATGCCAAAAGCAGGTAGATCTCTGTGAGTTCAAGGCCAATGTAGTCTACATAGTGAGCTCTAGGACAGGTGGTCAAAGTCTTGACAGAAAAAAAAAAAAAATCAAAACAAAAATAAACAAACATACAAAAACCCTGAAGCCCAAAACGGTAGAAAGTGACTAAAGAAGTCAACCTACATCAACTTCTGTCCTACATTCACAGCCACATTAGCCTGTACGTGCATGTACTCGAACTGTAAGGGTTGAAGAGAGAGTTTGGTGGTAGCCCATTTGCCTGGCACACTGAAGATAAAAATTTACAGAAAGCACATAAAGACTATTTATGGCTATTTTTAGGTTAGAAAAGAAGTCAAAAGTTAAGAAAAAAGAAAATTCCAATAAAGCTGCTAACAATAAAGAAAATTAACAAAACCTAAAGCCAGCTCTCTTTCCTGATTAGTTAGAAAAAAGAAAACTCAAATATTATTGTCAAAATCGAGGGCAAGGAGATGAAGCAGTTGGTACAAGCATAAATAATGGACTTGGGATCTACATGAAACAACCAGAACATGGCTGCCCTGTGGTAACCCGGCACTGCAGCTGAGGAAGGCAGAGTGAGGGTGAACAAGGGTAGGTGACTGGCGGAACTGGCAGCTCCAGGTTCAGCTAAGTGAACCTGCTTCAGCAAGCCGGAGGACCAGGCGATATCAAACGCCAGCTTCCACACCACGCACAGACACCTGTATGTGCAGCCCCACCACCCCAAAAATCACAACAATTAGTATTTAAAGAGAGATTCACCACTGAAGTAACTTATGTACAAATGACCAAGGACCTAACAAAAACTAATGTGACAGACATGAGACACTGTGCTTCAGAGTTGGAAGACTGAGCACTAGTAGTGGGTTCTTCTCAAACAGTCCATCAGCATAATTACAACCCCAAATGGAACACGCTGATATTTTAAAGACAGAGACTGGCAAACTGATTAAAAAGAACAATACAAGACCTAAAAGAAACAATGTACTCTCAAAAAAAAAAAAAAAGTCAGGATATACAACTTACTGTACATCATAGAACCAAAAAAAAGGCACACCTCACTCTCTAGTTGAGAACGCCTGTAAATATGTATCACTGACATCTGGGGTACTAGAAGTGGTTCTGGCAAACAATAGAAATGGCCAGGGATGCTGCTACAGAAAAGCTCCCCCACTCGATGTAGACTGATCTGGTCTTAAAAGTTAGCAGAACCAGGGTGGAAAAGCCCTAAACAAGAACAATATAGCAGCACAATACTGACAAACGAGCAAAACACACACTTTATACTTGACTAATTTTTTTTTTCTTCAAAGATGCCAGGTCAATTCTGAATTCAATTCGGAGGGGAAAGGGCAGTCTTGTCAACCCATGGTGCTGCAACAGCTGCCTATCCATATGGGAAGAAGGGAACAACCCCGGCCTTACACTTTCCACAACCTTTGTTCCACACAGATCAGAACTAAACATAAAAACGAAAACTGAAAAAAACTACAAGAAATCCTTGTAAATCAAATTAAATATTCCTTATGACACAAAACAATAACCACAAAATATTTTATAAGTTAAATCAAAGAAAAAGAATAAAAATTAGCAACCAAAGGACATCAAATTAGAAGATGTTTACAAAATGAGTGTCAATAGATTGATATAAATATATACTCTAAAAACTCTACAACTTGATAATACACATAAGCCCAATTCTAAAAGTTGGAAAAGTCCATAACCAAACAATCACAGGGCCTACATGGGTCTGCAGCACTAGGTCTTCTGCGTAAATAATATAGCTTTCAGTTTTGTACTTTTATGGGACTCCTAAGGGTGATTCTTCTGCCTTTTCTTGAAGCACTTTTATTTTTAGGTTGGTTTGTCATGTCCAACTTTGATGTGATGGTTTTCATTTATTCTTACTATATTTTGTTAAATAAAGTATAAAAACCAGTATCAGCAATGAAAGAATCCTCCTTTACTCATTTGAGAACTGGAACTACATACACAGTAGTAAGAAATCACTAACAAATGATACTAAAATGGCCACAAAGCTGAACACAAGAGGTGTGTTATCAGAGGCTAACATTTGGTCTCATTGCGAACATACTAAAGAAGCAGTCTGCAGATGTAAAGAGTGAACAGTTCTTGTACTGCTGGCCAGAACATGTGAACTCATTTATGACCACCACTGCTTTATGCCATTCGCATCTCCTTCTCTACCTTGTTTCCTACGGACCAAGGAAGTTTTGCTTCCTTCTGTAAATAAGGCTCCATTCTGAGCCTTCTTTTTTTCATTTTCTTCTTGCAGAGTCTAAAATACCCCAAAGCTTTACCTTCCAAAGAATGATTCTACCTGAACATCATCTACACAGGTGATTTTTTTTTGTTACCACTTAACATTTCTTTCATAAATATATCAAAACAAAACCAATGACCCCCTACTTTCCACTATACAAATTCATCTTCATACAGTCTAAATTTCAAAACAGTCTCCAGATAGCCAATCCCATAGAGAAAACTGAGAAGGCTGAAGCTTAAACTTTAGCTCAACCAGTTACCCATTTAGAAAAGTTATCCATTTAGAAAGTGGATTCCACACTTTAAACCCATTAAGGTCTGATTTTAACACTGAAATTCTTTTTTCTTAAAGATTTCATTATTTTCATATGGGTGTTTTGCCTACATGTATGTACATACACTATGGAGGTCAGAAGAGTGTCAGATCCCCTGGAACTGGCGTTAGAGAAGGCTGTGTGCTACCGTGTGGGTGGTAGGAATCAAACCTGGGACTGTTGAAAAAGGAGCCAGTGTTCTTAATGATTAAACAATCTCTCCAGCAACTTCCAACACTTAAATTTCTATTCTTGCAAAATGTTCTGCCTTGTGAAAAATAGTAAAAAACAAACATTTTTATAGAAAAAGGAAAAATAGCTCATAAATATAAATATTATACCTAAACCCCAAGTGGAACCTGGAATGGCTGAAACAGATACAACTAAGCACGAGGTAGGATTCACTTGCCCTCCCACCATCACTCCATGCCCCATCTGGCTGACAGGATCCAGCTTGCACATTAACACCATCATTTCTCAAGTCTGGAAACAGAATTGTAACCTTATGTCCTAGAGTACTCAGAAGGTCACAACTGGTACAGTCCCTGCTCCATTTCCTCCTAGGGATTCTGTCCCTCATAGAGTGTAATAAACAAGTACCTGCTTCCAGACTATAAAATTTATATAAAACCTGGGTTTTATATAACGAGCTACTCATCCTGCTATCTCACTGAATTATCATTTCTTTTTTTCTAATTGTTTTCCCAGGGCATTCAGACTCTCCCCTCTTGGTCTCCTTCAAAATCAAGCACAGGCTTATTTCAACTCTAAGTGTTCGTTATATTAGCTGGTTTTACAGAAGAACCTATCAGGTATGAGGGTCATCTGGCTGTCACCTCACTTGACTGCTGGGGTTGATTTGGCTGATCTGGCTGGGGGTGTCCCCTTCCTTCTTCCTTGATCACTGTTCCAGAGGTGTTCCTTCCTAAGCTGCTGCATCCCCAATAGAAGAGGACAACCTTCTCCAAATAGAGGAGTACTGTTTTCAGTCAAGAGTATAAGAGTAGCTGTGCTCCCTTACTAGAACCGCTAAACAGGAAGAATCTATCAATTCCTATATTCGTAAATATTGTACTAAAACAGATGGCAAATTCTGTCAAGAGGAAATAAAGAATCTTTTTGATTGATACACTTTAGTGACTGTAAGTATGATGCTGGTTGCTAGAAGTGCATTCATTGTGTAATTCTACTAAGTAGCCTAAATCTTTTTGTTTTTAATCACAAAAATCAATTCACCATCACCCCCAACTCCACCTCTTCAGGGTTTCTCTGTATAGCCCTGGCTGTACTGGAACTCGCTCTGTAGCCACACTGGCCTCGAACTCAGAGACAAGACTACCTTCCAAGTACTGAGATTAAAGGCATTTGCCACCACTGCCTGGCCCTAGTGTGGAATTCTAACAATGTCATCACAATTAATAAGATATATTTTTCCTCTGACCAACTAACCCAGAAGCATAGCTGTGTAAGCATACAGTATTTACACCACTTATCCTTACGTTCTTAGAGTAAGCTCTGTTTGGTATAGTTGTGCTACTATTAATGCTGCTCTTAATACGGAAACATGTTTTAGTTCAATATTTATGTCGGTCTACTCTCTGGCTTGTCTTTTTAGTGTTATTTTGAGTCAGAATGTATTATCAGTAATTAGAATAACTGGCTCAAGTGTGGCATGTTTTTAGATTTATTCTGTGTTCTAGAGTGGTACTAGAACTATCTGTATTACAACTATCCACTCTTTCAGGTTTCAAAGGGATTTGTGGAAGATTTTTCAGCCTTTTATTTTGGGTGGCAATTAAGTTCTTTGACAATTTTTCTGTTTCTTCATAAACTGTTAGGTCATTTACGTATAGACCATTTTTTTTCCTCCAAGAGTCAACTATTATTTAGTCAGAACCATGACTTTTATCCTTGCAATGATGGCTAATCTTGTGAACTTGACAGAACAAAGAAAGAACTTCATCTGAAGAAGTGCCTTCATCAGACTGGCGGGGGTTAACAGTCAACTGATATGAGGACCCAGCCCACAGCCAGCAGTATCATTCCGAGGCAGACTGGCCAGGGCTGAAGAAGAAAGCAGCCGAGTGTGACCCTGAGAGAAAGCAGAGTAGCTTTTGTCTATAGCTTCTGCTTCAAGCTCCTGCCTTGGCTTTGCTCCATGGACTGCAACCTAGAAGATGAAATAAAATCCTTCCCAAGTTGCCTTTACCAAGTGATTTATCACTGCAACAGAAAAGCTAACTGGAATAGACATACCTGCTTGTATCCAAAGTCCTTTATGAATATAACATAAATGTTTCTTCCCCATTTTTTACAGTGTTAGGGAGTAACTAATGACTCACATGTGCTAAGCAAGAACTCTACCGACAAGCTGCCTTTTCAGCTCCTTAATTGTAAATGCAAACACAAGAGATCATCAAAAGATCAAAAGAATTACCAGATATGGTGGCACACATTGAGGCCAGCCTGGTCTACAAAGCAAGTTCTAGGACAGCCAGAGCCACAGAGAAAACTATCTCAAAAAACCAAAAGATCAAAAGATTCAGCTTCCTATACTCATCATTTGCATGTTCTATACCACTTTAAATGTATTCCCATTATATATATGTAGAGGAGTGCAGGTGTGAAATTTATTTAGAGGACAATTGTGGGAGTTGGTTCTTTCCTTCTATTTTACGTTTGGTGCTTGGTGGCAAGTACTTTACCTGCTGAGCCATCTCGCCAACCATACAGCACTGTAGAGACATGATTTATTTTAAACTTGTAAAGGTCTCAGGATTAAATACATCTGCACCACAATTCTAGAAATTCTTATGTCAACCAATGATTTCTCACCTTTTACAGGCTTTTCTTATATACAAAAACCAATTTGAAAGTTTTATACAAATCCAATAAGGTAGTAATGGAACAGTGCTTTAAATCGATACTGATGATACAATGACATAGAATTCCACAAATCAAGTATTAGATTTATAATTTGCTTTCTAAATTAGTTTCTAAAATTTCACACCCACAAATTGAACTGACTCATTTACTTGTCTATTTTTTGTTTGCAGTACTGGGGAAGAAGCTAAGATGTCACACATGTTAAGCAAGCCCGCACCCTCTGAGCCATTCTTCCTGCTCAAGTCTACTTTCTTATTTTGAGACAAGGTCTTACTAAGCTGTCCAGGAAGGCCTTGGGTCTAGCAAGCCCCTTGTTTTAGTCTTCTGAGTAGCTGGATTACATGCATGGCTGAAACTGGTTCAAAAAGAATTTATCAAGAACTCAAAGTCCATACTCTAAGAATAATAAATACAACTGCCAAGATTCTAACTAGTAAAAAGTGCTCATTAGTGCACACTGAAAGATAACAATTCCTGCCATTTCAAGCAGGCTCTTCAGCATCAAAGTATCACTCTGGTTTTAACTACTCTTTCTCCTTCCTTTCTTTCTCATACCCAACCACTTTGAGAAAGGCGCTTCCTAACCCCTTGCTGGACTTGAAAGTGTGATCCTTCTGACTTTTTTTTTCCAATTTCCTTTATTTTATTTTATGATCCTTCTGAGTTTATTGCTATCATTTTTTTAAGATTTAAGTGTTGTTGAAGCTCTGGTTTTAAATTTCACCTCAACTAGAACAGGACTTTTAAACACAGACAAAAATAAATAAAAAGCGAGGCAGGCAACAGTCACACATGTTAAATATTCACTGTTTCTTGATTTCTCTACACATACTTCCAAATAACCTCATGAAAGGCTACACTAGATTCTGCAATGAAAGTATCCTGTATTATTCACATGTAATCACTCACATTTACTAACAACCTAAAATTCCAAAGAGAAACTTTTTAGAAAAGACAGCATCAGACTTAAAACATCGGTTTTTAAAGCGTGCGCAAACAACACAACTTACCATTTGACAGCTAAGTTCTGTACTTCACCATTTTTATCTTCTAGCAACTTCAAGATCATTTTCACTACTTTCCTTTCACTGTCATCATCCAACTTGATGGAATCTTTCTGTAGTTCTGTCATCAAATCATTTGTAGCCATAAACCTATTAAAATTTAAAAACTTGTTAATCAAAAGAATTTAAAGCATCAAAATGATTTTTCAAATTTAGTGGTTTCATTTTGCAAAAGGAACATAGCACAGCATATTATAAAAACTCAAATACTTAAGTTACCATAAATTTAAATTTTCTTTGTAGAAAAGGGTAACAGAATATATTTTTAAAATTAATGTTTTCAGATAAGAACTTAAATATTTATACTTGTATGTGTATGAATGGTTTTCCTGCACGCATGTATGCATACCACACGTGTGCCTGTTAGATCCCCTAGAACTGGGGTTACAAATAGTGTGTAAGCCATGTGGTACAGGGAATTGAACTGATACCCTTTGCAAGAGCAGCACATGTTCTCGACCTCTGATATACCTCTTCAGCTCCTCAGATAGGCACTTTTAAGATTCTAATATGCTCTTATACCAGGTACTAACCAAAATTATACCAGATAAATCTTGATTTCAAATTTACTAACAAGACTTAAGTGAATATTCATCCATTCTCATTAATTGTACTACTACTTTTTGCCAGGGGTAAAAGGGGGCTCCACTTTTATTTACAATAACCTTAACCACAAATATATAAAAATACATTCTTTACATATGACAAGTGCTGAACTGGGGGAATACATACTACAAATTACTGAATTTTATATACAAATTACTAGTTATTAAAGTATATTATCAAAATGGTGAAGAAGTTATTCTAGAAAGTTGCTCCACCTGACATATGCCTCCTTCCCCTTGAGACCAAGGGCAGGGGCTTGAGAGATGACTCAGCTGTTAAGAATACTTGTTGCTCTTCTACAGGACCTGAGTTTAATTCCTGCAGCCTACATGACAGCTCACAAATTTCTTTAACTCCAGTCCCGGAGGATCTGACACCCTTTTCTAACTTCTATGGGTACCAGGCATGTATACACTATACAGGTACATGTAGGAAAACAGTCATACACAGAAAAAATACAAAAACTTTATAAAAAAAAAAAAAAAACACCAAACAGAGAAAAAAAAAACAATATTCTATCATTTCATCTCAGATTTAATAAAAGTGTATTATTTAAAACGAATGTCTCTATTATAGGGTAATCACATTTAAATAAAACTCTAAGAATTGTTTAAAGCAAAATGAAATGGTTCCCCTAATTCCTGGCTCTCAACCATGAAAATAGTCCAACCGAATTAACAGTTACTTAATGTCCTTTTTCTTTTATTTGAACAAGACCCACTTGAGAAGAAAAAACTTTTTTTCTCACGAAAATGCCAAAAACTCCATTTAAAGTGAAAAACACAACTATAATAGCAATAAATAGTGATAACCTGGCAATGTGTGCAATAAGCTATGTGGTGACAGCAGCAAGGCAATTTAGTAAGTAACTAATATAAAGTATTTTAAGGACAATTTCCATAATTAGAAATAAATATTCATTTAATAACAATGTCAGTTTTAAACTACATGAAAGCACATAATTCAATTTTTATCAAGTTCCATAAAACTGTTAAAAACATGTTCACACTGAGGCAACAAAACAACAAAACAATATTAAAAACAGCAAAACAATGTTAAAGTTCTGATTAATATTTGGAAGTGGGAAAATCTACATAACACATTAATGTAGACATATCGATGTCTGAGTCACTGTTCTACTGTTGTGAAGAGACACCATGCCCATGGCAACTCTTACAAGAAAAAAGCATTTGCTTACAGTTTCAGCGTGTGAGTCCATTATTTTGGAGGAAGCATGGCGGCAAGCACACAAGCAAGCACTAGAGCAGCAACTGAGAGTTTTATATCTTGACCCGCCAGCAGAGAGAAAGAGAGATTGGACCTGGCATGGGCTCTTGAAACTTCAAAGTACCCAGGGTGACACACTTGCTCCAACAGGAGAACACCTCCTAATCTTTATGATCCTCTCAAACAGTTCTACTCCCTGGTGACCAAGCATTCAAACATGAGCCTATAGGGGCCAACCTTATTCAAACCACCAAACAAAGCCTTGAGAACATTTTACCGTGCTTTCCTTAAATACAGTAAATGCTTAATAGTAGTTTACAAGCCCCCTTGGGATTTATGTAATGCCAAGTGTCCAGTTCAGCAACAATAATCATCAATTTAAGTTATAAAAAAGTGGGCAATCCCAAATAATGGTTCTGATGGGTTCTCTTGGATAAAAGAATGGATACACTTTTACTCCTTAGTCACTGTCTATTAAGCTAGACAGCCATACTATATGCAAGCAAAGGGTCAATCAGCCTCTGCTCTGCATAGAAATGTTCTCAGAGGGGAATTTTCAGTCAGTCAGAGCAGGCTAAAAATCTAACTTGGAAAAGACTCCTCAGCAAACTCTACCACTCCAGGTGCTAAGGCAGAGATGATGCACACACTCTGTCTGCTTTTCTCTTTGCTCTAACAAGACAGATATAATAAATCTCATTCTTAAAATCTTTTTCAAGAATTTTTATGTTTCATCTAAAGTTTCAAATATATTCATCTTACTTAAAATAAAGAGCACCCTGGAATAGTAATGACCACCTGTAATTCCAGTACTTGGGAGGTGAGAGCAGAAGGACCAGGGTCATGGTCGTAAGTATGTTGATGGCTGGACAAAGCTACCTGAGCTTCTGTCTTCACAAAACAAGACTAATATCCTAATATTCACATCCAACAACAGATCTGCTAGCGTAGATGTGAGCTCTCAGAACTCCAAAGGGAGTTTCCTAAGGAAATTTTCCTGGGTCTTCTATCTGTCCCTTTTGGTAAGGCTGGTGGAAGGAACAGCAGAACACCTCTCAGGATAAAGGACTGCCTAGCTGTTTAGGTTGCTCAGTGTCTCTGGAGCACAGAAAGCAAGTGGAGGGAAATTTAATCAGAGATAATGGAAACGAAGGCCAATGCTGGAAATGGTCCCAGGTATTCAGTAATCATGTACTGAGAAATCAACATACCAGGCATTCTACACACTAAGCTTACACAGGCCTAGCCAAATCAGATGCAAGGCCCTGTTGTTTTAGAATTTACATTACAATCCAGTTAGGGGACTATTACCATGAAGCTTCACATATGATAAATAAGCCCTTGAACAATTATGAACTGAGATAATACTACAAAGCAAAGCAATGTATCATCAATAAAACTGCAGATGTAGAGATGGTCAAGTGGTTAACACTGCTTAGTCATATGGACCAGTTTGGATTCCTAGCACTCATATTGGGAGGCTGGCTGTTAACTCCAAGGGATCTAATTTTGTATTTTGGCCACTACAGGATAAGCCAACCCCCAGACACACCCTACAACACATCCACTCACACAGAAAAAATATGTATACACACACACAAATAAAATAAAAATTTGAAAGAAATTACAATGTCCTGATAAAATGCCCAGCAAACAGGAACAGGAGCTCCATCCACATCAAGGAAAACTGATATGGATACAGAATTATTATGGAAAGGGGATAAACTGATGCCAGGTAAGCAAGGGACAAAAATTAAAGAGATCTGTATAACACACCAGGATTCAATGAGACGCTACCAAAAGGCACATGGGACAGGTTGGGGAAGTCAGATGACTAGAATTGTCTTCCAGAATAACCATTACAACAAACTTTGGAAAGAGCCAATATTCAGTCAGATGGACTAGAGATAGGTTAGAACAGCTACTGCAGCATAAAGAAAGACCACGGACACTAAATGAATGGCTGACAGAAATGGCGGGAGGGGGGATAAACATACCCAATTCTTATTACTAAAGGCTTATATCTGTGAATTAATTTGTTAAAAAATTATTAGTAAGCCCTACACAAATACTTTGTATAACCACTTGCAGATAGCTGCAAAGTGATGACAAATTTGAGTCACCTATCACAAACTCTTCACTGCAGTGGAGCTCACAAACAACAAACCCTCTTCCCAGGTTATTTAGAGCTTTGTGATTCACATTTACACATTCTGGTGATGGCTTTACTGTTTAATATGCCCTCCATGCATAACTGAAAATACTGTCTAGCATTTCTAAATACAAAAGGCTGTGGTGTGCCTTCTGGAAAAGAGCATGTTTAAAACTTCTTTAAGGCATGTGTTAAAAATACTATTGACTGTGAATTCAATGTTTCATTAACTACATTAAATAAAGTGTTCTTAAATGTAAGTAGACATGAAGCAAAATTATTAACATATCAACTAATGTAAATGCAGGAACCAGGGAATCTTCCAGAACATGTCATACAGACAGTAAGAGCAAACTCCTTGTACTTGAATTTAAGAGGTAAAATTAATTGATTACATGCAGGGATAGACAGTAAAGGAGGATGCGCTACCATAAAGAAGTAAGAGACTTGAATTTGAGAGCAGCTGATTCTGCATGCATCCCCGATGTCAGGCTGGGTCTATTATTTATTACAGTGGGGAAGAAGAAAAGCTGTGGGCATCTCAGTGAAAGGCTGAGTCTTACTGTCCCTGCACAGCCATGGTTAACATCAGATGGCATAAACACACATTTTACACCAGACAGAGCAGCAACTCTGGCTTAACTCAATTGATTGGATAGGCCTCTAATTTTAAGCAACAGCAGTGAAAAATATGAAGACATGAATACCACAAATTAATGTCCTATAGCCCAACTTTGCCACTAGCCAGAAGTAGGGAAAACAAAGCAAAACAAAAACCGTAGTCCATGCCATAAAGAGGCCCAACCTAAACCTTGGTTACTACAAACTGACCTGATGCTCACACCTAAAGCATACTGTTTCCTTAGACACTCTCAAAGAACATACAGTGCAGGTAAGGTTATAATAATAAGAACTATGGTATAGCCATCTTGATAAGGAAGTGGACACTTCCTAGCAATTCAGCTTTCCTCTGTTTAGGTATGTTCTCCCCACAAGATTTATTGAGATGCAATCATGAAACTGTCCTCACTGACAACATTCAACTTAAAGCAAAACTGCTTCCTCATGACCTTCCAAACATTCCTCAAACAAACAGGTTCCTTCGGCAACCTCTTAATGAGAAACCCCACAGCCTTACAGATAGTAAACGACATCAGGGATGCCATAAGAAAAATTCAAGTGTGCTAACAGTGCTTAAATATAAAGCAGAAGAGCAAAGAAAACATATATTAAACCCATTACAGGGGAAAACAGTTGGGATTTCAGGGTGAGGGGCTTTAATAAGCTCAGATACCAGGTAGGAAGTTTGGAGAATTTCTTGTAGTCAATCAGAAATAAAAAGAACCAGCTATGATTTTATGGAAAAATTCTATTGGACAGAGTGAATAAAACTTGAAAGGGGACTAAGACCAAGAGACTAATTTAAGAACTATTTCCCAAAGGAGTAAAGGAAGACCGGAGAAGAGCTGCATGCATGTGCTGTTCTACTTGCAGTTTCCAGCAAACATTAATTTAACAAGCCACAATGAGGATAAAGAAGCTTTAATATGGGAGTGAGGAAGATAAAAAACAGTCGGGGTTAACTTCCAGCCTACTATCAACTGAACATAATCTGCAGGCAATACAAAATACTTATGAGGTCAACAGTGTGGGGGGGGTACGCGAGCGCACGCATCAGCATGAAGAACTCATGTTGAACTCTTCAAACAGTGATTTACTAGATAGTAAAAATCTGGAACCTACATACCTGACTTACTCTATTGCTAAAAGCTTTTTGAGGGAAGAGTTTATTCATTCCTGGTAAATTCAGCACAGAGAAGTAGAAAGGATGTTAGAAAGGGACACGAGTTATACAATAATTAGTTTTCACACACACACACTAATACATAAGCACAACTTTACTCTTAACTTAGAGCAGACATCTAGGTGTCTAGGGCAGAATGTATCATCCGCAATCAATTATCTTTCAAAGATTTTACACATAACACCTTTTTCTCATGCATTTACTACAGAGCTATGAACGAACCTGGAATAAATATTCTGTCTACACAAGCAAAACTAAGTTTTGCTAATCTTCTAAGTTCCCTGTACGACATTCTTTTCTCTCCTTTTCAGTACTGAACTCAAATCATGGCTGATCCCTCTGCACAAATCAAGATATAGGTAAATCAAGTTAAGCTGTAGCCATCATCAGCCTTAAAGTACTTAAAAAGTGTCCAAGTGACCTTTTAGTCTGCAATCTATTCTTTTTAGACCTGTTCTTCAAGAGAAGGCAATCAAGAAGGTGATACTTCTATTTTTTTTATGTTAATGTGAAAACTTACACTTTCAGCTATACAATAAACTCTCCTAATTCCCTTCTCACTACTGAGAGCCTATGATTTCTTTACAGGCCTAGATTCTTTTTTACTAACCTTAAAGTTTCCAAAGAGAAGCATCTTTTAATATTCCAAAGAACCAAACAAACTTTGTAACAAATTACTATCAACATCATAAATTATCTTAAGATTGCATTAAGCATCATGAACTTGGTTTTACAATGGTTTCTTGAAGAGATTTTTCAAAATTCTTCCATGCTTTTTCCTTCCTTTTAAGCTTGAACTAAAATACAATTCAAGTATTTCAAGTTCTCCTAGAAGCTGGCTGTCCAGTGAACTAAATAAGTATCCAAGAAATATGAGGTCCCTGGGCTGAAGAGATGGCTCAGCACTTGTTGCTCTTGGAGAGGATCTGGGCTCAGTCCTCAGCACCTACACAGTGATTCACAAACATTCATAACTCTAGGTCTGGGGGACCCAATGCCTTCTACTGCCTCTAAGGCTACAGGCACTCATGGTATAAATATATCATGTGGGCAAAACATTCATACATACAACATAAAATAACCTAAACAACAAGAACCACCAGGCCCTTCCTCCTAAGGACTCCCTTGAGTCAATGACTATTCAGCTATAGCACAAAATCATCTTCTTCCTTTTCCCCTACTCATGTTTTACATCATGTGTTTTCATACTTTTCTCTACCATGAATTTTACTACTAAAACCTCTCCACAGACATAAGTCTCTTTGCTTTAATCTTTTCTGTCACTTACTGCCAGACATCTACATACTGCCAAGCTTTTTTAACTCTATAGTAAGGTTTGAACCATTCACCAAGCAGATATTAGGGAAAAGCAGGAGAGGCCAAACTTCTCAGATATCTGCTAAAGGAATAAACTGTCTTCCAAAACAAAACATTCCATCAAAGTGATTTTAGAAGCAACTGAAAATTAAGACCTGACTCAGAATGTCCCTAAGTCAAAATCCTGAGAAGCAGCACAGAACAGTCAGCAGGTACTCATGCGCAGCGAAACTCTAACGCCACTACCTGACTTCCGGTAAATCCTTAACCCAACTCATAATTGAGGTTGTTATTATCCACTTTACCAGAGATAAGGACAAATAAAATCAGGTGGATAAAGAGCATAAAAGCCATAAATATTATTACGTATAAAAATAAAGAACATTTTCTTTACCTCTTGGTTCTCTGAAGTAGTCTAATTCATTTATGGTAAGGTTTTTGAAAATAAGGCACCAGAACTCAATTTCTAACAGTATTCATAAATGGAGTATTCAGTGTTCATCTATACTAAAGCTTTCTCTTTGTCATCTACATAATCAGCTAACTGCTAATTGCATCAGTTCATCTGTACTCTTTAGTTGTTAAACACACCCCTGAAGACCTACTGACCTCAGTAACTAGTTTATATTGATATAAAGGTTTTCTAGGGGGAGGGCGTCTGAGTGCACTTTGTTGGGGGGGCAGTAAGTGATGAGAGCTGCTCTAAGGCACACTGACAATGAATGCTGGTTTTTCTTCTACAGGCTTACTTGAATTAGCATTCATTATCTTAAAAATAATCTTTCCAGCTGGGCATGGTGGCACACACTTTTAGTCCCAGGCTCAGGGAGACAGGTGCAGGAGAATCTCTGAGAGTTTGAGGACAGCCTAATATACCACGTCCAGGACAGCAAAAGGCTGTCTCAAAAAACAAAAAAAGCAAACAATTCTTTCCCCAAGTCAAAGCTAGTAGGTGACAGACACTAGGACACACAAATGCCCTTTCATTTGCTTCAAAGTTGGTATTTCACCACTTTATGCTTCATTTATTCACACCAGTACCCACCTTAGAAACACTAAAATTAAAGAAATGATACTCTTCAATAAAATGAGCCTACAATTTAAATTCCACAAAAAGATCTTTTAATTCCTGAGCATTTAAAATCCTTTTATGCTCACTGTTTACCTTGCCTGGCTCAGTAAACTGCACTGTTACCTAGAGACCTACCCTCAAGATTTGTAACTAAACATAACACAAACCTCTTGTAAGTGAAAAACGTTATCTCAAGTTAAATAGATTTTCCAAGACCTCACAATTTAAAGCAAAGAATCCCAAGGACTAGGACACAGAACTAGAAACTAGGCCTAACCCCCTGTATTTCAACATGAGAATGTAGTACTTTCTTCCTACTGGAAACATTGTGTTCTTTCCTTACAAGCAAGCCCAAGCTTTTGACATTGTGAGGGGCCATTGTCACTTACAAAATTCATCCAAGAGAACTGCACAACAGTTACTATAAAACCGCAAACCTGGAAAAAAATAGCTTCAGCTCACAAGTGTGTTGGGCCATACAAACAGCCACTGGAGCCAAGGGTGCCCCTGTACAGCGCTTTATGCACGTGAGACCTCACATAATGCGACTCCGCCTGCCTCCAAACCTTCTGGCAATATTTAAAATTATCTAGCCACAAATCTTGGTATTTATATCAAAATAACTAAACTTCTAATAAGAACATGGCATCATTTTAAAAAATTATGTGTCTATGTAATAAAAATACAGAAAAAGACTTGGGCTCAATGTGATATTTTAATTAATCTTCAAAAATGTTTAATATCTAATATAGAGCACTACGTCCCAAAGATTTGTTAAGCAGATGACTAAAATGTAGTAAAAGTCCTTAAAAGAGTTAGTAAAAAATGTGATAGTGTTAAAAGAAGTTACTGTTACTAAACCCAACTTTCACAAATTCTGGACTGTGGCAACAGCTTTGTCAGTATTTTGGTTCACCCCACCCTGACAGAAAATCACTGTAGTCTGGCATCAAAGCATCCTTATTTCTTTCATAGCAGTTTTAAAAACAAGAAAAACCCAGGTATAGACACATTCTTTTACAGGAAATTACTTCGATCAATATTTGCTTATTCATTATCACCACATGAAATGACTGTAGTCTTTCAAAACATAATCACCCCTGAGTCTGTAATTAACAGAAATGTACAATCCTAGCCAATGTGCTGCCTTCAAGCAAAGGTCAAATGAACCAGAGGGAGACTCAGCAATTCTCCAGGAAGAGCCCGCAGGACTTGTGAGGAGGAATAACACCCACACCTCAGACGAAAGAGCTGCTTCATTCACCTCATCCTTAACAGTCTACGAAGGACCCGTCAAGCTTCGCTTTGGGTCCTAAAGCCAAACAAGACTAAAAGTTCAAAAATGCTCCAAACAAACATGTCACTCTCTCTTTTCCCACACCACAACACTGAAATCTTCGGGACAAACTTTTTAAATGAAAATTTAAGACTTAGAAGATCCCTACGTACAAAAGAAATAATAATAATAAAAAAAAAGTCATTGGTGTTTTTGAATAACAGAAGCTACCTGTATTTCACACCACTTTAATGACGTTATCTAGGCATTATTTTCCCCAGGGTTCTCCTTTTATAAATTGGAAAAATGCTTCAGATAGGATTTGGGCAACTCTTCAGGTGTTAACACAGTTTGCACAGCAAAACCCAAACTCCTAGACTAGTTTTAAGCAAAGACTATTTGCCTAAATGCAGCACACAAAACTGCATCTCCCAAAGAATCACGGAGCAAAACTCAAGTATCAAAGAAATAGCATTTTTCTTTTTCTGACAAGAGGCTTATTTATTTGTGAAGGAATAGGAGTCAAGAAGGATGGAACAATCAGTGTCGCATGGAAAAACAAAAAAACAAATCACAGACGAAGCTAATCTGTGAAAGAATATAACACCTTCAATATGCACGGGAAGAAGTCCAGGTCTCCCAGAACAAAACTGTATGATGGAGCTGCCCGGCTCACCAGCTCCTCTTTTCAAGAAGATTCATTTGCTTGGCAAAAGGCTCGGCAATCCAGCCCTCTGGCCATGATTTTGCTATAGGAATATGAGACTGAAAACCCAAAATCCTGCCAGGGTTTCACCTGACCTGAGAAAGTGACAGTGATGCTGGCGGGAAAACCCAGCAGGCCAAGTTTCCCCGACCCAGGCTCCCCCCTCCCCCTTCTTGCCACCTTCACGAACAAGAATTATCCAAAGAAAAAGTATATAACCCAATCAGCGGAGGCCTCAGAAAAGTTGATCGTTGCACCCATTCCCATCCGCGGGAAAGCAGGCGGCGGCGGCGGCGGCGGCGGCGGCTGCGTGGCTGCTGAGTAGCAGCTTATCCCCAAGTGCCAGGAGGGCCTGGCGCCTCGGGAGGGCCGGGGAGTAGGCCCGGCCGCCCGCCTCTCGGCCTGGAAAACCTCCTTCCCCGCCGAAGCGGGTGCCTACGGCTCTGGGCGCTACCGGGGACGCTAGCATTGTGTCCCTGGGGGTGGACAAAGGATGCGATATCGCTAGGAACGCAGAAGGGACCTGGTGGCTACAGCGGACAACGGCCTAGACCAAAGATGGGGGAGGGGGGTGGCTGGAGACCCGCCGGACCGAGGGGTGGGGCAGGGCCTGCCGCGAGGCCCGGGCGGCGGCCACCCCTCTACATCAGCCTCCCCAAGGTGGGGCTGGGGTCGGATTTCAGTCTCACCTGAAGTCCTTGTCGCTGGATGTCATTTTCTCCAGCAAGTTGGAAATGTGGTACGAAGCGCTCGCCATGTTGCCGGCCTCGATCCCGCCTGCTGGCTCGGTGGCTGCTGGGGCCCGCGGCCGGGGCTCCTCCTCTCGTTGGCGGCGGCGCCCGCTTCCAGGTTCGCAGCGCGACACGGACTGGGGAAGGCGCTTCGGCACGATGTCCGGTTCCCGGCCAGATGGGGTGCGGGGGTGCCTGTCCCGGGCTCAGGGGTCGGGGGAGCGAGAGTGAAGGGGACGGCCTAACGACGGCGCTGCTCGCGGGGCAACGAGCTCATGGGCGGCGGGACGCACGGCTGGGCCTCGCCGGGAAGCCAGACACTTGCGTTCGGGCCGTCTCGCTCCCGCTTACTCCCTCCGCACTCGCTCCCTAGGGCAAGAGGCCAAAGCCCGCCTCCTTCGCTGGGAGGGCGGGGGGGGGGGGGCGGCCGACGCAGGGCGCTGCGGGAGGCGGGGTCGGAGTTCACCGGGGCTGCCCCACGCGCTCTGCGCAGGCGCCGCTCAAAGGGACGATCCTATTGGCTGGCCTCGACGTCCGTCTCCGCGCGGACGGCCTTTCGGGAGCGACGACAACGCCTCGAGGGCCTTTTCTCGCGAGACCTTAAAGCGACGGTTAAAGGACGGGCAGTGAGTGTAGCAGGCCGGCGTAGCTCTGAGAGAGCTGCCGAGCTCCTCCATGGGATATTAAGGAGAAGGATTTATGAGCCCTAAGCCGCCTGAGGCTTGCGGGTGATGGTGATTAGAGCTGACCTGGAGGCCAACAGGAGCGCTGTAAAGTGAGCTTTCTTTCCGGACAGTACGCGTGGCCGAAACTGTCCCCTAACCATGCCGTATGGTTGCCACGTGAAAACCACAAGTCCCACAATTCAGTCGGTGACAGGCCAGGGGCGGGATTGGCTGCTTGAATTTGGGGCGTCCTCATTGGTTTCCGTGGTCGGAGAGAATTCTGGTATTTGCAGGCGGACGACGCGTTTATGCTAAATAAAACCTTCGCATCAGCGTGCTTTGTGTTTCTGTCTTGAGTGTTTATTTCTCAGAAAACATCCCCCCCTTATCCTCATGTTGTGCTGCTATTTCGAACAAGCGCGTTGCATCAGTTCGTGTTTTGGTAGGGGCTCAGTCGATCCTTCTTAGCACTAATCTTTGCCTTGCTAAAAGGCAACAAGGGCCAGGTGACTTGTGTCAGGATCCACTCCATTCATCTAGAGTCAGCTTCCTGCCTCCAGCTAGGTCCTAGAAGGATACCCTGCCAAGACCAAATGTGGAGGTCGTGCACGCCCCTGCTGCCTGAACTCTAGAAGCAGGTTCGGGAGAGGCAGGTGGGTCTCTTGAATACAAAGCAAGTATGGTCCCCAAAGCAATTTCCAAGCAGCCAGGGCTATGAAGTGCAACCCTGCCTCAAAGAAGAGAAAAATAAGGTATTGCTGCAGACTGCACTCCGGGCCTACATCATTCAGTGCCCTTGGATCTGAAATGTGTCTTCCTGTCTCCTCAGATACAACACAACCATCGGAGATGAGAGGTGAAATGTACAACTGTTTCTCTACTATCAAAATTTTAAATAAATCTGTTCCGTATTGGAGTTTTTTGGTTTTTTTTTTTTTTTTTTTTCCACAATGAACCCACAAAGAGCCCAAATGAAGGGTTGGAAGGATCAGCCATTTTTTGTTTTGTTTTGTCCTTTGAGACAGGGTTTCTCTGTGTAGCCGCGGCTGTTCTGGAATTCATGGCCTAGATCAAGTTGCCCTCAAACTCAGAGATCTGCCTTCCTTTGCCTCCAGAGTTCTGGGGTTAAAGGCGAGTGCTGCCACGCCTGGCTAATGGTTTATTTATTTTTGCTTTACGTGCGTTGACGTTTTGCCTGCAAATATGTACGTGTGGTCTCTGATCTGATCTCCTGAAACTCGAGTTACAGACTGTTGTGAGAAACCGTGTGGGTGCTGGGAATTGAACCCTGGTCCTCTAGAAGAGCAGCCACTGCTCTTAACCACTGTGGAGAATTAAGACAGAAATAATTGAGGAAGAAAACCAGATGCTAACATCTGGCCTTCACATTTAAGTACACACATATGAAGACCTAACCACAGACAAACACATACATACATATACACATTTTTGACATATTAGACAACATTTAGAAAAGGTCTCAGCATGAGAATAGAATCAAGATAGCTTTATAGTATATTATGAAATGCAAAGTAAAACTTAACATTGTTTTTTAACATGTTTAAATATGATAGGACTGGTTGGGGCTTTAAAAGATGAATGACAATGGGACAACAATGGAAATACCACATAAGTGATTAACTGAACAGTTGGTGTGTCAGCACGACCTGTTCCTTTATCACATGTAAAATATTTTCAATGATATTTAATGACATCCTGGGCACACTATAGATTTCCAAAGTTTTGGAGGATGTTAATCCAATCTAGTTGCAGTGGTTTAAGTTTGAAATTCTGTTGAAATTTATTATTGCTATGATAAATTTAAAAGCCAGAAGCACATGTGTCCTATCTCTCTATGTCTCTGTCTCTGTCTCTGTCTCTCTCTCTCTGTGTGTATGTGTGTGTGTGTGTGTGTGTGTGTTTGCTGCCATGCCCTTGCACATGCTATAAAAACACCATACCCCTGAGTTACATTCCCAGCCCAAGGTCTTTTGTTTTGTTTCTGTTTTGGTTATTTGAGATAGGGTTTCTCTGTATAGCCCCAACTGTCCTGTAACTTCCTCTGTAGACCAAGGCTGGCCTTGAACTCAGAGAGATCCACCTTCCTCTGCCTCCTGAGTGCTGGGATCAAAAAGTGTGTGCCACTGACATCACTATGGAAGCCTAGGGATAAGAAATTTAAGAGATGGTTAAATTGCATGTCCTCTGCTCTCCTGAATGTGTTAGTGCCCTTATTCTGGGCATGAGATCCAGACTAAAGAAATGAGTTCACACAGATTTCCTCTCTATCTCACGTATTCTCACTGGCTCTTTCACCACATCATGATATGAAGCCTGAGCCACACACTGAGGTCACACGTTAGGGATTCTTGCCTTCCAGAATCACAAGCCAAATAGATTTCTATTGCTTGTAATTTGCCCAGTCTGTAGAATCATATTATAGCAGCAGAAAACCAACCAAAACACTGATTTAGTCCAAGAGTCAGACAGCTATTTCCTTCTGCTTCTAGAGACTCTAGGTCTGCTAAGGAAGAGATGAAAGAGATAAAGGTTCTTTGCTTAAATGTTATAACTCTATCTTTGCTGTTAATACAGTCACTGGCAACCACCCAAACACTGCTCCAGCAAGGCAGAAGGCTGTGAGTTGTTTAAACTGGTCTCACAGATCACACCACTGTGCGTTTTCCATGATGGACCTAGGTCTGAGAACATCTATAGGCCTCCAGGTGTCAACAGCTCTCTTGGATGGGAAACTTCAGAGCACTGTAGCCCACCCCACTTCAGAGGATGTGTCTGTGTCTCCCACGGGAAATCCATGGGGTTTTGCTACACGTAATAGAAGAGATGCAGAGCCATGCGGTGAGCCCCTCTCCACACTGCCATGTCTCTGTGTTTCTCTTCTGCTCTCCTTAAACATACCCTGCAGGGGCTGGAGAGATGGCTCAGAGGTTAAGAATACTGGCTGTTCCTCCAAAGGTCCTCAGTTCAATTCCCAGCAACCACATGGTGGCTTACAACCATCTATAGTGAGATCTAGTGTATAGGAACACATGCAGGCAAAATGCTGTATAAATAATAAATAAATCTCAAAAAAAGAATAAATAAAAAAAAACATACTCTGCAATGGCTGCCAACATAGCAGCAATGTCTACCAACACAATCCTTTCTTTGTTATTTGTTATTGTTTCTTTGTTATTTGTTATTTTCCAATCACTCTTTTCAACTACAATGTCATTTTTTTTTCACCTCCTTTAATTATTTTTGGATTGAACAGGAACTTCTCTGGAACCTCCCTTTCTTGAAGACATTTTCATTTCCTCCACTGTCTGTTATTGTTATTGTTACTGCTTATGTAGCAAGCAGAAAAAGAGAGACCCAGCATTTTCCATCCATCCATAGTTCTACCACTTCGTCCAGCATCCACTATCTCCATGGAAGCCATGAGGGTGGAGGCCATTGGGAGGAGGCACTGTTTTAATAGAGTGGCTTTTAAAATATAAAGATCCGCCTGGCATGGTGGTGCACGCCTTTAGTCCCAGCATGTGGGAGATGGAGGCAGGCAAATCTCTTTGGCTTCAAGGCCAGCCTGGTTTACAAAAAAGAGTCCAGGATAGCTAGGGATACATTGAGAGACCCTGTCTTGAAAAACAAACAAGCAGTGGTTAGAGATGAAAAAGTTGGGCTGGCAAGATGGCTCAGTGAGCAAAGGGGTTGGGCTGTGAGTTCAATCCTTTGGGACTCAGGTGGTACAAGGCTAGGGTGTACTCTTGCAAGTTATCCTCCGACCCTCATATGTATATGTGACACTCAGGGATGCCCCTCCCCCATATTATTATTTTTTAATAAAAAGCTTAGAAAACTATTTTCTCATCTTTGAAGTGTTTCAGAAGGTTTAATATTCAAACATGTATCCTGAGTCCCAAAGAGAAATAAGGGATAACCAGATGCTGGACACTGTTGAGCACAGACTTTAAAGCTCTACTATTTACCGTTTCAAGGAATGAGAACACCAAGTAACTTAGTTTGGAAGCCATTGTTCTCTTTTGATATTTTTCTCTAAATTGAATGCTGAATTATGATGGATAGGAGATCCTTGGAAGAAAATGAATTCTAAATACATTTTAAAATTACTCTTCTACCAAGTAAATTGGGCTGTGATTAATTCCTGCATTTGTTGTGAATTGAGTTAAAGAAAAGAGAGCTCTATTTATTAGAGTAGTTATTAATTTCCAAGATAAGAGCACATCCCTTTAGGATTGTCAAAGCAGCTATGTTAAGAGAGGAGGAAAAGGGCAATTTTGATTTGTGTTTTTGGTGCAGACAGCTTCATTCTCAAAGAGACACAAATGCTTCCTGTTATGGATCATTTATCAATACTGAATTCAACCTCAATGCCAAAGGAAGTAACTGTATATAAGACAAATCTCAAGATTTATTTCAAACTGATAGAAAACAACCCAATAGCTAGTTTTTCCTATGATCTATTCTCTACTAAACAACTGCTAGAAGCACTTGGTTAATTTTCAGTGCTCCTCTAAATCAAATGTAATTGCTATTCTGTGAAGGAATTATTCTCTTAGAGTTCGAAATACATTTGCAGCATATTAGTGAAAATTACAGAAGTTATTTATGTCACTGAGGTGCTCCATTGGAGTGCCTATCATTCCATTTTTGTGTCTGACTTTTATGTCAGTATGAGCAATAAAGGAAACATATATTTCTGATATGCTAAGAGAGTTTTTCTGGGGCAAATACAATTATGGTTGTACACATGTCAAGCTTGTCATTGCTTTGGGCGTAACATAAGGAAGCAGAAGAAAGTGCTAGAATCCAGCAAATGCTACCGATTTTCCTTAACTATAGATACTGGGCTGATGACATCCTATTGTTTAAAAATACATTCTTCTTACTGCCAGATACAAGTCTGGATTTTTTGAGGAAAGGTGTATTAAGCAGTACTTAAAGAGAAGTCATGAACCTGCAGATAAGGAATTTTTGAAAATTAAAACAAGATGAGGCTGGAAAATAGTAATTTAATGGAAGTAAATATGAAGAACTAATAAAGAAATTGAGCGTCCATCTGCCTCTGCTTTCTGACTACAGGCTCAACATGACCAGCGGCCTCCAGCTCCTGTTTGTGTGACTTCTCCCACCATGATTGTCTGTATTTTTGAACTGTGAGCCAAAAACCAACCCTTATTTCTTAAAAGAAATAATGAAAGAAAGAGTTCATAAACTATCTCAGGACTAGGCATTATGAAGTAATATTAGTACATAATCACTATTTAGACTAACAGGTTAAGCAAAGAAATATTACATTCAAGGAAAAAAAAATGCTTATCATATAAGATGTGCGTTTACTATCTGTCTTAGTTTGGTTTTCTGTTCCAGTGATAAAACCCCATGGCCAAAATCCAACACAATTGACCCCTTGTTAATTTGACACACAAACACATCACTGCTAAGCCATAACTTTTTCTGTCTTGTTCACCTCCCAAAGATCTCACGTTAATGTAAGTATCACAGTTTCAAACACCTCAACAGTCTTTAAATTTTCAAACACGGGAAAGTCCAAAGTCTCTTCAAAGTATTCAAGATCTCTCTGAAAATTCCATCATGGAAGGAAGTCAGGGCAGGAAATGAAGCAGGACAGGAGCCCAAGCAAGGATGAAAGCTGGAGGTAGGAGCTAACAGAGGCCATGGAGAAGTGTTGCTTACTTGCTTGTTCCTTATGGATTTTTCAGTTTGCTTTCTCATACACCCACAGTGGGCTATTACTTTTATCACTTTAATCCAGCTCTAAAACAAGCAAAAATACTTACAAAGCATATTTGAAGAAGGAATAGAATTCATAACATACAATCAGCATGTTCAATTAAATAATAATATACGCATCCTAATTTTTGAGATATGAACTATATTTTAGTGGCTGCATCAACAAGCAAGCTACAGGATTCAAGTAAATATATAAGTGATGGTAATATATACTTCTTCCAATAGTTAAATTTAAAAGCTGAGCATACAAAATGTTGCTGAAGATTATAGGATGATCGGAACTCAGATACATTGTAGAAAATAGTTTAGTAATTTCTTCAAAAATTAAAGATGAATCTACCCTATAGCATACCCATTGCATTCATGGACACTTACTTAAGAGAAATAAAAGCAGATAAAACATGGCCATTCATGAATTATCTATTAATAATGGTCCAAGTTGGAAATAATTGAAATGTCCACTAACAGAGTAATATATAAAGAAAGGCTATCAGACTCATGAAATGGGTACTTTTCTGCAACAAAGAGGAATGAAACATGGGTAGAACATGCACAGTATGTGAATCTCAAAATAATCATTAGTAAAGGAAATCAGGAGAGAGGGGAGAACAATCACCTATGAATCTACTCATAGACTGTAGATAAATTCAGAACCTAAAACCTAATCTGTAGGGACACAAAACACCCCAGTGTTTGTCTGGGAGTTTGGGTGGAGAGAGGGCCTCATCATTCAGAAGCTCCAGGATAGCTTGGAATGATAGATGTGTTCTTACTTTAATTTGGTACTGATTGCACATGTGTATACAGATGTCAAAACTCATCAACACGTCTACTTTAAATGTGTGTTGCCTATTGGATGTTGATTGTGTTTCAATGAGGAAGTCAAAATAATAAAAATAAAAACATGTTACTGGAAAACATCATTTCCACTATAAATGTCAAGTGACTTTGATTTTCTTTTATGGTCTTTCAGAAGAGTGTATTTGATCTCAGGCCTATTACTAAGTCATTGCTAGATCTTGGGGTGTAGCTGAGCAGCAGAGTGCTTGCTTAGCATGTGCAGGCCATGAGTTTGATCCCCAATACGGAGAAAGTCTTTAAAGTGAGTAAGTCCTTGCTGTCCAGTTAAACTTACTTAATAGATATACAGTTTGTTATCAAGGACTTGAACATAGACTTAGGTATTTTGTCTGTGTTCCAGCCATCTTCTCAGCTGCTGCAGTCTGTTTCGGCTCTTTAGTCGCCTTAAGCTTAGCCTGGCATGCTATAGCACAGGGTGATCGCAAGCTGCCTTCTCTAAATCACATTGCATCTGCATTCAAGTCCTCACAAAACCACTTGTGTGGATTCTTGGGCAGCTTCCCTAAATAAGAATAGCATTTGCTATATTTACTTCATAGAACTATTTGATGACGTGTAAAGGAGACAATTACAAAACGCTTGGCCCCACGTAAGTACTTTATAATTACTTTTTTTATTGCAAACTCAATTAATTTTCTCCAAATAATAATAACAATTCTACCTCTCTACTATCACAGCCGCCGCCCCCCCAGATCTACAAAAATTTCAATTCAGTGACTCTTAGACAATATGTAATTATTGATGAAACATATCAAGTTCCTATAGGCTTAGATTTCTCACCTAACCTACTTTATTTAGGGTTCTTAAGTGCTTCTACCTCCCTTCTACCAACTGACCCAGAGGTAGGGGAGAGAGAAGGTTATTAGGTAAATGGGGTTGTAGATGTTTTTACAAGCAGTTCTTTGGGATGAGTCCACTCTTGTTGTCCAGATACCAGCAGTCCAGTCCAAAGGCCAACACCAAGCAGCAACAGTAATCAGAAGATTGGGATAAGTCAGCAAAAGCTGCAAGACTCAGTTGGATTTCCAGAGAAGTGCTTTGGAACATTTCTCTCCGCGAAGTCAAGTGTTGAAGCAGAAAGGTCAGTGCAGCAACGTCGATCCAAAAAGCTATGTCTCACTGTCCGAGGGCTTCTATATATCTCCTCTCCTCAGAGTCCAGCTGCAGATGTTCTGAGCTGGCCAAAGACACCGACCCCTCACAGACCCCTCACACGAGCGCACTCCCAAAAAACCATCATATGACTCAGCAGAATATTCAAAGAAACTGGAAACTGCCACTTCAAGTTATCTAGTACCGGGGCCAGGGTGGGAGGGGGTCTGTACAAGTACTATATAAACCTGTGTAGTAGGGAGAGGTTGGGGGTGGGAAGTACCTTCCGTTGGTTAGGTCTGGCATGCTTGTGATGCTCTATTTGCATCCAGGTGCCTTTTCTGTGACTACCTGACCATGTAGGGGGGTCTCCGTGCTCAGAGGCAGGCACGGAAACTGGGAGGGAGCTTGTCCCACTCCTGCTATTTCAGGATGAGATTTTAAGTCTCTAGTTTGAAATTTCTGTATAGAAAATCTCAACTGCCTTGACAGTCCCATGCCAGTTCCCCTGGTGACACGGTCTACATGCCCCGCAGTGTACCACCCTCCAAACAATCCACTCAACTCTGAATCCCTGAGTGGACTAATCCACTGAAAAAGTCAGAGAGCTATGTACTTAAGTACTTCCTCAAACCCTATTCATGTGTCACCTAAGCCTCCAACACATGAACCTTCAAAATTCAGTTCAGATTTCAGCTAGGACAATGCAGAATAATTATTTTAAAAAATATGTATGTTCAGCTTGGCTCCAAGGGCAGTGAAATATGTATGCTCAGGTTACCTCCAAGACCTTGGGGCTGGACAATTGAAAGAGTGTTGGCTTGGGCATGAATAAAGCCCTGGGTTTGATCTCTAACATGAGGGTTGGGAAGGGGGATGGTGGAATCTAGGTGTTAGTAATGAGAAAAAAAAAAGGCACTGATGTAGAGAGCTGCTTGTTAAGCTGCTTTGTTAGGCTTTCACCTTGTCCTTCACCTTGAGAACAAGAAAAGAGGAAGTTTCGCCAAGTTCCTTAAAGCTTGTCCGTGTGACATTGGACCATAACTGCTGTAGGGAAGTAGTTTTAGAAATGTTGGGCCTTTCCACGAATTTTTCTTTTTGTATCTATGTGACTTGTTTTTGCTTTGCCTATAAAAAAATGAATCCTGGAATAAACCCAGGCTGCTTCAGTCATTACTGACAGCCCTCTCAAGCCAATCCTGAGTGTAGTGTGATTTGTTTTAATTATTTTAATCCTCAGTCCCCACTCAGGTACTGTTTGACTCAGTCGGCAGGCAGAACACACTGAGAATTGCAAACTTGCTTTTTGTTAATTTGTGTGCTTGCTTTAGGCTCTTACTTTACCTTTTTTTTTTCTGCATCTAATCATAGAATGTTGTTTCTGATGATCTTTTCAAATATTCATTTCAACTCAAAGTGCGCTAGCTTCTTGCAGCTAGTGGGTTTGCACAGATTTAAGCATCATGTCAGCAACCCCCTTAACTAATTTATTAAAGAAGCAGAACAAGATGGTGACATCCTGGAGAATTCACTATACCTTATCGTTAATTCATTAATCAACACGTTGGGAAATGTCATTAATCAAGCACTCTAATTACAAATCCACATAATTGCACTTGATGATACTTCTTCATCTACAACAGCATCTCTCATAAATCTTCTACAAAGAAAAAGAAGACATCAGAGCACTTCCTAAAATCAAGATATATATTGTACTCCTTTCTAAAATTGGGTTTATCTGGGAGGATGTTTTCTAGTAAGCTTCCTCTGTTTTCTCCTGATCACATTGGTCTCTTCAGTGCTTGTTGAAGCCTCAACAGCTCATACTGGAGTCTTAAGTCAGGTTGAACTCTCAGTCTCACAGTGGGTAGCATCTTGGCTTTTCCTGACTGGAAGATTTTTCCTTCCAGCTCTAGACTTTAAACAGAGACTTTTCAGTTCTCTCCAAATTCTCAAAAGACTATCAATAGCCACTTGATCATAGGGAGTATCTGTTGATATATCAAATTGTTGGCATCTTTTGGGATTTGAGATTCTGTTTATGTAGACCTTGGGATAAGTTGGAGGTGGACACCCTTGACTATTTTATGCCCCTGAGCTCCCATTTCTTCCCTTTTGATGTTTTCCTCTTTTGGGGGTGACCATTAGCTTTCACAGAAAAGCTGGAAGTGACTTGCTTAAATAGTTGGTTGAGTTAAAAAAAGAGCGAGTTAACCTAACTTACTTTTTTCTATCTAATCTGCCATTCATGCCTTATATAGTACTGCCTCCTTAACTCGCAAATGAAAGTGTTGTTTTCTTTTAAAATGTTTTAAATATTTAATTATTTTTTATTTTTATATTTTTACTGATGCTGGGCATGGTGGCCAATGCCTTTAATCCCAGAACTCAAGAGGCAGAAGCAGTCAAATCTCTGAGAGTTCGAGGACAGCTTGGTTTACGAAGATAGTACCAGGACAGCCAACCTCACACAGAGAAACCCTGTCTTGAAAAATTAAAAAAAAAAAAAAAAGATTTTACTGATATGTATATTTTGATATATGTGTACAAGTATGTATAGTGGCTGCTGAGTCCAGAAGGGGGTGTCAAATGTCCTGGAACTGAGTACAGGTGGTTACGAACCTGAGTGCTGGGATATGAACTCAGTACCTTTGCAAGAAGTACAACCTCGCTTAAGCACTGAGCCATCCGTCCACCCTCCTGAATTCCTTTTCTTGTCGTGGGCATTTTCCTCAAGCCTTGGTGTGCTTTTAGTATCATTTCACAGATTCCTTGCTCTCTCTTCAAAGTATTTACATTATCAGTATTAGTACTTAGAAGATTTTCCTGCATATTTTTTTTTCTTACCCCCTTCCCCAAGACTTAAGATACGAACTCAATGGAGAATTCCTTAGGGATTCATGTATATCCATGGCTTTCTTATTCTTGCTGTCTTTCATGCTGTTGTTAATCTTAGGTGAGCAAATGCTTTTTGCAAATAGAGTAAATCTTTTAGGTATTGAGAATGAATGGTGTTTGTTGTTCGGTGGTTCTCAATCTGTGGGTCACGACCCTCACAGGTGTTGCAAATCAGATATTTATGATCCGTAACAGTAGCAAAATTAGTTATGAAATAGCCAAATATGTAATATTTTGATTGAGCATCACAACAACATGAGGAGCTGTATTAAAGTTCACAACATTAGGAAAAACAGCCACAAAGAACACAGCTGGGCGGCAGTGGCGCACAGCTTTAGCCCCGGCTCGGAAGGCAGAGGCAGGAGGATCTCTGAGTTTCAGGCCAAGCCTGGTCTACAGTGAGTGGCTACAGCCAAGGCTACACGAAGAAACCCTGTCTCAAAGCAGGGGGAGGAAACTAAAAATTTAAAACGTAAAGATATTCTTGGCTAAGGGGCTTCGTAAAAGCAGTTAGCTGGGTTTAATTCTCGTGCAGTTTATCACTAACTAAAGTTGTTGTATAGGAGAGAAAACAGTATCTGTACCATAATCAATGAGAAAGAAACGTGATTTTTAAACTACCGTTTGAGCTTCAGAGTTTCCTTCCCATTTCTGATCAGAAAGCTGCCTACAGTGAGTTAGAACATTCTTGAGAGTTGCCCTGGAGAGGGCTTTGTATCTTCAGAGCTCACAGTGGTCTTGCTGTCACACGGACCTTTCTCTTTCCAGGCTGGCCTCCAAGCCATGTTCATCTTCCCATGCGACTGTCTCCCATGTTCGGAGAACTTTCCCATCTTTCCAAGCATCTGCGCATGTCTCATTCCATCCAGCGGCTTTCCTGTTCCTGGGAGAATGCAGTCCAGCGGGATGTTTGGCGCCATGCTCTGACACTTTGGACTTCTTGACAAGAAGCCCTGAATTTCCTCAATGGGATTATCCTATAATATCAGTGTATATCACTATGTATAGTGACTTGGGGAAAAATATCAAATAACGATAAAAATTTAGATATAGATTATAAAATAAGCTCATTCCTCTAGTAATTAAACATTTTCACTGAAGTACTATTCTCTTGCTGTGTGTGTGTGTGTGTGTGTGTGTGTGTGTGTGTGTATGTGTGTGTGTGTAGCCCTGGCTGTCCTGGAACTTGCCCTGTAGACCATGCTGGCCTCGAATTCACAGAGATCTACTTGCCCCTGCCTTCTGAGTGCTGGAATTAAAGTTATGTGCCACCACTGCTGGCATTCTCTTGCCTTTTAATATTTTACATTGGAATAGAATATTGGACTTCACCCATTTTCTCCTTATAATACTTATATTTATAAGTATTTATAAATATATATTTATATATAAGTATATTTATACTTATAATACTTATATAATACGTATATTATTTTCTCCTTATAATACTCAAATTCACTTCCTTAAAAAAGTACAAACTGGGGTTTGGAGAGATGGCTCCGTGTTTCAAAGCACTGGCTGCTCGGTAAGAGATCCTGAGTTCAATTCCCAGCACCCACCTGTTGGGTCACAATCATCTAAAATGGGATTTGATGCCCTCTTCTGTTATGCAAGGAGCATCATATACATAAGTAAATAAATCTTAAAAAACAAAAACAAAAAAAACAAACCTACAAACTGAAACCGCCCTTAATCTCCGCACCCAGGAGGAAGATGCAGTTGGATCTCTGAGTCAAGGTCAACCTGGTCTAGAGAGAGTTCCGGGACAGCCAGGGATACACAAAGAAACTTTGTGTCAAAAAAACGAAACAACAGGAACTATCTCTGAATGAACTCAACACCACGCCTCTTTGGGGAGCAGCCTTATCAGGCCACAGAGGAAAACAATGCAGCCAGTCCTGATGAGACTAGATAGGCTAAGGTCAGAGGGAAGGAGAGGAGGACTCCGGGAGGGGTATGGGAGGAGACGAGGGAGGGAGGGTGTGATTGGGAGGGGATGAGGGAGGGGGCTACATCGGGGATACAGAGTGAATAAACTGTAATTTATAAAAAATATAAATAAAAATTTAAAAAGTGAATAAAAAGAAGTGGAAGTAAAAACAAACAACAAAAAACCCTCAAACTGTATTCAAAGGCCAAAATGAATTTTAAGAGCCAATACAAGTAACCTATCACAGTGTGTAGCAGCGCACACGTATTCCGACTGTTTTGCATATGTAAATTCACATTATGAAATATTATTATCCATTAATAACGGACTATCCATTTCTCACTGATGCTGCGCCAAAGTCCTATGAGACTGTCTAAGCCTTTTGGGGACCCCACTTTATTCAATGTGTCATAAGATGGAAGAGGGGTGTGGCCCTCAACATTATACAGCTATGTATTATGATTTTTATTTGGAGTGACAATAAAATGCTACAATGCTCGGAGGAGTGACTGGTCCTTTGGATGCACTTAAATACTCTCGATAAAGGAATGGAATTGACAGGGGTGGGGGGCCTTTAAAAGATGTATGGAGCTGTAGAAAGTGGAGCTCGGGCTGGGGCTAGAGAAGACAAAGCTGGAAGGAACTCAGACCTCTCCAGCTTCGCCCCCCCCCACCAAAATAGAGGAAAGCATCTTAAAGACTCCTCAACAAGGGAAACGAAAGATGCTTTGGCTGATTTCTTTCTGGATAAGTTTTAATTAATCTTAAAAAAATCACTACATGTTTTATTTACAAAGTATCTTTTATTTCAAAATATCTTTTATATCTTTTATTTTATTTCTATATTTTATTTATACTTTTCTTTTAACAGTATCTGCTACTTATCATTTGCCTTAAACATTCAGTCAACACAACTGCTGTTCCTATGGCTTAATGTAAGCGTGCCTTTGTTGATTCTGTCTTATGAAAACACCCAAGTGAACGTACTTTGAAAATCTAAGGATGGTGTATAATACAGAGTATATTCAGTTTTCATCCATTGCTCTTTGTAGTTAACAAGGGTAACTTTTAAAAATAAATAATCAAGAAATTCTAATTATTAGACTCATTTTTATCCGATACAATCTTAACCTTTTTTTGCTAAATATATATTTAAATTTCTATTGCAGAACCTAAATCTATTTTATTGCTTTCTCTCAAACTGGGTTTGACAAATATCTTAGATACCGGAAATTCTTGTTCACAACTGAATACAACATCTACAAATGTGGAATGATCATAGCAATTGTTTCTCAAAAGTTTCTTGATCTTGTTTCTAAAAACTGAATACATTAAGATACTTGCTGCCTGGTGAGGGTTCTCTACAGAAAACTATGAAAAGCCTTGGTCCCCTGAATCATAAAACTGGGAAGGGCCAGAACCTGTTGGAAATGAGTCTTTGGGGGATGTGATTTTGAGAAACACTGGAGGACCTCCAATCTCTCCCCCTTTCTCCTTTCCTCTCTTCTTGTTTCCTTATTTACCCTCCCTTCCCCCCCTCCCCTTCCTAGTCTTCTTGTCTGATGTGAAACATAGCCACTAACTCCAGAGTGTGTTCCTGCCATAATATTCTGTCCTCATTAGCAGCCTAGGCTGTTTTTATCTTGGATGGAGCTTCTAGAGTCATTCGCTAAACAACTAGCTCTGTAGTTCATAAATAGCCCATGTTATGTGTCTTATTAGACTTAATGGAATTCTACACATCTGTCCATCATGGGATCTGTGAACTCAAACGCAAATGCAGGTCAGACTGTCCCTGTCAAACCTAGACCAGCACTGGGGTGGGACACTCCAGGGACAGCTCAAGCAAGGGTCAGCAAGAAAGTGCAAGAAGCTTTTGTTTTTTTGTTTTTGTTTTTGTTTTTCTTTTCATTTTGAAAATTCTGTTTTGTATATATACTTACGTTCTTAGTATAATAAATATACAATTTTTACGTAAACAAATTACTGTATATGAGCAGATATGCTAAATTATTTGGACTAATATGGGTTCATGAGTAATGACTAATATTCAAAACCATAGTCACTCCATTGCTCTGGAGTGACATTCCACTTCTCTCCTCCTCTTCCACTTCCTTCCTCTCCCCCTTGAGTGTCAGGAACAGAGCTAGGCTTTTCTCATTTCGTGGGTCACAGGTAGCAGGACAGACACGTTTATTAGAGATTTGCCTTGGCCCTGAATTTCTGCCGAGGGTGTGTCAGTACCCACCGGGTCTTGAGCTCTGAACGCCATGTCAGGAGCAGTTACATCTCAGGCTCAAGACTAGCTCACAGAGCTGTTTGACATCACAGCACTGTTGAATGTAGCCCTTGTCAGAGATCAGGCGTAGGCATGAGGCAAATTTGGAGCCTTATGTTTGCTTCCTCATTGAATATATTTTTAGTCCTCTTAGTCCTGGTTCTAGAAGGCATCATGGAACTATTTTGATTCATCAGCTTGAAGTTAACGATGGCGAGGAATCATTAGCAGCCTCCTAATGAAAACAGAAGCCCTGCTGTCATGTATGAAGCGATTCGATTCGAGATCTCCATAGCAAAAATAATCGGTGAGAGTAACAGTATTTATTTTGCCTGCTGTAGCTCCAGAAGAGGAAAAAAGGAGAAAGACTTACAATGGGAAACCCTCACTAAGCAGAAGCTTTAGGCTTTTTTTTTTTCTCTCTCTCTAAGCAAATTATAATTAATCTAAAACTGTTTGAACTAGCACTTCCTTATGTTTAACAAAACAAAACAAAACAAACTTTGGATGTTGTTGTGGACTACATTACAACACAGTTCACTAAACTTTCTTATTTTTTTTTCTGATAAAGGATTTTGTATGGATCCAGGGTTACCATTCTGTATTTGTCAATTTTATGATGCTACTAAAAACAAACAAACAAACTTAAAACTGGGGAGAGAACTCAGTCAGTAAAGTGGGCACTACATGAGCATGAGGACCCAAGTTTGGTCATCAGAACCTATGTAACAGAGCTGGGAACAGTTGCACACGCTTGTAATCACAGGGTATAAAAGGCAGAGACAACAATCCTAGCCTAAATAACAAGTACCTGGTCACAGGGAGAGACACTGTCTCAAACAAAACAAAGCAAAGCAAAGCAAAGCAAAGCAAAGCAAAGCAAAGCAAAGCAAAGCAAAGCAAAGCAAAGCAAAGCAAAACAAAAACAAGGTAGATCGTTACCAAGGAAGTCCCTTTGACCTCCACATGCACATGAGTACAAGCATAGATACACCCCTGCACAAATGTGTGTGCACACACACAGATACACATACACACAAAAGGCATAAAGAATAAAAAAAAAAAAAAAACCCACACCTGGAAAGTGGTAAGAAATTAAGTTTATTCACAGTGTTGGTGGCTGTAAAGTCCAAATGACACAGTGGCAGCGTTTGGTGAGGCCTCTGGGGTCTAGAGAAGCAGAAAGGAAAATGGCCCCATGCAGGGGTCAAACACATGGAGTGCTTCTCATGTCAATCTGGTCAGGAGAGAACTGATTCCGTCCCCGGTGTCCTAGCTTTCTTCTCTGCGATGGGAGATTGCTACTGATTCTTCATAATACAGTGCCCACATACCCTCCTCGCCTCCTGCTGGGTCTCCCATCTCGGTCTGCCCTGATCTCTACACCACCATGCTGGAGACCAGGCTTCCTGCACAGGAATTTTGTGGCGATGAAAGACAATCAAATGACAGCACAGTCACCATAGCAACTTGCAATTCACTACACCAAACCTCCAACCTCTAGGTGCAGAGAAGTAGGAGATCAACCATCCCTACTGACTTCCTGAAAGTACACTTAGAGATGAGTTTCATAAAATATTTAAGTTGGTTTCATATTCTCATCATCTTCCTTTTCTCTGGAAACAGGGCACTGTCAGATCACCATGATTAAACTGAGGGTTCTAGCTGACAGGGGAAACGGGACCTATTTAGTTTTGGTTTTACTTTAAGTACTTTTCTGAGTGACCAATGCTTTGAAAAATAGATCTCAGGAGAGTCAGTCATCTTGCCTAATGAATCATTCAATGCTCTCCCCAATCCTGTTCTCTGGTGTTTTCTTTGGAAGTGTAGCACGGAGGAATCTGATAACATTTCTCAGATTCTTTCCATAAGGAAGGGGAGGACTTCCATAATGTAGAAATTGAATCCTACAATCATTAAATCCTACAGCTTGGAAATTCAGGGTATAAAGGAAACTCATTTTCTTCCCGATTTCTAATTTCTATAAATGCATGTCAGCTCTGTTTTCTATGGTGAGCCTATTACTCAAGAACACATAAGCTCAAAGATGAGAGGACTTACTGCCCTGCCCAGCTACATAGCACTAGCCCAGAACCTGTTGATGTTTGTTTTTGGTAGTTTCTATGACACCCTCTGACCATCCCCCCCCCCAGAAATAAGTGTTTGGACCTTAGAAGGTAGATGCTGGGGTTGTAATTTCACTGGTCATGGCAACGTTGGGAGCTGACTTGGAGTACTCATTTCTAAAATTACTTCATTTTATAGTAGTTTTATAGTATATGTGGATGTGTAGTTGTGTGTGTTATATGTGGGAGTGTTCATATATGCATGTCAGGTAAGGTCAGAGGACCGCCTTGGTTTTTGGTCTTCATCTTCTAGCTTCTTTCAGGCAGGGTCTTCTACTGTCCGATATGGCATATGACAGTTGATAAGTCCTTGGCTTCTGGGGATTCTTCTGTCTCTGCCTCCCATCTCATCACAGGCACATTGAGATTGCATGGGTGCTACTGTACCTGGCTTCATGTGATTTGTGGGGGATGCAAATTTTAAACCTCACACTTGCAAACCAAGTGCTTTATACACTGAGCCATCATCCTAAGTTATTTTTTGAAGAATAATCCAAAACACAGCCTAAACAGATTACTTAATAGTATTTCTTCAAGAATGCACACAAGTATGATGATACAAGAATGCAAGGTTCTTCATAAAGGTTTTGAGCCATAAAATTTGTGTGTATTTTGCACAGCTTGTAAATAATAGCTAGGTATATCAGAGGCACATAACCACATGTGAGAGTTTCACAGTTTTAAGAAATAAATACTGTCTTACTTTAAGTTAATTTTTAATTATTTTTTGCGAGTGTAATTTAATCACATTTCTTCCTTCAAATCTCTCTTGCCCCCCCCCTTTTTTTTCCTACTGCGTTTCTTTCTATGTGCCTCTGTCTGCAATTTGGCTATGCAGTTGTTTGGTCTAACGTGACTCAGTGAAATGACAGATACCTAGCCAATTTGTGTTCACGATCGGACTCTATCCCTGTCTGCCTCTGCCTTAGCACCTCTCAGAACTTCATTCATAGTGCCCTTTTATAACTGTATCATCCTGTGGGTTTTGCAGTTTGCCAAATGCCATTTGCATATAACCTGTGAGGGCAGGATCACTGCTGCATGGTCTGGGTCCGTTTTTTAATTTAAGATCCTTAAAGAGTTCTTTCTGATACATGAAACAGTTAAGTGTCTATAAAGGTCTTTGTTATCCTAAACAGAAATTCCCTGCATTGATGCACCTTCATAGCCCCTTCTGTATATGAAATGAAACTTACCCCTGTCTTGTTAGAGCTATGGAAACAAAGCAACAGGGGTTGTGGTGATTAAGTATTGGTGTAAGAAGACATGACGGGGTTTCATATTTTGTGGCCTTTGGAGCAGATCAAAAGCCCAGCGTAGAGCGTATGTTACTTGACTGTTTGCCTGATGACATCACGGTGTGCCGACACCTGCTCTTCAGCTGCCTCTCCTTTTGTGCTGGACCCCTCTCAAGTTACTGATTCACTTGAACCAAACCATGTAAGTGGGGGTGGGGGGAGGGCGGGGCAACTGTCTCTGCAGATATTTATTTGCCTTCAACTTGGATTATCAAGAAAGAGGGCACACTAATACAGGACATTAATGTGAGTCTTACAGAATATTAAAACCAAAACAATAAACCCCATCTACATGAGCATTTCTCTGACATATTTTACCGTGTCCCAGATAGTAAAACTATTTTATAACATACTACACACACATACACTTACCATGTATCATATGTGTGTACACATATGTGCATGTGACTCAGTGGCTCAATACTTATGGATAATGCACACTTTCTATCTTATTTCATGTTTCTTAGAGGGTGATGATGGGACAGCAGCTTGTGACCTCAGGTCAGGGAATTGCTCCTCTGGAAAGAGCATAGAACTTGTTTCTCTTCCATTGCGTTTGTCACTGTTACCAACAGGTTCAAATCCTGCTGCTTATGAGAAATCAAGAGAAGATGGGTGTTTGTTACCACCACGCGTCAGTAAGAAGCTGCTGAATGCCTGGTATAAGCTATAAGAAGGAAAGGTTTATCGTGGCTCACAGTTTGGGAGGGTCCAGTCTGTGACGGGTTTGCCAGGTGCTTTCGGAGTAGTCACGAGGCAATAGATCCTAGTGCTCATGGTGCAAGTGCATGCTGAAGCAAGGTCATTCGCCTCGTTCCTAGGAATCCGAAGATAGCGTGCTACAATCTCCAAGAATGCACATTTCTGATAACTTGAAGCCATCTCACTAGACCAGAAGTTCTGAACCTGTGAGTCACAACCCCCTTGGGGGTTGAAAGACCTTTCCAAGGGGTCACATATCAGATGTTCTACATAGCAGATATTTACATTACAATTCACAACAGTAGCAAAATTACAGTTATGAAGCAACAATGAAACAATTTTATGGTTGGGGGTTAGCTCTAGACCTGACCACTTAAAATTTCTACCCCTCCCTGCAGCACCAAGCTGAGGATGGAGCCTGTAGTCGAACATAGGGACACTTAGAGCATCCTTCAGATCCAAGCTATCACACTTCACAGAGAAGAACACATCCAGGGTGTAGGCTTGTGGTCCACTCAATCACATTCAAATAATATGCACATCATTACTTTTTTGCTACATGCTGTGGGATATGGAGGAAAAGGAGAAATTCAAAGTACTTAAAGATAGAAATTCACTTTTGTCTTTAAGCTTTTAGAATGCTATCCACTGAGCTTTGATGACGTCAGTATAAGACAGCTGTGAAAGGCAAGCGAGCCCCACCTTGTCCTACTGTCTACAGACTCTGCCATCAAGACATTTTAGAAACAGCTTTATAGTTGTTTTTAAGAGTTGAAATCTATTTCCAGCCTGTGACTGGAAATAGAGTTTTTATTTAGCTGGTTATACAGTTGGTGACCGAAATGTGGAGAGCTTCTGTCTGTCCCAGAAGAAATGTGGGGAGGCAGATGTGGCATGCCCAAAAGACTGTGGACTAAGAAAACCTGGGCTTGCAAGTCCGACTTCTGTGCTTTAGCAAAAAACAAAAAACAAACAAATAAAAAAACCATTTAACGGTCCATACCCACAGCTCATTATCTAAAGTGTTGGGTAACTACTAAATGCAAGGCATAGTGCCAAATCTAGAATATATATTTTAATATAACCAAAATACAATTATAAATGAAATAAAGAAACACCCCTTGTCCTGTATTACTCATGCAGAGAGGACATGAAAAAAATAGCACATGATTCATTCTCAGAATGAGTATAAATGAGTGATCTAAGCACTGAGTCCATCCACGTCTGGCTTGGTAAACTAGTGAGTTTAACCGGGGTTACCCACAAGAGCATGGGGGAGGCACTCTCTGCAGAAGCACGGGCAACATCACCAAAGAAGCATCACTCCACTTCTTCCACAAGGAAATGTGTCGAGCCCCATCTCATGAGGGCCCTGTGCTGGGAATTCCAGCTGCTCAGACTTCAAAATGGCATGCCCCAAGGGTGGAATTTCACAATATTTACACAAAATGGAGAAGGTAGGATGGTAAGGTGTGCTTATCATATCAGGACTCCACTAGATTAGACGGGAATAAAGAGCATATGATTTCACCTGTATTAGAATTATTTTTTTTTTACCATATTATAATAGGTTTGGGTTTGAAGCTATTTTATTATGAAATATCATATGCTTTCAGAAATGTGAAGATATGCATTCAGCTAAATGAATTTAGAAAACAAACATATGTAATGCTCAAGCAGACAGATGGTGAGATAGAGAGCTGGATAGATAGATAGATAGATAGATAGATAGATAGATAGATAGATAGATAGATAGATAGATTGATAGACAGATAGATAAATTCATCGCCCAGAAATTTCCGCTAGCTCTCTTCAACGGCAACCCTTCTTTTAAAGAAGCTACTTTGTTTTTTTGTTTTTTAACTTGGTCAGCAATTTTTGTGGTACTGGAACATTCCTTTCTTGACAGCCATAATAATGTAAAAATTTATCTGTAGAAACTACTGGAAGGACAAAGAAAATAGATGCAGAGGTAAAAGGCATATAACATTTTTTCCATGGACAGCCCCACTAGCATTGAGAGGAAAACAGCAGTGAGTTTGGTCATTGAACTATGAGCAAACTTCTCTTTGTTATCCCACAAGCCATAATCACCCCCATCCCAAACAAGATCTGGACTTCATCCCTAGGGCAAATGAGAGCTTTCAGACTCATTCTGCTTTGGATGACTGATCTTACTCCAAGAGGCAGAGGACACTCCATTCATCTACTTTTTCTGCACTCTGTTCAGTTTTTCCTTATCTTTACAAGGATATTTGTTTATTATACACCTAAATATTCATTTCTTTAGAATGACAAAGTTATTTTATTGTACGTGTATGAATGCTTGTCTGCATGTTTGTATGTGCGTGCAGTGCCCATGGAGGCAAAAGAGGGTGTCAGAACCCTTGGGACTGTAGTTACAGATGGTTGCAAGCAGCTAGGTGGGAAATAGGCCCTCTGAAAGAGCTGCGTGTGCTGTTAACCACTGAACCATCCTGTCAGTGCCCTTCTGTTGGAAGTTGGTCTGATGCTTGTTACTGTCCCTCAAGATCTGGTTCCACCAGATCTTTGTTTTGTAAACCTACCTAACATACACCTGATTGGTTGATTAAATGCCCTATACCTGGCTAGGGCAGGATGTGGTAGGAGTGGCTAAGATTCCCAGGCTTCTGGGACAGCAGAATCACAGGAAACAGATGGATGGGAAGAGAGGAGGAAGGGTGACACCAGGATGAGTTAGCATGGAGAAGAAACCACATTGACAAGGAGGAAGAACACCAATAATGGTGTGAAAAGGCCCAGATGAAGACTACAAGCACATATTATGGGGTTATGGATGGAAGGTAGACCATATGAAGAGGATTAAGGTGGAGAGCATTGGATGGGGGCTGAGAGATGGATGGTGAGGTTATTGAGCTATCGTACTTGAAATATCTGCTCGCCCCAAGGTAAATAGGCAATTATAAAATCTAACAAGTGTCTGTGTCTTATTATTTGTGATAGCAGGTTAAATAATACCTCTGTGATAATTGTAGGGCTAATAATAAAAATTATATAGTTCAACACTCATTTTTGAAATTTACAACAACACCCTATTTAAATATTCATTACATTAAACCTTCCTCATTTGAAATATTACCTGGATTGTTTCTCCTGAATACATAAAGAACAGAGTCCTCAATTTCACTCTTCATTTTTGGTTTGACCCTTGTCACATGAAATTTTTGTTGTCTCATTTCTCCAATTATTAGCTTAATAAGGATGAATACTCTCACTAATCTTACAGTGATAGAGATTATTACAAGTGTGTCCTTGATTTTATAACTTGATTTTTTTGCCTTCCTCTGGAAGACACAGGACTTAATTTTGTCTAATGCCATTGCTAAGTATTTTAATTTCCTATACCAACAATTCATTATTGCTATATTATATAGTCTGATTATTAACATTTTCCTATAAGTTTTCACTTTCCTGATCTTAAGTTTTCTATACTCCTGACCTGGGTTTCTGTTCACTTTCTTGGTTGCTTGGCTTAACTGTAGCCTGGAAAATGTTCACTGTATTTCCACTCCTGTGGATCTGTTGGTGACTGATTACTCAGCTTTTCGCTTGTCTTCAAGCAATTTGATTTTATCTACACCAGTGAAGGGTATTTTTTCCTAGTGTGGAATTTTGGCTCATCGGTCATCTTCTCTTATCCCTTTGATGATACTGTCTCACTGTCTTCTGACCTCTATCACGTCTGCTGGGAAACCAACTGTCAATAAAATAGAAGCCTTTTGAAGATGATTTGTATTTTTTCTCCATCACTGCTTCTAAGATTTTTCCTACTCATGACACTGTGATGTATCAAGTATGAATTTGTTACTGTTTGTTGAGTCATTGGGATTTGTAAACATTTAGTATGATATATTTTGCAAGTTTTGGAAAAACTGAGCTCATTTTTCTACCTAACATTCTTGGTGTTTCTATCTTCATTTTTTCTAGGGTAGCAATTCTATGTATGTTAGGTATTTTTACTCTGTTCCCTGTATTTTCTCCTCACTCTTGGGTTTTTCCATCCATGAATCTATGCTATGTAGCCATATTTTATTCCACTATATCTGCCTCTGATTAATCATTCAGCTTACTGTTATTTTTATATTTGTCTTAGTTTGCTTTCTATTGCTATGATAAACACCATAAGAAAAAGCTATTTGGAATGGATTCTTTATTCTTACTGGAGAATACAGTCCATCATCAAGAGAAGCCAAAAGAAGAATTCCGGCAGCAAAGAACACAGAGGCAGGAGCTGAAGCACAGACCATGGAGGATTGCCGATTACTGGTTTGCTCTCCAAGGGTCGATTATCTTGCCTTTTCCTTAAAAAAGCATCTCTCCATAAGTGGGTATCACGCACATTAATAATTAAATATGCATTTTAGATTCCCCCCTTTTTTCCTGTTATCTCCCTTATACCTCATGAAGCTTGTTATTTTTAGTGCTTTGCCTGTCATTCTATTTGAAAATTTGTTTATAAAAATGCTCTGAACACAGATAATCCAATTTTCCTCTCTCTCTCTCACTCTGTGTGTGTGTGCATGTTGTGTATGTACCTTCTTCTCAGGTGCATTCAAAACGTAGCTTTCCCTAACACCTTTCATTTTTTCCCCCCAAGTCTTAAGGTTTTGCAAGCTGAAAGAGTAAAGCCCGGGCTTTATGCCATGTGAGGACTGGTTCGTTTCCATTTTGTTTCTATGCAAAGAGGAAATCTGACATAAGTTGGGGGCAGGGGGAGTATCAGTGTCCCCATTGCTCTGATTTTGTTCTCAGCATAAAAGAATTTTCTGAGCTAACGCTGCTACAATCCTGCCAGGGCAAACTCAGCCCCAAATCTCATGCCTATACTCTGATATTGTATTCAGAAAGAGTGACAATAAAATATGAACCTGAGTTTTACGTATCTTCATCTGCTACCCAGATACTGTCCCAGTAATTTGACACTGCTTTCTATATTCAAAACTGCTTTCTATATTACTTCTTGGTGTTCATGAGCTCCTTAATCTATCAGCCAGTAGCAACATGACATTGGCTTGTAGATTCAGTATTTAACTTATGCTTAAAGGGTCCAATAACACCGACTTTGTTTCAGACACTACAAAATCATGAAAATGCTGAAAGACAAGCAGCCTTACCATCCATGTTTACACATGAAGAAAAAGGTAGCAGTTCACTAATTTTCCCAGAGTCCTCGAGGCAACAAGACACAGCACTGGTATCCTTTCTGAAGCAGTCTGGCTTCAAAGTCCATACAACCAATTGCTTTGATTGCTTTTTGAGAAATTCAAAGTCTTTAGGAGTCTTTTCTTAAAAAAAAAAAAAAAAAAAAAAAAGATTTATTTGTTTATTGTTTGTTCTGAATTCTGCCTGCATGAGGGCAGCCTGAATGGCAGAAGAGGGCACTAGATCTCATTATAGATGGTTATGAGCCACCATGTGGTTGCTGGGAATTGAACTCAGGATCTTTGGAAGAACAGCCAGTGCTCTTAACCTCTGAACCATCTCTGCAGCCCCTAGGAGCCTTTTTTTAATTTTAATTTTAATTTATTCATTTTACATCCTGGTCATAGCCCCCTCCCTCTTCTCTTCCTGGTCCCACCCTCACTCCCTGTTTCCCCTATCCCTCTCCCCTACTCCTCAGAGAAGGAGAACCCACCCACCCAAGTATATCAAGTCGCATCAGGACTGAGCATAACCTCTTCCCCTGTGGCCTGGGGAGGCAGCACCACCAGGGGAAAGTGATCGAAAAGCAAGCAACAGAGTCCACGTTATGGTCATCCATCATTCCTCTTACCAGGGAACCCATATGAGGACCAAGCTGCCCACGAGCTACATCTTTGTAGGGGGACTAGGTCAAGTCCACTCATGGTCCTTGGCTGGTGTTTCCATTGCCACAGCCCACTCCGCCCCCCGGGCCCTGGTTAGTTGGCTCTGTTGAACTTTTTGTGGAGTTCCATCTCCTTTGAATCCTTCTATCCTTCCACCCACTCTTCCACAAGACTCCCTGCACTCCACCCAATGTTGGGTTGTGGATCTCTGCATCTTTTTTCTTCAGGTGCTGGGTGAAGCCACTCAGAGGACAGCTATGCTAGGCTTCTGTCTGCAAGAGTATCATTAATCATGTCAAGGGTTGGCTGTTGCCTATGCGGTGAGTCTCAGGTTGAACCAGTTATTGGTTGGATATCCCCTTAATCTCTGCTTAATTTTTGTTCCTGCACATCTTATAGGCAGGGTAAATTTTGGGCTGAGGTTTTTGTGGGTGGGTTGGTGTTCTCTTCCTTCCACTAGGATTCATGTCCAGTTAGGGGGTGGCCTCTTCAGTCTCCATGACCCCTGTTACCAGGAGTCTCAGCTAGAGTCACCCTCATATTCCCCAGAAGCCTACCCTTTCATAGGTCTCCAGCTTGTTACAGAGAAGACCCCATCTAAGGTTTCTTCTCTCTCTGCAAGCCTTCTGTCTTCCTTCCCCAGGTCTGATATCAACCCTCATTTCTCTCTTTGCATGTGCTCACTCTCTCTTATCTGGATCCCCCTATTCAACCACTTCCATTGTTTATTAGTGAGAGCTAAGCATTCTCCTTTGGGTCTTCTTCTACAGCCATGCTACCCTGAATGCACCCAATCTCATCTTTAGGAGTCTTATTCCTCTTAGAGTTACTTGAGTCTTAGATGAATTTCTTAAAGGAAGTATGTATTAGTCAGGGTTCTCTAGTGTAACAGAACTTACAGAATGAATGTATACCTATAAATAGAAAGGAGATTAGAATGGCTTACAGGCTGTGGTCCAGCTAATCCGAAAACCACTGGCTATGAGCAGAAAGTCCAAAAATCCAGTAGTTGTCCAGTCCACAAGGCTGGATGTTCAACTGGTCTTCAGTATATTCTGGAATCCCAAAGAAGGAGGCTCTAATGTCAGTGAAGAAATGGACTTGCTACCAAGGAGAGGGCAAGCAGGCAAAGGGCAAAATGTTTCTTCTTCCAAGTCCTACTATAAGATTCCAGCAGATGATGTGGCCCAGATTGGAGGTGGGGTTTCTCAGCTAAAAATATCTGGACTAAAGGTGCGTCTTCTTACCTTATGGATCCAGATCAGAAGTGTGGCAAGCCTATTTGGAGTTAATGGCAAAATTGGAGTACACATCTGAGAAGTGGAATTTGGCCTCTTGGCCCTGGCTCTAATCTAAAGCTCAGTGTCTCAGAGACTGACCCTGGCAGTTCTACAGCAGAGGGCTCTGACCCTGAGAACTAGACAAAAAAATTCCATGCAACCATGGTAACCAGACAGCAGGTTCTGTGTAACCTTGAGTGAGCCCTCATATGTTTTGGACAAGTAAAGTTGCCTCCATGAGAAACTGCTTGTACTTCCCTGCTATTTAAGTGTTAACTTGACATTCAGTAAATGACACCTTGATCAGAACCTAGACTTGGTGTCCTTCTTTGTGTCGCCTGTCTCTTTGCCCTTAGACTTCACTCAGGTGGTATTCAGGTGTCACTGCAGGCCGGTGACACAGAAGTAGATATTCAAATTAAGCAAAAATTCCTTAAAAACATGGCCTTCTTTTTTGAGTTTTAGTTAATCCAGAAATAGTCAAGTTGACAACCAAGAGTAGTCCTCACAAGTCAACTCCTTGTCAACTTGACATACAATCATAGCTTCTTATGTTGTGATTAATTTTCAAATGCAATGAATAACCAGGTCATAACAACACCTAAACGTGATATAAATGTCCCTGTATAGTCACAAACACATTATGAAAAAGAATAGGTGGCAACATCCCTTAAAGGACATTATTTAGTATCTCAAACTTAAATAATATAATCATTGGATTCTTTTTTTTTTAAAGATTTATTTATTATTTATACAGTATTGTGAATGCAAACCAGAAGAGGGCACCAGATCTCACTATAGATGAGCCATGTGGTTGCTGAGACTTGAACTCACAACCTTTGGAAGAACAGTTAAAAGCCAGTACTTTTAACCTCTGAGCCATCTCTCCAGCCCCAATCATTGGATTCTTTTAATTGCTGTTACATCACATGGTAAAGAAATTGAGGAAAGAAAACACAAATATCTGTACAAATGCCTTCTTAGCAAAACATGATAGAAACACTCAGGTCAGTTATAATCCTCACTTCTGTAGGTCAGTTACATGGCCTTAGCTGATATTTATAATTACCTTCTCTACTATCCATTCTATGTTTCCTCTGCAAGCATCCCAACAGGTCTTGGCTTTTTTCCTGGAGGAGTAACCCATGCCTTCATTCATGGCTGCTCTGTGTTCATTGTCACCCCGCCTGGATTATGCAGTTATACTTTCCCATGGACCTTAATCACAGGACATGCTAACACCAGAGACTCCTTAAAGGATCTCTTGCGCTCCGAACATAAACATTCTTACCTCTGTTGTAGAGAAGCAATTCAATTACCCCATAGTAATCTGGACCAATCACCCTCCTAACACTGTCATTTTAGCCTGTTGACTTAAGGACATCAGAAGTAGCAGGTGGTCAGGGCGAAGTCTGAGCTTCCAGTTTAAGGAAATTTTATTGTGGCTCCTGGCAGGAATGCTCCCACCTCTGGCACTAAAACTTACAGGTCAGCAAAACTTAAGATTGCAGCAACAGAAAGCAAAAATTTTCCTAGTGGGTCGCTAGGAGTGATGGTGAATGGAACTGCTTCCCTTTCCGCCCTTGATTCTTGGACCCATGTATCCCGGCCCTGGGAGACACCATCCTGCGTACTCGATGTTGATGCAAACTATATATCACCTTCTTAAATACCATTTCCTAGCAATCCAGGCTGCAGCCACTTAATTGACACTGTAACTGTGTCCTTAAAGGCCTTTTCATCTATCAGTGTAGATGTTTCAGGATGGTGTCCCCACCATATGGTAAGACCAGTGGATTCCATGACTGTAAGCCCACTGTCACACTTCTCTAGTTATGAAGTGAGTTCCTTGGTGAGAAGCAGTCTCTGTAGAATAACACGATGGTGGATAACACACTTCTTAAGTCCATGGATGGTGGTTTTGGCAGAAGTATTATGTACAAGAAAGACAAATCCATAACTAGAATAAGTATCTACTCCAGCAAGGACAAAGCATGGTCCTTTCCATGAAGGAAATGGTCCAATGTAGTCATTCTGGCTGGTCACCCTGGGAATTGTGCCATATCTGAGGCTCAGTGTTCATCTCTATTTTGGCAGGTCTGGCCTTCAGTAGCAGCTGTAGCCAGGTCAGCCTTGGTGAGCAGCAGTTGATGCCAAGTCCACCAGTAACCCCCGTCTCTGCCACCATGGTCACTTTGTTCATGGACCCATTAGGCAATGATAAGGTTGTCTGGGGAAAGAGGCTAACTATCCACAGAATGAGTCACGCTATCCATTTGATTACTGAACCGTTCAGCTAAAATCACATTTTTATGAGATTTTTACATGGGACACAGGATCTTCACATCCTTTGCCCGTTTGGCAAGATCCCTCTATATACTTCTTCCCAGATGTTCTTTCTCCACAATTTTCCAAAAATGTTCTTTCCAAGTCAACCCAATGGCTACAGCCCACAGATCAGTGAACAATCACACATCTGGCTAACTCTCTTTCCAAACAAAATGTATGACCATGTGTCCTACCTGATGTTCTGGCCATTCTGAAGAGTTCCCTTCGCCAGTGTCTTTCAGAGTTGTCCCATCTCACAATATCTGGATTAAAGGTGGGTCTTCCTACCTCATAGATCCGGATTCGAAGTAGATATTCCTCCCTCAAATTAAACAAACATCCCTCACAAGTGTGCCCTCCGTTTTTGGGTTCGAGCTAATCCAGATGTAGTCAACTTGACCAGCAAGAATAGCCATGACAAAATGGGTGCCAATCATTCTCATCCCATAAATCTTCTGTCACTCTTTCTGAATCCAGTCTCAGTTCCAGAGTTTCCCCCTGTAGACTCAGGACGTGCTCTTTTTGCTGTTGTAACAGCAGACCCCTTCACTATGGGGCAAGCCAGTTATTATGAAGGAGAGAAATGAAGATATTTCATTGACTGATCACTGTGCTAGCAAGTGCCCTAGCAGATGTGTTAAGGAAATCCATGAATGTCTTTTTCTAATTAGCTAATGAAAATACTGACACCTCCATGTACTAAGGTTTACTTTGCCTCTATGAATGATATCATTACTCATGGGATATTTTTGGTTTTAGCCAAAGACAAATTTGTGTCCAGCAGCATTTTCAGAATGGTCAACACTGTTCATTAATGGCTAGATCGAGAAGTGCCTAAGAGATCAGGAAAGCAGATCCTTGGCCAGTGGACCAGCAGAGCGGAGCCAGGCATGAGACCCAAATCCTATTCTCCACCATTTTAAGGAAACCCGTGGGGCACTGGAGCAGCTCTAGGCTCGGAGATCTTTTTGCATGTGCCAGAGCTACCTGGCATACCTGGGTCACAAACAGTGAGCCAGCAGAGACGGTGGATCCAGCAAAGACTACTTGAGACTCCAGAGACAGGTGGACCCAGTCTGCAGTATAGGCTCCAGGAATAATCAGTCAACGTTACAAAAAAAAAAAAAAAAAAAAAAAAAAAAACAAAAAAAACAAAAACAAAAAACAAAAAAACAAAAACAGATGGCTAGAGGCCAGTGCAAGAATACAGGCAACAGCTCTGCCCTGCAGACTATCAAAGCAGATGCTGAGACTTATGGCCAACTGTTGGGCAGAGTGCATGAAATCTTATGAAAGAAGTTGGAAATAGTAAGATCTGGAGAGGACAGGAACTCCTTAAGGAGAGCAACAGAACCAGAAAATTTGAACACAGGGGTCTTCCCAGAGACTCTTACTCCATCCAAGTACCATGCATGGAGATAACCTAGAACCCCTGCATAGATGTAGCCCATGGCAGTTCAGTGTCCAAGTCAGTTCCATAGTAATGGAAAGAGGGACTACCTCTGATATAAATTGATTGTCCTACTCTTTGATCACCTCCTCCTGAGAGGGGAGCAGCCTTACCAGGCCACAGAAGATGACAATGCAGCCACTCCTGATGAGATTTGATAGACTAAGATCAGAAGGAAGGAGAGGGGGACCTCCCCTATCAGTGGACTTGGGGAGGGGCATGGGTGAAGAAGGGGGAGGGAGGGTGGGATTAAGAGGAGAGGAGGGAGGGGTTTATGGGGGGATACAAAGTGAATAAAGCATAACTAATAAAAGTTAAAAAAAAAGAAAGAAAGAAAAAGAATACAGGCAACAAAAACCAGATCATCATGGCTTCACCAGAATCTCCAAAGTCAACAGATATTCTATTGCAGCTGAAACACAGGAAAATGATCTTAAATCTATAGTTATGCAGTTATTCGAGGCACATAAAGAAGAAACGAACACCTTATACTTCTACAGCACAGTCCATTCATGAAGTCACAGATAGGAACTCAAGGGCAAGAATCTGCAGGCAAGAGCTGATGCAGAGACCACGGAGAAGTGCTATTTACTGGCTTGGTCCTCAAGGCTTACTCAGCCTGCTTTCTTTTAGAGCCCAGGACCACCAGTCCAAGGATGACACTGCCCACAGTGGGCTGGGCCCTCCCCTAGCAATCACTAATTGAGAAAACGCCCCGCAGACTTGCCTACAGCCTTATTTTAAGAAGGTGTTTTATCAATTGAGGTTTCTTCCTCTCAGATGCCTCTAGCTTATGTCAAATCAACATAAAACCAGCCAGCACAAGCACAGAAAATGATTTATAAATGTTTTTTTTTGTTTTGTTTTGTTTTTGTAGTGACATATAGTATATGTATTTTACTTAGTTATTCTTTTATAACCTTCTGGGTTGTTTCCCAGCTTTTGTTGATGTAAATGATGTTTTTAACAGATGCAAGTTGCGTGTTTCAGGCTCACCAGTGCCTCTTTTCACTTTTTATCCCTGTGATGACCACCAGAAAAAGCTCAGACTCCTGTTAATCAGACAGTGCCCTGCCCATTGCCCAAGATCTGTGACTTCCACTCCCTGCCTTAAGGCATCACAATTGCTATTGAAGACTGAGATGCCCTGAGTCACATTGAGGGTCCAGCCATTCAAATCAGCGTGGTGGAAAGCGCGTCTTAGTGTGTCACGGAGCTTTTGCCTCAGAACAAAGAGAGCCAGCAGGAAATCATCCTCTTCTTCCACCCTCCATTCCCCGAATATCTGGAACACAGCAGCCACACGGCAGATAAAGCACCGTAAGCGGTAGAAGATTGCTGCCTGTTAGTGCTGTGCCTTGTGTTGGTGCCCTCTTTCCTCTTCCTCTTTTCCACTTTCTTTTCCTCCTGCTTTCCCACACTCTTGGGTAAAACAACATCGTATACATGTGTCGACCCAGGCTATCCACTCTGAAGAACTCGGCCTTCAAAATCAGGGATAACTTGTAATTGTAGAAGACTCAGTGTAGGATTTTGGAGCTGTTTTCTCTCCAGTCTGATGTTAGCAGGCACCCTGCTGTCGGTAAGAAAGGAGGCAATCTCCCATACCTGTACTAGTATACAAGTAGTTTTTATTTGGGGTCAGTTGCGTTAAAGTAAAGGGAACCCTCGTTAACCTAATCAGAGCCAGGTGCACCGTGACAGTCCGGGAAGTACCATGTCTCTTATTCAGTTGTTGCTCCAACCCCACCTTGTTGGGCTTTGCTTTGTGATGCTCCCACTCCAGGTTCCTCTCCATTGGATCCTAGATGGAGACTCAGAGTCCAGAGGAAAGGAGGTAATTGGATCCTCTGGCCTGTATTCTGTGCCTCTCAAAAATGCCCTGGCTTTGACGAAAGTCTCTGCTTATTTTTATGTAAACAGTGGAGTGGAAATCATATTGCCTTGATCCACAGGGATGGGGGGAGAGTGTGAGTAGGGTGGCCATTGGATCCTAGTATTTCTGAGGTTAGGGTAGAAGTCTCAACACTGCTTTTTGTCTGATTTGTATAACAATGGCATTTTCTTAAAATGACAACCAGTCATTAGGATCTGTAGTTACCCATGATTAAAAAAAAATTGCATTTTTCACTTGCTTTCCAGATCCCAACTTGTTTGTTCATTCAAAGCCAACTAATTGAAATGATGCGCATCTACAATGTCATTGCAACTATACATTTTTCCATTCTTTTCCTGAAGAGGCTCCTGATTCCCTCTCACTGCCCCTGAAGCAACTTTGCAGATTCCTTGATAAATGGAGTCTTGGCTCTAGGCCATCTTATAGAGGAGTCATTAAATCCTTAGATCAGTTTTGTCGTTATTTTCTAGTATCCTGGCTACATAATTAGAACAAATATTATTGATACAAAACACTTTTTAAAATTTAATATTAGACTTGCAAGGAAGGACAAAAATGCCAAGTGAAACTCTTGAAGCCACTACCACTATTTACCAAGACAATAAATCAGAAGTAATACAGCTCGAGAAACTTGCAAAGATGGTGTCAGTATAAAAGTTCTAAACAATTCAGGGATGATGATCTCCATTCTATCACAGTTTAATTCTTGCTCTTAAAAAGCATACAGATAACGTGGGATAAAACTTGGAATGCTGCATAAATTAGTGATATTCACAAAAGAACATTTAACTGATTTTTGATGAAGGCACTAAAAAGACACATTAAAGAAATATCCATTCTATCAATAAATTGTGCTAAGTGCTAGTGAAATTGTATATATACATGCAGACAAATGGAACTATAAGTCAATCTCTCAGTAGTTAAAAAAAAAAAAAAACACACCGCAAAATGGATAAAAAGCTTACATGGAAGGCTTAAATTATGATTGGAGAAAATATGGTGGAACTGTGTTAAGACCTTATTTTGCCTTATTTAATAAGGCAAAAACTTATTAAATGAGGCTCCAAATCACAAGAGGCAAAACCAAAAGTAGACAAGTAGCATTATCTTCAACTAAAAAGGACACAGCTAAAGAACAACCAAGGATGAAAAGGGAAGGCCTGCAGTACAGGAGAAAGTACTTACACACTAAATACCTGACAAGAACTTAATATATAGCAGGTATAAAGAATTAGAAGTCAATAGTCAAACTTAAATGATCTGATTTTACAGTAGGTAATAGACATAAGTTGGCCTTTTTCAAATGAAGATATAAAAAAGATTACTAGGGGAAAATGCTCAGAACCAAATTATTGGAGAAGAACAATTCAGAGCAATGGTGGTATTACCTTCTTCCAGTTAGAATGCTTTTATTGTTGTTGTTGTTGTTATATTATTTTAAAAGAGAAACAAGAGTTGGTGTGAATGTGAACAATGGGGAATTCTTTCTGATGGAAATATAAATTATTTCAACCATTATGGGAAAAAATGGCAGTTCCCCAAATAATTATAATAAAATTATCTAGGCATTCTGCTCCTGAATGTATATCCAAGGACACAAACTCCACTCCGTATGCTGAAGACGTCTGCAAAGCTGTTCACCACGGCCAGGAAATGGAAATAACCCAAGGATCCATTAACTGATGAGTGGATTTCAAAATGTGATACGTACACACGATGTGGATACTATTAGGCTATGAAGATGATGAAATCCTGGCATTTGCAGCAACGCAGATGGAACTGAACGGCCTTGTTAAACGAAGCCAGCGAGGCTCAGAAGTACAAGCATCGTAGGCTCTCACTCCCGTGTGTGCCATGAATGTGTTGCTCTCATGGCAGTGGGGAGGCAAGGATGAACAGTTTGTTCACTGAGGACTAAGCCACAGTTAGATGGGAGAAAGAGGTTCTGCTGGGCTGCTGCACAGCAGGGTGAATGTGGGCAGATCTAGAAGAAAGGGTCTCTACTGCTCGCTAGGCCTCTTCCTCGCTCTCTGATTTCTGCCTTCCAGGCAGTGAAGAACCACCTTCGTCACACACGCAGCCCTCCGAGATTGCTACCTCTGCCTCTTCAGGGGAGTGGAATCAATGAATCCAAGAGCTCAATGATAAATATTTGAAGAAAGAGCTATTTTTAACCTGACAAACATTATGTAAGGTGTTTATGTATCAAAAATATTACATTTTCCGTGAATACACACAATTTTATATTTTATATAGCTGGTAAAAATGAAGTTTTTGTTTGTTTATGTTCTTTTTCTTTTTCTATGATGTCTAAAATTTTCTTTTTTTAATATTTACTTATTTTAAAATTTATTACGATTTATTTACTTTGTATCCCAGCTATAGTCCCCTCCTTCAACCCCTTCCAATCACACTCTCCCTCCCTCTTCTCCCCTTATGCCTCTCCCCCAGGTCACTGATAGGGGAGGTCCTCCTCCCCTTCCATCTGATCCTAGTCTGTCAGGTCTCATCAGGACTGGCTACATTGTCTTCCTCTGTGGCCTGGTAAAGCTGCTCCCTCCAGGGGGGTGGGGGGTGGGGTGATCAAAGAGCCAGCTACTGAGTTCATATCAGAGACAATCCTTGTTCCCCTAACTAGGAAACACACCTAGAGGCTGAGCTGCCATGGGCTACATCTGAGCAGGGGTTCTAGCTTATCTCCATGCATGGTCCTTGTTTGGAGTATCAGTCTCAGAAAAGACTGCTGGGCCCGGATTTTTTTAGTTCTGTTGTTCTCCTTGTGGATCTCCAGTCCCCTCCCTGTCTTTCTATCTCCCTCTTTTTTTCATAAGATTCCCTGCACTCTGCCCAAAGTTTGTCTATTTTTCTTTTGTTGAGACAGGGTTTGTCCATGTAGCCCTAGCTAACCTAGACCTCTTTCTCAAGAGCAGGCTGGCCTCAAACTAGAGATCTGCCTGCCTCTGCCTTCCAAGTATGGAGATTGAAGGTGTGTGCTACCACTGCCCAGCTGGTAAAAATTAATTTCATTTTAGTCCACAAAGACTACTTTTTAAAAGAAAATAAAAACCAAAAGAAAACAAATTGGAGTAGAAAGCAGCATCTCATTGTGGTTTTAACTTATGTTTCTGTCAGGGACCACCTGAGGGAACTCGCCAACTTCAGAGACCACCTGTAGGAGCTCACCAACTTGCCTCAATTTGCCCGTTCCCTTACCTGCAGTAAACATACTGCTTGGAGAAGTCAGAGACCACCTGTGGAAACTCATCAACCTGCCTCAACTTGCCTGTTCCCTTACCTGCGGTAAACATACTGCTTGGCAGCAGCAGAGATGTGCTCACAGAACCGTGGCTTATCACAAGATGTTTCAGGCCCCTGGCCAAGAAGAATTTGTAATTTTTCACCCACCCTACTTCCTTATCCTGAACCCTTTATAAAAGCTGATTCTGCTCAGTAAAGTTAGTCCTTGACAAGCACCTGTTTGCTTGGACTCGTTCTTTTCTCTCGCTCATCTTTTCACAGGATCGGATTCTCTTCTATCCTCCCGAATAACAAGCTCCACTGGCTGGAGCACGTTTCTCTGACAATTGCTAATGTTTTAGTTTTATCCAGATGTTTATCACTGAAGCAACTGGAAACCCACTCATTTCAGAAAAGTAAGCATTCTGTATGTTATTCATAACATTTCTGTTAAAGCAACTTATGTGTAGACATGTGGTGATTTGAATGAGAAATTCCTCCACAGGCTCATTCAAATCACCACATGTTTCCAGCTGATATAGCTGCTTGGGGAGGTTTAGGAGGTATGGCCTTGCTGGAGGAATGACTTCATTGGGGGAAGCCTCTGAAACTATATAGCTTCAGTTTTCTATTCTGCTTCAAGCTTGCAGTCAAAGATGTGAGCTCTCAGCTTCTGGATCCTGTTGCCTTGCCTGCTTGGCACCATGCCTCCAAGCATGATGGACTCTGGAGCCCTTAGAACCATAGCCAAAACAAACCCATGCTTCTGTAATATGCTTTGGGCCTAGTGTTTTGTTACAGCAGCAGAACACTAAACAGTACAATTCATGAACCACATGTTTGCTCCATCTTTCCAAATGGTAAGTTTCATCTCTTGAATAGGTTGAGTAATTGTGGTCTGAAGAATTTCCTAGTCTCGGGTGTCAAGCAATCGTTCTCCAGCTGGGGGGAGGAGGGAGGTTTAGGAGGTTTAGGAGGTGGAACCTACTTGGAAGAAGTGTGTCATTGACCTGTGACTGTGAAGGACTGCTGTCTAGTCCTCTTCCTCACTCTCTGCTTCCCGCCTTCCAGTAAGTGAAGAACCTCTGTCGTTACATACAGTCCTCCGTGTGCTCTCTCTGCCTCTTCAGGGGACCAGAATCAATGAATCTAAGAGCTAGGGACAGAAAAGTATGAAACTGTGAGCTAAAATAAATAGTTTCTTGGATCTGGGATTTGTTGTTAGTTATCATTGTTGGGCTTTCTTCCCCAGTGACCTGCACAGCAGCTTTTGTAACTATGAAAACTATCCAGCCAGGAGAGAGTGTTCAGGTCAGTTCCAGTTGGACTTTTCTGTGTGTGACTTAACCAGAGTGTGTTGTTTTCAACAACAGGATCTTACCATATCGTGCTGCTGGGCATCCAAGAACAATAGCGACAGCTATGTTGTTTGGGGGAACTCTGAGGCCTCCCAGACCATTACTTCACAGAAAGGGGTCCCAAACCTGATGCTGTGAGTTTTCATTGAATAACTCATGACTTATGGAGGAAGCCCTGCCCACCCATGCAGTGTACCTGTGTTCAAACTCCTTCTTTCCGATAACTATATTTTTAATAAGCTTCTTTAAGGATCAACTAAGTCCTTTAGTCTCTTGTCATGGAAAGTTTTTATTTTTCCCTTACTCATGACAGCTTTTCTTGGGTAGTTGTTATCTCTTAGAATTTGAAGTACATCTTTCCAAACCCACTGACCTTTGAAGTCTTAGTTGAGTTGATTTTGTATTATTTTGATAAGCTTGCCTTTGTATGTGACTTCGTGTTTCTTTCTTGCTGTTTTCAATCTACCCTCTGTGTTCTGTTATTTAGTGTTTTAGTTACAATGTAATAAGGAAAAGTTCTTCTCTGGTCTTCTCTGTTTGATGCCCCAAATGCCTCTTGCATGTGCACTGCCATCTTTTCCCCTAACTCTGGGAAATTTTCTTATATTATTCTTTAAAAAACATTTTTGTGCCTTTAGAACAAGATACAAGATACTCTCACAGGTTGAGAGCACTGTCTATTCTTCCAGAGGTCGTGAGTTCAATTCCCAGCAACCACATTATAGCCATCTATAGTGAGGTCTGGTGCCCTCTTCTGGTCTAAAGGCTCACATGCAGGCAGAATGCTGTATAAATAATAAATAAAACTTAAAAAAAAAATTCTTGACCTTTTTTAATGTATAGTACCCATAAGTTTAGTCTTCCCAGAGTCTCATACCTTGCATTTTTGATGATACTTTTTAAATTTTTACCTTTGTCCTTGCCGGATTGTCAAGTTCTTCTGTGCTGTCTTCCAAGTCCTCTTACTTTATCCTCTCCTAACCCAGGCTGTTGCTGAGAATTCCCACAACGGTTTTTATTTGACTTACTGTATTTTAAATTTGTATTCAGTTTCTTTCCTCTACTCAGTTACTCCTTGGAATGCAAATTGAATGATGAACTTTTTGTAGTTACCTTAGCCCACAAAGAAAATGCACAGATCTTTGGCTGACCAACCTAAAAGCTGGAGATGAGCTGAAGCTTATTGTTAAATGTTGTGTATATGTTCATGTGCATATATATCTGTATATGTGTTTTTATGTGTGTGTGTGTGTGTGTGCGTGTATGTGTGTGTGAGGGGTTGTGTGCCTGTGTGAGTTCAGGTGCCTATGCAGTCCACAAAAGGGTATCAGATCTCCTGGAGCTGGAGTTAGAGAAAATTGTAGGCTGCATGACTTGGGTGTTGGGAACCAAACTTGGGTCCTCTGTAAGAGCAATACACAGTCTGAAACGCTGGGCTATCCCGCTATCCCTCCATGCCCAATGCCTGATTTTTTTTTATTAGTTTCATAAAAGTATCTGAGTTTGAAATAATTTTATATATAAAAAAGTGTTTAGTTGTTATAAGATACTGACATTTGGAAGCTTTCACTACATGTTCAAAATCATTCTATCTCGAAGATTTGTCAAATGGTCAGCAATCTAAAACAATTTCTATCATAAAAAACTACAACTGAATACAAGGCAAAGATCAATAGATCATGGTGAGACCAGTCCCAAAGAATACATTCACACTACAGTTCCTACCTCTATGGCTCAGCGAACATCACAGAAGAGGGACGAAATGACTGTAAGATCCAGAATGCCAAGAGGTCTGCTGTGAAGCAATCTCCCCTAGAAATGGCTGCATAAGCAGGAGTGGAGTAATAGCGATGTTAATGGACCTATTGACATGGAACGGGAGAATCTTCTTGGGATCTCATTCCTACACAATGAATTACAGGCAACTATGACTACTGGCAAAGTGAGAAGTAGCCTCTTCCAGGAATGAGCCCCCATTATCCATTGTCCAAGGCAGAGTGATCAGCCCTGAAACCATATACACATGCACAAACAACAAAAACAAACTCTGCCAGTTGTGTTTGTTTGCTCCTAAATTTTATTTATGAATTAATACGAAACAAGATATTTCAAGATACCTTTTGGAGAAAGATACCTCAGAGGTGATGGTGATCTCCCTCTTGCTCTGGTCAATGGTCATAGTCCCTCCACCAAGATTCCCAGCTTTCCCATTCACCTTGATTCTCTCTGGGAGGAACTACTCAAAATTGGCGGCACTCATGATTCCATCTTCTACAGAATGGGACTCAGTCAAGGGAGAACATCAAAACCCACTTCTTTGCTTTTTGCTCCCCCACCTCGATACAGGCTTTTTCATGGGCACGATGGCAGAAGAGGAGGCAGAAAGGGGCAAGCTGTATTTATATGTATACTAGTGTGCACACACATGCATGCAAAGAGTGTGAGTGTGTGTGTATATGTGACAAGTATAATTTTAAAAAAGGCTATTGAATTTAAATGGTGAGGAGTATGGGAAAAAACAAAGGAAGGGTAACAGGGAGGGCCTGGAGGGAGGAAAGAGAGGAGTGAAAGTGATTGATATATTTGTTTGTTTGTTTGGTTGGTTGGTTGTATTTTTTTGAGACAAGGTTTCTCTGTATAGCCTTGGCTGTCTTGGGCCAGCTTTGTAGACCAGGCTGGCCTCTACGTCACAGAGATCACCCTGCCTCTGCCTCCCCAAGTGCTGGGATGATAGGCGTTTGCCACTGCGCCTGGCAAAAGTGATATATTTATATATCAATTAAAACATATTAAAATGTCATTTGAAGTGGAGTAACTCTTTTATGGTGATTAAGACTTAGCCATTGGATGCCTTTTCCTGGTCTATATTCACAGAAGCTCTGAGACTTTATAAGTTCTTCTCTTTGCTATCAAAAGTGACTTCCTAGAATGGACTGAAACTCCTGAATGAGAATTACATATTTTCATGTTAACAAGGATTAATACTTTCATCTAAAGGAATTAAATTAAATAATGATTTCCAGCAAGCAGAGAGACTATTAATATTATAAGAAGTGTTTAAGGATCTCTTGAAATTCTGATTGTATAGGTCTGGCTTCTATTAATTGAATAATGTTTTAATGTGTGCCTTTGACAGGCAATATGCAAATAGGTGGCTTATCAACCTGTCTTCATCTTGAATTCAGGACCAGAAAGTAATGTCTAGGGAAATCTCATTACTTTACTTCTGATTTTCCATTAATCTTGTCTCTAAAAACTATCCTACGCAATTTTGGCATATATCATGACCAAGTTTTCCATCTTTAACTCTTTCCCTCCACAGACGGTTTCTAACTTACAGTATTTCAGGTTGACAAAAGCAAAGTTCATCAAATAAAAACTACCTTTCAAACTACGTTTGAAATTTCAGGACGAGAACTGGTCAGCTGTACTTTCCAATGACGCATGTGATCACGGCATTAAACAGAAACTCAACAGTGAACTGTATTGCTAAGCTGTGATACTTGATAGGTTAGATGTATTAAATGCATTTGACATGACGTCTCCAATTCATGATGGGCATCTCAGACATAATTCCTTGGTAAGTTGAGGAACATTCATGGCACATGAAGCTGGTATGTTGCCGTTAGCAGACTCAGTAGACCAGATAGCCCTGCCAAATTGTTTTATTTCCACGTAACTAATTGCAGATACAGACACAGGTATTCGCTAGTTTCTATCTTCCTTTTCAATTTCTTCAGTTATTTGTCCCACTTTTCAGCATGACCTCAACATTTCACACTGAGTATGTTTTTTTTTTTTTTTAGTATCCAAGAAAAGTAAATAACTGTGGAATGCTACTGCTGCTTTTATCCATTTTCTGGCCTAGAAATTGCTAGGACTGTTACTCCTGTATACTAGAGAAAAAGCACAGGGATGATAAAATAATTACTTCTCCCCCTTTGGGGAATTTCACGTGAGACAATTTTGCAGCAGAGTCTCCATTAGAACTTCTTAACCCCGAGGACACATGTAATTCCTGGTCCTCGTAAGCAAACTCTTTCATAACTCATGTGCATACAATTTAATAGACCTGCCAAACAATGCTTGCCTGGTCATGAATTTATGCGAACAAATGACAGATACATAACGTGATTACTTAAAAATGTAAAATGTGCCAAGAATTTTATAATCTCACATGCTCAGCAAATGAAAGTAAAGTGTCTGGATGGGGAATATTAAATAAAAAAAAGTTGTTTTGCAGATTACAAAATACTTGCTCAAATATTGCTAATCAATGATACTGTAAATCCATTCACCTATTAGAACAAATTGTTCTTGGACCTAGAAAACTGTTCTCTAATGTCTTCTCCTTCACCTGCTTAGAAACATCTTTGATGGCGTTGAAATGAAAGTGGCACCCCGAGGTTACGCTTTCATTCTCACCTACTTTCTTCCTGTTTTAGATTAAGATTCCTATTAGGATTCACCACAATTTATAGTAATCTTGCTTTTGTTGCTGTTGTTTTACTTCTTCAGCGTCAGCCTTCTTGGCAACAGAGGAATTCTATGAGACTGGGGAAATTAAAAGAAACCTTACTTACCTCAGAGATCTAGAGCCTCCTGGAGTCAGTCCACGGAATGGTCTCAGGAAGCAGTAGGCGGGTCTGTTTTTACCCCTGCCGTCCTTTGAGGCTCCTTGTCTTGCTCCTTATAGGCGCAAGAGGCACACAGCAGTAGGCACAGCCTCTGGTCACTAGGTGGCGTAACACTTCTCTCAGCATGGCAACTGAAAAAACTATAGTCTTTATTCGATCTGTGTAACAGGGGTTTGGGGAAAATGTAAATTTATTTTCCGCAGCAGAAACTTTAAAAATTATGAAACAACAACAAAAATCCGTACACCTATCTGATTCCCTCTTGGGATCATCATATTTTAATATATTGGTATATTTCTTTCAACCAGTTTTGCTCATTTCCCCCTTTCCTCATAATAGATAACATTTTATTCATTACTGTTATATGATTTTGTTCTAAATTATTCTACTTTAATAGCAAGTATTTATATAAATTATTTTAAACATTAGATAATGTTGCCTAGTGTGAATAAGTCACTATAACTAATCTCTTTAATAGCAGAAATTCAGGCACATGATTTCTTTAGTTTATAGTAAATAATTCTACCATACTGACATGTGGCCCATAAAAATTTATATTATTATATTATGTTATATTATATTATTCATTCACTCATTCATTCATTCATTCATTCATTCACTTACTTACTCAAGACAAGCTTTCTTTATGTATCTCTGGCTGGCCTGGAACTTGATCTTAATACCAGGCTGGCCTTGAACTCATAGAAATCCTTCTGCTTCTGTCCCCAGACAGGAATTTTTTTTTTTGTACTCTTGAAACACCTGACACATGTAACAGGCCCCAAACTGTAGCACACCTGACATCATGATGGAAGTCCCATTCAGGCCTTGGAACCCAAAATGTAGGCGGCACCATCTGTTAGAACAAGAACAAAGACATAACCCATCAAGGACCATATCTGAGGAACAGCTCCTAAGAGGACTAGCTTTCCTTTTTGGCTTCTGTGGTTTTCCTTCTGGTTAAGTATTTTGTTAATGGAATATGTCAACCCACGGTGTACTTTTTATTGTTGTTGTTTTGTTTTTTTCTTAAAAGCTCATCCTGAGAAAGGCTTGTGACTGTGCAATGTAGTTGACAGCTAATAAAGACTTTCTATTGGCTTAAGCCCATGTCTGGGTGATCTTCTCTGGTAGACCTCACCACACACACATCTCTGTAAACTGATAATGTTGCTCTTAATTGTGTGTGATCTTTTTAAATTATTTCTTTTATTCTTGAGATTATGACATAATTTTTTAGGCTTAGATTTTTCACCAAACTTACTTTATTAAAAGTTCTTAAGCACCTTTACCTCTATTTCAACCCCCCCCCCACAACTTTAGGTAGGACATTAATAGGGAAAAGTGCTGTACTTCTCTTTTATTTACTTCCTGCTGATCAGGGCTGATGGGTCATTAGGGGATTATCAGACTCAGTCATCAGGATACCAACAGTCCATCTAAAGGCCAACAGAGAGAAGCGACACGAAGTCACTGAAAGCCACAAGACCAAGTTGGATTGCCTGGAGAAGCTCTCTGGAAGGTTTCTCTCTGTGAAGTCAAGTGTTGAAGCAAGAAGATTAGCATGGCAATGTCAATCCAAAAAGGGATGTCTCACTCTGCCCTCCTCTCTCTAAATGTCCTATTTTCAAAGTCCATTTACAGATATTCTCAGCTGGCTGAAGTCATAACATCACATCCTCTCTCACAAACCAACCCGGGCAAAACATCACATGCCCAGCTTGCAGCAAAACATCAGGTGACAAAATTCAGCCTTCAAAGAAACCAGAAATTTTCACTTAATAATTGCATCATTTTCTCCTTCTTGGTAGTTACTCCAAACTCTCTTATATCTTTTCTTTACTCTTGTTCAAATTTACTTTTCGTTAATTGTCGTTACATTTATATATGTATGCATATATAAAATATATGTGTTTGTAATAAAGAATTATACTATTATTTATTATTATTATACAGTACTATTATTAAATATAACTTGCAAAATCCATATAATGCTGCTTGCATGAATTTTTCAGGGGTGATCATTTGTTATTGAATGACTAGTTAGTGTGTTATTCCTCTGCTTTCAGCACTCCTTAGTTGCCTGTGGTTCTTTGGATGGAGTTTGCTCCTATATTTTTTGAGAGGAAATTTTGCTACTAAGGATTAAAGAACATGGTGGCATACACCTTTAATCCAAGCACTCGGGAAGCAGAGGTAGAAGGATCTCTGTGAGTTTGAGGCCGGCCGGCCTGGGCTATAGAGCTAATTCTAGGACAGCAGGACTAAATAGAGATATTTTGTCTCAATAAATAAATAAATAAATAAATAAATAAATAAATAAAGGCATGTGTAGGTGCTATTTTTTTTTTTTTACAAAACTATTTAATTGGGTGTTCTTTAAGCCTCTACCTCCCTCCCAACCCCCTCCCCCAACCCTAGGTAGGAGAAAAAGGTGAGAAGGGAAGGGGACCATAGGTCTCTTTAGACATAGTTCTGGATGGTTAGGGTCATCTGGTTCTTTAGGAAAATACCAGTGCCAGTTGTTAGGATATATAGCAGTCCAGCTACCCAACAAATCAGCGCAGCCTTCTTCCTTCTTGGAAAGAGTTCTCTCTCTCTCTCTCTCTCTCTCTCTCTCTCTCTCTCTGGGATCTGGTATTTATATCCTCTCAGAGTCCTCAGAATTAAACTAACTGCGACTGGCAAGGACAACGCCCCTCTCCAATCCAAGAGGTTGTTACCAGCTGGCAATGAAAGCGCCCCTCTCTGAGATGCATGAGGCAGTTATCAGCTGTGGACAAACTAAAATCTCCTCCATATTCCCACACATGGTATTAAAACAAAAATATAACATAACTGAGTTTTTTAAAAAACCAAAACTTCCACCACAGGCATGTACCAGTACATCTAGGAAATTTTCATTTTAGTACAACTGTGCTAATGTTGCTATTATACCAGTTAAAGTGTTTGATAACTTAATGGACAAAATGCTTTGCTTTGGTTCATGTTTTGTTTTGCTAAGGACTTCATCCCTTTTAAGTACATTTATTTGCTCTGCATGCTAATATTGTTTGTTCACTTATTCAAAGGAATCTTTGTGTTTCATCTGTTTCAAGGAACAGTTTACAGTTTAAATTCTTTGTGTTACTAATAAGCACTTAGTCGAATTTAACGTGAATTTAATTTATGGTCTTTTTGAAATACAGATTTCAGTTTTAAGCTGGAAATGTTGTGACCTTCTTGTTTATGACTTATTCCATTGATTTCAAGCTTAAAAGTCAGCATTCAGAAGAGAAGATTGGAAAAATATTCGACACTTTGTGTTGGTTCAAAAAGTTTTGTTAGACAGTTTTTTAGTAAGGATAGCTGAGGGGGACTGGAGGGGAGAAAATGAGGGGGGTGATGTAACTCTATTTCATTTAAAAACATATTGAAAACATCCACAGCAAATACAAAGTGATGTCATAATCAGAAAAAGGTTCTATTATGGGACTGGTGAGGTGGCTCAGTGAATAAAAACAGTTGCTCTGCAATCCTGGTGACCTTAGTTCAATTTCCAAAAGTCACTAGGGAAAGAGAGAACTGGCTTCTGACCATTATCCTCTGTCCTTCATACGGTACATGCAACTTCATGTATAAGTGTCCATTTTTGTACTATTTTTCACTGAATCCCTTCTTTTCTAATATCAGTTTTCAATTTTTACAAGGTCCAATTAATCACCTTTTTAATGTTTATTTTTATTTGTGTGTTTAAGCATCCTTGGTTGCCTGAAGAGGCTATCAGTTTCCCCAGGGATGGCTTTAAGAGTGGTGGTGAGTAGCCTGATGTGGGTGGTGGGAATGAAACTTGTGTGAGAGCAGCCAGTGCTCTTAACCTCTGAGCCGTCTCTCCCACTCTTTCCACTCAACCTACCAATTTTTAAAAAGCGTTTGATTTCATTCCTATCTAAGGAATTTTCTGCTCCATTAGCCCAAACTATCTTCTATTTTCTCCTGCTATTCATTTCGAGTCAAGTGTTTGCTGTGACATGATGAAAAGTCGGCTGACTTTGCCAAGAGGCAGCAGATCCAATCTGTGTGTGTGGTGACTCACTGTTTCCAGCAGCTTTTCTCTCTGTTCTCCAGGGTTCCCAGCCCTCATGGCTGGAGTCTGATGACAAGTTTCCTTCTTCCTTTCTATTCTGCCTCCTTCTTCTTCTCTGTCTTCCCCAAAGTGGTGACAGTGGCCCTCTTGCTTTGTTTCCAGGTCCTACTGTAGCAAGGATTTGTAACAACAGGGAAGCCATGCTTTGTGTTCACTTTTCATCAAACCTTTACAACATGCAAAGAAGGATTAGCCCAACAACCTTCATTTTTCTCTGTGAGGCATCATTCCATCGTTATTTATTAAAAAAAAAATACAACAAACCGAGGCTGCAAAGAAACTAATTCTTTTCAGGTCCTATAGTGAGTCCACAGAAATGTCGTGGTTTGTAAGTGAAGGAGACTTGAATGAACCCTGGCAAGGGCTGAGGGTGAACTCTACCTGCATCCTGTTTATGCAAGGTCGTCCACATACCTCTAACACAGCATTGTTAGGAGAGGCAATGAGTTTCATACCAGAAAGTAGGAAGCATGCTTCCTTCCCACCTTCCCCCCTTCTGTCTCTCCTCCGCCACTCCCCTTGCTCACACTCTACTCTATTTAAAGATGAATGGAGCTTTCCTCCAGTAGATTAAAATGCACAATATTTCTTATTCATATCCTTGCGATTTTCTTATCTCTCTCGTTCTTTTTTTTTTCTTCTGTCTTCAACTTTTTGGCGTCTTCCCCACCTGAAGTAATATTACTTAACACCAATTTGAGCAGAGCGCATACACAGCAGAAAGGAGCAGCGGGAGAGCACAGTCAGCACTTCTGTAATGTCCATCAGAATTGCAAGTAATGAGAGTGTTCTGCAGAAATTCTGTTCGAGACACTCTCAAAACAATTTTATTATTTGGACAAAGGGTCAGTAAAACACTTAACAAGACTATTTTTAGTAATACGAGGTAGAGTGAATAAAAGAGATGGCGGACGTCACGTGCTCACGAGGATGCGCTCTGCAGGCAGAGCGCCTTCGGACAAATCCTTCCCCTGGATCTTGTTAAGGGTGGGACTTTGCGTATGTCCACTCTTTCTCTATTTTAGTTTCTTCATTAAGAAGTGAAGACATTACTGGCTCTCAGTCCTTGGGTTTGTAGGGAGAATTACTTGTAGAATGTGGGTGCATAGAAAAAGTTAGTTTGGAGACGTGTTCTGGTTGGACTGGTGCACCTGCCCAGCACGCAGGAAGCCCAGGGACCCATGTCTAGTGTGGCATTAAACCAGGCTCATGTGTAATCCCACAATCCAGAGCTGGAGGCAGAAGGATCAGAAGTTCTAGGTCATCCTTGGCTGCATAGGGAGTCTGAGGCCAGCCTGGGCTACATAAAACCCCATCCTATACCAAACAACAACCAAAAAAAAAAAAAAAAAGAAAAAGAAAAACTTGTTCTGATGTTCTCTTGCAAATCATGATTTTAGTTGACAATAATGTACTTTGTATTTCAACATAGCTGTAAAAGAGACTGTTGGACTTTTCTTGTTCTGAAAAATTGATGAATGTATGCTGTACTAGACTAAGTAACTACTTTAAAGATTTGTTTATTAGAGAAAGTATACAAGAGTTGAAGCATCAAATTTTACCCCTTTATCTGGACAATTATGAACTGTCAACAAACTGTTGTCTAGCAGGGTCATAACATTGATAATGAGATATATATTTTCACTCTCACAGCTACTGGAGTGCTTTTTGTTTGTTTTTCTCAAACATGCCCGAACTTTGCTTAATTCTACAGTTTTGTTCAGGACTCTATGACCTTCAAGATGCAAAGTGTCTGACACTTTAGCTTGTAAACTAAGACCAAATGGAAGTCAGGCTTCCCATGTCTGTACACTGCAGAGCAAGGGGATAGCAATGCAAGTTGGTGCAAATTTAGGTAAGCAATGGACAGTGGGAATTCACAGCAATTTCATCACGTTGCCAGTCGAGGTGTTTTAAATGGCATGTTCTTTCCTTCAAACAAATTTGTTTGTTGTAAAATAGTTAGCTCTTTGTGTACTCCACAGTCCTAGTACAAAAGGCTTATTATAATCTTATTTTTTTTAATGAATAAGAATTTTAATTCAGAACTTGGCTGCTCTGGCAAGAGATAACATGGAAAGACGTGCTAGGTTTGTGTGATCCACCTGGAATACAGACACGCCTTTACTGCCAGGAGACAGAGCATGGCAGTATGTGTCTTTAATCTCAGCACTCAGGAGACAGAGGCATGCAAATCTCTGAGTTCTAGTCAGTCTGTTCAGGCGGTTCAGTGGCAAGTGACTTGAGGGGCAGTGGCAGTGTTCTGAGAAGAGTTTGGGGCAGTTCAGGCGGTTCAGTGGCAAGTGACTTGAGGGGCAGTGGCAGTGTTCTGAGAAGAGTTTGGGGCAGTTCAGTTCGTGCAATTCAGAGGCAGTTTTACTGAGAGCATTTTACAGAGAGAGGTTGATGAGAACTAGCTAGACAGAGGTGAAGACAGAATGAACCAGAGAATGAGAAGGAACCAGAAAATTAGGACATATTGCCAAAATTAATAGAGGCCAAGCAGAGCAATTCATGCAGAAGTGAGAGAACCCAGATTGAATCAGTCAGGTTGGAGAGGAGTTTGGACCAGAACAGCTGAGTTGAACCAGCCAGCCAGAGTTCAGAAAAGAACTAGAAAGGGCAAGCTTATTCAGCAGTAAGTTTCAGAAGCAGGAGTAGTCCTAGATTAACAGACACTGAAGCATTAAGCCTCCAATTAATGACAATTAATTAGTCGAATAAAGTTACTTTTATGTTTTGTTTTCTTGTTCAAAGTTTCCTTTGCCAACATAATTTTTTAAAATTCCTTTTGAAACCTAAACATTTGTTGGTTCAGGTACCATCTAATTCTTCTTAATTATATCACGACTGGATAAAAAAGAAAATATATTTCAGTTCTCTGATAGCACTGCAGATTATTTTTAGAAAACAAATTGAAAATTGACAAAAGAATAGGACTGAGGACAGTATTTTCAAGAGACAAAAACAGAAAAGCAGAGCGCGGATTCGACTATTAACATCCACCTGGATGTTCTCGATAATTTGCCTGAAATTGTTTGAAAGATTAAAAATGGATCTGAAGGGCTATTTTCACTCAGGACTACTAGTGTTGATCTAAGCAGTAAAGACAATAATGAAAATTCTCTAAAGATATTACACCCTGTCTGAGGAATCTGGGGAGCCAGCATGAGGCCAGATTTTTGTCCAGTATTGTAGAAGCATTTCCAAACTGAGCAATAGAGTGTAGCGACTTACCCCAATTTCTCTCTTGATGTTCTTGGTGTGAAATTGCTGTCTGTGCTTCTAGCCAAAAGGTATTTGCATCTGCATCTCAAAGATTAAACGGTGTCTGACAACAAGAAATGGGCACCAGGGAAGCACATCTGATGTTAAAACTTCTTGTGTTTTCTCTCCTGAAGTGTTATGGGAATGGCATTAAATTAACATTCTCCTGCTTTGTGTTAAAGTATAGAGGGATTTTTTTTTTTTTTGCTTTACATTATTTCAAGAGATGGGATTGCCTTGATTAATAAAGAAGGACAAACAATCAGCCCTTTGGCCCAGTTACTCACTATACATAAAATACCTATTTGATCCGAAACTTTAGACTTTAAATAACACACTAACTTCTTTCTATAGATAACCCCTAAAGGAACACACAAGTTTTACTCCCATTCCCAACTAAGGAACACATATGGTCTCAATTATTTAATTAATAAGACCCCTCATTCAATAATTCCTCCTTCATGTCATATGTACCTTTTTTTTTTGGTACTAATTTTTATTTCACTTATTTATTTGTCTGTGGGTGTGTATATGTTTGGGCATGCTTGAATATGCAAGGCAGAGGAAAATTTCCCAAAATTAGTTTTCTCTTTTTACCATTTGAGCCTTGAGAATCAAACTCAGGTCATCAAGTTTGTCCATTTTTTTGTTTTGTTTTGTTTTCTTAATTTTTTAATTTATTTTTCTTTGAAACAAAGCTTCTCTGTGTAGCCTTGGCTGTCCTGGATCACTTTGTAGGCCAGACTGGACATGAACCCACAGAGATCTGGGATTACAGGTGTGCATCACCACGCCTGCCTCAAGCTTGTCAGTAAGTACCTTTATCCAAGGAGTCATCTTGTTGTCCCCACATGTACTTTAACATTATACCAACTTTATAAACACTTCAGTGTGTCCTGATTTCTAAATTTTCAACTGTTGTTTTTCATATAAATATATATATTAGAATTATAGGGAAAAGGTAAGCTTTGAATGCCACCAAAAGTACTGTTTTTAGACATAAGAATTAAGAACTAAGGACTAATTAGGAGGGAGGACTCTTGCTAAAATGCTCAGTTCCTATACAGAAAGGCAAAGAGGATAGACATCAGAAGAAGGAGAAAAGAGGGAACAGTTAGGAGACTGACACAGAGGACCTCTGAAAGGCTCTGCCCTGCAGGCTACCAATGCAGATGCTGAGACTTATGGGCAACCTTTGGGCAGAGTGCAGGGAATCTTATGAAAGAAGTGGGAAACAGTAAGATCTGGAGAGGACAGGAACTCCACAAGGAGAGCAACAGAACCAAAAAATCTGAGCACAGGGGTCTTTCCTGAGACTGATACTCCAACCAAGGACTATGCATGGAGATAACCTAAGACCTCTGCACAGATGTAGCCCATGGCAGTTCAGTATCCAAGTGGGTTCCATTGTAATAGGAACAGGGACTGTCTCTGACATGAACTGATTGGCCTGCTCTTTAATTAGCTCCCCCTGAGGGGGAAGCAGCATTACCAGGCCACAGAAAAAGACAATGCAGCCACTCTTGATGAGACCTAATTGACTAGGATCAGAAGGAAGGAAAAGAAGACCCCCACTATCAGTGGACTTGGGGAGGAGCATGAATGCAGAGGGTGGAGGAAGGGAGGGATTGGACAGGAGGAGGGAGGGAACCACAGGGGGGATACAAAGTGAATAAAGTGTAATTAATAAAGAATTAAAAAAAGAACTAAGGGCTAAACATTATACAATTTATACATATTATAAGCATTATACAATTTGGTGTGTCAGTGAAACTGCTTGAAGTTGAGTTCAGTACCTTTCCACTGGGAGAGAGATAGAAAGCAGACATAGCAGGTGATAGCTACATGATACAAATTCATGAAAACAGTTTTAAGTGTTTGTTTTTCAGAATCGAATGGGTGAGAACTCTTTTACAGTTTCCTTACAACGTAACTAAATGCTATGATAGTCTAATCAGGAGTATGTGCTCTGAGGAGAATGTGGCAAAATGGAAAGAAGGTTCAGGTAAGATTCTATAGTTTCATCAACAAGCATTTCCATTTTGTTAAGAAGTCAGCTTATATATTCTTTGGCCTGAGAAGTTCTTTTTTTGTGTGTGATTCACGATTTCAGCTTTTTTTTTTTTATTTTTATAAACCTTATTATTAAACAAAGTTGCAAGTATTTAAAACATCATGCAACAAAGTTAACCAGATCCAAAGTCTGTACAACTCGGCCACCTTTTACATAGTGAGAGTAGGCATTCGGAATCAAAGTTGAGACCCAAGCATTGACTCTTGAGTTGCTTTGCTTCTGTGTTCTTCTTGGGAAGCTCCTGTTGAATTTTTTCCATACCCAAGACTGTATTTGTTAGTAGGACAGATACCTCAGTCTGGTTTTGCTAGTTTTAGGGCAGTACCTTGCTTATTGGAATTTATTTTCTTCTTTTTCTTAAGCATGGTCATTGATGTTCAGTTCTTAAAATAAATCTTGTCTATATTTTATGCACATATTGAATCAGAAAACAGGAGCTTGGCTTTGGCTTTGCTCCCTGTTTAGACTTGGAAGTCACCAGTGCTTATTAAAGAGACAGAAGAAAAAGACAGAAATAGTGTAACTAGAAACATGAATGTGCAATATGCTAATAAAATGTGATCTGTGTCCATAGTTTTTCTTTTTGATTTTAAAACGAGAAAACTACATTTTAGTTGTGAGTCTATAAGGTATCCTGGAGTTACCTGAGAACCCCTTCTAATTCTCTCAAACAAAAATACTTCCCATGACTTAACCCCATCTCCTGTGAAGTTTCTTAGATGTGGGACGATAGAAAAATTGCAATATCCTGCATCTTTGATCAACAGAACCATGTAGCTCTAAAGATGGGAAGTGGAAATAAGCAATGACCTTCAATGGAGAGCAACAGAAGTGGAAGGAGAAAATAGAAAGTCTGAAAAATAAATATTTGCCGTTTCAAAAGGCATGACCAGGAGAAAGACTTTTAAATTATTATCTTACTTTTGGATCCTTTCAGGTAGACTGCCAGTAGTGATAGCTGTTGCCATGGAAATGTATAGCTGACGTTAGAGTTTTCTAAATCATGAGATATTTACATTGTCAATAACAAAGCTCAAAGAAAGCAACTCTAAGTATTAGTTATTTTCAAAAATTTAACGCTTTCTGATATCCTTTCTTGGGCTTGTTCCTCAGTAACTTTTATTTGCATTCGCTTTGATTTACTGAGAGAATCTTAAATAGCTGATTAATTCCAAGATACACGTTTGTAAAAATCATATAGAAAGAAGTTAGGAAATCCATCCATGAAAAGGGTGGTGGTGGAAATCATACGGAAGGGATGGAGGGATTACAAATCTCAAATAGGATACATGTAACATAAATATGAAAATGGGGAGGATGTGGCAAGAAGGGCATATACAGAAGAAAGGAGAGGAGCATAAGACTGATTTGGGGATGATGAGTGGGTATAGAGAGATGGTTCAGCGGTTAATAGCACTGGCTGTTCAGTTTCCAGAACTTATGTCAAGTGTCAGCTACAGAGGGTCCAACATGCTTTTTCTGGCCTCTGTAGGCACCCAAACATGTGTCAGACATATACACACAGACAGACATACACATAAATAAAAAGAAGTCTTTATTTATTCAAAGACTGCTGTGTTGTTTTAGTTAGTTTTTAATGGTGTGGAATTTGAACCCCATGTCATGCTTACACATGTCAGCCAAGTTTTCTACCACTGAGTTATATCTCTAGCCCTAAATAAATGTATTTATACCTGTAGTCAACAAAAATCAACCCCCTAAAAAATAGAGTCATTCATCGCAGATAAAAAAGATATGATGTGCTACTTGATTTTTACTCACATTAATTTCCAAGTGATGCCTGAATTAAACCACTGTCTCAGACTGCACTGAGCAACCCATTGAAAGTCCTACTAATATGTCCCTGAGAGACAATCCTTGGCAGAATGGCGAAAGTCATAGAACGAAGTATAAAACTCAAGATCCTCTTCCATGCCCTATCCAAGGTCATACAATTGATAGCAAGCCTTTCTTAGCTTCGATACCATTCTAGACAATATGACCATTTCCTATCCCAACGCAATGGACAGAGCTTGGTGGGATGTCAGGTGAATAATTTTATATGATTGACATCTTCTTTCTGTTAAGGTCCCACGTAGAACAGAAAGTCAACTTTTTATTGTGTTGAAAGTTGCATAGTAACAAAGGAACTTTAGGGGTTGGATGGGGAGGGGACTCAGGTGAATCATTAGTTCCACAAGCATAAGGAGCTGGCTTTAATCCCTCACACCCATGCAAAAGCCTGTCACAGTGTTGTACACTTGTCATCTGACTGTGTGGGAGGCGGAGACAGAGGATCTTGGTGGGCTTGTTGCTAGCCAGTCTGGCAGAATCGGGGCACTCCAGAGTCAGGGAGACTTTGTCTCAAAAAAAAAAAAAATTAAAAATACCTAAAGCAGAGAATGATTGAGGAAGACACCCTACATCAACCTCTGGCACCCACATACATACTCACCGATGTCCACAAGCACCTGCACACATGTTCACACAAGCATAAACACATATATGCATACACTATACAAAAATGAACCTCAGTTAACACAAGGGTTAACTGCCTAAGTGCTTTGTGGACAGTGATTTCATGATCATATATGATATATACAGTTAGTATATTTTGGGATATATATGTATATATATCAGAGGATCAAGTGTGGGAGGGAATATGAACATTATTTCTGACAAGGTCGAGCAAAAAAATCCATGATCACAGCCAAAATTACTGTCTTCACATGACCTTGCAGCACAACCCACCTCATTTGGGTAATGTTTGTTTGCCAGCAGAAGCCCAGGCCCACAGTAGGTCAAGCCTGTGGTCTAATGGACCCCTGTTGATGTTTTCTTATGGCTGAGAATTCATTGCTTAGAGAGTATCAATGGTTTAAAAATGCCTCACATTACGCCAGAAATATTCGTCATTTTTAGCTGCTGGTGTTTTTCTGTTGTTCTTTTCAGTAAACATTTGAAAGAGAGATTTCATTCTGGGTTCCACCGTGGTCACCTGATGAGTCAGGGCACAGTGAGAAAGGAAAGACGTCAAGAGTGTTTAATCGGTGGTGATTTAAACAAGGGATACATTTGAGGGAATTAACAAAATCAGCATGCTGGTTGCTCCAGGCTGATTTTTCTCGCTGGTGGGACCAAGTGAAAATAAGAACCCAAAGCTTTCAGGTCCAATTCATGCTGACAACGTAAAAGCCCTGCCAGGATGAAGGGCTGAGTCACTCCTGGTGCCAGCTACAGCTGTGTTTTTCATATTTATGACACATTTCTTGATTCCAGTGTTAAGAAATCACCCCTTTGATGGAGCTGTATTCTTAGCTCTCATCTCTCTGTCTCTCTTCCTTTCCCCACTTCATTCCTGGGAATTGATTGCAAGGCAGTTAAAGCGTATTTGTGTCACAGGAGGTTCAGAAATGTCCTAATTTAGCCTGATGTCAATGTCCTGAGGTAAAATATTCTGAACAGGACTCAATCAATGAGTAGCAATTCTGCCTCATGAAGCTGTCAAGCACAGGCGAGCTGAGAAAAGTGCTTAAAACTATTATGGCAGAAAGAATTTGGGAGAAATCTATAACACGAAAGTATAGGTTTAGAGGCTGTGAGAGAATTGATTTAACCACTGTGTATGGGGTGCTACGTACCAGAGTTTACAGACCAAGAGTTCAGTGTATCCCAAAGGCACAGGATTGCAAATGCCAGCTGAATCACTAGAATCGTGGTGGTCATGGTGAGGGGGTGGCAGAGGTGGGGGAGAGAGTTGATTCTTCCTTACAGCCATCACACGCCACCGAATCAGCACCTATAGTTCAAAGAGCAAATATTCACAGAAGAAACATTTCTGACTAGTGTTCTCGGTGACTTGCATGTCACATTTAATTTTTATAGAGAGTTCAATCCCTCAGCAACTGTCCCAGGAGTTTGTAGTATTAAGTATTCAAGGAGAAGGTGAGCAATAACTTCAGAAAAAGAAAAGGCTAGTAACAGTAGACCAAGGTCATGAAAATCCAAATGCAGGTTACAGATGGACAACTGCTTCATGACCAAAATGCCTTCAGGCAACACTGAGTGAGAGTCTGGTGGAGGTCAAGGGACCATCTTACTTAGACTTCCTGGTATGACTCCAGATCCAATATAGCATTCATTTGTTAACTGTCATGGAAAGCAAATGGGAACACCAAAGACAGGCATCACAAGTCCAGGTTGTACCGAGCAGAAAACCTTCCACTTTTCTCATGTGTGGGCAATGCTGACTCGGGGTGCCTCTTGCTAGGCAGTTTGTTACATTGAATGTTTGCCAACACTGCCAGGTGACTGTTAAAAGATGCGGAGCTTCATGGTGTATATCTATACCTGGAGAGTTTTTCTTGAGAGAAATTTACTTATTTTTAATTCCTTATTAATTCACAAAGGATTGGTCCATTGCAGCATTTTTAAAGAAATGTGTTTTTTCATGTTGCATTCCGCCAGCCCTTCCCAGTTCCTCCCACCTTGGGCTCTCTCACGCTAATAGCTCCCAGCTCAGTCACTCACATCTGGCCTGTTGCCTTTCCTCTCCTCAATACTTCTTGTTCCTCCGTCATGAATTCCTACCAATAGCTATTCTTACCACCCATTGTTTAGGTACAGCGAGGATTAAAAGTTGGGATTTGCACATAAGAGAAAATGCAAGCTTCGTCTCTTCGAGTCTAGGTTGCCTCACTGTGGTGCTTGCAGAGAGAGGAGAATACAAGAAGCGGGGCCAAGTCTGAAGAAAGGGGAGGGGGATGACTGCATAGCTGCTCTTGGGTAGTCTGGTTTGTGTCTATGGAGATGTCAAGCAGGCACTTTAGGTGACAGTTTACACCTGAAGATCAAACGAAGGTGTGTGGGAGCTGTGGGTAGGGATCAGATGCTGGAGAAACATCAGCTCCAAGCAGTTGTCAGGATAAGGAACCCATGGAGGGACCTGAGAAGATGCCGCTTCGTACTTCACAACCCACGTATAGAATCACAGTATCACCAAAGACAGTATTTCAAGAGGCAAGTAGCACAGATACTTCCACAGGTCAAATGAAACAGTGGCTGACAGGAACGCCTTCTATTTCCAAACATTAGAAAGCAGTGTCTGGGGACATGGCCTGAGAGGTTCCCCCCTCCACATCTGTGTGTCTTTCGATGCTGCCGTTGTTTAGGTCTTCTTTCTGTAGGCATTCCCATGAGATATCTCACAGCAGACTTTTGGGTCCTCTGCCTCTTACAGTATTTCTGATCCCCTTCCCCTTGATGTTCTCTGAGCTTGAAGTGTAGGAGCTGCGTTTGGACAAGTATCCCGTGATTTGCTGATTAACGCAGTTTGTCCAGTTGTGGTTTTCTGTAATAGTTTCTCTTTGCTGTAAATAGAAGCTCCTTTGATGAGAGGTGAGAGCTACAACTTATCTCTTGGTATAAAGATAACTTTTAGAACGTTAAAGGACAAGCTTAGGCATTATGCTGGTCTAGTAAAGTAGCGTTAATAGGTTATCATCTAAGTTCATGAACCCATTAACCCTAGATAGTTGGCTAGGTTTCTGGTACCAGGTATGATTTCTTTTCTGTTGAGTCAGCCTTAACTCTAACTAGGCAGTCGTTGGTTACTTACATAATAGGAGTGCCACTATTTCACCTTTGCGATTATCTTGCAGTTTTCCAATATGGTGGTCAGCCCTGAAATCATATACATACACACTCAAAAATGAGTGCATATCAAACTCAATCATCTGTTGATGATCTATCATTTATCTATCGATGTGACAATAATAATCAAATCAAAAGTTGGCATCAATTTTAGAGAGAGAGAGAAAAGGGAGATGCTGGAGGGAGAAGACATGGAAGGAGTGGAAGGAAGCAAGGAAAGTAGAGAAATTATGAAATTAAATTTAAATTTAAAAAAACATTAATTTTTTAAAAGACAAAACATATTAAAAAAATTTAAAGTAGCAACTGAGCTTTTAAGTTACAATTTACGTGGGACTAGCAGGTGTGTTAGCCAAGACACTCTAGATGAACAAAACCAACAGAATGAATATATTAACAAAGAAGAATTATTAAACTGGTTTACATGACAGGGGATGAGTAGTCAGCTAATGGCCGTCTGTGTGGTTGACGGGCTGGGAACATGGTAGCTGCCAGGTTTAGTGAGCTGGGTTCCTCACTGTTCTCAAGCTGGCACTGAAGGCCTGGGCAATTTCTGCTGAGTCACTGATCTTCAGTCTACAATGGGAGGCCAGAGAAGCTGGGTTCTGGTGAGGGGTGGTTGTCACAGCCACCAGAGTGGCTGCAGAAACAAGACAATGGGCAGGTGCCCTCACCAAGATGCAAGGGCAAGCTAAAAACCAGTGCTTTTTCATGGAGCCTCTTTGCATCTGGGCTGCCACTGAAAGGTGGTGAAGCGCTGTCTACATGGGGCATGGTCTTCTCACCTAGTTAACCTTGCCTAGAAATGTCCTCATAGACCAGAACAGAAACAAGCTTCTTAGACGACTCCAGAGCCAATCCAACTGGCACTCAAGATCAGTCGTCACAGCTGAGAACTGGGGATGGTGACCCTAAGAAGTAGATGAGCCTGCAAATTATGTTGGAAACAGCTGTACATCGAAGATTTAAGAAATTCTGGATCCCATTCTGTGCAGTTATTGTGGAAAAACTTCAAGATGAAAACTTTAAATGATTTTATTAGAAACTAGGGAAATCCAACTGGGTAGATGATGCACTCACAGGAAAGATTAGAAACAGGTGCTACCTTTGCAATGCTTGAGGGGTTTCTGTGTTTTCTCTGCTTAGATGTCTTGTGTTTAAGGTAAGTTTCAAAACATGGATGTTTTAGGGTTGAAATATATCGTGTCTGAGACAGTTCAAATCCATTGACATGTGGTAAGCATGTGGCATCCTCAGTGGTCACTGTTGGTTTCATGTTGTATGTGGCATTAGGACTAAAGGTATTTTATTTCTTGTTTTCATGTAAGAACAGGGGGAAGATAGCTCTCCAGCAGTGGTTCTCAACCTCTCTGAGACTGAGCAACCCTTTCACAGGGGTTGCATATCAGATATCCTGCATAGCAAATACATTACAATTCATAACAGTAGCAAAATTGCAGTTATGAGCAGCCATGGAAATAATCTTATGGCTGGGAGTCACCACAACATAGTTATCTGTTTAATGCAGTTTGACACAGTTCTGTGAGGAGCTGTATTGAAGGGTGGCAGCATTAGGAAGGCTTAGAACCACTTCTCCATCGCTCACTGAGGTCAGCATCTTAGTCCCTCCAAACCCTTGCCTGCTAGACTTTACTGCTCCCATTCTGCACATGAAGCAGCAGAGGCTTAATGAAAGCCAATTTTTTTCTAACTGGGTCACTAGGGGGCCTTCTTTTGTTACTATTCATATATAAAAACAAAAATCGCTGCTAAGGTCTCCGTCAAGGTTCTCATCCAGCTTCCCTAACAGGTTTCTGATAATATATATATTTTTTCATTCAAGTGTTATTCTGTGTGCTCAGATTAAAAGTCTTCACAGGCCATGCTTTGAAAGAAAGTGGACTTGATTTTTTTTTAACCTGAGGATGCTCTAAGCAATTAGAATAATTATTATCATTGCCACCGCCTTTATCACTGTTAATATCACACTGTCACGTTTACTCAGACACCCATCGAACACTGAGAAAAGTCCTCACCAAACAACGTTTAAAAAAATGACCTTACAATCAAAAGTACATCTATGTGCCTCAATCTCCATAGTTCAGGAAGGCTCACTTTTATTCCTCAAACATCCCCCATCTCATGTATATTTGCTTGCTTGAATATTTTGAATATTCAAAATTCAATGAGCATAAAGTGAGGTCTTCTATGCTTCTAGAGAGCTGAAACTTAAAGGATACATATGTTTTCACAGAGAAAATTTTGATGAGTAAAATAACCTCAAGATATAAATTGCTGTTCAGATTCAATTAGGATAGAAAAAGAGTAGAGAGACTAAGTCAACTTATGTCTGAAGAATTTGCAGACAAAGGACCCCACAGAAGGGAGAGGATAAGAAGTAGAGATGGTCATAATGTTCAGCTTCATGCCTTCGCTTAAAAAGCATCCCCTAAAAGGTTTCCTATACTCATAATCTGTCTCCTCACCCTTCTAAATGGAGAAGGCAGCATTTTCTTACATTCTAACATGATAGATATGCCTTTCTTTAGAAGCTTATCTCTAGCTTCTAGCTCTAGATTTATTATGCAGTTCACTTGTTGACATGTGGTTCAGCATGTTTATCTTTATTAATGGTTTTAAATTATAAATGCCTTGAGGCCAAGATCTAAATACCTTGCTTACTATAGCAGAATGCAATTGGTACAAATCTTATAAACAAATAATAAAAATCATCTGATGTGGTCTGTGAAAATTAGGAGTTTTTGCTTCTTGGTTACTTCTCAGAGGTTGAGATGTACTGCTGTCATTTAAATCTCCTTGGAATAAAGGTGCTGACTACAAAAACAAAAAACAAACAAGGAAAGTGGAGAAAGAAGCTATGAAGTATCCTAGATGGTTTAAACGAGTGTTGTGACCTCCATTCCTTATAGGTAAGAGATATATACAAGATAAATTATTTTAATCTCTTGAGCTAACAAGGTATGGATTACCTTTATCTAACTAAAGCATTTTTCCTCCCCAAGATCTTTGATGCTCGTGTTTTGTATACTGCTTTCTGAACAGTGAACAGTTCCATTTATTCCTTTGACATTGTCTTTCTTGGTGATCAATTCAAAACTTTCATTTGGAATGTCCCTGAATGAAAGTCACCTGAGTATCACCGGAAATAATTCAGAGCAGCGCGTATTAAAACAGTGTTTCTACACTCTCAAAAGCCCAGTGACACCCTGATGGAAGAACATACTTAGATTTCTAGCAAACTGTTGGAGTTGTATCTGTCTGATGCGGTCAGTTGGAACTCAGCTACCAATGTGACCACATCAGAAGGGAGAGGTTTAATGAGAGTGATGAAGCAAGATGCTGTATTATTAGAAGCCTTTCTGTTGTTGTGAATTTGTTAAAGCACAAGGTAAGTAATGTTCCTAAGTAGGACTTGCAAGGAACGCTCACATAGGCTATATTATTTCTGGAAAAAGCCGCACAATGACCTTGATTTGAAGCATCCTGGAAAATACATCTATATTTTCTTTCTCTTTCCCCCTTCATTTAGCCTATTTTTTTTCAGATCAGTATCTTTTAGATTAGTATTTTATAATTAGTATTAGTAGTAAACTTGGATGATGAAAGAAGTAAATAGTTTAAGGTCATTTAAATGGAATGTCAGAGTGCAAAAATTCATAAATTTCAACTTACTCTGTTGTAGGTTGGTCTGATGCTTGCATTTTTTATGATAATCACTGGCCCTCAAGATCTGGTTACTGCCATATCCTTGCTGCCTAAGACATTATTCCGGATTGGTTAATCAAAAAGGCCTGTAACCTGGATAGGGCTGAATGAAGTAGGCGAAGCTAAGTTTCCCAGGCTTTGGGGACAAGAGAATCACGGGAAGAACAGGAAGATGGGGAGAGAGGAGAGCAGAGAGCTCCACGATGGACTAGTATGGAAGGAACTATGTGGGCCAGGAGAAAGGACTCTGGGAATGACGTGGAAAGAAACACCAGGTGAAAAATATAAGCAAGTATTTATAAGATCATGCATGGAAGGTAGCCCAGATTGGAATGCTTAAGGCAGATGCCATTGGTTGGGGGCTGGGAGGTGAATGGGGAGGTTATTGGGATAGCATAGGTGAGATATCTGTCCAGCCCAAGGTAAATAAGGTAATTATAAAATCTAGCAGATTTCTGTGTCTTATTGATTGTGATAGCAGGTTAAGTAACACCACCAAAATAATTATAGGGCTAATAAGAAACTTATATAGCCCAATACCATTTAATTTGCAACATTACTCCATCGTCCTTTGTACATTTAGGGGACAGAGGTATATAATCACTTTGAGTTGAACACCTTACTGAAAGTGTGGCCTGTTTCACTGAATGAGGGGCAGGAAGTGTTTATTTAGGGATTCATGTTAAATATAATACCTGACCAATTCTCAGTTTTCAGCCTTATTTTAAACTAGAAATTAACTTATTGACTATTTCATGAACCAAGATTATAGCTTAGTTAATAAGCTCAGGAAAAGAACAGGAGCTTATATAATCGACTAAAATACCAATTAGCATCAATGTATTTAGCACAGAATGTGAAAGATCAAATTGTATGGTGAATATGAAATGCAGACATGAGAATAAATGACATGCACAAAGGAAGGTAAGCAGCTAAGGCTCACAAGTATTGCTGATCATATAACAAGAAAAAGAAAACACACACACACACACACACACACACACACACACACGCACACACACACAGAGGACAGAAGATAAAACCCAGGAGGTCATTTGGACCATCTACAGAATAAAATGACTTTTGAGAGGAATGTTGTATTAAAACACTCATGGCTTGGACAGCTGTGGTTCACTTCTAGATGAGTCCATGAATTTACTAGTATTCATCACATCAGAGCTTAATTACACTGAACTATTACAAAGAGAAAACTTGTGGTTCTACTTTCTGCCAATGAAAGAGAAAAACAAGTGCGTGACTAGACCACTTCAGGATAGCGCACAAACTGAACTAGAAATAGCTTTTTTCCTCTGTGTTCTTAGACTGTTCTAGCACCAGTTTTTACTTTTGCATGAAGAAAAGATATGTCAGAGAAACACAAGTGTGAGGATGGTCTACAGTAGAGGTTCTCCACCTGTGGGCCACAACCCACTCAGGGTCGAAAGACCCTTTCACAGGGGTCGCCTAAGACCGTTGGAAAACACACTGCAATTAAATCACAGCTATGAAGTAGTAGCAAAAATGGCTGCTACTGGGGTCACCACAACATGAAGAACTGTATTAAAGCATCACAGCATTAGAAAGCTTGAGAACCACTGAAAGAGTCTCTGCCCTTAGAGCTGACACAATATTTTCTTCATAGTATCGAAGCTGCAGTAGAACAAATCCATAACTCCTACCATAGCTATAATGAATAGTGAAGGTGAGATTATTTCCACATTACCTGCTCTTCAATACAGAAAAGAACATAAACCATCAAACCCATGCCACTCAGACTTCACAGCTCAACAGGAAAGAAAGCCTGTGGATGAAATGGTTCCACACATCCTCTGTCAGCAAGTGAGGCATACGGCATAGGAGCTGTCCGTGGTCCTGACCCCCTTTGCACCACACTTTGACCCTCTATTGCTTTCTTTATATTCCCTTCTAAATATCAACCATCTTTATTTTAGCATCCTCCCAAAATGCTGAGAACTCTTGACTGCTGTTTCAGAACATCTGACGACTTCCTCACAGCCAGCACAGCTGTAGGAAATCTTTGTAGGTACAGTTTTTTTTTTCTTTCTTTCTGTTACTATTAAGGACAGGGAGCCTAGAACCCACTATTTTATTTAAGAGGAGGTGTTGAGGAGTTTGGATAAATTTAAGATAATTTGTATTTTTTACCCAAGAGTACATTAATTTACTTCCAACTTAAATTTATTTGTCAAATTCAGCTTCTTGCTTATAAAAAAGACAATCATGATTTATTACTGTTGAACCTCATACATTCATTATGACTAGCTGTTATGGGGTAAGGAAAAGTGTGTGGAAGCAACATCTGTGTAAAAGGATTTTATAGATGTAGCATGGGCAATACTTATCACACATGTACACTGAATTTATAATAAATCATGACAAATTTGCCAAAGGCAAACCCCATTGAATATTAGCATAATTTACCCTGACTACCCAAAGTTCCTCTACAATACTTTATTTTTAAAATGAGGCATGGAGCAAACATAAGAATAATACCCTGTCACATAAAAGCATCCAACTCTCCTAAGGAAATTAATATCTATCATTAATAAATTTTATTTATTTATTTATGACAGGATTTAATATAGCTCATGGGGACCTTGAACTCATTACGTAGCTGAGACTAACTTAAAAACAATTAACTTTTAGCTTAAAAATTAGGTTTTATGATAACATTCATTCTTCAAACAAAAATCTGCTTTTCTTATGTATCTCTTCCTTCTTCCTCATTTCTCCCCCATCTGTGCTCTCCCAAGCTTAGTACCTGAGGCTAAGCTTTGATCCCTGATCATCCTGCCTTCACCTCCCTAGTGCTGGGATCACAGACAAGTGCCACATATGGCTTTATAAGTCTTTCTTTCCAAGTAATAAATTCTAAAAACCTCTGATATACACGTAATAAATATGATGGTCTGCAATCAGACATCATTTTTTATTCTGAAGATTTACATTATTATTAAAATATTATAAATCATGTGGCCAATTTTCCAAAAGCACTTTTTAAAATCCAGTAAATGGAATCTTAAATAATGCACCCCCTGACCTGCTTAGTATTCAAAACCCAAAACTGAAATTCTGCCACCCACTTTGCAGCCTATTGATTTGAGAACTACAGCTGCAGAAATTAAACTGTATTGTTAGCACAGAGCTTTCAGCTGAGGAAGCAATTTCAGATTGGTTTCTCTTCTAGCCCAGCTTAGTATTAAGTAAATATGTGCCTCTAAGTGTCTTGGGCAAATTATTACCCAAAGTGGTGTGTGCAACTTTGCAGGTGCAGCTCCAAGGAACTAAAAGTACTTTGGTGATTCACCTTCCCACCCATTGGATAAAGGTTATCATAAAATGGAATGCACAGTTTTCCCCAGAACCCCAGGAGCATATCCAAGTTAGGCTGAGTTTTTATATCTAAGATACTTTTATATTTGGTGCCCTAGACGATGGCCATAGAGCAATGAAATGGCCACAGTCCCTGTCCCCAGTGAGCACTGGTCCAAAAGGAAGTGAGGCAGGCATCACTGAATAACACAGAATTCACATGATCTCTGTCTCTCTGTCTCTGTCTCTGTCTCTGTCTCTCTGTCTCTCTCTCTCTCTCTCTCTCACGCGCGCGCGTGTGTGTGTGTATAGCAGGGGTAGTTTTAGGAAGAAGGGAGGCATCCCAGAGGAAATCAAGTAGCGATTGATGAGAACAAGGTCTTTGCTTTACTTTTTTAATAGCAGGTTCAATTTCCTGGTTCAAGAAATAGCTCCTATTCTCTAAAAATAATAAAATAATGTTCTTCCTGCTGGCATAAACACTAACTGAAGTGGCGGAAATAATAACCCATCATTTTATAGACATTCTGAAAGATGATGGGAAAGATGATGAATAGAAGAATAATATGAAGAGCTGTGAATTTTCAGCAAGAAAAATCAGTAAAGATATCACCTATTTGGATTTTGGATCTATAGGCAGATATTTGGGGACGTCTAGGAAATAAAAACAATGTCTTTTCATGAATACCTTGTCTTCTGTAGAATACTGTGCCTTTCAAAGTTGTGCTTTGAAATAGGAAGAAGAAAAATACATAGAAATTTATCTCAGAAATCAATACAACCTGGCTTCGTCTGATAGCGTGCCAATTCAAGCTTACATCTGAATCCAATCAGACTTGGTTTCCTCGCAGAGGAAACCATAACAGCTATTCTAAGCAAAGATAAATTTCAACCCCCGAACCTTTAAGATGTGACGTTACCCACCATGCTACATTTTGTCATAAAGAGATAATGCTGAGGGTCTTGAGTGGATCTATTTGTAAAAACCATTTCTAGCAACTGACTGTGAAGAATGAGAAAAGCCAGTATGCACTGTTTACAGTCTCTGGGTAACACAACGTGATCACCTGCAACCTTGCCATGTGCTTAAAAGAAAGGAAAAGCCATTGTGGATGATTCTGGTCACGTAGGTCTGAGGAGCTGCGATGCTAGGGAAGAAAGTCTAGCGATCAGAAATGGGAGAAAGGAGACAGTCATTGTGCGCTCACAAGCCAGAAACAAAACCAAAGTGCAATGTCACTTAGGTGCAGCTCCATCTCCTGAGACAACAGCAACAAAAACCTCACAGGCCACACTGTCACATACATCTATCTGTAAAACACCCTCCCTACTGTAACAAGTAGTAGTGGTTCTGCAATTATCACATGCCAGGCTTCAGTCAAGATGATATTCCTGCATTACTTCATGACATCCCCATGACAGCCGGATACAAGGCTCTATCACCTCTTTCATAGACTAGAAATTAAGGGATGTGCCATTATTTTACATATTGCCAAGAAAGTAAACACATGAGCTGTGATTTGTTTATCATTTCAGTCATGCTTAGTCTTCAGAGTTGAGGTGTTAAATAGCGTACTTCCCCAATAGCCCTTATTTTACCAAGGAACAAGCTAAAGATCAAGGCTGGGGGTATAAGTCAGCATCCAGAGGTCATATGCTGTGTGAGACATTTAACTTGAAGTTTCTTTATCTACAAATAAGAACATGTCTATAGGGGGGGATACAAAGTGAATAAAGTGTAATTAGTAAAAGTTAAAAAAAAAAGAACATCTCTATTTTCAAGGGCTGCTGTGAAAAGGAACTACTAGAAGTTATATTAAAGTCCTCTGCATGGAACACATGCTGCACAAAGACACAGAGAAGACTAACTCTTCGCAACCATCACCGCACAGCCTACCGTGGCACTTCAAGGTGTGCCAATGGATTGTAGGAGCCGTAAGAATTTTATTCCTACAAATATCATGATAGGGGTTCTGGGAAGCTGAAGAAGATGGGGACATTTGGTGCAGTACATCACTAAGAGGTAAGCATCTGGCATGGTGGCATTGTAGTTGTGCGCCACTCCCCTCTCCACCCAGTAGCCTTTTCTCTGGTAAGATGTCATGGCTTTGAGGGCCTCTGACAAATAAAGCTCCGTGGAAGAGTATCGTACACAGAATTGGAGTCAAGCATCCCATCAGACCTGCGCTCCCGTATAGGAGGTTTCAAAGGAACCATGCTCTCACTGTCTCTGGGTTACACATGGAAACTTTAAGCTCCCAATAGCCACACTGCCAGCTACGAGAGTACAAGAAATAACACAACACGGTATGTACAGAGTTGAGAGGTGGAATGAGCCAGTGTCCTGAAGACATCCCTCTCCCTTATGTTGAAACCAATATAATTCTATGAGCTTGTTTCTTCTATCTATCTATCTATCTATCTATCTATCTATCTATCTATCTATCTATCTATCTATCTATCTATCTATCTATCTATCACAATTTATTATATATCCCAATTGTAGCCCCATTCCTCAACTGTTCCCTGTCCTACCATCTTTCCCTCTTCTCCCCTATACCCTTCCCCTAGTCCACTGAAAGGGGAGTTCTTGTACCCTGCCATCTGCCCTTAGTTTGTCAAGTCTTATCAGGACTGCCTGGATCCTCCTTTTTGTTTTCTTTCTGGTTTCATTTTTATGAGCTAGTAAGTTCTCTCTCTCTCTCTCTCTTTCTCTCTCTCTCTCTCTCTCTCTCTCTCTCTGTGTGTGTGTGTGTGTGTGTGTGTGTGTGTGTGTGCGCACATACACACGCACTAACCAGGTCCTTTCTTGTTTTGAAGCTACTGGAGCTATATGTTGCTTGAAACCCCAAAATATCCAAGTGACTTTAAACAAGATACCAGATCCTTGTTTGAAGCATTTGATTATTGAGAAGAGACTCTACTACTCTTTTCCTCACCTAATTCTCTTCATGGGCTTCACAGAATCACTAGCACAACAGACATTTCATGTTGCTTCATCTGCAAGGTTCTAGGCCAAGAAATAAGACATGGCTAAAAACGGGTACAGAAGTCCCTTGGTTACCAGTTTGTATGTAATTTGTACCTTTGATGTGGCTGGTCATCTCTGGCTTGTCTCTTCAGGTATTCTTTAGCAATCAAGAGCCACATCATAAAGGTTTCGTGCATCTTTTCCCCATTGCATCTTTTGTTAGGATGAGTAAAAGTCAGCTCCTAAGTAGATTAGATTATCTCTTCTTTGTGAATGGCAGTGATGAAGGAATGTAAGTGGTGAGTGGCAGACTGGAAGGGAGAAAGGAAGATTCCTGATCAGCAGGGCTGCAGTGAGATCCATAAGACATGAAGATAATGTAGAAACATTAGCTCTCAAACCTGCACAGGCTCCCCCACAGAAACACACACTTCAGTGACACTTGTCTGAGTACATGCCCATAGGACTGACTCAGGCCTGATTTTCAGTACTTTCTTTTCTTTTCTTTTCTTTTCTTTTCTTTTCTTTTCTTTTCTTTTCTTTTCTTTTCTTTTCTTTTCTTTCTTTTCTTTTCTTTTCTTTTCTCTTCTCTTCTCTTCTCTTCTTCTTCTTCTTCTTCTTCTTCTTCTTCTTCTTCTTCTTCTTCTTCTTCTTTTAACACAGGGTTTCTCTGTGTAGCCCTGGCTGTCCTAGACTCACTTTGTAGGCCAGGCTGGCCTTGAACTCACAGTGATCCACCTGCTTCTGCCTCCCTTAGTGCTGGGATTAAAGGTGAACACCACCACCCCTGGCTCCCAGTACTCTTAATGAAGGGTCTTAGGGAAGTATCTTCCTGTGAAGAGAATTATAGTTGGACTTTCCAAAACAGGAAACCTATGATTTCTGTGACTTCTAAACCACAATCTCACTACACCTCAGAGGAAAGATGAAAAATTTATCTTTAGCTGAGTATTTTCTTACCCTGACAAACAAGGATTCTATTAATACAGAAAAGGGTGAGAGTATATGTTGGCTAGTCAGCTGGCAAATTGATGTCAGAGACATGAAGAATTTTAGGCTCAAGTATTATACAGAATAGTGAAAAGAACAGTGCTTAGCACAGAGTCATGTATATTGAAGGGTTTTATTGAGAGGGTCAGTTCCCTCAAGTATGAAATGGTGCTAAGATCACGCTGCTTGACACTGCTAGCCAACTAGCCAACATATATTCTCGCCGTTTTCTATAATAACAGAGTCCTTCCACTGTCAGGGTCAGAAAATGCTCAGCTAAAAATAAATTTCTCATCCTTCCTTTGAAATGGTCGTGAGACCAGGATTTAGAAATCACGGATAGGAGAAGTGTCCTCTGCATTTCAGGTTCTTTCTCCCTTCGCTCACCTAAGACATAAATGTGATTGCTGGAGTTATACTTGTCATTCTCTAACCATAAAATGATCAAGAGCACAATGTAAGGAGTCTGGACATCTGCCCTGAGGATGGCTTGGGACTGACCACTTTTGAACTGTTTGTAATGGAAGAAGAAAACCTCTACTGCTTCATCCACATTTTCTGTTTCTTTTACCAGCAACCAATATAATTGCTACGTATAAAATCGGAATGCACATTACATATTTATATGTGTGTATTATGATCCTTTATTTATACAGTTTATAAGATTTAATCACAAACTAAAACCAGTTCTGACGAAAATGCTCACTTTAGTTCAATTGTTTGCTCCCACGTAGAGTTAACAAATATTTTTAAATCAACATACGCCATGTGGGGGTGTTTATGTTGTTTCAACTGGCTTCCTGCCTTGCTTCTCCACTGATGCCAGATCTGGTCATCCCATGGATAACTCCCAGTGACTTCACACGCAGGAAGTCCTTAGCTTGTCTATCCATATCTATTCAGCTTCCAAAGTTTATCGATTTTCTTCAGTCTGTGGTAACTTCTCCCAACCTAGTGCTATGCAACTCTTACTAACCTCTTACTTCACTCTCTGGCACTGAACAATTTCCTTTATATCTTGAATTCTGCTGTTTGATATGTACAATTTTTACCATTTGCACTTAGTCATTGCTTTCTTGAGATGCGTGGAACATAGTGAGATCCAAATGAGATCCTTGTTTACAAGGTCAATACGAACGTGTTCAGGCTCAACATAGCTCAGAGTTGCAGCTCCTGTCCTTATTTCCATACTGTGTAATATAGAACAGGGAACAGAGAAAAATTTTAATAAATTCATCTTTTGTGGAATTTAAAACGGTTTTGATTGGTTAATTCAAGACACTGGTATAGAATCTGTTCAACACACATTTAATCAAGAATTCTCATCTCACACAAAGTTCTTGCTCAATATACCTCATGTAGTGGGACAAAAAAAAAAAATCCATTGGAAAGAACACATAGCTAGCCAAAAACAGAATGGAAAAACACAAGGCTGGTCAAGAACCATCTCAAGGTTCTGTCTCCTTCACTGCCCAAAGAATCTTTTCAACTTCATCTAAGAAGCACTTTGGTTGGATGCCAGTGTGTTACTTTCTACCTGTGAAAAGCAGAGGTCAGGCTTGCTATTTAAGAAGCTTATATGTGCATATTTCAAATGTTTTCTTATAATGCCTGGCACACAAGGACATTTCCATCATTTATCTGGAAATGGGTATTTCATGTTAAGTCAGAGATTAAGTACAACATTTGATTTAATCTTAGGTATTCTATTTCTTTTCATCCCTCAAAGTAGAGCTTTTCATTAAAGTGTAAGTTAAGGTTATGTATGTACCTCAAAGATAACATTCTGGCCTAGGCACGTGCAGTGTGCCAGGTCCAATCAGCAGACTTAACGCAGCAATTGTGGACTGAAAATCACAGTAAAATAGAGTGACGGGGTTTGAAATTTTAATGTACAAAACCAAAATCAAATACAGAATATATTTATACATTTGAACATTAAAGGAAGTTGCTTTAGTAAATGAGAATGTAATTGTTAAAATTCAATGAATACTTAAAGTTATAAAGCAATCGGTTGTTAATAAAGGTATAATGCCCAAAAGTAATTTTGTATTATTACACAATGAATGTGTATTTGTTATAGAAAACTAAACACGAGGGAAGAAAAAAACCAGTAAATATCGTGCCGGTCTGCCATCTTAAAGAGAGAGCAATTATTGACACCTGGGCTTATAGCCACTAAACTGTGCACACTTCTCGTATGGTGAATTGGAGCCTTCCTGTTCACCTAGGGTTCAGTTGAGGAAAAGGGTGCAAATCCTTCACATTTCTACTCCAACACCTGGGCAAGCTTTGTCTTGCAGGCTTGCCGGGAATTACCATGGCGGCATTGCGTGCCAGCATTGCTCTGCCCTCTGCTGATACCCAGGACATGCAAGGGAAAAGCTAACCCATGCCGACATGTTAGGAACATGCTGTTTGGCTCCTTTATCTACCACGTGGGGCAGCAGAGAAGGCGGCTATCTCTATTACAAAGCCCAGTGAGAGGACTCCAAAATAACCACTCCAACTACTAGAGGTGTCTGTGAAGGGGGACGCCTGCATCCTGTCTGCTAGTTGGTTCTAGCGCAGGAGCAGACGCCATGTCTACATCTTCTGTAGGAATATGTGTCCTGTCGGGTAAGGGGGCCCTTCAGAAAATGAGTGTGGGTAGAAAGCATCTGTGTGATTTATAGAGGTGAAAAACAGCAACCAAGCTACCCCAGAACACCAGTGATTCCCAGCAGCAATATATTTAAAAACTCCACATAAATACACCAGAGTAAAACCGAAACAAATCCACATGCAGTAAATCTTAAAGTAAGCAAATAAAAAGGGAGATTACCTTCATACACCATCAGTTACATTTACAAACAACTCATGAATAATATCAGGCCAGACGACAGAAGAATGAGTTGGAACCATCGAGAAAGATAACACTGTGTACACAGTAAAATGATCTTTGGGAACAAAGGCAGAATCGAAACATTAAAAAAAAAAAAAAAAAAAAAACCAAAACAAGAAACAGTGCATGGACTGAAGATCCTCGAAGGAAACTCCATAACGCTATCAGTCTGAAGAAGAATAATGTCAGAGAAAAGGTCTGATATACAAACGTAGGTGAAGACTGACACAGGGTTCTGCTGTTTGATCTACTTATTGAATGTTATAAACAACAGCATAATGTTTAAGGGGGGATTAATAAAGTTATAACATTGTAATGTGTGAAAAATGAGAATCACACAGGGGCCAAGTAAAATGATGTTTTAGTGCTAACAGCAAAGGAAAAGTATTAACTCTCCATTTTTAAACTTTATTTATGTATGCCCATCCAATTTGGTATTAATAAGTAAGTTAATAGAAATAGTAAAAAGGCTTATGAAATGGTAGAAGAGAAAGGAAGTATGAATGAAAATGAAAAGGCAGGCAGGATACCTTATGAAAGATTAAGGTCAGTCAAATATGGCAGTGCGTACTTTTAACCATAGTACTTGAGAGGCTGAGGAAGGAGAACTGTCATGAGTCAAGACCAGACTGGGCTAGAGAGTGTGGTCCTGTCTCAACAACAACAGAAATAATAATAATAATAATAATAATAATAATAATAATAATAAATGAAAATTACATATGTAATTAATATATCAATAAATATTCTAAAAAATAGGCAAAGATGGCCTAGAATACTTTGAAGCTCCATACAGTTTACTAGGGATATATTCAAATCATAAGACTGTTGAATGGTTAAAAGTTAAATGGTAAAAGATAGCTTGCCCCAAAGCTGGTATCATGAGATAATAAATATGAGACAGAATGGAATTCAAAGAAAGAAGCACTACTTAGTATTAAGATGATGATATAGCAGAGACACTTCTATTTCAAATTTTCATTATATGGTAACAGTGTGTTAAAATTCACAAGTCTAACCTGATATATCTAAACAGAAAATATAGATAAAACTCAAGGTAGAAAGTTTGCATTATTTTTTTCTTTTAATCTTTTACTTGATGAAGGAACAAGAGTTAAGCATAGAGATAAATCTGAATAATGCAGTGATTCTGCCTGACCCCCAGGAGGGCCATATTTAGAACACAGCCTCAACAGCTGCTGAATATATGCCGGTAAAGTTTATAAGATTGATTACCTAATATCCAAGCTTTATAGAATTAAAATAATCATCGTATAACTTTAAAAAATCGTATAACTTTTGACCATATAATAAGCCACACTGAAATAAAAACCAAAAATAAAAAATTACCTGTATATTTAAAAATTTGTCTGAACAGCAATAGTGGTTAATGAGGAAATCATAATGGAAATTAGAAAATATCCTGACCTAGGTGGTAGTAAAAATATTTTATATCAATAATTTGTGAAAAACAGTACTGAAACAGGAATCAATATCAAGTTAAAATATCAGAAAAATATGTAATGGGTTAAGCATCTGAAGAAGTCTTATTTTCAGAAGATTAAAATACTCTCCAAAGGAAAAAAAGCAAGAATAAGTTGAAGAGCAGAATGGGGCTGAAGCTCAGGGTCTGGGAGCTTGTAGTGCTCCTGCAGAGGACCTGGGTTCAATTCCTGTCACCCATGTGAGGAAGTTTACAGCCACGTGTATCTCCAGTTCCAGGAGACTCAGTGTCCTCTTCTGGCCTCTCTGGATGCATGCACTCATTAGCACATAATCACAGACAGATACATGTGCATACATATTGTTTTCAAAATAGTAAAGATGTGGGAGAGTATGAATAAACACACAGCAGAGAGGAACAGAAAAGTCAGCATTATTTTCCAAAAAGAATGATTTGATTACAAAACCATCAAAAATAGCAAAGGAAATGCTATTAATTGGTACTAGGAATGAAAGCTGAGTAACATAGATAAGCCTGAGATGGCTAAACAATACATTGGATTTAATATACAACTCTATACCAAAATTGATAAATCCCCAGGTAAAACTAGAATTCACCAAAACCAGACTCAGTGACAGATAAGAAATGATCACTATTCTATTACTACCAAGTAGATTCAACCCTATAGTCAAAATTTTCCACAAAATAAAAGCTTTCAGGAGCAAATTATTTCATTAATAAAGTCTACCAAACATTAAATGGGAGAGGGGAGTTTGGTCTCCTTCCCAATTAATTTATGAAGGCAGTAAACCTCTGATACCAGAATATAATGGCCCAAGAAAAATTAATGAACCAGTTTAATTTATGAACATGTGTGCAGAACTCCTAAATAAAATATTAGCAAATTAAATCAGGCAATATGTAAAAATATCATTCATTATTCCACCATCTCAAGGAGCAGAAAATGAATTTAATATCTTTTCATAATAAAAGTTTGTAATCATCTTGTGCAGGATAGTTGATCCCATTGTGAACTCCGAGATTGTGAACTGTAAAAACTTGTCTTTTGTTTGGTGTGGTTCGGCCCTAACATGCACCTTCAATCCGAGAACTTTCTGTTTATTGTGATTATGGTGATTACGATATGGCTCAGCCCTAGCACACACTTTTAATCCAAAAGCCTTCTGTACACTGGATTTAATAAAGTTAACCCTAGGTCAAGAGGCAGAGCAAGTAGATGACAGGGATTAGAGTACAAGGGACTTTGACTTGAAGGGTATTTAAGACATTGTGAAGAAGAAGGAGCCCTTTAGCTCTAGCTCTTTTGCTTTTGGCTCTTTGGCTCTGGGACTTTTGACTTTCTCCCCCTGGGCTGCCAGCTGAGCTAGCAAGGTTCAGCCTTGGGCTTTTGGCTTTTGACATTTGGCTTTTTCCTCTGTGATGAGAGCTGAGTAGAAAGGTCAGCTGGGGCTTTCTCTGCCTCCCTGAGCTAGCAGGTTTTCACCCCAACATCTGGCTCCTGTGTCTTCATTGGTAAAATCGAAAGAAGTGGGATTTATTTATTTTTTTAAACAAGAATCATCTAAAAGCAAATGCAGTCTGTTAGATAAATAAGAGCTTCATAAGGATCTACTGCATGCATCATGCTCCATTCATAAGAATTTACTCAGTACATTACACCCCATTCATAAGGATCTACAGCACACATCACCTGCCAGATCAGATAATTACCAGCCCAGCTTTGGTATGAGGCACAAGGTAAAGACATTTGCTGCCACTCTGTGTTGCTATAAAAGTTTTTATTATAACAACTTAAAAAGAATTACAAAGTGTTAATTTTCAAAGACAATATCTCTGGACTCATAGACAATAACAAGCAATCGATTCATAAATGATTAGGATCAATGATATTGTTCAGTAAGGTTCTTCGATGTAAAGCGTGAAAACTGAATTACAGTTTACATATAAGCTGTAATAAGAACTCGCATTAAGAGTGAGCTGTCCCAGAAGCAGAAAGACACACATGGTATATACTCACTCATATAGGCATATAATATAGGATAAACCTACTAAAATTTGTATATCTAAAGAAACTAATCAAGAGGGAGGACCCTGACTAAAATGCTCAATCCCCATCCTGAAAGGCAAAGAGGAAGGACATCAGAAGAAGAAGAAAACAGGAAACAAGTTAAGAACCTGTCACAGAAGGCCTCTGAAAGGCTCTGCCCTGCAGACTATCAAAATAGACGCTGAAGACTTATGGCCAACTGTTGGGCAGAGTGCATGGAATCTTATGAAAGAAGTGGGAAATAGTAAGAGCTGGAGAGGACAGGAGGTCCACAAGGAGAGCAACAGAACCAGAAAATTTGAACACAGGGGTCTTTCCAGAGTCTCATACTCCAACCAAGTACCATGCATGGAGATAACCTAGATCTCCTGCACAGATGTAGCCCATGGCAGTTCAGTGTCCAAGTGGGTTCCATAGTAATGGGAAGAGGGACTGCCTCTGACATGAACTGATTGGCCTGCTCTTTGGTCACCTCCCCCTGATCAAGGGGAGCAGTCTTACCAGGCCACAGAGGATGACAATGCAGCCACTCCTGATAAGACCTGATAGACTAAGATCAGAAGGAAGGAGAGGGGGGACCTCCCCTATCAGTGGACTTGGGGAGGGGCATGCATGAAGAAATGGGAGGGAGGGTGGGATTGGGAAGGGAGGAGGTAAGGAATCACAAGGGGGATACAAAGTGAATAAAGTGTAATTAATAAAAGTTAAAAAAAAAAAGAATGAGAAATAGGCACCAGGCAGTGATGGTAAACACCTTTATGCCCAGCACTGGAGAGACAGCGGCAGGTGGCTCTCTCTACGTTCCAGGCCAGCCTAGTCTACAGAGTAAGTTCCAGTACAGTCAAGGTACACAAAGAAACCCTGTCTCAAAAAAAAAAAAAAAAAGAGGAATAAAAGTTTTAGTTTTTAAGCATCTATACTAAACCCAGCTAAGAGAGGTATAATACACCTGAGGAAAAATCATAACATTTTTAAAAAGAGAGGTCCGAGGATTGTTCAATGTTCCTGAATAAACAGCATTGAAAAAAAAAAAAAGAAATAAATTTTACATGGTAACCTTAAAAAAAAAAAAAAAAAGAGGACATTAAAGAAGCCTTGATTAGGGGCTGAAGAGATGGCTCAGAGGTTAAGAGCACTGGCTGTTCTTCCAAAGGTTCTGAGTTCAATTCCCAGCAACCATATGGTGGCTCATAACCATCTATAATGAGATCTGGTGCCCTCTTCTGGCCTGCAAGCACATATGCAGGCAGAATACTGTCTAATAAAAAAAATAAATTAATTAAAAAAGAAGCCCTGACTATTTCTGACAGGAACTCAATGGCAGGCTCTTTGACCTCCCCACCCCGCAAGGGAGAAGCAGTCCTGCTAGGCCACAGAGGAGGACTTTGCAGCCAATCCTGAAGATACCTGACAAAACAGGGTCAGATGAAAGGGGAGGAGCAGGGAGGAGATGAGGGAGAGAGGGTGGGATTAGGAGGGAATGAGGGAGTGAGATATAGCTGGGATAGAGAGTTAATAAAATGTAACTAATAAGAAAAATAAAAAATAAAAAAACTAAAAAAACAAAACAAAAAAAAGAAGCCCTGAATAACATAACTTCCCATGACCATACCCTAAAAGAGCTTGATATCATCAAACCTTCAGTCATCTTTAAACTGATGTGTGGAGTCCATGCAATGTTAAAAACAAACAAACAAACAAAAAACAAACAAAACTTCAACAGGACTTTGTGTACAAGTATATACGGGAAAGTTTGTGAGCTGATGTAAGATGTCCATGACACACAGAGGGTAAAGGTCATCATGGCCTTTTGAAGAAGAAAGCAAAGGAAGACATGCTGTAGGAGAGTAAGACATACAACAGGATGAGGGAAGGTATGAAGATCCTTGGACTAGTGAAACAAAGTACACCCTCAAGGCAGCTTCAAGTGGACATAGACGCATGATGCCCAGCAAGCCGTGTTATGACTCGGTGGACAGAGGAGAGATGTAATAAATGATGAGGCAGCCATATACATGGCAAAGAACAGCATCTCCACATCACACACGGAACTGAAGACCTAGAGCTGAAACTATGATAATGTTTTAAAGAAAGAGCCTGAGAGGATCGTTGTGTTTTTGGAAAGACAAGGATTTATTTAACTGCATTTACGTATCAACAGCCACAAGTAAGTAATTTTAACTTAACTTTTAAAATTATAAAATTATCTTTGTTTTATTTATTTATTTGTATGTGTGTGCACATGCATGATGTGTGCATGATATGTGTGTGTGTGTGTGTGTGTGTGCACACGTGTGCACGTGAGCATGCAAGCAGATTCACGTGTGGGAGTCAACAGACAACTTCGGCCCTCAAATTCCACTTTGTTTGAGATGGTTTCTCTGGTTGTCTCCCACTGTGTGAGCTAAGCTAGCTCACCCATGAACCTCTGGGGCATCTCCTGTCTCCACCTCCCATCTCTGTATAAGAGTGCTGGGGTTACAGATGTATGCTACCAAATTAACAAATAATCTGTTTTACTTGGTGAGGGTCCTGCAAATCCGTACGCTTCCTCACAGCTGCACAGCAAACATATTACCCAGTAAGCCATCTCCCGGTTCCTGAGTGTCTTCTTTATAAAACCAGTAATCTCCCTCATGAGGAGGCCGTTCTAGCATTATGACCTAACCACCTCTCGGAAGGCCCCTCTTCATACCATCCACTTGAGAATCAGAATTTCAGAGTAGAAGACCGGACGCTCTCCACAAAAGGCTCCTCTTAACGTTCTGCTGTGAGCTCCCAGAGCCCATTGTGACTACTTGGCACCATGACTGTCTCAGCAATGTGGTGTCTGTTAGTCAGAGTGAACTCAGCTAGTCAGGAAAACCACCAGGTTCCCGTTTTTCAGAATAAAACAGATCTCTGTGTGTGCAGGTTCCTCCCATCCCCTAGCAAATCAGAGCATGTAATATGATAACGAAAGGAAGAATGTTCACAAGACAAAGACTGATGAAGCAGAGAAGGGAGCACGTATTACCGAGACCAGAATGTGTTCCACAGAGAAATCCTCAATGCTAAACTTTGCTTATTATGTTTCCTTGGTCCTGGCAAAGTCCTTTTTTCTTGCTTAGTCACTTTTTCCCTTCCACAGCATCCTCCAAACAGCTCCAATTTTCGGCTCAGAAATAGAGGTAAATGTGTGCTGGAAGGCTAAAGTAAGAAGAAACAATTAGGGGAGTATGCTTCTTCCCGGTGTTCCACCAAAAGTCTAGGTCATGCTACATAAATCACAGTCAAAGTCGGTATCACTAAAATGGGTGCTTCACCAACTGGCTGAACATCATAGATTTGGATAATTATAATTTCTCATAGTAATCCCTTGACATAAACCAGCCACAATTTCGTTCCCGCTTTGTTCCAAAGATCCAAAAGCTTTAACACTTGTCCCACCAACAAATGTTGTCCCACCCTGCTTCATTAAGATAAATACACCAAGGCTATCAGAGGCCTGGCAAAACAGGCCCAAGGATATTCCTTGCTTCCGTCTATCTGCGACCAAATTGTTTTCATACACTTACGAGACCATTACTGCTGCAATGCATAATTGAATCTGTTCATATTAGCATCAAGCCTTCTCAGAACGAACTCACCGTTGGGGAGTGGACATGAAGTTGTAACAATTAGTTGTGTTCATATCTTTTCAGTGACCTTTCCTGTAGGATGGTCACTTATTTTTTTTTAACTTATTTTTGAGTGGAGTGCTATCCCTATAGCTTTTACTACATCCTCCCTTTCAATTTCTTTCCATTCCTTCATCTTAGGTACCAAGAATAAAAGTCTGGTTTTTGGAATGGATGAGCTAGCATATGGTAGCCTTTCTCTTTATGATTGTCCCAAATCTTTGATCTCTGTCTTCCTTTAATTTGGGGCTTTTTTATATAAAACTGTCATTGACCTTGGAAGTGCCAGCTGTCCTCTTGAAATATGAGGCTGGTAATGATGACACACAGCATTGATAATAACAAATGGTGCTTCATATTTCAGCTGAGCTGGGCTTTTATGTTCTGCTTTTAGACTCAATGTATTCAATATGGATAGAAAATATTAAAATGTAATTCAACTGGCTGATCTCTCTCATAGTTTCCTTATATTTTTTTTCTTGCTACCAAGCAAGATATCTGAAATGGAAACCTGCATCAAGTCTGCTCACGACTCAAGCTAGTGCTGGCATTAGGTGACTCTTTCAGAAGATTTGACGTTCTTATTTGGAGAGATTAGATTTCTATCTATGATGGAGAAATTTTTACCATGATTCTCAGATCTGCCATAGGCTGCAAAGTAAACACAATAACTTAAATTCTTTCATAGTTTTGGATGAAAGTCAAGCCACCTTAGAGATCTGTGAATAGTAACCCAGAGAGTAAACAACATAAAAAAAAAAAACAAAACAAAACAAGGTTTAAGTCCTACTCTAAAGGGAAATGATTTTCCATGCAACTTTGAATGCTTGGCCTTTGGTCAGTATTCCTTTTTATGAGTATAGCTTTCCCTTCTTGTGGGATCAATAAGCAGATGACGGTCGAAGGGAACCAGAACCTCTGAGTCTCATTTTGACAGGAAGAACAGAGCTTCCTTTTGAGACTGATTGCACAACATAGTAGATACAGTTAATCACAGGGCGTTGCGCACTGCAGAATTAGTAACAGCCCAATTTTCAAATGTTCTCACTACAGAATTAAATGTGATTTTTGAGCCAGCAGCTAGTGATAATTGATCTAATTAGTCCACTTTATATTAAAAAAATTCACAGCATCCCTTTGTGCTTCACAAATATATACAACATATCCAACTGTATATATTTGTGAATATATAATTGTCAGAATATAATTAAAAACCAGTTTTAAACAGAAATGTCCATAGTATCTTGGCAAGAATTTTATGCTAGGGGTTTAAGGAGACACAGCAAATGTTTCATTTTTCTTTTCTACCTATCAGACAGAGATCTTTAAAAGGCTCTTGACACCCTACTAATACGTGCAACTTTTTGACTTAAGGCACAATTTTAAGATCAGCTTAAACTCATTGTCTTACAACTTTGCAGGAGGCTCCCAGCTAGGTCCACCTCATGTCTGTTTCACAACCACTGTGGCAGTGATGCCACAGTTTGGGGCCCTCTGGGTGGGATTCACGGGGCCAAATTTGCCCTTCAACAAGGTACGGCTAGCATCAAACTGAAGCCAAAATAAAACCCACGCAGTTTTGGTCAGACCAAAGGGAGGAGTCAGAACTTTCAGCCCACAGGAAAACTTATTACATTAACAGCTACGTGGGCATCTCAATGCTGGGTGGGGCTGTCTGCCACTGCTGGATTGTTGTACAATTTTTATGCTCCAGGAGTGTTCAGAATCCACTTTTTTTTTCTTTAGCAGACCACTTCCTGTGTCACATCTTGAATCTCTAATTAGAAACAAGACCTAGATCCCAGCACAACAGTATGGCTAGAGACCATATGGTGCTGGGCTGTACATTGCTCATTATAATCATATAGACCCTCACACTTCCCAAACCTATCCATCTGCTATCTATTCTGACTGCAAAGCTATGTCATCAGATTCCCAGCTAGACTGTACTTCTTCAGAGGGACATATGCCTGAGTTTACAGCACACAGCTTTAATGAACTGGTTACATGTGGTCTGCAGAGTAGGACTAAAGTACGTAGATTGGTTCCACTGGAACTGTTAACAAGGATTTGGGATTGATGATGGGGTTGATGGGTGATGATGGTGGTGGTTGTGATGATGGTGATGATGATGATCATGATGATGGTGGTGATGATGGTGATGAAGATGGTGGTGGTGGTGATGTGTTCACTCCTGAAAGAACTTGAAGACAGTTTGCAAATAAAGGAACAGTTTTCATAACATGCTCATGAACCTGAAGAAACACCTGATGAACCAATGGAACATGAGGTGATAAACTACTGTGCCTGCATATTATTAAATATTTAAGAATAAACGGGACAGGAGCCTACCACAGATCTCCTCTAAAAGATTCTACCCAGCAGGGGATTGAAGCAGATACAGAAATTCACAGCCAAACTTTGGACAGAACGTAGGGAGTCTTATGGAAGAAGGGGGAGATAAAAGGACCCGGAGGGGACAGGAACCCTACATGGAGACCAACAAAGCCAAAAAAAAAAAAAAAAAAAAAAAAAAAAAAAAAAGCTGGGCCTAGGGGACACTATTGAGACCGATACATCAACCAAAGAGCATGCATCCAGGGGACATAATCCCCCTGCCCAGATGTAGCTCAGTCTCCATGTGGACTCCCTAGTAAGGGGAGAAGAGACAGTCTCTGACATGAACTCTGTTGCCTGCTCCTTGATCACTTCTCCCTGATAGGGATACCTAGCCAGCCCACAGAGGAAGAGGATCCAGACAGTCCTGCTGGGGCCTGATAGGCTAGGGTCAGACAGTAAAGAAGGAGGACTTCCCCTATCAGTGGACAAGGGGGAAAGGACAGGGGGAGGAAGAAGGAGGGAGGGTGAGATTGGGAGGAGATGAGGGAGGGGGCTACAACTGGGATACAAAGTGAATAAATTGTAAATAACGATGATGATAAAGGAACTTGTTCCTGATGACAATAATCTTTAGCTTAATCTGAAGGTGCAGAGTGGCAGGAAGGTCTATTTTAGAAGCCAGTTCAGGTATACATTTACCAAGTATCCCTACTGGAACCAGAAAAAGTGTTTTGTTTTGTTTTTTTTTTTTAATAAGGTGTGTATACATTACTGGAAAGTAATGTATTTGTACAAATGTTTCTATGCGAAGAGAACAGTATCTTTGTGGTTTTAGAAACAATGGTAAAATGTGGTTGGTCCACATAAAAAAAAAAGGTAAGAAATTTTATGAGAATTTCAAGTCATTAAAATGATTTCATTGTTATGAATAAGAACAAAATTGAGAATCAAAGGAGTACCTGGAAAGAGCAAGACATGGGAGTCAAACTAGCCCCGTGATGTGGATGCAAGGGAGCACCACAAAGCCCCCTAAGGACAGATGGGAGCACTGTTCATAGAGCCATCAGTGTTTGCTTCCTCAAGGATAACCAAGCTGCTTATAGCTGCCTCACCTAAGGTCACCACCCATGTCAGACCCACATCTAGTGGCTGATGAAAGCAGGTGTGTAAAGGCCTGGCAACCTGTCACTTCATTCTTGCTCTCCCAGTCGGGCAAGCAAAGGCTGAGATCAAGCTGTATTCCAGCTCAGAGCTCATCTCCTTTTCTTGCTCAGATCCACTCCCTCCCTTCTTTTCCATACAGATGGATCCAAGAATGCATCCTAAAAAGTGCTCTTCACAGTACCTCAGTTTCAGAATCTGAGCTACAACAACAGGATTCATGAAGTCAGCCCCTGGAAACTTCAACTCCTAAGGATGGTATCTTGGTTAAGGAAAATACATTTTCCCCACCATACCCGCTCTCTCTGTCCCAGGGAATGTGCTGGTTAAGACTGGTGTGTCATCATGACTAAGTTAACTCTGGTCATGTCTTTGGGGATAGATAATGTTTATAGATGAGATTAATATTGAAATTGCTAGACTGAGTAAAGAGGATTGCCCTCCCTGTCGCATGAGGAGAGGATAGGGGCTCATACAACCAGCCAAAAGCCTACTTAGAATAAAATGTTGGTCCTCCTCAAGGGAAGTGAGAAACTGTCTGCCAGCTTGGCTGTGAATTGGGACTTTGGATTTTTTCCTGACTTTGAACTTGAAATGTTTCTTTCCAGGTTTCAAACCCACTGGTCTTTGAACAGGTTCTATAGTGTGGGCTCCTCCGGTTCTCAAGTCTTTAGACTGGACTCAAACTCAAGTCTTTAGACTGGATTCTCCTATGGCTCCAGTTTGCTAATTCACTACGCAGAACGTGAGACCAGAGGTGTATAAATCTCCACTGCGATGGGAAAAATATTCTCTCTTTGTTTTTTAAATGATTTGTTTGGTTTTATTTTATATGCATTAGTGTGAAGGTGTCAAAGACCTTGGAATCAGCATTGCACACAGTTGTCAGCTCCCATGTGGGTGCTGGGAATTGAACCCAGGTCCTTTGGAAGAGCAGACAGTGCTCTTAACCACTGAGCCATCTCTCCAGCCCAGGAAAAATGTTCTTTATAATTTTAAAAGTATATCAAATGTACATAGAGAGCTATTCACCCTCCTGGCTTTACTTCCTTTGAAATCCCACGTGACAGGACAGGATAACCTTAGAGAATCTTAGAGAAGGGTGACTGTGAAGACTCATGACTGGAAAGCAGGTGGAGAGGAGAAGTCCCACCCAGAGATTCCGGAGCATCCCTGGATTCAGCAACAGAAAGCCCGTAAAGCAGGACCAAGCCGGTAAACCACTCACCATGTCCCCGAACCACTTCTCTTCTCCACATGTGCAGGAGCCTTGCTAGCTAAGTTTCTTGTCAAAGCCGAACAGGGCCTTTTCGGCAACACTTCCTCCCACTATGTTCTGTGTTCACCGGCAGGTCAGCATGCTACGTGGCCAATAAGTCCTTCCAATCAAGGAAAGCCTGTCCCCAGCAGCACTGAGAGTAGCCTGATGGTGGGCCTGCTCCTTTCTGTATTCTGTAACCAGCTTCTCCCTTAAAAATGTCAGCCCCTTTCCACAGGATTGGTGCCTCAGTTGCTCCAGGAACAAATTATAATGCTTTCTTCAGAGACATTGAGGTTGTGATACTAAGCTACACAACTTTGTTTTATCACAGGAAATAAAATTCCTATACTATTTTATGGAACCCCAAAATAGAAATAAATTGCTCCTCCGGTATTGGCTCACCTTGGAACTTAGAACCAGAGCACATAAGCAATGACAAGCTGATTGTCACAGAAATGAACAGAGATGACGACATGGAGCAACAGAGGGAAGAGAGAAAAGAAACTTTTCTCTCAGAAAGTTTCATTACATCCAGTGTTTGCCTCACAGACACACCAGACTATGTCACAGTGTTCCTAAAAGAGGGAAATTGTAGCTGAGGTAATAAACAGAACAAAACGAAACAAAAAACAGGAAGTGATGGAAAAATTTAGAGGGAGATCCACCTCATTTCTTCAAGTAAGCGAAACAGATAAAGGCTTTATAAAGACAATTTCTCAATGGAAAAAAAAATTATTTAGATTCCTTGCTCCTGTCAATCCTAAATCCAAGTTCTCGACGTTGACTGAAACGGAGTAATCAGCTTGTTCCTTGAAGTCTTCCTTATGTTTGTGGTGGTGACCACGACATCATTTTTATGGTAAGATTTTTTTTTTAGTTCGTCAGGCATTTTTCTACCTAAGACCATGTGGCCTTCCTTACCATTGCTCACGCAGTAGGGCATGTGCTGTGCTTTTTCAGGGCTTAACTTAGGCTAGCAGATAGAGGAAACATCTGGGGTTTATCTGTTTGGTGTTTGTGTTTCTCAGTCTGAAGTTTCACCAGCTCCCCTGGGATTCTGTCACGGTTTGAAGGTGAACTGTCGCCGCGGGTTCATGTATGACCACGACCTCCAGCAGGTGGCGCTGTTTGGGGAGGCTGTCGCCCCGTTGGGAGGTGAAGCTGAGCTGGGGGAAGTGGGTTAGGGAAAGGTGTGGCTGACTGTGGGTTTTAGCCAGGCTGTGAAGGCTCTGTTGCTTTTAATGTTTGATTTTTGACTTAACATGCCAGGTGGTATGTCATATGACATATCCACGCATAGCTTGATCCTGTTCATCCTCATCTTACATGTTCTCCTCATCTTGTCCACTACCTACTACTTTCTTTCCTCCCATTTAATTTTTTTCTGCAAATGCTTTGAAGTGTTGTCAATTACGATATATACTTCTCCCCACTGAATGCTTCTGTTAGTTGTCTTGACCCTGGGATGAGAAAAGTCACTAATGGAGAGCCCCCAGACAGAGCTTTTGGGTTGGATGTATTAGGGTAAAAGGCTATATTATTATGCCTGCATTTCAGGGCTCTTACTGGAGAATAAAACTTAACTATTGCTCCAAAAAGTCTAGTCAGTGGGCTAGATTCACCCACACCTTTCGGGGAGCTTCCTGCCCGCTGGCTGCCTCACTTCAATTCGAGGAGCAATTATCTATACTTGTGATATAGAGACATCATGAACAGAGAGAAGGCACAGACAGCAGAGTTCGCTGTGAGGAGACTTGTAGTCTGCTTAGAGATGCTTTACAGATGGGGGCAGTGAGTGGCCCCAGTCGGAGGATCCTTGAACATTCCCTGCTCTGGGAGTTCCTCTGAAGGAGCCGTGGATATTCCAGCCTAGAAACTACCCTTTCTGTGAGACTTCAAAACCATCTATGTGTGGTATTCCGTCTCTACGATCCCAGCTCATGAAAAGCCAAGGCAAGAGGACTGTGAATCTGAGTCTAGCCTGGCTCATATAGGGGGTTCAAGGCCACCTTGCACTTACCTGCTTAGGGAAAAAAAAATGAAGTGAATCAAAATATTAAAAAAATCCCTTCTGCTGAGATTTTGCAACATGAGGTATCAAATCATGAAAAACAAGAACTGTTAGAGCAACTACTGGTCATTCAAAACAAGAGTAATATTAGTTATTCCTCAAACCAAGAGGAAAACTATGACTCCACAGTAGCCTTTTGTGCTGAAATGCCTCCCCCCATTTTATTAGTAAAGATAAAAGAATAAAGATTACCTTTTGTTTTTGTTATTGTGTAATATTGATTTAGAGATCTGGAATATGCATGGTCGCTGGCCTCTTTCAAGCACGCAATTTCAGTTAGGTGCATGCATGTGTAGCTGTCTGTACACATGAGCGCAGGCACCTGTGGAGGCCAGAGGCATCAGCGTCGTCCCTGAAGCAGTAAGAGGTGGTTGTGAGCCACCAAACATGGGTACTGTGACTCAGAATCTTTTCTAAGAGCAACATGCTTTCTTATCCACTCTGCCATCTCTCCAGCCCCCACTGTCACTTACTTATTAATTTATCTTTGAGTTTTCGAGATGGGCTTTCTTTGTGTAGCGCTGGCTGTCCTGGAACTAGCTCCGTAGGCAAGGCTGGCCTCGAACTCACAGAGATCTGACTGCGTCTGCCTTCCCAGTGCTGGGATTAAAGATGTGTGCCGCAACTGCCCACTGTCACTTCTTACCTGAGGCCTCCCTGCTATTTATCATTGATTTTGCATTCATTACATTGCGCAGTAGAAATTTATTTGTCTTTTAACCAAAGTTCACTTAACATGTCAACAAAGTACAAGTCTGGCAAAACCCTGTGATTGCTGCTTACGGTGCTTATTGCCCATGAATTCTAATTCCTCAATATGCCCTCGCTTCCCCCACACCTGTGGACCCGTTTCATTAGCAAGAACCACGAGGCTGTCTCCCAATTCTGATACCACCGTCCTTGTTACCACAATTACATACTTCAACTATTATAGAAACTGGTAGACCATGGATGCAAAACAAGCTACTTTATGAAAAAAAAAATGGAACGGCTTAGAAATTACCAATAAAATCAAGCTAGTAGAAACTGCTGCAGTAGGTAACAGTGACCCTACTGTGAGAAAGAAAGACAGGCAGGAAGAGGGAAAAAGGAGAGAAGAAAGGAAGGAAGGAAAGAAGGAAGGAAGGAAGGAAAGAAGAGGGGGGAGGGAGAGGGAGAGAAAATCAAGGACAAAAACCAGACAGGAATTTGCATGCAGCAATGGCAAACACCAAGATCTTGCTCCCCTTGAAACGACTTGAAGCTGAATGTGAATTATACTCAGGTGGAGGGCCCATACTTTTAGCAAGTGTACATGAAATTATAGATAATTTAAAATGCATTTGTTTCTGTTAATTAGGAAATTTTAATTATAGTATTGTGTATCACGCCTCGTCTCCCAGTTCTAGTGTATTTTATTCCTACTACTGAACACCCGGTCCTGATTACAAAAAGAAAAGTCTAGCGTGCGACTACCAATGTACAAACCCTTGCGTGTTCTGGAACAAGTGAATGGTGCTGGGCCCAGAGACTGGAGACTGAAGATCAGCATATCTGTGTGCTATGGAGGAGGATGGTGGGATGAGATTGAATGAGACTCGTACCCAGTTGGTGGGCTGTTTAGGAGGCCATAGGAGGTGTGTCCTTGTTGGATGAGGTGTATCACTGGGGGTAGCGTTTGAGCCTTCCGAGGCTTATATCAGGCCCAGTTTCACTCTCTGCCTCCATCTTGTGAACCGGATGTAGGTTCCCAGCCACTACTCCAGTGGCCCCGCATGCTGCCATGCCCCCTGCCGTGATGACCACAGACTCGCCCTCTGAAACAGTAAGCAAGCTCCATTTTGTACGTTGCCCTGGTCATGGTGTCTCTTCACATCAATAGAACAGTGACTAAGAAAAGGACCATGGAGCTAGTGGGTAGGGGTGGGGTGTATAGCTTTCTAACATCTTGAGCTAGAAAAGGTTTTTTTTTTTTTTAATTTCTCCTTTTTCTGTGTTTGTGTGGGTGATGCAATTGTAAGTGGGCACTGTGTGTGTATGTGTGTGAGTATGAGTGTCTGTGTGTGTGAAGTTATATAGGTGAGCATGTGTGTGAGCTGTGTATCTGTGTGTGTATGTGTGTGTGTGTGAGTATGAACAGAAGGTTGTTGTCACTCGCTCCTCTACCTTATTCTTTTGAGACAGATTCTCTTTCTCTCTCTCTCTCTCACTCGTTTTTCAGGACAGGATTTCTCTGTGTAGCCCAGACTGTCCGGGAACTCACTCTATAGACCAGGTTGGGCTCAAACTCACAGACATCTGCCTGCCTCAGCCTCTTCCTCTACCTCCTGAATGCTGGGATTAGAGGCATGCGCCACCACGGCCTGGCAACGCAGGCTCTTAATCAGACACAGAGCTGGCAGTCACCACTAGCTGCACTGCTCTGCTTGCTCCAGTAATCCCCTGTGTCTGTCACCTACAGCTGGAATTACAAGTGAGCCGTCACGTCCACCAGGAATTTATATGGGCTCTAGAGACTTGAACTCCCATTGTCTTACTTGTAGGGCAAGCACTTAACTACCGAGGCATTTCCCTAACTCTAGAAAAAGTTCTCAATAAATTTTCTGTCAAGGTAAGCCTTATCTCTCATGCAGTCAGAGGATTTTATAGGATAATCTTACATTGCTGAGAGAACTGGGAAGACGGATAACGGCAAGGCCACTGAATACAGTGCAGTGGAGTGCTATTATTCAGTGTCCGTGATGGTGTTGTCCTCCTGACCCTCCTCGTTTTCCACACAAGCTTTCACTCAAAGTCTTTCCTCTTTCAAAGACCAGAACTGTTGAACTCCCAAGAGCCGTGCTCACTCAAGGAGCTGTTTTTAACCTGAATGATATATATTCTCCCTTCAAAGGGAAGCGCCTGTCCTATTACATTATTCTATTATACTATGAAACAAATACGCAATTTTTCATGTGAATTAAAAAGAAATATGTGTTCACAGTTCTTATCAAACTACAAAGCCAAAGCAATTTAGAAAGAAAACACCAACAGAAAGGCAAAACCATTAAAATTCAAATTAGCAGCATTAATTTAATGCAACACATGATATTGTTTTACAAGAGCTCTTTTGCTGACACTGGGGTTAATACAGCACGGTGAAGCCTCAGGTCAGGCTCTATATATCCTCCATTGTGTAGTGTGACTTTGAGAGTACAACAACAGCAGCAAAGATAGTGAGCTCCCTTAAGCAGGATTCTTTTCCTTCTTCAAAACCAGCTTTCCAATAAAATCAGCTGAGTGAACAATGATCCAAGAATAATTCCAGGAAGCTCCAACTACATAGATTGTTTTTAACATCATGGCGTTTAAAAAAGTACAACTGGGGTTATTTAGGGCAATGATGAAAGCGGAGGATACTTCACGTTGACTCTTGATCAGTGACTCACGCTGCGAGCCCAAGCATCACAGCAACTGAGAGAACGAACATCCAAGATGGCGTGGCGGGCTGCTTTCTGCGTTTTTAATTCTGCATGCCAGTGCCAGGGTCCGTGTCAGGACCGGTTGCCCCACCCCTTTTCTCTCAGGACACTGAAATCGCCACAGTGCCATGGGATTCAAACAAGGTCATATGTATAAATACAGAACCAGGAGGTAGAATTGCAAAACATTATTTAATTTATCAGAAAGTCATAATTTTGATAAGCCAGGATGTTACATTATTCTTCAAGTTCTTCAGTCAAACAAAACAAAACAAAACAAAAACAATGAAGTTAGAAGTCTTTGGCCTAGAACAGAGACTCTGTAGAACATACCCAGGTCTGTCTAGAGCTCTGATGATTCGTTTTTCAAATATTTGACTTGGTGTCTGGTGAAGGAGAGGAGATGAATAAAATTTTCAAAAGGCTTGGGGTACTCAAAAATGTTCTAGAATAAACCATCAAATTCTAATCATTTTTAATTAAACACACAAAACCCCAAAGCAACAATAAAATTCCGGGGGCTGGGGAGGTGGCTCAGTGGTTAAGAGCGGTGGCTGTTCTCACGGAGGATTTGGTTCAGTTTTCAGCACCCAGGTGGTGGGTCATGTCCGTAACTCCAGTTCCAGGGCATCCAACACCCCCTTCTGGCCTCCAAGCTCACACAACAGTGTCAAGCAAAGCTCTTGAGCCATGCCTGGTTTCTGCACAAGCACCTCAGCAACCGGGGGGCTTGCCTCATTCTCTGCCCCTACCACCTTCAACAGTTTGTAGGCAAACAGTAGAAATGAAAAAGAGAGACAGAGAGAGAGAGACAGAGAGAGAGAGAATGCCACAAAAGAAGTATTGCTGACTGGGAAGGAACTTTAAAAAGCCTGCAGGCCACAGTTTTGCAAATGTTTACATCTCTAACAATAATTTCCACCACCTCGGAGGCAACAACATATTAATAACTTTTATCGAGCTTTAGAGTTTTCTGATTCTAGAATCCAAATTGTGGGGTGGCTTGATAAGTTCTTTTACTCAGTCAAGTTCTAAACTTAAATAGCCTTTTCAGGAAACAAATCCACACAGTGGGCACTGCACTGGGGATGACCAGCAGTCCTGAGAGGGTTTTAATCCCTTTGCAAAGGAAGTCTTGGAAAGCAGTCTTGCTTAGCCATGAGCTACACTCTCATTCCACCTTGCCGCTGATGTCATATGAGTAGAATGTGACCATGAGTGCATGAGGCACTTCAAGGCGAGGGCTCTGGGCCTTCTCCATCATCTTCTCCATTTTCCTATGAAGACTTAGATTTTGATAGCTGGAATCAGAAGTGAGTGCCTGTAAGCTCTGTCTATAAAAATCCAGACGAATCATCAAATCATTTAGGCCTTGTAGTTCACAATAGATCTGTTACACTATTGTACTACTTATTACCATAAGAATGAGTGCACCCATTTCACATGCATACAGCGCGTGCGCGCGCGCGCACACACACACACACACACACACACACACAGAGAGAGAGAGAGAGAGAGAGAGAAGCATGTTTCATGGGTGATTCTAAATCCGGTCAAGTTGACAATGAGTGTAAGCATTTCTGTTGACTCCTACTATTGGGCAGAATTTGCAGATGATCTACAGTAATAGGAAAAGGGTCCACGTGAGACAGTTCACCCTGTTTTGACAGTGCAGCTTGCGGTTGGCTTGCCTGTGCAGCCTGCTCAGAGACTGGTGCCGGCTCTCAGGATAACTCCCTCTTTACGGCAGCAAAATGATTTAGCTAGCAGGCAGTAATGGGGCCAATGACACCACTGACAAATCTCAAGAAGGAATAAAAGACTTCTAGTTCAAACTGCTTCTGAGCCAAGACATGGGGTGAGGAAACTTTATTTATTATACCTAATAAGAGGAGAAATGATGTAGAAATGGACTAGAAAAACAAAACACGATGGCCCGTCTCTTCAGGCATGGTCTGGCAGAGCCTGTGTGAGTGAACTTGATTTTACTTTTAATGGATTTGTTTGTTTACTACAACTCTCTCGCTACTCTCTGAGTGTGTGTATGTGTGTGTGTGTGTGTGTGTGTGTGTGTGTGTGTGTGTGTCAATGGAAGAACAAGAAGTGAAGAGAATCCCTACACTATCATTTTAATGCAGGCACAGGCTTCACATAAGTAAATGCTCATGACTGTCCTTCTGTAAGACTTTATTTGCAGGAATAGTCATTAGGCCAAATTTGGCTCTCAGAATATGCTAGCCAGACTTTATCCTGAAAGGTGATAGAGTCACGAATTTGAAGGTCTCCAAGTCTCTGTACAAGGAAGAGACTTCAAGAAACAGTAAACCTCAGGTATTCACATGAAAAATGGATTTTTATTTCCGTGAGTTAATACTTGATTTTCGTTTTAAAAAGCATTATTTGTTGAAGTATATAGTGTTACTCTATATATACACACACATGCATACACACACATACACACATATGCACACACACATGCATATACACACATGCACACACGCATGTGCACACTCATCACACAGCTCATGAGAAGGTGGTAGATCAGCAACAGATCAGAACTAATGTCTATGGTATTGGCTTAGGGGGCAGATGGATGGGCGGTGGACACTGAGGATCCATCTAATGCAGGGATAATGGAGCCACTATAGAGCAGCATCATAATCTGCAACAGCTCAGAAAGGTGACGTGCTACTGAGTCTGCAGCTCTTGCTGTGGAGGACAAGGGAGAAAGAGGACTAGAAAAAGCCAGAATCCCAATTGCTTCCAATTGCTTGGTGACTGCATTTAGTCAGAAATTGCAAGAAAGTGATGAGTTCAGGCAAAGACTGTCTGATTAGGCAAAAAAATAAAATAAAAATAAAAAAGGAAAAGACATTGGAAAGAGTCCAGAGAGGCAGGGCTTGCCAGTGCTGAAGAATGCATCTGGACCCTAAACAAAGAAAATAAAATCAAAGATTGAAACAGAATTGAGTGTCCAGGAAGGCTTCCAGGCAAATAAAATGACTCAGCCCTCCAGCAAAGAAACACATGAGGACACTGCCCTTTCACCAGGCTGGTAGCCTTACTGGATCTCAAGCTGAGGAGGACTGTCCTATGGGAAAGAAAATGACAAGACCATTGGACTGGAGAATTCTATCTTGGAAAGAACTTGGTCTTATTTTCACATAGATCATCCTGTAAGCCAACAGACCAAACCCCACTAAGTTTCTGAGGGCTCTGGATTGCCAAGGTGAGGAGTTATCTCACCCCTGTGAAAAGATTATCCACGTCAGCCCATGGCTTTATCACTTTGCCCCACAGCAGATTTTGCACAGCGAAGTTTGAGAATGAATCCCATCCCATCCTACCCACACTTGAGCAGTCATTATGTGGCTCTGATAAGCCAACATGGGAGCAGGAATTAATCTATTAATCACAACCTCAGAAGAGAGAAGTCATAAAAAACATACTGCTGTCACTCCTCAACTGATATTTAATGTGAACAAGATATAAACTTTCTTGTAAATCACCAAGATGGGGGGGTTATTATGTGGCAAACAGCAGTGGCTTAGTAATGTGAAGAAATAATATCTCTCATCCCACATCCGTGACTGAAGACTGTTTTGTTTTTGTTTTTGTAAATGCACGCCTTTTATAAGTAAGAAGATGGTTATAGCAACTGGATAAAACCCAAAGATTTCAGTGCCTAAAGAAGATCCCAGAGGGCTTTCTGGAAGAAAGAACCAGACATGAACAAAGGAGATCCTCCTGAAAGCAAACACAGGGCCTAAGTGAGGAACTCCCACAATCTTCCAAATATCAGTTTTGTCAGTGCCCTCCTAGCAGAATTTCCTACCACTGTGATCCTATTTCTCTGGGTGCTTACTGTTTTTCATTATCCCAGTAAGGCTCTCATTCTGTGCATGCTGTCTTTGATCAATCATTCCATCTTCTCAGTGTATCGTTACCAGACCAAAAGAAGAGCCAATACACCCTGTACACAGGGCAATACATCCCCGAGACATGGTAATTTTTGAGTGTGTTGCCGAAAGTGATTGATGCTTATACTTGATTCTATTGAACAGCGGTTCTCAACCTGTGGGTTGAAACTCCCTGGAGGTTGAATGACCCTTTCCCAAGGGTTGCCTAAGCCCATTGTAAATATCAGATATTTACATTACAATTCACAACAGTAGCAAATTACAGTTATGAAGCAATAACAAAAATAATTTTATGGTTGGGGGTCATCACAGCAAGGAGTTGTGTTAAAGGGTCGCAGTGTTAGGGAGGTTGAGAACCACTGACTTAGAGGGAACTAAGTGTATCTGTGTGCGGAGAGGAACTTATACTAAGTAATAGGGACAGATACTTAATGAGACAGACTGTGGAAAAAGGCTTGTGCCTCCCCTGCCCACATCCCCTTTAAATCTCAGTGACTCCTTGTGGCCAAATGAAGCTTGTGAAAGTTGCAGTTGCCATAACCAGGCTGGGGCCTTAAGAAGGTGTATCTTCTTTTCCATTGATGCTGCCTAGATGTGAATGGTTAAGACAAACGTTGGCATCAAAGGGCAGGAAGTGTGGTCTGCTGATCAGGAACTATGCGTTGGATTTGTAGATGAGTGAGAGAAAAAAAAAAACTTCTATTGCAATTAAATCACCTTTCTTTCAGCCTGCTGGGGGTCAGGCTATAGGAAGAGACAAGGGTTCACATTGCAGGCTGGCCTGAGACTAATTATGTAGTCCAGGCTGAATTCCCAAGCCTCTAGACTTAGGCTCCTGAGTTCAACAGTTAGGGCGAGTACCCTTCCACGCAGTCGTTTTCTGTTTTAAAGTTTATTTTACCATATCTAACATTACCCAAATTAATGCAAAAAGTATAGTCACAAAAATATATATAGTCACCCTAAGCTTCAATATTGCTGAGAGGACTGAATGGACTAACACATCATGCAATCTAGGCACATAATTGTTCAATAAATGTGCCCCCACTCCATTTCTCCAGGCAACAGCTAAACACTTCTACTTTTCTGTGACTTTACTTCTCTTTGCTTTTTATGCCTAGTTTATGTTTAGAGAAGTTTTTCTTCATTCTGTCCTCTTTACAGGGGTCTTAGCTCCTCAAGCAAGAATCCGCTGAAAGCTTATAAAACTGTTTGTGGCTATTTTGCCTTTAGAATACATCCAGAACGCAGTCCAGTATTCTCCATTCTCCTTCTCACACACAAATCTTTACTGTGGTATCCCCTAAGCAGCTTCCTTTGGGCTCTCTCCAGGCACCACTTTTGATTTTCACTTCCACCCCTGACTTTTCATGCTGGGTATGCATTGCTTGTCTTGAACGTGGTGGCTTTTGCCCTCTATGGCTGTGTACCTCCTCTCTGGCTCTGACCGATGCTGTAGTCACCCTCCCTAAAGCCAGTTTGAGTCCCTTGGGGAAAAGGGGACTTTTGTGTTTCAGTTGCTTCGATTCCAGCTCTTACCACGAGGAATAGAATGTTATATCCAGTGACATTATGCTGCATCATGGATCATGTCACTTTTTAGAAAAGTGGGATAAATGTAAAACCCATCGCCACTGCTGCACACATGAATAACCATCTTCCATTAAGATGCACACTGGGAATCCTGCTGAGACATCAAGAGGCCAATTGAGCCCTTTAGTCGTCATCTTCAGTCTTTTAAACTTGAAACTGTTACCTGCCAGGGAGGAGGCTTCGGTTTGTTTGCTTTTAGCTTCTAGAGAAAGAAGAGTCCTCCTACAAGCATCTGTTGAACAAGGCACTGATTATTCAGGCATCCCACTATCCTCCTTATCACAAACTTCCACCACAGGCCCTGTGTAGGACCTCTCTAAGTCTCTTCTTCACCTAGTTCTCGTTCATTAAAACTGTCTAGGTTTGCAGCCTAGAGGTGCAGGACCTATTCTTTGGTGGTGTGGTCCAGTGATCCGCTGAACTTAGGACCTGATGTCCAGCTTTCATCTTCTCTTTTCATGCAAAACCAACATCTTCTACAAGTTCAAAGGCATTAGTTGTGACATTCACTCAAGCCCTCCACCAACTCTCAGAAGCATCTTGGAATCACTCAGAGCTATTATATTCTAACCTCACAGCTATTTAAAGTGATGGGAAATTTATCAATCCCTCCTGTGAACCAGTTCTGTGACACATTTTACTTAACAAAGTAAGACTTGAAGAATCTATAATGTGGGGGAGGCACAAGGGGTAAAAAAGTGTTGGTGGCCTTAAAAAAATACCTCATTTGGTGTGGGTACTTACTGGCATTTAACTGGTCCAGTATCTCTGTTGTATTTTAAGGAGTTGTAAATGGGATATCCTATGATTTTCTAAATGAAAAGGTTATCTTTTTCAATTATTAATTACAATTTATTCACTTTGTGTCCAAGCTCCACTCCCTCATCCCCTCCCAATCTCACCCTCTTCCCTCTTCTCCTCCCTTGCCCCTCTTGCCTTTCTGAATGAGGACTGATAATCTTGGAAAGATCTTCCATGCTCATGGATCAGTAGGATTAACATAGTGAAAATGGCCACCTTGCCAAAAGCAATCTACAAATCCAATGCAATTCCCATCAAATTACCAACACAATTCTTTACAGACCTTAAAAGAACAATTCTCAGTTTCATATGGAAAAACAAAAAAAACCCAGAATTGCTAAAACAATCCCGTACAACAACAGATTGTCTGGAGGTATCTCCACCCCTGATTTCAAGATATACTACAGAGTAATAGTAAAACTGTATGGTACCGGCATAGAAACAGAAAGGTGGATCAATGGAATTGAAATAAATTGAAATAAATCCACACACTTATGGACACCTGGTTTTTGACAAAGATGCCAAAACCATACAATGGAAAAAAAGACAGCATCTTCAACAAATGGTGCTGGTCTAACTGGATGTCTACATGTAGAAAAATGCAGATAGATTCATACTTATCACCCTGCACAAAACTAAAGTCCAAGTGCATCAAAGACCTTAACATAAAACCAGGCACACTAAACCTGTTAGAAGAAAAAGTGGAGAAGAGCCTTGACTTCATTGACACTGGAGACCACATCCTGGACAGACCACCAACAGCATAGGCTCTAAGATCAACAATCAGTAAATGGGACCTCATGAAACTGAAAAACTTCTGTAAGCAAAGGACACTGTCAGCAGAACAAAACAACAGCCTACAGACTGGGAAAGTATCTTCACCAACCCTATATCTGACAGAGGGTTAATATCCAGAATATATAAAGAACTCAAGAAGTTAAACAGCAACAAATCAAGCAATCCAATTAAAAATGGGGTACAGAGCTAAACAGAGAATTCTCAATAGAGGAATATCCAATGGCAGAGAAACACTTAAAGAAATGCTCAACATCCTTACTCATCAGGGAAATGCAAATCAAAATGACCCTGAGATTTCACCTTACACCCATCAGAATGGCTAAGATCAAAAACTCAAGTGAAAACACATGCTAGAGAGGATGAGGAAAAAGGGAAACCCTCCTTCTTTGCTGGTGGGAATGTAAACTTGTCCAACCACTTTGGAAAACAATCTGGTGCTTTCTCAGACAATTAGGAACAGTGCTATTTCAAGATCCAGCTATACCACTCCTAGGCATATATCCAAAAGAGGCTCGAGATACAACAAGGACATTTGCTCAGCTATGTTCGTAGCAGCTTTATTTGTAATAGCCAGAATCTGTAAACAATCCAGATGTCCCTCAACTGAGGAATGGATACAGAAATTGTGGTACATTTACACAATGGAATATAGCTCAGCAATTAAAAACAAGGAAATCATGAGATTTGCAGGCAAATGGTGGGAACTAGAAAAGGTCATCCTGATGAGGTGTCCCAGAAACAAAAGACACACATGGTATATACTCACTTGTAAGTGGATATTAGACATATAATATAGGATAATCATACTAAAACATCTGTCCAACGAAAAGGTTATCTTATGTATTTGACCTCCAATGAAGTTAGTTGATAGGTTATTTGCCATAGTGCCACCTCCTGGCCAAATATGAGAAGGGTCAGTTGAGGAGGTCTGTGTTTGGAAAAAAAGGATCCTCTCATATTTTGCTCAAACAAGAGACTCCACTGAGAGCAAAGGAAAGGATTACAATTTTATTAGGGGAATATGTCAAGAGCTCCGAATTATTCTGGGCGTGTTCTTATTGCATGTTGTTTCTGAGGTTTTATGGTCAGTTATCTTCCATTTGTCTAAGCCAGTGGTTCTCAAATCTCAGACCAACTGGTTTATCCAGAAACTCAATAAAAATATTCACATGAATCTATTGTTTCATATGCCTGAAATTGTACTTTTAGTAATCATTTTAACCAATTCATTTTATTTTCTAGATTTTATTCGACCATGTATAATCTCATAGCCCCTTAGTAATCAGTATTTGCCAAGTCAGTATTTTCTCTTACACATTGGTATTCCCCTCCTCCCCTGTTTATTACTGATGCTGATGACGTCAGAATCACATTTCTAGGATGTCAGCACTGTGTTAATTATCAGATTGGCCAACCTTGAACAGCCTCCTCAGAAAGGAAGGTGATCTGGCAGAAAATAAACAAAGCTTGCCATTTACAAAGGCTTGGTTTTGTTACAAAACTGAAGTGGTTCAATTTTGCTTGGATTCCTGCTGTGACTACCATGCCAGCGAGTCTTCCCAGGCAAGCTTCCACAAGAACCCTATGTAAACATCCACTATTCCATCTCTGGATAGTTCAGCCTTACGCTAATTCTACCAAAGCTGGGCGTACATTAATGCCTAAGGCCATATAGAACTAATATGTTACTTGTGGCATAGTACTGAGATCCAAATATGTTTGTCCTCTGTCATGTCTCTTGCTCTGCAGAACCACCCGCTTTCTCCTTCCCAAAACCTCCCCTGAGCATTCAATACTTTCTTATCTCAGAGCTACGAGGCTTGTAAGTCGTTAGGTCCATCTCTCCTACGTGGTCTCCAGTCTTTTTAAAGCTCTCATTATGGAAGTCTGACAGAGCAGGACAGGGTCTTCACGGACTTCAAAATGCATCATTCATTTAAAGATGAGTATGAAGCATTCTAGACAAACGGAATGTGGGAAGAACCTCACTGGGGTTGAAACAAGAAGACCATGCTCTTGTAGCCGTCTACATCATCTGCACCCCCTCCCTTAGGCACCCCTTCACCTTCCAGAGAACAGTCTCTGAAGGATGTCACTGTGCTATGCACGAAATGACGAACACTGTCTGTCATTTTAGTGTATTTCATGTCATCAAAGATGAGTCTTAATTAACCTTTCTGCTACTCATGCCTTCTCAAGATGGTACCTGTCTATCTTGTTCTTAAAAAACCCTCAAGAGCAGAGTTGGTGGAAGAAATAGCTCTGAGTCATTGTCTTTCAGCTCTTCAAGTTTAACATTATTCTTACGATTACATTTTAGGACCCCTGAGAGCTGACCCCCTGCAGAAGTGGAGATTACTTGGCCTCCATATGAATTTCAAGCTGTGCTTAAAATCTCCACAAACATCTACGAGGCAGGTAGTGAAAGTGCAATCATGTTGTGACTTCCTTTCGGAAAATTTAAGCCCTGAGACCAGTAATCGTTTCCCAATACCTCAGGTGACACGCCTTTCATACTGTGAGCTTCCCTCGAGAAGATTAAATTTCCTCCCTATCTCTGTGATCCTGGAAATCTATTAATAGGCTAATCTGTGAGCTGGATCTGGCAGATATAAACTTGAGCGTTCCCAAAGAGCTGTAACTGACTGCACTCACGGCACAATGTCTGTTCTCAAAGCTGGAAGGCAAGAACCAAGCTTCCCCTAGTTTGTGGACTGTTGATTCTACTGAGATAGCAGATTCTTCAAGGACTTGATCAATAAGATAAATACACAGGAAGGTCATGCTCATCTCCATACTGTTGAGGTTCATCATTGTGGTTTCAAGAGTATTCTGGGAGTATACTTTGGAAGCAAATGTTCTCAATTTTCTGATGCTTAAAATAGACCCATCAATGAAACGATGTTTGCTTTCTGTATGGTTGCTGCAAAAATGAAACGGATTCTAAAGGATTTCTCCCCCTAGATTAAAGAAAAATAATTTTAGTCTTTTTTTTTTAACCCAGTGGAGTCTATCTTCATTAGAAAGAAGGCAATGATAAATCACTTTTGGCAAGTTATAAAAAAATGAAAGGAGATAGATATAAATTATACCCTTCAGAAAGATTATATCTGAACTTTTAGTATCAAATATCCTGGAAAATGTACAAATCTCTATAGACCTCAAAAGGGAATACTAATCAAGTGAATTATATAGCTTCAGTTCTAGTAAAATTGTGCCCTTCATTTGTCAAGAAGAGAAGACTGTGAAACATGATAAAACATTCCTGGAAAAGCTAATTAAATTACCCACAAAACTCAAATAAAGTAGTAGTTGAATCATCATTACTTTTCCCGGGCCTTGTGAAAAATTTAAAATATAGAAAATAATTAACCAACTACCATGAAAATCAACAAATGCTGTTCACACTTTGATATTTTTGTTGTGATTTCCAATTTTCATTTCCTTCCCAGAGACGTCTCATACGTTAATGATTTCAAAATATGTTATGTGTTTTTTATACTCAGTACATTCACAAAGTTTTTTGTTTGTTTATATTTTGCATAAATACTACCCACAATGGTTAATTTTAGATGTCAGCTTAAGTGGGATAAGGAATGCCTACACACCCCAAAAGGCACCATTTTGTGTATGTCTGTAAGGGCTTTTCCACAGAAGGTTAGCATGTGAATCTGACTAGACTGGCTGAGGGTGGGCTAGCAGCATTCAGCTCCTGTAGCGAACAAACACAGAGCCCCTTTCATTTCTCCACTCCCCGCTCCCCATGCTTAGAACCTGAGATACAGGTCTTTCCTCGCATGTCAGTCATCACCATTTTCCCATTTTGTAAATTTAATTTAATTTAATTAACCTACTTATTTATTACAATTTATTCACTTTGTATCCCTGCTGCAGGCCCCTTCCTCGTCTCCTCCCAGTCCCACCCACCCTCCCTCTTCTCCCCCTATGCCCCTCCCCTAGTCCCCTGATAGGGGAGGTCCTCTCCCCCTTCCATCTGACCCTAGCCTATCAGGTCTCATCAGGACTGGCTGCATCATCTTCCCCACTTTCTAAAATTCATTTTCATTACATTTTAATTTAATTATGGGGTTTGCATGCCCGGGTGTGTGGAGGTCAGACAGCAACTTGCGGTACTTCCACTGTGTGGGTATCAAGGATCAAAGTCAGGTGGTCAAGTTTGGTATGATAATTCAGTCAGTCACTTCCCATATAGATTTCATCTCATAGTGTTAACTCTACACATACCACATTTGCTCTGACTCTGAGGAATTCTCAAATGGTACATATGACCATTTCTGAAGTAAACGTTGTCTTCATCATTATGTTATCGAAGATAAACTGTAAAGAGAATCTCTGTGTACTGTACAGAAACATCCCCTGTCAATCCTAAACCTCCTGCTCAGCTCAGCTGTAGACCATAGGCAGCTCAGTCTCCATGTGAGTTCTGCATTAAGGGGAGCAGGGGCTGTCTCTGATATGGACTCAGTGGCCTGAGGTGTGTGTGTGTGGAGGGAGGGAGCAGTCAGCCTTGCCAGGCCACAGAGGAAGAGGATGCAGCCAGTCCCAATGAGACCTGATAGGCTAGGGCCAGATAGTAGGGGAGGAGGACCTCCTTTATCAGCGGACTATGGGAGGAGCACAACGGGAGAAGAGGGAGAAAGGGTGGGACTGGGAAGAGACAAGGGAGGGGGCTACAGCCGGGATACAAAGTGAATAAATTGTAATAAATAATTAATCAATTTTTAAAAAGCGGACAGCTTATTAGCTGAGGCAGGAAATAGGAAGTGAGAATTCTGGAAGAGAGGTATAAACCATGAGAAGAAGACAGAGGGAGGAGATTTGCCCCAGGACTCTGAGGGAGATGGTCGTATGAAACTGAGGAGGGGTAACCAGCCATGTGGCATACACAGAATAAAATAAACGAGTAGTATAAGTTATGAGAAAGTCAGGGAATGAGCCAAAGCTTATGGCCTAGGCATTTATTCATAAGTAATAAAGTCTCAGAGTCATTAATTTGGGAACCAGGGCATGGGAAGAAGGCCCCACAATGACAATAAACACATTGACAAATGTATACCTACACAATTCTCTTTCATTTCTATTTCTTATTTTATTTAATGACATAATTTACTGGGTTAGTGTTGGAAAAGTAGGTCACTTCATAGGCATGATGGTGATGGTGATGATGGAGATATGGCATTTTTAATGCTTCAATAGTTACTGTTCTTTCTGAGTCATCTTGTGCATGTGTGCTGGCATTTCTTCAGAAATATACGTGATGGACTGGCTTAATATTGTGTATTGGCTATTAAAATCCCTTCCATGACAGCCACACCAGCTGCAAGAGCTCTTTTCTCTCTGTGCCCTCTTTAGTATGTGATATTGTCAGTGTGATAACCACTTGCCATTCTTATTGACTGTTCATCACTTTACTACATATTGAAATTTTTTCCAATTTTGAGTCCTCCTTCAGAAGCCATATTTCCTTTTTACCCTAGACTCTGTCTGCCCAGTCATGAATAAAAACCGGTGACCTAATAGAAACAGGTGCTTCTTGGAATCTATTCTTTTTAGTATCGGCTATTTCCATTTCTCAAAGACCTCAGACACAAGACTTTCCCAAGCCAGGCAGGATTTCTGACGGTTGTGCCGTTTCACTGGTGTTAAATGGTATGACTACGGGTGTGGATTCTGGTCCTTCCCTAGACTGTGAGTTTTCTGATGGCTAAGTGTGGTACACTCTGCAAATAAGCTGACTGGTCATAGTCTAAGTCATTGTCTCTTGACCAACTAGCTATGCGACCTTGGCAAATTAACTACTCAGAGCCTCCTCTTCTTCCTCTATTACATGTAAAAAAAAATAACTGCATCTATCTTATAGCCTTGTGATGATTAATGGAGCAAATATCTATGGTGACTTTGGAACTGTGCCTGGCACACAGTCAGCAAGCAATGTACATCCGCTGTGATGATTTATACATCTTTTCCTCCTGCTTTTACTATGGTTGGCTTCTGTAGACCTCCAACTACAGAACCGTGTCTAATCGCTCGGATGTTTGCATTTTTCCTAATCTGATGAATGTGAAGTGCATCTTACAGTTTTTATTGCAAATTCCTTGATGCGGTTGCACCCAAGCACTCTCTCATCTGCTCATGGATGGTTCCCAGTTTGTGTTCTCTGAGCTCCTGTTAATAGCCTTCACATACTCTCCATGGGTTTCATTTCTTTTTCTTGTAAAACTGTATGCTGTCATTATGTACTCTGGAGGCTCCACCTTTCTTTCCTTTATGTGTTGAAAACACCTTTTTCAACTCTGTCACTTGCCTTTAGCTTTATTTATGGTATTTTTAAAAATCACATCAAGGGTTCAGATTTTGATGTGATCCAATTTTTTTCAGCTATTTCTTTATCAGCTAGGCATTCTGTGTTCTGCTGAAATTCTCAACTCTTCCTGCAATCATAAATATATTATCCTATTTTTCCCCTTAAGAGGTTTAACATATTTCCTTTCCAATTGCACTGTTTATATTTTGCTGTGTGAGCCGTGAGTTTTATGAGAAAATTATGACAGCATTTACAGCAGTAGCAGCTTTCCATTATTTCCCAACTGCTATCTTATTAACAATGTGTGCAAGGGTTTATCTGTTCAGAAACTGAAGAGCCAATTTGCTAAGACACTGGAAGCAAGAGGCAGGATATCAAAAAAGACTGATAACGTGGTTAGTATGTCTGGCTCGGGGAGCCTGACCAACATATCTAGAAGATATATTATCTTGCCTTTGTAAAGCTTTTCCAATAACTTATAAACAGAACCCACATGCATCTTGGACATAGCAATCTAAGCAAGGGTTAGTGACTGAGGAGATCATACTTACTAAGATTAAGGAGCAGCATAAGAAAATCTTTGGGTGCTCTGAGATGCTGACCGTCTCGGTCCAGCCCTATGCAGAATCATGGTAAGGTCTCCAGTCACTGCACCAGTACACCTGGCTGAACCTCAGAATGGATTGTGTCATTTTAAATTAGTCATTTCCAAAGTTCCCTCCATATCTGTTTTGGCTCAGAGTAAAAGTCTGGTCTTGCATATTTTTTTTTCCTACCTCTCAAATAAAAATGACCGTCTTCATTTGCTTTTCTATCTCTCCCCGCAGAGCCGATATAAGGTTGCATTTTGTGCATATCCTGTATAAATATTCATTTACTTAAAACTGGGTTACTTTTGCTTGAAATTGAAATTGTTGGGGGTACTGAGGTGCAGTTATAAAGGCATGGTTGAGTCCCTTGGAGACCCCTGTAATTACTGTGGTGTCAATCTGACTTGTACTTGAAGTCCTACCAACAGACACTTGAGATTTATGAGTTAAAGCTTTGATTTTGTAACTCTAGGGCTATAAGTCTCAGTGAGAATGCTGGAGAGTCTAAGCCTCATTTTCTTAGATTTTTATTCAGTAGGCCTGGAGGAAAGCCCAGGACTGAGCATTTTTTATAGAGGAAAAAAAAAGGGCTAGTTAATCTTTCCTTGAGAAAATGTGAGTTATGGTATTGCATCTCTAGGAACATTCTACCTAAACACAGCCCAGAGCAGACTAGCAATTCACAAACTAATGTAAATTAATCATCAGTTTTGCTAGCAATCTGGGATCTTTGAAAGAGTGCTATTTGGGGGAAATCTTTTGTTGAAATGAAAGGCAAAGGTAGAGATAGGTTTAGAGGTTTAAATGGCCTTTGCCAGGAAAGAAAAGGCTTTGCTTGGTCACTGAGCTTATCACACCAAAAATTTGCAAGAGCAGGGCAGGATCCAGGACAGTATTCCTTTGCTGGTCCAACCATGCCAACCATTGTCCATCCTTCCCACCCATGTTTTAGAACATAGCTTTCACAGTCCTTAGGCCATGCTCCATTGCTTTCGCTTCCCAACTGCACTGACTTTAAATGGGTAAATTAAGGTATGTAAGTTGTACAATAAAGCTGCATTCAGTTGGATTTAGTTTTTAAAGTATAACACAGGCAGAAAAAGGCAAGACTAGTAAACTTTCAAAAAAACCCTTGATATCCAAAATAAAGCAAAAAGAGATTATGATATGATATGATATGATATATATGATGTGATATGATATGAAATGGTATGGTATGGTATGGTATGGTATGGTATGGTATGGTATGGTATGGTGTGGTGTGGTGTGGTGTGGTGTGGTGTGGTGTGGTGTGGTGTGGTGTGGTGTGGTATGGTATGGTATGGTATGGTATGGTATGGTATGGTATGGTATGATATGGGAGTGTCTAAGAGATGTGGGAAGCTGGGCAAGGTGATTCCTGCCTATAACCCAAGCACCAGGGAGGTTGAAGCAAGAGGACTGTAAGTTTGAGGCCAACTAGGGCTACACAGAGAATTCCAAGCTGCCCTGGGTAATAAAGCAAGAATGTATCTTTAAAAATGGAAGACGAAACCAGAACACTTATGACATGTCCAATTTAAGTCTTAAAGAGAGGAATGAAGAGTGCGTGCAGTGCCTAGAGAAATGTGCAGTGAGCTCTCTGAAGTGGGTAGGATGCATTAACGCACGGAATGAAGAAGTTGGCGAACAGGAAAGAGAACGATATACAGATATCACATACTCATAAAGATGCATAAAGCTATATATTGGCACATTCATAATTAAACAACTAAAAACAAAGGTTAAAAATAGTTAAATGGTTTGTTTAACCGGATTGTTTCTTCACATGTTCAATTGTCCCTTGGATGGATTTGGGACATTGTGTTGGAAGTAATGGGAGGGAGAACAAAAAGTGTTATACCAGTGGCTGCTGGCGGGCTGTTGAAGTATGGGGGTGGGGTGGGGGTAGACACTGGAGCTGAATTGTCAGTGCAGTTCCAAGTTCCAGTTCAGTGTTGTTCAAATGTCTCCTGCCAGCCGTAGCACAGCCTCAAGAACCCAGCGGGCATGTGCTTAACTATACTCTATTAACACTACTGGAGTTTGTATTTGTGGGTTTGAACCAGTCACAGGGGCTTCTGGTAACAGTAGGAGAACCCACAGGGCTATTATCTGATGCACACCAACAAAATGAGGAAGTTTCTTGGCCACTGACTGACTGCCAACTCTATCATTGCCTGGTCATGGTTCCTCTCCAGCTTTCTAAGCTTTGCTCCTGTAGCAATAATATCATGCCTAGTCCAACCATCATCAGAGAAGCTTCCCCTAGCAGCTGAAGGGAACAGGGGCAGAGACACACAGCCAAACATTTGGTGTAGCTCAGGGAACCCCACAGAAAAAGGAAGGGAGGAAGGATTATAGGAACCAGAGGGATCAAGTACACCATTAAAAACACAGTCCACAGAATCAACTAAGTGTGGTTCACAGGGGCTCACAGAGACCGAAGCAGCAATCACAGAACCTGTATAGTCTAAGCAAGGTCCTCAGCACACATGCTATGCTTGTTTAGTGTGGGGCTTTTGTCAGATGCCTAACAATGGGAGTGGGGGCTGTCTCTGATTCTTTTGACTGCTCTTGGGATCCTTTTCCTCCTGAGTTGTCTCATATAAGGGTTTGTGCTCATTCTTACTGCATCTATTATGCCACATTCAGTTGATATTACCGGGAAGCCTGTTCTTTTCTGAAGGGAAATGAGGAGCAGTGGATATGGGGGAGAGGGGAGGTAAAGAGGACTGGGAAGAGAGGGGAGGCTACAGTCAGGATGTATTGCATGAAAGAAGAATAAACAAATAAAATAATACCATCATCTTTTAAGATGTTTTGAGAAGACTAGAGAATACATAGTATTTATTATTTGTATCTATATATACTGTTATATATAGATACAAATAATATATGTATATAATATATATGTTATATAATATACATATAATATATATGTATATAATATCTATATATAACAGTATATATAGATACAAATAATATATGTATATAATATATACATAGCCCCGGCACACTGATTTACAACACTTGTTTGCCTTTGACTAAGAACTTAGAAGATTGCCAGTCCTCATTTTCTATTGATACTTTGTGAAGGTGGTACTCTTTAGTGTCCTGTGTCAGAGTTAGTAAAAAAGCCATCATTGTTTTATAAGAAGGGACTTACAGTTGGTTATTTGTAATGTACCTTCCTCTCCAGAGGTATGACTTTTATTTAAGTAATTCAAAGCTGTTAGTCTTCATTACCATCCTGTTAAAAATGTTATTTCAAAGGATAATTTTAGTATTGGGCATATATAATAGAACAGAGGAAAGGCTTCTTAAAATTAATTCTAAGAATTTTTTTCCCTGAAAAAAATTTTAAAGTAAAATATTAAAAGCATGCAATTGAAAATTGCCAGACAGTGGTGATTCATACTTTTAACCACAGGACTCGGGGTGAAGAGGCAGGTGGATCTCTGTGAGTTTGAGGCCAGCCTGGTCTACAGAGTAAGTCCCAGAATATCAACACTATGTAGAAGAAACAAAAAACAAAAAGAAGGAAAAGAGGAAGGAAGGAAGAGAGAGGAAGGAAGGAGGGAAGGAATAAAGACTCCTTGAGTTTTAATAAACATAAGATACCTTGTTCATCAGTCAGTACTCTTTATTATGTTGCATAAATATTCAATTACCTGTGACTTTTACTTACAAAACCACATTTAAGGAATAATTATTTTTCCTGTTCAGCAGAAATTAAAATTCACTGCTCATGATAGTTGGATTTTATTCACTATAAATAATTTTCAGGTGTTTCTTTCAGAGTTCTGAATATTTTGGCATACATTTGCCACTTCCTTGCAAGGGAAGTCAAGTCTGAATGAATTTCTCTTTAGTCTTATTATAAACACTTCTCAAAGACGCACCAGGTGGAATTATCTCTGTGACATTTTCCATGTTAGATGCAATCACTCTCCTACGAATATGTTGCTATCTTTGGAAATTTATTTCCCGTCATGCAAATTTCTTTTTACATACTTCTGTTAATAGGGTTATCAAAGGATTAAATATCATTTGAGGTTAAAAAATATTCTGTAAGAGAAGCTTTTGTGCTTTCTGCATTTAGGGAAATAATGAATCCAGAAGTTCACCCAAACAATTGTTTTTTAAGTCTTCTTGGTATATGTTAGTTCACAGACTCTCTACTGTGTCTGGCTACCCCGGGTTCTATTATCTCATTTGCAACAGTATTTCCTGCCGTGAGTGACACATTTGAAAATGCAGTGTTTGCCTGGGTGCGTGGCTTGTTCAGTTCCAGACACTGGAGAAGTGATGTTCACTGTGGTTTCTTGTAATCAATATGGAAGATTCCATTATAAAAAAAATCTCTGATTTCACAGACGAATCAGCCAGGTGACGTTTGATAGTTACACAGTACTGTCTTCCTGGGGAAGGTTCCAAAGACTCTGTAAAGTTAGGAGAAGTGATAAACAAATCTCGGAGATCACAGCATTGGCTCTTGAAATGCTGTCTGTCCTGGGGTGAAATTGCTGCCGCTTTATAGCACAAAGTGATGCTTCCTGCTGTTTAGAGGAAGGAAGCAAAAAGAAAAGCCCAGTCACGGCTCCAGGCAGTGTTTTGGCAGTGTATTCAACATTTCTGGGCTACCTCGGACTATGATTCATGTCTGTGCCTCTACTATTCGATTAAAATACCACTTACTTGAGATGGCAGAATATCAAGCCTAAATAAAAGGTAGAAATTACCTGTCTTTATTAAAGTCCACATTTAGATGATCAAAGCAAAATTTGTCGGAGAAAAAATAATCTGGATATTTCTGAACAAATTCATCAGCTAAATGTCTTTCTCTTTCTCTCTCTCATAGTTCTGAAAAGAGAAGGCAATGTAAACTAAAATTCCAGTGTGGTCCAATTACTGTGTGAGACAAAATCTAAAAATGACTCACAGTGACCTCAGCCTCCTGGTGTCTTCGCTTCTGTGGGACATCCTCCTTTTGAACACAAACAAGATTTTTCATTTGTTCCTCACTGATGGAGCATGGCAGAGATAATGGATGCTAGTCCTAGTCTGTATCACTTTTCATAAGCTCTATTTACTATTAGAGGTAAAGACTCCTGTGGACCTTATGAAGTTTGCAGTATTTTGGAGATGATCATTCTGCAAGGAGAGGAAGGCAGCCTCCTAGAATATAAACAGCTTCAAGGACTTTCCTACAGCATCGTCAACAGCCAGGAAACACCCTGGGGTCATCATAAATCCTGCAATCATAAAAATGAATTCAGTCAACAACCTGATGACCTTAGAAACAGATTCTGGCCCAGTCAAGACGCCAGGTTTCTTAGTTAGAGTTTTATTGCTGTGAAGCGACACCATGACCTAGGTAACTCTTTTAAAGGAAAACATTTAGTTGAGACTGGCTTACAGTTTTTTTTTTTTTTTACTTATTGCAATTCATTCGCTTTGTATTCCAGCTGTAGCCCCCTCCCTCAGCCCCTCTCAATTCTGCCCTCCCTTCCTCTTCTCCTCCCTGTCCCTTCCCCTAGTCCACTGATAGGGGAGGTCCTCCTCCTCTCCCATTTGACCCTAGCCTATAAGGTCTCATCAGGACTGGCAGCCACTGAGTTCATGTCAGAGACAGCTCTTGTTCCCCTTACTAAGGCACCCACTTGGACACTGAGCTGCCATGGGCTACATCTGCGCAGGGGTTCTAAGTTATCTCCATGAATGGTCCTTGGTTGTAGTATCAATTTCAGAAAAGACCCCTGTGCCTAGATTTTTTTGGTTCTGTTGCTCTCCTTGTGGAGCTCCAGTCCCCTCCAGGTCTTAGGATAATCATACTAAAATCTGTACATCTAACGAAGATAAGCAAGAAGAAGGACCCTCGGTAAGATGCTCAGTTCTCAGAAAGGCAAATGGGATAGATCTTGGAAGATGGAGAAAACAGGGAACAGGAGCATACCACAGAGGGCCTCTGAAAGACTCTATTCAGCAGAGTATTAAAGCAGATGCTGAGACTCATAGCCAAACTTTGGGCAGAGTGCAGGGAATCTTATGAAAGAAGGGGGAGATAGAGTTCTACATCTTGATCCACAGGCAGAAGGAGGAGACTGGGTACCACATTGGTTGGAGCTTGAGTTTAGGAGACCTCAAAGCACACTCTGACAGTGACACACTTCCTCCAACAATGCCACAGGTACTCCAAAAAGGCCACATCTCCTAATAGTGCCACTTCCCAGGGGCCAAGCAATCAAACAGATGAGTCTGTGAGGGCCATACCTATTCAAACCACCACCGTGGGTGAAGACATTGCTGATACCATCTTTATCATGCCTTCCAAGACTTTGAGAAGAAAAGCCAGAGAAATTATACTCTAAGACACATCAGCTGTGAAGTAATTAATGTGCATTGTTTTAGGCCTGTAAGTTTGTGATAACTTATATAGCGATAGAAAGCTAAGATACCCATACAGAGAGCAAAAACGAACCACAGAAAATAACAAGTGTGGGCAAGGATGTGGAGCAAATCTAAGTTCTGTCTGCTGCTGGATAGGTTGGGAATTGGTTCAGTTATTTAAGAAAACCATTTGTCAACATCACCAAAATTTGAATCTGTAACTGTCCTCTGGGATTCAAAAAGCTAATTCCAAAATTGTGACTGAAATAAACAAATAAATGAGAGTTGAAGAGGTGACTCAGTCATTGAGAGTACGTGCTGCTCTTCCAGAAGCCCTAAGTTCAGTTCCCAGCACAGAGAGTGGGAGATTCATAACCATCTGAACTTCAGCTCCAGCGGGAACAAAACCCTCTGGACTCCACAGTTGCCCCCACAGGCATAGCAGACACACAGACACACATATACACACACGTGGAAGACATACAGACACATAATAAATACATCCATGGCAGACACATAGTCACAAATGCATACTCTCATACAGACACACACGCATACACAAATGCCGCACACACACACAGACCCTCACACATACACACAAGGCAGACATTCCAACAGACACATACACACACGTGGCAGATACTCAGACACACATATACACATTGACACACATGTACACACAGGGCAGATGCTAACACAAATACACATGCAAACACATAGACACACATGCATAGCTCACAGATGCATACATGTATATCCTCAGCAGACATTAACACAAGCACACATGTGTATGCATGAATAAAACATTATGGCTTGGACAGATGGCATAGACTCTTGAAGAAGACTTGGTTTTGATTCTTAGCACCCGTGTTCATAAACCACCTGTAACTCAGTTCCTGGGAATCAGACAGCCCCTTCTGGCCTCTGCAAAACCTACACAGACACATGTGACAACCTGTAATTAAAGATAAAACAAATCTTAAAATAATAAAACTTGTACTTAAAATAAGAACAAATGAATAAGATAAATGAGTGAATATACCAAAAGATATATATATATATATATATATATATATATATATATATATATATATATATTCAAGTGTGTTGCTAGTCACGCTATTTGGAATAATCCCAAACCTTAAATAATCATCTACTGGTGGTTTGATCTTACACTTTCCAACCTCCAGAACTGTGGGAATTGAAGTTCTATTATTCATGAGTTGCCATCACTTGGTCCTTTTGTTAGAGCAATGCAAAAAGACTAGTAATACACATACACACATACACACGCATATGCACACACATACATTTCAGGGAGAGAGAAGGCGTCATTAAACAAATAGCTTCCTGGCACTCATATTGCTCCATTGCCTCTCTTGAGTTGTGCAGATCCTTAACTGCAGCCTTTGCAGACATAGCTGGGTCTGCCCGCTGTGCACACATCTACTTATAAAGTAGTTTATGGAGCACTTCACCGTCATTATCTCTTTTGATACTTGGAGTAACCTTCTGGCAAAGCCACGGGCTATTACTATCCATTTATTGGGGGAGGAATCAGAAACTTTGAAGTTAAGTGAGCATTTCATGGTCCCTAAGAACTCTGAGAATTGCAAAGCTCATGTTTTCCTTCTCCTCTTCCTCTCCACTCGGGGCACTGGTCTTGGGCACAGCTGCGCTGGGCTCTCTGGATAGGTGGCATATACGGCATGGTGGGACTATTCAGCTCTCGGCTTACCCAACACCAGCACACGTGATGTGTGAGAACCGGGCCATCGTTGAATAATAGCGCGTCACGACCGCTCTCCAAAATAATATGGCAAGCAAATAACACCGGACGATCCATCGTTTTGAACACAGCCAAGCCACTCTGAAGCTAATAGACATAGGATGGAAATGTAAGTGCAGAGAGCCTACACGTTTTTCAACAATCTCATCAGAGATCCTCCATGTTTACTTGTTTATGAACTTAAGAGAGTACGGTGAAGAACGCAAACCATGAGAGTGCTGCTATCCTGAGAGAGGCAGTCAGCTGTGTCAGTGCCCGAGTTCTTGCAGAGAGTAAGTATCTGCCGTATCTCCTAACACAGCTCTACATCACCGGGCCTTATCCTCATGCTTAGCTGTAGTTTTACAACCCTGACCTGTATACGAAAGACAAAACAGAATGCTACAGAGATGAGAAACATGGACTTTCACACTTGCTTCACTCTTCTCGGGGGAGATCCTCTGTGAATCCAGAGAATTGCTTTGATTTGCTTAAATAATGGGGCACTCACAGCGCCCTCAGAGCTTCTTGCTGAGTGATAGGAGCCCTACGACTCTCCTGAGGCGCAAGCAAACCCTAGCCTTTACCATCGGTGTACCATGTAAACTCCACCGCAGGACACTTCCCTGGTTTAGGACAGTATGGATTTTTATCTAATGTACCACTACCTCTTGAATCTGTGCTACAGTAGACACCATTAATCACCTGCTTCCTGACTTTCTCCCACCATCTATCACACTCTCCAGTACTGTTGGCACTTACGTAGTCATTTAGTTTAGAGGAGGAATGTGATTCTATAGGAGACAAGGAAGCGAGAGTCCACAAACATAGATTAAGCCTCAACTTTGCCTGTGGATACCTGTCATTTTGAGCCTGTCACATTGGTTCTCTGGGTCTTAGACACCCTCATCTTCTCACCTCTTGAAGTTATTCAAGCTTGCATGCCTCTTCTGTTTGAGGGAGGAAGGGACATAGTACTTTATTGGTGCCCTGTTTTGCTTTCCTTTGCTGTGATAAAACATGGACCAAAACCACCTTGGGGAGGAACAGATTTATTTGGCCTACATGTCCTGATCAATCCATTGCTGAAGAAAGTCAGGGCAAAGAGTCCATCAGGAGCCTGGAGGGGTGCTGTTTACTGTCTTACTTTCCATGGCTTGTTCATTATGCTTTGTTATACAGCCAGGACTACCTGCCTAGGAGGAGCACTGCCCAGAGTAGGCTTGGCCCTCCTACAGTAATAAATAATCAAGAAAACGCCCCACAGAGATGCCCACCGAACAATCTGATGGAGGCTATTCCTCACTTGAGGTTCTCTCTTCCCAGAAGGCTCTAGTTTGTTATGGTAATTGCCAGAAACTAACCAGCACAGAAGGTAAATAACTGAGAGACTGTGGGCCCTTCACTATGCCTGACGCTCATATGTGCTAATATGTAAATAAATATGGAGCCCATCCTTTTTTGTGTTTTTTTTTTCTAAGACCAAGTGTATTATAAATTATTGGGCTCAAAGAGAGTTAAATATGTCATATTCACTTAGGAAGGACAGAGTCTGAATGGAAACTTTTCTTTCACAAATTTTTTATTGGGATTGGGGAAATTTTGTATGGAGACCTTCTGATGAACTAAACTGTTGATTGGGTGCTATAGATCCAAGGCTGGAAATGGCTGATATTTTTTAGAATGCACATAGAGTAGAAAGAATATGAGGAAGTTAAAGGAAAACCCAATTGATGGTGTAGTAAAAGATGAAATAAAACAATCAGATAAAGAGTAGTGAGCAAGGTGAGTCAGAACAGGAAGTCTCCCTGGAGAAATGCTGGATACATTGGGACATCTGGACAGAGGTCCAAAAACCTGATAGCAGAGCATCAGGCAACGGAGCAGTATATATGGAGAAAGGATTTCCAAGATGTCTCCAACTGTTTGAGAAAGACAGTGAGTGCCAGGGTCAATTCAAGTTAGCATATGGTACCTTCACACGTGAGATCAAATTGTCCAGCCAGGTTGTGAGGATTGCTTTAGGATGTGAGATAGAAATGGGGCTGCAAGACAATAATTTTCCTCCTTTGTGGAGGACCAAGCATGGTACATGTGTGCGGTCAAGTGATTCCAACTATCAGACTGGTGGGACCAATCTTGATTTAGGTGTCTTTCCCCCAGCAATCTCAAATCTAGTTGGAAATCCACGTTTCAATCCAAGACACTCACTTTCTTTGCCCTTTGGAAAAAGCAATTATATTGTGCAGAGGGAACTTCATTTTTCCTGGAAGAATGGATCATGAGAGACAGTAATCAAGAGCTAGAGAGAAGAAATGCCGGTGTGACAGATGATGGAGAATTAAATCATGCAGCTAACTTGTTGGGAGGCCGGGGAAAGCACTTTACCTGTCTTGATATCTGTTTTGACAACTGTAAAATGGAGGCTTAGACAAGATAATCTTGCCAGTCCCTTGCCTGCTTCTCAAGAGAAATTGTTTATTTGTAGCATCAAAATTGATTTTTAAAATACTTTTCTTGCTATTTTAACAATCTCTGCCATGTTTTTATAGAGCACACACATATTAACTCTCATCCTGAACGTGGCCAACTCATATATTTTTTAAATGACTTATTTCCATTTGCGCATGCTCCCATTACATTTTAATCTGCAGCCTCCTGACTTTTTCACATGACAAAGGAAAGACTGGGTCCACTAGACACCAACATTTGGGGTGACTCGTTTAATTAAGGGGTAATAAATATGTCTTTTTTTTTATCACTGAATCCTCTTTTTTAGCATGACTCCTGCAGGTTCCCCATCTCCTTTCTTTCTTTTTTTGAGATTACAATATAATTACAACGTTTATCCCTCCCCATTTCTCCCTTCAAGCTAGCCTGCACACTCTCTCTGCTTTTTCTCACATCCATGGCCTCATTTTCATTGATTTCTATAGCATGCATGTATGTATATTCTTATACATATACATTCCTAAATATCACCTGTCACCTGCAGAATGCTACTTGCACGTATGTTTCCAGGACTGACTGGCACTGGACAGTCAGTTGGTGTTCTGTTCCCTGGGGAACACTCCGTTTTCCTAAGGTGCCTGTAGGTCTTTGTGTAGCACTGAGGCCTCCTGGGTGTTTCCCCCTTCCACTTTGGCTTGTCTCTTTGGTATGGCATCATCCTTGTTCAGCTCTCATTTATGCAGTCATGTTAGTGAAAATTTATGGCTGTAGCTTCTCATATTAAGAGACACAATCACACAGCAATTATAATCTTATAATCTTTCTACCTCCTCTTCAGTTATGTTTACTGAGCCTTAGGTATGGGGTTCTTTTGTAGATGTATCCATTGGGACTGGGTTCCACAACTCCGTATTCTGATTGGCTGTTATTTTCTGTAGTTGTCTTCTTATGTTGCAAAGAGAAGTTTCCTTGGAAACCGTGCCTTGTACTGGAAACCTAGCTAGCTACTCAGTGCTGGTGAAGTCATGGGTATTGGAGGAGATCTGGAACCAATAATTTACTAAACCAGCACAACCCCTAACAACAATCTATAACCATTTGTCCTAATTTTTTTTCTCATAAAAGATATTTATTTATTTATTTTGATTTTATTATTATTTTTTTTATCAGTTACATTTTATTAACTCTGTATCCTAGCCGTGTCCCGATCCCTCATTCCCTCCCAGTCCCTCCCTCCCTCCCTCATCTCTCCCGTGCCCCTTTCCAAGTCCACTGATAGGGGGACCTCCTTTCCATTCATCTGATCCTGTTTTATCAGGTATCTCCAGGACTGGCTGCAAAGCCCTCCTCTGTGGCCTAACAGGACTGCTCCTCCCTTCGGGGGTGGGGAGGCCAAAGAGCCAGTCATTGAGTTCCTGTTAGAAATAGTCCTTGTTCCCCTCACTTTGGGAAACCAATTGGTTACTGAGCTACCACAGGCTATATCTGAGTGGAGGTTCTAGGTTATATCCATACATGGTCCTTGGTTGAATGTCAGTCTCAGAAAAGACCCTGTGCCCAGATATATTTGGTCCTTGTAAAGCTCCTATCCTTTCCCCATCAGACTAACTCCCCTTCTTTCTTATGATTCCCTGTACTCTGCCAAAGGTTTGGTCATGAGTCTTTGCTTTGAAAACACTGCTAGTTAGAGTCTTTCAGATGCGCTCAGTAGACTCTTGTCATACGTTCAATGCACATCCCATCTGTCTTTCTAAACGAGGATTGATCATCTTACCCCATGTCCGCTCTATTGATTATCTTTTTTAGGTGTATAGATTTCATTATGTTTATCATATCTTATAGGTCTATATAAGCAGAAATTGTGGTATTTTTATACAATGGAATACTACTCAGCAATCAAAAAGGAGGAAATCATGAAATTTGCAGGCAAATGGTGGGATCTAGAAAAGATCATTCTAGTGAAATATCCCAGAAGGAGAAAGACAAACATGGGATATACTCACTTATATAGACCATTTGTCCTAATAAACAAGGATGAATGTACGTATGTCTTCACTATGCCTCCTTTCTTTAAATCTCTAAGCAACATTTACCAGGTATCTGATAGGCATGGTCTCCTTTTCTATAAGAGTCTTTAAATATTAGCAATGCTTTGACAATTGAGTGAGTCCTAGAGTGAGAGGACTCACTATGAGAGGAAGTTCTCTGGTAAGGTTTGATCTCTGCAGGACTTCAATTCCTCCTTATCACTGTCTAAGCTGCATTTATGCTCTGGCCCTTAGTCTCTATCATTAAGAATACATGGTGAAATCAGTACATGCTATTCTTTAAGTTAGATCTAGTAACTCCCTTTCCTCACTTTATAAGATCCAATTATTCCTGGCCATTTTCTTTATAAACACATATTTGGTCCAAGTAACCTTTCCATGTGTTCCACCTTTCATATTTATATTACTTATTTTTATTTATATATTATTTTACTTATGAAACAGAGAACATTCAGTATGTAACTTATGAATAAAAAAATACGAATTTGTACCAAACATGAGAATACATGGTTTATTTAAATGGCTACGAAACTATCAGCTCAAGTAGAACAATAAGAATGTACATTTGCCTTTAAAATTGGAACTCAGTAGCTGATCTAGGTAAGGATAAAGACACAAAGATATTCCCTGATTTCATGATAGGAAATAAATTCTTGCTAGAAGAAAATAATTGATCAATACATTTTGTATGTCTCTGGCCTGTCACCAATTTATCTTAAGAAAATAACCAGTGGCATATACAAAGCTCTATGTAAAGTGTACATACCATAGAATTATTAATAATTAAAATTAAAGCAATTATACAATTCAGGGATTAAAAATCAGATTAAATTTCTAGGGTATATCTATTTAACAGGCTGCTATAAATCTATTAAGTTTAAAATAGTGTAGAAATGAGAGAGAAACATACAGAACATAATAAAAACATTACTTTTACTCATGTGTTTGTACTGTGATATGGTTTTATAAATATTATATACATTAATAGTTTAACTGTTTGTCTGTACATGATTTTGGACTAGATGCTTGAGATGAGTCATAGCTTCAACAGCAGACAATGCTGTTTGCCTACGTCACCTGCAGCTTTCTTTCCTTCTGTAATTTTGAAGGCGGCATCCCAGTTTAACCTGGAGATCCATCATTTTTCCAGTGCAATGCTGAAGTCAATCATGGCAGTGTTGGCTGCGGTCTCTTTCCTCCTACCGTCACTCCATTTTCATGTCCAGCATTTTCATGCTAGGCATTGTGAATCTTACATTGCTGGAAGCTAGACATTTTAGTATACTTACAGCAGTTTTCTGAGTCTCATTATAGGATGCAGCTAAGGTGCTTGGAAAAGGATTGGTTATTTGGGTCTTGCTTTTTAGATGTATTAGGCAGAGGTAGACTCAGAGTAATTTGGGCCTTGTTTTTTAGATGTATTAGGCAGTGGCAGACTCATAGTCTGCAGCTAGCTATTTCTCCTGGAAAAAAGCCCTTCTGAATGTTCTATCCTTGATTCACAGAATGTTTCCCATTCTGCTTGGCAAGACGCCGGCCGTCCCAGCCATGAGCACTTCTACCTCCAGGCCTTCTAAATGGTTCATTCTTCAGCCTCAGCTAATTTTTGCATGAATGTGTGCTGGTCTATACTCCGAGGATTATTTAGAGAAATCACTTAGACATGACCAGCTCAGTGTCTGGGCTGATCTCTCCTCTCAGGGACTTGGTATTAAGAACATTGGATGTTTTAATTCTCCAAAATCCTTGCCTGTGTTTGCCCATCCCTTTCTTTGAAATGGCTTCTCTTGAAATGGATTTTGGAAGTTCTTTCTAGGCAGTAGTAGCCAGTGTTTCACTGTAACTGTATCAGCCACCATCTGGTTTTCATGGATCACCATCCATAGCTGATTGTTGCCCAATTTTAAAAATGCTTTATATTCATGCATTTTATCCATTTATTGGATTGTTTTACAGAAAAATGATTGTTCTGGGTCCTACACTCCATTCTTTCAGCTTCATAGTTCAATTTTTTTTTCATTTTCAATTTTCAATTAAACAAACAGATTTCTCCATAGTCATGTTGATGTTTTCAGAGGTGTTCTGTTTGCACTTCTCACTTTTCATAAAACATTTCTGCAGGTACTCATACTAGCATTTAACCTAAGCTCATTATGGTATCACGGTTACCCTCTAAAACTAGTTCTAATTGGGTTTGCAGTATTTTTGCAGATCTTTACTACCGAGTGGGTTTCCTTTGCTCAACCACCTAGCCTTTTCGTGAGGCAGCGCCGTGTGACTGTCTCCAGCGGGCAGGCTGTGAATGGAATTGGCATGTTTTACTTTCAGGCCAAAGCTTTCAAAGGAAGAGTGAACTCTCTATTCATTCTCTTGCTTGTTACAGGATTCTCCCAATGCAACCTGAGAGAACAGTATCATACAAGCGAGGACCCATTAACCCAGTGGTTCTCAACCTTCCTAACGCTGTGACCCTTAAGTATAGTTCCTCATGTTGTGGTGGCCTCCAGTTATAAAATTATTTCTGTTGCTGCTTCATAACTGTGATTTTACTACTGTTATAAATCGTAAGGTAAATGTGTGATATGCAGGTTATCTGATATGTGACCCCTGCAAAAGGATCTTTTGACCTTTGGGATCCACAAGTTGAGAACCATTCCACGAACCTGAAAGCCAGGAAGAATTTGTTCCAAATTATACTCAATACTTACGGAGAGCAAGGATTAATCTGGGTTGCATAAAATCACTGAAATATTGGAGCTAACTCTTTAAAGCATTTAACCCTGCCTACCACAACAAATGCCCTCTGAAATAAGTACAGTTTTTATTTCTTCCATTTTTTAAAAATATTCTCTTGACACCTAAATGGTAGCAGTATAATCTAAAGCAGATCTTCACTGCTTGAGAATAACTAATAACTTTAGGGCCTCTCCAAAATAATTTTGGGAAAAGAAAATAATGTTATTATGAAAAATAACAAGAATGCTTTAAAATACATTGGAAGCTGCAAGATCTGTATGCAAAGGGTTATTACCATCTGATTGAATTCAATACCAGAAAATGCGCCAAGACCAAATCAAGCTTATTGCAAATGTAATTTAATGTTAAGAAATCTACTAACAGAAAATATCCACATTGAAAGGTTAAAGAAAGAAAATAGTCTTCACAAATGCTAAAAAGAATTTTGATTTGATTTCAGATAAAAATAACATCTTAGCAAATGTGACCAGGAAGGCTCTTGCTTAAAGTCACAACATGGACGGATTGCCAATTTCAGTAACAGCTGAACAGCTCTCTCCTTTAAAGCAGTGAAAAGACGTTTGTGCTGGCTAGCTGTACTGTCAGCCTGATGCCAGCTACATCATTCAGGAGGAAGGAACCTCGGCTGAGAAAAAGCTCCCCCTGGACTCACCTGTAGGCTGTCGGTCATTTTTTAATTAATGAGACATAATTAATGATAAATGAGGGTGGACAGAACTCACAGCTGGCCAGGACTGCTCCTGGACAGGTGGTCTTGAGTTGTATGTGAAAGCAGGCCGAACGGGCTGCGGGGAACAAGCTGGTAAGGGCTCCATGGCTTCTGCCTAAATTCCTGCCTCCAGGTTCCTGCCGTGAGTTCTCGCCCTGACTCCCCTCCATGATGGACTGCGATAGAGATAATGTCAGCTGAAACACACTCTTTCCTCCATATGTTGCTTTTAATCATGGTACTTTTCACAGCAATAGAAACCCTACCACATTCTTTATCATCACTCCTATTTACCATTTTTCTGCGGCTTCTTCTGATATGTGTGTGTGTGTGTGTGTGTGTGTGTGTGTGTGTGTGTGTGTGGCATACATTTGTGTAAGTCCTTGTGTGTGTGAGAGAGAGAGAACCCCAGAGATTGATAGCCGGTGTTACTGTCAGTTGCTCACCATCTTAATTTTTATTGATTGATTTTGTGATTTGACAAATTCAGACAGGTCTATAACACATTCTGAGTACTCTGTAACCTTCCTATCCTTACCAAGGCCCCTCAGTTTCTCTCCCAGATTCTTAGCATTTGGGATTTTTGTGAGAAATTTAGCTGAAGGACCACCTGTGGACGTAGAACTAGCCATTGGAGCCTGATGGTGGCATCAGTAGGCACACAGCTGGAGGCAATGACTTTCCCATCCCTGAATCTATCAGTAGCAAATAGTTTAATGAGGGGTAGGGCCCACTGAGTCCCTGCATCACCCACACTTGAGTGTTGATAGGTCCATTCTAGAGCAATATTCAATGCAAGGACCCCCAGCTGCTGAGAAATCATTACATCAGTGGTTGCGTCTTGACTATAATATGACATTTTGCTGCCCTTCTGCTTATCACCAAGTTCTTACATCCTTCAGCAGTGTTCCCTAAGCACTAGCAGTAATGGTAGGAATGTCTTATTTAAGGATGGCCACTCATGTGCCACTTATTCTCAGCATGGTGTACAGCCACGAGTCTCTGCATTGGCTCCATTCACTGGAGAGAGACACTTCTCTGATCGAGGCTGAGAGTAGCATTTGTCTGTGGACATAAACATAAAGATTCAGAAGGCAGCTTGATGCTAAGTCTATTTAGCTAAGCAGTATTCATTTTCTTTATCCTTGACTCCCTCCCTAATGTAACCATTTGATTTCCATCTGATTTGATTTGATTCCCAATATTCCTCAGCTCTACTTCCATATTATCAGTGTTCTACTAGTCCCTTAAAGCCTCTTCCTCCCAATGGCACTGTTAAACTTCCCTATCTTCTACAGGGGCTCCAAGTTGAACACAAAGTTAGAGCTGGGAGGCCAGGATTCTTAGGTAACAGAGAACGTGTGGTATTTGTTTTCTGTGGCTGGGTGACTCCCACTTAATATAAAAAGTTTCCATTTCCTTCTATTTAATTGAAAATTTCATTTTTGTTAGAGGTGTATAAGATTCTATTGAACCATATTTTCATTTCCATTTATCAGTTCTTGGTTTATCTACACCGATTTTATTCCTAGCTTTTGTGACTAAAGCAACAGTGAGCATGGGTGAACAAGCATCTCCACAGCAGGATGCAGGATTCTTTGGGTCTGTGCCCAGGAGTAGAATCGTTGAAACTTTGAGTGATCTCCACAACGGTTTTCAGAGTGACTACACCATTTTGCGCTTCTACCAACGGTGAATAAGGTTCCTCTTTCCCCACATTCTCACCAGCATTTGTTGTCATTTAATTTCTTTTTTCTCCTTAAAAAAATAGTTTTGGACAGGGTCTCACCATGTAGCTCTGGCTATCCTGGAACTCGCTTCATAAACAGTGCTGGCCTCAACCTTACAGCGTTCTACCTGCAGTTGCCTCCTGAGTACTAGAAGTAGAGGCGAGCTCCATCATGCCCCCACACTTAATTCTTGATAATAGCCATTTCAATAGGGGTGTGACAGAATCTCAAAGCAGTTTTAATTTGCATCTCTGATGGCTGTTTATTTTGAATACTTCTTAAACTCCCCCTCCTTCCATATGATTCCCTGTACTTTGCCCAAAGTTTGACTATGAGTCTCAGCATCTACTTTGATACCCTGCTAGGTAAAGTCTTTCAGAGGCCCTCTGTGGTAGGCTCCTGTCCTGTTCCCTGTCTTTTCCTGCTTCTGATGTCTATTCTGTTTGCCATTCTAAATGAGAATTAAGCATCTTCTGTAGGGTCCTCCTTGTTTTACTTCTTTAGGACTGTAGATTTTAGTATGATTATCCTATACTATATGGCTAATATCCACTTATAAGTGAGTATATACTATGTTTGTCTTTCTGCTTCTGGGATACCTCACTCAGGATGATCTTTTCTAGTTCCCACCATTTGCCTGCAAATTTCATGATTTCCTTGTTTTCAATTACTGAGTAGTATTCTATTGTGTAAATGTACCACGATTTCTGTATCTGTATCCATTCCTCAGTTGAGGGACATCCAGACTGTTTCCAGATTTCTGGCTATTATGAATAAAGCTGCTATGAACATAGTTGAGCAAATGTCCTTGTTGTATGGCTGAGCATCTTTTGGATATATGCCCAGGAGTGGTATAGCTGGATCCTGAGATAGCACTATTCCTAATTTTCTGAGAAAGCATCAGACTGATTTCCAAAGTAGTTGTACAAGTTTACATTCCCATTGGGGCATTGGAGGAGGGTTCCCCTTTCTCCACAACCTCTCCAGCATGTGTTGTCACTTGAGTATTTTATCTTAGCCATTCTGATGGGTGTAAGGTGAAATCTCAGGGTCATTTTGATTTGCATTTCCCTGATGACTAAGGATGTTGAGCATTTCTTTAAGTGTTTCTCTGCCATTAGATATTCCTCTATTGAGAATTCCCTGTTTAGCTCTGTACCCCATTTTTAATTGGATTACTTGCTTTGTTGGTGTTTTATTTCTTTTTTTTATTTTTTTTTTTGGTGTTTTATTTCTTGAGTGCTTTATATATTCTGGATATTGGCCCTCTGTCAGATGTAGGGTTGATGAAGATTTTTTTTTCTCAGTGTGTAGGCTGTCATTTTGTTCTGTTGACAGAATCCTTTGCTTTACAAAAGCTTTTCAGTTTCATGAGGACCCATTTATTGATTGTTGACCTTAGAGCCTGTGCTGTTGGTGTTCTGTTCAGGAAGTTGTCTCCTGTGCCAATGCATTCAAGGCTCTTCCCCACTTTTTTTTTTCTAACAGATTTAGTGTGTCTGGTTTTATGTTGAGGTCTTTGATACACTTGGAATTTAGTTTTGTGTAGGGTGATAAGTACAGATCTTTCTACATGTAGATAGCTATTTGTTGAAGATGCAATCTTTTATCCATTGTATGGTTTTGGCTTCTTTGTCAAAAATCGAGTATCCGTAGGTGTGTGGGTCTATTTCTGGGTCTTTGATTCCATTGATCCACCATTCTTTTTCTATGTTAGTCCCTTCTTAAAGAAGTGTACACTCTTGAACTCTCAAATCACTAAAATGCAGAAGACTTTCAAAGCTATTTATTAGTTAAACATAGTTTCACCTGGCTTTTGGGGGGTGGAGTGTGGGATCTCATTAGCCAATCAGAAACCCCTGAAGAAGCCTAAGCCAACCAACACAGAGGGACTGAATGTAGAGGAAAATATAAACAAGGGTGGTGGATACCAGCTAGTGCTGAACACAGCTTGTGAACATGACTTATGATCTTTTGGTTCACCCCAGGCTGCAACTGGTGAACTGTTCAGTTGAACCCTAACTCCAGGGAGTGGAGAGATGCTGTGTCTTTCCCAAATGTGATGAAAGGTGCTTTTATGACACCACTCCACACCCACAATGTTAGTGTAATTTGCTGTTGCAGTCATAGTAACTAGAACAAAGACAAGAATTTAAGTCTTACACTTAATGCTTATGTAGACCCAGTGGCTGGATCCGCCATCTCATAATTAGGCCAGAAATGGTTTCTTTAACACTTGGCTTCATCCAGGTTCTGTGACATTCTAAAAAAGGCCAATTCTCTGTGCAGAAATGGATAAATTATCCTTTACTTTTGAATCAGAAAGAAAATGGCATGGGAAGAGATACTGTTCTTAGCAACAGTCAGCAAAATAGCAAAACATTAACAAGAAATAGGTAGTGTCTAAATAAAGAAAAATAAACATTTTTTTCTCCTAAAGAACACAAAAGAGGTTGTAAAGAAATATCTAGGATTAGTGGGATTCTAAGAATTTTTCTCTTCACATTTATATATTCTAGAGTTTATTTGGAAAGGTACATGAAAGAGTTTATGAAATTTTTGAATCATGTGGTTTGAAACACTATGACCTAATATTAAAATATATCTCAAAATTATACTATTGAGGACCATGTATGGATATAACCTAGAACCTCCACTCAGATGTAGCCTGTGGTAGCTCAGTAACCAATTGGTTTCCCAAAGTGAGGGGAACAGGGACTATTTCTAACAGGAACTCAATGACTGGCTCTTTGGTCTCCCCACCCCCGAAGGGAGGAGCAGTCCTGTTAGGCCACAGAGGAGGGCTTTGCAGCCAGTCCTGAAGATACCTGATAAAACAGGATCAGGTGAATGGGGAGGAGGTCCCCCCTATCAGTGGACTTGGAAAGGGGCACGGTGGAGATGAGGGAGGGAGGGAGGGACTGGGAGGGAATGAGGGATCGGGACACGGCAAGGATACAGAGTTAATAAAATGTAACTGATAAAAAAAAAATAAAAAAAATCTGGTAAAAAAAAAAAAAAAAAAAGAAAACAACCAAAAGACAGCACAAGACAGCAATGGAAAAGAGTGGTGGGAGAATGCTCAGAAATAACATTCTACATGAGAGTGTGTGTATAATGTATTCAAACATGGATGCATATATAAGTACAAAATTCAGCATATGAAAAGATACCATTTAAAATAATTGAACAAATACATTATTATTTTTGAAGGACATTAACACAAAATCAGACTCCGGCTTCATACTGCACATTAAAGTAGTGCTCAGATGTATTTAAAAATGGAAATTTCTAAAAGTTCAGGCTTCCAGTTAGCATCATATTCCCCCAGTCCCACACATTTCCCCATCCCAGACCACTTGTCGGCCTCCATGACAACAAGCAGGGCTCAGATGAGAAGAGCCCTCTCCTGAGTCCCTCAGAGAAGCCGAGTCTGGAAATCAAGGCTCTACCACTTGTGAGTTTCAACAGAACATTTCCAGGTTGATGGAAAACATTAAAGACAAACAGGGGATGAGGCAGGACAACAGCAATGCTGGCTACAAAGGAGTAAATGACTGGAGTTTTGCCATAATGCTAAATACATGGGTCATAAAAATGCGCCGTGGGAACTCAAAAGACTGCCCCAAGAATACATCTTAATGCTGTAAACACCAGGAATGGCAAGGTCCTCTGCGAGCAATCCTAATCGACAAAGCCAGCTGGAAGTAACAAGAGGAGAGTGACAGAGAAAGTTTTGTTAAATTCCTGCAGTGAGAAACATTTTATGATACAGATGTTAAGACGACAGACTCTCATTACACATTCAAATCTGAATCTTCCCTGTCTCACCTTTCCAGACTTGAGGAACTCTTAAGAGAACATAATGTGAAGATTGTCTCGAGGATTAAACATGGGCTATAGCAGTGTACTGACTGTGCCTGGCACACGGTGCTGATGAAAATTAACTATCAGTATTTTCTTTTAATAGTGTCATGTAAACATTAAATTATGTCTTGACAGTTCATCTAGTAAAACAAGAACATGCTTACAATGTATCATCAGTGGAAGAGGAAAAGATATAAAATTTTATGTAAATTTTATGATACAAATTAAGAAAAGAATCCTAATCAACATAAAAACCAAGACGATGTACACCAATGTTATTGGGGTTATCTTTAGATTATTTTCTGCACTCCTCTGCGATCAACACCTATTTTGAAAAATTTAAAGATATCATATTAAAAGAATGTAATCATGGCTGGAAATGTGCTTGACTTTTTCCACCTTGATCATCTACCATGCTTACTCTCATCATAAATAAAACATTATATATCATTTTATTCTGGTAAAGTTGTAGCTTATCTTACATTTTCAACACATTCTTTCCTGTAGCTTCTCAAGCGATCATTTCCCCTTCACCCATTCTCTTGCCTCTCAGCAGACAGAATCACCAGGAGAGCTTGGGAAGCATGTATTTTGGGGGGTGGCTGATTCTGTGCTAGCCTCACACGGTGTTTGATTACCTCTGCAACTCGGATAGGACTGAAGGTTAACGATATAACAACTTAGATTGGTTTATTAATATTCAGAAGACATTTTTCTTCTATTAGAAATTATAATTTGACATTCATTGTGTGTCTAAGTAGGCGCTACTCTCATCACCTAAAGAACAATATCAAATGATATGATGACAAAATGATGGAATATAATGCCAAGAGCAGAGAAGGTGCTCGATAAATTCCTGATAACATAGAACTGAGAGGCGAAATTGCCACACTGAACTTAAGTTGTTCTTCAGTGTTAAGATACCATGTGTTTCACTGTATGTGAAGGAAGGGCTACCATAAAAGTCTGCCTCAGGAACTGAGGCAGGGTAGCTTTGATGTTACCAAGCTAGTTTTCTACAGGGTACCTTCGACAATAGCATTTGGAAACAGGTTTCTCTCTTTTTTATAATGAATATTCCCACATTAACTGCTCATCTTCTGAGAGCCCCATTTTCCACTGTCCACTCCCTTGCCAACTGGTTCATGCTCATCACTGTCGGAGTCCCTGGTCCTTCACAGTCTACCTGTACCAGTTTGATTCATGCACTAGCACACATAACACAAGCTCTAGCTAAAAAGTTTAAGTTGGGAAGTGAGAGACAATAAACCATAACCAAGAAGACAGGTCCTCAGGAGCCCAAGATACACCCACAGATCTGCCACATCCGTGGGGTGTCCTTGACCTCATGAACCAGGCTGGCTGGTGAATATCTACCCAGCAGAGCCATATGCTAGGCAGCGGGGGAGGGCATTTTGTCTATGTTGTTTTGCTTCATTAAACAGCAGACCTTCTCGGGGTGCCTCATGGAAACCCTTTTTTGTCCGTGTTAGTTGTCCTTTGTCATATCATGAATTATACCAAAGCGTAGCAGCTAAAAGGAACAAACATTTATCATCTCACAGTTTCTTGTATATCAGCAACAAACATAAAATTTGGCTGAATAATCATGGCTCAGGGTCTCTCTCAAGGTTGCTGTTAGAGTTTGCAGAGTCTCCAGTCATTTAAAGGCTTACCTGGGAGGACAAGCCTCTGAGATCAATTACAAAGATGTTGGCAAGAATCCGGTCCTTACTGGACGTTGGGTGAGGACAATCATTTCCTTGAAACATAGATCTCTCCATAGAGTTGCTCACATCAACTCATCTTGGCTTTTCTCTGAGCAACAGGTGAAAGAATACCAAGATGAAAGCCAAAAATTTCTTCACAACCTTCTGCTGGAAGTGATACCCTCTCGCTTTCATCTGTTGTGTTCAGTAGACTTGAGTTACTAAGTCCAGCCCAGGCTCAAGAAAAAGGTGTGCCCAGGGAGATGAATATAGAGGAGGAATGTCCACCAGGGACCAGTCACGTTAGAAGCTGCCAGTCACAGGATCTCATTGCACAAAGCATGACCTCACAGCCAGGGAGTCTGAGTGCTTTGTAGCATTCTCTTCCAAGAGAAATCCTCCATCTTGGAAGAAAGTTTGCAAAGATATATGATGTTCTAGAGAAGTGGTTCTCAATCTGTGGATTGCAACCCCTTTGTGAAGCAAATAATTCTTTCACAGGGGTCACATATCAGATATCCTGCATGTCAGATATTTACATCATGATTCATAAAAGCAGAAAAATGACAGTTATAAAGTACAATGAAAATAATTTTATAGTCGGGGGTCAACACAACATAAGGTACTGTATTAAAGGGTCTCAGCATTATTAAGATTAAGAACGGTAAAGGAGGGGTGAATCACTCCATCCTCCAGGGAGGCTTCTCATGCTCAGGAATGAAACAACTCAAAAGCTCCATGGAGTCCCCCACATTGACCGCATTCACGAGGCTCATACTCCTCTAGGTGTATCTAAGCACTAAGGGCTGAGTGAGTGCTGAGTGTAAGAGTTCTGGGAGACACTCTCAAACAAGCTGGGCTGCCTAGAATAGGCTTGGACCAGCAAGCCGCCCAGAAGAGGCAGCTGTCAGCCAAACTGCCTGGAAGACACTCAGCTTGGCTGAGCTCCTTAGGAGAGACACTCTCCCACCTGCCAGGGTGCCTGCAAATTGTGCACTATGCTCTAGGTTTCCAGCATCCATGACTTGTTGGCCACGTTGCGGTGGGCTTTGGTGATAGCACTGTCTTTGAGTCTTTTCTGCCCTTACAAGTAACCTCTCACCAATACTCCTGTCTATAACCCCCAAAACCTCAGATTTTTCCCATCAAGTTGGGCTTTCTTGGTAAATTTACATTGGTCTCTCATAGGTTCCCTGTCTAGGGTGAGTCCATGGTTGTTCACATCTCCTGAGGAATAGTGTCACACAACACTGGGGAATGTCGTTCTTAATTACATAAGAATGTGCCTGGCAAAACTCAGAATTCTGCTGCTAACTGAGAACAGAAAGATGACTATCTGGATGCAGCTAAGAACACTCTACACCTCTCTCGCTGGCACTTTAACTCACTCTGCAATCTCTTCTTCCTCCCACTCTTCTGTCTCTTCGAGTAGAGTCTTAAGTCTACAGCCCTGGTTCAACAGAAATCTCCATAGCTAACATTGTTGGGAGAGAGTACTGGGTCAAAGCAGCGCTCATCTTGACTCTGCCGTAGAAGACATCCAGGAGTGAGAAGCTTCATTTATTTTAATCTCTCAAGCCTGCCTTCTGAGTGTAAAGTAATATCAAAACAACAAGCTTGTTCTTTATGAAATTTCATAAAGTCATTGTCTCTTTCTTTTTGTTTACATGGTAACTGCCTTTACAGGGACTCTCAACACACCACACTTGAAGATAATATTGTCTAGGTTTTGCATATCTCCTTTCTGCACACATTCTTTTTTAATTTTTTTATTTATTACAATTTATTCACTTTATATCTTAGCTGTTGCCCCCTTTCTCATCCCCACCCAATCCCACCCTCCTTCCCTCTTCTTCTCCTATAACCCTCCCCCAGTCCACTGATAAGGGAGGTCCTCCTCCCATCTGAACCTAGCCTATCAGGTCTCATCAGGACTGGTTGCTTTGTTTTCCTCTGTGGCCTGGTAATGCTGCTCACCCCTCAGGGAGAGGTGATCAGAAAGCCAGACACATTGCTTTATGCAGACTGTGTAGCCTCATGAAAACCCAACACTCTTCCGGTATTCTGTTTCTTGACTGGCAATTAATTAATTAATTAGTTAATTAATTAAGATAATAAAGCTCCTCATGCAGGAGAGGATTGGAGAAGTATGGCTGGTGGCTTTCTCTGGCTCTTTTAAGTTTCACAGTCACTTAAAAGAAAAACACAAGTACATGTGGCTTGGATCCAGGTAAGGCCCCATCCAGCCCAGCACCTGGTAGAGTTAAGGGAAAAGAGGTGCTTGGATCCTGTTGTTAGGGTGTTCTACACTCCCTGACACTCAATGCTTCTAAATCACATGTCTTCTCAAATCGGGAATCACTGCTGGCCTCCCAACATTCATTGATTCACTCATTCATTAAATAAATATAGTGAATGCTCACAGCAGCCAGAGCCTTTAAAAAATAAATCCTCATGTTGTATGCTAGTGACACAAAGTCCAGCATACTTTCATTGACAGCCAGGTTGAGCGATTTGCCATAGGGTATCAATTTGCTCCTGCAAGAGGTCAATCCTCTGATTGAACACCATCAAGCTTCCTTTTAGTTGAGCATTAATTCCTTTATGTACAACTAAGGCATGAGCTACATTGGCTAAATGATTATTCAGGGTCTGAGCAGTCTGCCCAGTATGACTCATGGCTAATGCCCTGGTGGTAGCTCCAACAGCCGTCAATGAGATGGTAGTAACAATGGTGGCTGTAGTTCCAAGATCCCTTTTCTGTCTGAAGAGAGTCATAGCATGAGGGGCATCAATGGGCATAGGCACCCAGTGAGGCATGCGAGTAACCAGGGCATACCTAACTTTACTAGCATTCCAGCATTGGGCAAAAAAGCAAGTATCATTACCACAATTACTTGGCTCTATCTGGCTAATAATGAATAAAAATGGGGGATATAGACAAACAGGTGTGGGCTTATAGGAAATATTATGAGAAGCCTTAACCCCTCGTTGGAACATCCTGCGTCAGTTCTAGAACTAGCAGTGGTGGTGTCCGAGGTCTGAGTAGGTTCAGGAGACCATTGCCCCCAGGGGCGAGACGTGCTCCATTCCTGTGCTGCAAATCTGTCTAAACAATTGTCGAGCTATATTTTAGGTAATTGGACTGGAGAATTCGATACTACGATGGAGCAGCTGAGAGTGGCCATTGTCACAGTAAATTCTACCGGAGTGGACGCAGGACTAGCCACAGGATTATCAACATGGATTGCTGCAGCCATGAATCATCTGAAGGAATGGGCGGGCATGGGAGTGTTAGCAGGCCTTCTGGTGTTGGTCTCCTTGGTTTGCCTGTGGTATATATGCAAGATTAGAGTCTCACAACAGTGTGATGCAGCCATGATCATTCAGGCCTTTACAGCCATTGAAGCAGGACATTCTCCCCAAGCATGGTTGGATACCATAAAAAGCTAAAATGATACGCTCAGGATGCGAGGCTAAGCACTGCACTCAGGGTCAGCCACTTTGGACCCAGAGAAGAGCATGTCTGATTGCATGCGGGTTGATGCCCCAGGTCCCGCCTCTGAGAAAAAGGTATCGGACGGGTCTGATGCTCTTTGGGTGGATGACACCTAAATGAACATCTGTACAAAGTCCCAATTTATTTCTAATATCAGAGATCAGACCTCTACTCTTGCCTGATGCGTCTAAAACAAAAAGGGGGAACTGTAGAGAGCTGCGGAATGCTATGCCTTAAAGATGGAGCTGGTTTCTGCCTTCCACCTTCCTTCCCGATGGTGAGTGCTCTCTGTCACGAACAACTCCACATTTGGCTAAGGCTGAGTATCTGGCTTGCTTCCATGTATGTGGACCTATCTGCATTGCCCCCGTGGCACGCCTGGGTTGGCTACCCAGAGGCTATTTAAGCTGTGGGCTGGCTTTCCCCGGGGTCCGAGGATTGTTCAATGTTCCTGAATAAACTGCATTAAAAAAAATAAATAAATCCTTGGAGTTGCAAGTAAATGTGAGAACTCATTTTCTTTACAAGAACAGCATGCGCTCTTAACTACTGAGCCATCTCCCCAGCTCCGACACCAGAGCCTTTGGGGAACGGTAGGAGAGGAAGGTGAACATCACTGACACAGTTCTTCTCTCAGAAAACTTAAAATTAATGGAGAAAACCACCCAACTTAAGAAGCAGTGACTATATGGACTTTATGCTATGAGTAAGGGTTAACATGGCCTAAAAAGATCTGAGAAACCCTATAGAAAAAAAATGAAGAGCAAGCTTTCCTGTTTTTTCAAAACTTCCAAATTCTTACTTTAGCTCTAGTGTTCTGTTTGTTTTTGTCTCTTGCTCTGTGCTTTCTACTCCTCCCTGTTCAAATTACACTGTAAACAACATGCAATCACTTCTTATCATCTTCAAATAAAAAAGATATATGCAAACCCCTCTCTCCTTTCTATTGCTGGGTCATGTATATTTTAATTAACTTCAGAAACCAGGAAGCTTTAGATTCTGGCCTAGATAGTCCAAACTTCTACAAAGATTGGAATATATATATATATATATATATATATATATATATATATCGCTTATTTTCTCTTTGGCCTGTTTTCTCTAAGCTGGCCTGTCCTCTGTGGGTTAGCCATCTTTTCATAACACTTGTCTTAGTTTCTTTTATATTGCTGTGATAAAATACCACAACCAAATCAGCTTGTAAAAGAAAGCATTTAACTTGGCTCATGGTTTCCAAGGGTTGGAGCCTATGATGGTAAAACAAAAAGATAGCTGAGAGGTCACATCTTGATCCACAACCGTGAAGCTGAAAGAGAGAGAGACTAGGGATGACATAAGTCTTTTGAAACCTCAAAGCCCACCACCCAGTAAACATTTCCCATAGAGCACACCTTCTAATCCTTCTCAATCAGTTCTATCAACTGAGGGCCAATGAGAAGGAGGAGGCATTCTCATTCAAATCACAGTGGCTAAGCTACTTGTTCTGAAGTACAGTCATTTGTTCCATGGAAATCCATCAATGGTTCCTTCAAGGATTCTGGTGATGCAGGTTTTGAAACATATTCCAATAACACCGTGTGGGTCCTTCGTTGTAACATTAAGCATGGGTGCCTAAAACAGATTGGGGCCATGTGTGTTTGTTACATATTTGTACAACACACCATTAACGATGACTAAGAAATCAAATGTTTTCAGCCCTACCTCAACAAACCTTTCCACCAGGAAACTGTCCACTGGTCGGTCAGTCAGTCATTGTGAAGTTCTGGATTTCCATCACTCCAATGTTACACTTGATACCCTTCCAACGGTATAGCTCTGCAAACAGCTTGACATACACACTGACACTTGAGGGATTATATGGGATAGCAGTTGAACCTTTATTCTGAGCTCAGGTTCTGTCAGCCATTTGTTGAGTGACCTGTTGCAAGTCACCTGTCCACGCACACTTACTTTCCCATTACAAACTGGAAATTGCTAGCTCCAGGGAAGTATGCGGCTGAAAGGGTGCCTGTGAAATCTTGACACGCGTCTTGAAAAGCTTGTTATGTGATTTAAATTCATTACCACTGATATCAATCAGCCTCTTTTCCTGATACATTATTCATTTCAGTTAATTAATATAATTAGTAGATCTCAACAATTTTGTCTTTCACAATGAGCAGAGCACCTCTTTTGTCTCTGTTCTTTTTTTTTTTTTCTTATTGGCATTTAGCTTGTTATTTACAGCGATCAACATGCATACTTCACTCGTGGGAGAAAAGGCAGCACATTAATTATTATCAGTCACCAAATAGATTCCTTTACTTTTAAGAAAAAAACCTCCCACTAACGATTTCTACTGTCTGCCACACTTGAACACAAAGGTTGCTGAGAATTGTTCTTACCCGTTTCTACTGATAGAAAACCAAAAGTCTAAATTTTCATGCCTCATGCAATAATTTACTCACAAAGGATTGGTCTCCATGATGTACTGAAATTTCTATTCAGAACAAGGCTTAAGTGTAGACATGGCCTAAGACGGTTTCAAATTTTGTCTTGGAATGTAAACCAAATTATAGCATCATCACTTATTCTGAACACCCTTCCCTTCTTGCTTTCTCTTTTTGTGTCACCCCAGAAGTCTCATGTTGTCATGGGTCCCCATTTCTTTTTAGCTGTTTTTTCTGTCCCCGATGGTGGTTCTTCAAAAACTACAATCTTCAGCACCCCAGAATGGCAGAGATGGAAGGGACAGTGAACTCATCTGGTTGTGAACAGTGCTTCGGTTCTGACTGCAACATTTGTCAGGGCTGTTTGCCCATCTCTGCTTGAAACCTTCAAGAAATCAAAAATTCATAACATTTGGAAATAACCAATTTCCTTAATCTTTTGATCATATTGATTCAAGTTGTTCTCTATTTTATAAAAACTTGCTAACTGTCCATTTCCACGTTTGTTCATTTGTTTATTGAGGATGAGAAAATTAGAAAGACTATTTAAAGATTACAGTAAGGGTTTCTAAGGAAAGCAGAAAAAGCATAAAGAAAAAGAAGCGCAAAAGCCAAGCTTGAGGTTATCAGGGGCAGATAACTCACCCCCTCTGCTTTGGTCTCAATGCTCATTTGTTACAAATCTCAACTTGTAGGGGAATGGTCCTGGGGAGGGGGGGGGGCAGTGAACCACTAGGGAAAGTGGGTAGAGCTTGAGACCTTGACTTCAGAGTTTGGATTAATGCCCTAATTTAAAAATTGACCTCATAGGAAAGACTCCTGCAGAGTCTTTCTTTTTTTTTAATTTTTTATTAATTACACTTTATTCATTTTGCATCCCCCCATAAGCCGCTCCCTCCTCCCCTCCCAATCCCACCCTCCCTCCCCTTTCTGCATGCATGCTACTCCCCAAGTCCACTGATAGGGGAGGTTCTTCCCTCCTTTCTGATCTTAGTCTATCAGTTCTCATCAAAAGTGGCTGCATTGTCCTTTACTGTGGCCTGGTAAGACTGCTCCCCCCTCAGGGGGAGGTGGTCAAAGAGCAGGCCAATCAGATTATGTCAGAGGCAGTCCCTCTTCCCATTACTAGGTAACCCACTTGGACACTAAACTGCCATGGGCTACATCTGTGCAGGAGTTCTAAGTTATCTCCATGAATAGTCCTTGGTTGGAGTATGAGTCTCTGAGAAGTTCCCTGTGTTCAAATTTTCTTGTTCTGTTGCTCTCCTTGTGGAGACTCTGTCCTCTCCAGCTCTTACTATTTCCCACTTCTTACATAAAATTCCCTTCACTCTGCCCAACAGTTGGCCATCAGGCTCAGCATCCTGCAGAGTCTTTCTAAGTCCTTTCTGCTATCGGAAGACTCAGCCAGAGGGAATCGTCTCTGAATCAGGAAATGTGTATCCGCGATAGACACTGTATCTGCTGGGATCTTGATCATTTGCCAGCCTCCCGGAATCTAAAAAAACAAGCTGCTGTTGTTTATAATCTATGTAGCCTGTGGTGCTTTGTTATAGCAACACAAATGGACTATGATAACTTTACTCTGTCTCTTTTCTACCCTGGAAGATTCTTCAACTTTTGCTACCAATGCCCTTCTCCAAGCCCTTTACCATAGATATTACCACTTATTATCTGCAATTGTTCATTCCTTTTATATCCTTTCACTCATGCTAAGCGATCTGCACCATAATGTTCTTCAGCTCTGCTTGGCTTCCGGTTACCACATTCTTTTCCCACTTTTCATAAATAATGGAAAAGAGCCCTACCTCCTACAGGTGTGCTGTGTGTTCCACAGACAATGCTCTCCAGTAAGCCTGTGTCCTTGTTTAGAATGGAGACCTCTGAAGTGCTACCTGCCTGTTTTTTCTTTTCTTTTTTATGGAAATTTTATTTATTCTTATTTTATGTGTATGGATATTTTCTCTGCAAGTATCTGTGCACTGCCTGCAAAGGCCAGAGGAGGGCATCAGATCCATTATCTGGACTGGAGATACAGATGTTTGTTAGTTGCCAAAGAGTGCTGGGGACTAAACCTGAGTCCTCTGGAGGAGCAGCCAGTGCTCTACAGCATTTAGTCGCCTCTCCAGACCCTTGCTTTTTCTTTTTAAACCAAAGCTAGCTCTTTTAAGGACTGGGAACCACAAAGCTAGCTAAAGGTTCCACTCTCCCCAGGAAAAGAAGTTCGCATTCTTTCTCTTCACTAAAACTACAGCATGGAAGAGCATGAACAAAGTCCACATTGACTCCACACTCAAACCCCACAGCCTCTCCTTGGTGGCAATTCCTTCTTCTTCAAGTTTCCTCCTTAGGTGACTTCCCTTCTTACTTTGGTCTGCTCTCTTACCCTCCCTTTCTGCTATCTTTCATTTGTTTATGCACTGTATAAAATAGTTTTCCAGGCATCCATCTTTGCCTCTTTTTTCTAACTACATATGCTTTCCAACTGTTCTAAACCATGGCCCAGCCATATCCCTTCAGCTACAGTGTTCTCCCTCACCACTGTTTCAAGTTTCTACTATTCCTCACAGTCATCTATGTCAACATTAGAAAAGAAATAAAACTCTCCTCAGAGTGTCTTCCACGCCTAAACTGTTTCTCCATTTTTTGGGTGAACAAAATGTCAGTGAGATATTTTAAACTCTATCATAAAACTCAAACTCCATTGGTTTCAACGGTAAGTAAAATGCATTATTACACAGAAAGAGCATTTCAGGAATAGTCCAGCCCTTGATTAGTTAGCCCAGAATACAGAAGATATCCAGCAAGATTTCAGCTTCTTTATACTTTCGCTTGTTGTTGTTTTCAGTCCATGGCTTACTCTCCATTCTAGCTGCTCATGAGATAGTTATGTAATTCCAGGGACAACAGTCAAACACACAGTGTCCCCCTAGAAAAAAGCAGGGGCCTTTTGTTTTCCTGGGTCTTTTCTCATCCACAAGGTAAAATGCTCCACTGAGCCTCCTCCTTCCATCCCATTGGCCAGAACTGTATCCCATGTACGTTCAAAAATCATGTTCTAGAAAATGGAAATGGAAGGACCATTGTATATATGTGATTGTTTTGCAACAAAGTAGTTGTTTTGAAAGAGGTGTGTGTCTAATTAGAGTCAGGATTCTGCTAAAAAAAATAAAGAAGAAGAAGAGTTAATTTGGTTATGATTAGAAGTTATTAATGTGAATAAAGCCCCAAATCAAAATTTAAATGTGCACAGAAATCCAGAGGCAGACAAGCAAGTGTGGCTGGTACTAGCTCCAAGGAGAAAAGAGGGCTCCATGTTTGTTCTGGGCTTTTTGCCCTTGTCCACAAGCCTTCCTTGCCACAGTCTTTGAAGCTGCACTCTAGGCAACAGGTTTAGGAAAGCAAGACAAAGGATGCAACCCCTGCCTCTCTTTAAGTCTTTAAAAATCTTTATTTTTTTAAAGTTTTATTAATTTATGAATTGGCATGCAAAGAAATATGATTTGTTTTAGCATTTTGTATATAATTTTTGTTGTTGGTTCTTCCCCAAGTCCCTTGTCCCGTTCTCCTGCCTATCTCTTGTTGGTCCCTATTCTCTCGAGTAGCCCCCTTCCTGCTTTCATGTCACATGTATTCTACTACTATTTTCCCCAACTCAATCCATCCTTTCCCCTCTCATGGCCCCTATTCTGGTTTTATAATCTGTACTCACAGTGACATATCATTATGATATAAAATCTGCATATAAGAGAAAACATTTGGCTTATTTCACTTAACATAATGATCCTTGGTTGTATCCAGCTTCCTGCTCATGCAGTGATTTCATTCTTCTTTATGGCTGACTAAAATTCCATTATGCGTATGGACCAAATTTTCTCTGTCTGTTGATGGTTATCTAGGATGTTTCTATTTCTTTGATACCTTGGCTAGTGTGTCCACGAATATGATGTGCAAATATCTCTGTGGTATGTTGACTTAATGCCGTTTCTCTCTTTAACTAGAAGTGACACAGCTGGGTCATATGACAGACACACACTCTGGCTAGTTTCATGTCAAGTTGACACAAGCTAAAATCATCTGAAAGAAGGGAACATCAGTTGAAAAAATACCTCCTTAAGGTCAGGCTATAGGCAAGCATGTAGGGCATTTTCTTAATAGTGATTGATGGGGGAAGGGCTCAGACCATTGTAGGTGGTATCTTACCTGAGCTGGTGGTACTGAGTTCTATATGAAAGCAGGCTGAGCTAGGCAGTAAGCAGCACCTCTCTATGACTTCTTTATCAGTTCCTGCCTCCAGGTTCCGAGCCCTGCTTGAGTTCCTGTCCTGACTTTTCTTCAGTGATGAACAGTGATGTGGAAGTGTAAGCCAAATATGCCTTTTCGTCCTCAACTTGTTTTTGGTCATGGTGTTCCGTCATAGCAATAGTAACTGTAACTAAGACAGTCTGTGAGAAATCTTCACACTGATTTCCACAGAGGCCACACCAGTGTACACCCCAGCAACAGTGAATAAAATTTCCTTCCCACCAGGCACTGTGGCTTATGCCTGGATTCCCAGCAGTCAGGACAGAAGGTGGCAAGTGGAGCTTTGGGAGTTCAGGGTCAGCCTGGTCTACAAAGCAAGTCCAGGACATCCAAGGCTACATAAGAGAAACCATGTCTTAAAACTCCTCCCCTCTCAAAAATAAATAAATAAATAAATAAATATAATAATAATAAAGAGTTCTTTCCCTTTACCCTACTTACCGGCCTCTGCTTTAATGATACATTCTCGTGTCTCAGGCAAGATTTTTGCTCATTGTGAAAAAGGCTGCTCAGTGTCATTTCTAGCTTGTTTGTGGCTTTGTTACCATAGGAGGCAGCCAGGAAATGTACTTTGTGGCATATGATTATACCTATAGGTATATGATTATATGATTATACCAATAGGATCTCCACTATCACAATCACCTTCTCCCTCCCCCCCGGGCCCTCAAGCTAGAAACTAGTGCTCCAAAGTTGTTTCCTCATATCACTCAGCATACTCAATAGGACAGGGAGTCTGAAAAACACCTGCCAGCTGCTGCTGCCTTGACCAGACCTAATGCTCCTGGACGCTGCTCTCACTTTCCTTCAGCTCCCCTTATCTGTACTCATGTCATACTTCATTCCCGTCTTCACATGATCTTTAGGCTCTTTCTCAAACACGACTCTGATTTATAAAGACAGCAACAACAGTAGGAAAAATTAGCCTGCCGGGTGTGCCAATCAAATTGTCTGATATGCTGACCTCGACCAACCTCAAGCTACCCGGTACACATTAGGCACTCAGGCAAAATCTTCATAGAGTCACCCGTGGAACTCTGAATTCAATGGTTTCTGCTGTGATAATATATTGCCATATGCTGTTAACATCATCTCTCCTTGTTCCAGAAGCTGCCCAATGCCTTCAGCCAATGATATTTCATCAGACTTTCCTAGGTTGTATCTATCCTGAGATATGCGTGGCTTATTCCACAATGATTTTTCTCTCTGTCATTTATTTGTATGACCTTGGAAATCGTTTGAACTTGTGATAGCTAACTAAAGATAGGTGGGTTATATTACCAGTCACATCTTAAAAAAGGAAGCAGAAATAACTCATGGACTTAAAAACACAAGTATGAAGGAAGCTCAAGGTATCTTCAAGGTGATTGTGGAAATACTGAATAGAAGAAGCCATTTAGTAACCAAGGAATTGTAGGACTCTCTTGCTTTGTGAGATGCACAGTAAATATTACTGCCAAGAAGCTGATGCAGTCACCATCACTGGAGTTGGAATTGCTGTGAGCTGAGCCCACAGCATGCCTCCTGGAGTTGAAGAAACATAGCCCAAACATATTGCTGTAAATGCATTTGCCCAGTGCGTGCAGCAAAAACAAACAGGTGTAGTTAGTGTCTTCCCTTCCAGGAGCATCTCCTACACCCCATGTACCTCAGGAAGAAACAGGTTCATTGACTTACTTCCTTATTTTGTATTGCTTGTGGCCTAGGTTGGCCTGAAACTTGTTTTACAGCTGAGGATACCCTTGAACTCTGATCCTTGTGCTCACACGTTCTGGGACTACAGGGGTGCACCAAACCTGGCCTGAAGCAGATTTGTCACCAAACTTCTTGAGCTAATGTGCCCTACCCATGCGGGTGCTTCTGCCAGTCCGTGCACTGTGAGTCTGGGTGTATCCTAAAGTAATTTAAAGAGACAGAAAACTGGAAAAGGAGGTGTCTAAATGGCAGCAAATCCAGAGATCCTGGTTGAACTTTGTCGAAGTTCCTGGTTATGAGCCTCTGCAAGGTGATGATATCGGTGGCGGGGGTGTTAGTTAGATCTCTCCACACCGAAAAATTATCTCTCAGTCTTTCCTGGATGCTCGTGACTTCAGTCTTTTGAAAACTACAAACCAAGTCTTCTATTAAAAAAATCCCTTAGTTTGAGTCCTTCTTTTATTTCCTCATAGTTAAACTCAGATGATCAATTTTTGAGTAGGATTCTAGAGGTAGTGTTTTGCTCATTACATCCTCTCGGGTGATTTGTGGGTTTTCTCGGTCTTACGGTGTATGCTAACTTCTGTCAGACATGAGGTGGTACTGAGGAACCAAGATCTTGGCAATACATGCACGCACTCCTTCCAGGGTACTGCTGGTCCCCAGATAGGGTAAAGAATATGTGCACACATATACACTTCTGTATTTTATCTCCTATTCATGAATTCACAATACTTCTAACCCCAGTTTAACACTACATAGTACTGCATAGTTCATTTTAGTTTTCTCCTTACCATATCATAATTCTGTTACGAGACAATTGCATTTCTGGCTACCAAAATTCTACTCTATTTACTCCTTGGATCAATTCTCCCCTCGTGTAGCCAGTCTTCATTCTCTGTCTCCAGCTTCCCCTACCTATGCCCATCATGGTACTGCCTAGCTCCCTTCATAAGCATACAGAACTACGTATTGACTTTTTTTCTTGCCTTCCTTGGTGCTACTTGGTTTGGGACTACTTTATATAGGAAATACAGAGAGAGAGGAAGGAAGGTGGGAAAGGAGGGTCATTTCAGTTTTATAAAATAAGATCATTTGCATTCCCACAATTTTATAAAAATAAGATGATTGTAGCCATGGAATCATTTGAGGACACTGCCTCTTCACTGAAGCTCCCCTCTGTCATCTTGTGTTGGGTGGCAATTCACTGACCATAACCATTTTAGGAATCTAGCTAAGAAGTTGAGCTGGAGTTTTATTTGGTTTAAACAGAGGGAGGTATATATTGTATAAGATACCTAACTTCATTTTGCAAAAAGGAAGGCATTCAAGTGACTGTCCTTGCCCAAGTGGAACAAATCTGTTTTGTTACAACCTGTCACTAAATATTTGCAGTCAAAGGTTGTGACAACCAACCATTTAAGAAAGTGACTGCAAGTATCTTATTATTACAACCATTAATTGGCTTGCAGAATATGCTATGTGTAGCTTATTCTATGATGCTGCTGGAAGGGAAGCTAGGCCTGCTCTTCTCGAGGTTGCTGGTTGCTTTGATATTTTGTAAGAGCTGTGTTTTTTTTTTCTCTTGTGTAGAATGTTTAAGGGGTATAGGTATTCCTGATTTGAATACATATAAGATATTTCCTTTTATTATATTTTAGACTGTATATTAAAAAAGTATAAGATATTCAGACAAATGAAACAGGCCAACAAGATGGGTAAATGGGTAAGTGGGTAAGTGTGCTTGCTGCCAAGCCTGATGATCTGTGTTTGCTCTTCAGAACCTGCATAACTGAAGGATCGATCCAAGCTTGGTTGTCCTCTGACCTTTATACATACACCATGGCATAGCCACACCCATACAAACATACATACATGGACACAGACAGACAGACATTAAATACATAAATAAATATAAAAATGTAATAAATAGGGAACATACGACAAAGACGGGTGATAAAATATGTGGAAGTTATTCTGGCAATAAAAAGTAAAAAAAAATTCACTCATATGATACAATTAGTAGAGAAAAGTGAAGCACATGGGTTTAGTGAAAAAATATAAAATTATTTTCTGATTTGATAAAAATAACTGACATTAAGGAAGATAAAATAAAATCTATGATATGCCACTAGAATGAAAACATTAATGACAGCAAGTTAATGATATAATTAATTCAGAGAGAACTGAAGATTAGCCTCTGCCTTAAAAATAATACTTGAACTACAATAAAACCCCACTGCTCATGCACAAAAAGTAATTGGTAGATGGTTCCCAGAATTTTTTTTTGCATACTCCTAAAACTGCACAGCACTGCTCATAAAGAGATGCGAAATTAGATTATGTTTTTAAAGTGGTAATAATAAAGGCAAAAATTTAACCAACCTGCCTGTTGCCACTCAAAGAGGCTTTGAATGAATATATTTGGGGGAGGGGACTATACAATTCTGTTAGGTAGCTAGTTAGTGCAGAATCTAGCTAGACACAAACTAGTACATAACTAGTTATGCTAGTTAATATGGTTTTATATTTTATTGGAAGTGTATATGTATCTTATTTTAATAAAAGACAGAGATGGTCACATTTCACGTTGTCCCTCATTGGACACAGATCTGAGAAGTCAGGACAGTGCTTTGTGGGTGTGATTTGGTAAACATAGGCAAGTTGTGTGGATTTATGAGTGAGTTGCAATGTTACCCAATGGTATGAAGCTGCAGGACTCACAGCTGTCGGTAACCAGAGAGAGTACCATGATTTTTTTTTTTTGTTCCCTCTTTACTTAGCTTTCTAGATCTTTTTCTAAATCCCGTTTGTGCCTGTAACTCAACACTTAGAGCAGATGTCTGTTGCTGGAGAAACACATTTTCTCTAAAGCTGCTGTTAAGGTGTTTTGGAGAGAAGGGAGGCTTCGGGATGCTCAGGGGGAGTCTAACTTGTCTTTGTATTGTTCATGGAGGAATGGAATCTTTTGGTTATAATTTCCTTTCATTTTCTCATCTTTCAGACATGTATTAACTTTCTTTCCTTCATACACACAATAAACCTTTTCTCTGCTTATTTTTTCTTTCTATAGGATGTGATTTCCTCTCTAATGTTTAGCACTTTTGCACTGTTTCTGTTTGAACTCACTTGCACTGCCTACCCACAATGCACATGGAACTGCAAAGCACCGCTCCAGGCCTGTCTGCTGTAATCCTCTTGTTTCTTGCCATTTGTTCATGTTCAGAACTACACACACAAATCCATTCTCATTTTAACCCATGCCTTTGAGCCATATTGTCTCCTAGGCTGGGATTGTCATTTCCTGGGCTGGCACTGTCATAATGCTTTTGACTCATCCACGCAACACCTTCTGCAGAATTAGATGGGACCTCCGTGATGCCTAAGCAACAGGCTTCTGATATTGTAGATGTGATCTGTGTTTGTCAAAATGGAGGAAGCCCCTTCTCACTGAGTAGATTCATTATTGCCTGCTGCTAACACTAAGTATTCACTCATGCGCTGACATGTCCAGTAAACCATAACCAAGGGCTTCCTGCAATAGTGACCACTGTTATGACAGTGGGAAGACAAAAATGCATTGTATTGGGTCTTTGTCCATCAAGAGTTCTTTTTATAATTTTAGAGTTATGGAGACAGAGCAGCATTAAATAGTATCCACATTCTAGTGTCCATAGAGACTGCTATCTATCATGACTATAGAGTAATGAAAACAAGGGTGCTAAATAATAGTCACCTCCAATACTGCTTGTGGGTCAAATGATATCACTTTCAAAGTATCGTTAAACATTAGATTGTGGGACAGAGTGTTGGATAAACATCCTAGAATTTTCTCTATTTTAATCAGAAATGCACATGTTTTTTTGTTTTTTTTTTTTTCCTTTGAGGAAATGAAGATGATGGAGCAACCAAGAAGTACCACCAGCAAAAGAAGTGGCCCCAACTCAATGGAGTTGAGTTCCAAGAGAGGCCAGGCCAACACAGGGAAGAAGTACATCCCTGTTTCTTTCCAGCTCCAGGCCCAGCTCCAGAGATGGCATAAATAGTAGCAAAAACTTGAAAGTAACCTTAACAAGGAAATGAGAGAGAAAAAAAGCATAGACAACAGACCCAGCTTTAGAGCATCAGAATTGCTGACAAAACCCAAAAAGGAAGATTCCAGAGGTTGAGCAGTAGCCACAGCTCCCTGACTCCTGAGAATTTCCTTCAGCAAACAGGCCTTTGACATCAGCTCTCAGTTGCTTTGGGAAGAACCAAAGACTTGTCCCTGGAATCAGAAGGAAATAACGGATTGAGTTGGAGCACAGGAAGGTGATAGAGTTCAGAATGACTCTTTGGGCAATGTCCAAAAAAATGTTGACCTTCCTGCTTTCTTGTGTTCTCTAGACCCACATACCACTGTGCTTGCTGTTACACTGTAGGGAAGGAGACATGTGTTCCGCGTGCAGAAAAACAGGCACAATATTCTGAGTGCTCCCATCTGGCTGATCCCTTGCTGGACTTAGCTCTCACCATCCTCACAGTCTTTACAATGAGGGTTACGGCTCCTATTTTATAGGAACTCAAACGCAGAGAAAAGACCTATACTTTCTGCAAGATCCCATGGGGGCAACTTGGGTTTCAAGCTGGGTGTATGACTCACTCAGTAAGGCTCCTTCGGAGTTCTGCTTGTTCGAAATAGGTTTTGAAGCAATCAGGTGCCCCGGAGACAGCAATATGGGCATTTAAAGTTTTTATAGCTATTACTTACTCTGTCATCTCTGGGGGAAAGCACTGGGGTGTGGATGGGACCCTGGGGGATAGCTGGAAGTGCCACTTGATGACCTTGCTCACTTCAGATAATTCTCTTTTTTTATGTTTTGTGTATGTGTTCATATGTGTGTGCATGGCATGCATGCATGAGAGAGAGAGAGAGAGAGAGAGAGAGAGTGTGTGTGTGTGTGTGTGTGTGTACATAGAAATCTATCTGGACTGCAGCCTGAAAAGCTGCTGCAGAGGTGGGTGGAGTTTAATTTTGACACCGATGAACCAGAAACAGAAATATATTCATCTCCAATGGTTTCATGTCTTGCAAGAGACCTTTCCGTCATGACATGAGTAGGTTGCTCATTAGAACACTGAGATGGTGAGGAGCACTTTATCTTGAATTGTACCTCTTGATTGATGCTGTCCCTCCCTAACTGGCTTAAGCAGTTGAAGCAAAAGCATCTTTCAGTGTGCTTGGCATCTGCCCTGACTCCTGTGGGGACTCATTAAGTGTTATTACTTTTGGAGCGTGAGTGTGGTAGGAGCGGGAGGAGAAGACAAGCAGACACCTGGGCTTTCTGAAGGATGGCACTTCTATACAGATCCTGTGTTTCCCAGACCACACTAGCCTTGGGAAGCCCTTGGGAAGCTGGGAAGCAGCAGGGTCGAGAGAGTCAACAAAAGAATGTCTGTCCAGTCTGTCCCCTAGGACCTATGGGAAGCTCCAGATCCTTCCCGGCTCCAGGGGTAGCCACAGGGCCCATCTTTCCAGCTCCAGGCGAGCCTTTGCCCTCCCCTTTCAGAGGGATATTTGCTTTGGTGTCACATTGTCACAACACCCATAGAACCAGTCAGCCATGGTCGTTCCCAGTGAATCATACAAGAGCAGCTACGGGGATCCCAGTGGCTGGTCTCAGTGGCTGTTGTTTCGTGTAATTACCGGAGTACCAACTGCCCTTAGGCTGAGCTGAGGAATTTGCCCTATGCCCCTCGTCTGTTCGAGGCCACGGAGCCATGCTGCCTTGTCCGTGTCTTCCAGCAGGCGGGTTCAGCTTTTCATCAGAGGCTTCATTGCCCTGGGCTCTGGATGCAACTAAAGCCAGAGCGAAATATGAGTAAGAAAAACTTTGCGGACCTCAGGATTGCCCCTCCCCTCTGGCAGTGTATCCATCAATCATCTTAAGCCGAGTTTGTAAACCTCCACCTACTCTGGGTAAAACCCTTCCCATAAATCCCCATAGTTCCTCTAGTGCGGGGAGCAGATGAATTCCTGACTGAATGTGTATTGTTGACACAGGCCCAGCCATGTCAAGGACCCCCTTGCTTTGGACCCGTAGGAATTGACAACGCCTTCCTCTGGTCGAAGTACAAGTGTTTGCAAATGATTGACAAGTGTGTGCAGAGGCAAGCACCCACAGCCTCCTCCTCTTAGATGTGTATAGCCTAAGACTGCTTGCTTAAAGGGACTTCTCACCAAGACCAGCTAGCTCTTCTCCCCTACGTCATACGTAAAAGACTGTGTGGAGGTTCCAGGCTGTTGCCTAGCTGGTTGGCCTCCATCTAAGTCCAGCTTTCACATACTTGCGTTTGTAACGTCTGTCCTTTCTTCATTTCATCGTTACCCCAAATGGGTTTCCAGGACCAAGCTATGCCAGGTGTGGGATTCTAACAAACAATTGCTAGCCACCAGGACTGAACTTGCTGGTCTTCTGACAGGGGGCCATGAGCATTTGCAGCGGCCTCCCAGACACCAGACATCATGCTAGAACTCTGATACACGTCAGCCCCCATTGGTCCTTTGAAACACTGAGTTCTGATACGGGTCTGATACCTGACAAGTGGCCACACCCTTGTCTCACCATCCACATCCTTGTCACAGGCAGCTTTGCAATTTCCAGGTTTTATCACAGAGTTGTTTTTGGAATGATATTTCATTCTGCAATTTTATTTTTTTAAATATTTATTTTTATAAACTTTATTATAGAGAAAGGCCTTTCAAATGAATTTAAAAAAAAAATCACATGCCAAAATTAACCAGACCCAAAGTATGTACAGCTTAATGAACTTATATACACTTAGAATGGAACCTTTACTTTTAATTTCCAGCTAAAACAATCTTTAAATTATTCAAGTAACAACCCTTGCTGTTAAAGCTATTGGGCAGGATTACCTAGTTTAACCTAAGTGTCATTTCATTCTACTTATGAAAAAGTGCCTGGAGAAATTAACAGACCTATCAGCCAGCATGTAGCAATATATTGCAAGACTCTCTTCAACTCTGAAACAGACTCTAGTACCAATTTATTTTTCTTTTTTAATTTTTTAATTGATATATTATTTATTACAATTTATTCACTTCGTATCCCAGCTGTAGCCACCTCCCTCATCTCCTCCCAGTCTCACCTTCCCTCCTTCTTTCAGCCTATGTCCCTCCCCTAGTCCACTGAAAGGGGAGGTCCCCTTCCATCTGACTATAGCCTATCAAGTCTCATCAGGACTGGCTGCATCCTTTTCTTCTGTTGCTTGGTAAGGCTGCCCCTGTCAGGGGGAGGTGATCAAAGAGATGGCTACTGAGTCCATATAAGAGACAGCCCCTGCTCCCCTTACTAGGGCACCCACATGGAGACTGAGAGTGCCTCTATTACCAATTTCTAAGCTGAGCATTTCCTGAAGGGAGCAATGGAATTTAATTGCTGTCATAATGAAAATTTGAGCTGACATAAATACTTCTCAAAAATTTTTTGCAAGTCACATTAGGAATATTATAAGGGGTTGAAAGTAAATTTTATTGTTTTTGTTTGTTTGTTTGTTTGTTTACTGCTATGTCCTTTACATTCCTCCAAAGGAAAAGAGAGACAAAGACATATTTACAATCATGTTTCACTGAAGTTTAGTAGATTTTTTTAGTTTGAGGCATTTTTAAGGAGTCTTCTTCAATTTCTGAAATAGTTAAGTCAAATAGCTGGAGTCTTGAATGCATAATCTTCATTGTTATAATGTGGCTAATCTTGGGTAAGCTTGTAATACGTTGCTTAGACAAAGGAACACAATCTTCTTATTTCTTAGCCCCCAAGGAAAGGACTGTGCACACATAAGCAGAAAAATCCTGGCTAATAACTGAACCAGGGATTGCCATGCTCCGGGATAGTATGAACTCTCCCTAAACCCATGGCTTGTCTCCAGCAGTTCTTTTTTCTCTTAATTTGAGATCTTGAAATAAGTGTATAGAAATGAGACGTGATAGCTTGCACAAGCTTTTTTTTTTTAGTTTAACTTTTTTTAAAATAAACCTAAAGAAAAGCATTCCAAAGACTTTGTTACAACAGAGTAGCGGAGATAGCCATGTTCCATAATGAGAAAGGCCATTTGCCCAGCACCCTAAACTTCAGAAACTCTGCCTGGTATTAGAACATAAGTCACTAAAGGCGAGATTATCAACGACAAAGGCAGACACAGCAAGGTGGAGGCAACCAATGGCACCAAATAAGCAGGTGATCTGCTGCTTCTTTGCTTATAGAGTAGCCTTTCGTCAAATAATTGTAACAAGTAATTTAAAAATATAACCATCTTTGCTTGGGTAAGAAATAGATATTAAAATAGTGTGTGCTTGTGCCAACAGACAGGAATCTGTTGTGATCTAGGTCTGTCTCAGTTCCTCTGTGAGCATTTTGTCTTGTTTAAATTTCTGATGTCTCCCCTACAATGAAAGCAACCATTTCATCTGCTGCCCATCTGAGGAATGCCAGAGCCGTTTCAAATGCAAACTTGTCTGAATCTTCAGAGGTGAGGCTGGCTGGTCTCCAGCACCTTCCAGGGAAACTTTCAAGACTAATTTTGAAACTCTGCCCTTTTTTTCTCAAGCTGACTTTAGGGCACCGACCCTAGTTGTGACTTACATATGAGATGTTCCCCTGGTGGGGACACATTTTGAGACCTTGGTTGCTAGCTGTCAGTGCTATTTTTGAAGGTTCTAGAAACCTTCAGAGATTGGGCTTAGATGGAAGAAGTAAAGCCACAAGGGGCAGTTCTCTACAGCTAGCTTATCTTCAGCCCTTCCTGTCTATGGTCTCTGCTTCCTGTCCGCCATGATGTGAACAGCTTCTTTACTGCTGTAATGATGCAGTGGATCCAAGCAGCTATAGACAGCATCCTCTGAGACCATGTGCCAAGACCAATCCTTCCCCGCCTAGGTTGCTTCTGACAAAAAGCTCCTAACTCTACCTCTGAGAATTTGCTACCCCAATGTACAAGCTGCATTGCCATTTACCCTCAGGCTAAGAGCTTTCAGTCCTAGCAACCACAAAAGAACACAAAACAGAAAAACACCGTGATTTTTCATCTCCTTTGCCTACACACTGCTCGTTTTAAATTATAATATTAAGTTGGAGAACAAAAAGAAACACAAAGAGTTTGCTTTGCAGAACTCTTCTCAGCCAGGCCTAGGCTGTGTACCTCTGGGAACCTGGGCCTGTGTGTACACTGTACATGCAGTGTGCCCTACATAGTCCTCCTCGGTTTCACTGAATTAGGACCTCGGTTCAAAGATCTGAGGCTTTGTCGTTACCTTCAGTGTGAGGCTTGCTATGAACCACGGGATTTAAAATGGTAGCGTCACCTATTAATGTTGTCCAGGACTTTCACCCAACTCTCATTTTCTGTTCTCTCGTGGAATACTCTCTTTGTCACTTACTCCTTGATGTGATCCTTTTAGACAAACGTATCAGATTACTTAGCATGTTTATCATTTGCTATCTCTCTCTGCCTTTTATATCCAGAGATGAGGACCACGCCTTGGCCTTGCCTGCCTAAGGGTACATTTGTTGAATGGATACTGAAGCATTCTGCATTTAAATCCCCCGAGGGGTTGATCTGTTTTTAGTGTCATTAATAAAACTTCTGGAAGTTGCTTATCTGTTCTTAGACCTACACAAAGAAAGGTAAAATGTCTAAAATATTGAGAATTTGACCATTTGACAGTCATCTAAATCCCATTACTACAAATAAATTCACAGTAGAAATTTATATGATGTAAATGTCTAAATCTAGCCAGTGGCCCATTTATTTTAAATTAGTCTCTTATCTACAAAATCCCATTATAGCAAAGTGATTTAAACAGATTCTCCTGTCTTTTCTTTAATGTGACTTAACCTGTATGTCAAAAAGATTCCAATTAAAGGTTTTGAGGAGGAATCTGCATTTTTTTTTTTTTGTTTTACATCACGAGTCATTTTAGCTGAGCCTTTAATCCTAGCACTAAGGAGGCAGAGACAGGCGGATCTCTGTGAGTTCAAGGCTAGCCTGGTCTACAGAGGGAGTTCTAGGGCTACACAGAGAAACTCCATCCTGACAAAACAACAGCAACAAAAAGAAGTGTTTTAAACAAATGGCACACTTCATAAACTATTACCAAACTCTCAGTTGTGTCTCTTTCTCTTCTTAGAGTGCCCTCAGCAGTGACGGAGACAAGGCTTGAAGTTTCCAAATTTTACCTGCAGGTGCCTTCAAAGGGCAAAACTTACACATTTAAGTATGTTCGGATGTTATTTAAAACAACGGCCTGTGTTTTTCCTAACAACATTTGAAGCTAACAGACACCTGCTCCCCTCAGAGGTAAATGCAGTGAATGTGATGAGAGTGAACATTAGTGCATCGAGGAAGCTCCATTTCAGTGTTGTGGGTAATTTTTTTTTCTTTTTATTAAAATTCTAATGTCTTACTTAGTGTTTGTATTGATGTCATAAAACACCATGACCAAAAACAAGTCCGGGAGAAAAAGGTTGATTTGGCTTATATTTCCATACCACGGTCCATTATTGAAGAAAGTCAGACAGAAACTCACACAGGGCAGGAACTGATCCAGAAATCATGGAGGGGTGCTGCTTACCGGCTTGCTCCCCATGCCTTTCTCGACCAGGTGTCTTATAAAATGCAGACCACTAGCCCAGGGATAATACCACTCACAGTGGGCTGGACACTTCCCTGTCACTTGCTAGCTTTATAGGCTTGCTTTCCTACTCTTATGACCCCCCCCCTTTTAATTGCTGTTCTTTCCTCTCAAGTGACTTTAGCAGATGTTTCGTGCTGACGTAAAACTAGCCAGGACATCTAATTTGTCTTATTTTGTTCATGGTGAGACATTGTAATTTGTAACAGCTGACTTTAAACATGAAAGGATTTAGGTGGTTCTAATGCAGACACTAAGAGGGATGCTCTGGCCATTCTAGGAATCAGGTACGTATGAGTGGGGATGCTGGACCCAGTTCTCCCTACCTGAACTTACATGCTTTACTACTATTCTGAGACACTGGCTCTTTCTCTCATTCGATAAGCCTGTTGGTACCCACTGTGAAGCCTCACTAGAGGTAAAACCTCAGACAGTGACTTATTTGTGCATGCAAAAAAATCCTACCCCAAACCTCTATGTGCCAACGTGTATGTCACTGTAACCTTTAGCTAAATCATGATGTTACTTCTCCTGATGTGTCCAATTTATTTCATTGGGAATGTTCATGAGAATACAAAGCTCAAATTTCTTTTAATTGCTTTGGTTCTATTATTACTTTATTGGAAAACATCATGTAGAAACATCATGTGTTATCCTAAAAACATCCAGGTCACTGCATCTCTGTTGCACAGATCTGAGCCTTGTCTGAAAACTTAGAAGTTATCCTGACATTCAGGAGACTTAAAGATCGCCGTTAGTCTTAGTTAAGCTAAGTGATGTGTCCAGTATTTTCTAGCTGTTATTGCTTGAATTGTAGCTCTCAGAAAATGTTAAGCCTCAACCCCCAGGACTTGCAAATGTGACCTTATTGAGAAGTAAAGTTTTTGTAGAGGTTCAAGTTAAGATGCAAGCATCAGAGTAGGCTGCATTGCAGTATCACTGGGTCCTTATGAAAGGGAGGAATTGGACACAGACACACATATAAGGATGTTACGGTAAGATGAAGGCTGAGATAGGAATCATATATCTACTTGACGAGGACTGTCCAAGGTGGTCAGAAATGATCAGAAGCTTGAAGACAAACATGGAACAGAACTTGTTCTGAGATTGCTCAGATCAGGCCTTTGGACCTTTCTGTGGCTTAAGCCCCAGGGTGGATTTGTTCAGCATCCCTAGCCTACAAGGGCAAACACTCACCATTAGAGGCGGGCTGGGGTTCTCAGGGAGGAGTGGGCGGCTTTTAAGCGGTACTGGATGTTGTTGCTTCATTAATCATATTCTCAGATGCCAGGTCTTGCCAGTGTTCCAGAGTGTAAAAAAATAAAAGTTCATTTCACGGTGTGGAGAAACAAGATGAACAGGAGGAGGGAGTCAGAGGAAAAGGAAGGGGATGGGGAGGGATCTAGGGAGAGGAAAAGAAAGAAGAGCAAATCTAAAATCAGTGAAACTGTTAAAATGCTGCTGAGAAGTAGGGTGACAGGCAGCACCGAGATTTTCAGTCCTTTCTCCTCTCATCCAACACCAGCAGTCTCTCCCCATCACAGGAAAATAATCGTTTTCTCTTTACTCCAAGGAAGAAAGCTTTAAGCATCCATCCTTCCTGCTGAGCCGCAAGGATCCGGTGGCAGTTAAGTGATTGCTAGAGTTGGCCCCTCTGGCCACCCTTAGCCTGCAGAGCACCAGCTGAGGTTGAAGGAGATTCATCATTTCTCACTTCCTCACCCTATAGCAGACCCTGCTCAGGCCCTTTTCTGCCTAATGAGGCCCGCAGAGCCACCAGCTGTCGAAGCTTATCCTTGAATCAACCAATGTAGCAGCAGGTAGCACTCATCTGCTACATACATGCACAAATTTAGGACTGCTAGGAAATGTAGCTTCCAGGAGTCACCATTAGTTGAATGGTGAAAACTAAACACAGTGCTAGGCATTTTGTGTACATATGTTTAAATAATATTAGTACTTTTGGTGTGTGTGTGTGTGAGAGAGAGAGAGAGACAAACAGACAGAGAGAGAAAGACAGAGAGAGAGAGAGAGAGAGAGAGAGAGAGAGAGAGAGAGAGAGAACTGTGTATGAAGGTGAGAGGACAACTCTTGGGAGTTGGTTCTGAAGAACAAGCCTGCCTCCATCTTAGGGTTAAAAACCGTCTGTTTTATAGTAAAGATAGACTAATTTCATTCCTGTTTATGATTAAACCACTGTTTCTCAAGAATTGGGTTATACCCCACCTGTAACCTTAGCTACAAATACTTCTCTCTTGGCTGTTCCAGGAACAGCAATCATTCTTTGTTTCAAAAGTTGTTGATAACCATCTGGCAACCTTACCTTTGTTTCAAAGGGTTATACAACCACCCATGACCATCTTGTTGTGCCCACTTTGTAACCACACCTTTGTTTCAGGAAGAATTAACTTGCTACACTATGTCCTGCTCCTGTAACTCTGCTGATTTTGCCTGCCAAATCCCCCATTTAGAAACCCCCCACTTCTGAGCCATAAAACCTCATCTTCCTCACAGCAAATGCTCACTTCTCAAACCTTGCCATAGGGGGAAGCAGCCCATGAATATAATTTAAAAAATAAAACGCTTGTTTTAATTAATTGCTTGCTTTAATTAATTTGGCCATGATGATTTAGGTTGGTGGTCTTTCTCCTACCCCCATCTTTGGGACTCGCTTTTTTCTTCTTTCAACACGGAATATGAGGATTGAAATCAGGTCTTCAGGCTTGCAATGGCAAGTGCTGTACCCACTGAGTCATCTTGCCAGCCTCATGTGCATCATTTCACAAAGATTCATTCAACATTAGATAAGATCTTCCTACAGACTAAAGATAGGATGGACACAGCAGATACAAGCCCTCCTTATTGTAGATGCTTGTTGCTGACCACTCTACTCTTATTCAACTTGGACTGTAGAAATTTCACTTTGTCAATAACTCGTGCAGCTTAGAATTGTAAGCAACACATGTATGGCCAAGAATAAAAGTTTTCTTACTAAAATTAGAAATGACAATTTAGATTTCTTTCTTCTTCCAGACATGAATTAGATGTAGTAGTTGAGTTGGCAAAGCTATCTTCAAGCCATCAGTTAAAGATCACGTGACATTGTCGAGCTTCTAAGGCCTTACCATCAACCATCACCTCTGTACTTGTTCAGAGATGACAGTGATTCTGTTCTGGTATAATCACCAAGACTCAGGTTCTCTGGTACTTGTACAACTCTCCTGATAGGATGGTAATGGTGATGGTGATGATGATGATGATGATCTCTAGGGAGACAGACATAGCCAGTCTCTCAATAGTCATTTATTTGGGACCATGACAAGTGACATTGTCATCTACAATGACAAGAGCCAATGTTATCTACATATGCCATTGCAAAGTTCATGCCGTCTGCAAATGAGTACAATCCACAGTCTGCCACTTCCAAATTGTACACCTCTGGGCAAGTAACTGAACCTTTCTAAACCTTACCTTTGTAATCTGTTAAATAGGGGACATAATGTTATCTTCCATAGGTTTTCTGTAAGGTTTCATTCGTGACATGCATGTTAATTTATCTTCAAATTTATAAAAATGCTTATTAATAGTCATTAGTGATATATATAACCATGTAATATATATATAACCATATATATTATATATAATATATAAACATGTTATATATCACATATGGATACGAAATGAAAATTTATTTATGTACCTTGAGAATTTCACACATTTGTTCTCTGCATCTTGACCAGTTGTGGATTTCTGTAGCAGTTTTCTTCTGCTACAAAAGGGGGTGTTTTTGATGAGGGGTGACAGTTGCATCTACCTGTGAATATAAAGTATTTAGAATACACTTAGAGATGATACTGGTTTAGGCAAGTGACAATAGTAGGTTGTCCTCGAGGATTCATGACCTCACCGGCAACAAGTAGTCAGCTAGATTGCTAATAGAAGGCAAGAGGTCTTGACAGTAGAGCAGGCAAGACCTACTGAAATCAACTTAGATCGCTATTGGTTACTCCCAAGACTAAATGCCACTATTTCACTATGTTTTTGTTTGAGAGTGGTTATCTATTGGAGATGGCTTCTGAATTAGGTCTGTGGGCTTGTGTCCACTTCCACCCAGCACTGGGACCCCATCTGTTGTAGACCTGTGCAGGCCCCATGTACGCTGTCTCTGCGAGTTCATATGTGCATTTATCCTGCTGCGTTTAAAGGGCCTTCCTTGTTCCCTTGGTGTTCTCCATACCCTATGTCTCTTACAGTCTCTCTGCCTAATCTTCCACAGAATTCCCTGAACCCTGATAAGACAAACTTGATGGAGACATCCCATTAAAACTGAGTGTTCCATGGTGTCTCAGTAGAGATTGAGACACATTATCTGGCTGTGGATCTCTATATTTGTTCTCATCTACAGCAGGAGGAAGCTCCTCTGATGATGGCCGGGCAGGGCATTGATCTATGAGTACATCACAATGTTATTAGGAGTCGTTTTATGGCTACAACTATGTTCCTTTAGCAGAACAGTAGCATTTGGTTTTACCATAGGTCTTTGGCCTATCTAGTCTCAGATTCTTAGCTACCTGAGCAGTGTCAGGGATAGGTTCTATTTCATAGAGTGGCCTTAAATCCAATCTAATATTGACTGTTTACTCCCACAAGCTTTGCACTAGTATTGCATGAGCACATCTTACAGGCAAGTCATCACTGTAAACCAGAAAACTTGGATCTGGGTTACTATTTACATTTCTCCTTGGATGTCATGAAGAGTACCTTCCAGTACCATAAACCTTAGCCTGTAGAGGTGAAGGTTCTACATAGGCACCAGCTTGACTTCTTGGTGCTTAATGAGTTGTGTAGTTGTTATCTTCAGCTATAGAGCCTTACCAAGGCATATTTCTTAAATCACTCTCAAAAGTCACACTTTCTTTTTACAGGTCTTGGGCAATCCCCTCCCGGGAGTATGTAAACATGTAAATTTGAGAGTATATTTTTCCTACAGTTATACTAAGGGGTACCCCAAAGGGAGATCATCCCAGGTAGGCCTTCTGTAGCCAGATGAACCCTTTAAAAGCAGAATATTTCCCCCAGATGTTTCCAGGAAAGAAAATCAGAGATGGATCAAGAAGTAGCAGGCATGGCATGGAGTGCCTTTAGAGCCACATGAATTAGAACTAGAGACTAAATTAGAACTAAAGCCACTGAAAACTGAACATAGTCACTAGACCACAGTTAACAAGAAAATAAGGACCTCACCCTACTCTTTAGCAGCTCAGAAAGCACCGTTGTCTCAGACAGGTGAGTTTGGATGACTTTAACCTCAGGTGAGAGAGCAGCCCCAGCTAACCCCTTCAGTGCTAATGTGAAGAGTTCTAAGAGGAGATCCCATCTGAGCTGGGTCTGTAAAAAGAAAAACACACAGGATAATAAACTTAGTCTTTCCAGCACTTCGTGTTATCATTTGATGTGAAAATATCTATCATACATGGAATGATGTATTGTGTAATAGGCTACATATATGCTTTCTTCTGTTAATCCAAAAATGCAAAACCAGAGAATTTTCCAAGGCACAAGGAATGCATTTCCCTCTCTCTTTACAGCCCTGAGGTAAACAGGGCAGGCACAAAGGGCCACCAGGTGAGTTCAGATCAAATTTACTTGATCAATCAGGTGATCACTTTTCACCCATTTTGTTATAAAGGTCATCCCTTTTCATCTTCTGAACTCACTCACCAGTGTGTGTGGAAAGGGCAGGCACAGTGAGAGAGAGAAAGACACACACACACACACACAAGAGAGAGAGAGAGAGAGAGAGAGAGAGAGAGAGAGAGAGAGAGAGAGACTACTGAGCAGGTCCCATGCATCCATTTCACGTTCAGAACTGCCTGGGGAGTGGTGGTCATCTCCTGAATGCACACCCTACTTTTAAGGTTTGGTCTCATGATCACACCTAATCTCAAAAGAGTCAGGGATTTTCCATCTCACTGATGCTGTATTATCCCAAAGAAGAGGAGAATGGATTTGGTCAACAATTAGTCATTTCTACCTCAAAGATTATAAACTAGTAATCACTATGATGTTCTGCCAGATTGCTCTCCAATCTTGCTTTCCTGCTGAGCCCTTTGTTTTGATGACTTCAGAGAAGGCTAAATGTAATTGCAGAGGAGAGACCTCCCAATTTTGTAATGACGATTCACTCATTCACAAGACAATGCTTACCTTTTCCTGGAATGGAGGCATTAAGGACTGTTACACTCGTTATAATTACCGCAATTCATAATCAAATACACTTTCTACAGTCCTTTGCAAACAGGTACAAATGTATTCCTATCCCCAGGTTTTCTCTACCCACCCATCTTCACCTGTACTGTAGTACTGGGGGATGGGAGAGGTTGAAAAGGCACAATACCGAACCCTCCCCAACACACAGCCAGGCATTTCCTCATCCCTCATCTTTTCTCCTTTAGGATTATAGCAGAAGGTGTGGTCTAGAATCTCTGTTAGTTTTGCTTGAGGGATATTATAGGATCCAAGCTTCATTGCCAGGAAAGGAGGAGGGTCCCTGGTGGTTGCAGCAGATGATTCTGGGAATTGCAGGCAAGTAAGACCAGTACACAGGCCACTGGGCAGGTAGGTGCCTGCAGGCACTCAGGTACATGCCAGCATGTAAGGACTGCATTCAGATGGGCATAGAAACACGCTCCCCAGCACACAGGCCATGTGGAGGAAGGTGCCTATGCTTACAGACAAATACAAACACATGCACACAGGCTGAGTGGCTTCTGATTTCAAGGTCATATTTATACAAAATGAAACAACACAGAAATGACTCTACCAAAAATAGCTATGTAACAGATTACATCACCGTTTACATTTGTGTTACCTGACATTCAGTGTTAGCCATTTTGTGCTGACTCAGAGTGGAGTCCTCAACCCTAGAGGCACAGCATAACTGGTGCTTGCCTGTGATATTCAATCCAGTTCCATGTTAGTTAAACACAAACTAACACTCTGTTCCCAACAGATGTGCTAAGAAAGGCCACGGAGACCATTTCCAGCTTTCTTTGGAGATTAGGTTGTCTAAAACATCCCTTTGTTGAGATTTTTTCAAAGACTTCAAGATGGGTGTTGGCAGCCGTGCAGACAGTGTAACTTGATGGTTGGTTGAAAAGCCACTAGGTAAATGCATCCTGGTGTCAGGTATCCAGTTCTTGCAAGATTATTCATTGTTAGAGAAAAGGAAGATGTTTTTCACAGGTTTCCTGAATCCCCACCACTGAACAGTATTGATTGTTGCTTTCCTTTCCTCTAAAACTGGAGCTTGGCTTCAAAGGCATTTTTCAAAACATGTAGTTTGCTAACTGTGTATAATTCCTTGTGTCATTTCCTCCAGAGAACTCATTTCTAAAGTGGTGTTTTGTCTGGCTCTGTGATGGTGATGCTACCAGGCCTTGGGAAGAACAGTTCCGATAGGATTTTTATTGAGTACCAAAAGTCCTGTGATTCTGATAATATCCTTCATAAAAGGACTCAGAGCATCTTTTGAAATGATAAGCCCCTGCTTTCATTCTGTTCTACACTCCCACACCAAGGAGCAATGTTTAAGACATAGTTTTGTTGTTTTCTGTTTTTCTTTTTTTCTTTCAAGAGTCTCAGAAACAGCAGAATTCATTTTGTTTTTGCCTTAACTACCTTAGCTAATGGTCCACTCTCCATTTGCCAAGATTAATCTACACCAATGGAAAGGTTGATCTTTGTATCTTCTGACTGGGGTACTGTGGTCCTGCAGGGGATTCATGAGCCTGTGTAATTACTCAGGGAGTGATGAATCTATTGGCCAGAAACCCAGGAAAGACGAAGGATCCAGCAGGATAAGAAAGAAAAAAGGGATAGAAACTTTTTATTCCTGCCTTCTGAGCACCTCTCACTTCCAAGGTCAAGAGATGGATATGCATTTCATTAAAATAAGGAATTATTATTAGTCCAGAACACAGACAGACCAGACATGCCTCACACGTGAAAGAAGAAATAAATTCTGAAAACAAGCTACAGTGTTCTAGTCAGGATTCTCTAGAGGACTAGAACCAACAAAGTGAGTGTGTGTGTGTGTGTGTGTGTGTGTGTGTGTGTGTGTGTGTATCAGACTTACCAGGTTGGCTTTCACAATCAGAGACTGGCTTAGTAGATTGGCTTGCATGGTTAGAAGCTGAGTGGCCCCCCATAATAGCTGTTTCTAGGCTAGAGAGCCAAGGAAACCACTTGAATTGAGCAAGTTGCTCAATTCAAGAAACTAGAAGCTTCGGAACCAAGGAGACCAGTGATACAGCTTCAGTCTCAAACAAAAGACTGAATTTACTGATGGGAATCAATGGTTGGAAGCTGAAGAAGATGGAGCCTATGAGTGATGGCAGCAATCATAGCCACACACCTGTCCAGAAAGCAGTCAGGTACCCGTACTTTGGCTGGCTTCTTTCTTTCTCTACACTCGTCTCACTCGGGTCCTCAGCCTATTGGACTTGGGCCAGGTCTTTTCCTTTTGTTACCCTCAGTTCATTTTGATCATTTCTTGAAAAGTCTCACAGACACACCCAGCATTGTGTCTTACTTAACTCCTTGGCATCCCTTAATGCCATCATGATGACAGTCAAAATTAACCATCACATACAGGTTCTTACCAGGACTTAAAAAGAGCCTTTTTCCTGGTGGGGCTTGTGATTCCATCCAGACATCTGGTGTACTGATAAGGTAGGAATTCTTGAAAACTAAACAATCCATTTCTTTCTGGAGCCTGTAGGGATATTTCTCACGATCACAGCTTGTTTGCTTCTTGATCTCGGGTGTTCTCCAACAGCCCGTGGGAATGATGCTGAGAGGTACCATACGGGTCTTTAGTCATTTTCTGATTCTTCATAGCAACTCTAAGAGCCAAGTTCTACCTTGAGCTCATTTTACAAATGAAGTTTAGAAGGGTTGCAATGCTCAAGTTTATTCAGAGACAAGTGATAGAAGCCACTGCTCTGATCCCAGACAATCTGCCTCCAGAGCCTGGATGCTAAACCAACCATTTTATTGGCTCAATGGCTTTTAGGAAATTTAAGTGACCGAGAGGCAGCAGTGGTAGAACTAAGACTATGTCGTCACTCTTTCTCGTTTCAGCATCCTGCTGTTTGGGGGAGCTCTTGGGCTGCAGGCTCAGTTAGACTTCTTTGCCCTGTCCTCTGTGCCTGTGGTTTCCCCTGCTGCAGTTGCCTAGAAATCAACCTTGCTCCAAGGTCATACTCAGGACTTAAAGCCTTTAATTTTCTGCAAGTTGACATTTTACTGTTTCATAGTCCCTAAGCCTCCTACAGCTTTTAAAAGAGCGATTTCAGATATCCACTCCCCACAGCTCCAAGAACAATTCATTTCAATCTTGGGACATTGCCCAGAATGCAGGAAAACTAGCACGATGCTTTCAGCCTGGCTTTTCATTTTGTTGACAGGCATCAACTACGAGGTAAGAGGTGGGAAACTGTTAATAGTGTAGATGATATTTTTATCAGGTGTTCTGTTCAGTTAGCAGATGATTTTCTTTATTCATATGAGTGTTTTAGGGTCATGTAAACAGTGGGAAAATATGATGCACAGATTTTATCACTATTTAAATAATGGCAGGACAAACCCTGTCTAATGATAATAAAAGCTATTTATTTAATCAAAAATAATTTAGATGAGCCCTGGAAAAAAATTATTTGTACCAGATAATGGCTTCAAATGATTAGTGTCAGAGAAGGATCTGTAATGGTCTTTTGGTAACCCAAGCATTTGTAAATTGATTTCCACAAAGAGCAGAAACATCTTCAGCAACTTATCCTGAAATGAACATTACAGCATTGACTGTTGATCGAACATTGTCTTGAAAAAGGTATCTAAAGGGTTTCTGAGCTGAATATCTATTGTTCCTAATTGCTTAAATTTCATATAATTATTACCAGTATTTTTAATCAATTGAAATTAACCAAATAAGAAGTTTAAAGCTAAATTTAATGCTGGATATGCAGCCTGAGAAACATTAGTGAAGTGATGTTTTTAAAAATAAGCACAGATGCGGATGTCTTAGTGCAGTGGCCAAATCTCTTTGAGGGTTGAACTACCGTTCAGTGTCGCCCAAGATAATTGGAAAACACAGATATTTACATTGTGATTCATGACAGTTGTAAAGTAGCAAAATGACAGTTGTAAAGTAGCAATGAAAATAATTTCATGGTTGTGGTCACCACAACATGAGAAATTGTATTAGGAGGTCACAGCATTAGGAAGGCTGAGAACCACTGGCTCGGTGGTTAAAAGCCCTTGCTGCTCCTCAGGAAACCAGAATTCAGTTGGCAGGGCCGGCATCAGACGGGTCAGAACCACCCATACCTCACGCTCCAGGGGATCTGACATCTTCCTTTAGCTTCTGAGGGCACTGCAATACATGGACAGATGCCCACACAAATACAGTTGTATACATATAATATTAAAAATAAATAAATAGCAGCTTATGGTTCAAAATCAACAATAGTCCTAGAAACTATCCTAAAAAAACATTGTTTACATAATGGCAAGTTAAATACTTTATTTTCAAATTTAATTTTCTTAAAATAATATAAAAATTTAATGGCCATCTTAAATACACTGCTATAGTATGAAATGTAAGAATGAAGGGAGGTCATATTTTGTGAGCAACATTTTTTTTTTTTTATTTAGAAATAGTATTAAAAGACAGAAAAGCCTTTATAAAAGAAAAGCAAGTAAACTTTGTACGGTGGTTTGAATATCTGAATGTTTTAGTCACCAGGGAATGGAACAGTTTAGGAAGGATAAGGAGGTGTGGTCTTAGAGGAGGTGTGTCACTAGGGGTGGGCTTTGAGGTTTAAAAGCTCATTCCAGGTCTATTCTCTCTCCCTCCCCCTCTTTCCTTTCCCTTCCACCTTCAGCTCCCCTTCCCTCTGCTTTCAGATGAGGATGTAAAACTCTCAGCTGCTGCTTCTCACAATGATGGTCATGGACTAACCCTCTAAAACCATAAGCAAGCTCCCAATTAAATGCTTTCTTGTAGGAGAGCTGCCTTGGTCACAAGGTTTTGTCACGGCGCTAGAACACTAAGATATTTTGCTGTCTGTTCCATTGCTCCATAATCCATAGCTATCTGTGCATACTAAATCTTACTTAGTCCGAGCCAGCCCTCAAGCTGAGCTGCTCATTCATGGACTACATTGTTGAGTAAAACAAACCCTTGACACAGTCCACAAGACTGGTATCCTTTGTGTTTTTCCATTTCTTTGGAAGAGCTCCGTGAACCACTCCTGACACAATTCTCCACATAATTGTTTTAGAATGATGCTCTTGCTCCAGCCCAAAGGAATTAACTTCTTTTGATACGTGTGATCCAAGCTACTGGTGTCTTGGAAGTGCGATGTCCAATCTACTGGTAGATTGGAAGGGACAGAATAGAGAAACAAATGTCTTTTGAACAGCACACTATTAACAGGAAACTCAGAAAAGCCCCAAGAGCAATCTCAGTCATGACAGGAAGGGTGTACCACAATGAACACTCTGGTACTGTGATGTTTTGATAATATTTTATAAAAGCAGCCTTTCTCAATCAAGTTCAGACAGGCTTGGGACACAACTTTCTTTTGTGACACGCCATTACAAAATCTAAAGTCTTGCTGTCCTGCAGCCACTTGGTATCCCAATGGCCAACATTTTTATCTGTATCTCTATCTATATTATCTATCTCTGTATTTTCTATATCTAATCTGCATCTATATCTATCTATATCATCATCTATACCTATATATCATTTAAAGGAGTGGGTCCTTCTAGTTCTTTTAATATTATTTTGTCACATTTCCTTTTCAATTCCATTTTCATAGCAATAGGTGTAGATAGAGAATTCTCGTTTTGCAAGTGATAAAACAAACATTCCGAAAGAGTGGGAAACCTGCCCAGAGGTAGCAAATCGAGAAGGAATAAGCAGCCCAGGTGAGCTGGCCTTCCCTCTCCCAAACTCTCCCTGCCTTGTCCTCCAGGCTTTCAATTGCCTCTGCACTTTTCCTCCCTTTACATATTACTGTCTCTTCCCTCCAGCTGCCTGAGAAGGGATTAACGTTTGAGGCAGGGCTGGGAGGAGCGCCATGAGGAGAACAGTTCCAAGCTGATCAAGGATCTCTCCTGAAGGCCTGTTGACTAGACTCCATGATCTAGTGCACAGCAGAAGAGCAGAGTGGGATCTCAAACCAGGGTTCAAATTCCACATTCACATGTGTACCTCGATGTCCACTGCTTGGATCAGTGTGATTGTACACGGCACGAGACTCCAACTAAACCACACACTCATCAGGCCCCAGGCTTCTCACTAAATCCACTGCTTTCTTCTCCCAAGAGTGAGCCTGGAATGGCTGACTTCGTTGGGTGTCAGGCCCTTCAACGCATCTCCTCTAGTCCTGCCAAACTCAGGAAGTCTTTGCAGTAGTTTCTGGGTGCAAGCTACAGCTCCCATCTTGTGATTGGACTCTTGGTCAGGACTGGTATTGGTCCTGCCTTGTCCTGATCTCCCAACAGCGACTGCACATTGCACGCATATCCTTAGGTATCTGCTACTTTATTCCCAGGCCTCCACTCTTGTACTGGCAACAGCAGATTTCTCCCTACCTCCAGTCCCAGCAGGGAGCCACCAGCAGGTGGCATGGCTGTGGCTCCCCAGATCAATTCAGATGTCATGCCGGGTTCCTGCTGGGTTGCAGTTCAGATGCCTTAGCTCACCTCCGTTTACACAGTAGGACCCTCAGCCAGAATCACCATGTTTCTCATTAAAGTGATGAGGATGGAGTGGTAAGACCTAAAGCTAATAGTAGACACTTTTCTTCACATCTTTCTTTTCTTCATGTAATGTCTGCATTGTAACAGACAGTGTCATGCTTTCTGAGGGCTTGTTCTGGGGGAGTGTGAGGGGAGAAGATAAGTTGACTGCCTCATCCACCCTTGTCTTATAGGATAAATTCTGATTTTGCTGGGTTGAATATGGTTTTAGGAACAATCATTTTTAATATTAGGGTTTCTATTAGATCTCGAAAAAATGTATTAGTCATCGCATCCTCCAACACATTTTATGGTGAAGAAGTTTAAACATATACAAAAGTATAAAGAATAGCACAGCAAATTACCATGTAGGGCTGGGGTTACAGCTCAGTGGGTAAGACAAAGATTAAAAACCCAGGACCCACATAAAAGCTGGACATGGCCAAGAGCCTGGAATCCCAGTGCTGAGAGGTTAGAGAAAGGCAGGTGCTGGAAGTTCACTGGCTGGCCTAAGTAAAACGGCAAACTTAAGGTTCAGTTCCCCTGTACCGAGGGGATAAGACAAAGACCAAGAAAGCAGGTTACCTGACATTCTCCTCTGACATCCATGGGTGGACACATAGGCAAATCACCCTACACATGTGTGAACACACACACATGCACACACACAATAAAATAAACACAATGCATGAATAAAAAACGAACTGCCGTGTAGCCATCACTGACGTCACTGGCTCACTCCCAGCCTCGTCTTTTATTTTATTCAATCCGTATCTCCCATGGTCTGTATGCTGTCACATCAACACTGGGTTTCTTATCACCTTTTCTTGTGGATATTTTACAATGTGTGTTTAAGATAAGGGTTGATTTAAAACGACTGTAATACAATTGTTATACCTAAAAACGAACAATTCAACATTATCAAATAATCCGGCTTCATATTTCTCTGATTGCTGCCCAAGATAACATTTGTTTATAGTTGTTTTGTTCAATTAAGGAGACAAACTAGACATAAATATGCTTCTAAAGTCAATCCTTATATGTGTATCATCTTTTCTTTCTTTAAAAATTTATTTTACTTTTAATTATGCGTTATATGTATTTATACATGTGTTATGGTGCCTGTAGAGGCCAGAGGAAGGTGTAAGACACCCTGGAAATGCAGTTATAGGTGACCAAGAACCACATGACATGGGTGCTAGAAATCAAACATGGTCCTCTGGAAGAGTACCTCTTTGCCACTGAGCGATCTCTCCACCTCCCACCAGTTTGTCTTCTCTCTCTCTCTCTCTCTCTCTGCCTCTCTCTCTCTCTCTCTCTCTCTGTGTGTGTGTGTGTGTGTGTGTGTCTCCTTCCAATTAGGCTGGGAATTTACCCTTTAGGATTTCCCCCATGCTGAGGTTTTCTGATTGCCTTTCTGTGATGTTCTTTGTACTTTCTGTAAAATTAAGAGATTAAGAGGCTTTGACAAGGAACGATTCAATTTTTGCAAGACTGTTATATTTATTTATAAGAAGATATAGAACTTATGGTCACTGACTATTTTGTAGTGTTTAATTTCACCGGTGAGGTCTAGGTACTCTATCCCATCTACCCTTTATAAAGTTTCTCATTAATCTTCTCCCAAATAGTTTATTAAGTTATGACTAGGCCTTTTTTAATTTTATTACTGATGTTTTAATTCTATTAACGGTTCTGCATTTTTAATAAGTCATTTAACAAACACACACAAATACACATGAATGCAATTATGCACACACACACACACACACACACACACACACCAGTAAATAAATAAATAAATCTTTCCCTTGTGAATGATTTGGTGATTCTGTGATATATTCCTATGAGGGATGATAAATTCTTGGTCTGTCTCCTTTTGGTACCAGCTTCCTAAAATGACTAATGAGGTTTATGAGCGTGTGCAAGTATATACGGTATGTTTGGTGGTGGTGGTGGTGTGGGTTTTTTGATAATTTGGTTTTTGTTTGTTTGTTTGTTTTTTGAGGCAGAATGTTGCTTTAAGCTCACATGAATCTTCCTGCTTTGTCCTTCTAAGTGCTTGGATTCCAGGCCTATGCCATCATTTCTGGCTCAAGTATTTTGTTTAATTTTGATGGGATATTTTAATTTAATTTAATTAATTAATTCAACTTACATCTTGGCCATAGGCCCTTCCCTCTTCTTCGCACAGTCTCACCCTTCGTCCCACATCCCATCTTCCCTATTTCTCAGAATAGGGGAGTGTCCCTACCCAGACATCCCAGCTCATCTATTCACATGAGGACTGGGTTCATATTCCTCCCCTGTGGCTGGTAAGAAAATCCCATCGGGGGAAGTGATCAAAAAGCAGGCAACATAGTCTGTGTCAGGAAGCCTAAGATGTTCATCGGACTTATCTTGTTGGGACCTGTGCATTGTAGTATGTCCATCCTGTATTATATGACTAAAATCCATGTATAAGTGAGCATATACTACTTTCTGGTTCTGGGTTACCTCACTCAGGATGATCTTTTCTAGTTCCCACCATTTGCCTACACATTTCATGATTTCCTTGTTTTTAATGGCTGAGTAGTATTCCATTGTGTAAAGGTACCACAATTTCTGTACCCATTCCTCTGTTGAGGGACATCTAGGTTGTTTCCAGCTTCTGGCTATTATGAATAGAGCTACTACGAACATGGTTGTGCAAATGTCCTTGTTGTATTGTGGAACATCTTTTGGGTATATGCCCAGGAGTAGTTTAGCTGGGTCTTGAGGTATAGCCATTCCCAGTTTTCTGAGCCAGCACCAGATTGATTTCCAGAGAGAAAGAAAAACATTCAACAGAGGTTTGGATGTGGTGGGCAAGCATGTGCTGAGCTGTGGGAAGCCTTGGGTTCCATTTTCAACCTCAGACAAAGTGACCAACAACATCAAAACTGAAAAATTAGAAGTAGACAAGAAAGCACAGACGAGAGCTATCCACACAGAGAGAAAAGCCTGTCAGGGAGCCAGGGAGGGCTGGTGAGTGATGGAGCAGGAGACAGACATGAGGCACCCACAGTGAGGACACTTTAATCTGGAAATAGAAGCCAAATTGGGAATCCGAGAGGAAGTAGTGTGTTGTCCTAAGATGGAAAGGATGGACACGAGGCAGGAAGATCAGCAGGGAGCTTAGACAGATAGCTCTTGAGTTAGGAGTTGCACCTCAAAGAACTAACTTAAATGAAAACAACTGGGCATGTCTACATGGACCAGGTCCTTAAAGCAGATACTCTGGAACACTCCCACTCTTGGTGCTCTGTAGGCCTCTCAGCCATGGATTCCCTTCAGAGGTTTTACCAGAACAAGAGATGGGTAAAAATGGGTGAAAGGCCTTGGGTTAAAGAATATAATTTTTAGAGAACAAAAAAATGACTCAGGCAGCAATTCAAGGACTCTAGGAAAGGCTTTGGAAGTTTCCCTGCATCTGCATTGTCCCTGCAGATGGCTGTCACTCATGTAAATATTCCTATATCTTAAGCTGCTACCACTATAAATATTGCTTAACTATTATTATGAATGCATTTCCAACCATTCATTTTAAGAGAATGTTTAATAAAAGTAGAGGTTATAGAGTAGAAAAGATCTTAAAGGTCATATAGTTACAATTTTAAATGAAAATATTAAGTAAAAATTCTCATTCTATTAAAAAAATGTTGACATTTAGATGAACAAACTCAACAGAGGCCAAGATGCTCTTTTGCCTCCTGGGCACATAAGACATAATGAAGAGTTTTAGTAATAGAATGCTACAACAAAACCAAATATAACTCATAACTATTATAAACTTTCCTTGTAGGAGATCGTCTCCATGTCTTAGGAAGCTGAAGATTTTCTACCATCATTCCTTGGAGAACTTTAGTACAGAATGATTTTATAATCATTGAGTGATTTTATGAACACTCTCTGTCCCAAATTTGTTTTGTTGTTGTTGTAGTTGTCGTTTGTTCTGTGTATGTGTTAGTTAGGATTTCTATTGCTACAATGAGATACCATGACAATAAAACAAGTTGTGGAGAAAAGATTTATTTGTCTTACACTTTCCTATTGATGTCCATCACTGAAGGAAGTCAGGACAGGAACTCAAACAGGGGAGAAACCTGGAGGCAGAAGCTGATGCAGCAGAGGGGTGCTGCTTACTGGTTCACTCCTCGTGGCTTCCTCAGCCTGCTTTCTTATAGAACCCAGGACACCAGCCCAGGGATGGCACCACCCACAATGGGCTGTGTCCACCCCCATTGATGACTAATTGAAAAAATGCCCTACAGCTGGATCTCCTGGAGGCATTTCTTCAACTGAGGCTCCTTCCTCTCTGATGACTACAGCTTGTCTCAAGTTGACACAAAAGCAGCCAGTACAGTGTGTGTGTGTGTGTGTGTGTGTGTGTGTGTGTGTGTACAGGTGCATATGTGTGCATACACTCAAACAGAGACAAGGTAGAAAACCTTGAGTATTGCTTTTTCCTCAGGTGCCACCCACATTTTGTTGTTGTGTGTTTCAGATAAGGTGTCTTCCTGGGCTGAATTTTCCAACTTTGCTTGCTAGATGGCCAGCATTAGCCCAAGATCCCCCTGTCACTGTGTTCCCAGCACTGTGATTACAAGAACATGCCATCATGCTTGGCTTTTAAATGTCAGTTTAGGGGGCATGAAGACTAAACCACGTCTTCATGCGTGGAAGGCAACTGCTTTAAAGACTGGGTCATTCTCTACCCTATTTGTTCTTAAGACCTTCTTTGCCCCTATGGAAAGTTGATGATATAATTATAAAATCTTGTGTGGACAGTGCCAGGCTTACATGGACCAAGTGATATGGCCTTGCATTGTGTGTTGAAAGTATAAGTCGTAAACATGGAATGTTCTACTCAAATAGTGCAAAGATTCAAAATCTGAATGTCTCATCGTTCTTACTTTGATGCAAACAATATTCTTATATGTGTCACAGGGATGCTGTTCCTCAATAGCTAGTAATTCTGAAGTCATTTTCATACCTACATAATTATTCTGAGACAGGATCTCATGTAGCCCAGGCTGGCCATGATGTAGCCAGAATAATGAACATCTATTTTTGATCCTCCTGACCTTACCTTCCACAAGCACAGAGACCACACTCAGGATTTTTCAGCACTTTGACTCACAGTCAGGGCTTTGCACATGCTAGGCAATCACTCTTCCAACTGAGCTGCACCGCCATATTCATCGAGTGCCAAAACAGTCCAAGGGATATGGTCAGCCAAGCTTGCAAACATTTTACAGTTGTGAGCATGCCTCTGAAATCTTGAGTTACTCTGTAACCACACAGCCTCCTCCCCTTTTAAATGTTTGCTTTTGGGAACATTTGTTACTTTTTTTCCTAGTAAAGAGGGCATTGGAAAACTAACTGATCCAATCTGGTTTAGAGAGAGTTCTTGTTCAAATGGTCAGCTCTCCACAGGAGGACACGGTGTTAATGGTGCTGGTGGAGGAGTGTGTGTGTGTGGTGTGTGTGTGTGTGTGTGTATTGGTTCAAACGTTGCTTTAATCAGAGATAAGGTAACCATTCCAAAAAAAAAAAAAAAAACTGCTTCTTCATGGCTCAGTGCTATGGTCATTTTTGTCCTCTTGCAGCACAGTTCCAAGCATTAAAAAAAAAAATCAAGTTAGACTTACCATTCACTGTAAAAGTAAAACTGGCATTTAGATCATTATCAGAACAAAGGCCCAATATACAAACATTTGAACCATGAAACAAATAGCTCCCAGGTGATAAATCCTAGAGGCAGCAAATCCCAGCATTCAGTTTGAAAGAAAAGGAATTGTTCCCATAAAAGCAAGGCTATGTCAGCATCATGGTCTCTGTTGTCACCTTCTGTCCCCTCAGAAGGGTTAGGCTATTCAAGACAATTCCTGGATAGCAGTAACTCCTGGCATGCCCCCTCCCCCATGTTTGGCTTTGTTGTTGTTGTTTTAATACAGCAATGTATGGTTTGAGAGGTGCACAAGGAAGAGAGGTGGAGAAAATGGTTCCATTGCCCATCTTATAGGGGTAGAACATGGAACTGGCATAATCACTTCTTCCGATCTGTCTGAGCTTGGTCCCTGGCCAGCAATGAGTATTCACTAATGCACAGAACACACACATTTGTTCACTCCTTGCAGGCTGGACTGTGGCACTGTCAGCACAATTCTTCAGGTGTTCCACTGGGAAAGAAAAAAAAAAACAGTTCCATAAAGCTGGGGCGATAGCTCAGTAGTGAAGTACTTGTCTTACAAGATTGTGGACCTGAATTCTGTCCTCCAAAACCCATGTGAACAAAGTCAAGCATGCGTTGTGGACATGTAGTTCCTGTATTGAGGAAGTGGAGACAGTGGTAGCACTGAGACTCACTGGCCAACTGGTCTACCTAACTACCAAACCTCAGGCCGTGAGAGAATCTTTTAAGGTGGATAGAACCTGAGAAATGACAAAAAGTTGACCTCTGCCCTCTACACCTATACATGTATGTGTGTGTCTACAGTAAAATAAAAAACAGGAGAAAATAATAAAGAAAAGAAAACAAGAAAAGAAAAGGGCTCCTTCTCAGGCAATGAATGAGGAAAATAAAGTCAGAAAATGCACCAAGTCTCCTACTTAGGCTGTTTCTGACTTCAAATTATTGTTACTGTATTTGCCACTCTATACTATTTTGATGCTTTGGAAGACTGACAACCATTCCACATAACTGTTCTACATGTAACTTCATAATAGTCTGCTTCAAGACTGTGCTCCTAAGTAAAAACTGTATTGTTTCATTTCTAATATTGCCCGTACGTACTAAAGATTACAAATGCATGCCAGTCTTTACTCCCTAATGATGAGAAATATTGTTTAAGGGAAAAGACTAGGGCTTATAAATTTTCCTTTGTTCACAAAGTACACAGGCCAGTACTATACACACACACACACACGTATGTATATATGTATATTTATATTTAACCATAGTTTGTATAGAATGTTGAATCACATCTGTCTGTATAGTTACAATAAATTTTTTTTTATGTCACAAAAGTAGATTCTAATAGAACGGTATTTAACTGTGACAAACTGATGCCAACTGACTTATGGGGCACTTATGTATTATTGCTCTGAATGCTTACTACTCCCCTTATCTTCTAGATAGGAAATCAGGTTCAATGATGTGGCTTTGTTTTCAGAGACACAGTATTTCCTCAAATACAGTTCCATTTGCTTTGTTTTCTTCTGCATACTTAATGTGAACTGTCCATACTTAAGATACTTAAGTTTCTAGTCCCTGACTCTGAGATGTTTCTAACTGTGTGTGTGTTGGGATAGTGGTACCATGATGGGAATCTAGTACGGAGTGGCAGTGAAGTGGCTGTCAGCTGTTTGAGATCCCTCAGACTTACTGACTCACTATGAAGGCTGAGGAATCCTCCGCCTGTGTCAATATCTTCACTTTCAAGGGAAAACAAACTGTCTTGTGGGTGATACCAGGGCATACCGAGAAAGGTCAGTTGCTGATTTTCAGAGGGACCTGGGTACCAAGAAATACCACTAATTTCTGTGAAATCATGGAGTTAGGCAGCCTACCATTACCTCTGTCAGAAATAAATCAAGCTCCAATGTTGCACACTGAAGGTAACAAAACATATTATGGCTAACATTTTCTCCTTTTCACTGCACTCTCTTAATATTTGTACAAAAATCAAGTTGAAGGTTAGAGAGAAGGCCCTATGGCCAGAGATGCTTGCTTATGAAGCCTGATACCTTGAAGAACCCACATAGTAAAGCCCCAGAACTCACATAGTAAAACCTCCACACACATGCTGTGGCACACACATTCTTACACACATGCAATAAATAAAATATAATTCAATACTAAAAAAAAGAAGTTTGAGATAGTAAGACCTGGAGAGGACAGGAGCTCCACAAGGAGAGCAACAGATCCAAAAATTCTGGGCACAGGGGTCTTTTCTGAGACTGATACTCCAGCCAAAGACCATTCATAGAGATGGCCTGGAACCCCTGCATAGATGTAGCTCATGGCAATTCAGTGTCCAAGTGGACTCCATAGTAATGGGGACAGTGACTGTCTCTGGCAGGAACTGATTGGCCTGCTCTTTGATCACCTCCCCCTAAGGGGGGAGCAGCCTTACCAGGCCACAGAGGAAGACAATGCAGCCACTCCTGATGAGACCTGATAGACTAGGATCAGAGGGAAGGGGAGGAGGACCTCCCTTTTCAGTGGACTGGGGAAGGGGCACAGGTAGGGAAGAGGGGGGAGGGTAGGATTAGGAGGAGAGGAGGGAGGGAGCTACAGGGGGGATACAAAGTGAATAAACTGTAATTAATAAAAATAAAAATAATTAAAATAATAAAAAACTTGTTAAACATTGGGACCTTGGAAGACTTGTGGAACGCCCACAAGACGCTAGAGCCCTTTTCCCTGACAGCTTGTGCCTCTCTGTTTCCTGGCTATGAACTTCCATCAGCCCATTATGAGTCTGTCTATTTAAGAACAATTCTTTCTTATTTCTACTGTGTCTACATTCTCCTGGACACTTTCATGTGAAAGCTGGTTGATGCTTGGGTAAGGTGCAATTCATCAATCTCTGACAACATCCTTACTGATGCTAAGAAGTGAATGAATTACATTCCTCAGGTCTGTTTTAATGCAGGCTTCCTAAAGATCAGGCCTTGACCCCAAAACACGTGTGTGTGTGTGTGTGTGTGTGTGTGTGTGTCTGCCTGCCTGTCTGTCTGTTGGTCTTCTGTTTCTCCCTTTCTGTCTCCCCAGCCCTCCCTTGGATGAAGAAACATGATCTCTGAAATAGAACACAGAGCAATACCACAATGGCCTTACATCCTAGAGGATTAAATTCAGAAGCAAAAAATTAAAAGAAAAATAAAAACACTGCTCAGAAACATGGCTGTTAGGTACTGATGTCAAATGATTGAGGATCAATGAGTGCATAAGTGAAATAATATTAATGGTAAATTTCCTGATTTAAATCTGTACTTTAGTTAAGTTTTACCCCTTTAAAGAATATGTGCTCTAGCACATCTTTTGAAAAGGCCATTTTTATCCCTTTCTTTTGATGTCTCAATAAATCTATAGCTGCAATCCTCTTGGTGTAGTAGTTATAGATAAATACATTATAATCTTATGAGCAACCACTGAAGCAGTAAAAATTGCTAGTCTTCCATTTCAACTGAAAGCCTTCCTCTGAACAAGTTGTTAGAACATGTTCAGAGATGTCTATCATGGGAACATATAACAGGATAAATTGACTGTGGGAGAAGAAGGCGGGAATTAGTCACTCAGAGGTTGGTGGTAGAAAGCCAAGTGTAAAGCCTCCATGCCAGGTTGACAACCATAAGATAAACTGGCATTCTGCCTGAGTCGGGGTGAGCACTTACTTCATAATGGATTCATGAATTTTCTATTGGCTTGGATAATAAACAACAAAGAAAAATTAATTTTTCAGTAAGATGCGATTTATGAGGGAGACTTAAAGCTTCTCTATTTGTGGTATGTTCCTTTGATTTTCTTAATTTCACAATGAAGGTTAGCTTGACTAGATAAAATATGATAAAGTATGTACAAGTGAGAATTTCACATGGCAGAAAGTGAATGCTAACTTGATGCGCCTTCTTTGCTCCCCAGTGATTATAAAAGTACCCCTCTATAGTAATTTTTCTTGTCTAGAAAGCCATCAGCTTTGTAGATGCCAATGATAACTGAGATAACCACTCTGCTACCTGCGGGGCTAGTTCATGAGCTCTCTGCTCTCAAGACAAGGCTCATCCTCACCAACTTCTCATGGTTGGTGCACCTTCGCTCCTGGGTCTGCGCAGACTCATATGGGCCAGGGCTGTGTAAAAAGGATAGTGGATCTTGCTCATCCAACAGAGGAATGGGTCAGTCTACAGCCAGGGGGTTCTGAAATACTAGGAACCTTCAAAAACGAAACTACATGTTTCCTTTCGGACTAGATGTGACCGAAATGAATGGCTGCAGAAGTGGAGACTGTTTAAACTCCCAGCCCTTTGGCTATGTATAAAAAGTAGATAAGATCCGAAATCTTGTAGGATTCCTGATGGTTCTAATGACAAGAAGACCCAATCAGAGGGGACATATGGAAAAGAGAAAATGAAACCAACGTTACATAATGGTATTTTCTGTTATCACTGAGTATTATGTATTCTCTAAGTCCTGGTAGTATCGGCCAGTCCCTGATCATTGCTTATTATTTGTACAAGTCTCCATGATGTTCTCCATAATGTTTGTAAGCCCAATATAGAACATTTAAGAGTTTTTGTTTTTTTTTTTGGTGGGGGGGGGGGCGCTATGTTAGGCCAATTTCAACTTTCTTGTTGAAGGTTGTTTCAAAATATACAGTCCTACTGGATTCTTTCTGGTATTCTAGATTATGTCCTTTCTACTAATTACGTACTTATATAATATTATGTCCTATATAATATAATATAAATTAGAATGTGCAGTGGCTCATCTCTCAGACCTCATTATTTTGTTCTCACAACAAGCATCACAATGAAACAACTGACTAAGGACTTCTGAATACAAGTAAATATAGAAGCTCTATGTAAATGTGCCTATCAAAGCAGGAGAACAGAGAGCAAGCTCTGAACAGTTGTTGATGCCTCCTTTCATCTGAAGTGGCATTTTCTCTGTACATCAGCTAACACATTGATTCTAGCACACTTCAATTCTCAATTTTCCATAAACCATAAAAACCTTAATGACTTTCCCAAAGCTCAAGTGAGAAACAATCAATTAATTTTCAAAGTAGTTCAATTCTGTCAAAATCAGACTACTATTTTAATAAAATTTCAGATACTTTGGTTCTACACATTAGCAGTTTAATAGAAAAAAAAAAACAAAAAAACAAAACCCAAACCTCTTTCTTTTGAGACTGCATGCAAAGTTAAAATACAAGGCCAATTAAAAAGAGAGTTCAAATGTTTTAACCTTTATTATAGACACCAAATTGCAAGACTCTTGAAAGGACATTTTTTTTTTTCCTAGGGTTCAACCTAATGCTGAATCCACAACAGCTCTTAGCATAACAGCTCTCAAAGTTTCACAAAGCATGAGCGTGTGTGCATGCACACACACACACATACACACACACACACACACACACACACACAGAGGCTGGGGGAAGGAGAGCAAGATGGAGAGAGGAAGAGAGAAAAAGAGAGAGATTTAACATCTTTACCTAAAATTCTCAAGGCCAAGTCCATCTCTTTGAGATGTTTTTTTTAAAGTAAAAATCCCCAGAAGGGAACAGAGAATAGAAAAACCAACATTCTTTTAATAGAGACCGACAGACCTTACCAGGCATTGTGTCATGCTAATTGATTTTCTTTAGAAAGCAGAGATTATTCAGTGTGGCAAGTACAGTTCAGGGAAGGTGGGGAGGAGGTGGAAAGGTCTGTATCTTAAAATGACCTGTGGTAGCCTGGGGGTGGGGGCTGTGGATGGAAAAGAAGCGGAGGAGCCTTTGAATTTGAAAAGGCTACAGGCAGCTTCAAAGAGAATTTTATTTCAGGCTGTTCTGAATATGACTAAGACCAAAACACTGGATAATTGGGATTGTGAACTGAGGTAAAAATAGAACTAAATTACAGGTAGATAGGATACTGTAAGTTTCCTTAAGTTGAATGTGGACTGCACTTGGCTGAAGTAAAAGTGTGGTGACGTCTCTAGTTTGTACCCCCAAAACCCCCAAGGCACCTCATTCAGGACCTGCTTATGGGGTTTTGTTCTATTTCTGACTTGGTTTTGGATTTTTTTTACTTTAGCTTTTTACGTGGTGATAACATGAGATGTGATTAATAATTGTGAATGAGAGGAAGTTATCTTGAAAACTCTTTGTTTATGAGCTCTTGAGGACTGGATCTGCTATAGAACCCAGACACAGGGCTCCCTCTCAGGCAAACCTGCCATTTGCCCTGCTCTTCTGTCCAGTTCCAAGGCAGCTGTTGATCATTCCATTTTTTTTTTTTTTTTTTTTTTTTAAGTTTCGAATCACTGCATTGTCTGTCTGTTAATCATTTCTAGGCCTTTGTTTCTGCGGTGCAGGTCTCCTACTGCGCCATCTGCCTAGGACAGCGCTCTGCTAGCTTTTGGGCCGGGCCGGGACTGCTTCCCTCCCTTGAGAGCAGATTTCCAGTTCCTCCAGGAAGCTGACCTACCTCCGGGTGTTCAGACCTGCTTTTACTATTCCCAAGCGCATGCACTTATGTTATGCCAGCCATATCTAAAGATCAGACGAGTGTGCAGGTGGGCAAACGGAAAGGCTGCTCATCATTCAGGACGTAAATAAAAACCAAGAGGCAACCGAGTCACTGAGTGCAAGTAAGCTAATCATGTCATAAATCCTCTAAGTTATCTCCCATTTACATAACTAGTAGCAAGCTTCACTTGCAGTGTTTAAATAATGTAAATACAAACTAGGAGCGACTCTCGCCCGTGGATCTTAATGAAACATCGTATATAATAAGTATGGAATAAAAAGGCTCATTGCACAGATTTGAAGAAGTCAAGGAGAATATAAACAAATGCTCATACATGCATAATACATATGTGTCAAACACTTCGCATTCTTTGCCGAGCTTGAATTTTGTGAGCTGTAAAAGTAAATAAGCTTATAAATTCCTAAAGGATTAAAGAAAAATCATTTGCTACATTACACAGAAACTGATCTGGTTTGTGTTCCTGGGGATATCAATTGATTGTCTGGTCTGGGCCTCACAGATAGAGGGGAAATGAACGTAGCTTAGTGATAAGTTAAAGGGAGTACAGATTTGTCTCCACAAAATGCTTTGTTCACACTCTTTGCTGGGATGTCCTGCATTCATGATATAATTGATGTGTTTCCTGCCAGATGTTCACTCACTGTTACTTTGAAGTTCACAACTGAACATTGTTGGGGATTTTTAACACAACCAGATAGGAAAATTCTAGAAGAGTGCAGCTTTGCAAATGGCTGTGTTGGCAGAGTTCAACTGAACTATCTCCACTGAGTCCTTAGCATTCTTACTTCAAAGTTGCTGATAGGTTACACCAATTCCAGAGGAGCTCTACAACGGTAGCAAGTCGTTTGGTCTTGCCACTGAAGAAATTACTAAAGTATTCCTTTAAAGCATGGTGGAGTTATGCGTTACATAATGGTGTCTCAGCCAGCTGTAGTTTGCAGAGAGGACAGTGGTAGGCCTACAGGGGTATGACAGAGGTGCCGCTTTGCCACTCGGTAGCCGTTGAAAGGTTTGGTAATACACGTTCTGTTTCTGGTCCTGCTGGTATCAACACATCTGCTGTGCTTCTGCTCACACAAAACTATGTCACATGACTCTTGGTAATGACAATGGTGGCACTTGCTGTTCTGTGTCCTTTACTGTGCTTTGTATTGTTTTCTCTCAGTACTGGGAACTGAACCCAGAATCTCTTGCATGCTAGCTAAGTGCTCTACCACTGAGCTACACCCCCCTTCCTTACTGTTACTTTAGAGTTTTCTGCTTCTACTTACATAAAACAAAACAATATGCTGTTCTGTGCAGGCCCTAGCCTCCAACGTCTCTGAAATTTTTAATCTCTTGAGTGCATCATTCTGTCTGATGCTTGAGTTAAGCATACGTTTTGTTATTCTTAGCTGTAGGGCATTATATGTACACATACACACGTGTTGGTATTCATACATACTAGGTATTTATCAAATTACCCCCATCCTTTTGGGCAAACACTCTCGGAAACGGGTACAAAAGATCAGCTGATGTCACTTTTCTCAAAACAAATCTCCAACATTGAGCAATCACTTTTTAAAAACAAAACTAAACAAAATGTAAAAATGCCTGGAAAGAGAATAATAAAACAGACAGATGCCAATAGCAAGAAAGAATATATTGTGGCGTTTTATGTCCCTTCTAGAAGCATTTTCTTTCCACATTTTGCTTCTTATTTACTTAAGAAATTATCTATATTGAAAAAGCCATTTTATGTTCATCAGGAAGAAAGTTTTTGGAGATGCACAGCTGGAATCCTAGAGCCTGGAGGCTGAGGCTGGGGCACTGTGGGTTGGAAGCCAGCCTAGATGACATAGAGAGTTCCAGGCCAGCATCATATTCTTCAGTACCTAGTGAAGCCTTTTCTCAGAAAACTAATGCTTGGGTAAGATTGCTCAGCCAGTAAAAGGCACTTGCCACAAAAGGTTGGAGACCTGAGTTTGCTTCCTTCAAGGAAAGGTAGAAGAAAAGAACTGACTTTTACAAGCAAGTCGTCTACCATGCACAGATGTTATGTGCACAAATAGCGTGTGCACAAACACACACACACAAACGCACACAAACATTCTTTAAAAATAAAAAAAAGACAAGAAACTCCTCTTAAATCTCTTTTAAACAGAGATTCTACCCAATACCTCATGCTTACATAAGTACAATATAAATGAGATTAGCTGTCTAAGCATTACTGAAACTTTCCTGCATTCACATTTATGATTCACTAAATGATTCAGACTTTTTGAAGGTTGTGGTTTTGCATAAAAAGTCTTCTCCCAGCTTGGGTAAGAGTAATTCTTGAAACTGACATGCTCTTCTCTAGAACTTTTCCCTCAGGCTTATCTTACCTGCAAGTCTTCCTACAGAAACACCTACACTGCATACGTAAGACTCACGATTCTTCCTGATTCCAGCATGTAAACGTGGTAAAAACTATGCGTCTTGGGATCTAGGAAACCTATGTCGTGTATGTGACCTAGTTACTCAATTTTAAATAATGAGAACTTATGGTTGTCTTTTAAATTGATGATGTTTAAGTGTTTTACAAAATTCAGTGTAACTTATGCAAACAATTCCGTGGTACTGGACATTCTGGACCGTTTGCAGCTTCTTGCCATAAAATAAAGATACGATAAGCATCTTGGTGCATAAAATCTTGGCCATATCTTTGACCGTGTTCTTGGGAGATGCTTCCAACTATAGCCAAATCAGGGAGAACATGTAGTTGGCAGATTGCATTTGTTGCCAGGTTGCTTCCCCAAATGGTCATGTCAGTGTGCACAAAAATGGGAGTAGTAATGTGCTCAGAGGGTTTCTATCCACTAGTTTTTAGAACTTAGCAAAAGTGAATCAGATAATGATCTTACCTCTCGCCCAAATATTTCCCTTTTGTTTCGCCCTTTCTTCTCATTTACCTGCTACCATGATAATTGCTTCTCCCCCCTGAATGTATTCCACCTCATTCTCTAGGTTTTCACCAAGACTTTCTCGGCCAGTCGACACAGGCTGCAGCAGCTGCTCTCTCTCTCTCTGAAGTCAGTATCCACAGTCACTCCTTTGCTCTACTTTTTCAGACGCTCCAGGGACTAAACCTAAATCCATTATTAGTAGTCCCCTGCCCCACGTCAGGAAGGTGAGATTCACCTACTTAATTTTTTGATACAATGCTTATTTATGTCTGGTCTTCTAGTCAATTAGCAGCCTGTACTCTTGCTAATCCCAGTCGTAACCACCACCTTCTGTAACACAGTTAACTGTTCTCCGTTTAGACGAAAAGCTTTCTCTTAGAAATGTTGTTTGGCATTTTATTTTTAGGGACAAATGGAATTTCTGTCATCATTGTATTCATGGGCTGTGTCTTCCTGATCACACTGCAGGTTTACAGAGAAAAAAGACTGTTCTCAATAGCTGCCCACTTAGCAAGCACCCACTGGGCACACACAACTTAGAATGAGCAATGAGTGATATCAGAGACACATCAGCCCAAAGCACATTCCAAACACTATGATACTAACAGCTGGAATGCGTTGGACCCTCTCTATGTGTCAGATCCAGGCGTAAATGTTTGCATGTAATCATTTATTTAATTTGCTCAAGTCTGACATGACATTGGTCCTGTCGTTAGTCCTGCTTGAAAGTAACAGGGAAACACAGAGGCTCTTAGGTAGAGAACTGGGGCTTGATTCTAAACCACGTGGCTTCAGAATGCCGCTAGATAGGCACACACTTTGGCACAGTGGGGCAGATCATATCTACAGAAACCAGAACACATGGTAATGTAGGTCTTGGGGAAATGGGGAAATCAGGATCTAAAGAAACGGTAGAAATAATTGGATAGACATGAAAGTGGATGCTTCAAGGTGGGTCTGAAAGATGGTAAGAACCCAAAACTCCCAGATTCAAATTCTGGATCTAGCACATATTTGTGGTTAAAAAAAAAAGATTTTTCTTAGCTTCAGGCATTCAGGCAGTTTTAGTTCTAATGAGCAGTTGTATATAGAAACATTTATGTTTAAGGACTGGAAGTCATGCAGGATGGATGGAAGGTGATTAAAGGGACTTCTAAGGCAGCCAAAGAAAGGAAGAAAGGAAGGGATAAAAGGAAGCACAGGCACATTTGTGTGAAGAACAATTGTGGCAGAGGGGCACACAGGACAGCTACCAGCACTTTGGGAAAGAGCAAAGGTGAGCAGGAAGACAGCCAGGTGTTTCACTTCAGGAAAAACTGGGTTGGCAGTGGTGCCCACAATGAGGAAGTGCGTCTGAAGGAGGCTGTGGGGATTATCCAGGTTAACAGAGAATAAAAGGAGAGAGAGTCAAGAATTATTCTAAAGGTAAATTTGAGAGAATTTGGTAACCAGCTGGGGCTTTGGGGCTGAGTCACAGTGTTCTTCCTTTTCAGCCCTACGGGCCCCACAGCGATGAAACTGCAAGTCAAAGATGGTTAGGTGTGAATCAGAACCAAAAACTTGGTTGTCAGCAGTACACAGGACTTTGTGAAAAGTTTGAATGGAGAAGGAAAGAGGGTAGAGTGTTTGGGTGTCTGTACTCCAAAGGCTCTGATAGGAAGGTAAAGTTCTTTGCTGTTAACCTGCTCTTTTTAAGAGTCAACCCCAGAGTTCCATACAATGGCATCTTTTTTTCCATGCTTACTGGGGATCTTTATACTTTCTGTGAACTAATTATTCTTTTGAGAGCTTGTGAAAGCTGTGGATTTTATTTGCTATGGGTATGATTATTATTGCACACTTTCACGTTCATTTGTAAGAACTTCAATGTATTTTTGGGAGCCCTCTAAATACTCTGTAAGGCTACTTTTATTAACAGAATTATTACTATTTCCCACCCATAACCAAATACTTCTCGGAGACTGTAGTAGGCACCTGACCTATATCAGTATATTCGGTTCTTCCCATGACATGGCCACTTTGGCTTCTGTTTCAGGCACGGAAGAATACTGTGTTTGGCTTGGGAAGGTCCGCCGAGCTAGAATGAGGTAGAACCAGAGACTGAACATAGGTCTCAATCAATGTTAGTATTCTCCGGACATGGACAGAGAGATTTGGTTAGAGGAATCGGATCATCCCTCTGTAGAGGCCGATGAGCTTCAGGCTATGCAGGATGAGCTGGTTAGCTAGGGATCCAGGAGATATGATGACGCAATTTCAGCTTGAGTCCAAAGTTCCGAGAACCAGAGTGTCCAGTGTAGCTCCACTCTGAGCAAAGGTTTGGGACCCAGGCAGAGGTGACTTCCTGTTTACAGACAGGGAGAAGCCCCAGGGAGTTGTTTTCACAGAGAGGTCAGTCTTTTGCTCCAGCCAGACCTTTAAGAACTGACTAGATGGGAGCTCCTCGTGCTGGGGAAAGCAGGCTTCTTTCTCCACTTTACTAATTGAAGAGTTTGTTTATCCCAAGAACACCTTCTCAGAAGCGTCCGCATAATGTTTTGTACACATAAATATTTTGTACACCACATAACATGATTATACTCACCCCATTGTTCTTGCCTGCTTCCCTGCCTTTGGTCTATTTTCTCTTTCTTAGTCATTCTTTTACTTTCTTGGCAGTTATTGTTTTCTTTAGACTCCACATATGAGAGAACACAAAGGATATTTAAGAATGGCTTATTTCACCTAGTGTGATGACATTCTATCATGAAAATGGGGGCAGGATTTCATGTCTCTACTTTTATCTGTGTATCTCTGTATCTGTCATCTATCTATCTCTCATCTATATTTCCTTATTTACCTATATCTATCATTGTCATTATCTATCATCTATTAATCTGTTTCTCTATGTATCTATATCTATTTATCCATCTCTATCATCTATATATCAATCATCTGTTTATCTTTCTATTATCAGTGTTAATCCATTCACCTGGACAGACACCTAAGATAATTACACATCTTGGCTCTTACAGTGTGCTGGGTGATTTTTTTTCAGCTTAGACCAGGAATGGTATAGTTGTGTCGTAAGTTAGTTCTACCCTCATGTTTAGATAAAGCTTCATGGTCATTTTGAAACTGGATGGACTAATTTACAATAAAGAGGCACACAAACTGAGCCAGCACTCCTGAAGAGAAGCACAAACAGCCAACAAATAGATAAATTAGTACTCAACATCTTCAGGTATTTGGGAAATGCAAATGGAAACTATACACAGATTCCATTTCATCTTAGTCAGAATGGTCACCATCAAGAAAACAAACAAACAAAACTGTGAATGCTAATCAGGATTTGAGGGCGGGGGGGGGGGAACACTTCTACGTTGATTGTGGAAATGTCAATTGGTCTGGGTGCCTAGTGGCCCAGTCAAGTTGACATAAAATTAACCAACTTTGACTGGAACTTCTGTGCTCTCTTCAGTCACCTTAACAGTACACTGTGACTTTTAAAAAAGTGAGTACTCTTCTTGGCTTTGGAGTTTCTTGTTTCTCCTGTTACAGTCTCCCAACTCAAGATTTTAAATAGAAATCAGCATGGGCTTATTCTGTTTGTTTTCTGCTGTCTACTTTTTTCTCACAAGAAGATAAACTACCCAGGAAGATTCTTTCATTTCAAATGTTCAAAGAGGGCTTTGCAGGTAAAAGTGAGTTAGCAACATCTGAAAGGACTCAGGGTCCCCACCAGGAGTATAGATGGGATATTAAAAGAGTCCTCAGGCTCACCACATCCAGTAGCAAGCAAGTGCTACCTTTCTGTAGCACGGCTGAGGCTTTCAGGCTTGTTTAATATGCTGTAGATACCTGAGTGAAGAGTCAATGCACAGATTAAAACACACGCACACACATGCACGCACACACACACACACACACACACACACACACACACACACACACAGTCGGTGTTTCCAGGCCTTGGAACAAATCCAAAGTAACAGCTGGGGATTTTACCTCTCCTGTAGGACTCCTCCAATCCCTGAAACCAAATACCCCAGACTCCTATCACCATTTGTGCGAAGACTCTCTGAGCAGGAGACTAGAATACAAGGAAATGAAAGGGACACATATGTTCTCATTTCTTTAAATGACTAACGGCTAGTTATCCAAACACACTTAAAACTAGGACCAAACAATAAAATTAAAACTTTCAGTTTACAGAATCAATCTTTTTTTTTTTTCTTTCTTCTTTTCTTTCGTGTGTGTGTGTGTGTGTGTGTGTTCAAGACAGGGTTTCTCTCTGTAACCCTGTCCTGGAACTCACTCTGTAGCCCAGGCTGACCTCAAACTCAGAGATCCACCTGCCTCTGCCTACAGAGCACTGGGGTTAAAGGAGTGTACCATCACCACTGGACCCAGAATCTTTCTTTCTTGCCAGGTGAAGGAGGCACTAGAAATCAGAGAATATGCCTCCATTTCTTTTTATTTAGAAAACTATAAAAAGCAAGGCCGTCTTTAGGAATGTGTCCCATGATCATGATCTGGGTAACTCAGTTAAGGTAAATCCAATTCAATTTTTAATTCTGTAACATCATTCAGGCTATTCTAGATACTGAAAGAATTTATGTTCAAAGCAGTTTGACAAATTTGAGATCTTGTCTAGAAGCAAAAGCCATATTCTTTTTTGAGATTATAATTTAATTACAGCATTTCTCTCTTCCCTCCTTCCAAATTCTCTTATATAACCCTCCTTCCCTCTTTTTCAAATTCATGGCTCTTTAAAAACTAAGTGCTATTGCCCATTCTTTAAAGGGAATTGATTTTCAAGTTTACTAACGAATACCTACCTAGTTGTTTGACATCTAGTTTTTTTTTTTCTTTAATAAGATAATGTTGTACTTTCCTTGAATAGACTGTTAGATACATTATTTTGACTATAAGGCTACTTCTGACACTGGGAATGGAACTGAATACATCAGACTCAAATTATATGTCAAGTGATATGAATAACATAAATACAAGGATTCAAGAGGAGACTTTTCCTACAAGAACTGTCAGGGGTAGCCCAAGTGAGGGCAAATACCATTACCATCCACCATCATTGATCTTAATTCTTTTGCCGATAGAGGTACAAAGAAGAAAGCTGTACTTGACCCTGACACAGCTGGGGTTTGGCTGTTGATGGCCAATATGTAAAGATGGTGCGAGATGTTTGATATCAGGTAACAAATATTTGAGGTAAATGGAGGCATCTTTATTTTAACCGTTTTATTTGCATTCCTTATGTCTTTACTTCCCTTTCAAACCTTATCCTCCCCAATACCTTCCATGCTCCAACACTAAGTCGGAGAGAAGGTAGGTTAGAAGGAAGAGGGCAGCGTATGTTTCTTTACTACTTCCTGCTATTGAGAGATGTAGTTCCTTGGCAAGTCCAATCTTCCTTTCAGGGTATCTCCAACTTCTCATCAAACTGCATCAACAGCAACCAGGAGAAGCAGACGCCTTCTTCTTCTTCTTCGGACACCCACCCACCCCTATCCCTCTCCTGCCTCTGGCATTTATTCCCTCTCCAGGGTCCTCAGAATTAAACTATCTGCAGCTGGTAAAGATCATGCCCCTCTCAGAGCCAGCACAAGTCAGAGAGTCTGCTGCTGTGGACAATCTAAAGCATCTCCATACTCCACATCTGGGATTAAAGCAAAACCATGTTTACATAACATAACTGAGTTTTCTTTTTTTTTCATCAATTACACTTTATTCATTCTGCATCCCCCTATAAGCCCCTCCCTCCTCCCCTCCCAATCCTACCCTCCCTCCTCCCTCTGCTTGCATGCCACTCCCCAAGTCCACTAATAGGGGAGGTTCTCCTCTCCTTTCTGATCTTAGTCTGTCAGTTCACATCAAAAGTGGCTGCATTGTCCTCTACTATGGCCTGGTAAGGCTGCTCCCCCCCAGAGGGAGGTGATCACCAAAACTTCCACTACAGATAAATAACCTGAGGTGAGGGAAGTCAGGATCCCAAGAGTTTTTTACTTGCAGCCGTATAACTCACAAGATAATATCTGACCCTAATACCTAAGATGTGCTAATTTAAACTACTACTAAAATTAAAAAAAAAAAATTCTTCTTGTATTCCTAGCTTTATTCAAGAGCCCAACACATAGTAGGATTTTTGTCATCGTTAAACAACAGGTGTGTGTTAGAACTTGGTCATTGTGAAGCTGTCACTTTGGCGGGGCGGTCACACCACTGATGGCAATAAAACCTCATGAGTAAGGGTCAATTCCTATTAGAAGTTTATGGGGTAGGTCCCTCAGAATTACACCTGTTAGGATAATCCCTCACATCTTAAGTATTACATAAAATGCTCCAGTGGTTATTGTGTCGTTGAAAGCTGGGTTTATGCCTATACTCATAGACAGTCTGGCTATAGCTGGACAACCTTTAATCTTTCTGGAAAAATCAATGTTACATTCCTAAGCTTGTTTCTTCAAACTTAGTGCAAGACCAAATTTACACCATTCTATTTTCTAGGTTTTATGGAGTCTGAAAGGAGCAAGCTCAGTTTTTTTTTTTTTTTTGTTTTGTTTTGTTTTGTTTTGTTTTTTGTTTTTGAGACAGGGTTTCCTTGGCTGTCCTGGAACTCATTCTGCAGACCAGGCTGGCCTTGAACGCAGAGATCCCCTTGCCTCTGCCTCCTGAATGCTGGAATTAAAGGTGTATGCCGCCACTGCCCGGCTCAGAGGAGATTTCTGAGAATAACCCCCTGGGATGTTGTGACTTTCTCTCTTCTTAGGCCTTCAGATCCCCTGTAGCTCTGGCCCTGAATCTCTTCCTTTCCTCAGGAGAGCCAGCCACTGGTTTTTGGCAGCTGGGCAGTTCCGCGATGACAGCCAACCACTCACGCCAGGGGCAACTGCAGGTGCAAGCATCCCTGCCTGATAAGACTGTTTATGAGGTGGCAGAAGAGACCTTATCTCTAGTGTTGTGTGATTATGCTATTTCTCTGGCAGTGCTGTTAGGCTTCCAACAGAGGAGAGAGGGAAGGCCAGCATGTCACCGTTCAGGGAGAGGAAGCGCAGTTCCTTCAGAGGCCAGAACAAACCGCAGGGGGCGAGCCCCCCAAACCGCACTCCGGGAGGTACAGCCTCTGGGACTCCAGATTCTTCAGGGCATGGGCATTTTCCAGCTAGAGGCCCAGGCTGGGGGAAATGGACGGCATCCCTGTGCGAGACAGATAGCTGTCAAATGTCCCTCTCCTAGCAGCACTGAGACCTCAAGGGAGAGCCCACACGCCTGGGCAGAACCTTCGAGGCTCCTTACAAAGCCGTCCCATCCTCCCCAGCCTTCCCCTTACTCATTTTCCACTGATTTTTTTTTTTTTTTTTTCTGTACGCCTATGACAAGCGGGAGAAACTAATCATAAAAACCTGATCATAAAATCCCTCCTATACTTGAAGAGAGCTATTAAATATTCACTCAGTTAAGGTCGGCTTGCATCCTCTTAAAACAAAAGGGGGCTCCCCCGCCTCGCCGTCCCCACCCCCGGGACCAGCGCTGACCATCCTGAAAGTTGCCACTGCCCTATGTTGAGGGCGAAGTTAGCGAATCCGGAGCTGCGAGTCTCCACTTGGGGGAGGGGGCGACGGGCAGGGCTGGGTGGTGGTGGTGGTGGCGGTGGGGGAGAGCGGCGAGAAGGAGGGACTAGAGGGAAGGACACTGGCCCCTGCTTCATCGAGGTCATCGCCCAAGCCGCCCGAGCGGCCGGTCAGGCTCGGGGCGGGAGGCTGGGGAGGGGCGGGCGCGGGCACCGCAGCAGCGGCGGGGTGCCAGGCTCCGTACCTGGCGGGCCGGGGCGCGCCTCGCAGGCCGGCGGCCGGGGCGCGGAGGGTGTGAGCGCGCGCGCCCCTCCGTGCTCGCCCAGCCTCGCGCGCGTCTCGGGGGGAAAAGGAGGCCCCGGCGACGGGCGCCCCGGGAGCCCGCAGCTCGGTCCCGCCCGCCTGGAGGAGCTTTGTGCGGCCGCGGCGGCTCCGAGTCCCACCTGCTGGCGGCGGAGGGACGAGGAAGGGGAAGAAAAGAGGCGAGAGGAGGAGGAGGAGGAGGAGGAGGAGGAGGAGGAGGAGGAGCGGAGCGAGGCGGCGCCAGCCCTGAGCTCCCGCCGGCGCCCACCTCCGGGGGCTCGGCGGTCCTGCACCGGCCTGCTCTGGTCCCCCGGCCTCGCGCGGCCACACCGCGCCACCGCGGCCGCAGACGCCCCCCGCCCCCCACCACCCCCGCCCCGGCTCTAGCCCGGCTACGGAGCGCGGCCGGGCCCGGCCACCACCGCCCCCGCCCCGAGAGCTCCGGCGACTTGGAGGCGAGCAGCGGGGAGCGGGGGGGCGCACGGCGTCGCCTCCATGTGTCGGGGAGTCGCCTCGGCGTCCCGGTCCCGCTGAGCCAGCCTCGGGCGTGCTGCGACCGGCCGGAGGGCGTGAGCCGGGAGGCGCGGCGAGCCCCGGAGCCGGCGATCAGCGAGCGAGCGAGCCAGCCAGCCAGCCAGCCCCGGAGCAAGCTCGGGGAGCAGACACCATGCCGGGCTGGAAGAAGAACATCCCCATCTGCCTGCAAGCGGAGGAGCAGGAGAGAGGTGAGCCTGGCGGCCGAGCCTGGGGGCCGGGGCCGGGCGCCCCCGGTGCCTCCCTGTCCCCCAGCTCCTCGAGACCTGTCCTCGCGCCGACAAGGGAGGGGCGCTGCGCCCTCCGGGGGCCGCGCTCCAGGCACGGTGGCACCTTGCGAATTCCGTGAGGGGACTGTGGGGGTCTTGCGGGGTGGGGTGGGGTGATGGAGCGGAGGGGGCAAGGGAGCAGTGCTGTGGCAAGCAACTTTTCGCCTGGGGAAAGATTTTTTTTTCTTTCTTTCTTTTTCCCGGCGAGGACCTGGAGTGAACTCCGACTTCTCCCGGGCCCGCTCGCACGTGGAGCTTGGGCTCCCGTCTGTGCGGTGGGCTCTTCGGGTGCTGGGGGTGGGGGAGGATCTTGCAGAGCTTTAAGTGACTTTTCAAACTTTCCTCCTCCTGCCGCGGCCGCCTTGGCGTTGTCCCCGCCTCTGGCTGGGCTACGGTGGTGCTGCCAAAGCTCAAAGTTGCTGGAAATTCATAAAGGAGGAAAAGAAGGGGGGGGGGGAGAGTGTGGGGGTGGGAAGGGGGCGCTGCCGTGGGGCTCTGGCTGAGGGTGGGGGGGGAAGGGAGGAGAGGACTGTCCTCAGGCTGACGGCTCCCGGGCTGGTTGTGAGTGCCTGGGAGATGAATTATGCTCCGGCGCAGTCCGGGCTTTTTAGTTCATACCGCAGGACTGCGGGCTTTTCATAATCACTGTCTATTTTCTTGGTGAGAGACGGCTCTCGGTGCCAGGTGGCTTTGCAGCCCTTTTGTGCTTCAGCCTGACGAGTGTGCTTGAGTGCTGTGGAGAGGAAAGTTGAAGGCCTTTCGCGCTCTAAAGGCTTGGTTGTGTTGTCTCTGGCGGTGTTTGGGTTGTGCAGTGGTTGGCCAGGAGTTCAGCTCTGTAACCTGGATATGATGTACTGAGCACACCAGAATTTCCTACAGGGCCCCATGGGGCTGTGGGGTGCGCAGCATCCAGAGGGATTTCTGGCTGTCAAGGTTCACCAGGGTTTGCTGTCTGCTGCTTCTACTCCAGCCCGCCCTGGCCTGGTCAAGGGAAATGCTTTAGAACTGAAGGGCTTTCGGGATGCAGGGTCTTCATGACTAACAGTGGATGCTGGAGGTTAAGCGGTGCCGCATGGGTGGGTGGTGAGGGAAACAGGAAGCCAATCTGGTGTACCATATATGTATATATATTTCCAAGAGAACTTGGTTCTGCAGCATGGGGAACTGGTACAGATTGCGACTGGCCATGCTAAAAGTTTCAGGCGTTTGAAATAATTCTTCCAGCGGAAGAACCAATGTACAGTTTCCAGTTTTTCTCTAGGTGGCACAGCGTGTCTTTGGTTGATAGCCCGTTTAATGACTCAGGGAATTTGTCCCCTTTCAAGCCACTTCCTTGTTAGGTTTGTGCATTCATCTCCAGTGCACTTATGGCACGTGACCGTGCATTTCCCCCCTCCAGTGGTACCCCTGCTTCAGAAATGCTTCTGCGTCTCTCTTCGCTTAACCATATCTTAAAACGTGCGAGTCCAGGTGCCAATAATTCATCACCAGGTAAAAGCACGGAAAGAAAGCCCTCTGTCAAGCCCAAGGCGTCTGTCCTATCAGCTAACCACCGCAACGCGCCTGATGTTAAGTGCATCAGTTTGATTAAAAAAAAAAAATCACAGCGTTGAGGCCAGGTTTTATCAGAATGCTGAAGTGGGTAGATTTTTTTTTTTTTTTTGGATTGTACCAAAATGTGCTTGAATATCTTTTAGAAATATATGGTAACTTTGAAAGATGATCACCTAATCTGCTTGGTTGAGATAAGACCGGAATTCCTCCAGCACATAAAATCTGAGTCAGAAAAATTGGACTGCCTTAGCTCCTCTGACAGGAGACAGAGAATGTGTTTGACTTAGTTGCTGTTTTTCTTTCTTCTTTTTTTAACGTTTCTTATTCCTTGCTTATAAGATTTTTTTAAACAAGTGTTTGCAGAAGCGTACACACACACACACACGTATTTAAGTAGTAATTTTTGAGGTCCTGCCTTATTGAGAATGTACAAATGCTTTTTAAATATTGCACACTGAACTAGAATTTGTGTTTCTGAATGTGTTGTGTGTTTGTAAGTGAATTGAGGTGCTCGCATGACTTTCAGTACATCTTTTGGGACATACTGCTTGAGCTTGGCTTATACCTTTTGCAAAATTTTACTGTAAAATATTGAGTAACTGATGTTTTCTGTTTGCACTTGAAGTAACATTTTGTAGAAATGTTCTGAGAGTCTTAAGTGATTCTGATATTTTTAAGTGATTCAAATAATATTGAATTAGGAACTTTTGAAATGTAAACAGAAGGATTAAACTGTCAGGCCAGCCAGAAAAATAATGAAAATGGAAGGCATACATTTTTAATATTGTTTTAGGAAACAGTCAACCAAACGGCTCGTTTTTAGTGTCTGAGTATCAAGTCCTAAGGTGAGCTATGCCTACTGCCCTTTTCACACTTTCTTCTTAGTTTACATTTATCTCTCTAAAATCCATCATGGAGACTGGTACAGCTTTTTCATGTGAATTTTACTTATTTAACTCTTTTTGTTGATTATAACCCAAATTAATACTTAAGTCTAGCTTTTTCAAGGTCCACATACGTGAGCAAGTGTTTATCTTAGCATTATTCTTTTAAAATGCTAGCTTTGGTTCACAGATGGATGGGAGGAGCTGGAGGAGATGGCTTAGTCAGCATCTTTGCAATGGTGCGGATCTGAGTTCTAATCCCCAAAGCCCACATGAAAAAATCCAGGCGCATGTGTGCATGCCAGCTATGCTAGTGCTGGGAAAGTGGAGACAGGTGGGTTACTGGATCTTGATAGGCAGCCAGTTCAGCCTAGTTGGAGAGGTCTGGGTTCCAAAAATAAGGCAGGGGAGCAATTGAGGGATGGTGATGCATCAATGCACACGAAAGATTGGGGGGGCATACTTTCTTGGTATTATCTCATACTCAAAAAAATGTTTTGGCTAATCTATGTAATTTCGTGTCATACCTACATGCCATTCATAAGTTAGGTTTGTCTCGAAGGCCTGTGTAGACACAGTATTGACTGAGCTGCTGCTTCTGCATGCAGGGTTGAGCGGAGAAACCGAAACATCTGGGTTGTTGCAGAAAAGTGCAGCTACTTCCAAGATGACATGTTCAGACTCACCCATGTGAGGTGGCACCCTATTAAAGTTCCGAGCACATGTCCCTGCCCTTCCTCCTCCTTAATCTTCCCATAAACCCAGTCCATTTAGAAGCCGCAGGTACACTTTGGGGTAACTGTTTTAGGAGAATTGGAAAGAGTATGATGTTTTTCTTTAATATCCCTTCCAATCAAGTTAAATTAAGCAGTTCACTGGTTGTTTTACACCTGCTTCTTAGCTGCCGTGGCAGGAATGTTGTTCCGAGAAGACTCTCAGCACTAAGGAATTTGCACCTCTGTAATTAACAGTGCCTTTCTGTTACCTTGTGGCTGTCCTTCTGACTTGTAGGGCTTTGGTTAGTGAATGTTTATTATAGTTTAACAATGTGTAGTGAGCATTCAAAATCAAGCATGCTGCTTAGGAAGACTGGCATCTTTCTACTGTAAACACACCCCTTCCTAGTTTATTTTGCGGAAATAAAACAACATTTGTTGGCATTCTTTTTTAAATGTGAAATTTAGGCTTAATAGAATATGTGGATATTATCCACTTCTAAAGATGCTCTAACTGCATTTTATTTTGCCATATATGCTCACCAGGAAGAAAGGCATTTTTTTTTTTAAATATTCCTTCACACCTTTGCTTTTTAAATTTTTCTTATACGTTTTGGAGGTCTGCACATGAACAACTTAGTTTTTTTTTTAACAGAAGTTTCTGTCTAGGGTTTCTGTGTGTATTTTGGCAAACAAGAGCTGTAGATGCTTTTACATGTCATTAGATTTGATAAAGCATTGATGAGAAGGGGGAGAGGGTTAAAAAGTTTGCCTCTACTATACCTTTGGTCTGTTTTATCTCTGCAGCACACAGAGACCTGGTAATGTCACATCATGCCCCGTGTAATGAGATGCTGCCTGACATTTGAATTTTGGCTGGGGACATTTGTGTGGAAGAAGAGAAGAGAGTGAAGAAGTCTAGAGTCTGCTGTGTGTTGGACACTGTTGGATGCTGCCTCTGTGTGGCTTGGTGCAATTATGGGGTTCCAGTTATACTTGTAATTGTAATATACTTGCTGGCAGATGAGGAACTTGTGGCTCAGAATCGACACATTGCTTCCAGTTGCAAGGTCAATACCATGGGTATAATTTCAAAACTAGATAATTAAAAAAGAAGTTAAGTTACAATTCCTTAGAGAAACTTGGTAGTATTTTATTAGCACAGTAACATCTTACACTATTTCTCTCAAACAATGCTGCTGGCAAATCTTTCATCATGAATTCATGAGGCGGCTTTTTTTTTTTTAAGTTATTTATATGGTAAAACACTTGTAAGGTTTATTTTGTGCTTCATGTATGCTGACATTAGAACATAGACTTAATAACTTCAGTAGTAAAGATGGCAACATGAATGCATTTATTTATTCATTCATGTTAGCTTTATTTATTTAGTGAGTGTGCGTTTGTTTGTGTGTGTGTATGTGAGATAACACAGCATGGGCATGTCCAGTGGAGGACAACTGGCTTGAGTCAGTTCTCTGCTGGCATGTGAGCATCAAGGGTCCAGCTCAGATGGTCAGGATGGTGACAGGTCTCATTACCTACAGAGATACCTCACAGGCTCCAATTTCATTTTTTTACAACTTAATTTCACTTCAGTTCATTTACTTACATCCCAAGGGTGACCCCCCTCCTCTCCTCCCAGTTCCCCTTTCCCCTCATTGCCCCTTCCCCGCTCCCTTTCCCCCAGAAAAGCACCACTCCCCCATCAACTCCGCAGCACATCAAGTCACATCAGGATGGAGCATATCCTCATCCCCCCAAGTACAGGCAAGAGAGACCGTGTTAGCAACAGTCTCCCCCTCTACCTACCAGCTGCCTGTCGGCCTAGGTCCAGACTATGCATGCTCCTTAGTTGATGTCTCAGCTTCTGTATCCCCAGTAGGTCTGGGTTAGTTTTCGATGTTGGTCTTCTTGTGAGGTTCCTGTCCCCTCCAGGTCCTTCTATCTTTCCCCCAACACTTCCACAGGACCCTTGGAGCTCTGCCCCAGGCTCCGCTGCAAGTCCCAGCATCTGTCTCATGATCCCCAATATAATTTTTGATAGAGTTTCTCCAGGTGGCCCAGGCTTCCTTCCTTAGCCCTTAAGTGTTAGGACTTACAGGTGTGTACCACCACTTGGCTCAGCCTGTTCCTCAGTAGAATTATGTGACAAGCTTAAAGTAACTCATTTAGGCGAATGGCTTTTTCCACCAAAGTTTTGACGCTGTTACCATTTTCCTTGTAGTTAAAGTATGTTAGCAACAGAGACAAGAATGAAGGAGAACAAGGTGTTGTTTCTCTCTTGTGAGCTGGTAAATGACTGCTTTGTAACGGCCTTTGTACCATTGCTTTTGTTGCCAAACATATTATGTAATTAAAACTATATATCTGAACTCAAAGCCTGGCTACTATTGGCCAAACAAAGGGACTTTCTTGGGCAATGCTTTCTTCTGCAGCGACCTCATTGGTTTTGTCTACACAGAAAAAGAAATATCAATTCATCCCAGTGAAGGAAATTGAGAACAGAATACCAGGGGATTTAACCTTTTTGTGATACGTGCTCTGCAATGGTGGACAGTCTAAGAATTATTTGTTCCCCATTGAGCTGTAAGCGCAGTTAGGAATACTCTCAGAGTAATTGAGAGTCCCGGTCTAGCTGCCATGGCTCTGAAAGGCAAGGCCTATTCCGGGCTTTAGTCTTACACACCTTTCGCTTTCTGAAATTCAGATGTGTCTTAAGTGTGAATATGAGAAACCTATTGATACAGGTTTCCTCCGTGAAGAGGTCCTGAGTGGTTTAGGTGTTGTCAGCTTTATGGGAAGGTTAATGCTGTCTAAATTTATCTAGCAATGAAAATGCAAACGATTCACTGTCCTACGGTCCTTCATTTCAATGGTGTTTAACTTACAGCCACCAGGTGAGGAATACAGAGAAGGCAAAAGTGGTATGCTGGCTAGAGTCCTAGACTTCAACACAGTGGTAGACAGCGAGTAATTTGAGGAGGAACGGCAGTGACTGCTAACTGTCCACTCTGACAGGTAACTGCTGTCTTTTGCAACAAGGAAACAACACTAACAAAGCAGAAGAGTTCTGAATACTACCTTTCTACATCAAGGTTCACATATGGCAACTTTCCTTACCTCTGAGATGTCTTAAAGTAGAAGACCTATAAACCTTGCACCTTAAGGGTATCTAGCCGATGAGACCATAGGACTTTCTGTTCTTTTACAAACGTCACAAACTGGCAGAGGGGATTAAGTTCAGTGGCTTGTGAAAAGCTACAATGAAGCAGAGCTTTCTGAGGTCAGGTTCATTGATGTAGTGTAGTCTGATTCTTTCACAAAGATGGAAACTCAGTGGAGAAAGAAACAAGCCTGAGGCCACCTTTCATTCCCTTGCAAAAAAGAATTGGGCTCTCCCATCCCAGGTGGGTATATGGGTGAGAAAACCTTTTTTTTTGGGGGGGGGGGGCGGAGAGGATGGTTAAGTACAGTTATGGAGCCCTGGGTATGACCTATCCACTGCAGCTACTTCTTTGCCCCCGCACAGACTAGCGTCAAAGAAGAGTAAGGGAGGGGGTGTTTGTAATGGGTCAGGGGAGGAAGATGTCCCAAGGACAGAAGCCAGGGGAGGTGACAAAGGAAGAGCAGGACAGCTTTACAGGAGGAACAGGCTTCTGGGAGATTGGAAGGAGGTGTAAGGAACAGTGTTTCTGAGCACCATTGAATAGGATATCCCAGGGACTGCCAGCAATTTCTCAAGAGACCGAAGTACAGACGGTGACAGTGTGTATGGGATATAGCGTAGGATTCACTTCCCCCACAGTGGAGGAGGGCAACATGAGACTGGGGGAGGCAAGATGAAGGACTTCCTGTTGGTAGGGTAAAGCTCAAACCATCCAGAAGGGGGTGTGTAGTTGTCCAAGGATGAGTGATTGGATTCTGTTTGTCTCTTAGAACGGTTACCTGGGTAACATGGAGGAAAGCTGTGACAGGAGAGGGACTTGCAAGAGTTAAGGGAGTGAGAAGGCTGCTGTCCTGATTTGGTGATCCCTCTCCTTCTCCCCCTCTGCCTCCACCTCTCCTTACCCCTATCCCTATAACCCTCTCATTCTCATTTTCTCTGAGACAAGGTCTCACTATGTAGCTCTAGCTTCCCTGCCTCTGTAGACAGACTGGCCTTGAACTCTGTCTCTTTAGAGGTCCTGAAGGCCCGCCAGAGTGACTGATTACCAGTCTGGGTAGAGTTTACTATGGATTAACATTTTTTAATCCTTTTAATTATATAAAATTCACATGCTGTCTGACCATGAATGAAAAATAACTACTGTCCTATATGTATATCTCTTTAAAATAATTGGAAATTTTTTTTAAGATTTATTTATTATTTATACAACATTTTGCCTGCACAGCAGACCTTACTATAGATTGTTGCGAGCCACCATGTGGTTGCTGGGAATTGAACTCAGGACCTTTGGAAGAACAGCGAGTGTTCTTAACCTCTGAGCCATCTCTCCAGCCCCCATAATTGGAAAATTTAAATGACCTAGTGCCACTGAAAGAAAATGATGATAGTATTTATCTTTACAAAAGTACCTTCCATCTTGGTAGAGTCAGATCGTTTTATTATTGTTGCATTCTGAAAATGCAACTGAATGTTCTGTGAAAACTTTTAATCTCCTTCTGACTCTGGACTCAGAGTCAGCTGACCTGGAGTGGATAATTTTCAGCATTTTACTTGCTTTTGGCTTGGGGAGATGGCCCCTTGTACCCTTTGGTTTTCTTTTTTTTTTCATCTGTAGAGTAAGGCTACTTCTTGGCATGCTTACAGCTGGGGTGATGTTCAGAGGTGAAAGCTGTTATTGTTACATGGCTGTATTACACGGTGGGAGACTGGCAAAGACTAAGGCTCTTGAAGGACGTTTGCCTATTATTGAACCATCTCAAGATGGAAGTTTTATTTTAGTTACTTTTGTCCTAGAAAATATAGCAAATTTGTTTTCATTAAAAAGCTTAACTCTTAATCTTTCAAAGTGAAGCCCAAATGAGCCGTGAGGTTTTCTGCATGAACTTTATAAGCTTTGTTCGGTGTCAGGGAAGAGTGTGTGTTTAACAAACTAATGCTAAGATACAGAGCTTATGGTGTTCAGCTCTCCTGCCCCATGGCATCCTTGGCTGCAGGGAATGAAGTCCAGCTCAAATTTAAAGAGGACTCTGCTTCCTACTATTGGTTTTTTCAGTTCTCTCTAGTCAGGCCCCTGACCTCAATCCAGTATCCAAAATACCATCACCATCAAACCGAAATCAATGTTCATAACTTTTTTAAGTAAAGAAAAATTTCCACTGCTGCTTCCTTCATTTTTATGATGTTACTTAAGTACATGGTAACATAAAACTAGGCCCAGACTCCTGGTGCTTATGGCCCCGTGATCCCAAAGTCAAGCAGATAAAACACAAATGCTGCCCTCCAAAACCCGCCCTATTGAAAGGAGCAGCATTCAGTACATGTCTTTTTTTATTTAACTTTTATTAATTACACTTTATTAATTTTGTATTCCCCCATAAGCCCCTCCCTCCCCTCCCCTCCCAGTCCTACCCTCCCCCGCCCCTTCTGCATGCATGCCCCTCCCCAAGTCCACTGATAGGGGAGGTCCTCCTCTCCTTCTTTCTGATCTTAGTCTATCAGTTCTCATCAGAAGTGGCTACATTGTCAGGGTTCTAGGTTATCTCCATGAATAGTCCTTGGTTGGAGTATGAGTCTCTGGGAAGTTCCCTGTATTCAAATTTTCTTGTTCTGTTGCTCTCCTTGTGGAGTTCCTGTCCTCTCCAGCTCTTACTATTTCCCACTTCTTACATAAAATTCCATTCACTCTGCCCGACAGTTGGCCATCAGGCTCAGCATCTGCTTTGACAGTCTGCACGGCAGAGGCTTTCAGAGGCCCTCTGTGGCAGGTTCCTAGGTTGTTTCCTGTTTTCTTCTTCTTCTGATGTCCATCCTCTTTGCCTTTCAGGATGGAGATTGAATATTTTAGTTAGGGTCCTCTCTTTTGCTTAGATTCTTTAGATGTACAGATTTTAGTGGGTTTATTCTGTGTTGTATGTTTATATGAGTGAGTATATACCGTGTGTGTATTTTTGCTTCTGGGACAACTCACTCAGGATGATCCTTTCCAGGTCCCACCATTTACCTGCAAATTTCATGATTTCCTTATTTTTCATTGCTGAGTAATACTCCATTGTATAGATGTACCACAGTTTCTGCATCCATTCTTCAGTTGAGGGGCATCTGGGCTGTTTCTAGCTTCTGGCTATTACAAATAAAGCTGCTACAAACATGGTTGAGCAAATGTCCTTTTTGTGTACTTGAGCCTCTTTTGGATATATACCTAGGAGTGGTGTGGCTGGATCTTGAGGAAGCGCTATTCCTAGTTGTCTGAGAAAGCGCCAGATTGCTTTCCAGAGTGGTTGAACAAGTTTACATTCCCACCAGCAGTGGAGGAGGGTTCCCCTTTCTCCACAACCTCTCCAGCATGTGTTGTCACTTGAGTTTTTGATCTTGGCCATTCTGATGGAGTACATGCCTTTTGATATGTGACTGAAACTAAAGTTCCCTTTGCAATGCAAATATGGTCTTGGCTATTGCAGAATGTAGCTACTTTTTATTTTCTCTATCAGAACTTATGATACTACCTGATTTTTCTGGTCATAAACAAATCACTTACATGGAACGTCCTCTGTGGTGATGCTAAATATAAAACCCAATTTTAGCATCGAAATTGGTGTCACATTTAGGCTGTACACGACAGTCGTCCCCTTTTGATCTACATTTGTCCTTTTTAAACTGTGGTGAAGGACTATTTTTAGTCAGTCACAGGTTGAACTGTAGTTACACAGCATCATGCATTTTGTGAAAATCAGCTTCCAGGGCCTGCCTGCCCTTGTCTCTACCCCATTTGTTGAGATGAGTCCACCAATCATAGATTAGCCTGTGATCAAATCAAACGGCAGCAGGAATTACTGTCCCAATCCTGCTTTTCACTTATGTATGTATCCACGAGCAGATAGTGTGTACTCTGCCCCATAGACCACATTGGTAATGGTACTATGTTAGAATGTGTGTGGCCATGAAGTTTCTGAGTATAGTAGCCATGGAAGGGGCTACCTAAAACATACCCCTTAACTGTAAAGGTAGAAAATGCAACACAGTTTCTGTAACTGCTTTTATCTCATCTGTAAGCCCCGTTCCTACAGAAAATGAAGTCTGATCTTGCCAATCAAAAGCACATCAAAATCCCACTTTGAATACTCTCCCATAATATCCCTGACTCCTCAATACTTTCCTTCTCTCCTTCCCCAAGATGGTACTGGTGTGAAAGGGACAGTTTAGTGTCCTGTGCTGCCGGGCAAAGGACATTTCATCGCTTCACTGTATGACCCTCACTGTGACTGCTACTCTTGATTTGGCATGCTTGGGACCTGGGCATTGTGCCCTGGTATCCACTGAAATGAGTCTGCTCCCTCTTGTTCTTTTGAATGTCACCCTGGCAGCTGATTTGCTCTTCTTGGGCCTTATCATTGTGTTTGCTTGTGAGATCTGCTAGTCTGTGACCTTCCCCAGGCCTTTCTACACACCTGTCCCATCAGCATTTTTGTCTCCTTCCTGGGACCCAGGGCTCTCTTTCTATCGGCCATTGCCATATTGAATATTGGTATCAAATAGGGGACCTGCATGTTAGGTGGTGGTGTCTTTGGCTGGTGCTTTCTCTAATGTGCTAAGATCTTTGCAGGAGGTAGTTGTTTGTTTTGTTTTCCCACCCGTCAAGGAGTTTTGAAGCTTTTAGGATGAAAGGTAGATCAGTATAACATCTGATCTACCCACTCCTACTTATTTTTTAGATCCCTGCCCTTGGTCTGGAATTGTGTAAGTGACTTGAAAACTTAAACTGGAGGAGACAAGAATAAAATGGGTGAATAAATGGTGAAAAGGAAGAAAATTCCTGTTTCTACACAAAGTGGCCACTTCTCTGAAGATCCAAAGGAAATAGAAACAAATGGTCCTGCAGCCCAGAGATGATATAGCTCAAAGCTGACAAATAGCTTCTCCTTCAGTACCTTCTACTGGCCAATGCTGCATATGGCCCTTTTTCTCAATTGACTGCCTAGTAATCTGCCATCTATCTATGTATCTATCTATGTATCTATGTATCTATGTATCTATGTATCTATGTATCTATCTATGTATCTATCTATCTATCTATCTATCTATCTATCTATCTATCTATCTATCTATTTTTTTTAACAGACATAGGCATATAAGAACTGACATGTTTCTCTTCAGCGTTAGCACTGCGTATTTCTTAATAGATACTTGTACCTTAAGATAAGAGTCTCACTCTGTAGTCTAGATTCTCTGGGAACTTGTAATAATTTTTCTGCCTCAGCCCTGTCAGTGCTGGTCTCACGGATGTAAACCACCACACTTGGTTTGATATTTATGCACTTTTAAAAGGCTTACCTTAAATTCCAGGAGAAGATTCATAGAAGAAACAACCAGATACACTCAAGATTTCTTGTTGGATTTACAGAATTAATCATTTTCACCTTTTTCTTCTTCCTCCTCCCTCTCTTCTCCTGAAGGGGTGTTGCCTTTGATTTTCCTAGCTTTTGAATATAGGATATAGCAGACCATATGAAAATCTTGTGCATAGTTTGCCAGCATAAAATACTAGAATTTATTGTCTTTCAGGGGTTACAGTTCACCAATTAAACAAAAGACAGTGAATGTGTTTTCTACTCACTTGGTACGTTTAAAACAAAGCAACAAAGCAGAAGAAAATAACCTGGGGGAACATTTTACATAACAAATTGGTAGATGCCCACTAATTATTCTGCATCTAACCTGTGAATGTTTTCCCTTGTTGCTATCTCTTGATGTCTGGTGTTTATATCTCCTCTTACTGATGTTCTCAAACTCCACCAGGAAAGATCGAAAGGAATGCACGGATCTCCTCCAGAAGCCAAAATTAGTCACCCACCAGAGTTTCTACTTTGCCCCTTTCAGAAGCGTCAGGATTATTAACTAAAAGAGTGGCATTCAAAATTGGCCTTCTCTGAAGAATTTAAGTGTTTCCTTTCTAATGTATAATTTTCTAGTATGGGGGCACATTTTCATCAAATGAAACTTTTGAACAAGGCACTATAAATTTAGCCTCTTTGTTACTGTTTCACTTCTTTTTTCTCCCTGTAATTTGAGTTATGAGAATGGAAATTGGCCAGGCTAGAATCAGACACCTGTAGGGCTGCTGTTACCGAGAGAGAGCCTCCCCTGGCGGTGTCAGCGAGCGAGTATGTGGATATGAAGAGGCGAGTCCTGCCACAGACGCATAACCGAGTTTCCTTCCACCCACAGTCATGTAAAGCTGTCGAGTGCATTTTAACTCTACGTTCAGTAACTGCACAGACCCGAACCCCTACCCCAGTAATCATACTGGAAAAACAGAGGAGGGGGCAGTGTATTCGTTTGCTCAGGGTGCTCTAAGAAAACACCGTGACTGGTAGACTGGGAAAGTTAAGCAGTAGAAGCTAAATTCTTTGTAGATCAGAGGCTAAAAGTTTATTAGGAATGGAGGCGGGAGGGAGGGGGGCTGACTCTGACTGGAGACACTCTCTCGTGTGTCTTCTTAGGAGGAGGACATTGATCCTATTAGATCAGCAATCTACTCAAAACTCCAATTAGCCTTAATTACTTTCTTAGAGACCACATCCCCTAATAAAGCCACACTAGAGGATTAAGCGTATGTATGGATTTTGAGTTTACACAGCTATTTAGTCTGCAGTGAACAGGAATAGAAGGTTATTCAGAGGCTTTTAGTATGCTCTTGTACATTTCATCTTCTTAGTGTTTGGAAGCAACTAATTTTGTTATTGTCTTTTTTTAAACAGTTGGTCTTTTTGAACATATGGTTGCTGGGAATTGAACCCAGGCCATTTCTGGAAGAACAGCCAGTGCTCTCAACCACTGAGCCATCCGTCCAGCCCCTGGAAGCAACACATTTTGAACGGAAGATGTCTTGTTTTAAAAATATGACCTCCATTTATTTTCTTTTTCATGCTTACGTGTTGTGGGGTGGGGGAGGGGATGAGGTGAAGGGATGGGTGTGTATGTGTGTTCACGGGTATGTGGATGCCTTTGAGTATGTGGGTGCACAGGCAAGTGACTGTGTGCATGCTTGTGTGGAGGCTGAGGCTGACATAGGTCTTCCTTAATCTCTCTCCACTGTACTGACCGATGCAAAGTCTCTCAGTTGAACTTGGAGCTCATTAACGTGCTTAGTCTAGCTAGTCTAGCTAGCTAGGTCTTTTTTTTTCAGGAACCCCATCACTGCCTGCCCACCCAGAATCAGAACTCTGGCTTTTGGGCTTGCTTTGTTGTTGCACTTGGCAAGTGTTTTAATGCCTGAGCTAGCTCCCCAGCCCTGAGCTCTCATACTTCTTATTGATGTTTTTCTCGCGCCCTTTCAATTTAGACATCGTCAGGCTTGTGTCTGTTTTAACCAGTAGTGTTCACGGACAGATGCTATGTGATCCTGGGGGCTCTGGGATGCAGGAGTTGATGGGGCTCCCTCTTGTTATCTGGAATACCTGTGCCTGGTCCTCCCAGAAGCACCATGTGACGCAGCTACCTCCAACTCCCGAAACCACTGTGCTGGGACGAATCCCCTCTGCATGAGCCGGCTGCGTTTTCTCTAGACATCCAGCAGACATCTCTGGATGTCTGCTCTTTTGAGCAAGGGAGTCAGCGAGCTCTTTGAGGATTAGTGTTGAATCACCTCAGAGACTGGTCTTCATACTGAGGTTCTGGACGTCATGGACTAGACACCAGCCATTTTCATAGTGACCCCTCTTCATTCCTGGTCTAAAGAATCTGTAAGCACTGGAAAATGGTTCAGAAAAGGCAGTTCCGTTTTGGTTACACTTACTGTCTAGCGGAGACACTAGGGCAGATGGTGTGAAGCCCCTATTTGGGGATTTTCCTTCTAGCAGTGGGTTCATCCAAATATAATTTAAATGCTGCTTAGGTTGAGGAATATGTAAATGGTCCAAATATATCCTTTTCAATTTTTCAGGCTGGGAAGTTTAAAGATCAGGGTGTGAGCAGATTTGGTGAGGGCTGATTCCTTCTTCTAAGGCGCCAACTTGTTGCTGTGGTCACATGTGATGGGAGGTGGTTAGGCAGAGGGCCCTGGGGTGCTCTCTTCACACACTTTTATGGGAGGGCTAACCCACTAAAAAAGGCAGAGATACCATGTCTTAGTCATTTGCCAACGGGTCATATCTTAATGAGTTCCACTGGCTTTGAGTTGCAGGGTGTGAATGTTGGCGAGATGCACACATCGCCCGCCCTCTGCGCGCTGCTAGGATGCACACCTCCACGTCTGCATGCTGCCACTGCCGCACTGCGGGAGGCCCTGTCCGTCCTGAGCAAGATCCTTTGCATCCCCAACCTCCTCTGTCAACTTCCTTCTCCCTTCTTGCTCTAACTGAAGCATGGTGCTCACTTAGATTTATTCTGTCTCCTTGTTGGTTTCTTGTTGTGTGTCATTGTCTTTCGCTTTTTACTTCCACACTGAGTGGAGGTTACTCATGTCTACACCTGCTACCTTGGCCATTAGTTCTCGTAGGCAATCCAGCAGTCTCCGAATGCCTGTCTATCGGATACTTCTTAAAAAGCGTGGGGTCAAAGCATTTTTCAAAACCGTGTCAAGGCACTATTTGCCTTTGGATATGTGTTGTGTCGTGAGTGTGTATCATGGATTTTTACAGAAAAATTTTCATGTGGCAGGTGAGGACACTTTTATTTCAGCAGCAAAATGGACTGTAGATGGAGATGCTTGCCTTTCAAGCATTTCAAATGTTGTTTATATTTTAATTTCCATTGTGCTAAATCTCTACCCTTGACGTAACCAAAAATTTGTGGGGGAGTCCTTAGTACTTTAAAAGTCTTTAGACTAGAGTTTGAAAACTGATGTTCTAGAACTTGTCATTCGCTCAAACTATACTCTTTGCTCTTTTATTTTTCAGCTCTTCGGTCGAGACCAGTCTGTCTTATCCTGACTCATATAATCCTCCAATCCTGTAGAACCTCAAATCCACTTGCCTGCCACACCTCCCTTTGCTGCTTCTTCTCTCTGTGACTTCAATGAGTTTCCACAGGGCTGTGTGACATCCTGCAAAGATTTACCAATCATCTGTGAGCTGCACATGCTCATGCTTATTACTAAAGGAAGCAGAGGGCAGGGATTTTAAAAAAGAAATCAGTTTTGGTACAGTGGAATCCTCATCATACAGAATAGTCCTTACTAAGTCCATAGTTAAGTGCTCAGCAAACATTTGTCCAATGAGCAAAACACATTAAAGTTACAGAGAGAAGAAGCAGTGTCCTAATTGACAGTGACATTTATGGGGCTATTTGGAGAGGTGAGAGGTCAAATTGCACACATATTGAAAAAAGGCAGAGACAGCTTGGGTATTTCGAAGGGCCAGCGGGCCTGAGGTGGAGTCTGTTGGGGTGTCACTAAGGGAAGAGGAAGATAACCTGTAGATGCGCAGGTCAGGCCCACAGGTATGCTTCCGTTCTTTTTAAGGTTTGTATTTGGACTCTAAGCTTTTCGGTTTCAGTGGATCATGAACCAGGAACGATTTTAGCACCGCATCCTTCTTACTCTCTGGGCTAGGCTCTGACTGCCAATTTGACACGACACAGAATTGTCTGGGAAGAGAATCTCGATGAGGACTGATCTAGATCAAGTTTGCTTGTGGGTATGCCTTTGGGGAGACTGTGCTGATTTTTACTTGCTGTCAAGACCTAGGCTAAGTGTGGGCGACATCATTTCCTAGCTGTGAACTGTGTCAGAGTGAAGAAAGCTAGTGATGTAAGCAAGCAAGCAAGCGGGCCATGAGGAGCCATTATTTCTCTCTGCCCTTGGCTGTGGATGTCACGTGACTGCTTGCTTGGGGTTTGTGCTTCGCCTTCTCAGTAGTGGACTCTAACCTGGAATTGTAAGCCAAATAAACCCTTTCTTCCACAGGATGCTTTCTGTCAGCATATTTTACCACAGCAATAGAATAGAGCTACAACACCCCCCCTTACATTTGGGAAAGAATCGGGGAGCTAAATAAACATTACACCAACACCCACCTCACCCAACTGGGAGGGGCAGACAAGCAGGAAGCTGCTTATTCACCATCAGCCATCCACACACTGGTCCTTGAAAAATACCTCCTGATGATGGAAACCAGATAGAGCTTCTGGCTACAGCATGCCGCTGCCAAGGGTACAGTTGATGCTTTAAAGCAGGGAAATGATAGAGGAATGCTTAACAGAGAAAAGCCTTCCCTTGACATTTACTCAGAGGTAGGATTATTCTGTCAGCCATTGTGTTACAATCTCCCGATTTATGTCTGCACTGCCTACCACAGTGCAAGGCACAGTACGGATGCTTAACCTTTGCTAGGTGAATAGGAAATGAGATAAAAATGAGTGGGCATTATGCAGAGCGGTGGCAGGAAGGAGATGTACTTCATCTTCTCCCCCTGCACAGAGACAAAAGTAGGTAAAGTCAAGGGTACAGCACATATATGGAACATTATTAATAAATGATGTTATCTAATTGATTTAGGAGAAAACATTTTTGTTTATGTTACATGTAAGACTTAAAAACTATGCTAAAAGCAAGGTGGTTTAAAAAGCAAGGCGACTTTACATATTTCTTCAACTATACTGTTTTTGTTTTATTCTTCGATCTTAGAAGAAAGCTGCAGACATTATCTATCTAACAGCCTCCTTCTGGCCTCAAGACTGGTTTCACCAGTGTATAAGCACATGCCAGTAATATGAAGATTAGTGTAGTTTGCATTATTTTTTTTCCTAAGCCAATTCAACACGCTCTACTCACTTCAGAATGAAATAGAAAATGGCCCTTAATTGAATAATTTATTGTGTCATTTGTTTTTTTAAATATCAAACATAAGAAGTAAGTATATCATCAATTTCTTTGCTTAGAACATTGTTATAGAGAAACCTATTTGGATATCTGTGAAATTATATATGTAACATGTGTGTACATTATACACACACACACACACACACATATATAATTTAGAATGTTACATAGCGTTGTCTCTTTATCTTAAGGCTATATGTCATAGTTTATACATTCTCAGCCACAGCATTTTTCTCGTTAGATACAGTTGATTGCATAGTGGATAATCTCAAATTTCAGTGTAATCATAAATCTTACTTAGATTAAGGTGGTTGGCTTAATTGCAAATTTTTTTCCCCCATCAGAGAATATCTCTTAACTAAATTTCCCAGACTCCCAGCACATGACAGATGTCCTCTTTTGGATGCATATTAGTGTTCCTATACTGTATAAAGGCCTCCATCCCATCTCCTCTCAGTTTCCATCCCTATTTCTTTCTAAATTCCATGGTACCTGCTTGTTGTTTCCTTCGTCCCTCAGCACTGGAATATCGGAATAGATATTGGTTAGATGTATGATATACTCTGCGGATCCCAGGCCCAGCAGGTCTCAGGCACTCTCTTTACACATGTTGACCTATTAATCTAACCTCCTACATCCCTTCTCTGCAGATGCTAACCAGCACAGTCTCCTGCGTGAATCAAACGCCTTTCACGGATTCTTCCTCATGCAATCAGTCAGTCAGGCTTAGAGTGCCTGCAGTGGATGAGAAAGTATTCCCTGGGCAAACTTTTACTTTCCATTATGGGAAAACAGTCTTGAAAACTTGGCTTTACTGTGGGACGAGAATCTGGCTTTAAGGGTGGACTTGGGTTTGAATACTAACACTGGCACTAACTGACTCCAAGCCCTGGGGCAACTCTTTGATCTTTCAAGTTCTCCTTTCATAAATGGACTGTTGGAAAATCCGCATTTCCTTTACTATAAAAATACCTGTCAGCAGTTGGTCCTCAGCAGAGGGAGGTAACTATGGAAGAGGCCCTCTGTGGCGGGCTCCTGGCCTGTTCCCTGCTTTCTCCCTCCTCCGATGTCCATCCTCTTTGCCTTTCTGAATGGGGATTGAGCATCTTAGCCAGAGTCCTCCTTCCTGATTAGCTTCCTTAGGTGCACAAAGACATAGGGACGCTTGCTTGGGAGCCCTGGATTTGCTCCTGAGATCAGAGCTGACCACCTTACCAGGTTGGCACTCAGGCACACTCACAGCAGGAGTAAGGAGCATGCTGCCAGTCTGCAGGAGTTCTAATGTCACTGAAATCATTGTAGTTGTGGTGCGAGTTAAGTCTTCACACTCAGTTCTTTCACCACAGAGCACAGACTTTCAGTGGAATTTTAAAACATCTTTGTGAAATGGCCAAAGCCCTGGTAAGAAACTAGTGTTGAATAAGCCTTCCATGCAGCAAGTGATTAGCATCCTTAGCATATCAGGTGCTGTGGTCCAGCTTGGCTTTTGGTGGTTGGGATGACACCAACTCGTGCCATTCTATCATCAGACTCTGCCCGCCTTTTCACTTCCTGTTCCTGGAGCATAATTCTCCAGCATCATTTACTTTTTGTGAATGCAAGCATACAACTTAAGCTCTCTCCACATCCATAAATATTTCCTCTCTGCCTCCTCCAGACAGTTGAGTTTCTTTTCTACCTTAAATGCAAACCTTGTCCAGTCAATATTTTCCATGGAAACCAGATTTGTTTTTTTTTTTTTTAGTTTTTCCTATGACAGACATCTTTTCTTGCTCCTCACTATCTGTCTGGGCACCCTAGCCAAGCTCTGACCTTAGCTTGCACTCTGTAGCCTGTAAAAACTGGTGCCACAGAACTTTAGCAAGCAGGTTTTGGGGGAAAGATAAAGCCATGTTCAGCAGCTACCAAGTTTATTTGATCACACAACTCCCTTGCAGCTGAGGCATGTTGCTGCAGGCTGCAGCTCAGAAGGCGCTGGGAGAAATGCTGCCAAGAGCAGCAGTAGTCGTATTTGGGTCTTGAAAAGAAATAGTAAGAGCAAGTGTTTATTCTCTTCACCCAGAAGAGCATGGTGCTGCAGAGCATTTGATTCTGAACCTTCTTGATGTTTCCTCTGTGTTTCTGTGGTGTCAATCCAGTTAGAGTCTTGATTCTCCACTCTGAAGTCTGCTGCCCTTCCCAAAAAGCACCCTTTTCTCTAATTGAGCAAATTCGGCATTTACCGAGGGCCAACTATCTGTCTTCCGTTGTGGTACTTGCCAGAAACAAAATAAATTAGCCACATCTGACCTTGAGAAACCTATTTACTGTACAGTGAACACTTTATATATAAAGTCGGTGCTACATGAAGCCAATTATTATTACTTTTTCCTGTCCTGGACCTAAAACGTATTTAACAGGGATTTAATTATCTTAAATAGTAAAGGAACCCCTAAGGGTAAAGAAGGAAGCTGTGAACATATTTTAAAAAGGCGCATGTATGAGAGAAAATATCTTAAATTACATGAAAGTTCTAATATGAAAGTCTTTTATGTTGAAACTTGCGATAAACAGAGTTAAAAGGCAAATAGTAAACTAGAAAGAATATAAAAGAGAAAAATTCAATAGTTGGTACAAAACGCTTAATAAAGTAGTGGGCCCATGGATGAATGAAAAAATTAGACGCAATAAGGAAAACAATCTCACCAGTGGAATAAAAGAAGAAAAACGAAGAAGATGTGAACACATGACACAGGGCATGTCACACACAGGCACCATCACACATGAGTGCGTGTGCACACACACACAGAAAAATACAAATAATAAGCACAGTAAATTTTTACCTTATTAACTTGGCAAATGCTTGTAAAGCCTTTGTCATCATTTTATTAATTGCTTATATTATTTCGTTTAATTTAAATACTACTTTATCTGCAATTGATATTGTTTCCCTCATTTCCCCATTAAGCCCTGGACTTGAGGAAGCTGAATCATAAACATGCTGGAGGCAGGAGCTGAGCTTATACCTGTCTGGCTCCGCAGTCCACTCCATCACTCACTCCATTCTTCTTCTGTGTTAAAAGTGTCATGAAGGGTGTTTGATGATAGGGGGTAAAGTCAAAAAGTAATATGTACATGTGCCACATGTGATTTTTCAAGCATAGTATGTGCACAGAGCACAGACGTTTGTGTGGGTGGGCAGTACTTAGCCATGAAACCTAGAAATGTGGCTAACCCATTTTCCCCCCGTTTTTTTTCTTTTGGTGCTGTATGCAAAGTAGGTTCCCTGCCATTGTGCTGTTCTTTTCCTCCCTCTTTAACCTGTTCTTTCTCGCTTTTCTTCAGTGTATACATGTGTCTCTACACACACACACACACACACACACACACACACACACACATACACGAATATACCTATGTACACATATAAACGCATTTGTTATATAGTGGTACAACCAACACTTACAACATCATCAAATTTTGCCAGGAGATATGGCTTGATGAGTAAAGCATTTTCCGAACACTTGAGTTTGGATCCCTGGAAACTTGCTAAACCCTGGCGTGATGACGTGTGTCTGCGACCCTGTTGCTTGGGTGGGAGCAGACACAGGTGGATCTCCAGAGCCGGTGACTGTCCATTCTAAAGCTGGTGAGAGACCCTGTCTCAAATCATAAAGTGGAGAGCAGTCGAGGAAGACACTTGAGGTTGATCACTGGACACCTTCAAGCATGTGCAGCTGCGTACACACATGCATGCACATGACCACACACACACCAAACATACATACCACTCACAGAAAAAAATATTATCAGTGCTATCAAGCTTGTATGCATGGAAAAATAACAAAACTTTGCAGAGAACCATGACAAGGTAACAGGGTAGCATATGCTGAGGGAATGAGAAGTAGAGAGTAGTTGAGCAAATGAGGAATATGGCCAGAAATAGGACACATAAACAACGCAGTTTTTAGAATTATAGTCAATATTAGTATTTAAAGACTTAGGTAACTATTTCTTGTTTATGTGTGGTTAGAGATCTCTCTGTTTATGTATCTGGTTTTTCTTTTCTTTTTAAATTTATGTTCAGTATATATGTGTGTGTGTGAGGAGGGTGTTGACTTTTGAAACTAGAATTATAGACGATTTTGAGCTGCCATGTGGGTGTTGGGAATTGAAACTGAATCCTTCAGAAGAGGAGCCAGAGCTCTCAACTGCTGAGCCATTTCTCCAACTCCTTATCTACGTTTTTCTTAAAGGCTTCCCAGCACTTTTATGAAGGTCTACTGAAATGGACGCGCTGTAGGCCCTGCGTTGGTGGTAGCAGCTGGATGGTGCGTGTTAGGAATCTTAGAATCATTTATATAAACTTTAGCCCAGTAATTCACCTTCTGGAACTTGATTTTCTATTAGTAATTCTATATCTAGAAAAGGGTTCATCCTCAAAGACTGCTTCTAATTGCGGAGAGTTGAATATAACCTAAACATCCACTGTTACTGTCATGTGGTAATATCAATGCTGCAGTAAATGACTTGCTGATGAATTAGCCAACAGATACACAGTGAGTGCCCGGGCAAGTAGGCATGCATCAGGTACGGCAGTGATGATAAAATAAAAATATTTTCAAAAAGAAAGTCTTAAATCATACACAGACACACACACACACACACACACACACACACACACGTAATTATCAACAATTTGAAAAACAGAGAGTGACAGACAGAGGGCTGGGGAGGTGGCTAAGCCAGGGGCAATCACAAAGCCCTGAGTCTGGATTCACGGTGGCCATTTGAAGGCCTAGCATGGTGGCCCACACCTTTAACCCTGGAGCTTGGGGAGTGGAGACCCGGCAGACCCTCAGCACGCTTAGCCAGTCAGTCCAGCCTAAGCGATGAGTTCACATTTAGGGAGAGACTGGTTTTAAAAAATAAGGCAGGGAGCAACTGAAGGAGAGCGCTGGCCTCCACAAGCATACGTGTACACGTGCCCGCGTGTACACACGCACTCGCACGCCTGTCACACGAACATAGATGCACTGGGTAAACAGAATAAAACAAAGCAGAGAAGAGTCTCACAGGAAACGGACTGGAAATATCCTGTTGCAACTGGATCATGGATTAGCTTTTTAAAAAATATCTTTTCTATGTTTTCTAATTTTTTTAAATCATAAAAATGCGTGTTTTTTTTAGGCTAGAGAAAAACATAAAATGTAATTTCTGTTATTTATAGAACATTTACAATATTATCTATACATAGGAAAATCTTATGTCCAAGCAATGCAGAAAGTTTAGTAGCTCCAATTTAAAAATAACAGGATTTGGGATTTTATTGCACTTCTAAAATGCCTTTGGTTTTACTGATATGTTTAAGGCTTTTAAGATGTTGCTTTCATTAAAACTCCTGGAGTAAATGGCAATTGTGTACGGAACAGATAAAAAACTTACACTCAACAGATCAAAAAGTCTAACACAATGCCAGTTTGATTAGGCAAATGCACAATTAATAGCTTAGTAATTCTTTAGGCTTCTTATTTTACATGCCATAAAGAGAGCAGTAATATAATTAAAATTGCGAAAATGGCTATTTAAGATAATGGTGGTTCCCTCCTTCCTCTTTTAAAGTAAGATGAGGGAATTTAAATTTCTACTGCAGCATTATTTCCTACAGTGAAGGATCCCACTACTGTGATTCTGAGTAAGCTTTAATTATGTTTCATACTTACGTGTGAATTTATTTTGTGTAATTGAGTCATGTTTTTGATGTGTATAGATGGTGCTTTTAAGTTTAGAAATTGTTTCCTACATGTTGAGTTTGAAAACTGAATTATTATGGAGATTTCTAAGCAGCTTAATATTATAAAATGTTTCTGTAGCACTTTGAAGTGTTCACCATAAGTCAGAAATTGTTTTGGTTATATGAGGGGGGTGATCATGGACTATGTAAATGTACTTAAAATCCAAGCTGAAAATTATTGCAATTAAGTTGTCATGGGTGAGTCAGGTCAAAGGTCAGCGAGAGAACTGCAGGGTCGCTCCGAGTCACGATCAAGCCCTGGGCCCTCCGGGAACTGGCTATGATGAGTTCAGTTGCAGACAGAGGCTGATGCTGAACCTGGACCGCCTCCCATCACAGCTCAGCTGTCGATTGTGAATACAGTGGCTTCCTTCTGACCCTCCCAATGGGCCTGGTCAAGAGCTCTTGGCTTTCCTGGGCAGTGTTCATGTGTGGAGTCACAGGAAGAGGGGTCAGGTTGCTTAATTTGGTGTTTTATTGAAATACCAAGGAAACAGAAGTAGCCCATGGCAGCTCAGTGTCCAGAAGGGTTCCCCAATAATAGGAACAGGGACCGTCTCTGACATGAACTCATGAGTAGGCTCTTTGATCACCTCCCCCTGAGGGGGGAGCAGCCTTACCAGTCCACAGAGGAAGACAAATAAGCCAGTCCTGATGAGACCTGATAGACTGGAAGGGTAGGAGGACCTCCCCTATCATTGGACTGGGGAAGGGGCATAGGAGAAAAAGAAGGAGAGTGAGTGGGATTGGGAGGGACTAGGGGAGGGGGCTACAGCTGGGATACAAATTGGATAAACTGTAATTTATAAAACTAAAATAAAAATTAAAAAAATAAATACCAAGGAAAATGTTGGCACGCTTATCTCTCTTCTTTGGGAAGTGGTCTAAAGACGATTTTAGAAAAGACAGTTTCATCTCTGGCGTGTACTGTCAATGTCAGGAAGGTATCCCCTAAATCAGGTGTACTGTATGCATCTCCGGTTCTGGTTATCTATCGTGGGGTCCCCCACTTTCAAGCCAGCCAGTGAAATGCACCCTGCCTCTCTGTTGCTGTCAGCCCTATCACTGTCATGCTACAGAGGGAACTGCTGGCAGCTGACGCTATGCTGATGACCATAAACAAAGGGCAGGGCCATCTGCCTGCCCTACTGCCGCCATAGTGAAGAGCATGTTTGTGCTCAGTCTCCCTCTTAATGGAGGTGGCTGTGGGTTGAAACTCAAGACTGTCTTTTCTGACTTCAGAATTCCAGCAGGTCTCACACTGGCTCACACTGATCTTCACTGCCCATGCTGTGTGTATTTCCATGCACAGTGTACAAAAACTTCCTCTTACCTCATAATCTTCCTCACGGCCCCACGGGAACTGTATCCTGTAATGGTCTATTGAGTTGGAAGGCCAACACAGCAGAAAATCGTTCTCAAATAACATCACATTTCCTACTGGCTTATTTGGGCTCTGGAAAGCAGTGCAATTAGGATTTTCTTACTTCTTTAGAGTTCAGGTCCATGTGTCTCCTTTCTGTCTCTGCCCTTGCCCTGCATATATCCCCATCTCTCTTCTTTGAAATGGGATCAACAACATTCTGCTTGCTACTTAATTTAAGGGACAAACACATAAGAAGCTATCCTGCCCATCCTCCCAGGTATGCTTAAGAGATAACGGTAATTTTTTTTTTTCTCTAAGCAACATGAATAAGTGTCCTCTGTGCTGGGCTCTGTATTTTATTCTCTTAGTGTCAGTAAGACCGGATTTGGAGGACAGACTGATGATAGACCGTGTCATTGAAATCATGGCTCTGCTGTTTCTTAGCTGTGTGACCAACGGGAAGTCATTGAGCGCTCTTGTTAGTCTGTTCATGGATGTTTGAGATGGTGAAAACGACCCTCCTTTCCTCACTGAATCACTGGAGGTGTAAATGGGTGAGTGTGAGCGAAGCCTTCTCACATAATTCCATGCTCTATAGGAACCACTATGCTTTGTGCCAGCTCAGTCTCCCTTTCTGTATTGATTAAGGGGATGCATGTACCCAGGGCATTCATTTTGATATGTGACTACTTGGGTTGATCTCTCTCTCTCTCTCTCTCTCTCTCTCTCTCTCTCTCGCTCTCTTTCTTTCTCTGTCTCTCTTTCCAGACAGGGTATCTATGTGAAATGCTTGCTATCCTGGAACTCACTCTGTAGACCAGGCTGGCCTCGAACTCACAGAGGTCTACCTGCCTCTGCCTCCCGAGCTAAAGGTGTGCACCACCACTGCCTGGCTGGGTGGCTCTTTTTATATCATCTTGATGTAGAAAAGTAGATTGCTTGACTTTGGATTAAAGCCTGTTTAGTTTCTAAAACGGAAACATTGTGACAGTCACTACCAGAGAATTACAAGAGGCTGGTGTCAGCTTGAGCACAACAGAATGAGATAAAGAGCAATTGTGTGAATTAGGAAGCACTCTGGGACTCAACAGGAATTTTACAGTAATTATGATTATGGCAAAAGTTGTGAGGTTTTCCCAGCAGCCTTTTTTATTCCAAAGATTTATAAGAGAAATGTATAGCCACTTCGAAAAATCTGTTAGAAGGTTTTTATTAATCAATCTTATTTTCTATAAAATGTAAAATTGAGCAAGAAAATGGTTGAATAATGTTTCCCCAGAGAATAATACAAGATCAATAAGTGGCAAATCCAAGCAGCTTAATTCCTGATTTGCCACTTTGTACATACAAATCCCAGTTCTCTCAAGATGGGAGCGATTTGCATGTGCAATTTAGGAGAAAAGTTCTTCGGATTAGTCCCTTAGGTGAATATAGCATGCCTTCCTTCTGCAAAGACATTTAGCTGGTAAAAGAAATGCCCTCACCATATATACCATGATCCCCTAAGAAGGAAGTGATGAAGAGTGCTCCTGGGAGGAACTGGAACCCTCGTTAGCTTTCCTCCAAGCACCACTGCGTTTTCCTAGTTCTGCCTGAGCTGGATACTCAGAATTAATAGGCAGACCTCTCAGGATTAAAACTCACTGTGTTATTATGAAGGATTTTGTCAGGGTCAGCCTTGCCTGTGGGTGGAGTGGGCCTTAAATGAGTTATTTCAATTCAGAGGCTGAGAAATGCCTTTGAATTCCTTCCCAATAGCTTCCTTGTCTACTCATTGAAATTTCACATTAGACAGTCACCTTTTTTATTTCAGTTTTAAGATAAATGTTATCTTTCACATATTCTATACCAATCCTAGTATTCTGGGCTATATCACATATCATGTGGCGATGGAATGGACTCAATGGTAATGTGTGAGGGAGTTTAGAAGCCATGCTGTGCGTTACAAGGCTTGGGAAGAAGGGCTGACGGTACAGGAAGGGAGAGACTCATTGGTGAAGATGAGACCCATGAAGAAAGGGTAAGCTGGTGACTAGCAGCCCAGTGTCAGTTGCTTCTGCTCTGGGCTGAAGCTTGTTTCAGGGTCTTGGAGTGATTAGTGGAAATCCTTGCTTCATATCCAAAGTCAGTGTGTTGGTTAGGGGTGCTGTTGGGAGCAGCTGATGTGCTTTTAAATGGGCTCACGTTCTTGTTTTCTGAGAATTCGTTGTGGAACAGGACGGTTTACGGCCTTGGTGAAACTGGGAGGGTTTTCAGGTTAGCCCCAAGCTCTCACAGGAGAATATAGGACAGTCCCCTAGAGGCTACCCATTCCTTTTAGCAGTAAGCTCCAGGACAGAGTTTTGTACATAAAGATGAAAGCTTAATTTGTGGCAGTTTGAAGGATGCAAAGCAAAGGGAAGATGCATGCTCTGTCATTTCTGGAGTGGTTATGGACCTGTAACAGGAACTGAACTTGTGGCTGGAGGGAGTTACTCACACCTGCAGAGCTAGCCTTCGCTACTGCCAGTAAATAGCACACACCTGCCAACCTGCATTTACCCACACCTGCATTTACCCACACAGGCTGGGCCACTCAAAGGTTTGATAGCAGGCAGATGGCATTGCCCCAGAATCCTGTTAGTCCAAATTGTGCTGTCATGTGGACACGTCTACTCGACCCCTGAGAGGACCTTCCCTGCCTCCTTCAATGCACCTTACATGACTGCTCTCTGCTGCAGTCCACACTTTTCCTCTGGACTAGGCCCATTCTTTCTGGTTCCTGCCCAGAGTCTAAACTCTGTGCCACTTGCAGCCTGGCCACCGTGAAACCATCTTTCTGATGATTACAGAAGTTAAGGTACTTAAAGCCAAATGCCAGGTAAGAGACAGAGCATTTAGGACTCATCAACTCTCAGATGTGGACAAGTAAAGAAATAACACGCCTGGCAGAGAAATAAGGATATTTATATCCTGTGAGTTGAAATAGAATAAAATTACCAGGTTCGCAGATCCCCTTGACCTTCTGCTAAAGAGATGTGAAAAAAGATTGTAGATGATTTCGTACTTCAGAGACATGCTGTTTCTTTATTTTATTACTGTATACAGAAAAAAGGGGTTTATTTTAGGATGGTAAGCACACGCTTGAAAAATTCAGTAGATGCTGCGTATGGTGTTGTACTCTTATAATCCAGGCATTTAGGAGGTAGAGGCCAGGTTTGACTACACAGTAAGTTCAAGGTAAGCCTTGCCTATGTGAGACCATGTCTCAAAAAGTAAACACACCAAAACACCGCAACCAAACCCCTCCAACTCTTTCCTCCCCAAGCCAAAAAAAGCAGTTGAACAATGCTGTGGTCATGATTACTGTGGGTTTTTCTGGAAATCCACAGGCACTCAGTATATCTCCCTAAAGTTTAAATTCTAATATATACCCAAGATGGAAAACGATTAATTTGAAAGTTGTTAAGTCTTAATTTTTCTGTACATTTATTTTTTAGATTACAAAAAAAAAAATGGAAAAATTAAAGTACTCAATGGGAATGGCTTCAGGTGCTATTTTGCTGTACACATTTGTCTGACAAGAAAACCACCTTGGGCCATTTTATAGATTTTTTCTGAGGATCACACATTTCTTTTGATCTAAGAAGGGTGAGAAGAATGATTTTCTTTCTCTGGGAAGAACACACTATATATTCTATAATAATGATGATTATAAATAATAAAATAATAAGGTACCGTATTACAGTTTTCCAGAGTAACAAAATCAGTAGTGTGTGTGTGTGTATATATATGTGTGTGTGTGTGTGTGAGAGAGAGAGAGAGAGAGAGAGAGAGAGAGAGAGAGAGAGGATGGATTATGGATGCTTGGTGGCTTGTAGAGTTTAAACCTAGTGCAGTAGGGCAGCAAACTGGACATTAGGAAAGAGCTTCAGAATGTAAGTAGAAATCCCTTTTATTTTGGAGTGTGTGTGTGTGTGTGTGTCCATCTCTGTTTTATCGAAACCTTCAACTTATTGAGTATTTTACTCAAGTCTGTCAATCTCATCCAAAACGCTACAGTCATTGAAATACCCAGAGAATGTTTCAGCAAGCTTTTGAGTACTGTGTTTTAGTTATGTTGATACAGACCTAACTACCCCTGAGAGTCTTGCCTGCGCACATTCTGCATGCCAGGCTCCTGCTTATGTCCTCAGTTAATATGTGTTAAGTTGGTGTCACCAACCCACAGCCAAGGAATCTCTAGGGAGTATGCACAAGGCCACTCAAGTAGCAATGCTAGAGCTGGGACTCAGGTACTTACATTTCCATTTAAGCGTGAGAATGTTAGACCACTTAGAATTCATGGCAGTCCCTGGAAAGGATGTCTACATTGAGTTTCAGAGTACTCCCTTTGTGCAAATGGTTCTATTACTGAAATTGTGATTTACTTCCATGAGAGCTCTTGCAATGGGGATTCATGTTGGGTCTTATCCAGCAAGGCTCAGAAGCTCATTAAAAAGGTTTTCAGGAGACCAGGCATCCTAAGTTTAGGAAGAGAGCATGCACTTTAGTTACCTTTCAACTATCTGTAGTTCAGCGAATCACCAGAGAGAACAGGGAAAGGAGTATGGATGCCATTAAAATTTATGGATTATAACTCAGCCTGCAGGAGAGTACCTGAACCCATGGGCTCTCACATGAGAACAGGAGGTAAAGCATTGAGAGACTTGAAGAGGAGGCTGGGCAGTGGGAACCCAGCTTGGGAGTAAGGAGAAATAACAGCTGCTTTACTGGCCTCTCTCTCTGTCTCTCTGTCTCTCTGTCTCTGTGTGTGTGTGTGTGTCCGTGTTTGCACATGCGCATGTGTGTGAGAATCTTGAGAAAAGTCAACAGAAACCTAAAAGGAGCTCAGTAGGTCTTTCCTCTCACACCAAAACATTTGGCATCATTTCATAATGCTTGTCCAAAAGAAATGACCCCCGAGCTCAGTGCAGTTTTAGCACTCCAGCTATTAATGTCAAGAACTGTACAGGTGTTCTAGAAACATCTCCTAGCAAAGCAGTAGGCTAACCTTCTTTTATGTGGGAAGATGCTTTTCTGTAATGTCTCGATCTTCAAAGGGTCTGGATAGATATCCTCACGAAACATTAATTGTTATCACGAGACTTTTGTATTCCTTCTATTGGTGCAGAATATGTGTCCTAGAGTACATTTGGAAATGGAGGTTTGACCTAGTTGAACCTTGCCTGGACACTGTCCTGCTTGCAGTTTATGTCACAGAACCCAGCTGTGCAGAATTCATCTCTGCTGTTAGAATTGAACTCTTCCTGGTGCTGCAGCTAACCTGACTGCCTTTTATCCTGCTAGACACAGATTTATTTTATATATTGGTAATGGAAGTATCACTTTTTAGAATTTTTTTGTGGCTATTCTTGGTAATATTCAACATTTTTTAAGGGACTATTTCTTTTTGTCTAAATTTGTTTCTCAGATGTCTGAAGTGTGGTCTTTTAATCATAACAAACCCAAAGTTATGTTCACAAGTCGTGCTTGGGACTGCTTCAAATAGTAAAAAGATATAATACTCTGTCTGACCTGAAATGTGATGCTTATGTGAATCTTGGTTTTCATTAAGATAGTTTACAACTTAAAATGCCCAGTATTTCTGTTTTTCCATCTTACGACTGTTTTGGGAATAAGTGCTGTGTGAATGTGTGTAGTTTGTGGCGATTTCTTGTGACTTATTGGTAGCTGATTTGAGGATGAGGCAGTTCTGTTGCTATGGTGCATGGTCAAGTTTTGCTGGGCTCCTCAGGGTATATATATTGATTGGCAGCGAGTACAGAGTCATGCTCCGTTAAAGTATTGATTGATCATATTTTTAAAGGTCAATACTGTATCATCTAAGATAAAAATGTTCATTTGTGGCAATTGAGCTAATTCCAAGGAGGAAGATGCTCTCCTGACTTGTTTAGAACCTGCCTTTGCAAAGTGGAATTTACAAAAGCCTGAGGCATAAATTCCTGGGATTTTATCCTCTAGCTTTTCCTTCTCAATCGTATACTGAGGTCAAATACTCTGGTGAGAAAACATATTAAGTAAGGTTATAGGAACATGTGCATCCTGGTTTTGTAACAGATAGGCTCTCTGGAGCACTAATCCAGAGGCTCTTAGATTTTATACACTAAGAATTCCTACTGGTTTGCTACATTCTCAACTGCTCTGGAATTCTTCTGATGACTTACATTTATAAATGCCACAAAATTATAAAAGGCAGATAAGTGAGCATCTCTTCCTTAAAGCTCTTTATTTCAAACTACAGACAACAGCTGAAGTTCATTTGAAAGAGAATTCATCATAAGGATTCTGGGACATCTTATGGACTTATAAAGGAGAGAATGGATCTGGGTGGCAAGAATGCTGTGGAAACCAAGGTCCTTTCTAGACACCCTTATATCTGCTTCTCTTGCACCGTAGCTCAGTTTCTTCCCTTTTCTCATTGCTCGTCTATGAACAACGTGTAGAAAACCCTTTAAGTACAAGGTTGAAAGCCGCAGCACTCACTGGTTAGTTCTTCATGGGTAGAGTTTAAGTCTGGACAGGTAGATAAGTACAGAAGAAGAGGCCAGTGTAGACTGTATTCATGATTCTATGCTTGCAGTCAGCTTAAGTTCTTACAGTTGAAGAGTAGCTTTTGACAGTTTTACTCTATTCAGGGTCGTACATAGTTTAATGCAGTTCTAATGGTTCTGAATCCCCTTCAGCATGAAGGCTAAGTAGAAACCTGGTTTAGGTTGTAGATGACGCAATGCTTAGCAATGTGGACCAATCAGTGGCAGCCACAGCTAGTGCTTCATAGATGTACTGAAATACAACAGGAAGCAGAGTTGAACCTGAGCGTTTGGTTGAGGACCTTTCCTGGCTACCAACTGTGGCTATACTTTTAATGCTTTACGACCTAGAATTATTTACTCTTAAATAGATAATAAATTCCCATTTGACTATTCCTGCTGGAAGTACAGCTCATTTTCTTTACATCTGTTTTTGCTTCAGTATGATGAACATCCTAACTTCTTTTTTATAAAAAATGATATATATCCAAGAATGTATACAATCAAATCTTCATTCCATAGCATCATTTATAGAGAATGCATGTTTAAAATAATGTCCCTCAGACACTAAAAGGACTCGCTTCTAACACAGGAGGAAGACACCGTAAGTTGGCATAATCTCAGGACTTGGCTATTTTAACTCCCAGACAATGAATAAGCCCTGGCACATTTCCATAGCATTTTCAGACCGCACAGGTTTACAGACTTGTTAGAGATTCTGCAGGGTCTTCGCAGCCTCCAGAAATAGATGCGATGCGGACTCAATGTGCTGATGTCTTTGGATATGTGTTTTTTGAGTTGAAAGAAGTAGAGAAGACAGAGGTACTGGGGGACAGCTTGGGACCTTTGGGGAGAAATCAAGTCTGGGGGGCAGGAAGTGGAGTGGGACCCAGGTGAGCAGATTTTGTGATCTGCAGGATTTAGGGGGCTGCAGGGAGAGGGAGGGTTTGGAGGGCCTAAAAGATGAAAGAGATTTACTGGTCATGGCCCATGGGAGTGTTGTGAAGTTACAAGAGCTGAGAGCCTGTTCTTCCCATCATTGTGATGACCTCAGTGTAAGAGGCAGAAGTAGGAAAAGCACACCAGCTGCCACTGAATGGCTGCTTCTGTGAAGTTAGCAGTCTAGTGAAATGTAGCACGGACTGCTAAGATTCTTATTTTATGTTTATTTTGAGTCTAGGCTAATACATTCTAAGCAGTTGACAGGTCACTTAGCTTCCTCCAGCCTTTAGTCCCACTGGTGCAGTGTGAATCCTGACCTTTGTGCCACGCAGCTTTAAATAGCTCATGAAAATTTCAGATAGATCAGAGTCATATTTGCACAAACTGTCTCCCATGAACATCACAGTTCATATGTTTCTATTTATCATCATTCTGAGAACTTGTTATGTGGGGGAACTGGATGATGTTTTGACCCTGAGGCCACAGCCCATCCTCTGTGCTCCCAGAGCTTAGGTTCTGTTGGGAAGGAGTGCACCGTAGGTGTAATTCAAGCGCATCTGTGTAGGTGATTCACAGAAAGTGATGATGAGGTGTTGTGATAACAGAGGGGGCACTGTAGAGATGGTGCCGGATAAGTTACTTTCCAGTTCCCTAGTAGAAACTAGTTGGATGTTTGTCTCTTTTGTTTTTCTGATGTTTTTGACACCCCATTGGCAGCCTCATGTCACTGCTAACCTCTCCTCTCTGTGGGATCTCATATTCCAGCAAACACACCACGAGTACTTATTTAAATGCCTAATCATTGACAGAAATGCAGCTGTGTTCATTATTGTCAATTCTGATTTGTATGATGTTCTCATCCAAACATACCTCAGGGTCCATTTGTGCATCTAATTACAGCATTAAAACTAATAATAGCCTGATAAAGCACTGCTCAGACAAACGTCTAAGCAAACAGCTGGCTGTTTCATTGTGTCCTGAAGGACAGGCATTTTGAGACTTTGTTCTCTAACTGGAGGGCCTGAATTCCAAACTGCAAACTGCCTCCGTGAGCATCCTGCTGAGGGGAAGCACAGGCAGGAAGAGTCTAATTCAAAGACCTTGAATAAATGAGCCTCCACAGAACCCAAAGTTTAGGGGACTGCATAGAGGGAAAAACTATGTGCATGTGTATGTGTGTGTCTCTTTCCTCCCAGAGGTAAACTAACTTATTAAAATGCCAGCCTTTCCACAGCATTCAGAAAATTGATAGACAAAATTTCCAAAGATAGAGAACACTATTACCTTTGTATTGTTATCATGTGGAAAATGGTGGCTCATTCTACTTGTCCGAGTGTTTCTATTATGCTTTTTATTGAAAGAGAAGAGATTTTTGTAAAGTTGGCTTATCCTACTGGCACAGTCAGCCTTCCCATTAAACATGGCAGTAAGGGTGTGTTATTTAGGAGATAGACATCGGCCCTTCTTCCCATGTTCAGCTTCAGTTCGGGAAGCAGGCCGCAACGCTAACCGAGCAGCTAAGGAGTAGAAACATTTAGTGTGTAGGAAATTCTTGTGGCATGGACTCCATGAAAGACTCTATTTGGCCAGGTGTACTGAAGCTAACAATCTCTCTAATGCACATCAGAATAAAAACGTAGACTTGTAAAGAACTTGTTAATGTGAAAATTGTCTCTTATTGAAATGTGTTGAGAGATGACACATGCACACTTGCACAGTCACACAATCTTGTATTTAAATACTTTCAGCAACTAAATTTTCATCAACATTGAGAGATTAGGTATCATACCGTTAAGGTGTAAGAATGGACCAAATAAATCTTAAAGTTGCTCTTCATTATTTTCATCGGTGCTACTCCTTTCAGACTGAATGAGTGCAGTGCACCGTCTTTTTACATAGATGAATTCACTTAAGGTAATTCTCATAAAATGCAGATATGTTGAATATGAGAAAGCCGATGGTTGGAATTGATGAGTGTTGTGTTGCTGACTTAGGGAGACCTAACTATCAGACTCCCAGGACTTGGGTTCCGGCTTGGTCTGCAGTGAGCACAGACTCTCGGGGTAATTTCTAACACTGCCTAGATTCCAGTTTCTTTATTTGTAAAGTCAAAGTGGAGAATGGGGTGATTTGGAGAATGTCTTTCCCCTCCTCTGTAATGCATAGCCCAAGGGAAATGTGAATGAAATCAATATTTAATGAAGAAGGCTTTGCTCCTCTGCACACTAAGAAAGCTCCTTTTGTAGAATATATAGAAGCATATGGTACCTGGTGTGGAATAGTGGAATGTTTGCAGGACATCTTTATCTGTATGACACGGTGATTCAAGGAGCCAGTGCTAGAATTCTCTGCTAACCCTTACTTGAATTTTCTTCTTCTTTTCTAAGGTCTCCTCTCTTATCCCAGTTCTCTCTTATCATCTATCTGCTTTGAAGTTTTCCGAGTTTGTCTAATGCTGAACTTTGTTATATTTGATTATAGGTATGAATAATTATGGAGCAAGAAGAAAGGGTTTCCTTTTTGGCTCTAAAATGAGCTCTCAGTCTAGGGAAAATTGTCTAGATCTAAATGGTTTAAACAAGTTGCTTCTAGCACCTGTGGCAAAGATATTGAAATGCAGCTATAGCTCTGCCTAAAATACATACTGGGTTTCAAAGACTAATAAAAAAAAAGAATGAAAACTATTTCACTGATACTTTTATCTTGATTACTTGTTGAAATGATATTTTAAATATGTTGAGTTAAATATGTTATTAAAATAGTTTAATATTTTAATTTTTATGTTATTATTTTTATTTGTTTTGAGGTGATCTTGTTATCTTGCCTAGGCTAGCCTCAAGCTCTTGTGCTCAGCTGCCTGAGAAACTGGGATTAGAGGTCTTTACTTTTTTGCTTGGCTTGTTTCTTTTGTTTCTTTAGTTAATGTAGAAGTATATATGATGTTTGCATTGGCAACTTGTATTATGGTTGAAAGCAGTCAATGTGCCTGGTGGGTAGAGACTGGAGATGCTGTTATAAACCCTGAAATGCACAAGGCATAACCTCCTCAACCTCCCAGTGTAAATCATATAAACAGGAGGAAGACAGAGAAAGACTAGGAACTAAAGTTGTGTTTAGGTTGTATTTAAATGAATATGTAACTAGCAATATTATTGAAGGATAACCACAGTCAGTACTAGGAGACTGTAGATGGTTTCCATGGAAACGCAAAAGCAACAGGTTTCCTCTATCTTTTCAACAAATATTCATTGAGAGACTACAGATCATTTTGGAAAGAAAGGAGGGAGAATAAGTGCATAGGTCCAAAGGTACAGAAATATTGTATTCTGACCATGCAAAGCTTCTACAAAGAAAACAAGAAAGAAGCAGGATTTGCACCTTCAGAAAGTATTCAGGCCAGCATGAGGTGGCAGAGCAAGAATATTATGCAACGTCATATAACGTTGGGAGAGTAGCTACAAAGCTACTGCTTGGAAGAATGTCAAGAAGACATTTTTTTGGTCATTAGGCTCCCAACTTAGACCTTGGTGCTGTTCATTTGCTTCCTTTTAAGCTCTCACCACTTTGACGACCACCATCTTTAAAAGAACAAGTCTGTTCTGCTTTCTCCTAGGCAGCTTAGGCTGAGGAGAAAGGTCATCTGGTAGGATACTTGAAGGAGAAGTGTTGGGAGGTTAAAACTGAATAAAAATAGACTCACTCCATCCTGGATGGCATTTTTGTAGTTGTGAAAAAAAAAGCAACTTAACCCTTATTTCATCAGCTCTTTTCAGAAAGCTTAGTGAATCCTGATGTAACTGCCTCATTTTAATATTTGTGGTGGAAGGAAACGGGGTAATAGATGAATAAAGTTTTATAAACCAAGGAGAGAAATAATAGTTTTAAAATATATCTTCCAGATCTTACTGTTTCCCACTTCTTTCATAAGATTCCATGCACTCTGCCCAAAGTTTGCCCATAAGTCTCAACATCTTCTTTGATAGTCTGCAGGGCAGAGCTTTTCATAGGCCCTCTGTGGGAGGCTCCTAACTTGTTTCCTGTTTTCTTCTTCTTCTGATGTCCATCCTCTTTGCCTTTCTCAATGGGGATTGAGCATTTTAGCCAGAGTTCTCAAGGAGAGCAACAGAACCAAAGAACTTGAACACAGGGGTCTTTCCTGAGACTCATACTCCAACCAAGCACTATGCATGGAGATAACCTGGAACCCCTGCACAGATGTAGCCCATGGCTACATTCAGTTCAGTGTCTAAGTGGGTTCCATAGTAATGGAAACAGGGACTGTCTGACATGAACTGATTAGCCTGCTCTTTGATCACCTCCCTCTGAGGGGGGAGTAGCCTTACCAGGCCACAGAGGAAGACAATGCAGCCACTCCTGATGAGACCTAACAGACAAAAGGATCAGAAGGGATTAAAAGAAATCCTCCCCTACCAGTGGACTTGGGGAGGGGCATGCGTGGAGAAGGGAGAGGAAGGGAGGGATTGGGAAGGGAGGAAGGAGGGAACTAGAGGGGGGATACAAAGTAAATAAAGTGTAATTAAAAATAAAATAAAATAAAATAAAAATCAAAAAAAAAAAACAAAAAAAATATCTTCCAGTTGGAAACTCTTTTGCTGTTTGGTCATCAAAATACATGCTAACTGATTTCTGGCTTTTCCTACACATGACACAAGCTTCCTGTCAGGTACCAAAAGGCAATGTGTGCTTCCCAGGCTAGGTGTATTTCCATCTTACTCTGGGGTTGTCTTCTCCATGCACTGTTACTGACAAGAGCTTATGTCCTTACAGTGATAACCTTGTAATTGGTGACGACTTTTTACCTCCACACAGAAACTGTGGTTCTGACGTTTTAGGGAAACTTACGATAAGAGTGAAGGAAAGATTTTTTTTTTCTGTTAGCTTTTATTAAGAATAAGAGATTGGAGGGCCTCTGAAAGGCTCTGCCCTGCAGACTATCAAAGCAGATGCTGAGACTTATGCCCAACTGTTGGGCAGAGTGCATGGAATCTTATGAAAGAAGTTGGAAATAGTAAGATCTGGAGAGGACAGGAACCCCACAAGGAGAGCAACAGAACCAGAAAATTTGAACACAGGGGTCTTTCCTTAGACTCATACTCCAACCAAGTACCATGCATGGAGATAACCTAGACCCTCTGCACAGATGTAGCCCATGGCAGTTCAGTGTCTAAGTGGATTCCATAGTAATGGGAACAGGGACTGTCTCTGACATAAACTGATTGGCCTGCTCTTTGGTCACCTCCCCCTGAGGGGGGAACAGCCTTACCAGGCCACAGAAGATGATAATGCAGCCACTCACTCCTGATGAGATCTGATAGACTAGGATCAGAAGGAAAGAGAAGGGGACCTCCCTTACCAGTGGACTTGGGAAGAGGCATGAGTGAAGAAAGGGGAGGGAAGGTGGGATTAGGAGGAGAGGAGGGAGGGGTTTATGGGGGGGATACAAAGTGAATAAATTGTAACTAATAAAAGTTAAAAAGAAAAAGAAAAAATACAAAAAAAAAGAATGAGAGATTGAAGATGGAAAACACTTGACGAGTTTGGAACACTTTACAGTACAAACCACGGAAGACCCAGGAGGAAGAACTCTGGCTGCTGTTGCCAGCAGTAGAGGTGGTTAAGGCGTCAGTGTGACCGGTGCTCGTCAGTGACTGCTTCTGAGGAACTGGCATCCCAAAGAAGATGGACAAGTCAAAGCAACGTCACGCGGTGTCACGGTGCTCGTTTGGTCGTAGAGAATGCACTCACTTTACGCTAGCTTCATTGCTCGGCCTTGATTAAATTTTCTGTAAACCTATTTAATATTTAAGCTCAAGATTCCATGTTTATAAAATGAGGGTGCCGCCGAATCTCATTGCCAGCTTCACGGTGATTAAGTTCCCCAGTGTTATCTTGGTGGTGGCAATAAGTAACAATTATTAAAATCCTGTAACAAATGTTCTGCACAAATTCTGCTAACTAATTAATTTAAAAACTGATTTTTTTTTTAAAGCACTGGCTTGGGAGAATGTGAAAAGATATATTTTTTAGGACTGTGGAAACAGCCCAGGGGTTTCTCTGAGTGCTCCTTGCTCGATGCTTCTGGGATATATGGCTTCTTAAACCATTGGCGTTAGAAACACTACACGGGCAAAATGGGGGGTGATGGTGTTCACAGCACTGAAACTTAATAGTGAAATATATTAGTGGAGTGGGAGCAACTAAATTAAAGAGTTCTTACCAAGTTGCTCATAAACGTCTATGAGCTGCACTAGCTACGTCTCCCTGTGCGGTAACAGGGCTGCGGGCGCTGTTTCCATTGCTAGCGATCTCGTGGAAAGTCATACTTGTGTAAACACTGAAAACTGATATAATTGTAAATAAGCATTCTGGGCTGGAGCCGTGGCTCAGTGGTTAAGGGTCCTTCCTGTTCTTCCAGAAAAGCCCAGGTTGGTCCCCAGCATCTCCATGGAATGGCTCACAACTGCCTGTATCTTAAGCTGGGGAGCAACTGCTACCCTCTTCTGGTCTCCACAGGCAGCTTCATGTATGTGGCGTATACCCACACAGACAGACAGATCTATAAAAAAAAGTCTCTAAAAAAATACCAACTAAATAGTCAACCAAAATGCATTTATGAAGTGGCTAGACTAGATATTAACTATTTAGATATGGTTGCTATTTAAATATGGTTCCATCCATGTGCAATACATTAATTTTAAATTTTAGTGTTCAGGTGGGGTTTTGTTGTTGTTTTGGTGTGTGTGTGTGTGTGTGTGTGTGTGTAGGAGCCCAGATCCCTAAACATAGTAGAGCTCTGCCACTGAGGCCTTAGCATTCAGTTTCAAGAAGTTGATGTTTGAACCCTTTGGCTGTGGTTCTCTGTAAGTACCAGCAAAGTGGCCTGACAGAAAGCAAAAAACATGGAACTCGGAATAACCAGAGAAAGCACACAGTTCCTGTAGTAGAAAGGGAAAGTTTCTCTGTGAACCACAGAAGGGCTTCCTGAAGTACCTGCCTCTCCCCCACCCCTGAGACTTTAGTGAGAAAACAAGCAGTGAAGAGAGATGTAGCCTTTGGGGCTACAGGACAGGAACGGGGTAGCTGCTGCTTGCCTGGCGCTGTGATACCTGGGGTTGTATAGCATTGCAGTCCTACCATCTAATACAGCATGCAGCATATACAAATCTCTGGCAAACACTTACTGAGGAGAAGGATGGACGTCAGGAAGGATGGCAGCACTTGGATTTCCACAGCTATTTAGGGAGCCCCTGTTGCTTACTGCCTACACAGATAGTTGGTGCAAGCAGAGGGCAGTTCCAGTGATGGTCCAGGGTGCTCCTGCTGTGTCTGCCCCCCAGGCCTGGGGTTTAGAAAACGGTACATTTCCCATTCCACATCAGAGGCGTTCCCTGGTTCCTTTTCTGTCTTACAAGCCACTGAAGATCTTTAACAGTATTGTTTCCCTTCTCTTCCTATTCCTCACCGGGCTATTTTCTTCTCCAGGAAGACTAGACTGTGTCTCTGAGAATGCTTTTGATGAAAATCCACCAGAAATTCTGTTAGAGAGGATATCAGTACCCATTAGAAATAAGCCACCATTTTCTAAGGCTTCCAAGCAGTTGTTTTCCTCTGTAACAGTTATCTGCAAGATGATCTTTTAAAACACATTCTTCTTCATTCAGTACCACCCGAATGGGTCTTGCATATGTGCAGCTGTGGCCAGGAAAGCAGAAACAAGAAGAGGAAAGGTTGCATAGCGTTGGGAAGCTCATGAGGAAGCTTTTGTGGTGAGGAGAGCTAGCACCACCCGAGTGCGTATTAGATGTCTAGCATTGTCCTAGGGTCTAGGGCATGTTTCACATAGTTTAGCCCTAGTGACAGAGGAAATATCTTAACCCCATTTAGAAATCCTTTGTAGAGAAGTGAATAGAAACTAAAACATCATGATATATTAAAATAGCAAGTTAGAGAATAAATGAGAAAAAAAAATTCTCCAAAAACAACAACGACAAAATAGGTGAAAATGTACAACATGAGAATGACAGGATATTACAGTGGCCTTTAATAGTATTGATATCTGTGGATTGTGGACTAGGTGTGCATTTTCTTTCTTCTTTATACATTAAAATATTTTAAAACAGGACATTTAAAAAGCATTATTCTTCACTATCAGTGGATTGGGGAAGGGACATGGGAGTAGAAGAGGGAGTGAGGGAGGGTGGGATTGGGAGGGAAAGAGGGTGGGGGCTACAGCTGGGATACAAAGTGAATAAATTATAATAAAAAATTATATTAAAAATTTAAAAAAGCATTGTTCTTTTAATACAGAGTATAGCTGACAGAGAACACCTAACGTTTTGGTTGAGTCATCGTCATTCGGTGAAAATTAAGTTGCACTAGAAACAGTGTTGAGGGAGTCGTCAGGAGTGAAGCCTCCTAGGCAGGAAGTAACCCTTTTCACTAGGAAAATGGAACAGACAATGTGGACTGGTCAACGGAGAAGCTCTGTGACTACACCTTTGGTTCTTTCTGTTGGGAGCTTAAGACAAAACTAAACCAAATTCAGACAGCTAAAGTGGAAAATTCCTGAAGACAAAGTGAAGCCACACAACATGTTCCCCCTTCCACCCCACTCCCCCATGAATAGCATAAGACTGAGCTAAAAGAAACAGGTGAAGGAACAAAACATGCGAGGAAAAAACACTTGCTGGTTAAGAGTATTTTGCAAACTGGGCTGGAGAGATGCCGCCAAGTTGTTAAGAGCACTTGCTGTTCTTGCAGAGAGTTGGATTTCACATCCTAGCACTCACGTGAGGACTCACAGCCATCCATAGTTCCAGGGCATCTGAAGACTCTTGACCTCTGAGAAACACACATGCCCATTAATAATAATAATAATAATAATGATAATAATAATAAAAAACAATCTGTAAAAGGATAATTTGGAAATTCAGATGAAAGTGCACTATCACACCTGGTCCTTAGGAGCTAGTTAATAAGCTGCATGGTGGCGACACATACCTTAATCCCAACATTTAGAAGGCAAAGGCAGGCAAATCTCTGAGTTTGAGGCTACTGTGGTCTACAGTGGGAGTTCCAGGATAGCCAGGGCTACACAGGGAAAAACCAACCAACCAATCAACCAACCAACCAACCAACCAGCCAACCAACCAACCAAAAGAGCCGGCTAATAATTTATGCTTATACAAATTATATACTTCCCATTGCATGTGTGTAATTGCTTGTATCATTTCTGTTTTTAGTCATCTACATCTGGGGTAAACCCATATTATGACCCCAGGTACCATCCAGTGGCTGGTGAAGAACCTGCAGTTGAAGGGAGGAAACTAAATGTACTTGAGAGCCCTCCCATCCACCCTGAGACCTGAGAACTCCCTGACTTTCAACACACCACCATTCATTCTTTCTCCTTTTCCCCAATGGAAGCAGAACACGAAAGCATAAATGTGGAGAATGTAAACTTTTTAAAATTTTCTTAGTTTTCGTTTTTAATAATAGTTCCTCTTTTGTGAATTTGCAGTTTTATTTCCCTCAGGATTTGAGACATTAGAAGAGGGCATTTTATGTTTCACTAGCACAGGTAGACATGGGCTTAAAGGCATTGGCATGGGCGCTCTATCACAAAGGTTGATGTTAGCTGGCTTTTTCAGCCACTGTCCACCTTAGGTTTTGAGGTAGTGTCTTACACTGAGATTGTCTAATCAACTATCTGAGTTGAATAGACTCACTGGTCAGCAAGCCCCAGCGATCTTCCTGTGTCCACTCCCAGGACACAGGTAGACACAGAGATGCAGGCTTTTTGTTCCTTTTTTGGGGGTGGAGCTCAGGTCTCATGCTTCTGCAACAAGCAGTTTATAAATTGAGCTATTTCCCTGACTCCATGATTTCTTTAAATTGTCATAAATTTTTGAACTTTTTTTTTAAGTGGGGGAGCTACTGACAACCAAGAGTAATTGTGAAAAATCTATTACTGCAGAATTATTTTGTTTAAAGTGCATGTGTATCCGTCATTTTTTTGTCACCAAATTTCTTCAGCACAGTTTCCTCCCCAGCAATATAGATGAGTCCTCAGTCCTTTATGGCATCACGGCTATAATATTTCATGGTTGCCCTTCTCAGGAGTAATGGGAAATAAATAAAGGGGAGGAGGGAACTGTTATTAGCTTTTATGAGTTATGACTATTTGTCCATAATGCCCTCAAATGTGGGCTTGCTTCAGGGACCCACGTGAAGAAACATAGCTGTGAAGCATGGAACCCTGGCTGGAAGGTAATGGCTTTGATAGTGGAAAGGGAAACCAACAGGAAGAAAGGGAAAACTGAGAAGAAGAAAGCAGAGATGGGTGAGTAGGAACTGGCCTTGTATCTTCAGGAAACAAGTGGAGGAACTGTGGTGGTTACAGTGAGAAGCATTTCCCGACAGGCTCAGGTGTTTAAGACTTAGTCCCCAGTGAGGAGCCCTGTTTGGGAAAGTTCTAGAACATTTAGGAGGTAGAGTCTTGCTGGAGGAAATATGTCACAAGGGTGTGCACTGAGGGTTCATAGCTTTCCCTCACTTCCTGCCCTCTCTCTTACCTTCCTGTGTGTGGATGGAAATGTGATCATCAGGTCCTGTCTCCTTGTCTTCCGTGTCTTGATGGACTGTGTTCCCTTTAGACCATAAGCCAGAGAAAACACAACATAAAAATCAATTAATACAGAGTTTAGTATGTTTATCCTAAGCAAGAAGGAGGACCCTGGGTAAGATGCTCAATCCTCAATTCAGAAAGGCAAACTGGACGGACATCGGAAGAGGGAAAAATCAGGGAACCAGACAGGAGCCTACCACAGAGGCCCTCTTAAAGACTCTACCCAGCAGGGTATTAAAGCAAATGCTGAAACTCATAGCCAAACTTTGGGCAGAGTGCAGGGAATCTTATGGAAGAAGGGGGAGTTAAAAAGACCTGGAGGGGACTGGAGCTCCACAAGGAGAGCGACAGAACCAAAAACTCTGAGCCAGGGGGTATTTTCTGATACTCCAACCAAGGACCATGCGTGGATATAACCTAGAACCCCTGTACAGATGTAGCCCATGGCAGCTCAGTGTTCAAGTGGGTTCCCTAGTAAGGGAACCAGGCCACAGAGGAAGACAGTACAGCCAGCTCTGATGAGACCTGATAGGCTAGGGTCAGATGGAAGGGGAGGAGGATCTCCCCTATCAGTGGGCATGGGAGTAGAAGAGGGAAGGAGGGCATGATTGGTAGGGGCTGAGGGAGGGACTACAGCTGGGATACAAAGTGAGTAAATTGTAATAAATAAGTAAATAAATCAGTGAAAAAATTAAAAAAATTAACTAATACACAGGCCTCACGCTTGCTCCCACTTCAGCCTTTGTCCACTGGCCTGCCAGGTCCTCAGATGCTGGGCTTTACCTCTGTTCTGTGAGACTGGCTAGCCTAGAGATGAAAGGGTGAGAATGGGAATTCTGGGTTGCACTGTTTGATCTAGAGATTGACTGTAATTCTGACCAAAATTCCAAAGTACAGCCAACTTTGAATAGTTCAAAGAAGGAGGAAAATAAAAAACACAGTGATGTGACTAACTGCAACTGATTCTGTCATCTAATCCAAAGCTACAGTATTCAAGCATGGTGTGGTGTTGGCATTAGGAGAAACAAAAGCTTAGGACATTATGGAGAGTCCAAAAGTATAGTCAGCATTTATGGTCAGCTTAATTTTCAAAATAGAAGTACAAAGGGAATTCAGTGGATAAAGAATGTTTTTTTTTTTTTTTGAATGATTGGGGTTCCAAATGTACAATATGAGTTTAAGTCCACACTTTATACCATATGAAAATAATAGTTGAAAGTGCATCTAGACAGAAACATAAAGCTTGTGGCTCCAATACTTCTGTCAGAGAACAGGACAGCGTTGTTGTGACCTAAGATTAGACAAGAATTATTTACCTAAGCCAGATGTAGCAAACACCTCATACATACACACTTTGGAAAAAACTGGATTTTCTCAAAAACCATTTATATTTTGAAAGACATTGTCACTGAGTGTCGTGTCAAGGGAAGATAGGGAGGAATTTATCGTGAGACAAATTGTTAACCTTATATACAGAGCATATGAAGACCCCTCAGAACTCAGCAGTGAAAAAGCACACAACCTGATTTTAAAATGTGTAAGCAAAGGAGATTATGGATAATTAGTAAGCACAGGAAAGAGATCCTTAACTTTGCAGACCATTAGAGAGGTACAAATGAAACCCACCACAGAGTGCCCATACTTATATGCATTTTTAGAATTCTTTTTTTTTTTTTTTTTGGCTTAAACATTAGAGATTTATTTTAACACAGTTTTTTTTTTTAGTTTTTTGAAATACTTTCTTTCTTTCTTTATTTTTTTTTTATTTTTTTTATCAGTTACATTTTATTAACTCTGTATCCCAGCCGTGTCCCGATCCCTCATTCCCTCCCAGTCCCTCCCTCTCTCCCTCATCTCCACCGTGCCCCTTTCCAAGTCCACTGATAGGGGGGACCTCCTCCCCATTCATCTGATCCTGTTTTATCAAGTAGAATTCTTAAAATCAGTGATTGACTATCCCAAGTGCTGTCAAGGATGTGAGCCTTGGAGCTCCTGCTGGGATTGTCTAAGGAGAGCACTGTCCTAGAAAACAACTGGGCAGTTTCTTAAGAAGTTAAAATTCCATGCACCAAACAGTCAAGGTGTTCCACTTCTCAGTATTTACCTAAGAGAAATAAAACCTCGTATATATGTGAAGATTTGAATACGAATGATCATATGGGCTTTAAATTTACTTATTTGTTTGGTTAGTGTGTGTGAATGTGTGTCTCTGTGAGTGCATGTTCACCACAGAACACATGTGGAGGCCAGAGGATGCTTATCAGAATCAGTTCCCTCTTTCCAACGTGTAGATAGGTCCTCAGGCCTGACAGAGAGTGCTTTTCCCTGAGGCGTCTTGCTGGCCTGAACTTTATTTTTAGCAGCCAAAACTACCAACAGTTCAAACATGTGTCAGTAAGCTGAAGGGTCAGAAAACAGGGACATGTGAACGTAACAACTCCTATTTAGCAATGGACAAAAGTGACCTATTAATGTATGACATGGCATGGGTGTATCAAGAATAAATTATTTTGAATAAAGGAAGATAGCCCTTTCCCTCAATGAATATGCAGAGCAAGGTCATTCATAAAAACATTGATAGATTGAAAAACATTCTTTACCTAGCCGCCAAAGGAGCAAGGCTTGGCATAAAGACATGCCTGAAAGGGTAAACATTTTTTTTTTTTTTAAATGGGGAAATGATTAAGAGGGATGACTCATGTATTCTACATGTGGATATCTTGGTTGTGGAAATGACTTATTGGGTACATATATAAACCAACTTATTATTTCTATATTGGTTGGAGCTAGGGACTGACCCTGCTGAGCCATCTCTCCAGCCCCAAAAGTTCTGTGTTTTATGTTTTAATTGTTCCTTGTATGTCAATAATCCTTCTTGAAGTTAAAAAAAAAAGTTTTAAAAATCAAGTTTAGCTCTTAAGTGTGGGATGGATGACTCTTCCTGGTTTAAAATGCAATTTTTCTTATGAATGTTTGTTGTTCAGTTAACATTTTCTGTCAGTTTAAGTAGACAATTTCCAGAGCCGTAGTAATGCGTAAGCTTTTTGCTTTTTACTTTGAATGTTATCCTTAGGCTTAAAATGATGAGGAAAATGCTGAAGAGCCCAGTCTTGTGGGCAGTGCTATGAAACAGCAAGACACACAAGGTGCACAGATAAGTGTCATGTTAAGCTTTGTGTTGATGTCGAGAACTGTGTCCAATGTTTATCCATTTCAAGTATGTATTAAATGTCTGTTTTGAGTTTAATATTTGAAGTGCCCAAGCGAAGAAAGAATGGCATTTTCTATGAGTTCATATTTGGTTGTACTGATGTGATATATGAGCCAGGATGAAGTTAGGAATAATGAGAGACCAGCTTTAACCAACATCTAAAGCACAGTGGTTGACATTTGTTTCTTGTAATACATAACATTTCTGGTTTTAATTGAGAGGTACAAGTCTCTTCTGGAGAAATAATGGTACTTTCTCATTTCAGCTCTCGACAGTAATTTTTCACACACATGCACTATTATCATGAACAAGCTGTGTTCACTTTAATAATTATATGCAAAGGATTATAACAGAATTTACTTCTACACTCATTTTTCTTCTGAGCCTATTGGCCTGAGACCTGATTTGAAAGTTGGTTAATGTCATTTCTGGCCTAGCCACCCTCACTTGGAATTACAATACAGCCCCTGGGTATAGGAATATTAGCATTTTTCCACAAGTTACTTGTGCCTGGGTGAAGGGTATCCTTATAGGATTCACAAGGAGTGTAGGAACAGACTTTCTGAAGAAGCGTTTGCTTTCCCACCACTCTTGTTGCCGGTATCTGTCAGTGACTGTTTTACAGGGTGCCCATCTTTAACATGCTTCCTTCCTTTCCTCTGTTTATCCTCCTGCCAGTTCTGTGTACCCAGGGCCAGCCAAGGTCTTGAGCAGCCGGGCCTGTGTCTCCCAGAAGCATGTGTCTGTTTATATGGTGTCATCTCTCAGCTTTCCTTGCTTGCACTGTGTGGCTGCTAAGCAGATTCTCAGGTTGTCTGTGCTTTCTCTCCCCTTTCTCTCTCTCTCTCTCTCTCTCTCTCTCTCTCTCTCTCTCTGTCTCTGTGTGTGTGTGTGTGTGTGTTCTGGGCCAGATGATGAATTGCCTTATGTATCTAAGCCACCATTTGTGAAGCCACTCCTCTGTCATTAGCTGTGCTTCTTCCCCACCCCCACCCCCATGGAACCCAGGTTTTCACCTACACTAGGCGCTTTCTTTACCACTGAGCCACACTAAGTCCCATCCACAGCTACCTCTATTCTCACCTGTCATTCTCTTGTGTTCTGCTCTGTTCATCATACCTGCTCTGAGAGGATAAAAATGTTACAAGCCCCACTAAATATGAACTTAAGTTCCCCGTAAACATGTACATTTTAACCTTAGTCTCTTGAGCACAGTGTGAAACACTCTTCTCTCTTTTGGTAGGTTTCAGGCTCTGGAAAGAGCAACTTGGCGCTGGGAACCCTGAAAACCAACCACGTGCTTTTGGTTCTGTCTGAAATGTAGATATCCGACCTGTATGTAGCAGCATTCACTTACAGCAGCGGTTCTCAGCCTGTGGGTTTCATCCCCTTTGGGAAGTTGAATAGCTCTTGCACAGGGGTCACATATCAGACATCCTGCACATCAGATACTTACATTGCAATTCATAATAACTGCAAAATTATAGTTACAAAGTAGCAATTATATAATTTTATGGCTGGGGATCACTACAAATGAGAAACAGTATTAAAGTGTGGCAGCATTAGGAAGGTTGAGAACCACTGAGTTATAGGAAGAGACCCAGTGGTAACCAGCTTTGTAGATTATCTATCATATTCAGCTTTCTGGTTGGGGAACCATTTTGGCTGTTATATGTCCCTCTATTAATAGAGTATGCTTAATCCACCCAGCCCTATGCCACTTCCATCCTGACAAGGCTGATCAAATTATTTATAATACAGAATAGGGCAGTTGGGGAGTAGAAGGGACCACTGATAGGAAAACAGGCACACGCTGGGAATGCCCCTGGCAAATGAGGGCATCCAATAGCTATTTTTGACTCGTTCTCTGCTGTTTCTATTCACCAGTGATCTTTCCCTTCTGCTGAGTTTGTTTGAATCTGCACATTTCATTGTTCCTGGTATTTTGAGTGCAAACAAATTGACAATGTCAATGTTCTCTTAAATTCTGAATTCCTAGAAAGCAGATGCACTCTCTTGTTTGTCTTTTCCAGAGCATTTGGCAGATCACTGAGCATGTAGTAGGCACTGGTGGGAGTGGGAAAGAGGGAAGACAGCAGGATAGCAACGCTTGTATGTCACTGTAAATATCTTATAGAATTGACAGCTACTAACTCATTTGACAGATAGTAATTGTCTTTTTTTTTTTTTTAAATAAACTTCCATAGGTCCTGGGCTATGTGCCTTAGCATATGGGCATCTTTTCAAAGAGAGGAAAATTGAGCTGGAGAGATGGCTTAGTGGGTAGAGCACCTGCCATACAAGCATGAGTGCTGGAGTGTGCTCTCTAGCACCCACATAAAGAAGCCAGGTGTGGCTGTATGTACCTCTATCACCACTGGGAAAATGCAGACAGAAGGAACCCAGGAACTTACAGTCCTCATAATCTAGCTATTAGGTAAGTCCTAGGTCCAGTGAAAGACTCTCTCAAGATGGAGAATGATTGAAGAAAACACCTGATATTGATATCTGTCCTTCACACACATATGTACATGCATCCCATGCATTTGTTACCATTTTTGTTTCTGGAGTAAAACACCATGACCAAGACAACTTAATAGATGAAAGAATTTATTTGACCTGATAGTTCCAGAGATTTAGATTCCACAGTGCCACAGCAGGCATGAATCTTTAAACTTTGAAAGCCTGCTCCCTGTGACATACTTCCTGCAGCAAAGCCGTATTTGCTAATGTCACCCCAACAGTGCCACCATCTGGAGACTGAGAATTCAAATGTGTGGGACTATGGGGACAATCTCATCCAAACAGCATCCAGATGGGGAACATTTTGCTTGGGCTGTTTCGGCTGTTAAGTTTGGAGTTTAGATTTTTATTCCTTTTCCCTACAGTTCTGAATTTGGATTATATAAACATGGTCTAGTAAGGGTTCAAGAGCAATCAGGACATATTTTTCTCTGAGTTTGTTTCTTTTTTCTGCTAAGTGAAGCCATCCTAGGGCACAGAGTGGGGTTCAAGTTAAATGCATATGAAAAACCTTTCTGAAATAAGTAAAGAAGATCTTGAAGCTAGAGATTACTTCAGAATACTTTTGTTGTTCTGTGACCTCATGGTTAGTATCTTATCATCCCCCCATCCTTTTGAATATATATGGTTACATATTCTTGTGCATATAGTACTATTACTTATTTGGAATTATTGCAACAGATAGTTCAACAATTTTCCCTGAATATATATCAGTGCTTAAATTTCTGATGTTTTTTGTTTCTCCCTTTTCACAAAAGAGAACTATTCCAACTTAATTTCTTATGTTTATGCAAGTTATGAAGCAAGATGATGCTGTCTTCCTATCCCTTGAGGATAGCATCATGCTTAGCCAGAAAACTGAATCTACTGGAGTATCAATGGCACAAAGACCCTTAAACACGTCACCCAGTTGCATGTTGTTATATTTTGGTAAAATGCTTCTGTGTCCTGAAATCCTTGCTCTAGGCATCTAGACAATGGTCAGTCAAAGCAAGTGGTAGAGTAATGGTGCCATTGGTGGGGCCAATAGTAACTCACCGCCATGTTCATCTCTACCTCATGCTCTATTCTACTGCAGCTTGGCTGTTGCTTTCCAATGAGGGTAATACTGTCTTGGAGGTTAGCAAAATTTTCACAGTTTTTTTCCCAGCAGTTGTATTGTCAGCAGCTGTGAGATTCGTCCTGTACTTCTGTCCGGGAGAAGCTGAAAGGAAATTGCTTCCTCACTCTAGGAGCACAGAGGGCACCCTGATACAGGACTGTATGCACTCAGGATCTATCTCAGGGCTGTTTGCTTCTTTGGGCATATGACACATTCTACCTTCTTCATCTGTTTCTTGATTTCACATGTCCAACGTGGAATTTCTGTCTAGCGTGCTTTTAGAGAGCTGCTCCAAAGCTCTGAGGACTCTCTGAGTTACAGAACTCACCAGCCCACGGGGTAGCGAAGATGCCTGTCTTTTGTCTGCAAACAGGATTTATTCTAGGGCATCTCTTAAGCTTTTTGTTTTATTCTACTCAGAGTCAAGAGAACACCCCTTGGGGACAGTGAAATATGCCCTGGCACATTTCTCCTGAGCACTTGTTTATATTTCAGCATGGAAGAGAACCCTTAGCTTGCTAAGAATTTATATAGCAAAGGTTGCAATTTCTCAAGTCCCTTGTAAAGTCATTACAGTTGATACGACCTCTGGGATAATGTACATCTCCAAGTACTGCAGGATGTGAGTCTGCGCTTCTTGAGCAGTGCAGAGATCTGTGTAGGTCCAATGGCTGCTGTGCATGTGTGCTGTCTTTCTAGCCTATTTTTTTTAATTGCTCTTCTGTACAATGAGATTTATAGTCTTCAAAACTGTCATTTTCCTTACACCGAGATGTTATTCGTGACTTCAATCAGTCATTAGGAGGGGTGAGGTTTTGTTTTAAATTTAAATTTAAAAATTAATATGTTCATGTAGTGTATATCTTCACATGTGAACATGCTTGTGCATGTGGGGGTCAGAGACTGATGTCTGATGTCTTACTCAGTTGCGTTCCACCTCATCTTCGGTCCATACAAGATCTTTCACTGACCCTGGAGCTCACCAGCTGGCTAGACCGGATGGTCAGCAATGTTTGTGGATCTGCCTGTCTCCACTCCTTTATCCCTAAGCCTTGCATTAGGGTTATAGACATGGATAATAATACCCACTCTGGGATCCAAACTCAGGTGCTCACACTGAGGAACTTTATGATCAGGTCATCTTTCACGATCCTGTTTTTTTGATTATTTGGTTATTTAATCTTTTTTTCATTTACTTATTTGGTTATTTAACATTGAAATATTTAAGCATTTTAGAAAACTTCCTTTTTAGAAGGCATTCATTTCTTTAACACATTTAAGTAGAAGACTAAATTAATTTCCTACTGTTTTGTTGACCAAGCCCTTATTATCTGAATGCAGCTTTTCTCTAGCTGCTGTCATTTCATTTCATAGTACTGGGCATCTGTTAGAAAAACGATGTCAGTGGCTAAACTCTGGGCATGACAGTTGGTGCTGACTGTCAACTTGACAAGATCTAAAATCATGCAGGAAACAAATAGTCACATCTATGAGAGGTTATTTAGATTAGGTTAACCTCTGGGCATGCTTAGGAGGAATTGTTTGATTAGGTGACTCGTGTGGCACCACTTCCCAGGCTAGGGCTCTGGGCTGTATACAAAGGAGGAGGCTAGCTGACTACCAGGAGAGCATTCATCACTCTTCTTCCTGATGGAGGACACAGTGTGACCAGCTGCCTCAAGAAGGTGCCTGTTGCCCTTACTAACCTCCAAGGACAGATGCATCTTCAAACTGTGAGCCAAACTAAACCCCTTTCCCCTTAAGTGGTTTTTGTCAGGTTATTTTGATCACAGCAACAGGCAAAGTGCGAGTGAAGAAAATTAACCAATATTCCTTTTTACTTCTCAGGAATACTGTATTGCGTTAAGGTTTAAGTGAATGAGGAATTATAGAATTTATTTATTTTTCTCAGGTAGAATTGACCAGAGAGTCCCGCGTGAATTTGTTTCACTAGTTGTGATTCCTTTAGAGCTTTTCAACATTCCTAATGCAGTTATTCTTTAATACAGCTCCTCATGTTGTGGTGATCCCCAACCATAAAATCATTGTTTCTGCTTTCTCACAATTGTAATTTTGCTGCTGTTATGAGTCATAATGTAAATATTTTTGGAGATAGAAGATTGTGAGAGGGAGTTGTGACCCCCAGGTCAAGAACCCAAGAACAGGTGCTCAATAGTCTTTAGAGCTTCTTTTCGGTGATGCATCAATATAGTATTCTATATTCCCATCACTGTGTATGGTATGCCTTTCTTGAAATGGCCTCTGACTGCTGTGGAAATTTGAGGGATGTTGAGCTAGCTTGGTAGAGAAAGGCTTTTGTTGTCATTCTTGATTACTTGAGTTTGATACCTGGAACCTACAGGTGGTGGAAGAAAAAACCCAACTCTTCCAACTTACCCTTTGACTTCAACACATGTAGTGACATGCTTTGTCCACATAAAGAAATAAATATAGATGCTACTTTTTGTTCATACCTTATGTATTAAATATTAATAGATGTTAAGCTGTTTTATGTTTGTCAATGTGAATGTTTTGGAGACTTCTAAATATGTAGAGCCTTCAGTTTATATCACAACAGTTACCATGTAGCAACTCATACCATTATATTTTTCAAACCAGAATATGTTTAGAAAGTACTTGTATAAATGTAAACTCTCTCTCCAAGGCAATGGGTTGCATGGTTAGGGTAAATCTACAAACAATCTTTGTTTGCTTGCTAGTTTTTTGAGACAGAGTATTTCTGTGTAGCTCTGGCTGTCCTGGAACTCATTCTGTAGACCAGGTTGGCCTTGAACTCAGAGATCTACCTGCCTCTGCCTCTGAGTACTGGGATTAAAAGCATGAGCCACCATTGCAGGGTCAAGCCAGCTATCTTAATGTATGCAAGCATTTTGTTATGTGGTAACCGGAAAGCTCCAAGTAATTAGTGACTTCTAATGAGGCTTAGCCAAGGCTCTCACTTCATTTTTTATAGGTCCAGAGGTTGGTTTACCCTTGTGAAGTTATGTATAATGATTCTAAATACTAGTAGCATTTTCATACTGCATCCCACCACCTACCTTGCATAGTTTGTCGTTAGAAAAGAGTGTCTTTGACTGGATATCCCTACAAGAACTGATTGAACAGTTTCTGAACCAATCTCTAAGGCCTAGGACTTATAAGTCTTACTGAATTGGGAATATTACATAATTAGTATGGAAGGAAGTCTGGGTTATTTTGAAATTGCCCTGGCTTCCCAAGACTATCCTTTTAAGTAAATCTTAGTTCTACCGAGACATAATGGCTGTAGAGGATTGGATAGAAAGATGTGCTGGTCAGTCTTATTGCTTAATAGGCATCCCATCTTCTTTGCTTTCTGAGGTCTGACTTGGCAAGCAATGATTCTGGGTTATTAGAATTCCCTGCAAAATAGTAAATGTTTAGCAGATCCTCTTTTAAGCACTGTGCTTGAGTATTTGGTTTATCATATCTTCTTGAACCATTAAGAGTAGTTTTATTTTCTAACTCTCAGTTGTGTTCTAGGCCAATGAAGCCAAATAACCAAGCAGTACATGAATGAAATAATGAAGAAGGAGTTGGCCAATAAATTTGTTCTGGTTAGGTTTAGCTGTCAGGTTGACACAACTTAGAATCTTCAGAGAAGAGAATCCTAATAAAGGCTTGTCTTTAAGTTGGTCCATGGACTTGTCTGCGGGAGATCTTCTTCATTATTAATTGATGTAAGAAAACTGAGCCCATTGTGGGTAGCACCATTTCATGGGATGGACCTGAAATGTAAAAAGAGTGAGGAAAGCTAGCCGAGAGCCAGGAAGCAAAAACATGTTTATTCTCTCTTTACTCTTGACCGTAGGTGTGGTGAAACTAAACGAAGTTCTCTCGTTGCTTTTGGTCAAGATACTGCTCGACTTTTAGATTTTGTTTTTATTTAGGTGTGCATGTGTGTAACTGTGTGTATGTGCACATGAACACAGGTACCCACTGAGGTCAGAAGGGGTCATAATTTGGGTTCACCTGGAGCTGGAGTTACAGGTGGTTGTGATCCACACAATCTAGGTACTGGGAACTGAACTCAGGTCCTCTGCAAGAGTGGTGTGTACTTTTTAACCACAGTGCCATTCCTCTTGCTCTCGGTCACGGTATTTTATCATAGCAACAGAAATGAAGCTAGAAGAAAATTGCCAAGAAAAAAATTAAGTCATTCCTACTGCTATTGGTTTTGATTATTTTGTTCATTATTAAAATTTAGAAAAGATCAACAGGCAGCTGGAATGTAATAATGGGTAATTGTAATCCCCAACTCTGACTCCATAAACAGATTAGGTTTGACCTTCTTTTGAAAAACAAACAAACAAACAAAAAAACCCACAAAACTGGCCTGTTTTTTGTATAAGCGTTTATGTGTGGGGAAAAAAAAAGATCTGTCTTTAAAAATCTTTCAGAGCAGTATTTATTTTGGTCGTCATTTTACTTCCTTTCTCCCAAGAAATGATGGCCAAATTACATCATTTTATGCTTTATAATATTACCTACAAATATTTCATCTGCCATTTTCTTCTGTAAAATCCAGATTGAAAAATATTGCTTTTTTCCCCCCACAAAGGTAAAAATGTTTCTCTTAGGCATAAATTATTTTTATTTATATAGTCATAATATTTATTCATCATGAGTGAAATAAGAATATTTAAATGTCTGTTTTGCTGGAGGCATAACTCAGTGCTTACTCAGCATTCATGAAGCCACAGGTTTAGTTTGTAGCAGTGCATAAACCAGGCATAGCTGTGATGCCAAGATTCAAGAGGTGGGGGCTGGTGGATGAGAGGTTCACCATCATTATTTTTGACTTAGGAAGCTTCAGGACAGCCTGGACTACACGAGACTCTGTTCAAAATGAACCCCAACCAAAGCAGTGTCCCCCAAATAAAACACCAAAGAACCAAGCGAAACCAAAGATTCTTCCTTGAAAGTTTTCCCAAATTGACTGTTTAAAGACACACATTCTCACATCATTCCATTAGACTCTTATAAAGAATGTGATGCAAATTGCTTTTTGAGGTGTTCATCTTTTAATCCTAACCACACAGGTGAAGGGGAGGAAAAAATTTTCCTCTACCTTTTGAGATTCAGTAGTTGAGTGTGTGAAATAAACTGACAGTAGACAGATTAATAAGAGAAAGATTTATGATTTTATTATGAGCATAGAGACATCACATGAAAGAAAAGTGATTTCCCCAAATCCCAGTTAAAAACGCACAGGTATATACACCTTCTTGACAATGAGAAGGGGAGTGTAGCCTCTTTGGAGGAGAATAAATGACTTGGGAAATAGATGGATGACCCCAAGAATGTCTTGTCTATCATGAAGTCAGTCTGCATGTGGTGCAGTGCTCCTGACTTCAGGGGACACAGGACACCTGAATTCATTTTAGAGATGGTATCTACAGAGATCAGGGAATACAGAGAGAGGCAGAGAAAGAGAGAGAGAGGGGAGGAAAGAAGAGAGGGAGAGGAGTGAGAGGCATAGAGGGGACAAAGAGAGAGAGGGAGAGATGGAGAGAGAGAAAGAGAGAAAGACAGAGCAAGAGCTCCTCTTGGTGTTCTGCTGGTGGCCAAGTGTCCTCAGCTTGACTCAATGTGCTATATTTCACTTTACCATTTCTGGAAGTGTTTTGCAGAAACCTGTTAAGAATTAGAGCTGGGGTGTGGCACTTCATGGGGGGTATGGGTAGGGAAGCTGTGACTTTGTGATAAGAGGACAATCACAGTCCTTCATGGGTCCCAATTTTTACTTGACCATTTCTAAACTTCAGCTTCTATATCTGCAAAATGAACATAATGACATTTAATACTTGCTTTTTGCTGCCGCAGCTAAATTGAGTAGCTGAAACAGAAAATAGGTATTCTACAAAGCCTACTATCTGATCCTTTACAGAAAAGCTTCTTTGAACCTTCATCTTGTGGATGAGGTCAGTATTAAATTCTTGAATACATCAATAAAAACACCATTTCACAATTTTATAGCGCTATCGACGAGAGTAACACTGACAGCATAAGTGAGATTGAGCAGCCGCCCCTCAAGTACAAAGAAGGAGCTAGAAGACTCAGAGGATGAGAGGAGCGAGCAGACAGAGGGACAGTGTGTATCAAGTCCTCCAGAAGGAAAGAACTTGGCATTTTAAAGAGCAAGCAAATCCAGTGTAGTTGGAGCCAAGTCAGGAAGAAAGTGGGCAGTTTCAGTTTCATAGAGAATTAAGTAGAGGCCAGGCCACCAAGCCTACTCAAAGCACTATCAAAGATATTCAGAAGACCTGAATGAAGTGACTACATAGAAGTGTGTGTGTACAGAGAGGAAACAATACAGAACAACTCCTGGGCACCTGCTGTAAGTCATGAGGTAAGTGCAGTTGTCTTTTATGAAGTGGAGCATCCTTGAAGAGGAGCAGCTTTAGCAGGTATTGATGATGTAAGGTTCGGGGATGTCAATCTTGAGACACCAATAAGATGTCTAAGTAGAACCAGCAAGAGGACAGTTGGGTGTCCAAATAAGTAGTGGGAGTAGTTTGAAGTCATCAGCATTTACAGGTCTTTGAAGCTGTGTTGGTGAGTGAGATAGCTTATGGTCCTCAGAGGAGAGCATTAGGCCAGACTCCACGGGGCCCAAACGTTGGTACTCTGTACGGAAGAGAAGGTGGGGTTCTACAGGAGTCTGACGAGGAACAACCAGAGGAGCGGGAAAAATCTAGAATGATGGTGACCCTGTGCTTAGGGGAGAAAGTGGCAATGAGGGCTGATTTCACATGGCCCATGCCCTTTCTGCTCGGAGGCATGAAAGTGTCCACTAGCGTAGAAACTCGATGTACAGTGGGAACCCCGAGCAAAAACAGATTCATGGAGAAGTGAGGGCAGATACTGGATTAACATAGCTAGGGAGGTCCTTAAGGGAAGTAGAAGTTTCATTCCGGCTGAGACGTTTGTCTGTGCAGGATGGAGAGGGGTGGTATCATACAAAGGGGAGAGAAGAAGGAGGGGGGCTGCTCTCAGATGCTTGACTGCTCTTTGGAAGATAAGAGCTGAGGAATAAGATGGAGCCTGTAAGAAAACTAGACCGGAAGGGGAGGGTCTTGAGCTACTTGTTTCTGTAGGACACAGAAGCCATGTTTTTGTTTTTGCTAGTTTGTTTGTAAAAAGGAGGTGAATCATCAGGAGGGGATGTTTACCCATAGGCTGTCAGGCTGAATGTCCATCAGGGTAGTGAGGAGTCTTATTATGGAGTAAAACATGTGGTAACTCAATGATTGAAATTGCTCTCTGCTGTGTCTTGCTTTAAACCATAGAACATGTCAATACTAATCAAGGTAAAACCTGCACTCTCTCACCTACCCTTAGATGCCGGCACTATCCTGCTAGAGAGCTGGCATGGAGTCAAACCATGGAAAATACTCTGCAGAGGGTTGGGGTGATAGGAGGAGAATCATTCAGGCTGTGGGGCCATGGGGCCATGGGGCCATGGGGCCATGGGGCTGTGGTCAGTTGGGGAATAATCTGTGAGCTGAAACAGATAACTGAAGTAGTAGAGAGATCTTAGGTAACTAGAAATGACAGACATGAGCTCCCTGGTGGGTTTGATCTAGGATTCTCCTAGAGGGGAGTGGGTACCAGGAGATGAGATGGTGTAGCTGTTGTTGGGGTGACGGTGTCAGGACCTGCATGTCAGGCTCTGTCGCCTGCATCTGGCTCTCAGCTTAGCCATCAGGAGGTAAACCCAAGGCCCCTGGCCTGTTCTTGCCAAGGTTTTTCTCTCTCCAGGTCACCTTGCTGTCCTTTTTCATATCTGATTTTGAAACTACTTGACATTCTTGTCACCTTCCCCATGTGTATTACAGCTTGCCAATGACCTCCTTAAAAGTGGTATCCAGAACCGAACACATCAATTCTCAGAATGGTCCTGGCTGTGGAGAATAGAAAACCATTATTATGCTTTTTTTTATTATTTTATGTTTTTGCTTTAGGCATTATTCATTGTAAATGCAACTTCAGATTGCTTTGGTTTTAGGGGGAAAGCTGAAATACTGTTGATTCATATTTAGCTCGAAGGCAGCTAAAACACCAATGTCTTTTTAAAAAACATACACACAATAGCTGTTAGGTCAAATCCTATACTTATATGTTCATTTTTTTTTTTTGAACATAGAATGAGGAATTAAATTGAATCTGATATACTTTGGCTCATTCACCTAAACTCTAGGGGTCTTTAATTTTTGCAATTTCTAGTACTTCAGCTTCCTATCATTGACAGGTATCATAACTGAACTTTTAGCCTCACCATCTCTTTCACTATTGAAAAAAATCAGATCGAGAAGGAGAGCTTGAGTACAGTCGGTGGCATGCCCATTGAAACCCTGTTTAGATTTACACATAATCTAAAAATCCTCTGCAACAGTAACTTCCAGCACTGCAGTGTTTGCACTCATTGTTCCCCTGTCTTTAATACAAGCTTAATGTGGAGCTATAACCTGAAAGTAAAATCGAGCAAATGGGCCATCCTATGAACTGCTGAAATGTGGTCCGCATAATGATCTTTGTGATGGTAGCTTAACAATGTCCCTCTGTCAGAATCTTCAGTAATTAGATAAACAATATCAAACAAATGCTTGTGGAATTGCCAAGCAAGACAAGGCCCCAGGCATACCTGGGAGGGTCTCTCTGGATGACCATAATCGGAGTTAGAAGACCCACCTAGCTGTGGGTGGCAGTGCTTCTAAGCTTAGGATCACAATGTGAGTGAAAATGAGAAGCTCAGCAGAGCATAGGCATTTCAGATCGCTCGCTGCCTGACCAAGAATGCAACGCAAGCTCTTTCCACCATGACTCCTCCACCATGAAGTACCATACCCTTGTAAGCCAATATAATTGCTTTCTTCCTAATTGCTTTTGTCAGGACATTTTGTCACAACAGAGGGGGAAGTAATGAAGCCCATGATAGCTTCCCAAGCTAGAATTCCTTAGTATGTTTGAAAAGTGTAACATGTTTTCAAAGAGGAGGGTAGTTCTTGGAACCTCCCACTTACATAGATAGCTTTTCACTAGGTGTTTTTTGGAAATGTTTGGTCCTCATTGAGTAGCGTTCACCAGAACCTCTAATCTCTCTTCACCGAGGGTCAACACAAGGTGGCATAACACTAATGCTTAGGAGCCACAGAGGTCATTGGCAGCACCGATTGATCAGTCTTTGAGTCTATAAATAGGACAGGTTTTCTTTTTTTTAAATTAAATTTATTTTTTTTTATTATTAGTTACATTTTATTAACTCTGTATCCTAGCTGTATCCTGCTCCCTTATTCCCTCCCAATCCCACCTTCCCTCCCTCATCTCTTCCCTGCCCCTTTCCAAGTCCACTGATTGGGGAGGACCTCCTCCCCTTTCATCTGACCAGCAGGACAGGTTTTAGGACCAACTAAAACCCAGCCTGGGCCACCACTTCACATAAGAGCACCTTCTGAATGGTAGTGGGTAGACGATGCTCCTTGTGGAATAGGTTCCAATCCACAGTAGCAGGAGAAGGAGCTGTCTATTCTCATCTCTGCCTCTCATATCGCTAAATAAGGAAGCAGAGCTTTTAGATGAGGTGCATGTGTGCCCTCCATCAAAGTTAATTGAAAGATAAACATCTTCCTCCAGTTGGTTAGCAAATCAGGTGGAGCCAGTGGTTAATTACCTTCAAAAAGAAAGTGAAATAATCCCCTCTGTCAAAATCTTCAGCAATTAGATAACAATATCAAATAAATTACATTTTTCTTGATTCTTAGAGGAAACAATTCATAGCTAATTCAATCTGGAAACACAAGAGGATGGAGTCTTTTAAAACAAAATAATGATGACAGTGGCCGTTTTACATCTCTTGGGTTATTTCAGACAGAAGTCTGGCCTTGTAATTGCTCTACCCAATTGCTGTTTTATCATCTCTAATTTGATGTGTTTCTATTGTACATTAAGTCAAATCCCTTTTTGAGAGTAAGCAGAAAGCACATAGTGATGTGTTGAGTAGCCTTCTGTGAAAATGAATTCTTTGAGATGAATCTTTGTGTACGCTATGGCAACTGGACTTCAGACTTGTGTATGTAAGCATGTTTTTTTTTTTTTTTTGCCAAAAGCAATGCTTGTTTTCTGTAGATTTCAGTTTTTGTTTCTTTTCTTTTCTGTTTTGGTGTGTAATACTGCATGTTGAGTGTTGAGAGGACAATACCCTTTATTCTCTGTCCTTTACCACACATAGGCAGAGGAGTGGGAACTGTCAGCATTGAGTCTAGCAGGAGCTCTTCAATGAATATGGAGAGATTTGATGATGTTGAGTCATTTGTCAGAAAGAAAAGTTTAAACACATGCATATTACCCTATGTCGTAGAAACCTTTATTATGATGGATTCTTTCTGAACAGCATACTGTGCAGATGTTTTATTCATGAGTTATTTCTGCAAAAACTCTGTGGGTTCCTATTACATTTCCCTCAGCTGAATATGCTATGATTTCTTTTTTTTTTTTTGTTAAATTTATCCTTATATAGACAATATTATTTCTGAGATGTTGATGCGTGCTGTAGGCCCAGAGCACAGCTGTTTGTAAAATTTAATGATTGTTGGCGGCAGTTAAGTTCCCATGAGTTGGTACCATAGATATCAAAAGCATTCATTGACTATGCAAGAAAACTGTCTTTGACATACATGGCAAAACTGAGGTCCTGTCATGTCCCAAATCTTCTTGTGGTGGCAGGGCTATCGGTGGGACATTCTTTGGACACAAATGACATCTGACTTGCAACAGTGCTGAGGGACAAGGGACTTGGCGAGAATGCATCTTTGTAATAAACTTCTAAGCAGCCTGTGGTTATTAAGGTAATTACATAGCAGATTCTGGATAGCCGTGCCACATTAGTCTATCATTCTCCCTATTTTATTTGCCCTGCTTTTGGCAGGAGACAGAACCTGTTGGAGTTGCTGTCTGTCAGATAGTAAATGCAATGGAACACTAAAATTTATGGAAGAGATTTTAAGTTTTAAAACGCAAAGATTTTCAGTTATGGATTATTGAAAATTATGGTAGGAGGCTGGTAGTACATTTGGGATATCACTTTTGTGAATAAATCCTCAACAGATTCTTTCAGTTTCCCTGTTTTAATCTTGTTTCCCTAAACACTGACAGAAATTGTATTGAACATTGTTGTAGTGTGTACATGTGTGTGTGTATATATGTGTAAGTATATGTGTGTTTATATGTGCATTAAAATATGTGCATATGTATATGTGTATGTATATGTGTTTAAATGTGTGTGTATGTATATGTGTGTGTAAATGTGTATGTGTGTACACGTGTGATTGTAAGGCATATCATCTTAATGATCTGACTAAGTCATTTTTGCTCCCTCCTGCTCACCCATCAGTTACTCTTTGGTTTCCCATTGTAGATATCAGAGGAAGCTGGAGGTAAGCAGTGCTTGGTTGACTTTGGTTTCAGTTATGAATCCACGAGAAGCTCTGTCTATGCGCACTTGTTCTGCAGATCAAGGAACTGATCATCTTTGAGAAGTTCCATGTGGGAAATAGAAAAAGAATACACACCCATGCACACACAAAAAGTCCTTTTTGTCTCTCAATTGGGCCAAATTATGTATTGTGTTTCTTCCTCTGTTGACTATTCTCTTCTCTTTGAGTTTGTTCAATCAGCAGCTTTTAAAAAACAACCAGAAAGTCCTAATGGATGAAGGATGCCATAGTGGTTTCTGTTACATCATTGCCAACTTCATTGTACTGGTGCAGCTGTGGGGAATTGAATTTGGCTTTGCTTTTGGTGTTCATACACACACACACACACACACACACACACACACACACATATTTACCTGTTTTGTATTATTTAAATTATTTTTTCTTTTATTTTGATATTAACATGATTTCTCCCTTCCCTCTCCTGCCAACAAACCATCCAATATGCCTGTCCTTGTTCTCTTTTAAATTCATGATCTCTTTTTTCATTAATTGTTGTTACATGTATATATGTGTACACATATGTATTCCGAAATATAACCTCTTCAGTCTGTATGATGCTACATATATGTGTACGTTCAGGCCCTTTGATATTGGATACTCGGTATGTTCTTCTCTTGGGAAGCCTACCTCTTCAGATCCCAGCTTTCCTTAGTTGCCAGCTGTTTTTTGTGTAGGCTTGAGTCCTCATAGGATTCCTCTTGTCCACATTAGCATGTTATTGGTGTCATCCTTGTTCAGTTCACGTTTAGGCATTCATGTTGGTTGGACTTTGTGGGTGTGGCTTCTAACATTACTAGGAGATAGACTCTCATGGGAAACTCCCCAGTCCTCTGGCTCCTACAAACTTTCTGCCCTCTCTTGCACAATATTCCCTGAACTTTACATGTATTTTTAAAATGCCTCTTTCTGGTAATTTCTCCTATCTCTTTCCCTTTAGTGTGTCAGACTCTGAGAAAGTTGACTGTTTTTTCCATTGAAGCACATGTAATTTGGTGGTGCTGCTTGTGTTCAGTCCTTTTTGTCATTGTGACCATTTCTGAAATAAAGAACAAAGAAGGAAAGCTTTTGTCTCATGGTTTCAGTTCACAGCTGCTTGGCATATGTGCTTTGGCAGAGGACCATGCTGGCAGCATGTAGCTCAGAAGCTTCTTTAGGTAGGAGAGAATAAGGAATGGACCAGGGACCAGGCATAAACTTTAGAGGAATGCTCTACATGACCTACCTAGTTAGAGATTACTTCCTAAAGCTCCAAAAAACTCCCTCAAAATTGATCCCCAGAACTTTTGAGGAGACATTTAATATTCCAAGTATAGCACTACCTAACCCTTGCCATTTGCAAGCTGAGGAAGGGGCATGAGAGTCACAGGGGACGGAAGTTTACAGTAGCTAACTTTCAACAGGCAGATTAGATGCCTCCCCTTTTGTATTTGTTCAGACAGAGTCTTATTTGCTGTGTTCTACGTGTATTGTCTTTATTTGGTTTGGCTGTTTGAATATTCCTTGCTGCAGGAAAAATGCCAGACTAGTCCTTACTAATAACATGTGACTACGGGCAGCTTAATCTTCTTCTGTGACACTATCCTTAGCGAGGTGTCGTCATGGAGTCTTCCTCCCAAGAAGACAGTGGGGAAGACTGTAGTGAGAGCAGTGCCCTCATGCTGTATGCACCCTCCATGTGGCAGATACCGTCACACAGCCATGGGTGCGATTCCACAGAATGCAGTTGCATCCCTCTTTTTTTACTTCTCATCTGGGGATCATGACTTCATTCTCAAGTACTGAAAACTTCTCATGAAAATGGCACTTTGCCCATCAGACTTCTGCCAAGATTAACACAATAACTTGTGTAAGGCAAGTGTTTAATGTGGTGGACGGTCAAGGACCACTTGGTACATGTTAGATAAGGTCATCTCTGTAGCCTCATGTTCTTTATAGTTCTGAACTTCTTTTAGTGATGCCTGTCTTGAATCAACATCCATTCTATGTCTAAAGGTGCTACCACCTGATTATTCTCCTTGTACCATCCAAATTTAGATTAGAAGCAGACGCAGCTGAAGGCATAGAGAATTAGTTTCTGAAATGTTTTACCTTGTTTTCTGTATGCACATCTTCAAAAGGGCGAGGCCAGCAAGTTGCTATGGAAACTTTCTTTGTGATGTGAAGAATACTCCCATCTCTTGTTTAGAATATCAGTCTTTCTACAGAAGTGAAAACTCGTACTTTCATATCTCCTGTCTACAGCAAGGACATGGGTTCATATTTTCTTTATTTATGTTTAAAGGATCAGGGTCAGTTTGCAGTCATTTATGGAGATCTTCAAGTTTGACAGGAAGTAGTGTTCCCTGCTGCTTTTGTTTCATTGATAATGTATTGAATAGCTTTCTGTTATGCACACATTGTGTATCTTTATCTGTTCTGAGAAGTGGGGGAGGAGGGATGGGAGAAGAGGAAGGGAAGGTGGGACCAGGAAGAGAGGAGGAAGGGTCCTACAATAGGAATAGAAAGTGAACAACTTTAACGTGTATGAATGTTTTGTTTAATGTGTACGAGTGTTGTGCTTACATGGAGCTGCAGTTGGAGGTGGTTGAGAATCACCATGAGATACTGGGACCCGAACCTAGGTCCTCTGCAAGAGCAACAAACGCTCTTAACTGCTGAGCCAGCTCGTCAGCCCCAGGTTTTAGGGTAAAGCTTTGGCAGATTAGTCCTATATTCCATATTCATTTAATCTTCTCAAGAGCAAAAGATCATTCCCCAAATCTGTTATTCCTGTATTTTCCCTCTTGTAGCTTATGGGAGTAATTTGCAGGAAAGTGGATGCAATTGGAGGTAGTCCTATCAAGTGAATTAAGCCACTGTCAGAAGAACACACATTGCATGTCTCCACGTGGTTTGTGGGTCGTGGATTTTGTATAGATGCCTAAAGTCATATGTGTCCAGGTGATGTCACTGCAGAAGAACCTGTCTAGGGGAAGCAGGGACAAATGGGAGGGGTGAGAAGTGAGAAAGGAGAGAGCAGGGACTTCTGGGAGGGGATATTTTTAAGTATGATTACACGATAATGGCCTACCTAAGCAATCAAGTCTAATGAACTAAGATCAATTATTTGATTAATTAAAAGCAGTTATTTATAGTTTGTCCTGCTCTCTATAGTGATCAGCGTTTCAATCATGTTATTCCCCGGCTGTCCCAGGAAGGTTATTTGTTAACCCTCATCTTTCATGCCCTGTAGCCAAAGTAAAAAACAGTTTTTATCTCGTCACATTATGTTCTCCTTCTCACCCTGGTCCTGCGTTTGGTTTTGTCATAATAAAACATTCTCCCGTCCATACTTAGAAGGTACTTAGTACTTAGAAGTACTTAGAAGGTACTCCTGGTACCTTCTAAGCTGGATCTGTTTAAGTTCTGAGAGGGATAGTTTTACCCAATGAGTAATTTCTTAATGTGATCTAATTCACTGTGCTGTCCAGGTGATATTTTAAATTAAGATTTTTGAAACTCTTGGCTACAAAGTGCTAAGAGGTTCTGTGAAAACTGGGGGTCTTTTTAGCAATGCTGTAGCATCTATAATATATTATACAGTTCAAACACTGCAAGTAACTGGATGGTGCTTTTCAGTGGATTGAAGTGTTTTTCATTCAGTGCTGTACTCTTGCAGTAGATTGAAGGAAGGTCACCTAAAGTGATCAAGTATTAAGTACTATAATTTCAAAATGTTACAGTATTTGGGCAACTTTACTTACATGTGTAAGTAAATTTAAAACAAAAATCACCGTTTTTATTTTGCAGTGCTGGGCTTGGTCTCCAGACTTTACTTTTGCTAGGTTAGTGAGGTTCTGCTGAGCTACAACTTCAGCTCAAATTAAGGACAATGAGATTACTCAGTGGGCCCGATGTATCGATGTATCGTTGCAAGTCTCCTTATAAGAGAGGCCCAGAGGGAGGCTACACACAGAGAAGAGAAGAGAAATGGTGATGTGGGGTTAGAAGCATCCTTAAGCTGGGAAAGCCAGGGCAGCTGCTAGGAGCAAGGAGCAGCAATGGAGAGCTCCTGACTGGGGTCCACCCAGTGACTGTGGGCCTGCATGACATCTGAGTTTTAAACTCTAAAACTCTAAAAGAAAGCATTTCTTTTTTTAAAACTACCACTTTTATGGCAACTTGCTATAGTATTATTAGGAAAACTCTTATATTCTCTCTGTCTGTATTAACCCTTTAAAATAAGTGAGGAAGCCTGGGAATTGCTTGGTAGATAAATTGGCTACCACCAAACCAGGAGGATTTGACTTGGATCACCTAAACCCACTTGAAAAACTGGGCAAGGTGTAACTCTAGGCTGGGCAGCAGGAGGGGGCTAGGGAATGCAGAAAGGCAAAGCTTTAAGGCTTATTGGCTAATGAACTGATTAGCCTAAAAAATAAAAGGTGGGGCTTGGAGGGAAGGCTCAGCAGTTTAGAGCACTGGCTGCTCTTTCAGACGACTTTGGTTCAATTCCCAGCACCCACATAGTAGCTAATAACTACCTGTAACCCCAGGCTCAGCAGATCTGACACCCTTTTCCGGCATCTGTGGGGCTCCAGACAGGCTTGGTATGCGCAGACATATGTGTAGATGAAACACCTCCACTTTAAAAAAAGTTAAAATTTATAATAAAATGTGGAGCATTTTTTGAGAAAAGAAAGCTAACATCTACCTCCCACCTCCATGTGTGGGCACAGCATGGGTATGTGCACCTAGTAAGGACACAGAGAGAAAGAGAGAGAGAGAGAGAGAGAGAGAGAGAGAGAGAGAGAGAGAGGGAGAGAGAGAGAGAGGCAGAGAGGGAGAGAGAGGAAGAAAAGCTTAAATGACAGTAGTTGTCATTGGTTATAGTATACCATAAAATTGCATAGTAGAGAAATTAGCTGCACAAGAATCAATATAAACAGTAAAATGGAATAACCAAGGCATAGCATACTTACCTTTCATTAGTCATATCTTGCTACTTGAAATGTGAAACTAATTAAATAAATAGATGACAGGGCGGGGCAGAGAAGCAGACGTTGTAAGTAGAGCAAGCAAGGACGAGGTGCTTTGGAGATGACTGAGAAGTGGTGTTTACATTTAGACTCTTTCACTTTAGGTTGCATGTGGGCTCTTGCCGACCACTCCTGGCACTTCTTCATCGCATAGGCATGCAGAGGGACCTGATACCCGCTGCTCCTCCGTGAGGAGAGACCAGGACACTGATGGGCAGGGAAAGGCAGAGTGATGATTCACTCCATTTTAAGAATTCCCTTCCTTGATGGCAAAAAGCCAGCTGTGCCCTAATTGAATCCTCCTGGGGGTTAAGGGGCACTTCAATGAGAAAAATCACGGAAATCAAATATTAAAAGAGAAGCAGAAGTCATTTTTTTAAAAAAAGCTAATAAAAGAATGAAGGGAATCACAGTTCCTGCCAAGATTGTTGGGTTATGGTTGGTTGCCTTAAGCTCAGAGTCATGGCCATCTAGAAACGGGAATGGAGATTCCATCCTCGCCCACATATCCCAAACCAGGAGCCCATTAACCACGTGAGCTTTTGTAATAAAAGAGCATAATTAGTTCTATTTCTCTGAACAAGCCGAAGAATTTTGATTTACTTTGTGGTATGAATTGCTTTGTGGAAAAGGCCAGCATCCCCCCCCCCACTCCATTTAGCACCTAGAGTAACAGCCTTTTTGAGAGGTTGGGGCAAGTAGGCGTGAGGCACAGGGATGCTCTCCCTTCCTGTGAGGCTCAATGTTGTAGTGCCGTGCTCTCCCCCCCCCCCGCCCCATAACTTGCAGGAGAGTCTCATCTGTATTCTTTAATATTTAGGTCAGTGAATTTCAACTTGGAGATTTTGTTGATTTTAAGTGGCTTTGCTTCGGGTAGACTCCATTTTTGACAGATTGTACAATTCACAAACGGTATGTCTTGAACAGGGAAAAAAGTAGTTGTGTTACCATTCTTTTGAATGAAGTGAATTGACTGCATCTATCATGGCTCTAATAATAGCGAAAGTGCTGCATGTGTTCTTGTTTGAGTTTGTTCATTTCCTGTGCAGTACTTCTAGCCTCCTAAGCCTCACACGGTTCTCTTGATTTATAACTTGGCATGTGCCTTCCTCGGAATACTTTATTCCTTTATCTTGTATTTATAAATACTGCACTGTGTTGGAGTCAGCTTTATTTTACAACCAGGCAGACATATTCATCTGTCCAAGTTTGACAGTGTGCAGGGGCTGGCACTGATAATGGAAGTTGGACCTGTTAGGTGTAATATGTTTGATTGTCACCTGACACGGGTACAGAGAGGGGTGGTGAGCCAGGCTGGCGGATGGCATGGATGTGTGCAAAGTAAAGGGTTTGCAGGACAGGATCAAAAGCGCCAAGGTCTCTATGTGTGCAGTGGGGTGCAGGTGAGACAGCAGCCAGTGAGTGGTGGTTGAGGAGCCTTAGAGAACACACGTGTTTTGTGTCTTGGCAAAAGCAGATGTTCAGCCTCCAGACCTAGATCCCACAATGCAAGTAATGGTGGCTAGGTCCTCCAAAGACAGGGTAGAGAGCAATCTCAGGCAATACTCTGATTGTTCAGTGAGTAATTAATTGGAACCTAAATTAAAAGTCTACAAAAGATTACAACATGTAGATCAAATAATGCAGGCTTGGCTTTGCTGGCTTGTGGGCATCACAGGAGTCATTGCCATGCATTTGCTGCCTCCTTATTTGTGGTGACTGTTCATGTGTCTTGATGTCCCAATCCTGTTCCCTCCTGGAACCTGTGGAAGAGAATTTAGATAGTTCACAAGCTCTCAGAATAACTGACGTGGGAAACACCAATGAAGAGTTTTTTCTCTGAAGGCAAGAAGCTTAGCTGAGCAAAATCTAATGATAACCAGAAGTCATTTCAAAGAGTCCAGTAGGAAGAAAGCTGGGATAAGAAAGTGGGGAGGGGGCATGAGATTAGCCAGGAAACATCTTACAAATGCACAGGCTCAGGCATGCTGATGTCAGTTTGTAGCGGAATATGAGACAATCTGATTTCCGTTCCTATGAGAGAGATGCCAGCTGAAATACAGAGCACTGGGCTGTGCCTGTAGTTCAGTTCATAGTGATTGCCTAGCATGCAGGAAGCCTTGAGTTGGATCTTTGACACCACATAAACTGGGAGTGTGATAAACACCTTCAATCCCAGTATCTGAGAGGTGGAGGCAAGGGGATTAGAAGTTCACTTTCATCCTCCTGGGCTAGAGAGATGGCTCAGTAGGTAAGAGTGATTCCTGTTTTTCCCAAGGACCCACATTCACACCCCAGCACACATGTTGGGTCTCTCACAGCTGCCTGTCAAGGGATCTGGTGTCATTTTTTGGGCTGTATACATACCCAGACACGGGACATACACATGCAGGCATGTACTCATGCACACATATGCAAATGTGCTCACACACACAAACCAATAAAAAAATACATCTTAATAAAAAGATCATCCTTCCCTACATAAGGGGTTGGATGCTAGCCTGGGCTATGTAACACCTTATAAAAATAAAATAAATGTGAATTTCAGCTCAATAATTTTAGACATAAGGGAGGATAAAATACTGAATGGGATGACCTTATACTGAAACATTCTTCACTGTTTATATGTAATTCAGAGAAAAGCTAACAGCTTATGTTTGTGTTTGCTAAATCTGTCAACCGTATATCAGGAGACCAACCACACCAGAATATCTACAGTCTGCAAGTCAGAGAAGAGGGAAGAGATGTAGTGACCCCTTTCAATGGTGTTGGGTTCTCAAATATGGACACAGTCTCATGACTATATGAACTTACCAGTGTTCTTCATGAGCATGGCTCGATGGGAGTGGTCCAGGTTAGATATATGCAGAGCTAATGCAGAACATCACAGGAACATACAGCTTAAGTGTTTGCACTTGGCTGAACCCTCCCTCAGGGGGAGAGTGCGTATTTAAGGATGCTTTTGTGGTATAGAGAAATGTTTGACTAGACTTTTCAGCAGCCGTGCAATAATGGAAAATGGCCGTATGAGTGGTGGCTACCATTATTCCTACTATTTGTCTAGAAATGAAGTGAAGATGTAGAAAAACGTGGCTAACTCCTAACATTATACGTCCCATTGAGATGTGATATGTTAATTTTATGTGGCACTGTTCCGGGTGGGGTACAGCATATATGTGGCATTATTTGCGTACTCTGTAGTTTCTTTATTTATTCATGACCAACAGAGCTATGGTCTGAAGACAAAGAGACCTTCATGGAATGGAATTATCTTCTCCAAAAGGTTCCAGACTAGTTCCATGTGACAATAAACACTGAAAAGGTGGAGAGGAAAACGAAGCTAGAAACAAGTGCTGTCTCATGGATTGCGTCTTTGTTCATTTAAGTAAAGAACAACATCTTTGAGCTTCTGAATCCATAAGAACTTTGGAAAAGAGGCAAAAATTCTTTGGGGGCTTTGCAGCGAGAACAGAATGAGAAAAAAATGGAGGTGGAAGAAGTCGAAGGTCATGTGCAGGGCAGTGGGTCCTCCTGGGGCATCTGTGATTTTCAAATGTGCCCCTTGATGACCAAAGAGCAACAGATCCTGAGTGTGTATCCATGATATGTCATTCTGTCATTTTTCTTTTCCTGTTCTTGTCACTATTACTGGAGGGCTCTTTTGCATTTTTACCCTTTAGCTTCTCTTTCTGCTTTCTATCTGTGTTCATTAGAGAGTTCTAGGCTGATGTCCAGTCCGGTGGCCAGCGCCCTGTGTCGTTACCATTATGATCATCGCTTGACTTCAGTATTCACTTTCTTCATCTTAAGTGGGTCTTTTTTTCTTTCTTTTTTTGGAGACTTTCATACAACTGTACAGTATGTTTTGATCAAATCCAATCCCCAGTCCCTACCGTCTGGTCTGTTCCCTATCCTCCCTACTTTCCTATCAACCCCTCACCTACTATAACTCACTTACAAGTGCATATACCTTATTATTTCAAACCAAAGTTCAGTTGTTGCTGCCAGAATGTGCACGGGTATAGACCCATCCACTCAATCATAGGCAACCTACCTGGAGGGGTGTCCAGGAAGAAATGCTTCCTCCCTTAACAACCATCAACAGCCAAGAGCTCCTCAGGGGTAGGGTTTCTTGTGCCCTTCCCCAATATCACTTGGAGCTTTAACTGGCTTGAGCTTATGCAGGTTTGTGCATTCAGTCACAGCTTTTATGAGTTCCTGTGTAAGCCATGGGCCTTTCCTTTTTAGAAAATACTGTTTTACAGCAGTTCTACCAAGCTCTGCCTCTAATAATCTCTCTTCTTCCTCTTCTGGGTTCATCTCTAAGTCTTGGGGAAAGGGAGAGTGATGTCAATGTCCCCATTAAGTGCTGAGCATTTCAAGTTATATCTTTGTTTTGCTTCTTGGTAGCTTGCTTGGAATCTTCACTGAACAAGCAAACCAAAAAGTGTATCTTCATACCAGTTATATGGAGAAGCAGCATCAGGTGGTGGCTGTGAACATGCCTGGGGTTCTTTCTGTCTGTACCACTCCCTGGTCGGGTGGCCTTGCAGAAGACATATAGCTTTCTTTTGCCTTATTTTCTGGACTTTAAAATAACATATTAAAAGCGAGTTCCTGTGAAAATTGAACAAGACAATCTAAAATTTGGATTATGATAGATAATCTGTTATCCTGTTATCAACGTCACTGTTGTTATTTGCAGCATTCAGAAAGTGTGGCATAAACCAGCAGACGAGATCTCTACAGTCTTGGAACTGTTTTCATCTAGTGTTCCAAGCATTGTGAAGAAAACCCCTAATGTGATAGAGACTGTGGTGTTGTGAAATGGGGCACGTGTCAGCAAACAGTGCCTTGAAGATCAGAAGCCTGAATGAGAGATGTGAAATGGGGCCATGGCTTAAGGAAATAAAATATCCACATCTTTTGGAAAAAAAAATGTATTGCAGTGTGTTTTGATATTTGTGGCCTTGACCCAGCAAAGAGGGAAGTGCTGATGCTACATGGACTGAGGAGTTAATTGCAGCTGCAGGGACTCCGACATGAACAGAGGGCTTCCTTCCACAGGAAGGAGTTATCTTTATTGGAATGTGGCACCTTTCATTTGTAAACCGAGAAGGTGGCACGAGGCTGGTGGTAGCAAGCTCCTAGCCTGTTGTCTTATTTTTCTCTTTGAAGAATAAGGTAATGTCTATCAAGATTAAGAAGGGGGTTGGTTGGGGGCTGGGGGGAGGTGCTAGCTTGAAAGTTTGAGGAGAGAAATGATTGTGTGAAATGAACTTGTCAGGGCTCAGCAGTGGGATTCCAGGCCATTCGTAGTGCCTATTTGGGATTTGCGGTCATGAATTTAAAATGAGACGAGTCAACGGAGTTGCATGTCTAAAATAGCACTTTCCCCAGAAAGGTACATTGGTAGTTTACTTCCTGAGATGTGTATGTAACTGAAATATAGTCTAACTCCCTAAGCAGACATTCCAAGTTGCCCAGGTAATTACTTAGTTAAGAATTCTTATTAAGCCACACGTGCTGGTATATACCTGTAAACACCTGTGATATGAGCTCTTGGGATGCTGACGCAGGATCATGAGTATCTCAGAAAACAAACCAAACCAGCCTCCCCACTGAATAACAGTGACATCCCCCCTCCCCCAGACCCCAAAGCAAAGCATTCCTAGCAAAGACTTAAAGCTTCAGCCTTTTCAGCAGAACTTTCCAGAGGAATGAAAAGGATCTGTATCTCCTGTCCATCTCAGAAGCCAGTGGCCATTTCTGCTGTTTGAACTCCTGAAACATTTTTAGTGCCTCGGAGAAAGTTTCATTTGGTTGGCTTTGCTCTGTTCACAGTGCCGCGTCTGGCTAGTAGCTATTGTTTCATACAATGCAGTTATATTCACTGCCCTATTGCCTCATGAACCTTGTCAGTGCAGCTTAAGACTCAAAACCTAGCTGTTGTGTTTTCAGAGATTTGAAATTTTACAAGTTGTGGAGACGGCTATGAGATTCGCTTTTAAAATGAACTTGTTAGACACTTGGCAGTCGCTGGGCTTCTCTTGGGTTCTGGGAGGGTTCTACTAGTATAGGTATCTTTTGGAAATTCTGTGATTAACAAAAACAGACATTGAGAAGCCATTTCCTGGGTTTGTAGCTCCACCTTAGGGCCTGTCAATCCTGTGACCTTTGGAAAATACTGACACGCCTCGCAGAACTATTTCCCCCAAGGTTGCAATGGGCTGCGAAGGAGGGACACCCTCTTTCCCCTCAGTGCTTGCTTCGTTTGCCTCTGTTTCTTCTCTGCAGCTCTGTGGCATGGCCCCTGAGAGAGTCCACTGCGCTTGCTCTTAGACTTCTCCTGCCTGTCTTTCTGAGCACCTTTTCACATGCGTTCTTCATCCTTACTTCCTTTGCGAGGTGAGAAAATGTTCTGTGCTTCGCTGGTTCAGAGTTCATTTCCTTCCCTTGGCTTTTTATATCAGCGTCCATTTCTTTCCTTCTGCCTCTTCGCATTCAGTAGAGACAATATGTTCTTGAGTCTTGGCGGGTGCAGCAGAGATCCGTATGCTGCAATAGCTCACGCCCAGTTGTCGGGTATGTCAAGGAAGAGGATTGGCTTCAAACTCCAGGGTAATGTCCCTCAGTGCTCTAGCTTTGCTTCAGCACTCAGCTTTGAAATTCTCTTCTATAGACAGGTAGCTCACTAGGGCCGGTGTTAAATATGAAGGTGTCACTGTTTTCTGGACCATTCTTGTGTCCAGGGATTGCTAAGTGCCTCCTCTTAGGTCTTCAGTGGGAAGCTGAGAGGTGAAGCATTGCCACACTCCTGAGATGTGACAGGTGGGCACTACACCTCGCTCCTTCCTTCTACGCCAGACTTTGGACCCTGACAGCAAGGGAGAAAGCTAGAAAGCTTCCACCTTGGGTTTGGAATGAGGGGTGGGGGTTGGGAGGCAAGAGACCCTGTGTTGGTAAAGTTGCACTTCTGTTCTTTAAATGCCATCAGGAAAGTGGAAACAGCGTGTGTGTGGAATGTTCTTCGGAGAAGCCCTACTGTCCCTTTGCTGGAATGAGTCAGTGTCTACCTGCTGGAAAGCAGCTCTGGTTTTCTCCCTACACGGTTTTACTGTTGTCAGGGAGAAGGGGGTGCCGAGTCGGATTTGGTTCTTCTCTTTGTTCCTGTAACAATGGAAGTCCTCGTAGGGGAAAGGCTGTGGTGATGTGGGGGGACCTAGCAGAGCTGCCCTTCAGTTCCCCAGGCCTCACATGCCCTTCGTTGGTTTCATTCCTTTCTTCTTAAACAGGTATGTTTCTTTGATCCACAGTTCTAACAACTTTATTAAAGTATAATTCCCATAACCCTTAAATGGACCCATTCATAAATGTTCTATTCAATGACTTCTAGTATATTCAGAAGTCTGTCCCAATCAACCCAACTCAACTTTCTGGAACATTTTTATTGCTGCACCAACAGAAACTCCTTATCAATATACCCCCAAACATATGTTACCCTTGGAAACTGCTAATCAACTATAGTTTTTGATTTGCCTGCTAGATCCATTTTACATACATGTATTTGACCAATATGTTGTCAGTTGTGTCTTGACTTTTTTCACTTAGCATGTTATTGAGGTTCATCCATGCTATTAATTATATCAATCCTTCATTTTTATTGGCAAAAGATATTCCATGATGTGGTTATGGCACACTTACTTATCCATTATTCAGTTGAAGGACACTTAGATTGCTTCTCTCTTTGATGTTATGGGCATTTATGGGTTTTTGCTTGGACGTGCTTTCATTTCTCTTGGATGTAACTTAGGAGTGAAATGACTGGATCACGTAATAAGTTTGTAGTTAATTTGAACAACTGCCAAAATGTTTCACAAAGGCAGCAGTGCTATTTTCTATACTCACTTGCAATTTGTGAGTCTCTGTATGTCTAACACATAAATGCCTGCTTTTGTTGTCTATAATTTTTGTAGAGATCAGTCAGCATCTCATTGCAGCTTTGATATTAATTTTCATGACAGTAGATGATGGTGAGCATCTTTTTGTGGCTTACTGGGCAATTGTAAAGTTTCATGTTTTCTTTTTCTTTTCTGTCTTTTCCTCTTTTCTTTTCTTGTTTTCTGGTTCTTTGAGTTAGGGTTTCTCTGTGTAGCCTTAGCTGTTCTGGGACTTACTTTGTAGACCAGGCTGGCCTTGTACTCACTGCCTCTGCCTCCCGAGTGCTGAGATTAAAGGGGTGCACCACTACCCCTGATCATTTGTAAATTTTCTTTGGAAGAACTCCTACTCAAATCATTGGCTTATTTTAAACTTTGCCATTCTATTATTGAGTTATATTTGTTCTTTAAGCACAAGTTTCTAATACATACAGTATCTATTGTGTAGATGGTATTTTCATTTTTCCGATAGGCTGGGTTTTATTTCTGAAATATCTACTATATCCCATTAACCTCTATGCTTATCTTTAAGTCAGAACTATACTGACTTGATTATTATAACTCTTTGTCTTTAATTTTGAAATAAAAGCTGTGTTTCTCTAAGTTTGTTCAGTTATTTAAAAAATGCACACTTGAGTCCTTTGAATTTCAATATAAATTTTAAGGACAGCTCAAAGCAGAACTGAGATTTTGATGGAGAGTGTATGGACACTGATGATTTAGTAATTGTTTCAGTTGTAATTATTTTAAGCCATCTGTCTTATTAACATGGTACATCTTTCCACTTTTGTAGGTCTTTTATTTCAGCAAGGTTTTGTAGTATTAAACTATCAGCTCTGAGCATCTTTTATTAAAATTATTCCTATATAATTTTATTCTTTTCAAAGCTATTATAAATTGAATAATAGTTAATAAAAATATACATATAAGTTGATTTCTGAATATCTGTCCTGTATGTTGTCACTTTGCTGAGCTCATTCATTTGAATATTTTTTTTAAAAATCAGATCTCAGGATTTTTAATATATAAGATTATTTTATCTGTGAATATGGCACTTTCACTTTTCCAACATAGGTGCCTTTTATTTCTTCATGTTGCTTATTCTGATTGGAACCTATAGTATAGTGCTGAGAGTGGACACCGTTTTCTTGTTCCTTATCTTTTAGAGAAAGAATGCAAGTTTCACCATTATGTATGGCTAGTTACAGTCTTTTTCACAGATGTCCTTTTTTCTTTTTCTATTCTTTTTCTTTTTTCTTTCTTTTTTAAATTTTTTTGGTTGAGAAATTTTGTATCCCAGTTCTAATGAATTTGTTAAGCCATGAAAGACGTTTCCTATTGTTAAATGGCTTTCTCCTTCTATTGATATTATTACATGATTCAGTCCATTAATCTGTTGATATGGTATGATAGATTCATTGACTTTCAGATATTAAATCAACCTTGCATTCCTGGGATAAATCCCATTTTGTTGTTATATATAATCTTTTAAAAAGTATGTTTTTAGAACATGTTTGTTGGTCTTCAGTTGGAGATTTTTGCTTGCTTATTCCTAAGAGATATAGATTTGTTTATAGTTCTGATTTTTTAGCTGTCTGATTCTCACATTATTTTCATGCTGGCCTCAGAGAATGGAGCTCTTAAATGTTCTGTCTTTGAGTAATTTTTGTAATGCATTTGCACTAACTTTCCCTAACATTACTAATCCAGTTTCCTGTTTTTTTTTGGGGGGGGCTGTTTAGGTTTCCTATTCCTTACTGAGCTGATTTTGATAGCTTGCACCTGTGCCCATTACTTTTCACCAACTTGACACAAACTAGAGTCATTTAGGAAAAACGAATCTCAGTTGAGGAATTGCTTCCATCAGATTGGCCTATGGGTATGCCTGTGGGCTCACTTTATTGATTAATGATTGATGCGAGAGGGCCATGCCCACTGATTGCAATGCCACCCTTTGGCAGTTGGCCCTGAGCTGTATAAGAAAGCAGACTTATTGGCCATGGGGTCAAGCTATAGAATTCTTTTATAATTATTGCTTTCCTTCTGTTTGTTGTAGATTTGCTATACTTTTCTTTTTTCAGTGTCTTAAACGAGAGGGTAGCCTTAGTGTTTCCTTGAGATAGACATGTCTGTCTAGAAACGTCACCATAAGTACTGCTTCTCCTGCATCTCGTTAAATTCACTGTGCTTTGTTTCATTTCCACACATTCACGCATGGTAGTCTGGTGATTCCTTCTTTAATCTACTTTTATTTGGAAATGTATTTTTTAAATTTCTGCACATTTGTGAAGGGTTTAGATTTGTTTTTGCTATTGATTTCAAGTTTTATTTCACTCTTCTCATAAAACAGACTTTATATATATATATATATATATATATATATATATATATATATATAATTAGGCTTGTTTGATGGCCTACCATGGGGTTTATTAAAGGAATGATGTTCACACATTTGAGAAGGATGTATTCATTGTTATGTGCTGGTCTCCTCTGTATGTAATATGTAAGGTGTCAGTTTATAACAAATATCTAGTATTAAAATTTTGTTGACTAAACAGATTTCTCAAAGAATCAGTGAAACCAAAAGCCTGTTCTTTGAGAAAATCAACAAGATAGACAAACCCTCAGCCAAACTAAGTAAAAGCCACTATCCAAATCAACAAAATTAGAAATGAAAAGGGAGGAAATCCAAACAATCATTAGGTCCTACTTCAAAAGCCTATATGCAACAAAATTTGAAAGTCTAAATGAAATGTACAAAATTCTTGATAGATTCCATTTACTAAAGCTGAATCAAGATCAGGTAAATAAATAGCTTTATAAAATAGAAGCTGTCATCAAAAGTCTCCCGTCCAAAAAAAAAAAAAAAAAGCTCAGGGCCAACACAGAATTCTACCAGACCTTCAAAGAAGAGCTAATTCCAATACTCTTTAAACTATTACCAAGATATTACTCTGCACCTGTTGGCATTTTCAGATCTTAAAGAGAGTCATTTGACCATTTCATTGTACTCAGCATTGATAGCCTTCCAGACAGAGAAATCAAATGATTCTGAAAACAAAGCAAGGAGTTGGCTTTGGGGAGATGGCTCAGTAGAGAAAGTGCATAGGATGTAAGTGTCAAGACTAGAGTTCAGATTCCTAGAACTCACGTGAATGTCTGGCAGGCTTGGGGGCTGCCTATGTTGTCAGCACTTGGGGGCAAGAGACAAGGAGTCCCTGGGGCAAGCTGGTGAGCCAGGCTAGCCAGATTTGTGAGCTGCAGGCTCAGCAAGAGACTCTGTCTCAATAAATCACGTAGTGAATGTTTTAGCAAGACTTAGCATGTCAAATGGAGGCATTCATATTTATACACACATGTACCTATGCACATGAAATATACATGCATACCACATATTTATGTACAGAAAACAAAACATTAAAAACAATTTTAATAAGCCTTAACATTATTGTCTTAGAATGTGGGTCTCACATGTCTAGTGTAAGGCGGGGGTGTCAAACACAGCCTGATTACTCATGGCCTTATTCCGAATTGTCTTAAACTCAATAGGACTACTGCATTCCAGAGACCCATAGAAATGTTTGTAGACTGGGAAGAAATTCACAGATTCTGAAGAGTGTGAATCACGCTTTATATTCCCGCACCTGTCCCTGGTTGTCCGTGTTAGTTCTGGCTACCCTTCAAGAGGACAGAAATCAAGATCCCATACATGCAGACTGCAGCTGTGTCTTCACGCATATAAATTGGAAGACAGAAGTATTTCAACACTTCCTTGAAATTTCTGTCCTTTTCAGTTTTGGATGGTGTTTGGATATATCCTGTTTTGTCAAAGCATGTTCTCTTTCATGAAACTGCTGGAATTGAGGCCAACATCTCCCATTAGTGTTGTAAACTGGAACCTGAATTGAGATGGTCTCTGGTTCAGTGCACCCTGGAGAACTCAAGAATTGTTTTTTTTTGACAAATAACAGGGTTCTCTCTGACACAGTTACTATTGATCAAAATATGCTTATATCGCTAAGTATATTTTGGGGTGGGTTGAATTTTTTTCCTGTGCTGCATTAGATCACCATTAAATACCTACCTGGCTTTATTCCAACAATGTTATTAATAAATCACTTAGCTTTCACAATATGAATTTGTGAATGCCTTTCCCACTGTTGAAAAAATTGGTTTGTCCAACTTATTTTCCTGTGCTCTTTTTATAAATAAACTTTTACGAATAATTTTTTGTTTTACTTTTACCCTTCAAATTATCTTTCCAATTATTTATTTATTTACTCACCTTACAGCCTGATCCCAGGCCCCTCCCTACTGTCCCCCCAATCTTACCCTCACGCACCCCTTCCCCCATTCCCTCCTCTCCTTCTTCTCTGAGAAGGGAGGCCCCCAAGGCACACCAACTCATCCTGGCACCTCAAGTCTCAGCAGAACTAAGCCCATCCTCTCCCACTGAGGTCAGAGAAGGCAGCCCAGCTATGGGAAAGGAATCAAAGGCAGGCAACAGAGTCAGAGAGAATCTCTACTCCCATTGTTGGGGACTCACATAATGACCAAACTGCACATCTACTACATATATGTAGGGTGTCTAGATCCAGCCCATTCATGCTTGTTGGTTGGTGGTTCAGCCTCTGTGAGGCCCCCAGAGACCCAGGTAAGTTTACTGTTAGGTCTTCTTGTGGTGTCCTTGACTCCCCTGACTTGATTTTATAAGCACTCAGCTATATGGGAGAAATATTTCTTCCCTTCTCCCCCTGTGCAGCATTGCTTTCTTTGTCCTAGTTTGCAAAAGAAGTCAGGTCTCTAATCACCCCTAATTGATCATTTCTAGTATAGACTTTTTGTAGAGGCCACATAACTTACATTAAAAACCAATTACTCATTAGGATAGTTTGTCTTTAAGGAAACCTGTTTCAAGGACTGTTTTATGTTATATTTAGACATACCTGTATAGTAGAAAGGGTAGATAGATTTTCCCAAGATCACATTAATGGGTGATCTTGATTGAGCAAGTATGCAGATTCCCTGGGCTCTGGTAGGCATTGTGCAGAGTGGATACAGTTCATCCATCTTTAGGTGGTCTTGAGTGTTAAAGATCCTCATGGCTATAAGGCACCTCGTAAGTGACAGGTCCACTGACCACTTCTCAGTAGCATCTGCTTCACTTTTTATTCCCTTCTTTCCACGTGACAGATGGGCTTAGTTGTTTTTTTTGTTTTTTTTTTCCTTTTTCTACCCCAGGGCTAGGAATCATACTTTCTGCCCAGCTGCATACTCAGCCTTGAGATGATTTTTTTTAACATTAGTTTTGTATGAAATACATCTGTTTTCTTCATTCCTGACCTATGCCTCTAATGTAGTCAGAACTCCCCCCTAACAACTTTGACTCCTTTTCTCAGTTATAACAACAATAACAAAAATTTCCTACTTTGTAGAAGGAATCTCTTGTATATTGTATAGATGCAACACATGTTAATTAAAAAAACAAAACAACCCTTTGCCCTATGACTGAGGCAGGAAATAGTTGGGGCATCTGGAAGTCAAAGGGATTCTGGGATAGAGTCAGGTGCATGGATTCAGCTACTAAGATGTGAAGAGGACAGGTGTATAGTACCTGAGTTCAGGTAACCTGCCACATGGCATAATGCCAACTAGTATAAATAGGTTATTTTAAGTTATGAGCTAGTAAGAGCAATATGGCCTAAGTATTTGAAAAATAATAATTGAGTCTCATGAATCATTATTTTGAGAGCTTGGGTATAGGAGGAAAGACCTCCTCCTACAACACTGCTTCCCTAAGTTTATGACTTTTAAGCATTTTAGGCAGTTATTACATTTATCCTTGTTATGACCTTGCCTATTAAAGGATTATATTTATTATATTGCTAGTCCAGAATAGAAATAGTATAGGGGAGTCCTAAAACTAGCATTATTATTTACTTGAGTCCTGTGCATCTTAAAAATAAATACAACTATGCAATTGCACTTTGTTTTCTCCTGTGGACGTTATGTTTGCTTTTAAACTGCTTACCCTTTTCTTCTCTGCCTCTGAAGCAGTCAGTAGAGCCGATCATCTTCATTCCTTCAGTTCTAACTCAAATTCCATTAAAGGTCTTGGTGCTGCTGGCCTTATCATGTTTGAGCCAGGGATTCCATTTCCCACTAACAACTAATATCATCCATTAGTTTCTTTCTTAGAGAGTGACACTGTTTATTGAGCTTCCAAAGCCAATTTGGAGCTTAACTTTGGAATGCTGGGAAATAATCTGACCATATTTGGTTTTTAAAATAGCCTCTAAGAATGACATAAAGGTTTTCTTTTTAATGATGATTAATAGCCTATTTGAATGTATTCATCTGAGGAACTGAAGATAATTTTGTCATCAGGCCACTTGTATAAGTGCGCAAACAGATGGGTCTTGCTCCAAACCCTGGAGGCAAACAGACCAGATGCCCCTTTAATTGCTTGGGGAAGAAGATGTGCACAGGCATGTCACCCTCCAAAGGACACTGTGATTGCCACTGTGACAACTTTCAGATCTGATGCTTCTGAATAAGACAGAAACCTCATTGCATTTGTTCAGCAAACATCTCCTGGACTGTACTGCTGCTGTTTTCCTCAAGCAGGAAGCAAGAAGCGTTTCTGGTGAATGCATGCACCAACGCTGAAGCGAAAGCAGACTTGAATGGGGCATCGGATTCCCTTGGAAACAGATGTTAGAATGGTGCATGGAAAACTGCTTATGCCCTCTGGTAATGACCGCTTTGAGGCCGAAAGTTGGTGATTCCCACTGTCTCCTACAGCCTTATATCTCTCTCGTAATCTGTCTATGGGACAACTAATGTCTTTCTTAGGGATTAGTTGTCAGGAAGGGGGGTTGAACTGGTCCACAGCAAGCGCATATAAGTGGTGGTTAAGATGGCATTTAGTCTCTAGAGAGATGTATATACATCTATAGCTATGGACACCACTCTGCTCATAAAGTCAACCATGTCAGCCAGCCCCGTGAGTGCAGCACCTTCCACTGCAAGGCACGCCGGCCAAGCTTTCCCTGTTTGCAGTCTACTAACAAGTGCTTAGCTTCTCATCCAACTGTTTCTCGAGCAACTGGATATATCCATAAACCATACATTCTGTCGATGTCTGGAACAATAAAACTCTGGAAAATGTTGATCAAAACAGATACTATTCTAAAATACAAACTTGGAAACATCGGAGAAGCGACACAGCACTTCGTATGTAGTGAGTACTGGCAAATATTTACTTATTTATTGGTCAGAGAAGTGAACAATACCATTAGATTACAAGAAAAAAATTACTTTCTGCGTTACTTTGTGCCACTGAGAAAGGTTATTGTTTGGAGATTTTTCTTAATTATTTATTGATCTGAAGAATTTGTATATGAAGAGGCCAGTAGATTTTTCTACTCGTGACCTCTGTTTTTTTTTTCAATTTTTTAAATTAAATTTTATTTTTTTATATTAGTTACAGTTTATTAACTTTGTATCCCACTTCCTCATTCCCTCACAATCCCACCCTTCCTCATCTTCTCCCTACCCCTTTCCAAGTCCACTGATAGGGGAGGATCTCCTCCCCTTTCATCTGACCCTAGCTTAACAGTTATCTTCAGGCCTGGCTGGAAAGTCCTCCTCTCTGGCCTACCAAGGCTGCTCCTCCCTCAGGTGGCAGTGGGGGTGGGTGAGGAGGTCAGAGAGCCAGCCACTGAGTTCATGTCAGAAATAGTCTCTGTTCCCCTTACTAGGGTACCCACTTGGATACTGAGCTAATATGAGCTACATCCAAGCAGAGGTACTAGGTTATATCCATACATGGTCCTTGGTGGAGTGTCAGTCTCACAAAAGACCCCTGCGCCCAGATACATTTGGTCCTTGTGGAGCTCCTGTCCTCTCCAGGTCATACTAACTCCCCCTTCTTTCATATGATTTCCTGCACTCTGCCGAAGGTTTGGTTATGAGTCTTAGTATCTGTTTTGATACACTGCTAGGTAGAAACTCTCAGAGGCCCTCTGTGGTAGGCTCCTGTCCTGTTATGTGTTTTCTCCTACATCCAACGTCCATCCCATTTGTCTATATGAGGAGACAGAAGCTCTGGGGGTTAAATGATTGGACCATAGAAAGCCAGTTAATGAATGAGATGAGGATAGTCCTCAGGCTAGAATAATGGAGGGCATAAAGGAAGTTCAGTCCATGACTTCCCAAATGATGTCCATTAATGTTGTTGAATGGGCATTCAAAACAAGGTGGTGGTCAGGACTTGCAGGGAGAACGGGTGTTTACAAGAAATGTTTTCTCTAAAGAAAAAATATTATTTCACATGAAGGACAGAATCTTTTATGTTAATTTTCAGTAGTCTGATGAGTCTGAGAATGAAACAGCTCTATTTTTAGGTGACGCCTCCGAGACTTACCATGTTGTTAATGAGATAGCAGTTCCACAAGCTGTTAAACTGCCCAGGCCATAGGCAATGTCCATTTTCAGAAAGGGAGGAACTGCAATGGATGATTGATCCTGCTGGCAAGGGGAGATTATTCTTTCAGGCAGCTATATCTGTGTTCCTTCCCATGTGTGATAAAGAGCCAATTCTGCACTTGAGCCCATCTCTGGCTGTACTTGGATGCAGGAGAATGAGGACATTGACAAGAATATGGATATCTAGAGAGGTGCCTTTTCGAAGAGGGAAGCTGCACCTGTTCCACTTTGTTTTGTCTTGAAGATTGTTCCAATTTGCCAATATCATTTATTCTCCATTCAGTGATAACTAATTGTGTATCTACTTACAGACACAACCTGTTCTAAGTGTTAGAGCAATTGGAAAGAACAGTAACTTTTGTCTGCACAGTGCCTTCATTCTCGTGGGGGAGGAATTAAATTATCTCTCTCTTTTTCTTACCTGTTTCTTTGATGTACTGGTTTCTTCATTCGTACTTCCCACTCTTATCTAGAAATACTCAGGAATTCAACTCCAGTGTTACGTATTTCACCTTCTCCCACCTATGTCAATAACTTTTTTTTTTTTTAGCCATGATGATCCTTATCATTCCACTGAGTTTCTTACCTGTCCAGCCAATTCTAACTGGCTTAAGTTCCTAGGCAGTCTTCTTGCATCTTCGTGACGTCTCTAAGTTTCATGGAATTCCCATTAGTTATTTTGGATGCCTTCAGATAATTTTCACACACAGTTTTTGCCAACACTACTATAACAATTGTTGGGATTTTGGGTATCAACTCAGAAAGAATATAGAAACTAAGGTTTGTGTTTGGGTCAAGTAACATCTTAAGATTTAGGTCAGTTAAGGAAGGGGCATTTCAGCTGGGAGCAGTGCTTCTAGGTGAGTATGATGATAATGAAGAGAAGCAGGCAGCTTACTTACAAAGATGACCCTGGAGTTTAGACACACAGGATACTGAGTGCTTGTCATCAGAAGGGAATCAATGGCTGATGCTGACTATTGACGAGAGGCAAAGGAATTACTGTGATGGAGTTGTTTTCTAGGGTCCTCACCAAAGGATCTACAAATGACATGCCATCTTGGTGAAGTGAAACAAGGTTTTGATTTACAGTGCTTTTTTAGGACAAGATGAAATGTCTCAGAGGTAGTAGGTGTTACTGAAAATGACATTTTATCTCTGAAAGCGTGAGTGGCAGTGCTCATTTTTCTCCTTTAACGTGATGATGGAAAAATCTAATCTTTAACAACATCAGCCCTATTTCCCTAACTATTCCCGTTAGAAAGGTGATCTGGCCTCACATTTATTTCCTAGGAGGTCGAAATTGAATCATATACAATGACATTATAAATCAAAATGTCTTTGAATCCTTTAATAGAAGAAATTTATATGGTGCATATTTTATTCTTAAAATATCACACAAGATAGTTAATTATAGTAGGATATTGTTGGCATTATTTAATTTTGTTGTTATGCTAGATCCATTATTCTTCAGTGATGTGATGCTCTCACTATCGTTTTGTGGATATTGTATAGTTTTCTGTTATGTTCTTGCAAAGATGAAAGGTGCAGTAGCCAAGCCATGCTGTGTATTTTCATCATGGTCTCAGGTTTCACCTCAGTGATGTGCTCTGATGATAGTCACTAACCTGCAGGAACACTGAGCTAATTTTGTCCCAGACTTGATCCTCCTGGCACTTTTGCAGCTGTGAGCATGTCTGTGTTTTGTTGTAGGCTTTTTATAAATACAGCTTCCTCTTTGCTTTTGAATTTCAGTTTTTAAGTAGAAGCTTAATTTATCTATGAATTTCTAAGTATGGCTTTTCTTGAGTTTTTTTTGTTTTTGTTTTTGTTTTTTTTTGTTTTTTGTAAATTGCTTTCTGTGGTCATGTAATGTATCTCTAACTGGAACATCTTCATTTGTGTTGTCTTTGCTATAATTGCTATCTTCTCTGTATTGCAAAGATAGAAGGCTTTTAACCTCCTTTGTGGGGAAAGGAGTGTCCTACCTGGAGTACAATTAGAAAGTAGATACACTATTGTGCTAAACAGATACACTGATACGTCATGGGAAAACATTAAGTACCTGCTCAATGGCAGCATCCAAGGGCCTGTACTGTACCCTGTAAGTCAGTGGTTCTCAACTTGTGGGCCACAATCCCTTTGGTGGGTGGTGGGATGACTTTCACAGGGGTCATCTAAGAGGGTGGAAAACACAGATATTTACATTAGGATGCATAACAGTAGCCAAGTTACAGTTACTAAGTAGCAGCAAAAATAATTTTATGGTTGTGGCATCACCACATGAGGAACTGTATCAAAGGGTTATAGCATAAGAAAGGTTGAGAACCACTGCTGTAGGTTACAGAGACATCGCCAGCTGATGAAGTGTGGGTATTGCATTCATCATGCTAAACAATGGGTGTATGTTTAGATCTTGTGAATTGTTTTAAAAACATGCACAACTCCTTCAAATTAACATATAACATGGGGAAAGATTTAAAATGTTTTTTTTAATTGCTGAGTTATAAATAGTTCCTTGCAAGTGATATGCCTTACTTTTGTTTTCGTGTGTATGTATGTATGCCTGTTCACCTGTGAAGATCCACATGCATGCATATGTGTGAGTGCATGTGAAGGACAGAGGACAACCTCATTTCTCCTGTGTTTTTTGAGACAGGGCCTTGTACCGGAGCGAGGTCTGCCAATCAGCTAGTCTAGACTAGTTGGCCAGGAATCACCAGGGATTAATATAAAAAATAAAAATTTAATTAAAAAAGGAACAACAAAGCTCTATGTTTTTGTTGCATTTTGGGGGTATTGAATTTAGAAGAACATACATCATCGCTTGGGTAGGAAGCTGTCACATACCTTTTACTTTATAAAGAAACCTGAAGCTCCAAATAAAGCCAGAAAAGGACTAACATAAGTTGTGTTTGGCTCTAACAGCAGGATCAAAGGTTTCTTTGTCTTTTGCAGTGAGGTGTCAAGAGGAAGTCTGTTGATCTGGTGGCAGCTCCATGGCCATATAGGTGCTCATTTTGGGGACAGCTGCACCTCCATGCATGACTTCTACATTCCAGGAGAAAAGAAGAAAAGGGAGAAGAGCCAACTCACAGAAGATGCATTTTATCCCTTTAAAATCAAGAATACAGTGTGTCTTTCAGTCACCCTCTTCATTGGACTTCTGCTTACCACCAAGTCACATGACATCTACAAACTTCAAAGGGGTATCTTAGTTATCTGTTGCCGTGTAACAAATTGCCCTCCCACTATACCTAAATCCAAACATACCTGTGTGCCAGTAACCTGGTGACAGCTTTACTGGTGCCTCTGTTCCCTGGCTGTTCATAAATTGTGACCAAAGTGACCATAGGCATGGGACTGCCGTTTCACCTGAAAACTTGAGAGAAACACACTCTCATTCACATGATTTGGACTCAGAACCAGCTGGGTTGTCAGTGTTGGATTTAGTTCCTGAGAGGCTATTGGCCAGAGTTCTGTTCTTTCTCAAGAAGCCTCTCCATGGAGAATGTCACACATCACACTTAGCTTGTCTAAAAATGAGTGAGACAAGAGAAAGCAGGGGAAATGGTGGACACAGTTCTATTTTTGTTGCTGTGATTGTTAGAGAGGGGTTGTATGACACAGGGTTTCTCTCTCTGGCCCAGGCTGGCCTCACACCTATAGGGAGTGTTCTGCCTCGGCCTCACAAGTACTGGTATGATAGGTGCGAGCCACCATGCAGCTCTTCAGGTTTGTTTCATTTTGTTTTGATTTTAATTTTATTTAAAAGCGAGTCTATTCCACAATTCTGCTTTCAGGCACAGCAGTAGGACGAGTCATCATCAAAGTTTTCTACCACAGGAATCAAGGAAGACAGATACTTTCAGCACATATGTTACTAACACACAAAATCCTGAAAGAGAGGACAGCTTCTGAGACACATCGTAGAAGCCTAATTATCTAAGATGATTGACTTTTTAAAATAAATACATAAATTATCACCCTTTTGAAAAAGCCTTCTCCACACCTATCTAGGCAAATGTCAAGGATCCATGCATGGGAAAGTGATTCACAACTCTGTTCAAATACCCACAATAATGCAACAGTGTGAGATTCCCTTGGCTTTGAAAAATGATTGTTTCTTTTTTTTTTTTTTTCTTCAAGTGGAGGCCTTATATTCTGGATCTGTCTTTGGGTTACATAAGGCATGTTGAGATCCTTACTACAAAGCAAGAGTTTAATTTTTTTTTCTGTATTTTTACCTTAAGTCTAAATTACAGTTTTTGTAATAGATAAAAAACTGGAGTTTTTAAGTGAAACTCCTTTATATACTTTTGGGTAGGTTGAATATTCTGTCTCTAGGGTTCAACTTATTGTTAAAGTAGGACTACTAGCTTAATATTATGGTCATTATATATCCATCCAGTCTTCATTCAACACATTTGGTTTGAATACCTGCTTGGACAAGCCACACAGGAAGTTGCTATCTGAGGGAGGTAGGGCAGATGTCAAAGATGTGATCCTGTGGATGGTGGTAATTCAAACGTGGGTGAGTTTCCCATGAGTATCATTGGAAATCCTGAATGTTAAGGGGGATTAGAGAGGAAAGGACCACTTCAAGCTTGTAAATCAGGAAACAGATCTCTCTAGAGCATGGCCAGCTCCTGAATAGAGATTAGGCAATTAAGCTTTTGAAAGTAAAGTTTGCTGACATTGTCACCTCCCCTGCTCAAGTGCTCGGTTGACAGCGTTGTGTGCTGTCATTCAATTCAAGACCCTTTAAATCAAAACGCTTAATCCCTTTGCCGTAGGAAAAATGAGAAACGCCCCTTTTGCAGATAGGACTCAGCCCTGCTGAATGTGGGTCCTTTACATCCACATGTAATAATCTGACCAGTGCCTAAAATGGGAAAGCGGGTCAAGACAGAAAGGTACTGAGTGGAAGAAACAGGACAAGCCAGAGCATCATACTTTCTCCAGGGCGGCTTTCTCCCAGTTATTGCATGGCTGTGAAGAAACTGATTGTGGACTGCGACTGTCTGCTGTTATCTCTGGGCAAGCAGGCATCCTCTTGTTTTCTTCCCACATTTACAAGGACACTAATTTCACAGCTGTAAGGAAGGAATGAGGTAACATGCATGCCTCCTTAGAGAGAAGCCTGGTGCATAGTAAACACTCAGTGTGTTTTAGCTCTTACAGTTGTCTGAAGTGTGATGAATTCCCAAGATGCCGGTCTCTTACATTTAGATAGGAGTGAAGTACTAAATGCTTTTTCAAAGGCAGATTGATTAATTGCTCATAGTCCTTTGTCCTCTCATAGATAATGGAGAACTGAACAAATTCAATGAACTGTACTAAATTAGCCTCTTCTGATCTTGCAGTCTAGAGTCCTGTGAAAGAAAGAGCAGCAAAAGGGCCAGTCTGCTGTTCTACTTGCTACACAGTTAGCACCCTGTCCACCTGTTCCCCTGTGCTGCCACAGCAAAGCAGGAAAAAACTGGGTGGTGTAAGACAATGGGAAAGAATTGGTTTACAGCTCCAGAAGCAGAAGTCCCAAGCCAAGGTGGTAGCAGCAGGCTTGTCCTCCCTCAGAGGCTATGGTCATTGTCCTGTGCATCTCTCTGGTTTCTGGCATTGCTCCCACCCTCTGGAGCCTTGGTTTGCAGCATTCCCATTTCTTCTTTGTCTATCTGCTGCCATTTTTTCTCATGTGTATAAAATTTCCCATAGCATCTTCATCTCCCAAGGGTAGCAGCCGTATGGATTAGGGCATGCACTGGTGCCTCCATCTTAACTTAATTACCGTCAAGACTTATTTTCAGATAAGGGCATATTCACATTATTTAGATAGTTACATATTTTAAGAGAAACAAATCACCATTACATGGTTGCCTCTTAATACCGGGGTTTAAGTTTTTCGGAGGGGTTGATGGATGCTTTGATGAATATATGTAAAAAGGGCTGAAGGGCTTTGAGGAACTTTGAGTAGTGACGAGTGTGGCTGACCTGTGGCTGCTGAGTTGCTTTCACTCCAGAGTCTATTAAAGAATTCCAGGTCAAAGGCAATTTCACAGTTATCTAAGCGGTGGGGCTTCCTGTAAGACAACAGGTGGCTCTTTTGTTTTGCCTTGTTGTTGTCTATGGAAGTTCTGTGGTGTTGGAAGTAATGAGTCCTTAGATGGAACCCTGGGGTCAAAGTGTTCAGAATTTACTATTGTACTAGGGGAGAAGAATCTATTTTCTGTTTGATTCCTTGGGAGAACTCAGTGGGCTTAGTAAATCATATAACCCAGGGAGAAACCCAGACAATGGACAGCTCTGAGAGCCAAGATGTTGCTGGGGTATGCAATCTGGTCTTCACTAACTTCTGCAGGTCCACGCCTGGGCTGAGTCATTGTCCACAACTCTGCCATTTGTCTCTGTGGATCCTGAAAGCAGCAGATAAAATTTTTCAAAGGCTTAGCTGCCTGTGATTTAAGAATAAACTTGGTTAGAAGTCAGATCAAGCAAAGAAAATGAAAATGTCATTGCACAAGAGAAAAATGAACAGGCTAGTGGAAATGCAGTATTTTTAAAATACTGTTTTGTATCCCTGCCTTCTCCCCTGGGGATCTATTTTAATTGGCTTTTTTTTTCTTTTGTCTTAGCTTTTCCTTTTTTTTTTTTTTTTGGCTGTAATTTAGTAATGGCTAGTGCTTGAGAGGGGAATAAAGTAGAAGCCACCTGTGTAAGTCTAGAAGGAACGCTGAAGCTATCACATGAAGCACTGTCGCCTATGTGGTGGCATTCCTTCTCAAATGTGGGCCCTTTGAGGTGTTGCTATGGTAGAGAGAGAGAGGCGAAGACAGTAGTCCTGCCCAACGATACAGTTAAAACAAAATGACATGGGTTCGGGAGGCAGCTCAGTGGAGAAGCACTTGTTATACCAGTGTAAGCACCTGAGTTTGGATCCCCAGCAGTCATGTCCATCTTGGACAGGCATGGTGGCTTGCCTGCAACCCCAGTGTTTGGGAGCAGAGAGGGGCCGTTTCCAGGATAAGCTGGCTAGCTAGGCAACCTGAACTGATGTGCTCTGGAATCATCTAACACATCCTGTCTCAATATATAAGGTGGCGTGTAGTCATGGAAGTCATGTGTGTCAACCTATGACATGTGCATGTCTACTCACACATGTGTGCCTCCATTTCTGGGAACATGCATGCACACATGTATGCAAAGAATAGAGCCAGATAAGGCAACTGTACTTGATTTTGATAGCTATGTATTATAATTTATACACTTTCTCATTTATATACTACAACTTACAATTCCAGTCATTCCCAGCTTAAACAGTATTTTTAAATTAAATGTTGCACAGATATAGCATAGAGTTTGTCATTATTTTCATTTTATTAGTGCAGTGAATAGCAGTTACATCTTCATCACAGTCGTTCTACAAGTCATGAAGTCTGAACAAGTATATTAACTTACCGTGATCCAGCTTGTGATTTCGATCAAGCATTTGAACTTTAGGACTTTACATTCTGGAACTCAACAGAGTGAGGGAAGGTCGGTCTGTTTTACTGATTTATTGTAAGTCTTGGGGGTGCCAACCATTATCCTCATTTACGAAAACCAAAATACAAGACAAGGAAGCCAGATGGTAACATATTTCCCATTCATGTAAAGTTAAAATTGGGCAGATCTCAGGGACTAGAATGTTGGTTCAGCAGTTATGAACACTGGCTGTTCTTCCAGAGAACCAGGGGTCGATTCCCAGAACCCACATGGTGACTCACTCACAACCATCCGCAACTCCAGTTCCAGGAGATCTGGTGGCCTCCTCAGGCACCAGACACATATGTGATGTGCAGCTGTAAATACAGCCAAACACCCATACACGTTATGTATGTATAGATGCATATATACACGTATGCATACATACATACATATAAATGCATATATAATGTATACCTAACATTAACATTATAGGTCATCTTTACCATCTATATATACATACAACACACACATATAACGTATATGTAACCTTTAATACTATAGATTGGCTTTCCTAGCAAACACATACACATGGCAAAGCTAACCTACAGTGCTAAAAGTTAGATGTGATATTCTGTGTGCAGAGATTATGATTTGGGAGAAGGCATGCTGGGACCCTCTGGCTTCTGATAATGTTTGGTTCATGATCTAGGAACTGAGGATTTCCATATGTTCACCTTATGAAAATTTATCAAGCACTGTACTTAATAATCTCTATACTTTTCTATTTAAAGTATTAAAGACCAGTATATTATAGAGTTTATTGGAGACTTACATGTTTTCTTAAGATAATTTTGTCCTGAAAAACTTTACATTTTGTACAGTTATTGATATGTTATTAAAGTTTGTCTTGATACCACTTGTGGTTGATTTGGAAATGTATCCACATACATAAAAATTTTTAAATGTATTTAAGCCAAAACTGCTGAATGTTTCTCTTGGACCTTGCTTTAATATTGCTCATAATTAACAACTTTTGTTTCTAAAAGTATATTTTTTCAGCTATACAAATGATTTCCAAAACCCCCTGGGGGGCCCAGATTAACTGTCACTTATATTCATTTAGAACATAAAACTTATTTATCAGATTCCCCCCTCCTTGGCAGTTAGTAAGGTTAGGTTTTTATATGTGTATGTTTTATAAATAGAAGAACTGGACAAAAGAACAACACTAGGAAAGGTGGGAGTGGTGTAAATGAACCTTGCAAGAGTGGGCATGGTGATAGGTCGTGAGACAACACTGGAAGACAAGACTCTAAGTATGCAACCAAAAGCGTGATGAAGGAGTGTTCTTTTTGGCCACACACCTCACACTTCCCATCGGCCATCTGTGTTTCACTCCAGATGACTGAGTGGATTTAGACCCTCCAATTAGTTGGTAGAGAGAGAATGTAGAGAATTTAGATTTCATTTAAAACTTTACCTATTAAAATTACTTTGGTTGAGTGCTTCATGAGAGATGTAAAGTATAACATAGATTTAATAGGTCATGTTTTTGTTTTGTTTTTGTTTTGTTTTGTTTTTCTCCCAGCAAGAACTTACTCTCTGGTTGAATAAGCAAGTCTTTTATAGTTAAAATATTTAAATGAAAATATATGTGTGACATCATTGGGAATGTATATATCAGTAACAACAACTGAGAGATGGTATCTTATCCCAATCCTCGCTGGTGTCTCTCATGGGTCACTGGAGTAGCCTCTAGCTGGTCTTTGTATGGGTTTGTTTATTAACACTTTTAGTATTAACATTTTAGATTCCCTGATGTTCCTCTGGCATGCTTGACCTATTTGTGCATTTAATCGTTTCCTAGTCATGTGACTATCACTGCCTCTCTGGTAGAAAACAGCAAAAAAACTGGAATAGACAAGCTACAAGCAAATTTATGAACTTACCCAAATTATAAATGAAAATATGTGTATGGCACCAGTGTTAATGACAGATTACAGGTACCATTTTCTCTGTTGGAATGACCCATGAAGAATAATTGCTATTAACCACTGTGGCTGAACTTTATGGGAACTAGCCAATTGGTATAATCTTGGCAACAGCAGTGTAAGCAGCTGGATATGTGATTTTAAAGCATCCTACTCTATGGCTATAGCCAGTGAGCCCCAAGTTCTTTAAAATATGAGCTCAGAATTAAGTGTGAAAGTAGAGTCTGAATGAGAAAAAAAAAAAAGAACACATTTCTTCTCAAGTTGATAAATAGCACAAAGGTCACAAATTCATCATTAAGTGACAAGCTTAAGTCAGCCTGACTGCAGGGCAAGGCTGCGAACAGCTGTGCTCGGATGGCCTCAGACAGATTATTCATATATGTCTTTTGATTACAAAAGACCAAAGCCTGCTTGCAATTTCTTGCATTCAGCTGTAAACCTTGATGGTGTTTCTTAGATCACAGTGTGGTCTCTGCCTTACTACTGAACATAATGTCTGCATTAGGTTTATGAATGGGTTTTGGTAGCAAATTGTTTTGTGATCTTCCTGTGAGTAATTTATTTCTTATGTCAGCTCAGTTACCACAGGGGTGACTGTGTGTATCACAGTGATTTAATATTGTTCACTGCGAAAGACAACTAAGTCCTCTGGCAGGGTTGATGAATCTTTTTTTTTTTTTCATTCTTCCTTTCTTCCCTCTTTAGTGTTTTTATTTCATTTTATGTGCATGAGCGTTTTGCCTGCATGTATTTTGTGCGCCATGTGTATGCCTGATACTGGAGAAGGCCAGAAGAGAGCATAGGTCCCCAGGGACTGGAGTTACAGATGGTTGTGAGCCTTCATGTGGGTGCCGGGAACCAAACCTGAGTCCTCTGCGTAGACAACAAATGCTCTTAAAGGCTGAGCCATCTCTCCACTTCCATTTCCGACAGTGTTTCAAGTCTTGTGTGCCCCGAGCTGACCTCCAGCTCTATGTAGAAGAGGATAACCTTGACCTCTGACCTTCTTGCCTCTATTCCCAAGATTACAAGCAAGTGCCCCAACCCCGTTTATGCAGTCTAGATGGAGCCTAAGGCTTCTTATATGCTGGGCAAACACTCTAGTTGAATTACATTCCTTCTTTTTAATGTTAATGTTTAAGGCTTGAAAATTCATGAGCCGTCATGTCTGCTGTTAACAGCCTTGCTGAAGATTGGTTGTGTTTCTTGTTGCGTGTATTGATAATATCAAATATGTGCTCAACAGGGGAGTGCTTTCTTTTAGTTTAACCACCGATGGGAACTAAATGCTGTACTTAAAAAATTAGATACCTGTGATTGGAAATTTCTTTCTCTCTTTCTTTTTCAGACTAACATTTGTCTCTATACACTCCAAATATTCTTTCTTGTCCAGTAACCACACACAGTTTCTGGTGTGTGGTTTCTTCCAGTTTGGCAAGAGATATTTTCACTGTGAAATGACCCTTGACCCAGGGGGGTGAGTTGGAATCTTGGGTGATGGAAACATCCCTGAATATTTCTGCTCTGGAACAGTTATTAGTCATTATCCTTGAAAATGATTTCAAAGCTGATAGTTAAAAGGCACTGAACCAAAATAAAATGTCACACTCAAGTCAGTTTGTACTACCAGATTTCAAGGATGCCAGTGCAGTGCCTCTTCATTGCCCCTAAGTGTGAGGGCAGCTGGGCTAAAGGAGAGCTGGGAAAGGCAGTCATGATGGATTCAGTTCAAGATCTTATTTTCATACACTTTACAAAAAACATATGGCCACATATGAATGCATGTTTGAAGATCAGTGTTTCATCTTGGAAGAGGCTTTGAGCAAGTGATGAGCCCTGAAGTGGAATCATTACTAGGCCCTTCATCCATGTCTGTGGCTGGAGATGGAGCCCTCAGGAGTTCGTCCTAAAAAGAGGGCAGTGAAGTCAGTGGAAGAGACATACGAGTTCCTGCTGTCTGCTGATCCCTGCTAATATTTCATTTTGCTGTTTCTAATGAGTGTTCTGATTGCTTTTGTAATAAATGGTTGTCTTTCTATTGTTTAAAAATGCTGCAGAAAGTGGCTATAATCCCAGCACCTGGTGACAGCTAGAAGGATTAACTGAACCTGAGGCCAGCCTGAGCTACATTCTAAGAGTCTGTCTTGTAAAAAAAAAATGCTAAAGAATAATATCGGTATTTAAATTAGACTTTTAATTCAGACAAGTAAAAAAATGTGGTCATTTTCACCTTATCTTTTCAGTTCTCTTTTTATTCTGAATGTGTTTATTAAATTTATGCACAAACTTTACTTACTGCCATTGTAGCATTTAGATATTCGAATCCCTCTTTTTACAAAACTTACATTCTTGGAGCAGCACATACAAAACAAGTAAAAAAAATAAAATAAAAATAAAAATAAAATAAAAATAAAATAAAAAATGGAGAAGTAAAGCCCAGAACACTTCAGATAGTTTTAAGTATTCAGGAAAACAGTGGGCGAAAAGGTAAGAAAGTCTGAGCTTGGCTGCAGGGATCAAGCTTTTAGATGGGTCTTTCAGGGAGCAGGTGACATGAGCTTGAAGGAATTAGACAGCTGTGACAGTGTAGATATGTGACCTCTCCTTTTTATGAGTTTGGAACCACTTGAGCTATGTCAAGGATGTTAGGAGTTATGTTGACATGACCTGACTTATATTTCCAAAGTATCCCTCTGGATATTGGGTTGAAAACCAATGAAGTCCGGTTAGGATAGGGAGATGGGGTGAGCAGGTATTCTAGCTATTGGTGCTGGTGGTAGGGATGTGGACCAGGCAGGCAGGAATGTAAGTGTTGAGAAGTGGACAGGTTCTGTGCTGCTCTCTAATAGCTGCAGAGATAGCAGGCTGGGAATAGCAAGGCAGTCTAGCATAGTTCTCAGGAGTGAATTCTCAGCAGGCTGACTTCAGGTTCTGCTACCCATGCTAGGGATGCTGACTTAGAAGGGTTTTTGTTTCAATAGCGTGGTGACGGCTGTCTGTAGAACTGAGAAACTCAAAAGAAATGTTTTGAAGTTTATCCAGAAAGACTGACTTGCAAGGAGGTAGATTCAAAAGTTGCACCCTTTGTCTTTTTGTTAATTGTTGTATAAGGTAACTTTTGTAGGTTTGAAGTAGTCTTTCTTAAGAATACACACACACACACACACACACATACACACAGGTGTGTATTTCTGTGAGTGTTTGCATGATAGGCATTGCTGTGGGTGTTTAATATTGAAAAAGAGAATAAATGGATGGAATAGGAATACATTAGAGTGTTATAAAACCCTGGAATTTAGAAAACTCAAGCATTGAATATTCAGCATGCCTAAGGGTCTTCTCTTGCAATTTTAATGCTTGAATTACATTAAGATGTATTAGGAGAAGCCACAACTATCAAATTGCTTTTACTTGATGTGTGTGTTCTTGGAAAAGACAATATAGTACCTGCAAATTCACTTTCATGTAGGGTTATACCTGGTCCTTTGTTGAATGACATTGGAATGAATTGCCATTTAAGGTAACAGAATTATTCTTCCCGGAGTTCTTTAAAGATCGGATAAAGTGGCACCGGCTGTGCTGAGATGTTTTGATTTAGGCCAATGGAGGTCAGATTACTTGACAGCACACATCCTTTGATTTAGTAAGATGAATTTGTTCAGTGTCCTTTAAAACGTATATTCTTCTCTATGGAGGCAGTAGGATATGAAGCAAGGGACTTAGAAACGACTTGAACAGAAGGAAAGAATTCTGATGTGCACTTTTTCTTCTTCCTTTTTTTCTTTCTATTTCTTCCTTTTGAATTGTCATGTCAGAGGAAAAGACAGTTTAAAGTGAAATACACACACATACACACACACACAGACAGACACATACATATACACTTTAAGCCACTAAATAATGTACTGAGTGTATATATATATATATATTTCTCTTGGGGGTAAGGAATCCTTTAGGCAGGCGTACATATCTATACACACATAGAAAGAATTTTTAAGTGTGGTTGTACTGGACACAGCATAACTAAATTCACGAGGCACGGTAAATTAAGTTACAGTGTTCAGAGGAAAAAAGAATGCTGGCTGTCTTTTGGAAAGAAACTGAGTCAACTGTGTGTGTGTGAAAATGTATAGGCGGTACTGAAGAAACCAGAGGAGGTTTTGGGGTTGTCAGGCTTCCTTTCATCTCAGCCTTTTATTTGTCATGTGATATTTCAGAGCTCACATTAATACTGCCATTGTGCCTCGTTTTCTTTTATCTTCCCTCCTCACCCTGGCCTCCATTTACAGGGGGGTCGGGAATTCTTTTGAGAATCTGAATGAAGCTCTGAAAGCCTTCCCCTCAAAACTGTGCCTGCGCGTACAGAAAATTTGCATAAAAGTTCAGGGGTCTCCTGGCTTCAGGAATCCATCTGCGGACCTCAGCTGAGGGCGAGTGACCGAGGATGCCTCAGCAACAATGGGTGCCTACAAAAGATGCCATCGGGACAGTGATTAGAGTGGGAGCCTGGGATCACCAGCTGAAAAGCAAAGCTTGGAGGACAGGCCAGAGGGACAGCTGTGTGGAAACAAGAAGTTTGCTTTGGGTTGTTTCAGAGGTAAATAGTCCCTCTGGCCTTGTGCTGTTATGTAAAGTTAAAGAATTCAGCTCTCTGTTCCAGGAGAGGACTTTCCAAGTGCTGAGTGACAGAGTGTGCTGGTGTCCTCTGAACTCGATACCAAAAATATAGACTCTGTCATCCTTGTAGACAGGGTGTTTACTGGGGGTGGGGTGGGGTGGAGGAGCAGAGCTACTCCAAAACTGGAGGCTTTAAATGGAGTGAATTATGGAAAGGCATAGCGTAGTTCGCTGTGGCCAGCAGCGCTGTATCATTCAGCCTCCCAGTGCCTATTCTGTTGAACTGGCTGCCTTACCACATAGAGAGCTTTCTGTCATGCGGAGGACTCATGCAGAGATGATTCCTATCTGTTCTGCAGAGAGCCATAGGATGCTTATGTGGGAGGATGGCTCTGCAATTCAATATTTCTTTTACTAACAACGAGGGCACAAACTCTAGGCCACACACTCTCATGCCAGGCCCCACAAATGGTTAGCGGAAAGGGTTCTAATGTTCTTACACATCCCTGTTTGTTGGTCTTGACCCTGCCTAACATTTATACAATGAGTTCCTTGATGTTCTTGATGGGCAGCGTTCCTGATTATTCATTAACCTGCTGCCCTAGTCACGGTTTTGTTTCTATGGAGAGACACCATGACCAAGGCAACTTATGTGAAAGAGGCATATTTAATCGGGGGCTTGCTTAAAGTTTCAGTGCTTTAGTGGGAAGCCTGGAGTCATACAGGCAGGTGCTAGGGCTGGAGCTTAGAGCTACATCCCGATCCTGATCCATAGGGACGCACACGAGCGCACACACACAGAGATAGAGAGAAAGAAAAAGAACAAGAGAGAATGTGCATGTGTGTGGGCCTGGGATAGGCTTTTGAAACCTCAAAACCCACCCCTCAGTGGCATACTTCCTCCAACAAGGCCACACCTACTCCTTCTAATCATTTCAAATAGTGCCACTCCCTGGTGACTAAGCATTCAAGTATATGAGCCTATCGGGGGCCATTCTAATTCAGACCATCACACCCATATTTCCACTAGTCCCTTTCACGGTGCTACAGTGAAAGCTAAGCTGCAGCTCAGTTGGCAGTGGAGCACACTATTTCCATTCTTGTCTCTAAGTCTTTACTGTTGCTGTGCTTTTTCAAAGTGATAGGTTTTTTGTACAACCTTCTTTGTAACTTTTGCCCCATGCCAGGGTGTTCAAACCTACACTGCTTTTTCTGGTTGTTGAAGTACCTTTCCATGGAGTATACAGATATACACACTCACTCTTTAACACAGTGGTTCCCAGCCTTCCTAATGCTGTGACCCTTTAACGTAATCCCTCATGTTGCAATGACCCCAAGTATATATTTATTTTTGTTGATACTTCATAACTGTAAATTTGCTACCGTTATGAATCGTGATGTAAATATCTGATAGGCAAGATAGTCTTAGGCGACCCCTGTGAACCCCAAGGGGTCATGACCCACAGGTTGAGAACTACTGCTTTAACATTATTCCATTTGCTTTGTCTTCTGTGAGCTTCTTAAAGGCCAAGATTACTGTTTTTGTGTATATATCCTTTTTCTGTCTTTCGCATTAGAACATCCTGTAAGGTGGAGACCACAGCTTCTTTCCAGTGTAATCCTACCATGCAGGGTCTGTTCTCTTGTGCAATAGGTACCTGGTGAAGTACTTATTGAATAAGTGAATAAATTTATTTCAAAGTGCCCAGTATTGTGCTGAGCTGTTAAACAATTTTTAATATTGATCCAGGAAAACATTTACATGTCTATAAAAATAAGCATTAAAAACATGAATAGGAAGAAACAATGATGGTTTAGTGAGAAGAGGTGCTTGCTACCAAGCTTCAAACCTGAGTTGGATCCCCAGGTCCCACAGGCTGGAAGAGAACTGACACCTACAAGTCGTCCTCTGACCCCATACGCATCGCACAGACCCATCTATGTGAAATAAATGAATATGTAAATAAATAAACACAATTGGTTATGAAAACATAATAACTGTGTAAGGTCCCCATCATATAACAAACTTAGAAGTCACCACGCCTGTCCTTGTAATAAGAAAAGTTGAACAAGCTGAAAGAGGTGACTCTATTAGACTCATCAGCAATCCCAGTATACCCTTTCATTAAATCTTGGGGGAAAAGGTGAATTCCGACAGAGTTAAGATTTAGTTCTGTGCAGCAGAAATGGCGAGAATGAGAGTGGGGAGGAGCCTCTTGCAGGAACTGTGTACTGACTAACACTGGAGTGAGTAGTCATTGGGCAAAGCAGACAAGGAAGAGGCTCACACTGACCCAGAACCAACCTCCGGGGACATGAGATTTTCAGAGAGAAAACCCAGGAAAGGTCCTGCTGGCTCAGAGAGAGGAAAGGAAAAATAGTTACTATGGAAAACTCCTCAGTAGGCATTTCAGTGAGATCCTCCCAGGGAAAAGGCTTTCCCAGAATCCCTGTCCTCTTGAAGAAAACAGGTTTCTCTACTCACGCCCTCTAGGTTTTCTTTAGTACCCAACACAGGAGCTACTTCCTAGCCACCATGACAGGGCTCCTTCTCCTGATAATGAGGGTTATAGCTGGAAGAGTTGTAGGGCGCAGCCATCGTATAAGGAGATGTCCTCAGGAAAGCCCAGGATCGGCAGGGGAGGGAAGCAGTTCCTAGAGGAGCTTGCACACTCTGACATCTCCATCTACAGCAGACATTAAACAGCCTGACACTGTCCAGATTATCATAAACCCTCACGCTGAAGAACTTTACCTCAATTCCCATCGTCCAATACACAATATATTACACTTATAAAAAAAAAAAAGCCACAAGTCATGTTAGAAGGCAAGGGAAAACACACTCTAGAAAAGGCAAACAAACTCGGGTATGATACCGAACTTGGAATTCTTCAAAAGAGAACTCCAAGCAACTGTGATCCATTGTGAAGGGTTCTGATAGCAAAATTAAACAATATGCATGAACAGATGGGCAAAATATGGAAAAAAGAGAAACATTCAAGAAAAACGTTTGAAAGAAATGCTAGAGAACTGGTGTATCCAGCCAGAAATGAAAAGGCTGCTGAGGGTCTTCCTGCAGGGGATGGACGGACTCTCCAAGCTTGGGGGGTGAAAACTGGATTCCCTTACCTGAAGTCAAAGATCCAAAGTTATAGGGGGAACATTCAAAGCAATCATACAATGATCATGATGCTGTATCAAAAGGCAAAACTTTTGTACATACAATTAAATGTCAGAAGGAAAGATAGATGAAAGAAAGAATGGCATACCAGGTACATTTGAAGTAATGATTTATTTCTCCCGAGTGTCGGGTCCAGGAAATTCAGAGAATGGCAAGAGAGGTAAAAATGCTAAGCTGTCCACTATAGATAAGTAATATCCAGGTTTTAGAAAGTTGTGAAAAAAGCTGTGAATTGGGCTAGCACACACAAGAACAAGAATTACAATGGGCAGCTCATCAGAAACCATGAGGAGGAGGCAGTGTTTAAAGTGTGAAAAGAAAAACACTCACTGGCCTTTTTGTCTAAGTCCAGGGAAATTATCATTTAGAAGTGGAGGAGAAACAAACATTTTCTTAGACAAACAAAAACTGAAGAATTTTTTTTTTTGCCAGCACGTTTGCCCCTCACCAAATGATGCACTAAGTTCTTCATAGAAAAGGAAGATGATTTAGTAAACCCAGACACTTGGGTCTATGTGAAGTGTAAAAGAAAAATTAAATGCAAGTAAAGTAAAATTCTTTGTTTTTCTCATTATTTGTTTAAGTAAACTGGTTTCAAGAAATAATTTTAAGAGTGTATCAGATGATTACCACATCTAAGTAATAAAGTAAATGATAATGCCATAAGAATTAGAGAGAAGAAATAAGCGATACTATATAATTTTTGAACTACATGTGAACTGAAATTCTGTTTGTCGAAGCAGAACTTGAATTAGTTTAAAATGCATATTGCAAATTCTTGTACAATTACTAAAAATTATGCATATAATTGATATGTGCAGAGTCTATGAAATGGCTGTGTGATGCAAAATGCTCAAAGTAAAAGGAGACAAAATGGCAGGGGGCACACGAATAATACAATAAATTTGCCAGCATGGTAGATATTAATCCAATTATGTAAATGATTACTTTAAACGTAATTGATCTAAATATACCAATCAACTGACTAAAACACAGCATTGGGCTGATTGAAAGAATGATCCAACTCTGTAAATCCTCACGATTTAAAGTAAAAGAATAGGGAAAACTGCATACTATGTTAATACCAATGCTTTTCAGAAGCAAAACTCACCATATTAATTTCAGCAAAGTAGATTTCACTCCCAGAAGAATTGTCAGGAACAAAGAGGAACAATTCAATAATGATAAAATCAGTTCTCCAATAAAGAATAGCAATGTGAATACCCCCCAGCAGAGTACCAGATCATTTGGGGTGAAAACTGATGGTCCTAAACAGAAAAATAGACAGATCCACTCTAGTAGCTTCTGATGCCAGCACCTCTCCCTAGTAAAGAGAAGATCATGTGAGCAGAAAATCAGAACCACACGGTGGAATTAGAGTTGTCAATGAGCTCGATCTAATCAACAATTGTAGACCACTCCATTCAGAACAGCCAAATCTATTTTTCTCAAGCTTTGCATGGACGCTAGCCAAGAGTGAATGAACTGATACATAAGATGTCTTTTATCAAGTTTAACAGACTTCTGTCACATAAATACATACTCAGATGACAATGAGTTTAAACTAGAAAGATATTTGGAAAACTTTCAAATTTGTAAATATTAAATAGCACTCTTGTATGCAAAAAAAATAAGGATCAGAGAACTCAGAAGATCAATTAAGAATATTTGAATAAAGTGAAATTTAAAACTAACATAAAATTGTGGAATATAGTTATAGCAGTGATGAGAGAACACCTTAACAGTATTCAATGTATGCAGTTGAAGAGAGGAAAACAATGAAGCAATAAAGATGTCTTTTAATAAGTAGCTGGCTCAAAGCATTGTGTGACATCCACACAAATATGGAGAAAAGGCACCATCTCCCACATGTAAAGAATTGATGTAGCTTCCTCACTCCCAAGCATGAGGATTGTGACTCTCCATTCCCTAACACAGGCTGTACTTAGCGTCCGTTCCAAATGGAGTAGCGTAGAAAAGGAGAAGGAAGTAACTTTACTGTAGTTACTCAAAGGAGTCATAGCAGCTGGAAACATACTCCGGTCAGATGATGAAGGCTGACATCAGTGACACACAGTGCGATGTCATACACAATGTGATAAACATGACTGACTCATTGCTTTCGTGGCCTTGCTGCCCCAAACATACCATCTCTGTTTCAAGCAAAGCAATGTCAGTCTTCCCTCCCGCTCTTTCATGGTGACTATTGAGTTTTGCCAAGAGGTGGTGCGATGTAAATATCCCAATTAGAGCTGAGAACTCCAAAGTCCTTCATTCTTCGCCTCTTGACCAGCTGAGCATCTCTGTGGTAAATGCTGTCTATTACAAAATGAAGCTTCTCTGAAGAGATTTGAGAAGTGTAATATCCTGTGAGTGTAATGAGAACTCATTAGGAGTCAGTTTCCTACCCTGTCCACTTAGCAGGGCAATATTAGGAGGTTTTCCTCTAGGGCTAGTGGCAACAGGTTTTTGCCTAGATGCTCGCTTCAGATATGAGTACCATCTTGTTGGTCAGACCTTAAATTAAAGGAGAGAGTAGGTGGTTGTTATTTCAGTGGTACTGGTGCTACTATTACACCATGTTCAAGATAAGCCAGAAAAAAAAAATCCCTGCAGGGATAAGGGATGTGTCCAGGAACTACCATTCCTTGCTTCGGAGCCAGTGGCAATTTCTCCTTACTGTGAATGGGAGAATTATTTTTCTTAAAGGATGCGACCTCTATTAGGTTGACCACATTCCAGCGGATGGCTGCATGCCTATGAGTATGTAGACTGACCGGTTAGACTCAGCACATTTAGAAAAAAATTAATGAGGATACAAAGTTGTGTGAATTTAGAGGGGATGTGGATCTGAGAGAATCTGATGCTGAGTGTGATTGAAATACAATGTATGAAATTCTCAAAGAATATATATATATAAAATTAAAACCCAAACCAACCAGCCAACAAAACATACGTAAAACCTAAAGCAATGTCAAACAAAGCTGAGGTCAGGGGTATTATGGAAATGTGAGTTCTCCCCAGAATTCTCAGTCTCATCAATCAGGGAGAATTTGAAGAATTACAGATAAGAGGAGCATGAGAAGCAGGACAAACAATGACAGTGTGGCTGGGAACTGGAGCATGAAAGAATATTAAGTGAAAATGCGGACAATCTGAATAAAGTTTAGTCTGCAGATATAGGTCAGTTGGGGGATCACCTACCTAGTGTGCCTATGCCTCAGACATGATCCCGGGCACTGCGTAAAACTGAGTGTAGGTTTACATTCTTGTACTCCCAACATTTGGAGTTAAAGGCAGGAGGATCAGGAGTTCAAGCGCAGCATCAGATATTTATGAATTTGAGGCTGCTGTGGGCCACATAGACCCTGCCAAAAAACAAAGCAGAAACAACCAACTAACCAAAACAACAGAAAAATCCAACTGCAAGACAGACATTACTTAATGAGAATGTATCAGCATTAATCCACTGCCTTGGGATTATAACAAGAGGGGAAACTGGAGCTGTGGATTCTTGGAACTCACTTTATTATCTTTGTAATTTTTCTTCACATATCTTATTTTTAAAATTAATGCAGGTATACTTCTACATTTTCCTTTTATTTCCTTTTATTTCCAGAAATATTTCCCTGCCAACTTCCAGTTTTAAATTTTCTGCTAAATAAAGTTTTCGGTATTTGTGGCATTCAGTTTGTTTCTGGAATTCTTTCATTTTTTTTTTCTTAGAAACATTTGTCACAACAGTATGTCAGAATTCTATGACTTCCGTTTATTTTCAGTGCCTGTACTATCCATTATCAATTTACAGTACTCTTTAAAGGTGAAGTATGTAGACCCATAAATGGGAAATAAAGCGAGTCCGTCTCCCTCACTCTCTCTTCATTTTATCATCGTGTGTGAACATCCTTAGTGTGCTGAAGGCATCATCTTGAAACCAGATTGGCAGAATCTTTAGGACTGCATTTTGCAACAGTGTCATCCAAACTCCGGGGAGTTCTGTTACCCAGAAGTCTTCCCGGCTCATTCATGCATTAAGGAAACGAGCCTTGCCGCTCTCTCCTCCTGACAGAAGAGCAAGTTGCCATGACAGCTGTTAGGAGATGTGAAGACACTGTTTAAAGGCAACCTGAGTGAGAAAGGAAAAGATCACGAAATAGTGTGTGCCCTCTCAAAATGCACCTTGAAATTTTCTTAGTTTTGTTGCACACGTAACAATTTATTCATTCTCATGGTATGAACATGGTTTGTGACTCCTAAGGGTCCCTTGTGGTGGACATCTTGGCCTGTACAGTGACGTTACTGCAAGAGGGCATAGGAAGGTGTGGCCTCTGGCATCGGGGGAGAATGCAGGTCTTTGGAGTGGGAAGTGTTCACTGTGTAACCCTTTCAGTAGTTTTTGCAGACGGTGATTGTGACCAAGGCTGGCCTGGCCGTTTCCTTTCTCTGCTGTTGTTGAGATGCCACCTCTTGCTCGCTTCACATCCTGTTCTCACGAGATATAGTGACAAAGGCCACTGGCACTTGAAGTCAAGCCAACAAGACTGAACCTTCTAAAACATTCGCTAAAGTTTTTTTCTTTATATGTAGACTGTGTCAGGAATCTCATTGCAGTACTACCAAGTTCACTAACATGCACACACACACACACACACACACACATACACACAGATAGAGTTCATCTTTCAACATGCTAAGCAACATACAGAAAAAAGTGAAATGTCAATTAAAAGACCTATAAATAATTTCTCTTTGGGTTGCAGACCAAAGTTTTATCATAGTTGAAGATTTATACAATTTGTGAGAAATTCTAACAAGGGGAAAGGTTTTCTAATCAGAGGGAATCTTTGTGATTTTTTTACCATACCTGCCTGAGACAGGGCCTCTCAATGAGGCTGAGGCTCACTTGACTTTTAGCTTGGCTGGCCTGGCAGCAAGCCCGGAGATGGATCCGTCTCCACAACACCTCCCTTGCAGCACTGGGCTTAAGGTCTGGCCACACCTGGCTTTTACCTGGCTGCGGAGGGGCCCGACTCAGGCCTTCAGTCTTGTGCAGCAAAATGTTCCTATCCACCAACCCACCCTCCCTAGACCCTTATTTTTGTCTAAATATATTGAAGGAGAATTACTTTTGAAAAGGATTTGTTGACTCTCTCTTCCCGTCTGTCCCCATAGGCTGCCTATTCTCCAGCGGGAGGCCCTCCATCTAAAACACGTATTGCTAGCACTAAATGCGTTGAGTGGGTTTCAAAAAGAAACACAAGAAGCTGAGAGGGAAGAGTGTTGGTGGGGGTATCAAGGAGTTAGAAAGAAAGGGATAAAGAACACATTTAATCAAAATGCATATTTATCTATGAAATTATCAACAATAGAGTGTTTAAAAGAAAGCTGCACTTCACACAGCAGAGGAAAAGCTAGTGTAGAAATGGTTAGGGCTTAGAGCAAAGACTGGCCATCGGACTTGTAGAATAATGTGACGCGCTGGATGCACCTTTTAAACTTATGTATTAAAACACCCTTGATATGTCTATATTTGCAAAAGAGAGCCTTTGAAAATGCACTTATGCTATTATGAAACATTGGGTCATTCCTCAATTGAATCTGATGGATACCCTTATTTGAAGAGGTGCTATGTACGCGCGTACAGAGAACCACCAGGGACACACATGCACAGGAGATATCACGGAGCTGCTGAAGGCTCCACAGCCTCTAGAACTGTGGGAGAGGTTTCTGTTAAGAACTGTGAGGCTCTCTAGGTGGTGGTGGCTCATGCCATTAATCCCATCAGAGGCAGAGGCAGGCAGTTCTCTTAAGTTCAGTGTTAGCCTGGGCTACAGAGCAAGTTCCAGGACAGCCAGGGCGACACCGAGAAACCCTGTCTTGAAATAAACAAAGCAAAATAAAGTGAAGCCGTACCACCCTGTTGCTGGGCCATCACAAGAACGGAGCCCGCGGTTTTTGCTCTGTGCGTATGCTAACTTAGAGAGGAACAGATGAATCATGTGCTGTGACAGTGTAGTGCGGCAAAAGCCGTAATGCAGGATGTTTAGATTGCTTTGGGAGGCTGATGATGGATCACAAAACCGGAAGGAACTGGGATGATCTGGGAAGTCTTGCTGGAGGTGGGGTGGAGTTAGGCTGAGAACAGACAGCTGGGACAGAATGTTAAGTCGCAGGGAGAGCAGAGGTAGAAATGTGGTTGTGGGACAATGCTATGGCCCGTGTAGGAAAGTAAAAGCAGTTCATCAGGGATGAAGGGAAGAGTGTGGACGAATGGGGGAGTGGTGAGCGTGCTCATTGGCATAGTGTGATATTCTCTCCATCTGATATAGGGCATCTACATCCACCACCAAGCACACACATCCGCATCTTTCCTTAACTATTTAATCTTGCATTCTGGACTATAAGCTCTGTGATTCTTCTTTTGTCTCTTGTTTACTGTTGTGTCTTTTTCGGGCAAAAAAAAAGGGTTCTAAAATCAGATAAAAGCACTATATAGATGAATGGATAAATTTTGTGATTTGTTCTGTGGGAAAAATCATGATGGTGGCTCTGGGGGAAATGAAGACTGGCCTCCAGCAGAGATAGCACTTAAGAGGCTGTGGAATAGTCCTGATCAGTTGATGGTAGAGATGTGATGAAAAATATCACCTCCAAGTCCTTGCACTGAAAGATAGGGCCATTTCTGAGGCAAGAAATGTGGGGAGAGGGGACCTGAGGATTTGTGAAATTATGAGCTCAGTACAGGTCCTTAGATTCAGGGAAGGACCAGGCGGGATCCAGACTTAGGACTCTCCAGCCTGGAAAACAGAAGTCATGGCATGGATGCAATTCTTTGAGGAGTTTAACCTTCAGTGCTTAAGCCTAATTACAAATGTAGCTCATGAAGTTTCCAGCTGAGCACACTAGTGTTCATGGTTTCCAAGATCCAGCACGGGTTTCTGTGGGTGTGGCTTGTGCAACGAGACAGAGCGCTCCTTTATGATATGTGTGTAGTAATTGTGGATGATGATTAAAATGCACAGTAAAATTTAATTAATGTTGAATTATGAATCTACCTCCTGATTACTGATTCTAAGTTGTAAACCAAATGATAGGAAACTTTAAAACAACCATTTAATAAAATAGAAACAGCAGGGTAAAACCATGTGCTGTTGGCTGAATCTTTGTTACATTGTTTAGGTAATATTTCCTACTTTCGCCTTAATTTGGATGTGTATGTCTAGGTCATTGCCTGAATGTTGAGAAATCCTGGACCCCTATATACCTAATATGTGTCTACAGTTTTACCTGTTGCTTTCCTTAATCCAGTGGTTCTCAACCTTCCTAATGCTGTGACCCTTTAATATAATATAATTCCTAATGTTGTGGTGATCCCCCAACCATAAAATTATTTCATTGCTACTTTGTAACTATAATTTTGCTACTGTTATGATTCACAATTAAAATATCTGGTATGCAGGATATCTGACATGCAATAGGGTTGCGACTCACAGGTCGAGGACCACTCTTTAATCCACATCTTGATGACACAGTTTTCTGCAAGAGCTCCCTATCTGTTCTCAGGCTGCTTTCTGTCTTCTCAGCATAAATGGCTGTATGTAGCCATGAGCCAGGCTTGCTACAAAGGCCTCATGCCTGAGCACCCTGTAAAATGCTTCCCCCAGAATATCTTTCTCATCAGAGACGTCCTCCCATTTGACCCACTTTTTCTCTTAGCTTCATCCCCCTTTGAAGTCTAGTGTGGAAGTTCCTTTGCATAAATTTGTTTACAATAACACATTGATCCTGTTAGTAGGTCTCTGTATATTGCAAAAACTTGCCTCTCCTGAAGATTTTCTTTTATAGTAGAAAGAAATAGACTGTTGCCTTTCTAATTTTAAAACTGCCAGCTTGGGCTATCTTTCTGTCACCATTTTGATAGCCATGGCAAAATATAGAGGCCTTGGCATTCTAAAGGGAGAAAATACCATGTAATTATAAATACATAGCTGGAACATACATGTGTGTTTATATATAATACAAATATATATATATATATATATATATATATATATATATGAATACATTTCATAGCACTTGAGTGAGCCCAGCCCCAGGGTAGGCTCTTAGGCAGGACTGCCCATTTATGGGTGACCTTTATAATTCAAAACTTGATTTTCCACACTGCCAGGGTGTTTTACTATAAAAAAATAAATAAGTTTATAGGGTAATCCTACATACAAAAAAAATGCATCTTCGAAAATACGTTAGGGTAAACAAGAGTCATTTGAAAAATTAAGCTAGAGTCATTCATTTCTTCTTTACTCATGTATTATTAATCAAATACTATTTTTCAGATGCCAGGCAGTAATGGTAGTTTCTTAGTGTTTTTGAAGTGAACAGAATATAATATGAATCTGTTTTCATGTAGTTTAGTATTTATTGAGAAAACAGACATTAAACAAAACGTATGAGAATATTAATCAATACTGGGTGAACAAATGAGCTTTGCAACGCTGGGACTTGAAGCTGTCCCTGAGAAAAATGATGGCATATAAGCCAGTGCTGCGACTGTACTCTAATCTTATCACCTGGGAGGCAGAGGCATCAGGATTGCAAGTTCACGGCCAGCCTGGGCACCTTGTCCAAAACAAAGCAAAGCATAAGTGACTGCAAAGCAAAATCAAAGAGGAAGATGGAAGAACTGTGCACTGTTCTTTCTGAATTCCTGAGCCTCCTGAAAAGTGCTTCTACAGTTAGAGCTAAAACTTGTTTCATTATTGTGTTCGCTGTTAAAGATTTTCACGTCACCCAGGCTTTTGTAGCTTTCTCTTCTCAGCCGCTTCCTGTAGCATTGTCTCTGGAATTTCACACACAGCTTTCCAAATGGAATCTAAATGGTCATTTGGCATGCTTCACATTGGCAAGCAGGCTTGCTTTTTCCACAGGAACCCATTTATCCTCTTCTCTACACATATTCTGTGTATTAGGAATACCCCCCCCACACACCCCGTCTCCCCAATCAGTAGTCAGTCCCTCTCCTCAGAGGTCAGCTTCTGAGAAACTAGGAAGGTGACTAAGGCAGGGAATTAGTAAGAATGCTGTAGTTTCCTCTCTGTGTCTATAAATGGATGGCCGTTTTGTGTCCAGTGTAAAAACAGCAGAAGTTAGCAAACATCTTAGGGGGGATTTGAAAAGTTATTTTTTGTTGTTGTTGGTTTAACTAGCCCCTGGACCTATATATTGAATGCAAAGTGTATTCCTGTGTAGTATAAGCTTTTGCTGCCTAAACTCTGCCTTTGGTGTTGAGATGCTCTGCAGTTCTGTGACGAGCCTTTCTCACCACCAGCCGCTGATCCACCTGTGGTTTTTTGGGAAGCTTACCAGCTGTCTCCTTTCATCACCTTCTATACCAGGCTTCTCTACATACAGGTCACTACTCACAATTTGATATAAGTAACTTTGGGTGTGTGCATTGTAGGCTATTTGGAGCATCTCTGGCCTCCCTCTGCTACATGTCCTTTTTTTGTGACAACCAAAAATGTCTTCAGACATTGTCAAATATTCCCCACGGGGCTGCACAAGTCCCTCAACTCTCAACTGAGAATGGCTGTTTTATACTCTGTCCCTAAGGAATGCCATCCCCACTCAGGAATTCAGCTGTGACCTAGATGCTCATCGCGCTCATCACAGGGCCCCTGGTCAGCCCTTGGTTCTGAGCTCGAGTAAGATGTCTTTTGGATGTGTCCAAGAGTCTTAAAAACCAAGGGTGCAAATGCCAGCGCTCTTCCCACGCAGCTGATTCCCCAGTGTTCTCGCACCCTCCCCCTCTCAGCTTCCCATGCCCTTTGGAGTGCTCATGAGTTTGTTTTCTAGCCCTACTCCAGGGCCATTCCATTCTCTCCATACTCACAGGTGCCGACATCACTGCCTGTGCACTGGACGACAGAAAGTTTCCTTTCTCTCCATTCTCTGCCCTGCTCAGAGGGTCTTGTAAAGCAATACATTTGAAAAGTTGCTAATGTGCATATTTAACTGCTTTCGGGCTAAGGACTCAATCAGTGTGACAAGACCATGTGGCCCGTGTGGTCAGCTCTGATCACCTCCTCATCCCTTCCCCCGCCCCCCGCAAGCCCTACCCCTGTTTTCCTCAACATACCACATATTCTCTAGCTTCCTGGTCTCTCACCATGAACAAAATGTTCAAGTTAGTTGCTACTCCACCATACCAACCTAGCCAGGGATGGATGGTTTGACCGCACATGCTTCTTGGATCCAGGAAATTAAACATGGCAAAATGAATATCTATACACAACTTTTTCTTTAAATGAGCACAATGTCTATAGGAGTATGAATTTGGAATGAAAAATAAGACATTGGATACTGAATTATAAACACATTCATATATGTTTATATACATGAAGTTGCTTTAAAATATTTTTTATTTATCAGTTTTAACTTTTCTTTAGACTATATCTATATGCTTGGAAAAATGTTCTGGTAAGAAATATATCACATGATAAAGATTCAAAGGGAGATAATTTGTGGATACTGAGCTAGAGATGTATGTGAGTCATAAATTAAAGCTGACAAACCTGTCATGAAATATAACGTTTAATAGAAGTGTAATATCTGCTTTCATGACTATGTCAGAATCAATAATACATCATCAGTTTTTTTTTTAGATTGGCTCACACAATGTAAAAAATGTGAAAATAAGCATATTTTAACACGTGGACAGAGTTGTAAAGTATAAATACAACTTAGGCAAAAATATATGTTAATGTAACTAGTAGAGTATGGAATCTAGAAATTTATTATTTAAAAAACAGACCACAAATGTCAAATTAGAAAAATAATGAAATATATTCTACACTATTAATTCATTTCCCTGATATTTAAGCTCTCCTCTATACTATTTTTTGAAAGTATGCTTTAGAAAGAGTTTACTTGTTAGGCAAAATATTTTTAAAGGGGAATTCATAGGATAAACACATATTTGAAACACAGTTCATAGCACTCTATGAATGAATAACAACTACAAAAAGCAATTTATAGGAAATTTTTATTGAACATGGCAATAACAGTAGAGACCTGATGATAGAGAGCTTGTGGGGTGATGGGCATGGATCCTCTGTGAGCAGGTTCTGGGAACTTCTTGTGAAACATGCATCAAAAGCCTTGAACTTGATTCCTTTTTTGAGGATTAATCGTAAGAGTGATCGCCTTAAGTGTGGTGGCGCTTATACTAGAAAGTTTATTCCAGGGATTCATATACTACCAAAGCTTAGAAACAGGGTCTGTGTCCATCAGTAGATGGTCTTTCCACGGTCCATGCAATGGATATGCACAGAGAAGTACTTTTAAGGATTATTTAAAGGTGATTTAGGATGCTTATTCACATGGAGAAAATATTTATGGCAGGTTATTATGCCTAACACATAGGATAGTGTCTAGGATACATAGGCTAATTAGCCTAAAGCCTGGGCTCCAGGTTCTCGGTCCTACTCCTGTCCTTCAACAGAAGGAACAAGCTTGGAGGGACACTGGCTCTCAGACAATCAGCAAAGATACAGGATGCCTCAGAGTAAGAAGTGTTGAAAAACACCAAAAGCCCACAATTGTGAAGTTTTTATTCAAGAGGATGCAGGTCCCACTGGCCAAAGCTGGGACAACCTGAATATCAAAATAACATTAGATTATAATACAATCCATAGAGTAAATATCACTGATTTCATATTGATACTAAAAAGTACCAAATGATTGAAAAAAAGACAAGAGTTAAATGTTCTATGCAGCAAATTTCTAAATAATTTTCTGCTGTCTTTAGAGTTTTAAAGTCTTTGTAACATTCACTAACTTATTTTTTGAGTGTATACATGTGTATGGGCATGGTACCGTGCCTGTGTAGAAATTGGAGACTTACCTTGTTGGAGTCTGTTCTCTCCTTCTTTGTCAGTTCCAAGGATTGAACTCAGATCCTTGGGCATGGCAGCAAGTGCATTTACCTGATGAGCCATCTCATCAACCTCCAAATATTTGTACAGTAGCTCTACTTCAGGGTAGTGGCTGTTACTCTCCACTTTTACAAGCTACTCATGACAGCTTTTTGAAAGTGTGCTGTATGGAAGGACAGGGGCATTTGCAGTGGAGAACTCTTAAAAGCACTGTCTTAGCTATGTGATCAAAGTCAACAATGACAGCGACATGTCTTATTGATGGCATGGTGTGAAGAGAATGGACACTTTAGCTTTAGGGTATTTCTTCCCTGACTCTATAAACCCAACTTTGTCATGAGAAAACCAGACAAATCCAAGTTGAGGGCAGTAAGATGATCTCTTCAGGCAGAGATGCTTATGTGCATTCTTGATGATTTAAGTTTCAACTTCAGATCCTAGGAGGTAGAGTTAAACTAACTTCTGTGCTTGTGCATGAACATACACACACACGCACACACACACACACACACTTAGGGAGTGGGAGGTGATGAAAATATTAGTAACAAATAATTGTGTGTCATTTTACACGATACCTGCCTTGTCACTCTTGAAATCATCAAGGTGGTCAGCAAAAGCTGGAGCTAAGATAAGAATAACCTAAGAAAGCACAGCAATGGAATGTAATACGTTAAACTGTATTGGATATGGAAAGAGAAGGCTGGGTTAAACCTAAGGGAACTTGAATATAATATAGATTTTTAACTTACAACAGGCCATCTAATTTTAGTTGTTAGAGGTCTTATATTGAGGTGCTGTAACTTTGCTTCCTCCTGGGGTCCATGAAGACAGTGTCTATCCTGGCCCTTTCCTTGGCCTATATCTTAACATCATTTCCCTTTCAATGTGTCTGCAACCAAATTTGCTGTTTTTATTTAAAAAAAAATTTTTTGTGGTCATAGAGTAAGTAACATGCCAATAACCTCATTTGAATTTTCTTAACGATCCTATATTAAATAGGGTAACAGTCTGATGTACTGGGGATTCACTTCAACATGGGAATTTCCTGAGACTTTGACAGCCCAGACCGTCCAATTTCATTGTCAGAGGAAGAAACTACAAATAAGCAACAGAGAAAAACGAGAACAAGACCCAGAACACTCGAGTTTATTTTATTAAGCGCAAAGAGAGATGAAGAAATATTGGCACATATATGTGTAGCAATATGTATGCAAAATTTGCATGGGCCTGCTTGCTTAGAGAGCCTAGACACAGTGGCATTTGTAGTCAGGAAATTCTGCCTAGTGTCAAGACAGTTTTGAAATAGCATTCTTTAATAGAAGGAGAAATAGCGGCTCTAATAGTGAGGAGGCAGGAGAAAGGTAGGTTCAGCCAGGAAGATAACTAGAAAGTGTCCCCTTCCTTGTAAAGTATTCACTAATCAGTTAACAAGGTGACTTTAACATATGCCCAGAAGTGCTTCCTGTATAACAAGAGGTGAAACTCACTTCTCTTTCTGTTGAGTGTTGTCTTAGAGATTCACTATTAAGGAAAAAGAAAAATGGGAACGTTACAGTGGAGAAACCTAGCAGATACCAGCATCTGACACCATGTCCCTCATGCAATAATGCAGGAAGGTTGTTTTCCCTCATTATGTTCTTCCCGTAAATCCATAGCCCTATCTACTGATGGAAATGAACTCCAAAACAAACAAACTGTGGAATACCCTATGAAAACACCGAGCTAGTTGCTTCAAAGCTGTGTTAAAGTCAGCATATCAGTTTTATACAACATCATGTTTCTACACTTTTTTAAATTAATTGAATGATAAGTGAAAATATTTGGATGAAGGCTCTAATACTTGAAAGAGGAAGTGCCTGACTTTGACGGCCACAGAGGGGCTTGAGGCGGACAGCTCCCAGGATCATTAGCTTTCTTAGGATCTCCATGGGCAGCAGCAGCCACGGCATGGCCTGGGATCTTGTTAGAGATATAGATTCCTGAAGCCGAACCCCAGTTTTATCAGTTAGGAACTTTGATTAACAGAGTTTATCAGTGTTTCACAAAGCTCTCTAGATGACTCACTTTCTCCAAATCATGGCTCTGTGTGCATGTATGTGTTTGTGTGCGTGTATATGTTTGTGTGCTCACGTGTCTGTGCATTTATGAATGCATACGTGGGGGCTGGTGTGTCCATGTGTCAACTTGGAGCTCATCAGCTGAAGCAAGCTGGCTGGTCAATTAGCTCCAGATATTTGCCTGTCTCTAAACTTCTATCCCTGGCGATCACAGGAGTCACAAATGGTACCACTGCCTCAGATGTTTAAGTGTGCTGGAGATCTGAACTCAGGTACTCATGCTTTCAGGACAGGCGCTTTAACAACTGAGTCATCTCTCCAGTCCACAAACCATAGCATTCATTGTTTTAAAACGTAAAGAATAGTAATATAGCACTCAGAGAGTATCACATATGCCAGCAGTGAAAACTCATTTTGCAATGACCAAGCACACTCTAATGTGTCAGGAAATGGTACAAGTCAAGGCCAGACATTTCCACCAGCTCTCTGAGATACCTTAAAAAAAACTAATGCCCTCATTTGGCCCTTGAGTGACACTTTATCAATGAGTCCTCTTTGTACCGTCTCTTACAAGTTCAACTGCCTTGCCACCTGGAACTCCACTTTTCTCCCATCACTTCAATTTCATTAGATACATATATCTATATGTATCTATATATGTATGTATCTATATATATGTAGGGTGGAGTGGGTTCAGTGTTTTCCTGCTGGATTGGGATTTCTCAAGGCCAGGGGATTTTAGTATTTATTGCTGAGTCCAAATTCTAAAACCACTGTCTGACACAGTGAAACCTGTTTCTTTCAGCAACAAATCATTGGTAGCTTTGTCTAGTAAAAGTAGGCTGCAAGCTGTGGGCTACAGGGAGTTTTGGAGTTGGGCATATCTAATTTGACTTATGAGCTTCCATAATTAGGCTGCACAGGGCATAGCCTTCTAGCCCTGCCTTGTCTGAGGCAGGCAAGGACCACATCTTAGCCGACTCCAACACTCAGCATGTTCCTCAGGGGGTCCTAGTTCTAAGCAATGGGATTCTGGGAGAAATTTTACTCACAGAAGGTCTTTGTAACTTCTATGAACTTGAGACGTATTTATCTGTGCCATTGTGCTGCATTGAGCTTGTTTTCTCAAACATTGCTGAACTCTGCCGCCCTCTTTCAGAGCTGAGAGTAGCAATTAAGGGCTACAAAGTTGTTCTTAGCAGAAAGACACCTGAGGAGATGTCAGGAAGAAAAAGGTAAGAGAGATGGGATGAGGCCAAAGGGACTTAGCTGGAGCAAGTGGGTTCACAGACATGAAAAACCAAGTGGAAAGGTGTTACAGGCCAAGCCCACATGAGAAGAGGGTCCTGGAACTCATTGAGGAAAGTACTTTGTATAGGGACCTCAGGAGGGGTTCTGACAACAGCAGTGGAGGTAAGTGTAGGCAATGTTTTTACACAGTTTTGGGGGTTGTAATGAGCTTTTGTAATCTGCGAAGCTGGAGACCAGACTCTGAATGTGAAATTTTACTGCAGGAGGTTGGTGTCAGGCCGACCTTTCACTATCTACATTGCATGTGGTGCCAACATGGTGTGTGTATGTGGCTCTTGGTGTGTCCTTTAGCCACCTGTCAGGCCCATCCAGTGTTGCTCGGCCTTGTCTAAGCTTATTCTTGCCTGTTTCTCTTTCTCCTTAATTATATTGCTGCCTTCATGGTCTGCATCTTTGGTGAGGCCAGACTATCTTCAGAAGAAACCACCACCGCCGCTCACAGCTTGGTAACTTATCTCTAAAGGCCTGGCTTCTTTATTATTTTACTGAGCATCCTAAAATTCCAAAAATTCCTTGATGTCTCAAGAGAAACACCGTGGACATCATGATCTAAGCTAAAAAATGAGCGACACTGAAACATCCCCTATTATTGTCTTAAAATGAAGAAAAGGACGATATCATTCTGTTCAGAAGGTTCCTGCAAGGGAGAGGCATCATAGTCCTATGGGTGTGTTCTCTGGGCATGGCGTAGGACATAGTGGCTAGGGTTGCCTTTACCATCTTCATCCTCCTGCCTCCCCAGACTCTCCATACCCCTTTACTCCATCATCCTTTCCTTCGTAGACCTTCACTGTTGTAGTTTTTCTCTCACGTGGGTGGATTATATATCCCGCTCACACCTGTGGCTTCTGCCCAACAAAAAGCACATAATAAATAATGACAAAACAAGTCATTGAATGTGCGAGTATTTTGGATTTTTCTTTAGATGAAAAGGCATTATTAAAAGCATAAAAAAGGCTTTCCTCATTTGTTGCTGGCTGAATGGTTTCTTTTGAGAGGTGTTATAATTTCTGTGCTTTGAAACCAGCTCCTGTGCATTGTGCCCTCTTCTGATTTGTGCTTTGACTCTGCTCAACCAGCTTTAGAATTTGAATTTCTCTGTGTGGCATAGTCAAGCTATACAGAATATTTATAAAAGTTCTTGTGGCACTGTAATCATAAACTTGAATAACTTTGCAAGTGTGCACAACAAAAATGAACTAAAAGTGACACGTGTTTACTCATCAGAATCATGTTCCTTTCAGTATGCTGAGCCCCGGATCATGTTTGCAATTTATGAAATCATTCTTCCAGCCGCAAATGGAGAATGTTTTTAATAAGATGCCAAATCAGATGGAATTGTGGTCATGAAAGATACAGAATATATTGAGTCACAGAAATTTCAACTGTATTGAGATGAGGCATCATGCTTTGTATTAAAAAGAAAAGTAAATGTTTAACCACTATTCATATTTTTAGTTTTAGTCCTATCTTATCATCGCTACGGGCACATCATATGATCAATCAAGAAAAGATATGAGCAAATCTTAGCAGTGTTGTTCCTTCCTTGTAAAAGGGGATTATTGTTCATCTTCTTCTTGGGTTTCCATAACAAGTCATTTGTAAATAATATTACATGTCATTTCTATTCTTACTCTTGAGTTTTGAAACTTAACACCTCTATGAGATAAACTGAGCCAGCGTTTGGATAATATAACAATTCTTCTTACATTTTATTCTTACTGGCATATTCTATACATAGTGGATGCTTTCAATTTATTATGCACTCTCATAACATTTACCTCCCTTTGTCCTCTTGTTTCCCTCTCTCTTCCCATCACTCCCTGCCCCACTCTAGAGGAACCACTTTCTTGATCCTCAGGATCAGGGCTGCGCTCTGCTTTCTTCTACTGTGATGTCTGGCATCAGTCACACTGTCACTCAGTTTCTGACAATGTGTCTTACTGGCTGCTGTCTTGGGACATTAAGTACCCTGTACTCTCCATGCCTAGAATACTCTTCTCTGCACATTGTTTAGCTAATATTTCTCTTTCTTAAGATTTCCATTTAAATGTCAGTTCTTCAAGGAACCAAACACCAATGAAGTACTGTTAATATGAAAAAAATCCTGTATCTATAAGGTGTAGTTTATATGTTATTATATATAGGATATTATGTATAGTCCACATCAATTGAATATTCAGATGCAGAATCCACAAATATTCAAACATGACTGCATACAACCAACACCTCATAATTAAATAACCCTCTGTTTCATGTAAAAAATTTAAATTTAAAACTTTTTAAAATATGACTTAAATTTAAAATATGTTTTAAAATTGTTTATACACACACACACACATATTTGCCTGAGATACAAGTGTTTTTTCAAATTTAGATTTATGTCCTGCTATCCAAGGATTTTATGCAAATTTCCCCACTTAAAAAAAAAATAAGGGCCGCAATTCAAAGCCTATGGTAAGAAGCATTTCGCATAAAGGTTATTCAAGCTGTAATATCTTAAACACTTACTTCTTCTTTTTCGCAGTCAAATTCAACACGCTGCACAGAGCTGCTGTTACGCCTCACACAGTAGTTATTTTTGTCAGTGTTTCCTAGACAGTGGGCTCCGTGGTGGGGAGGATCGCACTGCTGCTGTTTTTCCTCCGGTGTCTATCACGGTAGCAGTGGAAAGTACGTGTAGAGACACAGAAGTCACCAGGCTGGATGAAAGTCACAGATACTCACATCTCTGCAGCATGCTCTTTCACATGGCAGTGGTTGAGCTGTCTGGGCTTTATGTTTAATACTTAGAGAGGTATTTCCATGGAGGTACGTTCTTTGGCCGACAGCATTGCACACAGTCTCTGAGACGCAGAAGCACGTGATGGACTCCTAGTCGTCAGAGTCAATGCTGTTCGTTAATGCATGTAATAGATGTTACATCAGTATGCCTTTTTCGGTTTTTCTTATTGTTTGAGAAAATTAAACATGCCTTTTATATACATGGATCAAGCCCACTCTCTATTCCCTTATCTCCAAGTTCTTCCCTCTTCTCCCCATCACTTCTTTCATCTCCCAACTTCACATGCCACATTTCTGTGTTTTGTGTTGTTGTTTTATTATTTACCTCAAACCACTAAACCCCCTTCATGCTGCCTGTATGTCCTTGATTCAGGACCATCTACAGGAGCATGAGTAGCCTCTGAGGCTGCAGCTCTGAAGAAAATTGACCCTTCTGTCCCTAGAACTTATCACAGCCACTAGCTCCTCAGCGATGGTTGGAGTTTCCTGAGCCTCTCTGCCATCCACTTTGGAATTTTGGCTGGTTGGGTCTTGTCTTGTGTTCCAGCCAGCCAGTATGAATTCATGTGTTCACTGGCCTTGTTCTAGAAAATATTGCCTAGAAAATATTGTTTTGTTGCAGATACGTACTACCTCTGGCTCTTCCAAAATCTCTAACGCTTTCTTCATGATGATCCCTGAGCCTTTTAGGGAGCAGGTTTGATATACATGTCTTATTTAGAGCAGAACACTCTACAGTCTTTTATTCTCTACACATTGATCTGTTTTGGGTCTCTGTATTAATTCCCATTAATGGCACAAAGGGGCTTTTCTGATGAGGGTTGGGAGATGCAGTACTCTATAAGCACAGAGAGAAGCTCTCAGGAGGCAGCTTATTAGTATGTCCATTTAGAAGAGTAATTAGTACTAGGTTCTCCCCTAGAGCCTATGGCCTCGCCAGCAACATGCTTTTGTCCTAGTTAACAGTACCAGTCATGATTTCTGTCTTGATAAGCCGGGATTAAATCTAGGCAGAAATTGTTTACTCCTGTAACATTCATGCCATTGTACTATCTTGTCTAACTAGTCATTATTGCAGGTTTCAGGGCTCATAGATGGGTAAGACTGTGACTTTTCTCCAGTAGTAGCATGCATAGACCCTTCCAACAGCCATGAAAGCCAAGCAGTAGGGATGACACTGCCAGGTGAACACCAGCTTGACTTCTCTATATCTCGTGACTCAATAGTGTGATGTCTTGCACAGTTGGGTCTTATCATCAAGGGGCTGGAGGGTGTTTGCCCTGGGTAGGTCTATGTCAGCTTGATACCACTTAGAGTCATTTGGGGAGAGAGAATCTCAACTGAGAAAATGCCCCTACCAGGTTGGCCTGGGGGCAAACTTACAGTGCATAATGATTAATGTGAGAGGGACTGGCTCACTATGGTCAGTGCTATTCCTGGTCCTGGGTGCTGTAAGAGAGTGGGCTGAGCAAGCCATGAGAAAACCAGTGGGCAGCATTCCTCCATGGCTTTTGCTTCAGTTCTTGCTTCTAAGTTCCTGCCTGGGCTTCCTAACCTGACTTCCTCCAGTGATAATCTATGATGTAGAAGTGAAGTAAAACTCTTTTCCAAGTTATTCATGGTCATGGCATTTTTTCACAGTAAGAGAAACCCCAACGGAGACAAGGACCTAAGAACAATGGCTGTCACCTATGTTTATGGAACATCTATGGGACTCTAATGACCAAAAACTTCTGCCTCTATCATGAACTCAGTTGCCTGCTCTTTGATCTCTTCCCCCTGGTGGGGCAGCCTTGCCAAGCCACAGAGGAAGAGGATCCAGGCAGTCCTGATGAGACTTGATAAACTATGTACAGATGGGAGGGGAGGAGAACTCCTCCTTTCAGTGGACTAGGGAAAGGGATAGGAGGGAAGAGGGAGGGAGAATGGGACTGGAAGGAGATGAGGGAGGGGGCTACAATCGGGATATACAGTGACTAAATTGTAATACATACATACATACATACATACATAACTATATCTGGCACTGAGCTTCTTTATCAGTGTGCTTTAGAACAGTAAGCTTCAGATTGTTGGCCATGACCAGATCATGATCACAGTTGAATAAAGGTTAACATACACACTCTTCTGACCAGCTCACGATCATGGTTGAATAAAGGTTAACACACACTCTCCCTCAGTCTGTCTGTCTTTCCCAGCCACAGGCATACCCACCCCCCATCCCCCCCACTCACATACTCCCACAACTCTCCCATACTAACTGATATAAAATTTTATTGCTTAATATTCTCCAATGCTCTATGCAGCTTATTGTATTTACTCCATTTTTTCACTTTTTCTACTTTATGCATTTTATTTCACCATTAGAGCCAACTTACTTGATTCCACAGTTGAAATTTTGGGTAGATGAAGCAAGGAATGAGCTTATTTTTCATCTATTTATTTTTTGAGATAGAATCACACTGTATTGTCCAGGCTGGCTTGGACCTTACTGTGTAGCCCAGGCTGGTATCAAACTCACAACAATTCAGATGCTGTCTCTTCCCAACATGTGAGCTACCATGATCACCCCGTTAATTCGTTTTATTCATTTCATTTTAGAACTGTGGCTTTTACTGGACATAAATGTCAAATGTTAGTAATATATTATTTCTAAAGAAGAAAATTATTTTGCTTATACAGAGATAAAAACTTCAGAGAGGTGTAGAACATTTTCTCATTTAGAATATATGAAGTTGAGCTAGAGAGAGGGCTCAGTGGTTGAGAGTACTTGTTGCTTTTCCAGAGGACCTGGAAACAGTACCCAGAATCCACATGGCAGCTAACAACCCTCTGTAGCTACAGATCCTGGGGATCTTTCATCCTCCTCTGGATGTGAATACACATAGTGAACAGACATACATGCAGGCCAAACACCCATATGCATAAAATAAAACTAAAAGTTAAAATGTTAGAATATGCCTTCTGCAGTAGACTCCGTCATATGTCCAACACACATCCATCCCGTTTGTCTTTCTAAGTGAGGATTGATCATCTTACCCCGTGTCCACTTTCTTGTTTATCTTCTTTAGGTGTATAGATTTCATTATGTTTATCATATCTTGTAGGTCTATATAAACGAGTATATACCATGTTTGTCTTTCTCCTTCTGGGATACTTCACTCAGAATGATCTTTTCTAGATCCCACCATTTGCCTGCAAATTTCATGATTTCCTCCTTTTTGATTGCTGAGTAAATTCCATTGTGGAAAACTACCACAATTTCTGTATCCATTCCTCTGTTGATGGACATCTGGGTTGAAGGCATCTGAAAGACTCTACCTAACAGTGTTTCAAAACAGATACTAAGACTCATAACCAAACCTTCGGCAGAAGGGGAGTTAGTATGACATCGAAAGGATAGGAGCTCCACAAGGACCAAATATATCTGGGCACAAGGTATTTTCTGAGACTGACACTCCACCAAGGACTGTGTATATATATAACCTAGAACCTTTGCTCGGATGAGGCCCGAGGTAGCTCAGTAACCAATTGGTTTCCCATAGTAAGGGGAACAGAGACTATTTCTGACAGGAACTCAATGGTAGGCTTTTTAACCTCCCCAACCCCCAAGGGAGGAGCAGTCCTACTTGGCCACAGAGGAGGACTCTGGAGATACCTGATAAAACAGGGTCAGATGAAAGGGGAGGAGGTCCTCCCCAATCAGTGGACTTGGAAAGGGGCAAGGAGGAGATGAGGGAGGGAGGGTGGGATTGGGAGGGAATGAGGGAGCAGGATACAGTTGGAATACAGAGTTAATAAAATGTAACTAATTATAAAAAATAAAATTAAATTAAAAATAAAAAAATTAAAGAAGTTAGAATATATTAAGTGATTTTCTGAGAAGCATTTTTAAGAACTGTTGGCTGCTATGGCCCTTCCTTCCTTCCTTCCTTCCTTCCTTCCTTCCTTCCTTCCTTCCTTCCTTCGTATCTACAGCAAGGTACAATAAGGACTTGCAGTTTTGGATAGAGAAAGACAAACCCAAAAGAAGGAGCAGGTATGTAACTGTGGTCAGTGTACAGTCTTAGATTTGTGGAAACACTTTTACAAACAAATAGTATCAATATGACCGTGTGCACACATGTGTGCCTGTGTGGAAGAGGCTGGCGGAGGGTGTTCTACTACTCCCTGCCTACTCCTTTGAAATAAGGAACCTCACTGAACCTAAAGTTTGCTGCTTTAGCTAGGCTGTCTGGCAAGTGATTGCCCATGTCTCTGCCAACCCCAAGACTGGTGTTACAGACACCTGTGGCCATGGATGCTGGAGAATCAAGAGCTGTTACCACTGAGCCACTCCTTACCCAAGAGCTGACTTGATGAGGGTGTTTGAAAGACCATGTCAGGGGCGTGCCAGGACCAGAGAACTGGGGCGGTTAGCATGAACACATTTCTATGTCCACTTAGAACAAAAGTGCTAGTTTACCACCCAGATAAGTCATTAAGACAAATCATTATTTTTGAAAACATTTTAACAGATAAAAAAAATCCACCACCCATTTTGCCATTGTCTTTAACTTTGCCCTTTCAGCTTTCTGTGTCGATTAGCTTTGGGGCTGAAATGCCCCATCATAGCTGTAGACTTGCGTCCACATCAGATAGGGCAGCTAGCGGTGCTAATTATACACACACCTCATTTGGTTTCTCTACTTAACCCCCCAGGGAAAAAATGTAGAATAATGACTTTATTCATTCTCCACATCTGAAGAATGTTTATCTTTGTTATTTCATTTCTCCCTTTATATAAAACTCTAAAGATTCTTTCCCTAAAAAGCGGATGTGCATAAATTAATGCACATTTTATTCTTCTAACAACTTCCTTTTTATAATAAAATATTTAAATTAGAGAATAAGCTACCCATAATTCTGTCTTTACATTAGTTTTGTAAAGAACCAAAGATCCTTTTAACAAAAAACATTTTCAACCAAACTTAAGTGATTGCTTTTTTATTAAAGTATCTAAATTAGATTAATTTTGTGGGTAAATAACAATGCTGGAAATAACACAGCATTGATGTCATGGGTCCTCTGCTCTTCTCCCCACCTCCCTGTGGATCGACTATGTGTTTTTAGCTGCGAACATCTTCAGTCATCTCTGAGATCCTCCACTATTAGTTGAAGATGAAAGTGAAAGTAGATAGCAAATAAAATTCTACAATTTCTGTTTTCTGTGGATAGAAGTTTGGTGTGTCTCCTGGATGCAAGTAAAGAAAAGACAGATCTATAGGAGACCTACCTGAACTCTTTTCCTCTGATTTTACTTACCCACTAACCCTTAGAAACCAAGCTCAGATCCTCCTTTGGGGTTCTTCATTTCCCAAGGCCAACCTGGTCTGTCCCATCTTCCCAGGTCAGCATACTTTTCCATTGTTCTCTGTACTCTGGTTCACAGAATTCCATCATCTGTCCTTTATGCTTGGGGAACATATGTAGCCATTATTAATTCATTTTAGGGCTCCTCGTGTACATTACTGTTTTTTTTTTTTTTTTATTTAGATCTATGCCATAAAATCCAAAGACGAAACAAGAAGTCTCTATGCCAAGAGTTCAAAAGTGTGGTCATGTCTCAGCTCATTTAGTTAAATGTAGAGAACAAATAGTCACCCCCACAGCTCTGTGCCAGAGAAACAGAATAAAAAAAATTTAAGTATGCATCCGCAAATACATGGTCAAGAAGAATACTGAGTGGCAAAGTGTTGAAATAGTTCTAATACATAAGAAACATGGATATTTTAGTAATTCTTTTGATGGCAGGTGGTAATGGTGTATGCCTTTAATTTTAGTACTTGGGAGACAGAGGCAGGCAAATCTCTGAGTTCGAGGCCAGCCTAGTCCAGGCTAGGCAGGACTACACAGAGAAAGCCTATCTTGAAAGAAAGAAACAAAAATTAATAGTAACAACAACAACAGTGATATTTCCTTTGATGTAAACATTAATCATACCCTGGGTTTGGGAATAAACCTGTCACTTGAGTTTTAGTTTAAACATATCTGCTGCAGCTGTATCCTGAAAATGTATCCTGACACACTGAGCAGGAGCGCCCATGCTACAAAAGTGTCTGAGAGTTCTGCTTGCTCAGAGACGGCTTTGCAAGGACTAACCTGATGAGAGAGGGAGATAGAAAAGGAGGGCACAGAGCATCTCTTCTCTGCACTGAAAGATGCAGAGAGACTCTGGATTTCAGTTTACAGGGCCTATGCCCTCTGAGTGTCACTTGTGCCTTAGAGATGATTATTGATGAGGTTTTTAACAGTAAAGAAGGCTCTTGCCCATGTGAAGATGTCCTACGGGGCTACGATTTTGGTTACAGTTTTTACGTTGTAGTGCCTTGACAATAGTGGGGTGGAAGCAGCCACGTAATCAGAACATCCGTCATTTTTATGCCAGGAGCCACCCATCTGTCACTTGCTCCGGAGAGTACAAAAATTATTGTCACATCTAAAAGCTAAACATGAGGCTGTGTGTACCATCTCATCTGTTCTCATCTCCTTCAATCCTCACCCTCTTTGCATATTCTCTCCCACCAGAATTCAGGAGCAATCAGCAACAAGCGCTATGATTAAGGGGAGACCGTGGGGCTGGGAAATGAGGGTCATCTTCTGCATAGTTCCACGTTTCTGTCCTTACGGCAACTGCAGTGAGAGGGGTCTGCGAGGAATGATTAATATGCAGGCCACAGCAGCCCTCACTCAGAAGAGCTTCCTGGAAAGAGAAGCGGGATCGGTGGGAACGGGATGATTCATCACTGAGTGTGGGCTCGGGGGGACAGGTAAGAATATTTGCTACCTGCACCACCAGCAGCAAGCTCCAGCCAGCGTGTGAGCAACAGCAGTGAGATGTACTTTTTTTCCCTCTTCATGTAAAAGGGATGTGTGCTTCTCGTGAAGCATTGGCTTTGAAAGGGACACAGGAGTGGGGATACTGGGCGTACCGGACCCATGCTTGAAGTAGACATTTTCAAACCTGCTGTAATCAAAGTCTTGGATGTACAGTCCAAGGAGCTCTGTCTGTCTCCGCTCTCCAGGTGTTTCTGATGCTGGCCAACATACAAGGACAACTGCATCAAAGCCTATAGGGAGGAATACATGCATGGGTTGAGGAGTCATGTGTGCACGGCATCCAGTTTTGGAAGTCATGGTGATATGTTTGGGTTAGCTGTTCTTTAAATTGATGTCTATCAATTCAGAGAATGTAGTTTTAGTAGAAAAAATAGTATTACAAAACACAATTTCTTTATGAGTATTTCCCATTGTTGTTTTGTTTTGTTTTGTGTTTGTGTGTGTGTGTGTGTGTGTGTGTATGTGTGTGTGTGCTCCCGTACATGTGTGAAGATGAGAGGACAAGCTCAGGTAACTTATTTCCTTGGGACAACCTTGAGTGTAAGAAAAGCTGAAGCGGTGTCTCTCATCGGTCTGGAGCTCACTGACTCTCCACTGAGCCCCAGGAGTTTCCCATTTCTACCTCCCAAGTGCTAGGATCCCGCGCACACACCACCACACCTGGCATTCTTCCGTTCATTCTGGGCATAGAAAAAAAACCCACTTTACTATAGACTGAGCTGTTTCCTCAGCCTCTGCCCTCATTCTCCCCGAAAGTCTCAGGCTCTCTGTTGGGGCTGAGTTAAACAAAGCTTGGCCGGAAACTATCTTATCAGGTAGACCTGTAGCATGCCCGATTCTCCGAGTAAGAGAAATTACTGTAACCACACTTGGATAATGTGGAGGTGGGGAGCAGGCGGAGAGGAGCAAGCACATAATGAGGAGCCCCAGGGAAGAGTGGCCCAGTACTTCTGGAGAAGGAAAGAAACAGATCTCTTACGGGAAGATTCGCCTGTTGACTGCAGCATGGTCTGTTGAGAAGACAGCGGAGACCTGTAGAGCAGGAAGATATGGTGGGGGGGGGGGGGGGAAGAAGCTCCGCTTTGGAGTTTATACTGAGGTTTCACAGGACAGCTGCTGGGAGCTGAGCTACAGAATATAGTTCAGCAGTGCCAAAGATTCCTAAGAGACTGGATATTCCACATAGTGTGGAATGGAGGTCTGAGTCTCCCTCGACGGTGTACAAGTGGTTGACATCGACACTTGCGCACCATTTTAAAGATCACAGTGAAGTGAATGTGCTTACAGTGAGATTGTATCATGAACACTAACTGCATTGTAATATTAAAGGCCCACGTAAGTTGACTTTTCAACCTCTGTTGACAGGAAGGTATTAGGGTCCCAGATGAAGGTCCTGTGAGCTCCCTGGGCCCAGTACTATTGTGGGACTTGCTCTTAAGCAACAGAGTTCTCCTGCCTTCCTGCTGTGGGCAGTCCATGTCTGGGAGTGGCTGTATGGGTGCTCTGTTCATCAACGTGCCTGTCAAAAACCAGAAGCGCTCCAACTCAAACCCATCAGGGCTCCCCTTCATCAGCTTGAAGTTCGAGCTGCCTGTCACATTTACCTAGCAGGAAATTACACCGAAGCTAGATTTTTATAGTTGCCTCAGGGTTAGGCTATTGGTCATGTTGTAAAATGGAGAAAAAGCAAGTCATCACAATTTCCTGACTTGAGGAATGGGAGAGCAGAGAGGAGTTGGGGGTTTACAGCATCCCGTGTCTAATAGATATGAGCCTGGCAAGAAAATGTGTTGACCCATGTGGAGTGACTGGTGCCTACAGTCTCTCACTGTCCTTACTGTCAACAATTCCAAGGAAGGTGTCACACGCCTTTGCAGGTTAAAGCTTTCTCTCAAAGACTCCACTCTGTCTACCTTGCAACACATGCAAGCTGGAGCTGTTGATCATTTGAGTATTAGAGGAGATGATAATCTTTGCGTAACTTGGGTCACTTTCTTAACTTTTGAAAGTCACTTTTTGATTTAAGTGAATAGTAAGTTGGACTCCGCTGTTTTCTTCCATTGGGTACAGAGGAAAAAGGAAAGATACACTGGGTCAAAGATAGTGACTCAAACACTCAGTGTTTCAGCAGATTTTTACTTATATTACATTTGTAGGACCACAGATATTTTTCTTATTATTCGATAAAAACCAACAAAACTACCTAAGAAGCTTGTAAATGTTTGGTAAGGTTGAAAATAAAAAGACAGTTCTGGTGCTTTGCATTCCTGAGTAGAATGATCTGCCTAGTGGGGCTTTTGGACCAGCGGTATGAATAATAAGACACAGGCGTTTTAATATTTTAAAGCTTAGGCATTTTGGCTAGGCAGAGTCCCAGCCAACTCTGTAGCGTAACTTGACCAGTCCTGGTACCGTGTCCTCCATGTGGCCAGCTCTAGCTCTCTGCGCTTGTTCACATTCCTCTGCTGGTCTCTGTGTCCCGCTGGCAAATCTGCCACCTTTGCTTTCCTCTCCCAAGACCCCTCTCTGTCCTGGAAGTTCCACCCTCCACTTTCTGCCCAGCTATTGGCTCACAGATCTTTTTTATATCCAATAGGCAAGCGAGGAAGGACAAATGCTTACAAACTGTGAGACGGGTAATGGGCCATAGAAATGAGAATACCAAGATCCAGGTAGTAGGCTTACCCTTAGCTCTCTGCCAGTATAGCAATCAATGATCAGATATGTAGACGCACTTCATACAGGGTACCCCAACAGATCTGCACATGCGTTTATGGTGATGTCACTTCCATCTAACGAGTTTTAAACAGATCCGCTTCCTGCATTTCTTTCCTTTGCCCTTGTTCTAAACTGAAGCAACATCACAGGAAAAATCAAGCTTTCTCACTCACTCCTCTAAGGGCAGTGACTGGCCTGGGTCCTCCACAGGGCGCAGTAGGTTGTTGGTCAGTAAAGGTGTGATGTGTGATTGGATGACTATTGGGGGTGAACAGATCTGCTAACTATTACTCGTACGTCCATGGACATAAGGAATCTTCTACTAACAGTGTTGCCTAGCTTAGAGTGATGAAAACTCAAAGCCCATGTTTTGGTGACTGGCTGCCATTTCACAGCATGCCTTTTAAATCATCGGTGAACTCATAACTTTGTTTCAGGTACCACAGGAACACTGTGAAATGAAAATCAGAAGGTAGGAATAGGTAATGAAACATGTTCCCTTGTTGATACCCCAAATAGTACTTCATGGCAAGACCGAGTTGGGGGGAGTGTTTAGCTTTGAAGTTGAAAGGTTTTAAGGGATGAGCTTTTTTTTTGTAGAAGGGGATTGGATTCATGTTTTTGTGGTTCGAGACTGAACTACATAAAAATAACTGGAGGGAAGATTTAGGTTCATTGTAAAGAAGACATTTTAGAAATGGCAACAGTGACCTTATAAAAGGGGTGAATCATTGGACCATTAAGCAGAGACTAAATAACCGCATGTCACAATGTGATTGATAGGACTCCAGTGTGGCCTCCAGACTCACACAAAGTAACTCCCTGAGCTACATCACCAAAAGGGGCCCATGTTTTGTTTTGTTTTGTTTTGTTTTTAAACATTTTAAATTAGTTTTTAAGCAACATACAGAACATAAGAAATGTACAAAGTTACAGAGCAGCGGGATGCTCACAGCTGCTTTGTAATGGGTGGCTTAGGCATACCAAGTTCTTCAGTTTCTTTATGGTAAGAACTTTCAAAGTCTGACCTCCTAGCCTTGAAATACACAGTATGTCACAGAATTCTGTCGTTACCCTGTACATAGCAGTACATCAGAAAATCCTGTTTAACTGTCACCTCCTATCATTGATCAGCTTTTCCTTACTCCTGTCAACCTCCTACTTGCCCCAGCCTCTGGTCACCACTGTGCCACTCATAACTTCTACGATATCAGCCTTTTCTCATTGCACATGAGTGAAATCATGCAGTACTTGTCTTTCTATTCTTGGTTTATTTCACTTAACATAATGATTTCAGGTTTTAACCATGTAACAAATGACAGGATTTCAGCACCCTCTCCCCTGTGTGTGTGTGTGTGTGTGTGTGTGTGTGCGTGTGTGTGCGTGTGTGCCACATTCTCTTTATTTATTCATTACTTGGATCATCCCAGAATTCTCCAGCTTGTTTCCATTTCATGGCTATTGTGAACAGTGCTGCAATGAAGATGGAAATGAATGCCGATATCTAGTCAAACACATTGATTTCCTTTGGATGTATACGTAATAGGAGCATTGTTAGATCATATGCTAGTTTTATTATAACTTTGTAGGCGCCTTTATCCTGCCTTTTGGAGTGGCTGTATTTCTGTTCCCACACCAATATGCAGGGCTGTCCTTTCTTCACACCCTCCCTAGCACCGGCCATCTTCAGACCCTTGATGACAGGCTTTCTTGTGAGTAGAGGTGGTCTCGCACTGTGAATAAGCCAATTGGTTGAGGGTTCCGTGGCCCGCTTGATCTCAGGAGAACAAGAGCCTCGGCAAGCCAATCTCCTAAGAACCTCTTTAGCCACAAATTCATAAAAAAAATACCAACTTACCCTGAATGGATTCTGTACAATCCGGTGAACTAATATGTGGTGGTGGTGTCCTATGCTGATTTAACCTTAGTCCCTTATATACACATTCATTGACTGATCTAGTCTTTGAACAGTATACCCCACTCTGTGGTTTATCTTAACAAAACACACATTGCTTAATTTAGGAACTTTTGGTGGACGTTGCTATTCATTCAATCAAAATAGACCAATAGCAAAGCTGGAAAATCAAAATATTTTTTTTTAAATTTATATTTCACTTCTTTCCACAGAAGAGTCGACCACTTTTCTTTTTCTGATAAAGACAAGTTACTGCACAAGGGCCTTAGAACACACTTGTCTAGTGACATTGAGCTTGTTGAGATTTAGTGGGTGACCATTATGTACCTTTTCTCATGCTGATAATCACAAGAGCCTCATCAAAACTTTCTATAACTTGCTTCTTAACTCTGTAGAACTGATTCAGTAGGAGAATGATATCATAGAGGTAGGGTCTATTAGTCTGGCTGATGTAATTTAGTCACCATTGCAGGATGAAGGACACAGGCAGTCAAAGCTACAGGGAGCAGCAGTGGGGTTCAGAGAAAGGGAGGGGCTGGAGTGCAGCACTCAGTAAGCAATATTTACTTAGTCCTGGAATCCTCCCTTAATATTGACAACCCTGGGCATCTACATGTGTAGCTTGCTGTCTCCATGTTCTTGGTGATTAAATAGAAGGTCTAAGAACCTGGTTCATAATGTCAAATTTAGTTAGCGATGACAGTGAGATTTGGATCTAGGTGCTCCTAAATCTAATGTCTCATGCTCCTTTTTGTCTGGGGCCTGTTCTACCAGGAGGAAGCCAAGATTCTTACTGATTCTTGCCTAAAACCTTCATGTGTGTGAGCACACTTACAAAGATGCAAATTGTCATCATTATCTTCATTTTTGGTTGGTGCTTTATAAAGAAAAAAGAACCTAAAAATCATATGCTAACTTTTTTAAAAAATAAATTAAGCGGGGCAGGGAGGAGATGAGGGAGGAAGGGTAGGATTGGGAGGGAATGAGGGAGCAGGATATAGCTGGGATACAGAGTTAATAAAATGTAACTAATAATAAAAATAAAAAGATAAAAAATAAATTAAGCATATATACATATACACACATATACACATATACATATATATGTATATATACATATGTATTTACATACATATATACACATGTATGTAATGAAAAATAAGAGAAAATCTACTATATATACATATATACACATATATGTAAATGTGTATATACATGTATATGTGTATATATGTATATATGTATATATATATATAAAATGAAAAAAGGCAAAGTCTAAAATCAATAAAAATCAAACTATCATTTAGGAAAATAAAGAAATTGAGTCTCTTTTTAGCAAAAAAAAAACGTGTCAAAACTTTATTTTAAAAAAATCAAGAAAATGAATGACATTTAGTCCCCCTTGTAATCATCTGGAGTCTTAAACTTGTTTTATATAATACACTTATAGACACTATACACTGTGTCTTATTTTTCTTACGGTTTAGGAATCATAACTTTCTAGATCTTTGTATACATTTATTTGGTCCTGTAGTACTGACTTGCATCCCCACAAACTGATATTTTTTTTAAAGTTTAGTTGTAGTTGGGAAGAGAGAGACAGAGAGACAGAGAGACAGACAGAGAGAGAGAGAGAGAGAGAGAGAGAGAGAGAGAGAGAGAGAATCACACATGTGCCTACAGGCAAGCGAAGTGTCAAGGAGACACTGAGAGTCTCTTTTCCCAAATGACTCTAGCTTGTTTCAAGTTGACATAAAACTAAACACTAACCAACATAACATATTTTGTTAAGAAAAAAGACTTTAAATGAGAGAATGGCCCTTTTTGTAGCTAGAACCATACAAGATTGTTCTCTGTGGACTGTTTTCTTAGCACATGTCCCAGCTGGAATGGTAGCCTACAGGATGTAAAGTGTGTATGCCTCACTCTCAGCTTTGACCTCAAAACCTTATACTTACAGTATCTTCTGAGCTGGGTATTGGAATGTATCTACTTTTAGAGACTTACCTCTCTTAATTGATAGCAAGGAAGGCAACAAATTATTCATTTATAGATCCCTAGAGCCCAGAAAACATGAAGTCTCTGATACATGCTTATTGATTAATTATATTATAATTGGATGGTTCATTCATTCACTCGCGTCCTACGAAAATGTAGTAAGTTTTAACTAACTAAATAGCTCTTAGCTTTTACACTGGCATGAAATAGATGAACTGCAGAGTAGCCACCTTTCCTGTCATGGATCGATCAACCTGTCTTCACACCATTCTCCAACAATGATTTTTTCCTCTTTCCTTATATCAAAACTTTTTTCTTAGATATTTTGTCTCTGGCAGACTTCTCAAAAGGGAGCACAACTATCTTCATTCTCCATCTCCTGAGGACTGATATTAAATGGGCAGAACTCTTTATACATTCACAATGCTTCCAGGTGAAGGCAACTGACAGAAATGTCAGGATAGCATAACACATTACCTATGTTATGTGTCATTTAAATATTCTCCTGACCACAAATGAATAGAAACACATGAAATAACATTTAATTATATGTTTTGGTTAGCCCAACGTAGTCCCAAATTAAGTGATTGTTTCAACATGTAATTGATGTAAAACTATTAACAAGATGTGAAAATTCTAATTGTCATGCGTCTTTGATATCCCGGATGGTTCTTAGACATTCATAATTCATCTGGTCTCAATCTGGTTAAATTTCAGGCCCTTAATTTTCCTTATGGTCTGGTGGTTTCTGCATGGGTCAGGCTCAGCTGTTTCAAACCTTTGTTTCTCTGCAATTTCTCAACATTTGCTTTTGTAAGCCTCATTTCTTCTTCTCTTTGCTGTGACTGACAAGGTGACTTTTCCCTTTTCTGAATTAGTGTGACATTTGCCATTAGTCTTCCCCACCTGTTGTCACTGAAAATTCTAACATAGGTGGTCCCACTTTCTTCTGTGTCTCTTCACATTCTCGTTTCACTTGTTACCAGCATCTTCATTCTTTCATTTTTACTATCCTCAATACTCCATAGGTCCTTTATTTTGCTGTAATCCCTGACCTTCTATTACCTGTCTCTTTAATTTTTCTCTTGCTTCTCTTTTGGAATTTGGGGAAATCAATTTCACTGTTATACATGAAACGGCATGTAGATTTCTTAACTAAGCTGCTGAGCCTACCACATTTCAGGAAAATGAATCATCGATCCATATACCTAGTTTAGTAAATGCCTATTATTTATTCATCACAAACTGCTTTAAATGCTGAAGGTAAGGCATTGGCCCAGAGCCATCACATTCTGCCTTCAGGAAGTTAGCATTCCATTGAGGAAATCAAAGGAGATGGCTATGAGAAGATGGATACTCAGTTATACTGCTTGTTTAAATACAACATATCTGGCCCCAGTTGTTATTTGAAAGTGAAGTGTCCTTCATAGGCTCACATGTTTGAATATTTGGTCCCGAGCTGATGATGCAATTTGAGGACGTTATGGACCCTTTAGAAGGTGGAGCATTGATTTAAAAAAAAAAAAAAGTGGGCCTCTAGGAACCAGCCTTGAAACTATATCTAGATTACAGCCACAATTTCTGTATGCTCTTTGCTTCCTGAGTACAGATACAACGTGACCTGATAGCCTTCTGTTTCATGTCCTCTGCCTGATACCTTGTCTGCTCCATCATGATCGGTTGTATCTCTCTGGAAATGTCAGCCATAATTAACACTTTCTCCCTTAAGTTGCTTTGTCAGGGTATTTTATCATAAGCAATCAGAAAGGAACTCAGATAATGCTAAACCAACATTCCATGGTTCTAGACCTGCTATGCTTTATTTGTGTTGAACAAACATGCAGTTAATATGGCAGAGCAATGTAATACTGCACAACAGTTCTACCGACAACCACCCTCTCCTCAGCGTTTTCATAGATCCCAGAGGCTAAGTGAAGAGTTCCAAACAATATCCACCTCACATCAGATGCCACTTGCAGATGTGAGGGTCCTCAGGCCACCTGAGTTTCTGGCTGATTACAAATTTAAAAGTTCTCGTGCTTCTCAGGTATGATATAGTCAACAGAATGTCCCACAGATCTCAAGAAGGCACTATGCCTATCACATTCTTGCTACAAGGCTGCAAACCAGAGCCAACAGGATGAAGAGATATGGAGGGCCAAGTCAAGAAGAGCTTGAGTAGATACTAGGACTTCCAAGTGTTCTCTTGGAGTCATGACATGTATACCTTCTTGGCACATCAGTGAACTCACTTTCCTGGCAAGATTTCATGACATTCAAAGTTTAGAAGAACTAGAGGTTCTATCACTTAGGTGTGTTGGAATCATCAGCTATGTCTTTGACCTCAGTCTTTATCCCTCTTCCATCCTCAGGAATCAGTGGCTATCACTAGGATCAACAGCCCCCTCTAATTACACAGTTGGTCTTTCGAGCTCTGTTAGATATTAAAACAAAGTAGTACCCACTGAGAATTCTTCCATAAGCAGAAACTTACGTGTGGTCTGGGAATGTAACACGAATAACAAAGATGCTTTATCCCCTGGGAAACTTCAGTGATGTAGTAGTTCTGTCCTTGGGACCTGGGACACAGATGAGACATGTTCTTTCTTTACACAACATAGAAATTCGAAAACTGTCTGCCTTATGATTTTTATTATAAGACAGCTAGTTCAGAATAGGAAACTAGGAGCTAACTGAGGCAAACATTCCAGACTATTTAGAGAATTCCCACATTCAGAGTTTAAGTTCATGTCTTTGATCGTGGAGAAGCTGCTCAGGATATAAATGAGTGATAAATGAAACACACATTTAACTCATCTTTTTTTGTTTTTAACTGATGCCTTTTTTTGTAGGGCATGGCATTGTAGATGGATTTAAATTGTTCAGGACAGAGTTGATGTCACCCACTCCCTTGCTTGAGGGCTTTGGCAATTCCCCTTTCATTACCTCATAGATGAAGGAAGATCTTTGCTAATGAAGTTCTTTCTGGTGTCTCCTGGGTAGAGGGTAAATCTCACAAGACATATTTGTTCAGTTGCTTACTATGCTTCCTCCATCTTCTTCCATGATCCCTGAAGGATTTTTCAAGTTTAAAGAATCACCCTCTCGTGTTTGATATCTTGTTAAGACAAGGAGCTAAATAAATAGCTTGAAGATTGTTAAAAAATTAAGTATCAGAGAGCTGAGCAATATTTTTATGGACAAAAAAGCTTGGTAATTTCTTAAGTTTCTTTCACTTGTCATTTTTATTGTTATAATATACTGAAGTATGCTTTTAAATTATTTTAAGTGTTTGTTCACCAAATATTTTTGAGTGTTTGCTACATTAAGGGAACTGTGTAAAACTGTCCTAACACACATGGCCCAGGCTTCATCACTCCTTTCAGATCTAGAAACAGAGGATTAGAATACAGTCTGGTACATTTAATTGATGTTTCTTTGTCACACATTGTGGAAACAGGAGAAGGGAAAGGCAAATGACTCCTTAGTGTACAGAACAAGGGTCAGGGAAAGTTTTGGGGTGGCGAAATCTGAAGTAAATGTTAGAGGTGAAGAGACATGTGCAGAAAAAAAATATGGACAAAGACAGTTGTAGGTGATGTGTGAAGGAGCAGAGGCTGGTAGGGAGGGCAGGAGCTCTGCAGCATGCCCTGTCCAAGTGGCAAAAGCTATTCTGTGCAGTTGTGATCCGTAAAAAGTGACCTAAAAACATTAGGGAGTGAGCTTTATAGTAATGTGTGGAAGCGGTTTCCGTACAAGATTAGCAGACCTCAGAAGTCTCTTACAACAAGTCAAGGATAAGTAAAAGGCGACATTCAAAACAAGGTGCATGACAACATGAATTCTGAGAGGGACTCATTTTTCTGTTCAGCTTAGAGAATGAACAGTAGCACTCCAGGAGATGGTGGGGATAGAGACAGAAGAGAAACCTACATATAAGGTAATCATGTGTCATCCAATGAACAGCCTTTTATAGGTGAAATCATCAGTGTCCCACCAGCATTATGTGATTCAGTTCTGCATTATAATTAAACATCATGCAAGTCACAAGTTAGTGGCTGGGGGTGCCAGACACTAATAGAATAACTCCAGTTTAAAAAGAACATAGACGCCACTTTGCAGTAAATAAGCAGCATTGCCCTGTACATGCCTGTGATAGATACATGGGTGTGAGTGTACAGACATATGTCAATCATCACAAAGCAGGGTCCTCACAGACAGACACCTCACTTTCTTCATTCCATTTCATTGTTATCTCCCCAGATTCAAGAACAATGACAGTATGGAGTTCTTCCTCAATTAATTGTTGCTGCATGAATTAACTAAGGTGGATGTTCTTGTTAAATGTTTAGAGAATGAAGGTCAGTGTCAGATAAGATACACTGAGTAGGGAAGACATTTCAAAATCAACAGAATTCTCAGCCCAGTTTACTTCCCCGAGACCAGAGTTATGTTTGCAAAAAGTGTCCACAGCGGTCTCCACACGAGATGGAATTTATTTTTAGTTTAATTATGTAGAGGTGACCTCATCGTTCATTTTGATTTCTCTGGAGAATCGATGTGTTGATGAACTCCCGTGTAGCTCCTCTGGGAAGACCAACATATTTAAGCCGTGTGTCTGGATTGACACAGACATGGGAAAGTGGTGTCAGCCTCGTTTTCCACTGCCAACTATATGCCAAGGGAGGGTTGGATCACTTTATCAGAAGTTATGCTTTAGAATCTTATCGGCTACTAAATTCAGTATCCAGGAGAAAAACTAATCCATACGCTAAAAGATGTTACATTTAGGAAAGATTGCTAGTAAAAATGGAAGTGGCCAACCTGCAATGCAGATTTCATTCCTACAGGTTCAAACCAGAATGCCTCACAGGCAGATGCACTGATGTTTTCCATGAACATGCACGTAAGATCTTTATCCCACTGCTCCAGTCAGTGACTGACAGGATAAGTTCAGTGTTAACGTCCAGCTGAGGGACCCGGTTGCCTCTCTCAGAGCTGTGCTTGGTTTCACCCCTTTAAAGAATCAGTTAAAACTGTTTCTCGATGGTCTTGCTGATCTCTTTTCAGTTAAGGAATTTGTTCATTGAGTAGTAAAGTTTTCAGTTTGTCATCTTTCCCAGATGATTAGGGGAAAAAAAAAGATTTCATTTCTTTTTTTCTGGAAAAATCATTGATACTGAGTATTACTGACCCCTTTGTAGGTTTGAACCTTCCCTCTGCTTCAGGTCACCTAAAAGACAGTATCCTTACAACTCCCTTTCTTTCTGTTCTCTCTCTTCCTCTTAGTTCCATGGTTGCCAGTTTTTAATGTTCAATTCTTGGTCTTTCACTTTTCCCTTTTACTTTGCTCCCCATGAAGATGTTTTTACTTCTGTTCCTTCGACGTTCAGCGTCAACAATTCAGACAGCAACGGTGCAGAGTGTAGTGAGGGAACTGAGGAGGAGTGCCCCACATCACAGGAAGTATTGTAATCTGTACATGCTTCAGGGTCTAGATGCATTGATCTTAGGAAACATTTCATCTGTGGCAAGGTTCAAAAGCATGAGAATGACTCGAAGCATTTGATAAAATCAGTAGATTACATTGCCTTACATTAGACCAGATTGTAGGGGTTAAGCCAAATCTGCTTTATCAAGTTTTCCTTGTTTTAAGTTTAGAATTCAATCCACTTTCTAGCAAAGTCATTTTAATAGCTTTCTGAATCCCCTTTTGGGTCAACACATGAGATTGGATAGGGCTTCTATGCCTTTCGGCACTGAATGAAGAAAACCCCTAAATCTAGGGTTCATACAAAGTTCAGGGAAGGAAGCATGAACCTTAAAGATCAGTGAGGGAAGGGGAGGGTATTTCACAATGCCTTTCCTTGTAGAATGTGGTTTCGAATAACCTTTATGCATTTTAAATGAGCATAAAAGAAAGCCAACTTCCAAAGAATGAGGAAAAGACTAAAGGTAAGAATGTGTTAGGTTAGGGTAAGAGCCTGAGTTCTTACTCAGAACAAGAGCAGAAGATGGCAAACAAAAACTTACGGAATGGTGAAACGACAAGAGCACAATTGCAACGCAGTCTTTAAGGGACAGGGTTGACATAATTGAAAAGTCAGGAGTGGGATTTTCTTTTAACTGTCTTCTAGGACACAGAGAAAAGAGATCCTGAAATGAGGAAGGCAAGAGCAAAGGCTGCAAATGTTAAGTATGGATTACGATCTGCCTGGGTCAGGGCATGGGCAAGCCATGTTCGCAAATGTGAAAAGTCCTTACATGCTTGTCAGTTGCAAACTGAGAATGCTGGTCCAGTTTTCAGGCACAGTAGCTAGCATCTTGAACAACCGGCTTAAGAGGGGGAAAGATTTGGCTTGCCTAAAAGCTTCAAAGATTTCCATCACTAGTAGCTTGACTCTGTTGCTTTGGTCCCTAGAGGTATAAAATATGTGGGACCGGAGGTCAATCACTTCATAGTGTCCAGGAAGTGAGCGAGAGAAGGGACAGTGTCTCAGCACCTGTGTTTCCAAAGATCTTTCTTTCTATCAACTTCTACTTCTTTTTCATGTGCTTACACATGTTTCTGTCTGCTTGCATGCTCTCTCTCATGTGCCTGCCGACCTGCCTATCTACCTACCTACCTTTCTTTCTATCATTTACCTATCTTCTGTTTTTAATCTATCACCTACTAACCTATCATATTTATCTATCATATATTCATCTCACTTTCTACTGATCTATCATCTATATTTGTCTATCGTCTATCTTTCTCTCTCTCTCTCTCTCTCTCTCTCTGTGTGTGTGTGTGTGTGTGTGCGTGTGTGTGTAGGTGAGTGTGTGTAGACAAAGGACAACCCTGGTGTTACTCCTTTGCTTCTTCCTGTTTGTTTCTTTGAGGCATGGTCTCTCACTACCCCAGAACTTGCCAAGTAGTCTAGGATGACTAGCCAGCCAGCCCCAGGGATCCATCTGACTCCACTTTCCCCATCAAACTCAGGTGATTGTCTTATAAGGGAAACATTAAACCTAGCTACCTCTCAGTCCTAGGCTCATCTTACAAATTCTACTACCTCCCAGGGTGTTACATGCTGGGAAACAGAGGTAACTCTTCAACCCTTGAACCTGGTTGTCTTTAAGAAACAAGCAGTTGTAAATATTTGAACTGGAAAATGTGGAGAAAAAAGTCAGTAGGAGCATGGGTAAAGAGAGACAGAAAAGTGTTAAGGTATATATTTATTGCTTTAAAAATATAAGTACCTTCCATGTTTAAATCTCCAACTTTGTTAGGAGCAATGAACAAAACAGAAAGTCTATTCCTCTGTGGATCTTATGATTAGGAAGAAAGAAAATTTTTAAGAATAAAGAAGAATTTGAAATAGCATGGTGCTACAACTGGAATTTTTCAAGAAATGGTTCAATTACAGTTATAGCTGAACTTCCTCTCTTGGCTATTCTGATTCCTATACAGGGAAGAGAAGAAGCATTTGCAGAGAGTACTAATCTTTGGGATTAGAATGAATGCGGTCCGTTCTCAGTGCTCTTTAGTACTATCTTCAGAACGCTGGCCGACTTATTTCCCCTCCTAGGCCCCAGTTCTCTGATCCGAGACATGAGGCTAATGGTTTATGCTGTATACTTACACTTGGGTAAACATCCCATCTATCCCTGGGGATGCACAGTACTGTTCCAGAGAGGTCAGCCCAGAGCCACAGGATAAATAGACTCTGAACTTACAAGAATACTTTGGAAAATTTATATATAAATATTTTGCCCTAGAATGTAAAATTCCTTTGCATTTTTAAGATTAAGAAGTCAAATGCCAAGATATTTCATGCTTTTGACAAGCAGCTCCAGGCAGTATTTCCACACTCATGAAAGCACTTTCCACATGAATTTCCATGGAAAAGTTTTAAAAGAACTAACTAGACAATCCCATAGCAACCCCTGCCCCCAGCCATGCGTCTGTGACCAATGTGTCTTCTAAAGGCTCTTCATTCTTGCATCATTTGTTACTAACTTTTTTCTCCCTCTATGAATGAATGACCTAAAGTAATTTGATCCACGTTGCTTTTAATTCAATATTACTCTTCCAATTCAAAGATATAACTTTAAAACAAAGTACTTACTAGTATTTTTTAGAAAGTACTGAACAAAAGTTGAGAGAGAGACACACACACAGAGAGATTACCACTAGCAAACTTGCAAATAGCATGCAGAACTGATGCGCAGGGGTCCGTCAGTCTTCAGCTCATCTCCCTAGATTCCCTTTCTTTTTCGTCTGAGTATTTTCCTCAAGGTAGACGCTACTCTTCATCACAAGAAAACAATGGCAACAGTGCTCCTTAACTGTCTTAAAGAAAGGGCTTGTTCTTCAGTCTTAGACTAAAAATCCTTTCCTGAGGAATTTAGGCCACGTTCTCAATCTGAGCCATTTGTATAGGGGGCTAATGAGGTGATCATGGTGATCATGGTGGAGGCTACCTGAACCTCAGCTCTCCACAGCAGGATAGGCCTGCCCATCCCCACAACCCAGCACAGTGGGCTGCACTGGAGGTGGAGACCGGAACTGAGTCACAGCACCAATGGAAAGGAAGAGGGAGTATGGACTGCTTGGACAATCACCTCTTTAAGGTAAACATCCATAGAAACAGCCACAGTGTGTCACAGTCAGTTTTCATTTGTTCTTTGTTGGCCTTAACAAAGTTTCATGAAGTTGGTAGTTTGTTTGTTAGGAGAAATGAAAAAAAAAAATTTCATTTGGAAAGTAATTATAATTTATGTCCTACTGAAACACGTAAGCCAATCATATACAAATAAGAGAGTCATGTAAGCAAACCATAGCAATAGCTATGGAAATGACCAAGAACATGGGGATGGGTCCTCCTATTGATCTTATTAATGTTTAATAATCACTTGTTCAGTTATAAGCTTATTGAGAAGGGGAACTCCTTGGCATCCCACTCCTTTGTTCACAGTGTACCTCAAAGACCTAACCACAGGGCAATCCATTGCCCAGCACTTACTGAACATACCAATGTATTTATGAAAATAATGTTTCTGTGAGGTAAAGTCATTAGTGATTTTTAATGGAGTAATAGAGCCATGCATAAGAGTAGTTTGGAATACTTGGACAGTTTTATAAGGTAAGAAGGCTGAGCAAGTAAATAAATATCTTCCCACTTTTAAAGGCTGCACGGGGGTAATAAAAGGCTGATGTCAGAAGAACTGTATGAGATTTTGATAGACTGTGGCAAGTTGGAGTGGTGTCTATGTCCTAGAAGCCTTTTTTTATTCCACGAGAATATTTAGCACAGCACCTAACATAGTACACATTCAATAAATAATTGATGAATGAATGAATGAATAGTGAGCTCTCTAATTAGATTTGGAGAATATTATGATTAGATTAAATAGTTTATGTCCCACTGCGCCTATGTTCATTACTTTTTTTTCTTTGTTTTCAGTGGTGTGATTTGTGATAATATTAGTGCTTTGTTATTTTAATGGAGAGCTATATTTCTTATGGGAACCATGCCCCCAATGAAATGTGCTTGATTCTGTACTGCATGCCAAACAAAATCCAACATCTTTGGAGGGCATGGGCATTGAGCTTGTACTAAGCACAATCACTCCCAGCATCTGAAAGAAAATAGCTTCAAGGCTAATTCACTAAATTTACACAAATTGACAATTACAGTCAAATGAAATTATGCAGTGGACTGTTGAAGGACGTGAAGGACATCTAACCCCACAGTCTTCTTTTGTAGATGGGGGACACACACCTAGAAAGGCAAGGCTGTGCTTGGTGGTTTCAGTGCTGGGAACTGGTTGAGGCACACTGGAACCCAACTTCCTCACCTTAACTTCAATCCCCCAACCATGTGCAGGAAGAAAGAGGAATTAAGAGCAACAGACCCGTTTTGAAAGTGGAATCTAAGCTAACAACTAGGTTCCAGCTATGGGGTTACATAAAGCTCAAATAGACCTTTACGGGAACAATTTGGAAGAAGGAAAAACAATCAACAAAGTAATCGTTTTCTTAGGAGGTAAGAGCATTATTATATGCACAAACTAAAGCCACGGGTTTGAGAGCATGGCCTCATGCTTAAGAGCACTTACTGACCTTGCACAGGACCTGGGCTTAGTTGCCAGCATCCACGTGGCAGTTCCCAACCAAGCATAATTAATCCCAGCTCCGGGGTATCCGGCCCCTTCTTCTAGCATACTGAGGTACATGGAGTGTATCTGGTATACACGGAGACATTCAGGTTAAACATCCCAGACATAAGATGAAAAGCAATAAATTTAAAAAGATAACTGAAGTTATTGTCACAGAAACGGACACTGATGTCTGCAAAACACTGAGTACAATTTTTAATGGCACCTCAGCAATAACTCCTGAGGGACGCTGATGGATACTAACTCAGCCAACACTGGCTCTGTCTTTCTTTGCTGAGGAATATCCATCAACTCACCCCTTTAAACATCTATCACTGTTCATCCTGTGTCATTTTGTCTAATAGACTTTGCCTGTTTGTTAATTTTCATATTTTCAATTTCATACTGTTTATGTTATTCACGAGTAAATGTTTTATCGATTATTTGTGTCTTGAAGTTGTTTCCATATTACTTCAAAAAAATGAAACTGAATGGAGGCGTATGTGTGTTACATATATAATGTAAGTTCATGCTGCTGCATACTTTGGATAGGTCACTTATTCTGCACCTTTTTCCTCCTTTCAATATACTTCCTGCTTCCGAAGTTTGCATAGCTTGCACACTGCTTGGCAATCTGCCCAGCCAACTTCATTGGAAGTTTCCCATTCTATTGCACCTGCAGTCACACGCATGTACGTGCAGATCTCTGGTTATGCATTTAAAATAAAAACGTCTTGCTTTGTTGCGGATGGCAATTAAAAATTCTTTTGCATTGCTCTTAAAAATTTTTATAGTGCTCATGTATTTTTTATTTATTACCAATTAAAACTTCTTCCTGGGAATGCTATTTTCCCAAGTGTTCAAAATTTGTTAGAAGAGTCTTATCGTTGCTTTTAGATTGAAGTACCACACGTAACATTTCTATTTTGAGAGAGAGGGAGGTCTTATTTTCCAGTGTTCATTTTTTTTCCTGCTTCTCTCCTGACCTAAATGTCATGTGTTCTGTGAGTCCCTTTAGTGTTCTTTTACCTAGCCTGTCCAGTATAAGATGGTGTTGCAACCCATCACATGGCCTTATATGGCAAGCATTCGGGGATTCTGTTGTCCATGGGTGCCCCTGGGTAAGACAAAATGAGTTCAGGGAATGTGACTGTCTCTCTGAGCTAATAGTGTGGCTCTTGAGAAGTTATGCAGAAGTGCCTCTACTTTTCACCTGATTCATGGACTCAGTCATATGTATTTCCCTAGGGACGTTCTAGATTTTAAGTAGGGTTGGTGAAACTTAGTTCATTCAGCAAATGTTTGCCATGTGTCTGCTCTGTGACAGGCGCTCTGCACTGTGATAGTTGGGACAGACACACTGCAGACTTCATTAAGATTCGAATTAGTGTTGTTTCGGTCCTTTCTGTGTTTCACGCATTCCGCTAAAATGTGTCAAAAAAAAGTTAGCTTACTTAATCCTTTGGAAATCCCATGAAGCCTGTAGTTGCTACAGACAACTAAGGAAGGATGAGAAGGGAAGAATGGTCAGTCTTGAAAACATAGCAACAATAATAAGTGGACTGAGTAAGGGCTGTGTGTGTGTGTATGTGTGTGTGTGTGTGCGCGTGCGCGCGCGCGCGCGTGTAAAACCTACACAAAAGAGTGAATATGAGAGGGAACAAGGTGGGGAGATACAATGGAGGACTTGTAGGGGAAAGGGAAGGCAGAAATGATGTGATTGTATTTTAAAGGAGTCTTCTGCTGAGAGCTGGGTCAGTGAAGGTGCTAGAGGTTGGTGCTGAGTCCACAGCTTTGATGGAACTCTTGATGAGGACTCTTTCTTAGATTATTTTATTTAATTAATTACAGTTTATTCACTTTGTATCCCAGATATAGCCCCCTCTCCCATCCCCTCTCAATCCCACCCTCCCTCGCTCTTCTTTTCCTATGCCCCTCCCCCAGTCCAATGATAGGGGAGGTCTTCCTTCCCTTCTATCTGACCATAGTCTATCGGGTCTCATCAGGACTGGCTTCTTTGTCTTCCTCTGTGGACTGGTAAGGCTGCTCCCCCTCAGGTGGAGGTGATCAAAGAGCCAGCCACTGAGTTCATGTCAGAGATGGTTCCTGCTCCTATTACTGGGGAACCCTCTTAGATACTGAGCTGCCTTGGGCTACTTCTGGGCAGGGCTTCTAGGTTATCTCCACGCATGGTCCTTGTTTGTGGTATCAGTCTCAAAAAACACCCCTGTGCCCAGATTTTTTGGTTCTGTTGCTCTCCTTGTGGAGCTCCTGTTCCCTCCAGGTCTTTCTATCTCTCCCTTCTTTCATAAGATTCCCTGAACTCTGCCCAAAGTTTGGTTATGCATCTCAGCATATGTTTTGGTACCCTGCTGGGTGGAGTCTTTCAGAGGCCCTCTGTGGTAGGCTCCTGTCCCGTTCCCTGTTTTCTCCCTCTTCTGATATCCATCTCATTTGCCTTTCTGAATGAAGATTGGGCAACTTACCCAGGTGCTTAGCTTCCTTAGGTGTACAGATTTTAGTATGTTTATCCTATATTATAAGTCTAATATCCATTTATAAGTGAATATATACTATGTGTGTCTTTCTGCTTCTGGGATACCTCACTCAGGATGATCTTTTCTAGATCCTACCATTTGCCTGTAAATTTCATGATTTCTTTGTTTTTAATTGCTGCGTAGTATTCCATTGTGTAAATGTACCACAATTTCTGTACCCATTCCTCAACCTGGGTTGTTTCCAACTTTTGGCTATGACTCTTAATGTGGAGGTGTAGGGGAGCTGCCTGGCATTTGCAGTCAACTGATATGTAGAATGTAATGTAGTGGATATCGAATTGTTGAAGAAAATACATTACAGGTGGAGAAAAGTTTTCAGAAGAAGAAAAAAATCTATTTGTGTAATGTGTAATTAGGACCATCTGCTAGTAATCAGGACCTGCTACCAGTAAGCTTAAAATAGAATCTTCTTTTGTCTCATGTAAAGGGAATCATGAGGCAGGTGGGGAAGGGTTTGTATGCTATGGATACAATCATCACTAGCCTGATCTGTTCCTTTCTCAGTCAACGCCTTTTAGGCCACGCCTTGCATCCTCAAGGCTACTTCAGAATCAGAAGGTAAGTGCTACAGTACTGAGCAACATGCCTACAGTCCAAACTGCTCAAGAGAGTGAAGGAGAAAAGCCTGTAGGCTATCCACAGCTGAGTCAGCACTCTCTGAAGCTCTTCCCAAATGTGCTCAAGTGTTTTTGCAACCTGCTCAATAAAGAGGAATTTGGGAATCACGGGGCATTGATTCATTGACACATCTTTTTGTAACTCAGACATATTGCTACCTATCCTACTAGAAGCCAGCTTTTAAAGAAAACCACACAGGGAGTAAGCAAGTTCAATGTCAGCTACTGTGTGTGGGTGTGTAATGTTTTTCTTTTTCTTTTTTTAAGATTTATTGTAATTTATTATTTGTACAGCATTCTGCCTGCATGTGTGCTCGCTCACCAGAAGAGGGCACCAGATCTTATTACAGAGAGTTATGAGCCACCCTGTGGTTGCTGGGAATTGAACTCAGGACCTTTGGAAGAACAACCAAAGCTCTTATCCTCTGAGCCATCTCTCCAGCCCCCTAATGTTTTTCCTCACACACCTTTTGTTAAGCAACCAACATTTGGAAGCTGGTGAAAAATGTGGCAACAAATTTGTGCGTTGTCATTATCCCCTCACTTTGTAATGTGAACATCTGCTATTGTTTCCCCTCACAGATGACCCGGGAGCTTGGGATGTGATTTTAGGGGCAAGGCACATGATTCAGTCTTTTATCATTTTGAGGGCAAGTGTTACCCCCTGAAAGATGGTTCAAGGTCACAGTCGTGTCCTACAAACAGGAAAGCCAGGAATTATCAACAAGAGTACCCAATGCTGATTGTTCGGTGTAGTTATTAATTTGATTTTCTCCATTCTTTCCTAATGAGAATTTCACAGTTTTGGGTTCTTCTTATAAACACTTGGCTTCTAAATGAAATACAAACTATAAAATATAAACTATGATAAATGGTAGTAATTCTCTTGAAAGCAGTGGTCCTGTTTGCTAATCCTTTTTTTCCTGGAGAATGTAAGAGATTAGCACGGCCTCTTAGGTACGTTGTTATACCAAAGGAAGCTAAAGATTACTCAGTCCACAAGGTCATGCCAAAGAGGTACATTAGGAATAAATGACCACACCCTTTGACCTACAGACACGATTGCCTAGCCATTTTTCTGTTTCCCAATGGACGTCCCAACTTCTCCAGTGGCTTTGAGTAAAGTCAGATGGAACCAATCATCCTGGCTTATGATCAGCCCTAGCTGTTTGCTTGTTGGTGTCCTGTCCCCAAGGTACAAATGGGTGAGTTGGTGCAGAGAGTGGAGGGTGCCCAGTGATGGGGTGGGGGGAAGAGCTTGTCCTGGCCTGACTTCCAAGGTAGGAGAGCTGGTAATGGGGGTGGGGGATCCACACATAGGGTCTCATGTAAGATGGCTGACTCACCTGAGAAATAGAAGAGAGGCCCAAAACCATGGGATTGACTGTGCTTCAGGTACCCAGGCAACCTCACACGAACCAGTGGGGTTTCCTTTCTCTGTTTCTAATTTGCTGTAGAAAGAAACCAGGAAACAGGAGGCTAGAGAGATTCCACAGCTGTAGCATTTTATGTGGACACAGGTAGGACTTATGGGAAGCAGTTTTCTTCCGTGTCTTTTCGGTCTTTCAAGATGACATGTGTGTGTGTGTGTGTGTGTGTGTGTTATTGTTATAGAGTTCTCTGAGCTGAAAGGGTTTTCTGTTATTTCCTCTGGATAGGAAAGAATGTGTCGTGACAGCTAACAAAGACTCACAGATCACCTGTTTTTAATACTAACATCAGGGCTCCTCATTTTCCATTACTGTGGCTTCAGCTACTTGTCATCAGGATGGCCATGTTCCCAGGGTGTGCTATGCCATTCCAAACAAGAAGGAGTGACAGGGTGTCCTGGCCTCATGTTACAATCTCGTGAGAAGGAATTCATATGGAGTATTTCATCTCCTGTTCTTGTGAATGGATCGAAGTGTTGACATCCCTCGGTTGGGTGCAGGATGGACATGTTGAGGAAGTACAAAGTAGTCACCAAGCAGCTGGGGTTGGGGTGAGTCCTCCCAAGGCAGTAGTGGTCCTCATTGGTACTGACAAGCAAAGGCACTGATGGTGTTAGAGGGCCCCAGTGTTAAAGGTCAGGTAACTAAAAGATGGAGAAGATGGTGACTAGAGAGGTCCTCTGCCTCAAGAGTCTAACACATTTAGGAAAGCTCTTTAAGGGGAAGGCTTGATTAAGGCCACTTATATCTACCAGTGCTAATAATAGATACAAATAATAGATACAAAAAGTTTTCTGCAAAGGGCACAACGTTGAGTGGGTGAGGAACGGGGGAGCTGGAAAGAGTTGGGGAAGGGGTGAATTTTCAAACCGACACCAAAGAGCTCTTTAATCCTTTGGTTCCTTCTATCACTTCCCTAATGGCACTTCTTGCACAGGGCAGCTTGCCTGAAACTCCCGCAGTGCAGTGGGAATACTCTTTGGAAGCTGCCATGTGTCCTGTCACGATGAGTGTGGTGTTTTGTTTTGTTTTCTCCAAGAAAGCAGGCGTGGGTACAATCAAGTGATTGCCATTTTCATCAAGGTGACGGACAGGGTCAGTGAGAAGGGCAAAGGAGAGTTATCCAATAGCATGGAGCTTGTTTCACGGTAGCTAGAAGGGAGAACTTCAAATGCTCTTACCACAAAAAGAGTAGGTTGTGAGGTGGGAGATGCGACATCCACCCTGCTGTCATTGGTGTGCACTGCATGAAGCCTCTTCCAGAAGAAGGCGAGTGCAAACACAGAACACATAAGTGTGCAACCCTAACACACTGCATCAGCGTAGATGGAAAAGAAGGTGGCTTGGCCAAGAATTCCTTAGTTAATACAGATTAATAGAGGACTGGAAACTTTTTTATATTGTCGTGCCTCATTCTAAACCAGAAACTTTTTCAGTGGACACATACCAATTAAACACATGTATGAATTCGATAGAGGCATACAATAAATAATGAAGGAAATAGGGTAAATGTTATGTCCCTCATTTCAAGTCTATCCTTTCCTGAGTTAGGGCCATTCAAAGTTTTCTCCTATTTTGAAATATACAATAGTTTGTTAACTGTAGTCACTCTACTGTGTATTAGGAGGCAAGTCCTTACTAGTCCTAGCTAACTGTAAGTGCAAGCATTAGCAAACCTGCTCTTATTTTCTATTCCTCCTCCCTATCTGTGAGAATGCCTTCTGTAGGTGCTGCATATTGCAAAACTGTAATTCTTCATGATCTTGATATTTTATGATTCATTTGACTTTTAATTGTTCAAAATGAATGTATTAACAATCTAGTCTTTACATAAATGCTTTTGATGTACTTGCAAAATTTCATCTCCATTAGATTATGGACAATTGTTTCTAACTTACATTTGTTATACAAACATACATTATTTCAATCTAGAAATTAAAATACCTATATGGAAATGATATAAACTTATGAAGCCATAAAAAAATGATTGAAGGATTTATATGTGTGTTAGTTCAAAAACTTTAATTTCTTTTAATATCTACAGCTCATTTATTCAGATGTTTATGCTTATCCTACTTAAGTGTCTAGATCAGTATAAATCACAATGCTTTTATTTTTTGCATACATGGTAAGAGGAAAAACTCAGCTGAAGAATTTCTTCCATCAGATTGGCCTATGGGCATGTTTTTGGGACATTTTCTTAATTGCTGTTTATGTAGGAGGGCCCATCCCCTAGTGGGCCGTATCATCCCTTGTCCGGTAGACCTGAGCTGTAAAAGAAGGATAGCTGAACATAAGCCTGGGATCAAGCTAGCAATTCCTCTGTGCTCTTTGCTTCAGTTCCTGATTCCGGTTCTTGCTGCATCAGGAAGAAGTCTGACTTCCCCCTAAAGGTAAGAGAAAGTAAGCCTTTTCCTCCCCAGCAACAGAGCAGCCATCTAGAACAGTGGCTCGCTTTACTCCCATTTTTCTTGTTGAATGAATAAGTGAAGGGGGAAAAAAAGACAACACCAACGTTCTTGCTTCATGTCACTGGTGTCATTGAGATGCCTCCTTTACATCATTAGGAAGCAGACAGTAGTCTCATATGAGCTAAAGGAGGGGAGAATGATGTAATGATAGGTGCAAACACGCTTCTGTGTAGTCTGGGGGAAGAGGTGGGGGTGGGTTACGTGAAAGAATGTAGTTTTCTCCGGTGCTGCTGAGGGGGCAGGTGTTCTGATTACTAATCATCTTTCTCTTCATGCAAAAATATCCCCAAGGAAGAGAAGGGCCGTTCTTGGGCTACATCATTCTGATTCCCCGAGGAGGGTACTAATCTTTCCTGTATTCTGCACTCACCTTGCCAGCTGCCAACTGCTCCCATGCTTCCCGGTAAACACTTTCCTGCCCCAGCCTCCAGGAAGGAAAGGCCATGCAGGTGCAATCTGAAATGCTGACTCTGTCTGCCTGCCGGCTTTGGGCTGTGGTGGCACAACCTGCTTTCCTGCTTCTCAGATCCATGGGTTTGAGTGGTTTAAGTTGGCTCTCCAGATGCCAACTCTCCTTGAGGATCTTTAAAACTATTAGCCTCCACATATGTAAATGAATTTCTTATAAGTCTCTCCCAGCCTGTGTGTGTGTGTGTGTGTGTGTGTGTGTGTGTACACTCAAATCCTATTATTTCTCTGGAGAACCCCAATTAGTATAGTTGTATTAAATAGTCTTAATTTAGAGATATAAAGAGAAAAGAAAGATGATGGAATGTGATTATTTTGAAAATTACAAACAGAAGTGGGAACGTAAATGACTTCATTTGTCAGCTTTAATGCTTTTTAGAATATCTGATTTAGGAAGAATAGTTCTGACACAACAGAGGAGACAAATAACATTTTTCGAGTGTTTCAGAACATTCTTTAAAATGTCTTGTGATTAAAATTAATGCAGTAATTTTCTCCCCTGGCGAATTTTAGGTGTTAGATAAACAATGATTAAAGTGAAGTGGTACACCAAGCGTACGACAAAACAAAATCCTTTTTGCCTTCTTATCAGTTAATGCCATCCCAATTTTAATCTGAAATACCCTTAAGCGTTGATTCACTGTTGCTGGGCACTGCTGCGCTGTGTGCCTCAGACAGTTGGGGATAGATCCTCTGTAGCTGTCCTTCCTCACCAGCCCTTCTTGCCTGGTGAAGGAAGATGCCTCGGTAGTGTTTGAAATCAACTCCTTTCCCTGCCGTGGTGGGTGGATTGCATTTGAAATAAGTGTGTTAGGAAGACGCAGGGCATAGTGATGAGTGGGTTTGTTGTTTTGGTTATCAATAATATGGGAAGACATCCAAAATTGTGGCTCTGTCGGTAAAATCAGAGAGTGGAAAGCCAAACAGGCAAAATATGAGATAAAGGACTTTTAATACACTTTACGTATATGGCATAGAGATTTCAAATCACCGAGAGGATTGGTCGGACTTTTTGTCCCTGTGACAAAACACTTGAGCTAAACAGCTTACTATTTGTACTTATGGATTCACAGACTTCAGTCCATCATGGCAAGAACAGAAGGTCAGAGGGCAACAGTTTATATCCACAACCAGGAAGGAATCAGGGACAAGGTACTACCCTCAAAGTACACCCTCCCAATGACCCACACTTCCCAGCTAGGCTACACCTCCTAATGTTTCTGTTATCTCTTTAGAATCTTGACATCAAGAGGGACTGGCTCTCTAAACATTTTACACCATAAAGAATTAAATTTTTGACAAGTACTGTATTTAAAAAGTTTAGGTTAAAGGAAAAAGAATACCAGGACAGGCCTCCTAGGAGAGCGCCTTTTATTCTCACGCACTGTCATGTTAAGGGACTTTTTTGTTTGTTTGTTTGTTTCCAGGAGCTTAGCTCCTATGTTGTCCTGTTTTTCCTTAGCATTTTTATTAGAAAGAAAAAAAATCAATACTCTTTTTAGATTCTTTGAGCATCCTGTTGGGATGTGAGAATATTTGAGCTAATGACAAGTACATTTCACTTTTTAAAAGCCACAATATGTCTAACACTTTCATTTGAAGTCACTTGTTTTAATTTCTGAAGACTTACCATTATTATTGTTTTGAGATGATAATATATCCTTTTCCCCTTCCCTTCCTTCATCCAATACATCCTTCATCCCCTCATACATCCCTTTTTTCAAATTCATGGCCTTTTTTTCATTGATGTTACTTGCATATATCTATATGTACACATTATAATTATAACTTTATATTCCTACCTATAGTCTGCTCCAACACACTTAACAGCAGCATCACTCAGTCAGGAAGGGATGGGAAAAGGCAAATAAAGAGACTGTTGTCTGTACAGACCCAGCATTTCCCAGGAGAGCTCAGTTCAACATGCTGAAACCTGATTAAGTGTAAACTGTGTGTGGGTGGAGAACACAGGATCTCTCTCAGGGCTCCCCGCCACATTCTAGCCAGGGAAGGAGGACACACAGGTACCTTTTGCTCTTTGTGGGAGCTGCAACCTTTAGTATCAAGGCGGGCACAATATGGCTTAATTTCGAATTAAAACCTTTCATTCCTGATCTTGGCTTTCACTGTGCCTTCTTAGAAACTCATTTCATGTTTAAGGCAGGCATGGTCACACCCAGGACTCACTGGCTGTACAGCATGCCCCCTTCTCTGTGCGTGTAAGGTGCCATGGTGGTTGGCCAAAGCTTTCGAGGTCTATAACTCATTTGTGCTGGTTTCCACAGTGGCCTGCTCCAGCTCTTCTCTAGGACTGGCAAGGTGTCTTTAGGTGTTTTCCTTCTGGGGCCCACCTTCAGCGGCTAACTGAATGTCTGGTCCACACTCACAGCTCGCCAGACTTGTTCAGGGAGTAGCAGAAAGCATTCCTGAAGAACCAGGCTTGTGTTCTTGCCAACTCATGTTTCAGCGTAGATGGCAGTGCCCCACCCTAATTCATCCCACTTAACACCATCTCCTCTGAATCCACTACATGCAGAAGTCGTACGGTTGGAGGTCTGTGCCATCTTCTGCCTGGCACAAGTTCTCAGTGACTAATGACGGATGGCAGTATCCGTTCTGTCACACTGTCTGGTTCCCACCCACACTGAGTGACTGCTGAGAGCACAGGTTCTGCCTTCCATTCCCACAGTCTTTCTGTCCTTCTGTGCTTTGTCACAATCCACTCTTCTTGCGTAGACAATTCCAGCTTCCATCTCCAGATGGCTTTGTCTGCAAAGCACATAGGCTTTCCAACTACCACCCCAGGGTGTATGGCCACCATGCCTGTCTAACTCTCATGGAATTTCGTGCTAATAGGCTTTTGCCAGATAAGTAAACATTTGCCAAAAAGAACATGACAGTGTTTTCCTCACTTAGTGAGTTTTTTAGTTTTGGTGATAAAAGCTTTTCACTTAGCATGTATCCAAATGGGCATATCAAAGCAGACTCTAGTCTGCTGGGGTTCCTATTAGGCTGTGTATCTAATACAGATTCTATTTCCTTTCAAGGGTCCTTATGATTTAGAAAACAGACCCCTTTAAGATTAGGTAAGTTAGAATACAAAATGGGGCCATTCTATGGATGATTTATGGTTCATAAACTAGCAGCCCTTGTGTTCATCAGGCTTTAGCCTGACTTTCCTTTTGCTTCCCCATTAGGTTCCTGCTGTGTCTTCGTTTGTGAATGAAGACCTGCTGCAAAGGTGCTCACAGGCTCTTCACTCAGCTCTCAGGTTCATGGATTTAAAATGACATGCTAGATTCTCACAAAAGAATGATTAACTTGGAAGTCCTGTACCAGGAACTAGTTTCATTAGGAACAGTTTTCTTGTCTCCTATAACCTGTTATACCAGTCATCACTTCTGTGATATACTTAATATCCTAACAAATCCCAAGAATTCCTAGTCATTTTATCTTTCTTGTAGTTTAGAGTAGATTGGAGCCTATGCCCCTTTCTTCATGGGTACGCATCCTTATCCTGAAGAAAAGATGATGTATTGACTCGAGTACACCAAGAATGGACAGACTACTATGGTCCTTACTGATAAATGAATAAAAGATTTAGTGGTTGGCAAGCCTGTTCATATTTATATTGAAGTCATGATTAGCACAGCAAAGCAGAAAAAATGATGCATATAAAATTTGCAATAATGTTTTCATAGCTAACATGTTTTACAAAACTCTAAATTCTATGAACTACAGTTTGAAATAATATATTGTATTCCTTTACTCTTCAGTCGTGTATGGCTTTAATTAATTAACTTCACACATGACATAGCATGTAGAAAAGAGACATTAAAACAGCTAGTCGCACATGTGCACGCATACACACACACACACACACACACACACACACACACACACACCCCTCAAGTGAATTGCAAAAATTTGAGGCTCTTTTGTTTATAAATTCATAATTCATACATTTATGAAGTACTTTCATAACTCTCCACAACAAAGCTTCTATAGTGTTCCATTGATCTTGTCACAATTTTGTTATATGAAAAATAGGTTGGATTTTATGACTTATATGAGTCTCATCTGTGGAGTATGTTGTGTAGAAAATACATTGTCTTTATGGACACCTGCCAATTGAAAGAGGCAAATGCCTGATTAAGAGTCTTTGTAAATCCTACCCTAATTGTTAACAAAAACAAGCAAAAGTCTGCAAGGGTTTGTCTTATTCCTGAGGCCAGAATTACTGATTGTTTTTCTGACAGTGCCTTGACTTAGATCTCTTAGATTGAATTAAAAGCTTTGGGCTTCTTAGAATTCACTATTTGTGCAGTGAGAAAAGTGGCTAAATCGAGAGAGAGGAAAAAAAAAACAAACAACCAAAACATCCTTCCAACCAAATAGATCATTCCTCCTATTCCTCCTTGACTAAACAAGAACAACAATAATAACTATTTCATAGGATGATTATTAGAATTTAAGGACTCAACATGAGTATGCCGTGACCTATAGTGTGATAAGTTATCGACCTCCTCTGGTGCAAGGAACAAAAAGGAATTGTCTACCAGCAGACCAGTTTTCAGTATCAAATGCTTTAAATAAATGTTTACATGCCCTTTCATTTGAATTTATCTTATTATTATAACTCCTGTATTTATAGATTGGATGGCCTCCTGATATAACTGAATAGGAAACACTCCTCTTCAGGCTGAAGACATTGAGTTTTCACCTCCAGCTCCCAAGGTTGTTGCCCTTATCATTTTATCAGATTTGGCTGTTTAGTATAGACTCTGCAGGAGACACTGTTATTTTATTAATACCACTCGGGTTGCTCAAGAGTGATGAGAAAGAGCCTCCTGCTTCACCCAGATGTTTGGACCATATTTTGAAGTTAATTTCCCCTGGAAGATCTTCGAGTAGTGAAAAATCAGATGTTGTGCTGAAATGTCTTAGACTTGTCTATTGTTTGAGGGGGCGATCTCTGTTTCTGAAAGGTTGACGCTTATGTAAGTTTTGGGGATAGTTCCAAACTCTGCTACATAGGCTGCTCCAAGGAATGGGGACATTGTGGCTAGGTAAGATTATTGCACAGTCTTTACGGGTCTGAGAGCTTGACCTTGTGTATTAGCTAACTCAGAGCTACAAGAAGTGTTGGAGTGGAGCAGTATGTGAGGAATCTGTTTGCTCAGAAAAGTGTCTTGGGGGTTTAAATGAGTAGTACCTCTTCAACCATGGAGTAGACCAAAAGTCAACGGTTGAAGCCACATTGAAAGCCAAGTGCTGTTGTAGCTGGACACATGGTCATCTCTTTATTTATTTATTTTATTAATTACACTTTATTCACTTTGTACCCCCCCATAAGCCCCTCCCTCCCCCTTCTTCACACATGCTCCTCCCCAAGTCCCCTGATAGGGGAGATCTTCTTCTCCTTCCTTCTGATCTTAGTCTATCAGATCTCATCAAGAGTGGCTGCATTGTCATCTTCTATGGCCCGGTAAGGCTGCTCCCCGCTCAGAGGGAGGTGATCAAAGAGCAGGCCAATCAGTTCATGTCAGAGGCAGTCCCTCTTCCCATTACTATGGAACCCTCTTGGACACTGAACTGCCATTGGCTACATCTGTGCAGGGGTTCTAGGTTATCTCCATGCCTGGTACTTGGTTAAAGTATGAGTCTCTGGGAAGACCCCTGTGTTCAAATTTTCTGGTTCTGTTGCTCTCCTTGTGGGGTTCCTGTCCTCTCCAGCTCTTACTATTTCCCACTTCTTACATAAGATTCCATGCACTCTGCCCAAGAGTTGGCCATAAGTATCAGCATCTTCAGGGTGGAGACTTTCAGAGGCTCTCTGTGGCAGGTTCCTAGGTTGTTTCCTGTTTTATTCTTCTTCTGATGTCCATCCTCTTTGCCTTTTGGGATGGGGATTGAGTGTTTTAGTCAGGATCCTCTCCCTTGATTAGTTTCTTTAGATGTACAGATTTTAGTAGGTTTATCCTATGTTATATGTCTATATGAGTGAGTATATACTGTGTGTGTCTTTCTGCTTCTGGGACAGCTCACTCAGGATGATCCTTTCCAGGTCCCACCATTTACCTGCAAATTTCATGATTTCCTTTTTTTTCATTGCAGAGTAATACTACATGGTCATCTCTTACCTAACTTTTCAGCATGTGCAATGGAGCGTTAATCCTGTGCTGCTATGTTTCGTACGGGCATCTCTTCCTTCAGACATGAACAGAAGGTCCCTGTATTATAGCAAGTTTGCTACTAGATTTAAGAGGAACTTCATACAGAGACAATTGAGGAGAGAAAGAGAGAGACCAGTCTTTCTTATTTTTAGAGCTCTGCTCATAAATCGGCGGCCCATGAAAGGGCTATATTTCTTTGTCATGTTTAGGGCAGCCTCATTGAAGCATTTGCACTGAAAGGCATTTGTGACATTTTTCTTGTGTTTTATTGAATGTCTCAGAAATACCCGACGATATTAGGCTTGTTGTTCAGATTTCTACTGCTTGCTTTACTGAAAATGATATTGTTAAATGTCCCTCTGTTAAAATTTCTTTGATTAATACTTTGTGATAAATTCTGTTCAGAATTTAGTAGTAAAATGTTTCTTTTTTTTTTCCTAAAATAACATGGATTTTTTTATCTTATCAGATGAATAAAATAAAATTAAGTATTCCTCCATTTTTTTTTCTTTTTTTTATCTTGACTGCCTGTAAGATCAAAGTCAAATTGAATATACATTATAGGATTCTTTGTGCAAACCTTTAAAAAAACAGGCTTATGTATTACTTCAAATCTCTTCGGAGCAGGTGGTACTTAAATTTCATGTTAAAATGGAAGCACATTCCTTATGCAAAGCCTATGTTCAGGCAATTTATCTTCAAGCTTTTTAACTGATACTATTTTATTTGAAATAAAATTTTACGCATGTTAAATTTTACACTGGGCTTTACAGCCTTTCAATCCATTTTACAGCTGAATTCCTATATATAGAAACCACAATTAAAATTACTCAAATATTTTATAAAATTTGATATGCAAAGAATTTTGGGAGATGACAGAGGTAAGAAAATTTTCTAAAAATAAATTAGAAATGAATGGTGAAATAGGTAGTAGTTATGAAGTGTAGACATGCTGATAACAGTTTTAAACAAATAGTTTTCTTTCTTTCTGTACATTAGAGTATAAAGAACAGCAAATTTACTCAGTAAGACTACTCTTGACCCTGTGGGTGGAAACGGTAGCAGAAGTGATTGCTCCCATCTTGCTCAGTGTACTGAATCTCTCTCTCTCTCTCTCTCTCTCTCTCTCTCTCTCTCTCTGTGTGTGTGTGTGTGTGTTTAATTTTCTCTAGTTTTATTGATCACTTTAAAAAAATTTTTTTTATTAATTACAATTTATTTACTTGTATCTCAGCTGTAGCCCCCTACTTCATCCCCTCCCAATTCCACCCTCCCTCTTTCATCTCCTCCCATGCCTATACCTAAGTCCACTGATATGGGAGATCCTCCTCCCCCTCCATCTGACCCTAGCCTATCAGATCTGAACAGGATTGGCTGCATTGTCTTCCTCTGTGGCCTGGTAAGGCTGCTCCCTCCCCCCGGGGGAGGTGTTCAAAGAGTGTGCCACTGAGTTCATGTCAGAAACAGTCTCTGTTCCCCTTTCTAGGAAACCCACTTGGAGACTGAGCTGCCATGGGCTATATCTGTGCAGGGGTTCTAGGTTATCACCATGCGTGGTCCTTGGTTGGAGTATCAGTCTCAGAAAAGACCACTGGGCCCAGATTTCTTGGTTCTTTTGGTCTCCTTGTGGAGCTCCTGTCCCCTCCAGATCTTTCTATCTCCCCCTTCTTTCATAAGATTCCCTGCACTCTGCCAAAGTTTGGCTATGATTTTCAGCATTTGCTTTGATACCCTGCTGGGTAGAGTCTTTCAGAGGCCCTCCTTGGTAGGCTCCTGTCCTATTCTCTATTTTCTTCCTCTTCCAGTGACCATCCCATTTGCCTTTCTAAATGAGGATTGATCTTCTTACCTGTGTTTTTAATGAGGGAGAATGTGGAGAACATGTTACTGTGATGCAACATTAATAAACCATGTAGAAGGGTTGTTTCTTCGAGCCTCCTTTCTTCATAAATACTCTTTCATTTTAATGATACTGTGACACCACGATGTTGCTGATATAAAGGAAGATGAGGTGTTGTTTCTGGGGAGTAAAACACTTAAAGAAGACAATGATGAGTGAACTGTAGTCTAAAATACATCTTAGTCTTTTGTAGAAAAGGCTAATACATGGACTTCCTGCACTTTCTGCACCACAGCTGATGGACAGAAAGCACAGCAACACGGGTTTTAGCCCTAAACGATTATGTTTTAAAAAATGAACACACAGAAAAACTGGGAGGGTGAGCTGTGGCACACTGATGGTGCCACCCCAACTATGGATGGAGCTGCAGGATCCCAGAGCCTCAGTGTGTTTGTTACATACAGCACAGGGGATGGACTAGCTAGTCTCCTAGGTGAGCAGTCGGCTGTAACTACCTGGGAAGTTGTTCTTAAACTAGGACGCTGCCATTGCTAGTGTGTGTGCACACTGCTCTTTCATTCTTAGACTTCCTGTCCTGGGACAGAGAAAGGCTTTGTCTTCCTGAACCTGGCCTGAGGGAAAGGCTTTGCCATTTTCCCATGGTTGGTCCTTAACACAGCAATGCCCATGTCAAACAATGCACTGGGAGCTTCATTCACTGAGGGTTTCACTAGCTCCCTATAATACATGTCCAACGTGTAGCCCACGGGGTGTGTTGCCCTAGTCTATCTATAAACGCAGCCCATCAGATGTGCAGACAAGATGTCACAATGTGAGAAGGTTGGACATCCTTGCTGGATGCTAGATGAAGACTTCCTTGCTGTCGGCCACAGTCAAACAGAACTGTGATTCCCAGATGTGAAAACGTATAAGACTTTCCATCCTGTTGCAACCACGGGCGCCAAGGCCTGTAGCTTTTTGTCTGACTTCCAGTCCCAGGAAGAACTCCAGAGTTCAATCTCCCTAGAGTCATACTATCTGATGCCCTTAAATATTTGTGAGATGGTGAGTCCACCAGTGACTAGACTTTAAGTAATGGCTTTAAGCGTTTATGTTTTCTTGGATGTCCAAACTGAAAGAGAGAGAACAAAATAAGCCCTTTAGGTTACATGATATTCTAGCGACTGGGACTTGCACCTGTCCTTCCCATACTTCCAGGGACTTAGAAAGACAGTTACACAATCACTGGGCCCCAAAGCCTTCTCCAGTTTGCTGTCTTTTTGTGTTTTTTTTTTTTTTAATTTTTGTTTTTTTTTGAGACAGAGCCTTGGTATGTCATCCAAGGGGGGAGGAAAGGCTTTATTATCAAAATCTTGTCTGAACTTCCTTAGTGTCAGGATTCAAAGCTGTACAACTTTAACTTTATGCTCTTTAATTTTTTTGTCACCTACTTACGTCTAGGTGTTTTGTTTGTTTGTTTGTTTTTTGTTTTTTGAGGGTTTTTTTTTTTTTTAGTTTCTGTTTTTGATTTGTTCTCCATCACATCTCTCCCTGAAAATGTTTTCTGAGGCTCAAAGCTGTAGGGTGCTTAGCTGACGCTTGTGCTTCTATGAGCCTCAGACTGAATTTCATGGGTTCTTGAAGCTGGAAAGGCACTATGACGGTTGCATTCCTTGGTCTTGTTTTAAGCAGCTTTGGTACAGTGGTAAAATAAGGTTTTAGAGTTCTGGCATCATTTCCTCACTGTGGATAAACTGAGACTTTTGCAGGCCTGTGACTTATATCCTGATTCCTAAGTATGAAAGTGTATTTCTTGGAACCCAGGAGCACAAGCAAAGAGCAAACTGAATGGTGACAATGAAAAGGTATAGATGGCACTCAGTGCTATTCACCTTCTGCTGTTAGGCAAGGACAGCATGACGATTGGGGCCGATTCTAGTGAGGGTCTCTGTCAGCAAATGGGCTAGAAAGATGGAGGACATGTAAATGGAGTGAAAGGAAGGAAAGAAGCGGAAGGTCATGTTTTGCTCTGTGTCTGGAATTGCATGTGCTACACCTGTGTCTTCCTAGCTAACTTGACATCAGTCTCCAAGCTCATCCATTAAAAGACTTTAAAGGCATTGATCAGAGGCCAGAGATTATTGTGATTATGTCTTTCTTCTATGAGATAAGGCATTGAGATTGTGGGATGGGATGTTTTTGGATACCTTTATTAATGTTTCCTGGGGACTTTCTATTATTGTGGAAATAACGTGGCAATGTTTTATTGTCTTCAGTCAGTAGCTTGTGATGGCATTTTAGGTATGTTACAAGAGTAAGAGTTTGGTTAATGAAATCGTGTTTTAGATACATTAGAAGACAATAGTCCGGGGAAGGGAAAGAAAAGGGACAAAGCAGAGGAAAGGGATGTTCCTTTCATCATAAAACATCTACACCTTCAGAGCAGCATTCTTGTAATCATTTGGATGACTGAAGGAATTTATTACCCATTCTAACTCTTAACTGGATCCCAGCAGCTGAGAATTAGAAGAGTGAGTGTGAACATAATTTTGATGTTAGCAGCAAGCTTAGAAAAGGAAGGTTAGTGTTTCACAGTAACCTTAGGAGCTGAAAAAACATCCTGGTGGAAATGGGACTTAGGTTGGAACAATTTTGCACATGGAAAGATTTTTCAGGATCAAAATCCTTATCAGCCTGGAGCAAGTAAATCAACTATTTGTCTGAAGCATCCTTCGTTTAGCATCCAGTCCAAGGTGTCTCCCTGTCTCTCAGCACACAAACTTTGCTCCTCCTCTGCAGAGGTACTAAAGGGGTATGGTGACTAGTGATAGGCTACATGAATAGTAAGGAAGAACCATGAGCTCCTGTCACTAGGGACTAACACATTATCATGTGTTAGCAAAGAAAGTGAATGGTAGAAAAGAGAGAAAAGAGACAAGGGAAAGACGATCAAAACACAAGGTCAGTTAGCAAGACAAAAATTAAAGAAACCAATACAGGGCTCAACGCAGACAAAATGAAAGGGGGAATCAGAACATGAAAGACCGCTAAAAGAAGGCAAAAGTGCAGGGAAGTCTCACTGTGACGGGGTGCAGTTAAGGTCAATCCCTTGGCACTGTGGCCTTCCCATGGGTCCTGGAAAACTTCAAAGTTGCCTCAGGGCAGAGGTTTGGGGGCCAGTCTTTAGGCAGAAGTCTTGCATTTACTTCTCTCCAACCTGCGGCAAAGACATTTTCACAGCTGACAATTTCTGCAGTTGCCTCGTCACTGGAGGATCCATGCTGAAATATGCACCATTCTCAGAGCAGGCTTCCACCTTAGAATCCTCCTTGGCCTAAGAACATGGTATCCTCCCTATAAATAGCTCCTGCACCCTGAAGGTGATAGACTGTCCTCATTCCTAAATCTCATGGGAAACCTTTGAAGGAGGGTTTTCCAATCACAACGCTGTCTCTTCAGGTCCCATTTGTGCCTCACTTTGTTTTAATAAGATTTCTGTTCTGAAACTACATTTACCCTGGTCACCAGTGACAGGCACTCTGAACAAAGATGGAGTCCATGAATCTCTTTCATAGGTCACCATTTCACTTCTCTGCGGACAGAGCGCCTTCTTGAAAGTCTCTCCATTATGGTTCCAATGATCCACTTTCCCCGCTCTGAGTTACCATCATCCTCCGGCTCTAGTCGTTTTAGATCTTCCTGGACTTCTTCCTTGCCCCGCCTCCAAGCCCTGTGCGTTCATTTTTATTCCCTACTGCTGGACTTTGGTCTGCACTCTCTACTCTTTCTCATATTGTTGAGAGTAGGGGCAGAGAGTAGGGGGCGGGGGAAAGGGAATTACCACCAGCACCGATATTTTCAGGCAAACAAGAACATATAGAAGCCTTAAATCCTTAAGCTGCATTTTCTCCCATTTTTTTTCTTGTTTTTGTTTGTTTGTTTTTGTTTTGTTTTGTTTGTTTGTTTGTTTTCAAGATAGGCTTTCTCTGTGTAGCCCTGGCTGTCTTGGAACTTTCTCTGTAGACCAAGCTGAGAGTCTAACTCAGAGATCCACCTCCCGCTGCCTCCCAAATGCTGGGATTTAAAGGTGTATGCCATGACCACCTGGCAAAATGCATTTTCTGTGTGACATTAGAAACAAAAATAATTCTGAAACTAGATGTGGTGGTACATGCCTGTCTACATCCTTCTACGCAGGAGGCTCAGACAGGAAGATCATGAGTTCCAGGCCAGCCTGGCTGTATACATGACTAGAGCCTGTCTCAAAACACTGCGCAGATGTAGCTTAGTGGCGGAATGCTTGCCTAACATTCACAAAACCCTAAGTTCAAGCCTCACACTGAAAACAACAACAAGAAGAACAACACTGACCCATTAAATTAAGTTTAAGGTGAACAATTTGTGTAATCTAAATGGTGCTGACGCTCTGAGGGGAAAGAATAAATCTAATTTTCAGATTCCTGTAGTTCTTCCTGTTGGCTTCCCAGTTTTGCTGATGGCCTCGTTGCCATCACCTTGAAGGTAACCCAGCACTCTTGCTGTTGCTGCTCACCTCCAGTCCTTCACACACTTGAGCTCAGGTCGACCCGTCTTCTTCCTAGTCAAGCCACCTTAGTCCTTAGTAACTAAGAACATGAACAAATCCAAATGCTGTGCGGTTGATCTAGAATGTTTACTATTTTTACATTTGAATTTTCTCTTCTTTCTTTCTTTTTGGGTAACATTTCTCATCTTCAATGCAACTGGTGCTTGCTTTCTTCCGATGCCATCTGGTGTCTCTTCTTCACACTATTCTTTCTGTCAAATGTCCCTGATGTTGTCTTTGTGACTAGTGGAATACAACACATGCTCCTGGCTCAGGACCTTTGTAGATACTGTTTCCCTTCCTGGAGCATCCCCTGCCTGACTCAGCCATCTTACCACTGAGCTCTTAGCTTACTGCCTTTTCGTTTTGTTTTTTTTTTTTTTTTTTTTTCTTTAGGAGTCCTCCAAGACTTCTACCAATAGGGGAACTGAGTATATGACTTCCTACCCTGTCCTCCTTAGCTGCTCTTGGTGGTTCTCATGCCCTAGTCATGGTTCATCTAATACCTTATAAAACACATAGGAAAAGAGGCCATTTCTACATTTATTTAAGACTGTCTTTCTACTGCCCACCATCCTTCAAAGCACTACGAAAGGATACTGAATTAGTGGGCTATGATTAAGGAGACTCCTACCACCCACCCCAGTCAGATCCAGTTGTCATCTTTCTGTTAAGCATGCCTATCCATCTACAATATATGGTATTTTTAGAACACACATCTGTGTTGTTTACCTAATATTTGACTAGCATAAAAGACAAGGTCATGATAGACAAGGATGGATGACAATAAGAAGAGAGATGACTAGGCATGGTGCAGAATCCCAGTCAGTCCAGATCAGGAGGGCATTAGTGGAACCAGCAAGCGTGCAAGTTTCACGGATAGCATTGTATCTGTGCCAACGTCTCACTTTCGATAATTTTTGTAAAGGTTGTGTGAGGTACTGACATTAGGGCTAGCTCATTGAAATGGTAGTGGAAGCATTTTGTACTATTTTTCCTAACACTCTTCTCGGCATTGGACATTATTTCAAATTAAAGGAACAAAAGGAAAATTAGGAGCTTCTATGCACACAGAATATGTCTGAAGGTTTTCCTAGTCCCTAATAATGTCATCCTAGTAGTTGTTCAATAAACATCAATTTGTTTTGCCCATGGCTGCTTCTACTTTGACTCTTTGCAATCTGTGTTGTCCCCTTTCCCTTCCTGCTGCACCTAGCAACAGCCTGGCTCCTCAAGGGGAAATCTGCTCCCAGAGTGAGTGTGCTGTGGAGGCCAGAGCCATACTGAAGGCAGCAGAGACAGGACACTATGCACATCCTGTGTGCTGGGAACTGGCTTTCATCTGGACTGAGAGTAAAGTTTAAAAAACTGAAACATGCTGGAGAAAAACCTAGATGGAGAAGATGTCATCTGCCTGCCTTGATTTTACATGTTTTCAGTTTGAGTTTAAACTTTTTGTTAATGCATAACCCTCAAGTTAGTCTAGTTACATTTCCAGTTAAGCATCTTTGTCAAATTTTTTATTCCTGAATACAGTCTCCTTATATACTGAGGCGTGACCACATTCTCAGTAATAGCGTATCTTGATTTTGTGAAGAAAATGTCCCTCTAAAATATTTTATGGTTTGTTTGTTTGTTTTAGAGACAGAGTTTCTCTGTGTAGCCCTAGCTGTCCTGAACTTTCTTTTGTAGACCAGGCTGGCCTCAAACTCATAGAGATCCACCTGTCTCGACCTCTCTGAGTTCTGGGATTATAGGTATGTGCCACCATGCCCTGATTTCTAAAATATTTTAAGCAGCTAAAAGGATATCATTTTGCACTGCAATAGAAATCTAAAACACTATGGCTTTTATTAAGGGAACATGTAAAAAATGAAATAAAATGGAAGAAACCTTTGTAACTGTCCATGAGCATTTCCAAGGCCATTTATTAAGGGAACATGTAAAAAATAAAATAAAATGGAGGAAACCTTTGTAAGTGTCCATGAACATTTTCAAAACCATTTTCAACTTGTTCTATAATTTTTAAATGACTATATGATGATGCATGTAATTAATAACTAATAAGTAAGACCATCCCAACAATTGAACATTGAAGAAAGGCTTTCTAACATTGACCTTTTTAGAGAAATTCAGGGTCTGTGTAGTTACTTTTCTATGGTTCATGAAATCATCACTAGTACTTCCTATTGAAAACAGGTGGTTTCCATCTCAGTTACAGTTGAACTACGATTTGCCTCGTGCTGTGGTTCTCTACCTTCCTAATGCTGAAGCCCTTCCATACGGCTCCTCATGTAATTGTGGACCACAAAATCATTTTGTCGCTACTTCATAATAACTGTAATTTTGCTACTATTTTGAATTATAATATAAATACCCGATATGCAGGATATCTGATATGCAGCCCCCGGGAAAGGGTTGTTTGACTCTCCAAGGCTTTGTAACCCACAGGTTGAGAACCCTGGTCTAGTGGCACAGCAGAGGTTAAAGGCACGCTTAGCAAACAGTTCTGCCTGGTGCTCTGGTACTTCCTGAGAGCTTTTTGTTGTGTACAGCTTCCCAGCTGTGCATTTCTGCAGCAACTAGTCACTCTGTGTCTCGACACTTACCCCTCTTGAACGTAAGTAAGCACACACATATGGAAAGTGGAGACTTGCCAGCGGAGATTTCATTGACTGTTTTTTACCCTGCAGAAAGAGGAAGGAAATGTCCTGTTATGCTTTGTTCTTTTGGTGACCAGATGGAGGAATTTCAATGGCAATAAGGAAAGAGAAGAAATCAGGAGCCCCCAGTTTTTATTTTAGTCATGTCTTCATGTCTGTTGAGTACCTGAAAGAAACACACAAACAAGGCCCGCAGGTGTATCAACTCAGAAACACTGCTGCATCTAAGAACTTTTTTTTTTAAAGATTAGATCTTACTACGTAGATCTGATTATCCTGGAGCTTATTCTGTAGAACAGGCTGTTCTTGAATTCTTGGGGTTCTGACTTTGTCTGCTGAGTCCTGGGATTAAAGGCGTGCACCATATCATATCCATCCTTGGGCTCCTTTCTTGAGTCTACTTCAGAACTGGACTATAGTCTATGCTGTCTTTTACTTCACTTTTCAATAATGAATAAAGCAATTGAACAGTTTTTTCAGGCTCTCTACATTTGAACAGAGACAGAAACATGCACAAGAGAACAAAGTATGTCAAAATTCCTTAGAAGCTAATCTTTAAACATAATCTTAAAATACAAATTCTGAGAACTTCCTTACTATTAGTATTTTAATTTGTAACTGAACAAGGCATCACCCAGATGTCAGACTTTCTGTCCGTGGTCCTTATTTCTTATCAAGACCTATCAATGCTTTCATGACTTCCATCTTGTCATGAAATTTTATGAAACAGCAACAAAAATGAGAGGAACTGAAATAATCAAGTAAGCATTGCTTCTTCAAGACAGCGTCCCTCTCTAAATTTAAATGTTAGGCAGAGAGCTGGACATCTGTAGCAGCCATTGTTGTGAAATACGCATTCAGTAATTAATGTGCAAAAGTCTGGGTTATTAAAAGTTTATTATGCTATAGTGCCCTCTAGCCTATATAGCAGAAAGAAACATTTCCCTTCCTTGCTGCTCATTTTTAGTTATAGGTTATTTGTTGTATTACTCATTTAAAGGGTGTTGATGTCTACTGAATATTTCCTTCATGCTCTTTTCACATGGTAGACGTGTTGCTTTCATAGAGAGATGATGTGATTTTGCAGGAAAAAAAATTCGCTCTCCCTTTGTGTGAACAGATGCAGAGACACTGCACTGCTGGGCCTGAGGCCTTGTAATTGAAGCCCTGGCCTTGACTAAGCAATGGCAGACAGGAGCTCAGTTTTCCATAGTTTTCCCCTATAGCCCAGCTAAAAGCTGAAGTTCACAAACTATCCTGGACTGTGGGAAGAAGGTCCTCCTATTGTTAGGTAATTGTTATCGGTCCCTGACTCCTTATTGTCTATTACCCCCTATTATCATCATCATGACATCATCATCATCATCATCATCATCATCAACATCTCATCTCTCCTCTCTCTTTCTCTGTCTGTGTGTGTTTGTGTGTGATAGGGATGTGTGTGAGTGCAGGAGTGCATAAGGTACCATATAAATATTTGTCCAGAGGGCAACTTTTGGGAATCAGCTCTCTCATTCTACCTTTAAGTTGGTTCTAGAGATCAGACTTGGCTGGTCTGATTTCCACTTCAGTGGTCAGGTTCCTTCACCCACTGATCTACGTTGCCAGCCTCAACCTCATAACATTTTGAGGCCTATAGATATAAGACTTTTGCCCATGTTAATTTGAATTAAACAAAGATATTTTTAAGAAGAATCAGCAATTTCTGGATTCCTCCTGTTGTTACTTGATACCAGCGATTTCCTTCATCACTTATCCTTTATTAAGAAATCTTTAAAAAGCAAGAATTTAACTCTGACATTTCATCAAACAAGGCCTACCCTGTATTTCTTCAGAGTTTAAAACTCTGAATTCAATAACTTTATTTGTTTGATTTTAAATTACTCAATTTAACTTCTTATTTGTTTATTTGGGAGGTGGGGGTGGTTAGGCATGCATGCCAACATATGAAATGTGTGAAGGTTAGCAGACAGCTCGGCACACTTGGTCCTCTCCTTCCATCATGTGGGTTCTGGGATGGAACTCAGGCCGCCGGACTTGGCAGCCAGCCCTTTTACCTGCTGGTTTAGTCATCTGCAGAATGGTGTGTGTGTGTGTGTGTGTGTGAGTGTGTGTGTGTGTGTGTGTGTTCTTTACAAAGGGAATTGATTTCAAAATCTTCACAGTATAGACGCAGGTAAATACTAAAGCATAATTTATCCTGTTGTGTTACTAAATAACCTCAGACTTTGCCTCAAAGATTGTTTCTCTTGAATATTGAAAGCATTTAACAGGGAAAAGAGTCCCAGAGATACCGAAGCACATAGATTAACTTAAAAGAATGCAGTGTAACACATTTATGCTCTGCCGTAAAGTACTGTAATGAATAATTAAAATAGAACCAGGCGTCAAAATAAATGATAACTATGGATTGTGATACTGCACTCTGAATTTTTCCTTGGTTTCTTGCCTGTCAATTTGCATAGCTTAGTGGTTAGCAAAGAACCCCCCAGTTATTAAATGTAAATTAAAAGTTAGTATGTAAAAGAATACCTTCTGCTTAGTTGAGGCTTTGACCAATTATTTAACTGTTTACTCTTCTGTTTTTCCACTCTAAGAAAGAACTTTGTTAAGCGTCTGAAAGTACACAGCTAAGAATTCCATGGGTTGAAACATAAAATTGAGCTATTATGTCCTGTACCAGGTACTTAGGGGTTACCATACAGACATGACCAAGCCCAGGAACCACACTCCACACAACCAATCCCTGAAATGGCATCAAGAAATCTAGGTCACAAAGATCATGCAATTCTAAAAGGAGTCAACCCCAAGGTCCTAAGAAACATGCACTTTGCCAAGAAGCATGACAAAAAGGCCTGAAGAAGACACAGCAAATAGGAAGGCAATGAATGTACATGCAGAGAACATTAGGGCCCTTGAGAAACCTGTGATGGTTAAGCCCAAGATAGTGCCCCAAATGGAAACACAGCCGTCCAGCTTTCATCTCTCACCCCAAGCGTGGGAAACAGATTCAAGGCTACATGAGCAACCGTCATAGGCTCTGCCAACCAAGCCCACGATTCAAACCAAGGCTGAGGCTGCAGCACCAGCTGAGGCTCCCCAAGATGCCCAGGCCCCAGGGAAGGTCCCATAGAAAAGGCTCCCATCTGCCAACGTGAAGACAAATGGACCTCTGTGACAAACCTGCATACTGTGTGCAGATGATCAGTGCCCTGTGCTGTTATTACAAATAAGCCAGTTAAAATCTGTCACAACGAAAAATTAAATTCTCTGCTAATTTTTCACATGGGTGCGAACCTTTCTCTATCCTGAACTTGGTAGGAGAGAGTATTTCAAACATAATGTGTGTGTTTATTGCTAAATAATTTAAGAGTATTAAGAAAAAAGTACATTGAAGGGGATTCATATTTTATTTTGACTAGAATGCCAGCACCATTATTTCTATGTATACATCCAAATATGACTTCTAAGTTACTTTGCCAAGAGACTGTCTGCATCCATTTAGAAGATTCAAACTCACATTGTTTCTCCCTGGACCTGTTTTTATAGTGTTCCAAAATGGCCTTACCTGGTGCATTCAACTTCGGTGTATGTGTGTGTGTGTGTAGAGACATTAATATTAAGTGTCTTTTTTTGCTTACTCTTTACCTTATTTTTTTCAAGAAAGGGTCTTTTACAGACCTGAAGTTTATCAGTTAGACTAGACTAGCTTGCTGGTGAGTGCCAGTGATCCACAGGTTTTGACTCTCTTCTCCCTCCACACTGGCCTGGAGTTTTATATGAGTCAGGGGATCATTACCAATCTATGTAAAATATTGGAATTTATACTTAAGGGCATGAATTCTTGAAAGAGAAGTAGACAGGAGAGAGGAAGTGATTCTAACATTTGTACCTGCTAAACGCCAGGAGCTCCATGTGTTATGCCATAGAATCATGCCATTATTATTGGGAAGCACTTTCCAGGTTTTGTACATATAAAATGCTAATTCCTTTTCCCATGGTGCCTTGCTTAATGACTCTTAGATCCTAAATTCTCTACTACAATTTTTGCTTCAAAGCTCGTCTTTTTTGTATGTACACATATACAGGATTGTTGCAGGTGGAGGTGTGTGTTTTTGTTGTTGTTTCTTACATTGCGGCTCTGGAAAGGTTGTGGTTGCTAAAAATCACACCACATTTGAACTTTAGCAGATTATCCCTTCTTTGTTGTAAGTGATAAACCAGGGAGCAAATAAGAAGGCCAGGTTTTTCTTCTTATTATTGCTCTACCTCTTGCCAGATACCAGGTTTTTGTTAGACCAATAGCAATACTTGGGCATATGATTTGAGCATCATTTGTAGGGCAATTCCTGGGTAAAAAGTCTGTCTTAGTCTATGTTATGATACTATAGCAAAAGTACCTGAGGATGGGAAATAGATAAAGGAGATTTATTTATCTGGAAGTTCTGATGGCTTCTGGAGAGGACAGCTGTGCTCTCATAGGGCAATTGAAGAGCAAATGGGTGCAAAAAGATCACATGACAAGAGAAGGAATGTGGCAGTGAAGCCATGTTCAGTTAGTAATTGTCATCCTCTGTGGTAGTGAACCTACTTTGCAGTGTATTGCTTAGCCTCCTGTTGGTATGACTGCACACCTGCTATGAACATCTTTAAAGGAGGAAGTTTATTTTTGAGTATGGGTTCAGAGGCAACAGTCCATGGTAGGTTGACTTTGTTTTCTGGAAGCCAATAATGAGGCTGAACCTCATGGCTGATAAGAAGGTTGAGCAAAGCTACTCTTGTTATCAATGGCAAAAAAAAAAAAAAAAAAAAAAAAAAGACAGAATGGGTCTGGATTCTCAGTAACTCCTCCAGGCCCCTAATGACCCAGTTACCTTCCACTAAACTGTCACCACATCTCAGTAGTTCCATATCCTGCTAAACAAACCTTCTCTATATCAGAGCCTTTGGGGGCATTTACATTCTAAACTCTGATGCAGGGCAACTACACAAATCCAGGAGCACGGGCTTCCTATGTTGTATGAAAAGTCTCACTGCCTCTCAATACCTTTACTTCAGTGTTCAAGCCTTAGTGTAGATTCGGGGGTACAAACCACATCCACCTGTAGCAGCATCCCAGTTCCTGACTGTGAAGGTCAATTCATTTTTGTCAAGATTAGGTCCCATGTATAGCCTTGGAGTCAAGTGCTTTTGATCTTAGCCATAAAAGAGGCACCTTATGAGGCTCAGGAAACATTGCAGAAGACAGGGCCCTCTAGTAAGAGCTAGAGGATCTGGGAACTTACCATGAGGCAGTGTCTCCTAATAATGTCAGAAGCCACATCTATAGTCTCACCAGCATGACTGCATAAATACGAGCAGAACAAGGAAACAATAGACACACTAAAGTGGACAGAGGAAAGGCCATGAAGCCTCAACCCTATACAAAGAATTTCAGGCAATGGAGAAGTGTTGATAGCAGTAGAAACAGTCTCCCACAGGGACAAGCACAGAAACTTGGAATTCCATGCACAGAACAGCCCTGAAAACATACATACAAGTTACGTTCTACAGACCGAGTAGGTTGCTATTTACATATTTAGGAAAATATATGTATATACATACATGTGTGTAAGAACAACTGATGAAAAATGAGTACATGAATTTGAAAGAGATCAAGGAAGGGGGACATGGGAGAGTTGGATGGGAGGAAAAGGAAGGGGGAAATGATGTGATTATATTAAAATCTCAAAAAAGAAAAGAATTATTTTTTCTTTAATGTCATATCCTAAATGTCTGCTAGTATAACTTTGCAGGAAAAAAACCCATTTACATTATGTCTCCTATCGTCCTAGGGTCTCAGGAAGCATGACACAACTGCCTAAAATATTTAGAGCCTTCCTTTTGACCATATATGTGTCATATATATGGTTGTGTGAAGCTATCCCTTCTGTTAGTGGGGGACAAGACTCCACTTTTCCTTTGTGTGTTTCTTAATATAACTAAGCATTATGTCCCCTCCCCATCCCCAACTAGAAATTGCAGACATTTGCTGCTCTCATTCTTTCTTTTGTGGAATTGAGTAGCCCTCTAATGGATGTTTTTTGTTTTCAAGATGAAGTGCTGCATTTCAACAAGAATAGCTTCCTCTGATATGAGAAAGTTATTTCACTCCTAAAATCAAGATTTCCTTTCATCTTAAATTTAAAAATAATCTAGACGATTTGTGCAACTGATTTAAATATTCTGGCCCATTTCCATCCTTGTTCCCTACTGGGAGAAGTGGAGGATTAGGGATTAGTGAGGTGTTCCATTCTTGCTTTCAAGAGTGCAGCATTTCCCAGCCAAGCTCAAGAATATTTTCTCTTAGATTTAACATGGAGACTATTACTTACTTATCCAATATTCATTCTCCTCTACTCACAGTACCTTGAGGTCTGGCCAACTGGCTGCATGCCTAGATAAATACTTGTATTTCCTGGCTTCCCTTGGGTAGTCAATGAGATTAAACTGAAGTCCTTGGGTGGGAGTCAGGCAAGCTATGTAAAGTGAGCTGACTCAGCACAGAGGCAGGCTTTCTGACCCTTCCCCCTCTTTTAGTTTTGCTAGAGAAAAAGTATCTGGAGCCCTACAGCCACATGGCTATACCTTGAGCCTTGTCTTCATTTCAGCTAGGACTGAGTAGCATAAATGAATTTTTTTTTCCACAATTCTAGCATCTGGAAAGTCAAAGATCAAGAGGCCAGCACATTTGGTGTCTGTTTCATAATGGTGGTTTTCTCCCTGTGTTCCCACATGGCAGAAAAAGCCAGGGAGCATTTGGGTGCTCTTTTAGAAGGGCACTGATCCCATACTTTAGGGCCACATCCACAGTGACCCAATCCCCTTCCAAAGACACCATGTCTTAGTAACACTTTGAAGTTTGGGAGGACATAAATATTTAGCTCATAACAATGCTTACATCCACACTTGCTTGGTCTTTATGCCATGTTACATTGTGAAACTGTCAACACGGATGCTAAATTACATTGTTCTGCTTCTCCCAGCTACTATGAGGATCTTTGGTATTGAAATTTTGCATAAACTTTCCTGCCCAACAACCAAATCTCTATCATTGTTACCCCTCCAGGCATCAGAGCAGTGGGTATGCTTATGGGGAGTCATTTCCAGGGGAGGTAGAATTGTTGCTAATTACCACACTACATTGGGCACAAGCTGGGCTAGGAAAGAGCATCATAAAAGGAGAAATTTGTAACAATGATGTGTTATAAGTTCATAATGAGTATTCAAAAAGGTAAAGCTATGTATCAGGTCTTTAAAACTGCTGCCTTTTTCTATCGTGTGTTTGTGTGTGTATGTGTGTGTGTGTATACGTGTGCGCACTTGAGTGCATGTATACACAAAGCTTAGGGGGGTCATTTCAGCTTTACTTGAAATAGTTTTCCCATAGTAAGAGGGTAGTCTGTGATATTCTGAGACTAACATCCAGAATTTGGAAGCAGTCCAGGGAAGAGCAAATGCAGTTATCAATAGTTTGGAAAAGCAGGCCCTTGAACAAAAGGTTAAAGCTGTTAGGTGGATTTAGCCTGGAGTGGGAGTGATTTAATAACTGTTAAAGAGCTGTATTAAGGAGAGCACTGATAAGCATTCTTTTCTCACACAGTGGACGTAAAGGGATTGTTTAATCTGGAAGACGAGAGAGACTTAGATGTCCTATTGCAAAGCATTTCTTGAAAATGAATCTTTTTAAAGGGGAAACATGACCAGCCTCACCCTGTTCTCAGGGTTTGTTGGAAAGCCCAGGTGTCAAGCTCTTGCTGTACAGAATGGGTGCTGAACTCACAGGGAACTACCACTGAACCTCAGTTCTTGCCTCTAACAGGAGCACACGGTCTTCAGACATTCAGCCATGCGAGAGTCTTGGAGGTCTGAGAGAGTTTGAATAAGGGCCGAGGTGATCCAGTGGATAAATACTACTTTCCACCTTAACTGCTGAATGCTTGTTCCTTTGAGATTTTCTTTTTTCTTTTAACAGCACACAGGCTGGGTGGTGTGTTCACCCCAGCACTGATTATTGTTTGTTTAGCAAAAATTTGGCTTTTACAGCAAAATGAATCCTATTATTTTGTGGCAGGTAATTATTATTCTTTTGTTTTACAGAGCTGAAAAGTGTATATGCATTCGTTCTTACAAAGTGGCATACAGAAGGTATTTTGAAATCAAGGTCAAGAAAAATTAAATATTTTCATCGACATAAAAGAACCACCAGTCTGTATGCTGCATGCCTGGAACATGGATTAAAGTTTTCCTTTCAGCTGTGACTTTATCTAGTCACATTACCCAGCTTTTTGTCTCATAATCAGCAACTGTTGGTGAAAACCTTTATGTAGTAAAAAACTAACCCTTAGTTAATTGACTTCATCCGTTGCCTATCACCAGCCTCGCCCTTGTACTTGTATTTTGTTAAAATACAAGTTATGACATATCTGTGTGCCAGTTCTGTAACATCCATTTCTTAATTTCTGGTGCACTTCCGACATGGTGGACCAGCATGAGCAGTTGTTAAATTAGCATCTGTTTTCTTTATTGCCCCCTTGAGGAAGGGGCAGAAACCCTAAAAACCGCCGTTCTTTGATCCTCGTGCCTATGGCAGATTCCAAGAGTCTTAAACTGGGACCACTCCCTGATCTGGTTCTTGGCTGTCATGACAGAGCTTCCAAACTTGTTCTAAGCTCTCTTAGAGCTCTGCAACTGAAGGAGCATGAGGCATACCAACATTTCCCGGGTGCCAGGGCTAATCCCAGTGACTCATGTGTTGTCATGTCGCCTTCCCACTAGGCCTGTGAGTTTGTCACTGTACATCACAGTTAGGGTTTTATTGCTGTGAAGAGACACCATGGCCACAGCAATGCTTATAAAGGGAAACGTTTAACTGGGGCTGGCTTTCAGGTTCAGAGATTTAGTCCATTACCATTATGGACAGAAACACAGCAGCATGCAGGCATGCATGGTGCTGGGGAGGGAGCCGAGAGTTCTCCATCTTGATCTGTTGAGAGCAGAAGGAGGCTGTGTTCCACCCTGAGCATCGCTTGAGCATATAAGACTTCAAAGCCCAACCCCCACAGTGTATACTTCCTCTGGCTAGGCCACACTTCCTAATAGTGCTACTCCCTATGAGCCAAGCATTCAAACCTATGGTTCTATGGGGGCCATATCTATTCAAACCACCACTATAAATATATATATATTTATATATATATTCACATAAGATAAATAGGGTTCAGGTAGATAGAGGTAACATGGCCAGGGCCACACAGGAGGCAGGGGCTGAGCTAGGTCATGGTCTTACTCTGCAGCCATGCCTCTTGCAATGAAGCAGGACTGGAGAAGAACATCTAGATATGCCAGGGCAGACTCTAATTACTTGCTCTTTTGTTGTGGGAATGATTTTGAAATCCTGGAACCAGAAAACTGTCACACTATTTTCTTAATCCTTACTTGGTGACACTTCACTTCAAATAGAGAATTTATTACGGTGGTTACCTCGGAACTCTCTTGTGTTGCAAAGCAGCTTCTTGGCTTATTCTTTTGTGAGCCAGAGCTGTTCTGTTTTATTTCTTTTTTCCAGGCGTGTTGTAACCTCATTACTCCTTTCTTTGTGTCAATGCTAATGTTAACTTACATTTCTTTCTCCCTTTGAGAGGGGGTTTTTGTTCACATGGGAAACGTACATCGGGTACAGCGTGAAGAGTCTCAAAGCATCGACTTAAGCCCTCTGTTTTATATCACTGTGCTAGGGAATTCATGGCCACTGAAGATGTTGTTTGTTTCTGTTTTCTCAGACAGCATTCCCACCTGGACAGTTCTGTCTTGAATTCTTACTGGAGTAGTGATCTCTTTCTTGTCATTGTCTTCTTGATGTGCCATATTGTCCCATAGCCATCCCTGCCCCAACTTCCTGGAAGGTTAGATGTCAAGAAGAATTTAAACCTAATTACTTAATAATGTGAGGTAATTTGAAATTATTAAGCACAGTTATTGCATGTGTGACACAACAGGGGGTCAGTGAGCAAACACTGCAACACAGCCTTAAATGGAATGACAATTTCCTTTCCTATGGATCCTCCAGCCATTCATCCACAAGGTGCATTCTCAGGCCACCCATTGTGGGACATTCCCGTTCCTGCTATACTTTAAGTTCAGGTGTCCTTACCTTTTACCCGGACTTGTCTAGATGACATTTGACCATATTTATTTACCATCATGTCTGACTTTAGCAAAGGAGTCAGCAAAATCTTATTTAATAGAATGGTCCTAAATACACGATGCTTTAATACAGTCATACAGTTGTCAGTGACACTGTGGATTCAACCTTCTCTCAAGCCCATGTCGCCTATCTCTTTGCTTTTGTTAAAGTTCTGAAAGAAGAAGAAGGAAAAGGAGAAGGAGAAGGAGAAGGACAGAAGGAACATTATTTTCAATGATGAGACATTTGACTCATAGAAGTAAGCATACTCAGTTTGAGTTTTAAGTATATTTGTTTGTTAGACTGAACTAGCAACACAGGTAGTTAGTTAGTGTCAAAATTAAGACACGTGGTAAAGAAACTCAAAAGACAATAAAGTTTGTGTGATTCTCCCACCTCCTGGTTGATGGACACTGATATGGAAGCCAGGCAGTCGCGTGTCTAAGTTAACGGCAGATGTGGAGCTCTCCTTACCTTTGGAGACAAATCTTGAAGGAGATGATGATTGGTGGTAATCAGGCCTCATTTTTTACTTACTGTTCCAGCTCACAGTGAGCTTCAGACACACAGGGCCTGGCCAGAAGCGAGGCGAGTGAAGGATGAGGCCACACTAGGCTAGGATGGCTGACGACAGCAAGGACGTACCTGCACGAGTGCAACCCCGTTGTCCAACTGCTTGACCGTAATTTTCCGGTTGTGGGTGAAGTTCACCACACTTACCATTGAATCCTGCAGCCACACTCCTGGGGCTTTACCTTGAGACGTGAACTTCATGTTTGCACAAAGCCTTATCATCTTGTTTATAGCACTGTGATTTTAATAACCAAACATTGGAAGAAATGCAAATGTCCCCCAGTGCTCAGTGGGTAAATGTGGAGGTCATATTTGCTTTGTTGATACAGTTGGATTCTAGCAAATGAATGTGTGGTGGCTTGAATAAAAATGGGCCCCCTACACCTACAGGGGCTGTCACTATTAGAAGGTCTGGCCTTGTCGGGGAAAGTGAGTCACTAGGGGGTGGGCCTTGAGGTCTCAGAAGCTCAAACCAGGCCTTCGCAGTTTCTCTTCCTGCTGCCCGTGGATCAAGATATAGAAGTCTCTTCTCCTCCAGTGGCATGTCTGCCTGCACGCTGCTATGCTTCCCGCTATGATGAGAATGGTCTAAACCTCTGAACTGTAAGGCAGCCCCAACAAAATGTTTTCCTTTATGGGAGCTGCCATGGTCGTAGTGTCTCTTCACAGCAATAGAACCCTGACTAAGATGGAAGGATACTGGGATCATGAGGGAAAACAGAGAAAAGTCAGGGACATAGAGCCTCATCAGAGGAGGCTGTTCCTTCATAGCAGGATGCAGAGTGCAACCACTGATGGAGGAAGGCAGTGAAATCTAAGTCATGCCTAAGGGGTCAGCCTTGGAAGGACCCTAGCGACTTCATCAGGATATCTAGGAAGAAAATAGAAAATTAATTTCAATATAATAGCTGGAAAAAAATGCTATGCTGAAATCTTGAGGATGCCCACTGCTTGGCTCTTATGGTCTCTAATTGAGCACATAACTAAGTTCCCAGGTGTGTGCCTAGGAGACGGCGTGGGTCTTCTGAACTGATTTATTGCCATGATTACCTCAGAACTGTATCAGGCCTCAGCCCATGAGGCACTGATTTGGCAATGATGGGAGGATAGATATAAAACACCTTTTAGCACACACGGAAACATTTCTTCTGGTGTGTAGACAACTAGAAAGAAAGCCGCTTCCGTCCTTGCAATGTGAAAATAAAAAGTTGCTCATATCAACAGACTCGTGGATTTTCTTCCGCTCATGGAAAGATCGGTGTATACATTGTTGCTTATAGCAGCTGTGTTTGTAATAACCAAACACTGGAAATCATTCAAACCTCCCTCAGTGCTCAACAGATGAGTTGGAGGACAGTCTTCGGTGTGTTAATACAGACGGTTGTTGCTCAAGAATAAAACGGAATATTGAATACGTGTAACACTTGGGCGGATCTCAGGGATATTACACCTAAGTGGAAATGGCCAGTCTCAATAGTGTTTATGCTCCGTGTGCACAGTTCTGTGCCATGCTCAAAACGGAACCCCCAGAGTGATGGTGGGTAGTGATTGTCAGGGGTTGATGCTTGGGGGCTGTGGTGCCTGTGGATGACATAGGAAGTTGTTTTTGTTTGTTTGTTTTTTGTAAAACAGAGTTCTATCCTGACTGTGATGGTTGCTGTCCATGTCTGCTTGTGTGATGCATAGACAACTATACATTAAAATGTGTTTGAATAAAAAAATAAAATAAAATCCAGATCCTAATAACAATCTTATATTACAGTTAACAGCATTGCCCCAGGGTCAGGTTTCTTGTTTGCTCATGAGATAGGGTTACAGAAAATGTTTCATTGGTGGGAGCTGTGTGGAGGGGACATAGAATTTCTCTGCATTGTTTTGTTAGCTGTCTTAGGAGTCTAAAATCAATCTTAAATGATGAGTTTCTTTAAGGAATGAAATTATCTCTTTACCAGGTGTGTGAAGTTTACAGTCAATGGGCCAACCTTCCTAACCCTGTGACCCGTTAGTACAAGTTCCTCATTGCTGTGCTGACCCCAACCATAAAATTATTTTCATTGCTACTCCATAACTGTAATTTTGCTACTGTTATGAATCTTAATGTAAATATCTGTGTTTTCCAGTGCTCTTAGGTGACCCTGTAAAATGGTCAGTCGACCTCCAAAGGGTTTGGGAACTGCTGAGTTAGGAGATTGTTCCTGCAGGCCCTTCGGGCATCAGCAGAGCTCGCTGCAGAATGGCCAGACTTAACTGACTGCCACCACGCCACTACCATTCTGGCACTGACCTCGATACCACCTCCAACCACCGTGACTCCCTCAGAGCAGGTTGCCCCATTCACAGGTGAGGCCCCAGAGTTCTTTGCGGCTTCACAGTCTGTGACTCTACTGTCTGGGCTTCTACTATCTGCTGTCCAAGAAGGGAAGGAGACTGCCACCCACCCAATGTAGTTTGCATTGGAATTTCTCATGGTTTCCTAGTGAAGCTATATTGTATCTTCCTCTTCTACTCCTGCCTTCCCAGGCAACACAGTAGACCTCCCCTCAGGAAGCTGCTACATCTTTCTCTGTGGACCTGAGGGAAGAGTTATCACACAGGAAATTTCCAAGCTGCTCCGCATCTATCAGCCTTGATTCAGCCCCATTTTCATCTGTGAGAAGGAAGAAAACCTCATTGTCAATGTGTTTTCCCTTCAGTGGGTCCCATCTGTGGCGTTCATGCTCCTTCTCTTGAGTAATAAGCCTAATCGGTGATCTTCGCAGAGAGGCAGGCAAGGGCCCACCCCTCCAGCTCCCCTCATCAGTGATGTGGAATCCTCAGCGGCGCTCCGCTCTGAGCTTTGGCAGAGCTTCCTTCAGTTGCCCCCTAACATCAGTGCTCCGGTCCTTCCACGGCGCTCTCCTGGCAGAGGCGGTCCTCCTTCTGGAGACTTCTGGCTGTAGACAGGCGCTCTCCTGTCCCTTCTTCCTGGAAGCATTTGTTGATGACTCTGTGGTTATTCAGATGTGAACGCTTTTTAGCTCTGCTCCATCCCTGATACAAAAATTCACATTAAGCTCTGGAGCGGTTCTGGACCATTGAGTCACAACCGCAGCCTATTTCTTAGCAAGGTTAGGCAAAGCCCTGTATGAATTCTCAATCACCATTGGCATTATCTCAGGAAAACGGTGGGGACTTTGGCTAGTTGCGTTCCAAAGATAGACTAAGACTTTCATGAAGAAAGAAAAGAAGCTTTTGCTTACTTTGAGAGCTTTTTTTTTTTTTTCATTTTTAATTTCAACAAAATAAAATTTTTACCGGCATGCGTGCGCATTCTAAGCACTTTGTAGCAATCAGAAAATTGCTATTAGAAAACCAATTACATAATTTTAGAGCAACATTAGGATACAGCAAGCAGCACTTTGTCGGTTTCTCCTTTTTCTTGAAAATTCATACTTTTCTGTGGTCTTCTCCAAGTCTGAGAAACACATTATAAACGCACAGAATGTCCCCTGATATTCCTGCTCAGTGACGGGCCCCAGCCGTAGCATCCATTTTGAAAAGGATACAATTGTTTCTCCTTCCCTGTTACATTCTTTCCCCTCCTGGTAGCATTTATCTTTAGTCGCATAATTTCCTTTTCAGACCTAAAGGTGGTCAATCCATTAACGGGTGTAATAAACTCATCTGTATTCTAGTTATGATCATCTATAAAATTTGCATTTATTAAGAGCATCTCTATTTTTTCTTCTTGTTGTAATTTTATATTCCCCGATGCTCCTGCTCACACACAGAGCAGGGCACAGCACTTTAGTTGCAGGTGAATTACTTCCAAAGGCTCTGTCTTCTTTGTCTCTCACCCCATCTAATTTCTACTACAGAGTGATACTCACTGTTTAAAAAACATAGTTATCTATCTTATACTGTGTTTATGATTGTTGTGCCTACATGTGTTTAAATGCACTAATGTGTGCCTGATGCCACGGAGGTCTCAGACGCTGGGGTCACTGATGGTTGCACGCCATCATGTGGGTGCTGGGAACAGAGTCCAAGTCTTCTGCAAGAGCATTAAGTGCTCTTAACTACTGAGCCTTCTCTCCAGCCCCTACTTTCACTTTCTACTGTAGTTCATTTTGACCCATATTCAGAGTATCATTGTTGACATAGACAGTTGCCTAAGTTATATAAAAACTTACGTTATCTAAAATTTTAAATTTTGTGTTCAATAAAATCAGAGTCAGGTCTCAAATTCAGCACTGTAAGATAGAATGCATTTGTGATTTAGAAGGACCCTGTACGATGACACGTGCCTACAATCCCAGCATTCAGGAGGCTGAGACAGGAGGATCAGGAGTTCCAGGTCAGCCTGGGTTACATAGTGAAACACTGTCTTATAAGCAAAAATAAATAAGTAAAAAAGAGTTTGCTAATTTGGAATCTTTGTTTCATTACTTTATTCATGAGTACTCTAAGATCTCTGAGCCTGAGTTTACTTATTCGTGAAATTTACAAAATTAATCTACAGTCTGTATGTGTAAAACTGAAATGTGTGGTGTGTAATCGGTGCTCAGCAAGTAGCAGTTATTTTATTGATATAAATGAAGCCCCAGATTCAATGGCATGAAATATGAGGGGTTATAACACAGGTTAAGGTTTGAATTATACATCGAAGCCTTAAAAATTAAACAAAATAAATCCTAAAATTAAGAAAATAATTATCTAAAATTCATCAAAATTAGAATAGCAATTAACTGTTTTGATCAGAAGCAAATGATATCTTTTAGGTGATATTGGTTACTGTTGAGTACGGTTGTTTAGGATTTGATAGATATCCTATAGACATATATATAAAACATATTCTTATATGCTATAGTATATTAACTATGTTATGTTATATGTAACATATCTATACATAACATGTCCAGTGTATAATAGTAGTCAGTGTTTGATCAAATATTTAAATCAGTGAAACCATGAGAAAATCATGTTTGTGTGTGACAAACACACCCAGCAGCAAGTCTGACAAGAAAAGTGTGCAAGAGTGGGGCGGAGCCTGACAGTGAACCATCATTAGCCTTATTCCCTTGAACAAATCAGCTACAGTGCTTTTCCTGATGGGCAGTAGTTTCTATCATTACTTCTTTGATGTCCTGTGGTGATGATGGAACACTGTGGGCTTCATTTATTCAAATGTGAAGTTTGAGGATTACGAGGGTCCACTCCCTCAAATCATAATGTACCTGCTTTCGCTTATTTGATTGTGATCTTTGATTTGTTTAAGTGGGGCTTGTCGAATTTGATGAAAGCAGCTAGGTTTCAGTGGAAAACATTAAAAGCCCTTAGCAAAAGAGCTTGACATTCTTCAAGTCCATAGTTCCTTAGTCTGAGGCCACAATTCTTAGAAGAAATGGGTTTTTCTACATTGTCCGTTCCCAGCCCCTGCCCTGTCCACATGACTCATAGTCACCAGCGTGAAAACTTGGCCTCTGTGTTTGGTGAAAAGCTCTTGGACCCTTGGTGATTTTTATGTACACAGCAGACTGTTGACTATTAATTTGGGCCTCTGTTTATCTAAATTAAATTAACTTTTAATTACAGTTGCATTTTTTTTTCTTCTTTAGTGGAGGATACATCTGAAAATAAATGCCTTTCTTTGGTGAAGCAAAATCACTGTGACATGAGGCCACCTTTGTTTCTTTTACTCATGTGAGTCCAAGGTTTACAAGGAAACCTATAAACATAACAATTTCTTCCATTTCTGAAGACTTTTTTTTAAAAATCTTCCTATTGTAATTCATGAAACAAAACAATATCAACACACTGACAAAGCGTAATCAGAGGTTTCAGATTACCCAGAAAGCGAATAAATTTGGGTCTGGAGAGATGGATCAGCATGCTGCCAGTGCCAAAAACAGAAAACCTGAACTTGGTATCTATTGCCCGCACTGGACTGCTCAAAACCTCCGGTAACTCCAGCCTCAGGGGATACACTGCCCTCTACTGGCTTCAGAGTGCATATGCACTCACGCGTGCTTCCCTCCTTCCCTCCATATAATACAGAATTAAAATGAAAACAGAACACTTAAACAAAATATATAGTTGATGTAGGTAGCCTGTAGAAAAGACATGGTTGAAAAATATTGATGGTTTTCTCTCACTTGGAATGAGTAGACAACCATAGTGTTTATTCATGTTTAAGGAGCTGGGCGAGCAGAAAGGGGAATCAAAGTTCCTGGTGGTGGAGTTACAGGTGATTTTAAGCTGTCCAAAGTGGAATTTGGAAATCAAACCCCTGAGCCATTGCTCTAGTTCCATGTGAGAGTTCTAAATGCCCTTGGACAGAAACTCATTCAGTCTTACAGTTCCTGTATTCACATTTTACCCATTAGCACATTAAGGAACAGTGAGAAATTTTACTTTACAAATAGTTTATAGATATTAGAATTAGCTGTAATTGTTTTGATTGTGAGACTTTTTTATTCTTCAAAAAAATGTATGCTTCAGCAGGCATAGCTATTTCTAAACAGTGCTGGAATGTGAAACACAGACTTTCATTAGAATATGTGTTACTCCTAAGGCAGATCAAGAAGGCAGGTCTTCAAACAATTAAATGTACCATACCAACTCAGTTAATAAAGCCAGAAAAGCAAAGGATACGATCAAGTGGTTCATATACCACAGTTTTAGTTGCTTTGCTTTCTCAATCCCCCAAGCTTCAAGATTTGAAATTCATTTAATATCTGGAAAGTGATCGTGAGAGATAGTGACGCCTGGTGCAAAGAGCAAGGGAGACTTAGACTTTAAGTTTGGCTGTTGCTTGGGAAGGATATCTTTCAAAAATCCCCAGGCTTTTTGAGACTGGGCATGTTTACAAAAGAGGGATGGACAGTTGTGATGACAGTAACAGTAATTTGATTGTATAATTATGACAAAAGCAGCATCTTGCCTCGGTTTCTCCACAATATCATAGTCAAGAACAAATAAGGCGTGTGTCTGTGTGTTTTCTTCTCGGAGATGCTGCGTTGTTGGCAGCTTTGGTTATTATTCTTACCTTATTGTCACTGTCGCAGTTAATATTTTTTTCTTTCGCGTCATCTCAGAAGTGAACGTGGCTTCATGTGTGTAGAGCCTGTGGGGATGAGATAAATGATGGATGGAGATAGCAGCCAAACTAAGAAGCCGACCCTGAGATTTTCAAATAAGGAGTTTTTGCATGCGAGAACTGAGTGCGTTTTCTCAGAAAACCTCTTCGTTAGATTTGTCTTCCAGAAAGGAAGCTTGGCTTGAATTCAAAAAGGAAGAAAAACATGAGGAATTGCAACACTATTTTATTATTTTCATTATTAATTTGAGGACTGAGCTCACATTGAAACCCTGAAACCCTCACAGGTTTTAGATCATTCTTATCAGTTCAAACACATAGTGCTTCATTTTTAGAATCAGCCTTTTGGGCACTGGGGAGATGGCCCAGTCAATAAAATGTTTTGCACAGAAGTACAGGGGTCTAAGCTTAATCCCAGAATTCATGTTAAAAAGAAAAAGGAAAAAAGCTGTGGTAGAGTGCCCCTGTAATCCAGCACAAGGAGGCAGAGATAGGCAGATTCTTGATGCTTGCTGCTCAGCCAGTGTAGACCACCCATGAACCATGTTCAGTGAGAAATTCTATCTCAAAAAATAATATGGAAAACAACCGAGACAGATACCCAGTACCAACCTCTGGCCTACACATACACACACACACACACACACACACACACACACACACACACACCTGCCAACACATAAACATATACACAGAAGTGCAATGCACACAAACACACAAAATATTTCCATCAATTTTATTTAATTTTCTGTGAACACAGTTACTTAAAGGCCTTTATTTTTTTATATAAGAATTGTGGTAATCTCTTCAACATTATTTCATATCAAAATTTATATTCACTCTGAAAACTTCTAGCTTGTGTCTTTATGTGTCTTCACTACAGTTAGAAAGAATTTGGGCTGATTTTTTTTTTTTCTGAGACAGGGTTTTTCTGTGCAGCCTTAGCTGCAGACCAGGCTGACCTCAAACTCAGACTCACTGGCCTCTGACTCCCTGAGTACTGGGTCTACAGGTGTGTGCCCATGCGCCTGACTCAGGCTAAAATATTAATAACATTGCCTCTTGCTAATACAAGCTAAATATTTGTCCACATGAGATAGCAAATTCTAAGCCTCATAAGGAAAAATAACTGTATTTCCAATATGTGCCTCATTATGTTTTGCATCCCTCAATCTTCAGAAATTGTGAATTCTAAGTCTAATTCTAAGTGTCCTGTTTCTGCCCCAAACTATGACACACATGGGTGGACTCACGTCCTGCTTCTGTCACTAAGCCTTCAGCATCTAGTTTTCTGACATTGATGAGCCTTGGGGAGTCATGTCAAGAGCGATTTGGATTTGGGTTTGTTCCTTATACGCTGTATGACCTCCTGTAATTTCCTTTAGTCTGATGAACGTCAGCCACCTTCACAAAATAGGGAGAGCAGTGTTCATGCCATGTCGGAATTTGTTGTATGGACCGAATAGAGTGAAGTCAGGAGTATAAATAATTCCCTGTGCATTTTATGTTCCTTCCTCCAACCTACACCACTGTCCTGTCTGCATTTTTTCCCTATCAATTCTTAAGAGGAAAAGATGGGATGTTCATAAGGATGCAGGAATATCTACAGTTTGATCTGCATCAAATCACAAATCTTGCTAGTCTTGATCGTGATACCAAAGATGGGACCTCTTATATCCATATATTAGACACAAATTACATTGCAGAATTTTTTATTCTGAGTCACATACAATAACCTTATTTTTATTGCCCAGACATTATGTAGTTCTTGAATCTGGGTCTCTCTCTTCCTTATAATTTTGCCCATTCAAGGTGAAACACCCAGTTCCCTCCTCCATCACCCCTTTTGTGCATGGGCAGCCTCTGAAAGGACCTTTTCTCCCAGGGGCTGGGCAGTGTAGGAAGGACCAGGAATTGTGTCTTCTGGCTTCCTGTGCCCTCTCTTAGGCCTCTTCTCTGCCAGGACTTTGAATGCTGGCCCCTGCCATTGCTCCATCTATTACTTAAATGTCCACGATCTGATCTTGGTCCAGGTCTATCCTCTGGTGACCTTGCCTTGGTGTTCTTCTCGTGATGTCTCTGATTCTCTGTAATTCAGACACACTTTGAGCAATTTCTGACATGGTTCAATTCAGAGCACTGGATATAGAGGCTTTATCTCAGACAGCACATTGGTGTCTGATGTTTTAAAGAAAGAAAATTCCAAATCGTTCGATTTTACCAATGACTCAGGAGATCTTGAGGTGGACCCTAGCTCAGACAGGCAGAGAAAGCACCCAGCTGACCTTCTTACTCAGCTGACATCTCAGAAGAAAAAAGTGCTTCCTACTCATCCCTGAAGGAAAATGCCAAAAGCCCCAAAAGCCAAAAAGCTTGCTAGCTTAGCTGACAGCCCAGGAGGAAAAAGCTAAAAACCCAGACACCAAAGAGCTAAAGGGCTCTTGCTTCTCCTTGCTAACTTAAATATCCTTCAACTCAAAGTCCCTCCTTACTATTTAATCTCTGTCAGCTGGTCTCTTGACCTACGGTTAACTTTATTAGATCCTGTGTACAGAAAGCTCTTGGATTAAAGGTGTGTGCTAGAGCTGAGCCAGACCGTAATCACCTGTTTACAATAAACAGAAAGTTCTTGGATTAAAAGTGTGTGTTAGGACTGAGCCACAACAAACAGAAAACAGGTTTGTACAGTTCACGATCTTGGGGTTCACAAAGGAATTAACTATCCTGCAACAGGTGTCTCCCGTCCACATTCTTTGCCTCCTGGAAAGGCTACAGAATGGTGCTGCCCTCTTTATTGCTCTGATTATATGCAGGGGCAGTGTGGGTGTGTGGGGAAAGATTTTTGGATCAAAATCTGCATCTGTCATTTCCTCTTGTCCTCTGCCTTCCTGAAGGAATATCATTATCACCACTGAGTTCTTTTGAGAAAGGAACCTAAGCCCAGCTTTGTGAAGCTTCTTGTAGGGCTCCTGTGTCCTTCTGTGGAGTTTGATCTCATTGCCCAAGCTAATGAGCATTTATAGTTACTGTTCAGGCTAAGTATATTTAAAACATTCTTGGAGTGCTCAGCTCTTGAGAGCCCAGTGGTTCTCAATCTGTGGGTCGTGACCCCTTTGGCAACTATCTCCAATAATTATTTACATTATGATTCCTAACGCTAGCAAAATTATAGTTATGAAAGAGCAACGAAAATGATTGTATAGTTGGGGCTCATCACAACATGAGGAACTGTATTAAAGGATTGTGGCATTGCAAGACCTGGGGTCTCACAGCTCAGGAGTTCAAGATCGAGCCTTTCCCAGAAACTCCCACAGACCACGGACTCGTTGCAAAAGCAAGAGGTTTAATTTAACCATTGCACAATGGGGTCACCCCTGCTTGTCAGCAAAGAGTGGCTCCGGGAGACAAAGGCCTTTAGGTTTTTAAAAGAAAAATTGCGGGAAATTTGAAGTTGCAGTTTTGGCAATTTAGGATTGGATGAGGAAGCTATAAAGTAAGATAATTGGTTAGTCTTAGGTGCTCAAGCTTGGCCAGTCCTGCCAAATGTGGATGCAGCTGCAATTGAAGGTGGGGGTGGTTAGCTCATCCTTGAAGATTAGGGCTGCGGGCTCTTGGCTGGAGGTCAAAAGCTACTCAGAAGAAGTCTGGGTTGGTTGCTAAGAAACACTATCTCGAAGACAAGGGTCTGGTCTTTCTTTTTGCTGAGTGAAGGTCATTGCTTGCTCGCTTTTTTTTCTATCTGTCCTCACAGATAGGGTCACATTTCTTCATTCTCTGGAAAGGTACTAAGAGGCTTTAGCTTAACCTGAACCTAAAACTCAAAACTATAGGCTTTAGAAGACATACAGGTTACAAAGTTAGTCTAACCCTTTCAGCATTAGGAATGTTGAGAACCATTGGGCCCACAATACACACTGTCTCCCTTTTTCTTGCTTTAGACTCTCTCAGGCAATGATACCTCAGTTTCAAGTAGTGGAGGACTTTGAAAGACAACAGGAATAGGAGGAAGATGGTGGGAACATTCAGAATGCGTTATATACATGCATGAAATTGCTAAAGAACAAAACTGATAGAAATTAATAAAAAAAAACTTGCCAGAAATGACATATTTACGATGTATTTACAAATGCAAAATATTTGTATGCCTACATAAGTATGTAATTTTTGTTATTTTACATTTTCCATTTCTTTGCATGTTTGTCTTTCTGTCCAATAACTACTGGGTTATTCCTGAGGAAGATCTGGATCAGGCTTTTGTTATATGAAACTTGCAACTTCTGGCAAATAGTAGTATTTTAAGCAGCATATACATTCAAGAAGTTTTGTTACTTCCTGAATTTCATTCATTTCTGCGTTTCCATTCTTATTCTTGTAACAGAAATATATTATTTATTCTAAGAAGATTACAGGGAGCAGCAGTCTTGTTTTCTAGTCTTTGTCTTCTGTACCAGTTACAGATCCTCCATGAAATGCTTCCAGTAATAACTAGCAACCAGAGAAAGGCAATTGCTCAAAAGCTCCCTATCCTCGTGGCTGACAGGAGTCCTGATTTGGCAGTATTGGGGGAGGGGGTTCTGTTAGCAAAAAGCACTAACTGCTGTCACTTAAATTATTAATGCCGTTTACAGGTCAAGCATGCTGACTCTCCTCCTGCTTCCCCCCATTCCCTCGCTCCTATAAAAGCTGTTGTAATCTCACACAAAAGCACTCACTCGCACGTAGTTTGAGTTGGGAAACGTGATTGATTCATTACTGGACTGTGTCAGAGAATGAATGCCCACAGTCGTGCGTTTTCTGTTCACACATGCATACACTCATAAGTGGTCAAACCTCCCTCTGTCAACAGTAGTAACAGAAGATGTTTCTGAACATGCTGACCAGTTTGTGGAGACTGTTAGCTGTCACAATCCTATGAAGTATATATCCACTTTGTACGGAACAAAAAGAGGAATTTATAAAAGTTGAACAAATTAATCAAAGTCATGCAGCTGGAAGACATCAGGGCCAAGCAGGAGTCTGCCCTGTTCTCTACCACGGAATACACTATCTAAACTAGGGTGTCCCTGAGAGCGAATGAGTCGCTGCTCTGCCCTTTACATTGGATCACAATTGTGAGCCGATGATTTTCTGTGAAAAATGAGAGTTTATGTTAACCCTCACTGTAAAACCTCTCAGTAGAAGCTTTCAATCACAGAGACACCAATGAAGACTCGGGAGGTCTTTCCCAAGAGTCTTTACCCAAAGGCTAGAAAGTCCCCAACTACATGTAAGCCAGAATCAGGATTCACAAAAGGAAGCCACAAGCATATTACTGATGCTAGTCTCTGTTTACCTGGACCATCCGTACTCCAATTTCCCTTTACTTATGCCATAGTTGCAGTTTATTTGTTCATGTACTTATTGAACTCATCTTAAGTTGGTGGCTCCTAGAACATGGGGATTTAAAAAAAGAAAAAAAGACATTGTGTGTACTATCAAGGAATTTCGAGTTTAGCGTAAGGACCAAAGGCAGCAACTAAAAGCAAGGACAGAGCGTAAAGAGATGGAGTAGTGGCACTGTGACTGGAGGGGGTCTCCTGGGGCAGAGAGCACGATGGGTATTTGTGAGGAGAATTGCCATGAAGGACAGACAGCAGGAGGGTGGCGTAAACATTAACTAGCAATTATGAGTGTCCACGTGAGAAACAATCAAGATGGTGGGGGTGAGACTGAGGAGGAATGGACAGATAGGGATGAAATGGTGAATGGAGAATGGACATGATGCCATGGGTGATGGAATGTATGGGAGAAGAGGGGATGGCCTTGACTACCAATATCAGTTTCTCTAGAGGATTTTCTGCCTCATTTCTGATGCTGCACTCTAGTAACATCTAGTAACCTCACAGAGAATTCTAGACCACGAATTTAAAGATGTCCTGGATGTTTTATCTACAAAGATGAAGTCAATCCCCCAAACCCTGACCCACAGGGCTAGAGGAATGTATAAGGCGGGGGAAGGGGCTGTAGGAATTGAAAAGCAAACTGTGATCCAAGCAGGGCGATGTTATTGTTAATATGAACAATTATAAGATTCAATCTAGAACGTCTTCAAATAAAGGCGTGGTGCTGTGGTATTTCAGGAGTGGGGGACTGTTTCTGGGACTTCATGTGATCCTGGCAGCTTTCAACATGTCAGATTTATTGACTGATTTAATTTTCATAGTAATCTCATTTTGTACCTGAGGAAATTGAGACATACGGGAGCAGTTAGGCAGCTGTCCAAGGTCACAGCTATGCAGTGAAGTAAAATGGGCATTTATCCAGGCCTCTCGGTTTCCCTTACCTTTTTTTTTTCTTTTCTTTTTTTTTTTTTCCTCTCCTGCGATATTCTTGTCAGATCCCATGTACAACTGAGCCAGTAGTCTGTGGGCAGGTTTTTCCTAAGGTTATCTTGTAAGCTTCCTGCCTGAGTATGCAGTCCTGTCTGCCAGGCAAAAAAAAAAAAAAAAAAATTCCTTTTAATTTATGACTCCCACTGCACTGATTCATGTTCCAGTGCCCACGCCGGTAGAAGAGCAGCATGTGATGGCAGACTGCGCTCACGGGAGCACAGATGAGAAGACAAGAAGGGTTGGGACTCTGCTGGAGGTTAAGGGGCAAGCACCAGGACTGCTCTTTCTGCCCCCGGGGGCGTTAAGTGACCACCCATGCCTGTGAGAGAGGGAAGAGGGCGTTTCAAGCTCACTACAAGGAAGACCTAAGGTCGGTCTTTGCTTGACAAGAGAAAAGGCTTGCTCTCAATCCCGGTTGGAAAGGTGCAGGCCACGATCGGGTGGACCCATTGTTTACAGACAGAACATCCATGCAAGAACTTGTGGTACAGCAAGGCCACCAATGGAAGGTCAGGGAAGTAAAAGAAAGGAAGAAATCGGGGTTCTACCTTCTGCTTGAAGAGAGTATAAGGCCTCCATAACATGAGGCCCATAACTAGCCCCCAACTCTTAAAAGCGCATGATCCCATGTTGGGAATGAAACTGACACCTGTCTGACTTACTGAGTGGATGAATGAGTGAAAGGGTAATAATTTAATTACTGGCTGTGAACCAAGTATCTTCTGGAGCGTTTTATGAATCATGTATCTCAGTTAATCTACACTACTCAACTCATTAAAAACAAAACAAAAGAATACTGTCTGACCATGCTGTGAGAGCTATGCTCTTAATATACCTTTTGTACCTCTCAGCCCACCCATTGGAATTTCAGGTTTTCCTACTTACTGGATACAAGGGCTCCTAGGTAGACAGCTTTGCTAGGAATTGCATGAGCATCTACCGCCCTGTGATTTACCAGCCTCCCTCTCCTGTGTGATGATGCTTGAACGCTTCATGCCTGCCATCCCCAGATTCCTTTACGCAAACCTCTGCATGCTCTAAAGCTCAATGGTGCATATGGCGGACGAGGCGAGGAAGGGAGTTAAGAAAAACTGAGTTCTCCATTCCCACCAGCTCTCAGGAAGGACATGGTGGAACGGGTTAAACAGAGCTCTTAAGCTCTGAAAGTCACAATTATATATGCATGTAATTTTTAGCACAGAGATTTATTAATTTGCATTCAGATCATTAGAGCCAATTAGCAGCTTCAGCTTCTGCAGTGATGCTCAAAGCCTTTTACCCTTTCCTTTCCTTGTCAAACCTTTGCAAATGCGGGCTGAAAAATGACCTCTGGTACGTGACAAGAGGAAGTTCTGCTCTGGTCACCCCTTCTCCCTGTTGCCATACATAGCTCTGTGTGTTTTCTTCTTTCTCTTCTCTTGCTGTAGTGCCTCTCCCCAATGGGGCCTTTTCATTAGATGAACTTTCTCATTTGTTAGATAGTCCACCCAAAGCCATTTCTGCAGGAATAGACACACAAAAGGAAGAAAGAGCACCCTCCATTAGTTCTCTTTTCCCCCTATACCTGAGTGAGATACCCACTCTCTGAAGAAAAATGAGAGAAATTTTATCCCTGGTGAGAACTCATGGTGATAACTCTAGTTATCTTGTGTACTTCAATACTTACTTAGAAGAGGCATTTATAGAGAATGCATGTTAAGTTAACATGAGTAACATTTGCAAGGGTTTAGTTAATAAAAGTTTGCATATGCCACAGTGCGGGCCACTGCATCAGTGAACAGTCTTCTCGGAGTCATCTGGCTAGTCTGTGGCTCATACAAATTGTCTCTACATACTGTCATGTATTCATTTTCCACAGCCAGTGTTTTCTTCCTTTGTTTTTATTTTGTTCCAGTTACAGTATTAATCCCCTGAGCTAAAAGAAATATAATCTGTGTTATATAATATCAGGTATTAATCCTTATATACCATTTTGAAAACAGGCAAAGGAGTCCATCATGTCTACCCTGGTTCTCTTCACTCCCTGGCTGTCTTTTCTATGTCTCTGACTCTGTCGTACTCAAGTGGAGACTAGATGGGGTACCCAGCTGTAATGCTGCCCCATTGCGAGTGTGGACCAGTGAACTCAAAGTCATGGTCCTTAACCTCCCTCACACCATCAGTTCTGCCAAGCTGTGTGTCTTCCTAATTTCCTATTAACCTCATGGCTCCCCAATTAACCAGTGCTATTTCTGACTGGCTGCACCCTACAGCTTTCACCCACTTTCATCTTCTTTTTCTTAGCAGGTTTTGCCATACATCATCCTCCACAACGTGAGTTCTCAGACTCTGTTTGCTCTCTTCCATACACAGTAGAGTTTTTCTTAATTATAGTCATCCCTAAATCTTTTTGCAAGTTACGGCTGTCCTTTCTGAATTTCATCATAAACTCTGCTTTATTTTAAACAGTGTGTTTCTCTGCTCATCATCCAGCTGCTCTCATTTCCTCTGTTCTCCATATGTGAAAAGCTTGCATCTCTTCCAATGGGTCTTGGTATAAACATCATGAACGCTGCCTGTCCTGAATGCTTCAATCCTTGCTTAGTTGCTGTTATTGTTGTTGTTGTTGGTGGTGGTGGTGGTGTGTGTGTGTGTTGTCTCCATTACCCTAAATTTGGTTCTGAAGGCTGGATCTTGCCTGTGCCTTCTGCAGACTTGCATAGCCTTTGTGCATCTTTACATAGTAGCATTAACCAGCTTCTATTCCCAAGGCCTGCAATCCCCACTTCCACACTCTTGTGTTGACAATAGAATAACGCCAGGCTAAGCTTCAAGCAATGTACGCTCAGCGTTGAACCATGGAAGCACACATGTGAACGAACAAATCTTAGAGCTAGTTACCATTCACTCCATCCTATCATGCCCTGATTTTAAGTTTGCCCCTACTGTTGTCCGTCGTCTTTCAGCGTTCTAGTCCTTCAGCTCAAGTTTTTACTTCTTATTTCTATAGAAGTATTGGTAGTTTGAAAAAAGTGGTTTTGAGTGCAAGATTTTTAGCCTTGCTAGGCTTGGTGCCTATTTGGCATGGATTAATAGCTGTAAAGTGTTGTTCATGTGTTAGTAACAAAAGCACAGCATTCTTTTCATATAAATATTTAGCAATACTATCATTAATGGCTTATAATAAATTTTATCAACAATATAATAAACATAAGGATTGTAAAAATCACTATAACCTTGACTGAAATACAAAACAAAATAACAATAAAGTAATACACACACACACACACACACACATACCTGCATCTATCATCATCAGTATACAGAACTCTCAGCATGACTCACCCTGAACACCTGAGGGAAGAGTAAGGTACTTACTTCTGTACATGGAATCACCATAGATGAATGCTGTTGGAAACATGCATTATTTTGCCAACTCATGTATGTACACTGTATATAGCACAAATACATATGAATTCAACTTGCATTCCTCCGCAAGTCTGAAAATTAAAATAGCACTAAACAAAATATCTTTGTTTTGACATGTTACGTTGTAGTAGATGTAGCTAAATATGACTGTGCAAAGGGTTCCTCAGTACCTCAAGTATAGGTTTTGATGACTATGCAAAGGGTTCATTGACTACCAGCATGCTGGTGGGATACTTGGAAACACGCACTGAGCTTGGGCTCTTTTGCTGAAATGTTCCTCTCATTTCCACCTATGAACAGACTTGGCCACAGGATGTCCACAATATTGGCCTGCTGTCATTGTGATCTCACATCTCATAAATGTCCAGATTGCTCCCAAGTGCTCGGTGGACCACTTGTGAACCCCTGTTCTAGTCATACCACCTCCAGGGGTTTGTAGGTCACAAAAGTTGCAGTTACCTGGGGCTAGCTCACGCTCACAAGGCCTGTGGGCTTCTTGACAGCTTTTCTGTCTGGGGCTGCCCTGACCATTAGATTCGCTGTCAAAATCAACCACACATGACTATGCTGAAGCTACGTGTAAGCGTACCACTTGGGGTTGAACCTGCCATTTTCAAGTTTTTGGCAAATAATTTGCGCTAGCCTCAGTTTCTTCACCAGTAGACCACAGCTCATAATAAAGCCTAACTTATACTTTTGGATCAAATATTAAGCTAAAGTATTCATATAAGCAAGGTTTGATTACATGCTAGCAGTTGATGGGAACAAAGCAAGCTTTGAAAACATTCTAGCAGCGATGATGATGACAACGACAGTATCCATGACAGGCCTGGCAGCAATAGAGAATTACAAGGACTTGAAAAACCTTTTTCTAATAATGTATAACTAGAAACGTGCCTTTAAGCTGTAAGTTTGCCCTTTTTTCTTCCCCCTTCCCCTCCTCCTCACATCATGGATCCTTATAGATTTAAGTGTTCACTCTTTCCATGTTAGCTAATAGTAAAATTTAAATTTTTCTCACAATTGAAATATTTTTCTCATTTATTCACTGCAGATTTGTATATGTGACTTTAAATGAAATTATACTAATAATGTCATTTTACATTAGTAGAGAATAAATATCTAAATTTTATTGCACTACTATTTTTGAATGAAATACTTCCTCTCAGTTTTGCAAAGGCTGTATTCCCCGAACTTAGCTGCTGTAATGATTTCTCAGTCGCACACAAATTCTATATTAATCTCTCAGCAGTTTTCTAAGTTAACTGCATTTTTATGCTTGGCAGGATTAGGGTAGTCTAGGAAAATTAGTTTTCTTTTCTTATTGCCTTTGCTGTTTAATTTGTAACCAGTTAAAACTCCGGTTCCACAATATGACGGATGATTGATCCTAGTAAAACTGCAAAGGGAAGAGATAATTGGCAGGCTTTGGTTAAGCAATGAGGTCTTCCAGCACCCTTCAGAAGCCTCAGAGACAACCTCGTTAGTAAAACATACATACAAGCAAAATTCTGAATGTGTATGGAATTTAAAAACTAAGGAGCAGTGATGCCAAGGTTTCACTTTGATGGTGGGTGGGAGTGTTCGTGAAGGGGCCTGTGTGAGAACTGAGCCCTAGTAATCACACAGGTGCTTGCCCCAAGACGAAATTTCATACTTACAATACCACATCCGAGTCACCCAAAACAGGAAATATAAGTGCAGGGAATTCTGTTGCTTGATATAGAAGGCATTACTGAAAACTCAGCCCAAATTGATATATCTGGACAGTGAAAAGTGTTTTTTATTATGCTGGCTGTGTAGTATGAGAATCAACTATTTTCTAAAGATGCTAAAACCAGATTTGACAGCCATTTGGATACTTCCCCATTTACATTTATATTTATATCATATTTATATGACAAGACTGGTCACGTCCTTGAGATAATGGATTAGCCTCATAGAGTTATCTAAGAATTATACCTTATCGTTCTGTTACTCATTTAGTTGGTCATTGTAATCTTTACAAAAGCATATTGAGCATCATCTAATGCATCTTCTTACCAACCTTGGGGATGGGTGCACCCTTTTGTGACATTAAGAGGAGGTATGGCCGCACAAGATGTAAATGACTCTCAGGACCCTCTTATGGAACATAAACCACTCACTTAAAATTTCAAAACCTTAGCCTACAGGAAAGGACCAGCATTACACATAAACTGGACATCCATGAACACAAGGTATAACCGTAAGATTTGTGAAGTCAGGCATTTGCCTCTATATAAATGATCTGAGCTAGGGATTAGTAGGTACAGGCCACCTCTGGCCTGGAGGGAAAATGCACACTTCCTTATCTTCTGCAAGGATTTGTACTTTCAAAGATTCCAGGTGCTAAATGAGATAGCCAAATGTCTAAATTCACCAAAAGAATGACTGATTAAGCTTTGTCTGTGACAGGTTAATCTCTACCACGTTGAGGAGTAGAAATGTCCTTCAAGAATCTGATGACTTGTTTCTGCTTCAAAAGGAGTAAGGGACGATTTCAGAGCACCTTTTGGGAGAAGTGTTAAAATGTAGAGTAATGCCATTAGCTTTTTCATAGGAAAAGTCAGCTGCAACGATGTGTGTGTTCGGTGAGGATGATATAAATTACTGTGCCATTATCAACATCATCTTCCATCCATAAAACTAGAGGAAATACATGAGCACAATAAAAAACCCTGCCATCGAGGGATTTATATTCATGACAGTGTTCTGAAGGCAAACACAGGCGTTTTAAAGAGATTGTGAACCATTTTGCAGAGAAAGCATAGAACCCAGAGACTTGAGCTGGCAGAATCATTGATTAGGGCAAATGATATTATAATGAGGAGGCGTTATTATTGACTACATGATAATGCTGGAGCAAAGCCTTTCTCTGTGCGAGTAATATTTATTGAAGGAAAACATTCCAAATTTAGAATAAACATAATGGTAGCAACTGCCATAATTATGCATTTCTCTCTCTGTGTCTCTCTCTTTGTCTCTCTTTCTACACACACATACATCAGTTACACTGTGTGTGTCACTGTCTGGTGCCTGGATCCCTTATATTAGCAGATCAGCACTATGGCTTCCTGGAATGTCTAAGTTTAAACTTAGGTGCAAAAGACAGAAAGCAACACTGGCTGGTTAAGCAGAAAAAGATCTCATTAAGAACATGATTCTGGGCTGATCACAGAATATGGGGGAGCCCTGGCAACTGAGCCCTTGGGACAGTTGAGTCTAGCTTGTAGTAGCAACCATTCACCAGACCTGTCCTGCTAAGGAAGCTGCACCTCAATGGAAACCCCTCTATTAGCTGTGTATAGGTTCCCAGAAGCCTCTGCTGCCACTAGCGCCACAAGGCAGACCCCTCCCAAAGCTTGCCTTCTCGGATGTTTGTTTCCAAGCCAGAGAGTCAGTAACTTGTGGTTGACTGGAGAAAGCTAGCCCAGGTAAAGGAATTTGGAAGGTGGAGTTTTCTGGGTTCGGCCTTCTGGGCTTGCTCTATAAGGCTATTGTTTTTCCAGATTTGATTAGTATTTGAAAGGAGCTGGGTGGCTTAAAGTCATGTCAGGTATATGTGAGGTAGGACACATTAAGAGAAAACCAATCTCTCAGCATAGGGTGATCTTAACACAGAATAACAGTGGCAGCAGTGATAGTGGTGACAGTTCCAACATTAACTAAATGCTTATTATATGCTAGAATATGTTGTAGATGTTTTTTTATTTTTAAAAAATAGTTTTAGTGATCCTACAAGGTGAATAATGTCATTATTTTATTATTTTACTTTACTATTGAAAAGACTGAAGCCCAGACAGTCCGCACAACTAGCAAGTGGCAGCGCTGCAACCCACACTGAGGTGGTCTCATGCTGGGTCTCCTTTATTTTTGATACATCTCTTGGTATTTAAGTTTTCCCTCTCTGTCTCTGTGGGTGTCAGGCATGTGTGGCTCCCCTGGTTAACCGAGAGAAAGAGAAGATTAATGTGGAGGAAATTGTGGCAGCGTTCACTAGGTCATCCTGCTCGGAAATGCAAGCAGAAGTAAGAAAACGGCAGCAGTGTCTCATCCTCCAGAAGAGCATTCTGGAGGTCAGGTGCTGAGGCAAAAGGCACCTATCTCCATTCTATTAGAAGCTTTCCGACCTGCTGTCTTATTTAATCTTATCTCAGTGCCGAGACAAGGACCACCAAGGCCTCCCTCTTACACATATAAAGAGCCTCAGAAGGTTATGCTTTATAGTCAGGGTCACACGGGCCATAAGCAGTAGAAGCTTAGCGTTGAGTGCAAATCCCGTATTCTCGGGCATCCCTGTTCAGACTCCCAGCAAATGCAATAGGTCAGCCTCCTGGGACAAGACTCTGAGTCAACAGGGTCCATAAGCATGACTACTATGCAGCCTTAGGGAAAGGGCTGGTTCCTTATGAAGGCTAGGCCTGTGGATCCTAGCACTCTGTTGGCCATGCACCCAAGAGTCTGTTTTACCCACGAATACGTGTTGCCTATGGCCTCTCACACCCAATCTCCATCTCAGTAATGTTCATATCTGTGGTTACATTTAGGCAAACCCCTGGGACTTATACTTTCCACACTTTGAGACTAGGTACATTTGAAAAAACTCAGAATGACCACTTTAAAAAAAATAGAACCAAATCCAACATACATCAGCCTAGCATTTAAAAAATTTATAGTGTATCAAATAAATACCCAGTAGTGAAGGCATCTTTGCCCTCAAGGAGATTAATTAAAAAAATACAAACAAACAAACAACAACAAAAAAAAACCCTTCAACTTTTTTTCCTCCTCTTGATTCACAGCCTGAAATAGAATCAAATGAACAAGTTTGCCTCTGTCTAGAAATCCCTCTATGATTTCTTTTTTTTCTTTTTTTAATTCTTTATTAATTACACTTTATTCACTTTGTATCCCCCCTGTGGTTCCCTCCCTCCTATGATTTCTTAAAAAAAAAAAAAAAAAAGCCCATCTACACCCTTCATTTTGGAATTTGGCAAATTCCTGCATATTTTTCCTAATTCTCACATGGAATGTTTATTTTGGTTTTCTGCTTCTCATCTTTGATCTCCAACTGCAGAGATTTACGATTCCTTTAAAGCAGAGGGGTTGAAATCAGATGATCTTACCCCAAGGGGGACCTTTGGAAAGGCCTGGAGAGACCATCAGGAAGGTTCTGCTGGCATCTAGTGGGTGGAAGTCACGAATGGCACTGTGCATTCCTCAGCACGCCAGGCAGCGTTCACCCGCAAAGGAGCTGCGGCTGGCCCAGTGCGCAGGTTGAAAGCTACACTCGGTGCGTCTCCGGAGGCTTCCTTGTGCCGCGTGTCTGTCGTTAGACACACTTGTGGAATCTAAATTTGGTGCAACAGGGAAATAACGCCCTCTGCTTTTTTCCAAGCTCTGCCTGCTAAAACTTGAAGGTTTAAATCTGTAGCTGCAAATAAATAAATAAATAGATAGATAGATAGATAGATAAATAAATAAATAAAAATGCTGCCCTAAACCTCCTCTTTTACGGCCTCATGTTGTGTTACTCAGAGTACTCAGAGGCCCTGATCCTGGGTGGTTCTTTTGGATTTTATCGGTGTGTTAGTGTCTTCAGCGAAGCACACCTGGCACTCTCGATTCCACTTTCCCCCATTTCCTTTGTCATTTACGTTCATCCATTGATGCTTTCTTATCCATAATCCAAATCCATGGTTTATGGTCAGCCATAAGGTTTACGTTTTCAGAACAAATTAAGGTCAACGGCAACGGAGACCTTGCTGTCAGCCTCTTTTCACTTAGAAACACGATATACTTGTATTTCCTTTCTGTTGAGAGCTTTGCGCCAGCTTTCTTCCAATAACCGTCCCACAACTCCTTCTGGAAAAGTGAGTTTTTTACAAGTCCCCTTGGCCACACACTGATTCCAGCCTCCTGGAGAACGACAGTACATCACTGAAGTAGTATCCACAACCCCAACAGAAACTACAGTTGTCTTTCTGCCCCGCGGTGGTACTTACTTGTATGGCCAGGGACTGATGAAATTCAAGTACTTTGGAATAGCTACTAAGTACAGGCCATTATGCCAGGCTGCCAGGGAAGATGATATGGGAAACAAACACCCCTTGCTAAGCAACCAAGGTCGTGTTAGAGGGGGTGGCATGCACATAAAGAACGGAAGTGTGCTGCCGGAAGAGGAACCCACAAGACACAGGGCTTGGGGGGGGGCGGGGCATCACATTTCCAGAGTCCACCTTCTAGCTGTGCGTGGAAGACCACATTACTAAACTAGACCTCTGCGTCCTATGCTCACTGTTAGACAGGCTGGTCCCCTCTAGGTGCCCAACCTACGGAGAACTTCGTAGTAACAAGCTGTACCTGCTGGCCCTGTGTTGTTTCCCTGTCTCATTCTGAAGTTCCTGCAGATGCTGAAGTGCCTTGTGTGCATGATTTCAGAGAGACACAAGGCATTAGTTACCCTTGCCATTAATCCCATCCCTCTGTCTTAAATGTGGTCTGAGATGTCAGGTTTTCCTCCTAATGGCTATCATAAGGATTCAAATAAAAGCTGTGTTTAGTTTCTCCATTGTTTGGATTTTACCACTTCTGAGGGTTAGATGATTACCTTCTCTTCCACATCCCCGAGTGATTTTTTTTTTTTTTGTCACCTTTCCTATTGGTGGGGTGGCAGGGTAGAATTCTAGGCTTTAGAGTCAAACATACATGAATTTAAATCCAAACTATAACTTTTTTCTCTGTGTGAATAACTTTTCTAGCTTCAAAGAATTTTTATTTTCTAGTCAGTATAAACAGAAGAGTAATATCCATATTTGGGAAATTGAGGTAATGTTTGAGTTAGGGTTTCTGTTACTGAGATAAAACACCATGATCACAAGCAAATGGGGGAGGAAAGGGTTGATTGTGTTTATAGTTCCAGATATCAGTCTCTCGCTGAAGGAAGTCTGGGAAGGAACTCAAGGCTGGCGGGAACCTGCAGGCAGGAGTTGATGGAGGGGTGCTAGCTACTGCCTTGCTTTTCCGTGGCTTGCACAGCCTGCCTATTTATAGCATCCAGGAGTACCAGCCCAAGAGTGGCACGGCCAACAACGGGCTGGGTCCTCTTGCATCACTGATTAAGAAAACACCCGACAGGCTTGCATATGGCCCGATCTTGTAGAAGCAATTTCTCAATTACAGTTCCCTCCCATCAATATAGCTTGTGTCAAGTTGGCATAAAAACTAGCTGGCACAGGTAGGTGGCCCCAGTGATTCCTTTTTCTAGTTTAGCTCAGTTGCTCAGGCGGCAATTTTATTAGGAACCAGCCTCACTCTTTTATCTCAGTAGGTGGCTTCACATTTACCACTGAACCCTTCTCCCCTGCTTCATCCCCTGAGCTTTCTGACCTGTAACAGCATACATTTCTTCTGATCTTTCCTTAAGGTATGCTTTATGTAAACATTTGATTACCCGTAGCTGATTGCTTTTCTTTGCTTAAATAAATCGAACCACGTGTTGGATTTTCAATCAGTCTTTCTTACAGTCTATTCCATGGAGATGATGGGGGAGCCCGTTGTCATCCATCTGCTTCTAAGCCCCTGTGCTTATATTTCCATGTGAGGACACAGGAAAAGCGTATCATATTCTTTCTTATGTGTGAAACCGAGAATTCAGTGCGGCTTGGTGCTAACCTGTTTCCTGCATGTGTACCTACAGAAAGCTGTTTTCTGATCAGCTCTCATGTGACTTCATGGCCTTTAACTGGGAACCTGTTATACATGAAGTCATTTGTTAAGTGCTTTGGTAATCACCAACTTATGGTGCTATGAGAAGTTGTGAAATTATCAAGCGTTAAGTTCCTTGAAACAATATGTAGATTTTTGGTGGACTGCATTCTAATTAAAATGCCCTACCAAAAAAGACTTTTTTTTTTTTTGACAACATTAAGAGCTGCAATTTTTCTAAGTTCTTGGTTTGGGAGTTTAATCTGGGTATACAAAATGTAGATATATATGCATAATATGTAAATGATTAAGTAACACTGTGTATGCAGCAGTCAGTTTAAGAAACAGACATCAGAAATACATTTGAAAGCCCCTGTGCCCCTTCCCTTTTCATAGTCCTTCTCCAAGTAGCGATGACATCTAAAGGGTAAATATCATATATTTAAAACATGTACAATGAGTACAGTGACGCTAAGTCAAAATGTTAGGCTTCTCTGGTTTTGAATTATTTCAGCCAAGTGTTGTCACTTTAGGTTAAGGGAGTACAAATTTTAGCCATCTATTTTTTCACAGTATGAAATGACTGCCATTTTGTTTAAAAATAATTTGCGGTAAAAGTTTCTCTTATTTCACATAGATTAAAAAACAAATGTCCATAGTCAGTTCTGCCTACTTCATTCTTTTTCAAGTGCGGGCACAAAAAGCAACCAAATTGGAGAGACTCATGAAAGGCTCAGGCTAAGGAGTGGCCCAGGGAGACCTGGCAAAGGGACATTTGCTTTCTTGTCCTCTTGTTGCTTTACACAGACCTCTCAGAATGACTCATTCAATTTATTTAAGTATCCTTCCTTGTTAAAAAGGAGAACTCCATATTATTTTTTTAATGGGATTAAATTTAGAGACATGGGAAGGGTAAGTTGGAGGAAACAACAAATAGGCAAATTTCTGGAGGAAAATGAACACCCAGGAACTCAGAAAGATGAGCATGGAGTTGTGTAATACTTTGCTTTTTTTTTTTTTTTTTGGGGTTTCTTTTTTTTTTATTTTATTTTTTTTTTATCAGTTACATTTTATTAACTCTGTATCCCAGCCGTGTCCCGATCCCTCATTCCCTCCCAGTCCCTCCCTCCCTCCCTCCCTCATCTCCACCGTGCCCCTTTCCAAGTCCACTGATGGGGGGGACCTCCTCCCCATTCATCTGATCCTGTTTTATCAGGTATCTTCAGGACTGGCTGCAAAGCCCTCCTCTGTGGCCTAACAGGACTGCTCCTCCCTTCGGGGGTGGGGAGACCAAAGAGCCAGTCATCGAGTTCCTGTTAGAAATAGTCCCTGTTCCCCTCACTTTGGGAAACCAATTGGTTACTGAGCTACCACAGGCTACATCTTTGCTTTAAGACCTTCTGTGGAGCCTGGACAGTTGGGTCAGCAGTTAAAAGAGACACATGCAGCAGTCAAGAGTGAACTGCTCTTGCAGAGGACTTGTGTCTGGCTCCCAGTTACCTACATTTGGGCTGCTTATAATCGCTTGTCACTCCAGCTCCAGGGCATCCAACCCCTCTGGCCTCTGTGGGGCTCCTGAGTTCATGTGCACAACCCACACACAGACTCACACAATATTAGTCATTAAAAATAAATTATTTTTAAGTACTTTATCTGTTAGAGGAAAAGATTACCACCTCACTTTCAGATTACAAGAAGGGGGAGGGGAGCCATGAATGCATGATAGGTGGATAGATGAATTTAATGGCTGAATGGTAAATGGATGGATGGATGGATGGATAGATAGGTGAGTAAATGGACAGATGGGTGGATGGATCAATGGATAGGTGGGTAGATGGATGGATGGATGATGTCATGAAAAGAAGGTGTTACCAATCTGTTAAAACTGTGTGAGAGAGATTAAGGATGCCCTTTTGTAGACAGAAAACACTTATATCTATAAAAAAATGTTGAAGCAAGATTCAGCTGCTCTACAAAGTCCGTCTTATTATTTTCCTCCTTTAATGATATTTTGCTTTTACTCATGAAAGAGAAAGCTAGAATTTTGAGAAAATGAAGCATTTTCAGTTTTCAAAACTGTCTTTTAACAGAAATTTCATTTAAATTAATCTCAGTTCCGTGTGAGATTATAAACACTCCAGAATGTGTTCCCAGTATGTCTGTTGGTAAAGACAGAGTTAGTAATGGAGTGAATCTCTCATAACGGGCCAGCGCACCAGACTTCCATGCTTCTGAGAGCTAGAACAGTGAAAGCCAATTTGCAACTTGCTGTTGGTCTATAACTTTTAGTTTCCTAATCCAGATGTTTAATTATTCTCTTACTCATTGAACAGAGCAGATCATTACTCTTAACTGGAAAATGAACTGTAGGTCTGGGATATCTACACACAATATGGCTTCTTGGTCAACAACTTTTAATGGGAACATTTAAATTCTTCTGCACTCTAGGTCAACTTGCATTACATCCAATTTTGTTAGGAAAAGGATCTCTATTGCTCTAAAATGGTAACAGCTCCACCAATAGACTGTGTATTTGAAGGACCACTTCACTGATAGAAAATCAAAACTACCAAAGCTTTTGAAGCAGAAACACTTTTATGAATGTGATATAGAGCAACAAAGAACTTGATAAAGGCCAACGCCTTCCAAACTACTGAAAGTAGGACTTGAAAAAATCATTCTATGAGATCAACTCATATTACTGACAATTGATCCTCATTGATGGTGTCAAGAATATTTATGATCAAGTGAACGTAGGTTTGGAAAACTGTATCTGATATCTAGGAGTTTAGAGACCGCAGAGATGATTTATGCGCTAAAAATATAACATAGCCTAAGTCGGTTGCTATGCCTGGGTTGAGGATACAAGGGAACTAGGCTGATAATACAGGAGAGTGCCTGCTGTCTCTAACAGAGGTAGCTTAGTTCTGGTAAATAGGTAAGATTTAATCCAGGGTCAGAGGGGAGGGGCCCGAAGGAACAGGCCATGTTTCTACAGAAGAGGGTAGAGAGCACTGCCTTTGGCTACCATCCCAGTCCATCTTCAGGCTTCCATTCTTATGTCCACCCTATTCCTGCTGTTATCCACCCGACCTCTTGCCTGACCCTCCAGTATGCACGCATATAGTCATCTCCTCCTGTATACTTACTTGCTTGTCCATCTGCTTCCCTGCCTGGAATGTGGTCCTCTTCGTCACTGCTCTACTCTCCCCTCTGCTGTTGGGTGTCATCACATCAGTTGTGGTTGCCCTGGTGACTTAAATACAGCCGCCTCAACTCCCTCTCTTCTAACCTTCATCTCCCCTTTCTTATAAATGATTAATTTGTGATATTTACTGATTGGTTGCTTCACCTTTCTAGAAATCAGCTCGCCAGAACAGGGACCTGATTATCTTCTAGTCTGCCATGTTCTCAGGATCTTGAATGGTACATAATATATAACCAATATTCATAAATATTTGTTTAGTGAATGTGTGTGCACGATTGAGTGACAGGCGTGGAGCTTAAAAATGAGAAGGAATTCAAGGAACACTAACTTAATTTTGTTAGGAAAAGAGAAATAAAGTAAGCTGCTGTTTAGTTGACTCAAGTGGGGGTCATATTTGCATTTTGGGTTTTATCAAATATATATATATATATATATATATATATATATATATAAATTTTTTTTCTTTTTCTTGGGCCTGGTCAGATATGATACGTCCATCCAGTGCCATTTCCTAGCCAGGCTTAGCTGTGCTTCTTTCTACGTGGCATTTCTGTCTTGCCACCGCACTCTGTAGTTTAATTTTCAGCACTAACGCATCATAAAATTCTGCTCATAAAATTCTGTTTTAGCTCTTGTGAAACTGTATCACCCTGGGACACCTTAGGGATGCAGAATAGCAAGACCACACTGCCCTATCCGCTCCCAGAGATGGAGCTCGGAAAGTAGCATCTCTTCCACTACAGCTAAGCCTTCAGACTCCCTCAGCTCCTGGAATTTTTAAGCAGGGACCCCGCCCATCCCCAACCCCTCTCCGGGAAAGGCAAGGCCTAGAGGCTGAGGGGACTCAGCGGTAGGAGAAAAAGGTCAATTTCCCTAGACTACTGAGAGATATCACACAAGCCCTGTGCCCCCCTCTGGCCCCTCCGCCTAACTAAGTTGCCATTCCTTTCCAAGCGGTTTTCCTCCTCCTTTGTTGCAGTCCTGCCTGTGAAAGCACCGAAGCCACTTTCTCCTTTTGGAGTAAGCCAGTGTGGATAGCTTACATAATTAATGTGCCCCAGAAAGCTGTTTAAATTAATTATGAAATTGGTCCCCAAGATGGAATCCCCGCAAGCAAGTGCTTAAGGTGTTTTCAGCCAGACTCTGGCTGTCCCAGTCTCGCTCTCTCTCTCTCTTTTTACCCCTCACCATTAGGTTGTTGCAGTCTGTGTCAATTCACTTAATGCCCTTCTGAAGTACCCATAAGATACATTATGGATCCGTATTTTATTCATACTTTTCTACTCCTGGATCTCAGGAATCCTCAGTCCAGCCATTCTGGGGTCATTGAGAGGAACGTTAGTAAGGGTCTCTGAGATCTTCCATAGAAAGTTGCTGGAAAGGACTTGGTTACTTAATCTTCTTCCTCACATCTCAGAACAGATATTCCACAGTCCCAATCATTGCTAAGTCAGACATCTGCTTACCTTCTAGAATTGAAGGTGATTTAAGACATAAATGATTTGCTCTCGGAACTAGACAGAGTGCTGACTCAGGAAACTAATAGACATTTTAAACTTCCGTCGTTACCGGGCTACCTCAAGTTGCATTCTCCTTGAGAGATTCCAGTGAGGGATAATTACATACAGAAATTAGGCACCTCTCACATTTTTTTCCTATTATGTGGTACAAAGAATTTTGACCAGTTTTGTGATTCAAAAGGAATTTATGTTCACAAGTGAACTTGGTGAGATATTTGCACATTCTGTTCGATAGTCAATATTTTCGTGTAGGTTTGTTGCAAAACAGCAGGCCCTGATATTTTATTAATGAACAGACATGGAAACTCACGTGGTCCCCAGAATTTTTTTTTTTTTGAAACGGAAGCAGCTCTTTATTCATTACTGTCTTGTGGGACCTCAGCTTTGAGTCCTGTGCCAAAGTGCTTATCTCTGTAAAACTATTCTATTTTCTTAGGCAAAGGGGAATGCGGGCTATAAAATTCTCCTTTTTCCAAACAACCCTTTACACAAGTCCCTCGCCTTAGGTTGTCAAAAATCTAAGAAGCTGCAGAAATTTTCCTATTATGTTTCCCAGAGGGCCTCCTGTGATTTTTCTGCTGCACGACAACAGCTGGCCAGCAGATGGCGCTGCACGGTCACCAGACGGCAGCCTCCTTTTGGAACTACGGCTGGGTTCATTTCTAGCCTGCCCGTTTTTAAATTTAATTTTCCAAGTTAGCGCACAAATAAATGGGCTTCATCATGGCACTGTCGAGTCTTTGTGCCATTACTTTGTTCTCATTTGCTAATTCTGTCGCGCACGTTTATAAACAGCCATTTTGGTAACATTACAGCGGAGGACAAAAAAAAAAAAAAAAAAAAAAAAGCATTTACTCTTGGTCCTCTATACATCTGTATCCTATGACGGAGTGCCGTTATGTGTCATCAGCATCCTAGACGCGTATCACGCTGATGATGACTCCTTGGGGACCTTTTTATTTTTGTGACTGTTAGTGGTAGAGCTCGCTTAATAACCCGTCCTAATCACACAGAACTGTAGTAAAAGAACATCTCCACGAGAGTTTTTATCACGATCGCCCACGCCCTGCGTTGTGTTGAGGACGGGGCAGGGATAGGTGCTGCATAAAATAACCCCCAATCCCAGCACAAACCACCACCGGTGCCACTTTCTGTACTATTGCAAGAGCAGCACTTGGCTCCCCAGAGTGTGAGCCCAGCAGCGTGGGTCTTCCTGATGTTTGGCAGGAGTTCAGTGACCTGAGACCAACCCCAGACTCCACTCCTCAGAACATGCAGTTTAATAAGATTCTCGAGCGATTAATTCACAAATTGACTTTTGAGGATCAGTGGTCATTAAGCAACATTCCCTCCCTTCATTTCAAGCAGGTTTCGCGATCTCAGCTATATCAAGCAGGGCGCCCACCTATGGCTTAGGTAAAAAAAAAAAAAAAAAAAAAAAAGATGTAATAATGTCCCGGAAATGTAAAAATGTTATACCCAGGGAGCGGGCAGCGTATTAAAAGCTCTGCAATCGGCAAGGTAGGTGCACACAGAGGGCTTGCAATCAAGTGCACGTGTGTGTTTGGAGGCCCGGCATGAAAGCTCTCGCGTGGCCATCCCAAGAAGACAAAGGCCTACGGAGTCATTCACGCCTCCAGAAAGGATGACATAATACTTGAGCACACCTGCGTCATGTTCAAAGCCTGGGCCGTCTCAAATGTGGTCTTCTGCAAGCTTGGGCCTTTCGAGTGTCTGTCCCGAGGATTGCTGATACAGCTCTTTATTCCTGCCAGGAGAGTTCTTTGAATCAGAGGGCTTTTTTTTTTTTCCCCTATTGAACTGTTGCTTATGTACAACGGAAGAGTAGATGTGCCTGGAAACGGGACTTAACCTTACAGGTTGAGTGAGTGACTCGGAAACAGAGACACGCATAGTTGGCAGGAATGAATGTATTTCTTGTGGGAACAAAGAATCCCCCACAAGTGGTACAGTAACTAAATGACGTGGGTATCGGTCATGGCTTGTGTTGGTATTTTTTTCCAGAAAAGTGCCGGAAATACTTATTCTTTTTTAAGTCTTTCTTAGTCTTTTTTAAGCTTTATTTTGCTATTTGTAGGCAGTTTGATGTATTTAGTGTTCTAGAATGTTTTTGTTTTTGTTAACGGCTCGTTTTCTGGTCAAGATTCAAGCGTAGATGGGAGAGGGTTTCACAGATCCCCACCTCTGGCTGGGGAGAATTGGCTATTGAAGGCTGCTGGCGTAGAGAGAATTGCTTTCTTCAGGGAGGTGGCTCATTTTAGGACACCCCGAGTGGATGGCTCGCCAACCATGCTCGTAGGACATGTGCGTGTCATGATATCTGTGCCAGTAGCTCGCCAATACATCAAACTCATGTTTAAAAAGACGAACCCGGATAACAGAACTCACCTAGAGTCAACAACAAAGGAGGCAAGCAAATGTCAAAAGCACTATGTCTTGTTTTTCTCCATTCCAATGAGAACATCCCTCAAACACAACCCTTTCACAGCAGATTCATCCTTTATTCTTAGTCCGCTGGCTTCCTTTCTATCAAAAGAGACAGAGCTGAGAGTATAGCTTCTGTGGCTTGTGTCTAATCTTAAAGGGCTTTCAAGATGGACTTGAGGTCGTGTGGCACACACCTGTAATCCCAGCACTTGGGGAGGCAGAGGCAGGTGGGTCTCTGTGAATTCAAGGCCAGCCTGGTCTCCAGAGAGAATTCAGGTCTGCCAAGGCTGTGCAGACAAACTCTGTCTCAGGAAAAAAAAATGTATTGTGGGCATTTTATATTTTAAACTTACATTCCTCCATCGGAGACTGAAATGCATGCCAGAAGAGGAGGAGCAGGCACAGGTGCCAGTATTCACTTTGGGCAGGGGAGGGGCTTTAGCAGATGCAGTCTGCACTGTCCTCTCCTCAACAAAAATGAGGACAACCCAAGTCCGTTTGACTGGCATTTTTAAGAGCAGCTCTGGAGTAGTTCATAAGGTAGATTTACTTTCACTTTAATGTCTTAGACATGCATGTCTCAGAGTTAGGAAACAATGGGGATGAGAGTAAATAACCGCAAAGAAGCAATCTGAGTGCAGGATGTTGCAAGCTACGTCAGGCTTGGCTTAGGCAAGAACACACAGATCCTTTTGAAGATGAGAGTGACAGTTCTCCCTTCCCTAGAGCCACCTCCCATTAACCACATCATTTAGCTAAGATCCAACTCTTCAACATGCTGAGGTACATCACAGTAATAAAACTGAAGTGATGTATGACCTACTCCCATGTATGACTCCCATGTATGACACACGATGACGACAGAGGGAGTGGCTGAGAGTGTTTCCACACAAAGCCAACTCTTCAGTAAGTCTGAGAGCCCAAGAGCCTCATGAATGAATGTGCTGTGCAGTTTGCTAGTTCCGTGTTCCACACTGATATCCCTTCTCCCTGTAGGGAGCCACTGACAGGTTCTCCGCATGCTCCATAGATTTAAAGTTATCCTTCAGGCCCACTTCAAGTCTCCGGCTCTTTGGTTTATCTGATGGCTTCCCCTCTGCTCTCTGTGATGGGATCCTGTTCTTACTTTATGTAAAACTCACATATATTGAGTTGCTGCTGCTGCTGCTGCTGCTGCTGATAATGGTGATGATGATGATGATGATGGAGATTCTTTTTCTCCTCCTCCTCTTTCTGTTGGTTTTTCAAGACAGGGTTTCCCTGTGTGACCTTGGCTGGACTTGCTCTGTAGACCAAGCTGACCTTGAACTCACAGAGATCCAGCTGGCTCTGCCTACCCGAGTGCTGGGATTAAAAGGGTGGGCCACGACTAGACCAGGGAGCTTCCTGAAGTCAGCAGCCATGTTGTGTTCACTTACAAGCCTTCATTGTCTAGTTCTTGGAAGTACAAGGCGTAGAGGACGTCAATATTCATTTCTGTGTCTGTGTCAGATATTCAATCAGTCCTTGCACTGTTTCTGTCCCAAACTAGCTGTGACACCTCCCTTCCCAGTGCTTCTGAACTCTATATTTCAGGCATCTTAGGACAAATTCATCACAGTTTCAACATTTCTTTCAAGTCCTGGCTGCCACTGACCAGGAAAAACACCTGGCTCACAGTAAGTGATCATTATGAATGTTTTTTAACCTGAAAATTGTTTTCACTTACAACATTTCATGCAAATCACATAAATATCCACGTTTTAGTTAAATTCATTTTGATTCGTTTTCTTAGAATTGAACTTTTAAAAGTGTAAAATTTCCTAATGCTTTATCACTGAGTTTCTACCTCTTCTGCTTTTGTTCTTTTTATTATTTTGAAAAAAAAAAAAAAGAACCTGAAGTGAGTTTAAATAACTTACTTTACATTACAAGACACCAAATCTTTTGTATGCTAGAGGGCATTAGGAGCCTACGTGATGAGAATAAAATTGTCAGTGATTTACACACTTATTAGAACAACGGATATCTTATGAGACTAGTTTGCCCCAGAACTCACTCTGAGGAATGTGGCTATAGCAAGTTCTGGGTCATTCCATTCAGGCCTCCAGCATACTGTTCTTTGTGTATTTATAGTTGGTTATTAACACTGGGGAACAAGGAGAAAAATGGGCTTCTCTCTTTGCCCTCTTAGGAGATAATCTACACCACCCCCTCCTTTTAGAAGCACATGGAAAAGACAGCTTTCTCCAATTCCTTGTAAAATCTGTGGATGTATATACAGTATTGATTTTGTTTTACATTTCTGAAGCAAAGGAGTCATGAATCACGTCTGACATTCATAAACTCCATGAAAGTACCTGTGTTGTTCTCTTCATAATCCTTGGTGTTCTTACCTGTGACGTCAGAATACAGTATGTACCCCTGCAGAAGGATTACATCACAGAGCAAACACAGGGAGGTGCATCTTTTTCCTGCTTGATACCGGATGCAACACTTTGTTCTTTTATTGAAAATGCATTCTTTTCTCATACAATATGTCCTGATTATAATTTCCCCTCCCTGTACTCTTCCTAGTCTCCCCTCCAGATCTACTCCCTTTCTGTCTCTCATTAGAAAAGAACAAGTGTCTAAGAGTTAACAACCACACATGACAAAATAAAATACAATAAATTAAAATAAGGAAAAGAGTCCCAAGAGCAGGCTCAAGAGTCAGAAACCCACTTGTTCTCATAGTCAGGAGTCCCATAAAATATTAAGCAGAGAGAAATAGAGAGCATACAGAGGACCTGGTGCAAACCTATGTAAGCCCTGTAGATGAAACACCTTAAGTGTTAATTTTGAGCCAACTTTCTTTGAGAAAGTTTTATTTTCAGGACCTAGAGATGCTGTTGAAGCAGTTAACAGCCTGCTGAGGATAACAGCATCAGGGAAAGGCTGGTTCTCCCAGCCCAGGCTTCTGAGTCATTAACAGTTTTGAGGACTACACTAATATCAGTGCAGTTTCTTCCCTGGACCAGCCTCCTTGTCTTCCTCCTCCTCCTTCTCTTCCTCCTTCCTTCCTGCACACACAAGAAGGAGGACCAGCCTGAAAACATCATTTCAAATAGTGACACAGTTGTTGACCAAAAAAATATGGGTACTGTGATTGAAGAGTATGCAATCTTGGTTAACAGGGAGCCATGGGCTGGCAGTCCACAGTGAAGTGTTCTGTAGTCTCTCCATGGTTCCTGCTTAGAGTGTAGAATAGACAACCACTTTCAATGACAGACATCCCTCTTGCTTCAGCAGCATGACTCTACTTGTAAATTGCAAAGGCATCCGTGTATTTATTAGTCATGAAACCTGGCTTATATGTATTCCAGTGCACATTTAACCCCCCTCCCCTTTTTCTTGTAGTTGCTAAGACAGTTGGGAAAACCGGGACTTATGTATGAGGAAGCCTTTAGATTCCAGACTTATCACTAACCCATGAAATGATAATATGAGACATGAAATAACATCTAGGACTGTCCTATTTATTCACTTAATGAGAAGGCAGGCAATGACTTCTGTGGTCATTAATAAATTCTTCTGGAAGTACTCCAGTGGTTCTTGGTGCTGGTGGGATTAACACAAACAACCTTGTTGGGTTCACCGAAGCTCTCTGTGAGCCAGTGTATGTCGAATTCCAGCCCTTTCGTTCCTGTCTACATGCTTTGTAAGTAGTCATTCAACGGTCTTGGCTCCTCACTGACACCTGTATCCTTTCATTTTGGGTCCTGCACTACTCTTTTTTCCAGGGATCTGCCCTGCCCATCCCCTAGCCTCACCACAGTTTGGGATGGACTGTTCTCTGTACTCTCATGGCCTATTTTTATTTTAATGTACCCTGATTATCTGCCTGCCCTCTATAAGGCTGTACATTAAGGACACAAACTGTATTTTATTTATATTTCCTCTGTGCAATATCTGACATAGAGCAAATGCTCAATGAATAATTAATACGTGAATTCTCTCTTGCTTAATTTTCCCCCTTTTGCCTGTCAACACAAAGAGAATAAAATGATCCATCATTGTTTATGCATCCTAATAGAGATGGGCTCTTAAATAATTTTGTGACTGAGAAAATAATCTACATTTTAGTATCTATTTTTTAAAGATCATTGTGTGTAAACTTAAACATAATCATTGAGATACTCTATTCATGGCTGTCAAATTATATATAATTGAACTTCTTATATTTAAATTGGCTACACCTCCTCCTAACAGCATCTTTACACATTAATTTCTTTAATTCTGTTATGTTAAAGCATGTTAGTGATTGTTGGCTTAAGAGTTAATGAAAGGTGTATAATTCACTTGGGGTTTTTACTTGGGCCCATGGTTTGCAGAAGTGAGAGAAAACTTCTAAATATTTTATCTTTTCATGGGTGCGTTGTTAGAGCTATTGAGGAGAAGCACATTCTTTGAAATTGAGTTGACATTTGCAAAGACATACAACTTCTGGTAGCAGCAGCTTTAATTATTACTTAAAAGCAGAGTTTTAAAATTTGTTCTGTCAGCTACTTGAGCTTTTGATTACATAGGGAGAAAAAAAAGAAACCCCAATCAATTTCAAAAGTGAAGTTCAGTCACACAGTTTGCACTGCTGGGCACTCTATAACTCATTTTGGGGATGGCTTTTACGTCTGTTCCAGGAACAAAGCCAAATATCAGATGTGTCACTTGCTTCTGACAGGTAATGACAAAGCGGTAAAAAAAACAAAAAACAAACCTTTCCCAACATGAGAAAGACTCAAAGATATTTACAGAACTCCGAGCAGCTTCCAAATTCCCAAGCTCCACAGCAACTGAGAGATTTAAAAACCTCCTTTTCCTGTCATTTCCATAAAGAATCCTCCTGTGCTTGCTTGGGAATTCTCCTAGTCACAACACCCCACCCCTACTCCACACCCATCCCCCACCACTGTCCTACCCCCATACACACAGACACAGACACACACACACACACACACACACACACACACACACACACACACATTTAATGCAGGAAATGTGAACCCCAAGCTGAGGGCTTCTTGGTGTCTTTCACCTTTCCTGCTATTTAAGGGAACTCTAGCAAGAAATATTGCCCGAGAGGGTTAAGGTATGTTCTGCTAGCTTGGCATGTTTTTCTCGATTTTATGCTGGCTGTAAATGGAGATCAGTCTGTGTTAGGTTGGGAATCTATTCTCTAAAGGCAAATATACTGATAGCACTAATGATTTGCAATATTTAACAGTAAAACTGTTTTACTCGCGGTGACTCCAGGCTTTGAATTATAAATGGAATCATTTTATAACTTTGGGCATTAGGAGAAATTCATGGGAATTGGCCCAGATTTCTCATTAATAATGCAACAAGTAAATGTTTCAAAATAATTAGAGTTGATATCTCTATTTAATTGGCATTAGAAAATAGGTTTTATTTATCAAAATATGCATCTATCAAGCATAGGTTAATTTATACTGATAAAATAATTAGATATCTTTAATGGAGTTAAAAGCACATATATCTCATATATACTGTGTGTATTATTTTTGTTCCTATTTGGGTCATTTAAAAGGTCACCAAAACACTAGTAATAGTGAGACTATTCTAATGTATTTGGTTGTAAATGACGTTTCCATTTCATCAACCTCAAATTTAACTTAAAACATTCTTAATTATTATTTTTACATGTGTGTGAAAGAGAGAGACAGAGACACAGAGAGAGGGAAGGACGTGTATGAGTAGTTGTGTATGCCATAGAACACGTGTGGAGGTCAGAGGCCAACGTCATAGAGCTGATTATCCCCTTCCATCTTTCCCTGGGTTTGGGGAATTAGGGATTGAACTCAAGCCACTAGGTTTTCAAAAGTGCCTTTACCATGGAATCTGCCTAGGAATCCAGGTTTAACTTTTTAAGGAGGGTAACTAGGTACTCCAGGCAAACCTTGTCCACTTTCCTGATTTGAGGCAAACCATACATGATTTTGTAAAGAAGATGGCTTTCCCTCTACGGGAAAAGGAAATCTTTGGCACATCTAATGCAAGATATGATCTCTATGACCCAATATTCCTTAGTATTTACCAACTGGGTCTATTGATACTTCACATAAACAAAATACAATTGAAATTTTTATTTAAAAAAAAGTTGCTCCATCTATTTATATCTTGTTGCTACAGTGAATGACAGAGCAAGTTTATAGTAAGAGAATTTATAGAAAGAAACAAAGTCTCAAAGATGAAGAAGTGAAAACACAAGCTCCTATGAGGCATGAACTGTCAGAGATGAGTTTTAAAACTTCTGTATTGAGAAATATAGACTCTAGAATGGACTATTATACACTGTGAAGCTGAGTCTAGAGAGGTGAAGCTGACCTACCCCAGGTCAGTGACTGGCTCAAACACCATCTTGTACTATCTATGCCATCGTCTTCACGTTCCTGAAAGCCTACCGTCTCCTGGATCAGGAGGCATGAGGGTTGAACAGTGACATCCTGCTCAGTTCTCTGCACTATACAAAGTCTATAAAAATATCAAATGTAATAATAATAATCGTACATTTGGCTTGGGGCTACTGAGATCTCGATGGACAGTTGTTCTCTCGTGAAAACACTCTCTTGCCTGCACTGTCCTCTCTTTAAGCATTCTGAGGCACTTGATGATGTTGCTACTTTCGGAGGGCAGCCGCCTGTTTCTCCTTGCAGATGTCTAAGTAGGCACTGATGACCTTACTGGGAAGCTGGTCTTTCAACATGGAAACCATTTGAAAGGAAAAGCTAATGCAAGCCAATGCATGCTACTAACTCATCTCCATGGAATGTCTTCTTCCCAGATCCCTCTTGGTTTCAGGTTGTCTTTCTTTCTCTTTCTTTCTTTCTTTCTTTTTTTCTTTCTTTCTTTCTTTCTTTCTTTCTTTCTTTCTTTCTTTCTTTCTCTCTCTCTCTCTCTCTCTCTCTCTCTCTCTCTCTCTCTTCTTTTTAATAAGTTTGTGTATGTGGAACGAGGCTTGCATATGCTATGGTGCCTGTGTGGAGGTCAGAGGAAGTTGCCAGAGTTGGTGCTCTCCTTCCACCATGTGAGGCTTGGGGATTGAACTCAGGTCCTCAGACTTGGTGGCAAGCATCTTTTCTTGCTGAGCCATCTCACTGCCCTCTTGGCTTTCATTCTTCATGAGAAGCCATTGAAGTGGAGAGAGGAAAGGAAAACTACCATTCAGGCAGAGCTTACTGTTTGAAGGGATTCACCTCAAATTGTTTTGCAGTGAGGCCAGTAATAATAAATAAATCAATAAAAGTTCTCAGGTATGATGCTGGCTGTCCTCTGTATGTTAGTAATTGCTAAGTAAATCAGGCTCAAAAATGTCAAATATGAAAGGGAGAGGAATTGAAAGTTAAATAAGGACAAAGAGGAAGATGCCATCAAAAGGAGGTTACATTCATTTCTTATTGAGTAGAACATATATGTATATATAATAAGATGTCTATTTTTATGTTAGTAAAATATTTATATATACATATATATATAACATATATAACATATATAACATATATATGTGCTGTCAGCACACAAATCCCATATATTTACATGCTGTCAAATACCTATTTAGAAATAAGTGTATTTTTTATTTCTACGTATGTGGTTTGGGTTTTAAGTGTTGGTTCTGGATAAAGTGTTGTTCAGAGTCAGGTTCTTGATGGCTCTGACTTCAGGAATGTCTTCTACTGGCAGATTCATAGTTTAATGAGCTTTATTGGAAAGACTCCCCTTGCAAAGTGAGCACTCACTTGACTTCTTGACCATCATGCAGTGAGCGGTTTCCCTCTACAAGGGACTCCCGCAAAGGTCACTCCTCATCTCTGTTCAGGGAGCCAACTGAAAACCTGAGGAAAACAAACGGCCCTGGCAGCACAAGCCAAAGTGCATTTCCCATCATTTGGTGGCCTCAGTTGTTTTATTGAAGTAACAGAGAGCTACCTAACACAGAAGCCCTACACACGTACTCTTGAGGGAACATTTCTGATATGGTGGCCGTCTGAGTGATGCATTAAGCGTTGCAAAGAATGGTCTTTGGTTTTGCTGACAGTATTTCACCTGCTTGTGTTGCATCACTTCCTCAAAGCAAGCCACTATTGCAACAAGATCTGTGATTCCAAGGTAGAACTTTTGAGATATATTCTTATTAAGTGTTAAAAAAACACACAAGAAATAAGACAAAGCATTTATAAGCAGTAAATATACAAATGTGATCGTATATTAAATAAGTCCATCAATGAAGGGCTGTTACTACTGTAAATCCAGAAGTGTTTTTGTTTATTTTTCTTTTGTTTTGTTTTGAGATTGATTCTTTCTCTGTCACCCTGACTGTCCTAAATCTTACACTGTAGTCCAGCCTAGTGTGGAATTCAGAGATCGGCTTGCCTTTTCCTCCCCAGGCTGGGGTTAAAGGAAGTCCACACCTCTGTGCCTGAAGTATTCTAACATCTTGAGAATTAAATATGCACTGCAAGATCCCAGACCCAGACTCCTGAGAAATGGTCCATGAAAGAGTTAAAGCGTTCGTCTGATGATGAATCAGAGTTGTTAGTTAACTTTCTAAAAGGCTGAAGAGTTCACTGGGTGAGTGTCACAATGGCTCACTCATTTTTTAGTAATGGATCTACAATGGAATTCATCTCCCCTTTTGCCTCATGCTGTCACACCTTGCTGTCCCTAACTGCCCACTCTGTTTACTTGCCCCCAGTTATAAAGTATAGAAATACTTTAACAAGGCAGAGAGCATCACATTTTTCTGGACCAGTCTTCTCACTTTGTCGACGAATGTTTAGGGCAAATCGTAGAACAGAAAGACTAAAGAATTAGGTCAGTGTTGTTCAATGGAGATCAGCGCCAGAAACAGGACTTGAACAGCCAAGGTCTCAGCCAAGTGCTCTCTCACTGAGCAACACTTTGTAGCAAGAAATCCCTGGGCTCTAAAAATAGCCTGAGGCTGTAGGGATGTTTTCCCCTCTTTCCAAAGATTCTAGGGTCACCTCACTCACGTGCCTTGTAGCCCCTAGATAACAATTACATCTTTATTTTCATCTGATTGAAGGAAATCAGAAGGATTCCTTCAGAGCAAGGGGGAAGGAGAGATGGGGGGGGACAACTGCAAGGAATGTGAAGGGCTCACAGAATTTGCAAAATCATCAGAGAAATAAAATTACTGAGGCCCCAGTTTCAGACGGTACAAAGAAGATCCTAAAATAAGTGACACCACAGATATTTAGAGAAAAGAATTGGTGTAAATGGAGTGGCCTGTGAAAGCATCAGAGAGAGTTAGGATGGGAGGCGAAATCCTGGGACGTGCCAGGCACGGCTGGATGCTGAAGATGCTGAAGATGCCATCATGAAGGGGCAGGTATCAGGGAAGTTGGTGCTGACATGAGCATTGTAGCCCCATCCAAGGTGGAGGAAACTCATCTCTGGGACATGAGGTAGGTCTGTTAACTCAGAGTAGTTGAGATGGTATCTTAAGAGACATTAGAAGTGCTGGAGGTGGAGAAGTGACATAGAGCCACGTGTTGTAGCAGTTGTTTTAATGAGAATGGCCCCTGTGGGCTCATAGAATGCTTGAACCCCAGATGGTGGCACTATTTGGGAAAGATTAGGAGGTGTGGAATTGTTGAAGGAGGCGTGCCACTGCAGGCGGACTTTGAGGTTTCAAAAGCCTACACCATCCCATTAGCTATCCCTGCATCGTGCTTGTGGCTTAGGTGTGAGGGTTCTGCTACTACTCCAGTGCCATTCTTGTCTGCCTGCTGCCATGCTCCCACTGTGGTTGTCATGGACTCCAGCCCTATACAACCATAAGGCCCCATATTAAATCCTTTTTCTTTTTTGTAAGTTGCCTTGCTCACAGTGTTTTGTCACAGCAATAGAAAACTAAGACAACAAGACATATTTGTCATAGAACAGGTTGGATTAGAGAGAAACGAGGCATTTGGAAGCCATACATTGGATTGGCCAGGAAGATCCAGAAGCTAAAAATGAGGACCTGCATGTGGAAATAGGTCATCAGGTGCTATCTCGTAGCATGAACTTGGAACTGCCAGGGCCGACACACTTCCTCGGACTGGTGGAGGATAGCGGAGGAGGTAATGTGTACGGAAGACTGATTAAATCGACTCCATCTAAGTGTTCTTGGTTTACTTTATTTTTTTTTTTAAAGTCAAAGAATGTTAATGGTGAGGATGAAGTAGCATTTGAATGTATTCAAAAAGTTCGCAGGAAAGGGCAACCTTTTGATTGTTTATTTACACTGAAATGGAAAGGCGATGTTGGTCTGCTTAGTTCTTTGATTCTGTCAGATGACAATTCATCCAGACAGACATCTGTGACCCCGAGGTTCTGGCTACTGATCCCTTCTGTGTCATCATGGTAGCTCCTTACACTTCTCCTGCCGTGGACTCCTCCAAGCCGCAGGGAGATTGTTTGGGATTGGCTGTCTCCTTGTGCTGTGAATGCCCTTTAGGCAGGATCGCTGCCATTCCTGCCATTGCTGTTTACCGTTTGCTCCCTAAGGCCAAATGCAGAGTCCATCAGTGCCCAGTGACCTCTTGTTGAAGTCTGACTATCTGTCTAGCTGAACCAGGGGACTCATGCTTTATAAAAAGAACTTTGTTTTCAACTTGGCTTCATGTGCCTTCACACGAGGCTCCATTAATATTGATTTAGGCCTAACGGCTTTTGAAAGTCATGTATGGTGCAATTCATATCACTTATGACTGTTTTCCCTCCTAGTAATATAAATCAAAATTTACAGGTTAATGAATAAAAGTTGTGGTAAATCCAAGGTTCAACTAGATGCCCTTTGCTATTTGTTAAATAAACGATGTCTCTAAAACAATGCTAATGCATCCAAAAAGAAATTAAAACAGCTTTTTTTTATTGTAAGTGTCATAGAAAAAAATCATCTTGTTGTGGGGTTTTAGCATGCTACCATTGGGAGTTTGGGGTTTTCTCATGGGTTTGGGTGTGCTGGCATATTTTAAAGCTAGACTGGGCTATATGACTTTAGTTCTAGGAACAAGGCTTCTCAGTAAAACATTTTCATTGCAAGGCTCAATAATAAAATTTAAGTTGTTAATAAATAGACATAAATTCAACTACTCTATGTCAGCCTTCACAGTGATGCAGGTATTACAATGGATAGCAACATTAAGTAAAATTAAGCAAGATTATGTACTTTGCCAAATAAGCTGAATTATGCAACTGGAAGTGCTTTAAGATGTTCAAGAGGAGTCTTGCAACTACTGTTTTCTCTTTAGGAAGCACTTCTTCTTGAAGAAAGAAAAGAAAGACACATAGAGCATGATGGTACATGCCTTTAAACCCAGCACTCAAGAGACAGAGGCAGGGGGATTGCTGTGAGTCTACATCGTAAGTTCCAGGCCAGCCAGGGATGTAGAGTGAGATCTAAAGACTCTATAAAATAGAAAAAAATCTATGTATCTATCTATCATCTATGTTATTAATATGTATGCATACAAGTTTGTGTGTGTGTGTGTAAGACATAAGGTATATAAATAGAAGAATCAAGAAACTCTGCCTAGTGAATAGTTATGGGATAGATAATTCAGGGTTTTCCAGAGCATGTTTAGATAACTTTTTATCCTAGTGTTAAGGAAATAAATCCCTAATGGGTTTCAAGTTTTGGTTGGGGAGTTAGAGGCAGAAGAGAGTGGCTGCTGGTAGGTATTTGGGAGGCAAATGACATCGACAGCCAAATTGGAGTATGGAATATAGTTTTAAGGTACTGTTATAGCCTAAGTTTGTGGCCTTGGATAGAGGCTGCCCAGATCTCATTGGGGTAGCTGATGTCAGCCACACAGCCATCCTCCCTATTGGGCTTGCACAGTGGACCACTAGCTACCTGCCTAGTTATAGCAAGAACATACCACAAAGTCCTAAGATCCCATGCAGTTATTCAAAGTAGCCAGTCCTAAGCCCCCTTCATTCCATTCTGTGGAAAGCAGTCATGATTCCTGGCTCATGGCTCTTGGCTCTTGGCTACTAGGTTCTTCTCTCTACCACCTTATGATGGACTCTAATAATTCTCCAAGTGGTCCTTTCTCATGTGAAACAGAGTCCTTTTCTTGATTACCATGAGTAGGAAAAACTATGATTAAAAAAAAAAACAGCTTTATTGAGCTAAAACTGGTATGTGAAAATTACCTGATTAATGTACACAAGTGAATGAATTCAGATATGTACATATGCTTAGGATGCCAGCATCATAGCCAAGGTAAATAACACACTCATTGCCTCTAATACGAGTCGATTTTCCAGTGTGGTCACCTTCGGATCTGCTGGCCATATCCTATCTAAATGAGTTAACCACCAGAGAGAGGTTGTTTCTGAAGGCCCTTCACGGGGAACACTTCTTGCAGGGGGACAGGTGAAGTTTTCACTCCAAGTTAGAGTGGTAGTGAGCCTTTGCTTGGCAGCCTTTGGCAAAGGATGCTGCACATTTTCTTGGTGAAGAGAAGCTGACAGGCAACGAGGTAGAGGGATGGGAGTAAGAGCAGGAGAGGGCTTTAGTCATGAGTCTGCATACCAAGCCTGTCATCCTAACTGCTAGGGGTTACCAAGTGCCCGGAGCCCACTGGGATCTTGATTAACACCGTTTCCTGTAATCTCTCTTGTTACAGATTGTAGTCATTTAGAGTAGATTCTCCTGCAGGACAGAGAGTCTCCACTGCCTACTTATTGTCCTCAGCCAGAACAGAGTGTTTTAATGTTTGAGGCTCCAAAGATTAACCAAACATTATTATGTTGATTTTATTTCAGCAGCTTAGAGAAGATTTATCATGAGAGGACTATGCGCACAAATTACAGGATCTAGTCCATGGAAATTTGAATTTTGAGGGAAATGACTAAACTTATAGAATGGTTTAAAAGAAAAAAAAAAGCAGAACCCAAAAATTAATGCCAGAAAGTATGTATGGTGATACAATCTTTATATTTCTTTCTTTCATTGTTTTTGCCATCTCAACTATCTTAAAATGTATGGCTCAGCTCTCAGCAAGTGTTCTGCCATTCTACACCTAATTTGTTCATCTCTTTTCATTTTGTATCGTAGAAGCTAAGCCCCCATTAAAAAACCTGCAGTGCTTGTCTCCCTTCGAGGCACCCCTGATTTCTCTACAAGATTGCCTGCTTGGAACCTCTCCTGTAAATGGCCTCATGTGGCATTCGTCTTCTGAACCAGCATGGCGCATTTCGTGGCAGAACTATTTTATTTCACTCTTATATCAGCGGTGTGTGCTCACTGACTCTAGAACATACACTTCCAGCATGGCCTAGCAGAGAGACAAGAAAAGAAGGGAGGCAAAGGAGAGGAACATCAGTGAGTTAGTTCTCTGGATGGTAGCAACCTTCACCCTCACCATCACACAGGAAGCTTCCTGGGTGAGCTGGCTGTTAAATCTTCAGTTTTCCTTCCTTCTTGTGTCCCATCCCTCCAGGAGGATTTCTTTAATATTCCCAAGGAGGATTCTGTTCTTCCACAGTTTTACAACTATAAATACAGAAACACAGTAAAACTGAGTTTCAAATAGCTAAGACTTTTTAATGGAAGTAAATCTCATACAGTGTTTGGGAGTTACTGATATTAAATGAATAACTCTTGCATGAAGTTCTAATTGTAATCAGTGTCCTGTATTTCACTTGGAAGCTTTTTTAATTTTTTAAAAATGTCTTCTGTATTTCATCCTTGTCTTTTGTTTAAAAAATATGACTGGATGAGTAAAAAATGTATGGGGTAGAAGTGTGTGTTTGTGGGTCCTCACGTTCCAGGTACCCAATGCTCCTACCTTTCCTGTTTCTACTCCTCCCCCTGGGTCTAATTCAGAGCTCAGGGCTCTTGTTCCAGCCAAGCTGCTGCTTGGTACCAGCTCAGTAGGTTTCATTCTAAACTGATTTCTCAGCAGTCTGAAGAATCTTAGGCATTTCAGACTTAATACTATGCCCTGGTGTGAGATGAATTCATTTTACAAGGTGAATAACAATAACATTACTGGCAAGAAAAATGTCAACCAATCAGCTAGGAAAATTTTTACTTAAGCCTCATTAACAGTGCAGCCCTCCCCGCCATTGCTGAGGATGGCACCTTTCCTGATCGTGTCTAGGACAAATGTTCTTCCTTTAAAACCACCTCTCACATTAGTTCTTAGTCATTCCTCCACAGATTAACCTTACAAAGCTGCTGCGTTTTCACAATCTCATTAGTAACTAAATGCCACCACCCCGAATATGAAGCTGACTATTGTTCCCTAATAAGAATAACCTTCATTCCTTTCTGTTTGAAATAATGACTTTGGAGATTAAGAGTCCTTCATGTTTGCTTCAGTGGGCAACCGGTATCAGCAGCTCGTTATTATTGTCATTGCTGCTGTTATTATTTTAAATTTCCAGATAGTAAAGATTGTCATTTAATTAGAGTTCAAGGGGCCTCTTTATGCTCTGTGCTTGGGTTGCTGCAACCTGAGCTATTTATGGGTTTGAATGGGAAACAGCACGTGAGACTGTACAAATGTCTAAATTAAAGTAATTTGCCATTTTAGTCATAACTGAAGTTGTGTGGCCTTTTCAGCCCTTGTGGATTACATTTGTCACCTGCCATTGCTACTGGACAATCCTGGCCACACAGAAATGGTTTATAACACAGAAAGAAGACAGGGGATTGGGACAGAAGTACCAGGAACAGGGATTCACCTGACCCCCTGTTAATGTGAAACACTTGGCAGATAGAGGACCTTATATTGAATGGATGCAAGCTGGAAACTGAACTCCGTCCCCTTTCCTTGCCATCTGGCCAGATCTGCATTCTCATCCGAAAACTGCTTCTGCAAACGGTTGTCTTTGTTCTTTCAAGATGGCATCCTGTTCCTTTTCTCTCAGAAGCTCATTTTCTTCTGGGGGTTACTACTTCCCTTCATTCTTCCCCATGCCGGATAGCTGCTGAACTGAGCAGTCAATTGAGTTGAATTCTTCAGGTGTTTCTTGCGTGTTCGTCTTCATTTCACACCTATATTCATTCATAGACGGAGGCATTATGGTGTGCATGCAGTGGTATATTGGAAATCAATTCACAGATGAGTATTAAATGCAATTAAGTTGAAGAATCACACCCTTTGAAAACCCTCATCTCATGACAGGCTGACCCTGTACCCAAGCAAAACAGGGCCTGCACGCTGCTTCCAGCCTTGCCTTTGACAGTTTTGCTCGGGCCACTAATAGGAAGTTTGGCTTGATACACGATCCCAAATGTCCATTACTTATGAACAGTAAATGGGCTGATTCTCTCATTTCGGCAAAAGGAAGTTCTACTTTTTTTTCCTCTCTCTCTCTGAGTTTCTTTTTGTAATGTTACCTTGGATACGAGTCAGTTGGGGATTAAATCAAAATTAGTATCATTTCCTTTCATAGTGACAGTTGTATTACAGTAATTCTCATTGCGGCAACAAGCACTTACTGCCTCTTTGCTGTGTGCCGTAAACGGTTGAGATCTGCGGTAGAGCTCTCAGTGATTTTGACTGAGGTAGCTGATTGCATCTGTCTCCACCGGCCTGCCCTTTGAAATGGCTGGTTCTCCTTTAAGTTTAAAATTGGCTTTATACATATGGGATGGCCCTTATCTCTGAACCCAGTATTTTACTCTGGCAGTTTTGTGATCCTTAAGGTTCATTGGTCATCCTGTTTTCTTCGGCAGGCTTGTCTTCTGTTAAACTATTACATTTTCTCACTTGCCCAGTCATCACTGTTACCACCCAGAAATTACCTATCTCCCTCACCTGTTTTTATCAGTCCAAAATGAAGCACACCCTACCCTTTACCAGGTGGTGCTCTGTCCTTGTCCTGTCCTCTGCCGTCACTTCACCCTGCTCTCTGACCCCAAACATTCCCAATCAAATTCCTTGGCTCTATTATGTCTGAGTTGATTTGTTCCCATGCTTGAGTGAGTGTGCCGGGCCTCTGCCCCAGGCAGGATGCTTGTCCTAATCAGAGCTGTGTATCTCCTGTGTCCACTCTAGGCAGGCAGAGTCCTGTCTCATTAGTGTAAAGTTGATGTCTCAACATCATCTACCGCCAACTCTTTTTACCCATTACCCATAAGCGTTTGCACTCAGAAACACTTGGAGCATTTAAAAAAGTTTTTAGAATGAGGGCTGTATGCTTGCCTAGCATGCGTGAAGCCCTAGCTTCAAACTCCACCACTGCATAAAAGCAGGCAGGCTAGTGCCTGCAGGGCATACAACAGGCATGATGGTACATGCTGGGATACAGCAGGTACTACTGAGAGGGACGAAGGAAGACCGGAAGCTTAGGTCATCATAGGCTTCTTAAGGAGGTTTCTTTGAGGGTGAGGTACATGAGACCCTGTCTGGGAAAAATAAATAAATAAATGTGTACTCTAACTAGCATAGGAGTGTAACTCATTCTAGGTCTGGGCCAGATGTTTCCTGGTTCTTGGCCTGTTTGCCAAAGAAACAAAATAAGGGCTCTCCAAAAGAAGCAAGATAGCTTTATTTGGATTTAGGCAATAGTACAGATTCAAGAAGGATAATGTGTCAGGCAGTACGATAGAAGGTACTCAAGAGTCTTGATCATTGTTGGAGGCTTAGAGGATCTGGTTTCTAGGAGGCAAAGTTGATGTTTCTCTACTTCAACTGCTAGATTAGGTCGTGTTTCTTCTTTCTACCATATATTTCCCTTTCCACAGTGCATCATAGTTTAATCACACGTACACCCCATTATACACAGATGCAAAACAGTAAATAGGGGATTCACCCTAAAAGGCAACTAGAGGCAGTAGTTTTGCCTTACTCCATATGTGTCCAAAACTAATTTAGGCCAGGTATGCCCTTCTATTCTATATATCTGAACATGCTCAGAATACACTTCAACAGAAACTGTCTAAATTTTATGGTTACTGGGCAGGGGAACTAACACCACTGTTAAGAGTTGGGAGTGCTTGTAGCCCGATACAGTGTTGGGTAGAGAGGAAATAGGACTATGTTCATAGTACACACAAGTGAAGGAGTTAGGCTATGAAGGGTTGTGTGTGTGTGTGTGTGTGTGTGTGTGTGTGTGTGTGTGTGCATGAGAGACACCCAAAAGTTCCATCTCTCCTATGTCTGCCTGACTCAGAAACATAAATCATACTATTGATAGGTTAACAAATATAGAAGCATAGCCATACACATACATACATTTTTTTGCTATGAGAGAAGGGGGCAAGAAGAGACTGGAAAGAGAGGGGAGGACAGGAAGGGAGAAGAGAGAAGAGATGAGACTGGACAAGACCGAACACAACTTTTTCTAGAGTCCCAATTCTGCCCTTCCACCGTGTGGGGAATCAAACTCAGGTTGTTTGTCTTAATGGCAGATGCCCTTACCAGCTGAGCCCCCTCGCCCTCCAGGCACCTCGCCCCTGCTGCTCTGGGAAGGTTGAACTGACTGCCCTTCTTGCCCAGTGTGGTTTTCCCACCAGACTCTCTATCCACATGATCGACTAGCCCAAGTTGAAAGCTGGGGTCCCGCATCCCTGATGTCTCCTCCATTCTGAGAAGCTTTTGAAGTTTGGTCTTTCTTCTTCACTCCTCTGCTACTGCCTTTGTTCGCCTCCCGGAGAGCTGGCCATTGCAGCTGACATCTTTTCCCCTACAGTCCTTCTTTAGTCTGCTCACCCTGTCACCTCAGCAGCTCCTTTTGCCCAAAGCCCGTGCACAGCTGTGTTATTTTCCGTGGCCTTTTGTTGGCTTTCAGATAAATTGTGAACTCCTTAATATGCACTTCCATTCCCCAGTTCTTGCTGAGTCCCCAGCCTCTTATTTTTCTGTATACACACCACACCAAGCAGTGAGCTTAGAGGTGGCGGATTCTGGTGACTTTGATATACGATGGAGAAGATTCCAGACTCGGCCTTTGACAACAGGCATCATTTGGATGGAGGCATACATTTCCTCTTCTCTAGTCTCCATTTGAGGAGAATATGAACAAAGTGGGCGCACCCAGTTTTCTTTGGAAGATCAGCCTGCTCCTTTGATGGTCTAGCCAACCAACTGTGAGCACTGCTTTTTCTCCCCTTCAAATAAACTAATCATCACTCATGCTTTTGGTGGGACAACCTGCTGCCAGCTTGCAAATGAGGCCTGTTAATGACATTACTCATTTCCAGCCTGTGAATGTGAGCACAATGCAAGGAGGAGGACGAGAGCATTGCTGCCAGCAATTAATCCCCCTTATTAATGGAGGTGGTCATGTCAATGCCAGCCTCTCATCTTCCTAATGCACAGCCTTTCCCTATTCCATTGTTTACAGGTTAAAAGGGGTGTGTGTGTGTGTGTGTGTGTGTGTGTGTGTGTGTGTGTAAAACTAAGATTCATGAGCAGGAAAAAAAAGTGCCCTTATATTTTCTTTCTAAATTTAGTGAAATCGATTTGAGGGAAAGCGGTGGTATGCATGTGTGTGGAGGCAGCAAGGGGGTTCTTCTAATGATATTTCTACTTCAGGAGCTGTGGCCCATTTTAAAAGATGTATAGAAGTCCATGCTAATGTAATTGCCACTATGTCACTGCCTGAAAGGTCCCATTAACTAGTAGCAGACTCATATAATAGGACTGTAGATAAAAGCACAGGAAATGTGGGGGCCAGAGAAGGCCTGGGGAGGCAGGCACCCTCTGTGGTGGGAGAAGGTCATGGGTTTTCTCCACCTGGATTCCCACTAAGCACTCAGAAATGATGAATTATGGGCGACATTGCTAAGTGCAGGGTTGTGCTATTCTTACGCTTGACGCTTCACATAGGTCTTGAGACACTACAGGATGGTGAATAATAATGCCATATTTGATCTTCTGTTAGGACCTTAACTCCTGTTGAAAAAATCTGAATCAGAAGGCCCTGTGTTCATGATTTTGGGCCTATCCAAGACTGTCATTCAAATCAAGTATTACCGGGAACCGTGAGGTGTCTTTCCTCTTTTCTGGAGGTGCTTGACTGAGGAAGCTAATTTCAGGATGGACCTGGACACAGCTTGTTGATGAAAACCACCTGATATTTTCTAAGTCTGCAAATAATTTGGTGATAGTAAACAGAGCTTGAGAAGTTCCCTAGGTGATTCTCAGAAGTACCTGGTAGCTAGCATACATATTCTCTCTCTCTCTCTCACACTCACACACACACACACACACACACACACACGTTATCTTGACTGCTGTTTCTCCTCCCCATCCCTCCCCTCTGCCTCTGCCCCCATCCACTCTTCTGTTTCTCTTCGGAACAAGGCAGGCCTCCCATGGATATCAGTCAACCAGCCATGGCTCATCAAGTTGCAGTAAGCCTAGGTAGGCACTTCCTCTCCTATTAAGGCTACATGAGGCAACCTATTAGGGGGAAAGGTTCCCAAAGGCAGGTAACAGGTTCAGAGATAGTCCCTGCTCCCACTGTTCCCACCCAGAGACCAAGCTATACAACTACAACATATGTACGAAGGGCCTAGATCCGCCCCAGGCAGGCTCCCTGGTTGTTGGTTTAGCGCTCTTTTATGTTCTAAACCTTCTCTGAGTATGAGTCTGATAAGAACAGGATTCAGGGAGACTGAGGAAAGCCTCACTTCCGGTTTCTGAAAGCTCCCATGCCTCAGGGGTTCTCTTTACTCTAGCAACCAAACAGCACAGGGCTCACTGACCCCATGGATAAGGACCACTGCTTTGTGTGTGGTACAGGAGGATCCAAAGCTGCAAGAGTTTAGATTTTAAAACATGCCCTTCCTAACGGCCTTGGGTACCCCCTCGTGTCAAATCTTAAAAGCATCTCAGAGACACAGTGAACTGGTCAGATCACAGCTATGTGACCACATCAAAGTCATTTCCTCTCTGTCTCTGTTTCTTCTCCCCAGCCTCCCGGTCTCTCTGTCTATCTGTCTGTCTCTATGTGGGTTTAAAACTGCAAATGGAAGGCAGAAATCCTGCTTTGAAATGGGGCCACATAAAAACAGATACTCATTAGGTCTTCTAATTTTGAACCATATCCGGGAAACCTGATAGGGTCGACGTGTGGCATTTTGAGACTTAGAGGGACAGTGTCAGCTCATTCTTCCTCCTGTCATTCTTGAAAGAAATTGCTAATGTAAGGTATCTCAAAGTCCTTGAAAACGTCGATACATTAACATAATGCTAATGTGGAGGAATCAGCAGGAACTGATCAACGTTGTTGGGAGAGCCTGGAAGTCTGACCTTGTGGAGGTAAACCAGCAGCTTACTCTGCATGTCTGGTCCTGCCCATGTGGCTGGCTCCCAGTCACTTGGTGGCAAAGAGACTCAGAAGTATTCACCGTGAAGGGAGAATTGCACACGTTTCTGAGGCCTCTGAGGGTCCCTGGGTTGGGAGTGGCTTACAGATGGGAAAGCACAGTCTGTTCTGTTAATCCCACTGAGTGACAATGAGATCACAGTTTTGAGAAGTATTTATTTGAAGCATGCCTTAATGAAATACTGGCCAGGTCCATTTTCGTGTTCCCGGAAAATGGCCACAAGTTACGTGGGCTGGGTGCTTATAAAGGCTATGTACTGCCACCTTTGTTCAACTAGGGGTAGACACACCCATTGCAGTTAGATCAACCAAACATCTTTAGGGAAAACGGAAACATGTGGCTTGTTATCTTACCTGGACAAAGGCCTCCAGCATCTCAGGGAGTCTCTATCTTTGGACAAGCGGCTTACAGGTTAGGGTCACTGTTGTTTTATGGACTCTTTAGGCACAGTAATTAAAACTTTAAAACTGTAACTTTGACTCTTACAGTTCACTACCATACCACCCTCTTCACACAAAGGAAACTGCTTTGATTTCTTAGAGTCTGTAAAGAGAATTCTGTTTTTAAATGAAGTTGAGAAATCACATTTCAGAGCATGTGTTTTGGTTGGTTTGTTTAGACCATGAGCAAAGTCATTGAAATGGCCTTGTATAAGGAGTACCAGTAACCAGGGACTGTAACAGAAGAGGGGAAAGGACACTCAGTGGAGTAGGTAAAGAGGGGGCTAGCTCTGGACTCTAGAGTGCAGCTCACATATATGTCATTTCGTGACTGTGCTGTTTTAGAACACTACTAAGTTCTCTGTGTGCTTCATTCATAAAACAAAAGTGATTATTTCAGGTTTATACTGCTGCTGGAACACATTACCACAAGATTGGATGCTTGAAGGAAGAAATATGAATTGTCCTGCAGTTCTAGTGGTCAGAGTGTGAAATAGATTTTATCATGCAAAACCAGACATGACCCTGTTCCCCTGTAGCTCCTGGGGATACCTTGACCTTCCCAGCTGCCATCAGCATTCCTGGTTGGGAGGCACCTCCTCCATCATCGGTCCATGGAGAATACTCTCAGGTCTTGACCCTGGCAGTTCACTTCCTTGATCACATCATCTGACTTCAACCTCCCTCACCTCCCTCACCATTCTCTCCATGCTATAACCCTTTGAGGGTGCCCATCTGGATAATCCATGACAATCTCCCTGATTTCAAGGTCTTGGTGCAAGTACAGTCTCCTTTCTGCCATGTAGAGCATTCACAGGCATCACATCAGGGCATTTTTGTAGGTTGCTACTAGCAGAGGCTAAAATGTTAACAAATGTAACATGATTAAAATGAGATCTGACATATGATGCTCTAATATAACTGTATCTAACTGTAATTCTAGTACAGTTTGACTTTGGCAATAAGACATCTTTACTCCAGCCTGTGAAGCGTGTGCAGAAAGCTCCCACACAATGGGAAATGGGGCCCTGTGCCTCCGAACTAACAGCAGCCCCTCCGAGGTCCACTTTAGGCATCTTTCAGGTAAATAAACTGTACCCCATAGTGTGGCAATGAAGGTTGGGAAGGTATAGCAGGTGGCATGTGGGAATGACATTCTTTTCCTCACAAGCTCTGTTAATGGGGACAGAATTCTGCAGAACTTCAGGGGCCTCGTGCTTTCAGGTGCCCTGCCCTGAACATCAATTGTAGTGTTATCTGTTTTCTTCTTGTTAGAGTGGCAGGGTCACATGGTCTAGAGATATGATGCTTGATGAACTCTTTAATACTAAGACTTTTTTTTTTGCTCTTCAAGTAATAGAGAAGTATCAATTATTTCCTTGCAGTTTAAACCAAGGTGTTCACTCAGCCATCTCCTCTTAGGGACCATCTGGGAAAATCTGTTTCTGGATCTCCTTCGGGCAGCTCCCTTTGGTAGCTGTTGGCATCCTTGACTTGTGGCCAGTCTGCCTTCAGGTACACACCTCCTCGTTCTCCTCCAGCTCTAGGCTCTCTCTGACTATCTCATGAGCATTCAGGACTCAGCTGCAGAACCCAGGGTATGTGCTTCCTCTCAAGGTCCTTGGTTTTACCAGACCTTAACTATAGAAGATAATATTCATCCTTTTCCCAGATAAAGTTCCCTGGTTCTGAAGACTCAGAAGTGAATGTGTCTTGCCCTGGGGGTAGGGGTTGGGGCAAGCTTGTCAGGAATATGGGAGAAATGCGTGAGGCATTTCTGAGACAAACTGTTCTTCTAATAATAGCCAAATGTCAGAGCATGTTTGACATACTCTGAATGCTTCTCTGAACACGTAATAATGAGACATTGTAGGAGCAACCCCAAACAAAAATAACAATGGTGGACATCCCTTCATGGTCCCTTCATGGTCCCTTCATGGGCTGGATCTTCAGTGTCCCACACAGCAGCTTTGGTTCATTTGCCTCCATGCTGTTCTCCTACTCACAGGCCCAAAGCCATGGGGCCAAGTGGTGACAGACTGAACCATGAGGCTAAAATGAGTCTTTCCCTTCCACTTAAGTTGATCATCTCAAGTGTTTTGTCATCATGACAGAAAGCTGACTAATACAGGCTTCTATCTAGCAAAGTAAACATAAAACATACTTAAAAACAATGGAAACCTGTAAGTAAGAGACAGAATAACCGGGAGAAGGGGTGCTGAGGCAGAGGGATGATCATGGCAGACTGCCTCTTGGGGCTTCTTCATTGAGGCACAGAGCTGCACATTGGTGATTGATGACACAGTATTAATATCTAACAGGAGACATAAAATTTATTGCCTATAAAGAGAGGCAGGCTAAAAGTGGTTGAACAAGGCAAGCCTCGTGTGTGTGTGTGTGTGTGTGTGTGTGTGTGTGTGTGTGTGTTCATGTGTTTAGGTGTGTTTGTGCATGTGTGTTTACTTGCATATATGTGTATGTGCATGAGTGCATGCATGGGTGTATATGTGTATGTGTGAGTGCTGGAGAGCCACATGAGGGTCTTATACATGCTAGGCAAACCTTCTACCACTGAGACACACTTGGACCATTTTGGTATTTTTTAACTTTGTGACAGAGTCTCACTAAGGTCCTGATTTGGACTGGAGCTCACTGATCGCCCAGGCTGCCCATGTTCCTTCCGCTTTACCTCATGAGAAGCTGAGACGGCATCTTCGCCTACTGGCTCAGGCTGACTCTTTAATTTCTGGTTATGAAAAAGTGAGATAGCTATGGTCGTGTTTTGAAAGTGTAATGTGTTTACATTAACCATTCAATTTAACCCCTGCTTATCAGTTAGCTAGAAAATGAGTGAGTGGTGTACTCCTAAATTTTGCAGAGGGAGTCCACGCCAAGAGTGCAAGCATCACACCTCTCTCTGGGTTTTGTAAGCACAGCCTTGGGCAGTCCTCCTAAGCCTTGTACTGTCACACCAGCATTACCCCTGCTAGCCTGTCATATCATCTCCAGTCCACACAACTAGTTATAGAATGTACGAAAGCACATAGAAAAGGTGCTGCTTGTGAAGTTTAAACTAAAATGAGTTCGTTGACTCACTGCAAAGCAGATAGAATACCTTATCCTGGGGAACAGAGGTCCTAGATTCAAGTCAAATGCAAGATATGATCGTAATGCCTTTGCCTTGTGGCAGAGGCTGGAGTGTTTCTCACTGAAAACCCTGGGGTGAGAAAATACCACCTTTTCTTCTCAGAAGCTTCCATTGCACTCACCAAGCCTTGAGGACACTTGACCTTGATCCTGCCCTGATTCTGTACTGGCTGAATAACGAGGACATGTTTATACCAAAGGATTTTGTCTGTAATCCTTAGCAAATGCATGCCTTATTTTTACAATAATTATATATATATATACATATATATACATATATGTGTATGTGTGTATGTATATATACATACATACACACATACATACACACACACACACACACACACACACACACATATATATATATATATATATATATATATATATATATACACACACACACATACCAAAGGAACCTATGTTCATTATTGAGGATTAAACAAGGAAAATGTAGATTTTTTTTTCAGGCTTTTCACCTACATAGGGTCATTCTTCCTTTTCACTAAGAGTAGCCTGCTAGAAATTAAAATTGTGAAGTGTTGCAGGCAGCTAGTGGGGTGCTTGGTGAGCACCCTCCCTTCTAGGGCCCTTTTCTCCCTGTGTGGACAGGACCAGGGCCTTCCTTCCAGCCAGCAGGAGGAGTCCGTGTGATTGTGTGACCGACCGTGTGGTTGTGTTAGTTAAGCTGTAGCACCTGTGTCCGTGAGGCCTCTTCTATCTATGCCTCTTTTTTGCCTTGTTGGCTTTGAGGCCTGAGTCCGAGTACAAAACAAAAAAGCAGTCTCCAGTGGATGACCGGAACAGAACCGAAGCTCCAGGGTCCTTCTTCTACAAGCTAGGTTCTGCTTGAATCCTGAGTAAACCTGGCAATGGACCCTTCCACAGCAGAGTTGCAGATGAGAACTCTGCCTTTTAACTTCAGCCTTGTGTGAGTGTGAGCAGAAAACCCTACAGGCCTCACCAATCTTCCAGCCCCACAGGGACTGGAAGATAAGAACTGCATGTTCTTATGTTTCTAAGTTTGAATAATACTGTTAAATAACAACAGATGCTAATACAAGGACTTTTATTTTCCCACCATGGCTTGTCTTAAGGGAGAAAGATTAAAAAAAAAATCTAGGCCATAGGTATTAAACTGCTAATCATTTTGTGACTTCACACACACACACACATACACACACACATACACACATATATGTATGATGGATATTATTTACATATTAATTTCTTCTACACTGTCTTTGGTGCATTTAAAATAACAACCACAGGGCTATTGAGATGGCTCAGCAGATAAAAGAATTTTCTACAGAAGCCTGATGAACTGACTTCAATCTCAGGAAGCCATGTGATGGTGGAAGGAAAGAACACACTTCATAAAGTTTACCTCTGACCTCTGCACACACCCACAGGCATGTGTATCTCACATACCTCTTTCTCTCTCTCTTTCTCTCTCTTTCACACACACACAAATAAAATAAAGTAAAATTTAAAAGCCAACACAAAAGGCAAGTATAATAGTCATGTTATAAAAATTCTTTAATAAATTAGTTACAAAAAGTTCTTAGACTCTGAAAACAGTCCACCAATTACTTAGGCATTCTATTTAAGTTTAAACTTTCTGTTACTTGTTATTTATCTCACACTTGTTGCATGTGAGAGTCAGAGAACAGCTTTGTGGAGTCAGTTCTCTCCTTCCATCTTTATGTGGGTTCCAGGGCTTGAACTCGGGCCACGAGGCTTCTATGCTAAGTGCCCTTTCATGCTGAACCACCTTGCTGCCCTGAACTGGCTGTTTTAGAAAACAAACCCTTATAGAAATGAGTCACCTGAGTTTTACCTTTACTGCTGTCTGTCAGTCTTGTTCAGTCAGTTTCCTATGTGGGAAAAAAATATGTAGATCCGTGCTGTTTCTTATTTCACTCTTTGGCAAGGAAGGATAGATTGAAATGAAAATTTTGCAAAACTTGCAGACTTTCATGAGATCGATGAAGAGATGTAGGCAAACTGCTCGACGCTAAAGATAGATTCAGGCTAGTTAGACATTGTGGGTGAAAATCAAAGAAGAATAGCGATGATACCGCCTCATCAAAAGAATAAGATTTCAGCACCCAGTGATTAAAACAGGCCTTGGGAGAATCAAGAAAGCTCTTGGAACTCTCTCTCTCTCTCTCTCTCTCACACACACACACATACACACACACACACACACAAATTGATTTGTTTTAGATTGGATTACTCAAGTCAAGTATGAACAGAGGAGGTTAAATTTTGCATGCCTTCTGTATGCATTTCCAATAATTAAAAGTGATATCTGTAGAAGTATTGTTTATGCTCCTGTTTTAAATGTTGTCTTGAAGGCTTACTTCCTCTGTCTGCTAACCTAGGCCTAGTCCTGGAAGCTTCTAGCCTCTCTACAATCTAACTTGGCCTAGAATGTTTTCAAGCTCTGAGACTGCTGAATAAGCTCACTCTTTCTAGCTCTTTCTGAACAGTGGATGGCTGGTTCAACTCAGCTGTTCTGGCTCAAACTCCTCCAAGCTAACTGATTCAACTGGCTTCTCTCAGTTTCTCACTGAATTGTTCTGCATGGCCATAAACTAACTCTCGCAATCTGTTTAATCTTCTGGCTCCTTCTCATTATTTGGTTCATTCTGTCTTTACCTATGCCTAGCTTGTTCTCTCTTCAACCTGTCTCTGTAAAACTCTCCCAGTAAAAACTGCCTCTGAATTTCATGAACTGAACTGCGCAAACTCAACTCTATTACCCTGCCTCTCAATTCACTGACTCAACTGAACTGACTGAACAGATCTGCCTAGAACTCAGAGATCTGCACACTCAGAGATCTTCTGAGTGCTGGGATTAAAGGTGTGTAGCACTTTACTTGGACCTAAGCTTTTCTTTACCCCAAACTTGCTCTATTCCAGGCTGACCTTCAACTCAGAGATCCACTTGCCTCTGTCTCCTGGGATTGATTACAGGCATGTCTGTATTCCAGCTGGATCACACAGGTCTTTGGATGTGATCTCTTGCCAGAACAACCATGTTCTGAATTAAAATTCCTCTACAGGTATCCCTTCTTATAACAATGAAAGTCAATACTTCATTCTTTTTTTATTGTTCATTTTTCTAGACTTCCTGTCTGCTTCTGTGATTCACTATGAACAGTAGCTTCTGCTGTAAGGAGATTGGTCTGTGCTTCCCGCAGAGACCAAGCGTAGTGATTTAGGTCCAAACAGTGGGGCTCATCACTGACCCGGTGCCTCTTAGGCAGAATGATTCTAAGTGGTAGAGAGGGAGCTATGTGGGCCTCCTGACCTGTGTGGCCACTTATTTGCAAAGCTAAAGCCCGCAGAAATCCTCTGACCTGTGTTCTAATCTCAAAAGGCTCAGAAAAGCCTTGTGCTGTGCAATGACTGCCGCACCTTTCAAGCAATGGCTGATCGTATGCAGCAGCCCTAACATAGCAGCCTTACCTGGGTCCGTGCTGGAGTAGCATCTGCACTGTTTATCTTCACATTGACTTCCTTCTTTAGTCAGGCATACCTTTTAGTTATCTCCAGACAATCTGAAACTTCTCAGGGGCTATGTCATGTTCCTGTTGGGGCATGTTCCTGTAGTGGTAGTGGGTCATTGCTAGTATATCTGAATTTCTTGGTTGGAATTAAAATGACTTATTCTAAATCTCTTAGGTTTCGGGACCATTTCCTTACTCCTCCCCTGCCTTTTCCCCTTTTTCCTTTCCTTTCCTTTCCTTTCCTTTCCTTTCCTTTCCTTTCCTTTCCTTTCCTTTCCTTTCCTTTCCTTTCCTTTCCTTTCCTTTCCTTTCCTTTTTCCTTTTCTTTCCTTTCCTTTTCCTTTTTCCTTTCCTTTCCTTTCCTTTCCTTTCCTTTCCTTTCCTTTCCTTTCCTTTCCTTTCCTTTCCTTTCCTTTCCTTTCCTTTCCTTTCCTTTCCTTTCCTTTCCTTTCCTTTCCTTTCCTTTCCTTTCCTTTCCTTTCCTTTCCTTTCCTTTCCTTTCCTTTCCTTTCCTTTCCTTTCCTTTCCTTTCCTTTCCTTTCCTTTCCTTTCCTTTCCTTTCCTTTCCTTTCCTTTCCTTTCCTTTCCTTTCCTTTCCTTTCCTTTCCTTTCCTTTCCTTTCCTTTCCTTTCCTTTCCTTTCCTTTCCTTTCCTTCTTTCCTTTCCTCTTTTCTTTCCTTTCCTCTTTTCTTTTCTTTCTTCTTTTCTTTGCCTTCCTTCCTTCCTTCCTTCCTTCCTTCCTTCCTTCCTTCCTTCCTTCTTTCTTTCCTTCATTCCAGCCTTCCTTCCTCTCTGTTTGTCTCTGTCTGTCTCTGTCTCCCTGTCTCTGTCTGTCTGTCTGTCTGTCTGTCTCTGTCTTTGTCTCTTTCTGCCTCTTTCTCTACAAGGTTTCTTATGTAGCCCTGGCTGGGCTGGAACTTGCTCTATAAACCAGGCTGGTGTCTAACTCAGAGTTAGAGCTCCCTCTGCCTCCCAAGTGCTGGGATTTTAAAGGTGTGTACCACCATTGCCTGACATTGGGCACCTTTGCCTTGGTGACATTGGTTACATTTTATTGTGCCTATTCTATTAACATTTGAAATTTGACAGGCTTGCTCAGGGAACTGAACATCATGTCCTTATGACAATTGGAACATGTTTCTGTGTACAGTCCTGGGAAGACAGGGCCATTAACAGAATGAGCTCTGGTAGTTCTGGGGCCCACCGACCGCCTGCGGGGCAGTGTGAAGATGACAGTAGATGTGCTGACTGAAATAAGGATGAGAATCTTAGTTCAAGCATGGAGGAGAGAGCATGCGTTTGTATGTGTAGGTGTCTGCGGTGAGGGAGGGAGGGTTGTAAGTATTGCAGGTGACACTTGAGTAAATACTAGCTTCCCTCAAATTACTCAAATGCTAGATATTTGCGTAAAGACTAGAAAGATTTGGGTGTCCTGCTTTATGACTCAACACCTTATTTCCAGTATTGTTTTTATTAGATTGCTCTCATTTTTTAAAAAAATTAATAAAGGTGCCAAATCATTTCTGCTGTGCATATATGAGACATCTTGGGCACTGGAGTATACACTACAAACTGAAGGGAAGAACATGAGAGTTAACAGAGCTGTGATTTTCTTATAAACCAGTGCTTTAGCAATTTAAGCTTTTGATAATCGGTGACTGATCGATATTTCTGTGGTGAAAATGTAAATGTGCAAAACACATGGCTAGATATTTTGGGGAAATTAGCCAAATAGGAATTAAGAGATCCCCAAACACAAGGAATTTTAATTTCCTCAAACAAATACAAAGGCAGCGACTTGAGAATCATTATCAGCTTGTTCCAATGAACACATAATTATTTAAAAAAAAAAAAAACCAAAATCCTTTCCAATACTCTTAATACTCTAGGAAAATTTGATATGGTTTTTGTAGATACAAGGGCATATAAACGTTGAAATACAGCTCTTCCAACCACATAGGGCAATGTACTGTTCAATTCCTTTGTTTTATAGTTGAGCAGATAAGTCTCAAAAGGTTGAATGAGGTGAGCAAGGTGAGGGAGCAAGTTAGCAGGCTCTGCTGGTTCCAAGCAGACCTTCTATCAGTGAGAGACCTAGTTCTGCATGACTGGCTTTCTAGAAGGAATGACATGTTGATCCCTGCACCCTTTTACAGATGTGCTGAGAGAGTGTGTGGTTTTATTGCCCTTAAAACACTGTGGGTGAAAATAAAAACTCACAAGAGCATAGCTACCTCCCACCCACTAGTTCCTGCACAAGTATGGTCTCAGGGCTTTTGTAGAGCACACTTTGCTCTTTTTGTGTCTCCCTAATCAATCTACATTGCATGGTGCTTTCTGAATTTCAAGTAAAATAGAAAAAAAAAGGAGACATAAATTGGGTTACTATATTCACACACACACATACACACACACACAGTAGCAGCAAAATGTCATTTGCCTCTTTCTTTTCCTCTAATTCTATTTTGGTCCAAAGCAATAGATGATTATCATTCAAGTGTTTTTGTTTGTTTGTTGTTTGTTTGTTTTATGGAATAAAGTGATTGGTCGAGGGTCTGGTGCTCACAGCTCCTGAATCATGACCTGACTAGTTTGTTTCAGAGTTAAAGCAGCCCAAAGCTCTCTTGTTCTGATGGAGTTCTAAATCTCACAGTCATCCCTGCATCCTTCCATTAAGCTATCTCCTTCTGCCAGAGAAGAGGAGAGTTGGTCATAATGGTGTGCTTATTTTCCAAGCCCAGAAGAGTGAAACTATGAGTGTGTGTGAGAGAGAGAGTGGTTTCTAATTACTGTTGCCTCAAATTCTCTAGGGAAACGAGTCTATCACCACAGAAAATGAAAGCATAATTTTGACTAAATTGTGTTGAAAAGGATAATGTTTTGTAATTTTTTTTGTCACTGCAGGCTGACAACAGTTTAACTCTTACTCAACCTAAACTACAAAATTAACAATAGCATGTAAAGAAATTTTCTTAAAAATTGAAGTCAGCATACAGTATGCTAAGGACTACCCCACATATGCATTCCCTGTGCTTCTGCATTGAATGCTCACTGTATCTATAAATTTATAGCAGTTGATGTGGATTTAATCATCTAAAGCTTTCACCTCCCGAAATGCCATCTTCTCTCTCATTTTCATGATCTTAAAATTATTAAAGTTGAACAAAACTTCTGAATTTCATTTGCTTTTATAAAGCTTATAATTTTACCATACATGCTAACGAAAGATTAGCTTGAACTTATTTTCTTTAATGCAGTTTATATTTTAGAGCAGCTAGAATAGTAGCAAAATTAATCACAAAGTCCACGTATTCTTTTACTCCATAAATATACAGCCTCCTTCACTGTCAGCCTCCGTCAGCGGAATTGAGACGTCTCTTAAACTGCTGGGTGAGTTAATTACTGTATCACCCAAAGCCCACGGTGTTTACCTGAGGGTTGAGTTTTTGCTGTTGCTGTGTTCTCTATGCTTTGGAAAATATGTATTGGCAAGTGCCCATTATTATGGTATCATTCAGAATCCTTTCACCTCCCTAAAATTTCCCCTGGGCTCCGCCTCTTCATGTCCCCTTTTGGCAGCCTCTGACAATGCCTGATCTTCCTACCGTCTCAGGAATAAATGCTGCACTCTGTAGCCTGTCCAGCATGGTTTTAGCACTGGCATTTTTGTTTTCTTCATTTCTCTTTATGCATCATGATTGATTTCTTCAAATGTGGGCTGCGGTTCCATTCTTCTAGATATATCACAATTTACCCTTCCCTAAATGAGCGGACATCTTGGTTGTTCACGTGTTTTTCCAATTATGTATGAAGCTGATAGAAGCAGCCAGCTGTGGAGGCTCTCCTGCGGCTCTCAGTTTTCAACTTCCTTGAGCATTTCCAAGAAGTAGGATTTTGCAACCAAGTAACAAGAGTGTGTTTAGTCCTGTAAGACATTGCTAAGGCATTCCCATGTAGCTGTACCCTTTTACATATATAACCAGCAACGAGTGAGCGTCCCAGTGCCATGCATCCTTGCCCGCTTTTGGTATTGCTAGTTGTTTAGAAGGTATGGCTGCCGTCTGGTTATTTTGCTTCCATTGTCCAGATTTCCTATGATGTGGAGCATCTTTGGGTACATTTGTTTGTTATCTGTATATTAATTTTTGCTGTCATATCTATTTGGGTTTTATACCTACTTTAAACATCAAGCTGCTCATTTTCTGACTGTTGACGTTTACAAGTTTGTTGTTTTTGTTTTTGTTTTTGTTTTTTTTTTGCATATTTTAGATAACAGCCCCTGAGTAAATACGTGTTTTTCAAATGTCTTTACCTTGTGGATGACGTCTTTTCATATCATATGGCATATTTTCAATGAAGTTCTCCTTGTTGATTTTGGTTCATGAATTGAAACTCACAAGTTGTATAGAAAAGTCATCATCATGAGATCATTTTCTTCTGTTATCTTTATTTCATAGCTTTGCATTTTACGTTTATGTACATTATTTGTATCAAATTAATGTATACGGTCTATGCCTAGCACTAGATTTCTTTTCTTGGAACATGTCTGTGTGCATTGTGTGGGTGTCATGTGTGCAGGCATGTGTTGTGTGCCCATGTCTATGCCAGAGAAGGGTTTGAGTGTGCTATATTATCACTTACCACCTTATTTCCTTGAGACAAGGTATCTCACAGAACTTGGAGCTAGGCTGGAAGCCAGTTAGCCACAGAGATTCCCCCGTCTCCACCTTCCACAAGGCTGAGGTTACAGACTTACACGGACTCAGGTCTGTGTGTGTGTGCGTGTGTGTGCGTGTGTGTGTGTGTGCATGTGTGTGTGTATCCCTAACTTGTTTCTCAAACCATCAGGTAAAATTCTTTTTGTTACCTGAAGAAAACAACTATTTGGCAAATAATATTTTCTAGTGTTGATTTAAATGCATATGATTTTGAAGATCTCTCAGCTTTTACTGGTTAGAGTGTTATAAACCTTCCAGTTCTCTAGTATAGAATAGAAAGACTGACAGCCCTGGTTGTGGGATATAGGGTAATAACAATATTTAATAAGCAAAATCACTCGATGAGGTAGTCTTTTAAAATCCTAGGTATTTTTTAAGGATTCTATAAGATATTCAAGTTTTTATTATCAAAGTTCCTGTGTATTATTTTCCAAACAAATTTCATTGATATAGGATAAAAACAAAGCTGTCAGTTAGCTACAGAATCTAACATCGCTAAATGATAAAATAATAGTCTCAAGTTTTAGTATTTACTTAAATTATACCATCATGGTTTATTGCAAGAAAAAAAGTACTTGAAGAAATATATAAGATTTCTCTCTATGTGTATATACATATATATATATATATATACATACATTTATAATGGATACATTTGCGTATGTGTGTTTGTGTATATATATCACACATTTTGTATCTGTTCCTCTGTTGTTGGACACCTCATTTGGTTCCATAACTTAGTCGTTGTGAACAGTGCTATAATAAACATTGGTGTGCAGGCATCTCTGTGATAAGTAGACACAGACGAAGAAAATGCTGTTTATGCACACAGTGGGTATTTTTTTGTCTGTAAAGAAAAATGAAGATATGTTCTTTTCAGAAAACCAGATATCGCTAGAGATAATCACGCTAAACAAGTTAAGTTAGTCTCAGGTGGTACTGCATGTTTTCTTTCGTTTGTGGGACCCAAGTACTGTGGATACATACATATGTGCACTGATGACAGGAAAGTAGAAATAACACTCTCTGAGAAACAAAAGGCATTGACTGAGAAGAGGGAGAAAGAACAGGATAGTTGTATGGGAGGAAGTATGCTCAAGATGTAATATATTTGCACAATAATGGTCTTATGTAACCTGGCATATAATAATCATAATAGTCACACCCTTCTATGCGAGGCATGCTAGCACATGCCCATAATCCTAGCACTTATGAGGCTGAGGCATGAAGATCTCCAAGCATTTAAGGCTAGCCTGGGCTACATAATTTCACTGGACCAAAAAGAAAGCTTTACTACTAAATAGTTTCATTGGACTGAAATGAGAACCAACTGGGTGGGTAACTTAGTTGCCTTAGATTCTACACACACACACACACACACACACACACACACACACCCCAACACACACATGCTCTCCTAAGTCTTCTCAGTCACATAGACTCAGAACCAGTTATCCTGGCATATTATTTGGCTGACTGTTACATTGTGCATTTGCACTGTGAGCATCTGGGTTCAAGCCCAACCCATCCCAAAGAGTTTTTATCTTGGCTTGCAAGACCCTACCTGATCTGTATTTTCACTGCCTTTCAGTGCTTCTCTGCTGCCTTCTACATGTCTACGTCAGCAGCTCCAGCTGCTTTGTCTTGTTTTGTTTTGTGATGCTGGAAATAGAACCCAGGCCACTCTGTCTGCTGGCCAACTAACTCTTCTCATACCCTTCTACACCTGCAGCCTCCACTATCCTTTCTTTCTGTTCTTTAAACATGCCAAACCCATTTTCTCCTTGGAGTCTCTGCACTTCTCTTCGTTTGACTTGGATTTATTTTCCTCCAGATATCCAGGTCTTTTAGGTTAGTTCAAATGTCACCTCCTTGAAGAGACATTCTCCAACCACCATATTTATTGTTCTTGTTCACACTCCATCCAACTACCACTCTGTCACTTTCTCATGCCTTGTTGCCTTCACAAAACTTATTGCTACCTGAAATTGCTCATATTATCTGTTTTGCCCACTGGAGTGAAAGCTAATGAAAGCCAAGACCCCAAATATCTTCTACATTGTCAGATCACCACAATCTATAGTACTGCCTGACCCTAGCTGAATGCATTTTCTGTTTGTTTGGGGTTTTTGTTTGTTTGTTTGTTTTTGAATAGAAATATTCCCCACACTGCGGTTTGGGTTGCCCTTTGTTAATAATGTTCAAGGAGAAGACATTATTACATAGCAATTCCTTTGTTGTTTAAAAATGCTTAGTAGCTACATATATAGATGGATTTCCAGTTGAGTCTCTCTCACTGAGTTTCTTTATTTACTATTTCTATAACCTTTTATTTCCTGATTATAGAATATCAGCTTCACTAAGACACAGTCAATGTCTGTGTTTTTCTCTTGTTTTGTTTTATTGTTAGTACTCACTGTGGTTTGGTACCTATTAATATATTTAATATTTTTTTTGTCAAGTGCACAAAACAAAAGCAATACACTAAATAAATATCCAGCATATGTCATTGACAGGACAATTTTACAATGACTTATAGTTAAGTGGCCAGATAATTCCAGGAATTATAAAGAGCAGCTACAATCGGTGTAACAGAAACGAATGGGGTTCAAAAGAATCCTGTTTTTGGTAAAATAAACCCAAGTAATAATTCTAATGGGATCTTTACATATTCTTGCTCAGAGCCAGTGTGATATAGTGACTGAATCTGTGTCAAGTGTGCTGTGAACTTATGCCCTTGGCTTGTAGATGGGGAAGCCCAGAGAGGCTGAGTAACAGGGCCCTGGCCACACAGCTGATATGACTTTCACTGGTTCTCTAATTATCTATGCAGTAAGATACACCATGAGTAAAACACATTTAGGCACAGCCCTCACCTCTATGCTTCTTTTGTAGTGTTCATAAAATATATGTGATTATTCTTCCAGTTATTCAAGCCGAGAACCAATAAGTCATTCTTTTTTCCTTCCTAACTCAGAGCCATGGCCCTCTTCTTGACCCCTTTTCACCACCATTGTTCAGAATGACAGCATTACATTAAATGCAAAGCAGCACGTGTCACCTCCGTCCGCAGAACGCCACAGTGTGTTTTGTGTGCATCTAGCTAATGCAGAACACAGGTCTATAGTTTTTCCTAAGGTCTCAGGTAGAGGCAATCCTGCCCCTCGCTTTAACTTCTAACATTACTCTGCAATGGCTCACTTCCTGGCCCTGGCCCTGGCCCTGGCTCAGTGCCAGGCTCTTGGTCCTTTGTGTGTGTTCCCCGTTGGCTGCACTGCTCAGCCTTTTGTGTTGTTGAATGGCTCTGTCTTGTTTACCTCTGCTGAAATTCCCTACCATCTTGGAAGGGCTTCCCAGATGTCCCGCTCTCAGATTTTTGTCATCATCTCGTTGTATATCACTTTCCGATCTATAGGATATGCTTCCTAGTGTGTTACCTGTCTCCTTGATCAGGAGCCTGACCCCTGAGAGCAGGGAGCTCAGCCCTTTGCACATGGCTCTGTCTTCGGCGTGGGGACAGTGCCTGGCAACAGTGACAAACAGTAAGCGTTTGTGGAATGAATGAATCCGGCTGAGCGTGAGCTAAACACACACTATTCATGGCTCACGGAAGCATACTATTCAATTTCTACAGGGGCCTTCCTCAAAAGTGTGTCAAACACCAAGATGAGCTAGCAGGGATATAAAATAGGGCATGTTGTAAAGGTTGGTGAGAGCTTGCATGAATTAAGGATCTAGCGAGTCACAGGCACTAAACATACTTTATACAGTGAATGACTGAGTCCTTAATGCCGTAGCCATTCCAAAAGCCCCATTTCAGTTAATAGGCTTAAACTCTTAATTTGTAAGTACAGCTACCATCAAGAAGGATGGCTTAGCAGTTGCCACCATCTCCTGTTGCATACCCACTGCATAATAAGTATTGATTTGCAATACATGTGAAGAACGGTTGAGTGGATAAATGAGGACGCAGACAAAATAGATGAGGAAACTAAATTTCAATAGCAACAGGAGAGGAGAAGCAGGAACACTAGTGGATGTAAATAGAGAAACATCTGCTAATGAAGCATGGAAGTCACAGTGGAGATCTGACATCAGACAAAGCAAGTGTCTCTGTTACCAGGAACTAGGTTAGGGGTTTGAGAACACTGGTGTCAAGAGACAAAGGCCGAAAAGATTGGAAAACACCTAGAGGGACTAAACTAAAGATCTGAATTAGGCTAGTCTTCATAACCCCTAAAACACATCAGACTACAGAAAACTGCTTTACATATCATGAAAACATTTCTGCAGCCAAATGAATCCGTTAAAACGATTTTTTTTTTAATTTTATGCTTTGGTAAAACAGCCACCCAAAAACCAAGTAGGTAAATAAAGTAGAGTTCTCTTAGCTCTGTAAGTAATTTGAAAAGACAACGTAGGGAGAGTAAGGGAGCTGTGAGAAGGAGGAAGACCATGAGAACAAGAAAGGAGACAGAGAGTATGAGTTTCTAGGAAATAGATGACATTAGACAATACATTCTTTAGAACCACTGTGTGGGGTTTAAGTGCATCCAGTGAAGTTTCACAATTACCTTAAAAGACTCCATAATCAACAGCGTGTTTTTCATCACTCAAGAGCATCTTGTTGCATGGAAACTATAGTGTCTTGTAGCTGAAAGAGACTTTCTAATCTAAGTCTTCCTCGTAAAACACGTTACACTATCAAGGGGAAAATTTGTGAATTTCCATGCACAGAATATTTTTGACGCCCTCACCCGTTAAGAAGGCACATCAAGCCTGGCACACTTGGAAATTATTTTTAATCGTTCATTTTCAATCTCCTGTACTCATTCCACATCTAGGTGTTAAGTGAAAATAGGAGTTAATTCTGCAAAGTGGGGAAAACAGAGGAAAAACTATGCTTAAAAACTGAAGGAACAGCCTCAGTTATCTGAGACCTTTGGAGCCTAAAATATTCAGACCCTCAGAATGACTGCCTGGCATTTCGTTTTGCGAGAAGCCTAAGCAACCACAATAAATTCACAAATGCAGACATACCGCAGTTAAATTTCATTTCACGCTCTGTAAGCAAACATTATCAGGCGCTAAGCACTGTCCTGCACTGCCCTTTCAGCTCACACTCTTGTTGGCAGTAGAGGGCAGACCCTGAAATGCTTCACAGACAGATGAGTTAGCTTAGTCCATCCACCCTAGCCTATAAACCAGAAAATTTACTTTACTCTTTAGGTATCTACTCAGTATTATTGAATAAATAACCTAAACAGTCAGCGATTGGATGGGATCAGATTTAGATATTCAATTAGGACTTATTCAGGGAAAGACTTTTGGAAATATAAGGGTTTTTTTTGTTTTTTGTTTGTTTTTTTTGTTGTTGTTTTGTCTTTTTGTTGTTTGGTTTTACTCTCTGTGTTGGTTTGTCACAGTGCTGAATGGGGCATTGTATGAATAGGGTTCCCAGCGTGTTAGAGACAGTCATCCAGAGTGCAGCCGTACTCAAATTAGGTGAAAATGCTTAAAAACTGGAAATTTGTTCTGCATTCAGCAGTTTTCAACTCTACATATGATAAATATGCTTGTAAGAGAAAGAAGAGAAAAACCTGTTTATAATTACTTCCGTTCATGAGTCTAACCTGGTTATATAGGCACAGAGTTTTGTGTGTGTGTGTGTGTGTGTGTGTGTGTGTGTGTGTGTGTGTGTGTAGAGCAGCTTTAATATAAAGACGACACAAACATTTATTCTGATGTCCCTTTTGCTATGATCTTATTTCCTATTTGAGGTATAGAATAGCTTTTGATCACATTTGAAGTTAAAAATCATACTACAAGTGACTGCAAATATCCAATCAACTACATCTTCTGTTGTAGCCAGGCCCTTAAATGCACTTATTCAATATTATTAAAGATATTTAAATAGAATATTATCAAGATGTTTTATGTTTAAATTATGTATGCATGAGACACATAATCTATGGATTTCATTTAGCAAAGAGGGTGTGATAAATCATTTCTACTATAAAGCTTGTTACAGTGGTGAGAATGCCATCTGTCCTGAGACTGAAGCATTCCCCGCACTGACTCGCCCACCCTCAGTGTGACGCTGTGTCCTGAGGTCACAGGAAGGCTACCACAGTTCTTGACCTCACATGCAGACACCACAGTGTCTAAAGGGGCTAGGTTGCTTAGTGTGCTGAATATTTATGATAGACTGCATGCTCCATGCCTGCTTCTCAGACGAGACTGTACCCATCATTTAATGTAAATATGCAAAGAAGGGCGTCCTTTAATTAGCACTCTAGGAGATTCCGTAGGTTAAAGACTTAATCATGATAGTTGGCCTACTCTTTTAATAAAAGCGGATGGAGGACCTAATTCAAACGCATACAGAAACCATGCAAGTGCTTTCTAGGCAGTTGCCTACCTCCCAGGAGGGAAAGAACAAGTGCTTCAGTGTGTGTGCCTGTGTGTCTGTATGCATGTGTATGTTAATATGTATTAGCTATTCTTGGTTGAAGCATGTTTGGTTGAATAATTTCACCTACTTTGTTTTCTCATGTGAACACATTTCTTGCCTTAGAAATTTAATATCGTGCTTTAGTGACCCTTTAGCTCCACTAAAGCCCAGTTGTTACAATAGTGGCTTTCTGCACAAGAGAGAAGGCTGCTGCCATTGCTTTACCGGTAATTAGTGTGTTTGGGGACTAGCTACTCAAATATATCTCCACCGTGGTCTGCAGGCACAGATGCCTGCAGGGTCCAGAGGTGACTGAGTGAGAGAATTGAGCCCAGGGGAGTGGACTGTAGCTAAGTGGAAAGCACAGACTTAGTGGTGGATGTTAGGCTCCCTCAGCTCTTCTCCAGAGTTACTGTGTGGAATTGGGTCCTGGGTTACCAGATCTTCTGATATTTTAAGAAAAAAAAATCAAATATCTGGTTTATTTGTGTAATCTCCTAAGTTAGCTCTTGACCCAGTTTTATATGAAACAAAAGCCAAACACTTGGATAAGCCAAAGAAAATGTGACCTAGGGAGATAATTGTCCCAATAGCTGCTGTTTGCAGCTATTTGCCTGGGAACTAACTACCTGTTGAGGCAGCCAAGTGCAGTCACCAGGGAGGACCACTGGCGAGAGTGCCAAGACAGTGAAAGCCTTCCTGTGCTGTGGGGTGGGGCTGTCTCTGCAGAGTTGCAGCCTTCCTCGCTGAGAACAGCACAGCTATGCTTCATTAACATGACAGTTGTCCCGGGCCGCTCAGCAGCAGCTGCACAACAGAAGGGCTCTGCAAATGCTGTGGTTGGCCTTCACTTGCTAAGCAGACAACTCCGAGGGTAGAGGCTGAGAAAGCAAGCACTCAGACTGTAAACCCTTGAAAGGACTCTTGAAAGGACTCAGGATTCTGTTCTCTGCCAGCACCCCTGATGGAACATTCCTGTCGTGTCATTTCTATCTAGACACTCACTTGTGGGTTTCTGGTCCTTCGTGTTGTGGCCACTGGTGCACAGCCACATTTGTTCATTATCTGTGACCCAAGAAGATTCTGGTTCCTCTCACCTGTTTCCCTATTCTAATAAGACCGGCGTACTCTCTGCCATAACCCTCCAAATCGAAACTCTAAACTCATCACAGCCACATGTTGCATTTAAGAAATGTATTATTATAATCAAGTTCTGACGAAAATCCTCCAGAAGAGAGAGGGTTGGGAAGTCTGACCCATAAAGTCTCATCAACATGACGGTCTAAATATGGGCTGACCAAGGACAGCGGTCAGCACGCCAAAGCAGACAAGGGAAAGACCACGAGGCCTCAACACTATGTGAGGAACTATGGGTAACCAAGGAATGATGGGTGTGTGCAAAACAGTCTTACTCATCAGAGAACACACCAACTGGTTACCTAGTACCAAATGGTTGAATAAATAGGTCACTAGAGAAATGGCTCAGCCGTTAAGAAGCACATTCAGAATAGCTGAGTTCTGTGCCCTGAACCCATGAGATCAGCTCACAACTGTCTGTAACTCCAGCTCCTGGGAAAATAACACATCTCTTGCCTCATTGAGGATGTTCTCTCTCTCTCTCTCTCTCTCTCTCTCTCTCTCTCTCTCTCTCTCTCTCTCTCTCTCTTTCTCTCTCTCTCTCTCACACACACACACACACAGAGAGAGATACACACAGAAAGTCAAACAGACAAACATAGACACACGCAATTGCATGAAATAAACAACTTGAACAGAAAAAACAGCAAATAACAAAACTACTCACAAGTGCAGTCTCTACTTCTGATACGTAGGTTGTGGACAATTTCACTTGTCTGTGTTGGCTCCTCTGCAAAGGTGGCCGTTCACTACTGTTTGAGAAACGACTCTTAGCGAACACTGAAGGTGAACATCAGTGAACTTCAGCGGCAAGTTTTAAGTTGCCCCTTGTAAAGGCGCTGTCACTGTGCAAGAGCTCCGCCTCCTCTGATGAGTGTGTCAGCTGTTCTGGATTGTAAGGGAGCTCTTAACTACAGGTACATAGCATGCACTCTGGCTGCTGTGCTGTTGTAGTTACAGTTGAAGTTGTATGTAGTTGTGGTTGCAGGTAGATAAAATGGGCATCTGCATAGTTTCTGGGGGAAACTTGCCAAATTAATCACAGCAAGGGGGCTATTTGCTTGGCTCAATTAAGAAAAAAAAAATAGTATCCAAATCTTCAAACTCTGTGTCTTCATTAGGCTTTCTATTGCTGTAATGAAACACCATGACCAAAAGAGCAAGTTGGGGAGGAAAGAGTTTATTCGACTTAGACTTCCACAGCACTATTCATCACTGAAGGAAGACAAGCAGGGCAGGAAGAAGCTGATGCAGAGATCAAGGAGGAGTGCTGCTTACTGGCTTGCTCCTCGTGGATTGCTCAGTCTTCTTTCTTAGGGACCCGGGACCACCAGCCCAGAGATCCTGGGACAGGAGCACCACCAACAGCACCACCTCCCCTCTCAATCCCTAATTGATCTCAGGCTTGCCTGCAGCCTCATCTGATGGAGGCATTTTCTTATTTGAGGCTCCTTCCTCTCCGATGACTTCAGTTTGTGTCAAGTTGACATAAAATTAGCCAGCACACCCTGTTTCAAGAACAATCACATGGAAAAAACTTGGTATTTAATGCAAGTAGCTCTTAGGTAAACTAAAATAGTAGCAAAAACTGTGCTTTTCTCCCTGCCCCAATGGTGTTCGGGTGATAATTTAGAACATGAAAATGGCTTTGCACTTTTTTTTTCTCTATGGAGGGCTATGCGCCCTTATCTAAGTGTTACGCTCATTTCCCATTTACTGCTCATTTCCCATTTACTGACCTGTTATTCAAAGTGTAGATTCCAGACCCTCAAGCTCCTACTTAATTATTTTTAATTGTTGTGCTTTGTTTTGGTTGAGGAAGCCAGAATAATAACGAAAGGATTCAGAAACCAAGGACAGTGATTTTTGTTGTTGTTGTTTAAAGATGTTCATGAAACATTTTATGGCATCTTTTTGTCAGCATCATTAAGTTTGTATTTCTCGCCACAAATACTACCTTCTCCTCCAGCATACAAAATGAGAAACCTTAAAGCACGGGGGAATTTCATGGGATTATTGAATGTAACTCCACATACTTTAGACTGAAATGTTCCTGGTTGGTAAGTATTTGACTTCCTAATAAAATGGTCCCTGCTTCATCATGGGCAATCTATATCTGAAAAGAGAGCCCCATCTGAATGTAGAAAAAAGGCAAATTATTGCCCGTGAACCTGACAACAGGTAGTGAGAGTCCAACCAGTCCCCCTGGGATGGCTCCTTGCAAACTTGTTTTGATATTGTTATTGAACAACCATTATTCAGTCAGACGCATTTCTTTAAATTACATTTCTGGGAACAAGGGGCTGTGGAATATCATTAGTTTGCTAGGTAACATCCGACGTGAATGATGAATTAGACTGTGAACCAAATGGTTTGTTCCTGGTGTTACAAACCTCCATGCACGTAGAGACCCTAGAGAGGGGAAAGTTACATACAATTCATGCTTATGCATGTAACCTCTAGGGGACTTTTGTTCTCTGGCCTCAAGTATTTTTTATAGAGTTGTTGCTTGTTTTCTTTTCTTTTCCTTTTTTTAAAAGTTGTTCGTGATTTTTAAAGATACGGATAAAGGCACAGACACATTTAAAAATGTTTTCCCCTTTAAGAATTCAGTTCCTGCCCAAAGTTTGGCTATGAGTCTCAGCATCTCTTTCGATACCCTGCTAGGTAGTCTTTCAAAGGCCCTCTGTGGTAGGCTTCTGTCCTGGAATGTTATGAAAGAAGGGGGAGATGGAAGACCTGGAGGAGACAGGAGCTCTACAAGGAGAGCAACAGAATAAAAAAAAAATCTGGGCACAGGGGTCTTTTCTGAGATTGATACTCTAATCAAGGACCATGCATGGATATAACCTAGAACCCTTGCTCAGATGCAGCCCATCACAACTCAGTCTCCAAGTGAGTTTCCTAGTAAGGGGAACAGGGGCTCTCTCTGACATGAACTCAGTGGCTGGCCCTTTGATCACCTCCCCCTGAGGAGGGGGCAGCCTTATCAGGCCACAGAGGAAGAAAATGCAACCAGTCCAGATGAGACCCGATAGGCTAGGGTCAGATGGAAGGGGAGGAGGACCTCCCCTTTCATTGGACTGGGGGAGGGGCATGGGAGGAGAAGAGGGAGAAAGGGCAGGATTGGGAGAGGACGAGGGAGGGGGCTACAGCTGAGATACAAAGTGAATAAACTGTAATAAAAGAAAAAAAGAAAAAAAAGATAAAAAGGAATCCAGTTCCCTCTGCCTTTTAGCTCAGCTGTTTTATTGTTAAGCAGCCTGACTCCTCAGCCTGAGCCACACTTGAGGTCCATGCCCTCAAAGTTGGATTATTTGTGTTCCCTTTCTCTGAAACCATGCAGTTTCCTTTATTTGCTGTTACTAAGCCTATGAGAAGCTTCTCTAAGAGGCGCATTTTCATATTTAGATCAAACAGCGATTGGAATACATTAGTGCCCAGTGGGTAAACGTGCAGTTGGAAAGCAGCTGCTGAGCCGTCTCCCTGCTGCTCCAATTAACACATACTGCACACACAGTCGGCGAGAGAGCGGTGCCTATGGATGGAACCACTTCGCAGATCACCAGTGCGGCTGGCCAGAGAGCCCGAAGGGTTAACCAGCCTCCCCTTTTCCTAAACTGCAGCTTTCTAGGAAGTTTTCCATGCCCCTGCTGTGCTTTGAGCAAAGGAATGCTAATGGGAGGGAGTCGGATTAGCAGGCGGGGAAAGCCAGGTCGCTCCTTGCGTTGGTTCAGCCCGCTGACTGGTGCTCTTCCCCACCCCCGCCCGGGTGATGGAGGTGTTGGGTACTGACATCTTAGTGCCGGGACGCCTCTCGCTTCCAGCTGAACATCTTGAACTTTTGTTTGGTTTGGAAACAAGTTGAAGCCCATAGTCCTGCTGTTTTATTTTCCTCTTTAGTTATTATCTTACTTTTATTATCATCTTACTTTCTTTCTCTGCCCCACCCATCCTATAAAAAAAAATAGTAGATTTGACAGTTTCTTGGGCTAAATGAGAAGTCTCATCAAGATACTCCCATACCGCTGTTATGTTTTCCCTTGCTGTGGCTGAACTCTCAGCCCTGAGGGGCACAGGGAGAAAGGCTGGAGGGTAATGTGTCCCAGTCCCCGGGCTTGGTGAGGGTCATTCATGCTCCACCGGCTGGCAGAGCAGCTGGGCTGTCCGCTCTGCTGCTGGCTGCGCAGCGCTGCCCCGGGAGCCAGTCATGGATCGCTTCCTGGGATTTGTCAAGCAGATTCGGAGATCTAGAAGAAGAAAGGGGAAAAAGTACCGGCCAGAAGAGGATTACCAGGAGGGCTATGAGGATGTTTATTACTACGCTTCCGAGCATTTTCGAAGTAAGCGCTTCTCTCCACCCTCCTCCTCTCCTGGTCCTTCTCACATGCAGGGGCTAACAATAAACCTTGCATGCTTCTCTACTCTTAGATGCAAAAGATTTACCAGATGGTGTTCTGTGAAGTGCTAGCTCCATTGTGCTGGTTACTGTTGCGAGTGCGGGGCTATACAGAGGTTAATATTGTAGATGTAATTGATTGATTCTGTTATTTTAAAGACCTGGTTAAAAAAAAAAGTATTTTTAGGTGGCCAGAATATGTTCTGTTGTAGTTATTTTTTCAATCATTTTATGTGTGTGTGTTTTTCTCCTTTCAAGATAGAGAAGGTTGATTTGTTTGAAAGTCGTTGATGTTGGAGTTTTAGGCTCCTGATTTATACTCATGATTAATGCTCATGGTTCCGACTTCTAGACAGTCAACTGTGATGAAACCTGAGCTGTTTGTATAAGGAAGTTGGAAGTTCAAGTGCTTTTCTATGATGAATGTTCCTAATTTTGTTATTAAGTGAGGGGAACTCCTTTGCTGTCAGGTACCAGGAGCAATACTTGTAAGGGTGTGTGAGGGGAACCACATGGAGAATTTGTAAATTGACTTTAAAACAACAGAGAACTGAAATTTTTCTTGTGCTTGCCAGTGTTCTAGGTTCCTGGTGAGGCATAGCCAGGTCCCAGTAGATTTTAAATGCTCAGAGATGCCTCAGGGTGAAGAGAGAAAGCCCTTCCCTGCCAACATCACTGAGATTGTGTGCCCAAATGAAAGGGAGGAGGATGACAGCCATGCGTGATCTACATTTTAAAAATTAAAAAAAAATTTCTTATCTTTTTGAGTAAAAATCTTTATGAACTAGTACTCAAATCCTATTTTTCCTCCCTTCTGGCCTTTTGAAGTCTTACCATGAATGTATCCCATTTATACCTTTTGAGCATTGACTAATAAATAATTTAGATGCCAATTTCTGTGGCACTGAAAGCCTTGAGAATTATTTCTACATGACAAGATCCCTGCTGTGACTGATGAAGGCTGAGGGCTGAAAATTCATGTGGTGGCAAAAACACAATAATGCAAATTGTAATTCTTTGATGTTTGCCTGAATAGTATTGCTATAATATTTTTACAGACTCTTCTCTAAGTTTCAGAGATATTTTCATGTTGTAATGTCTTTACATGAATAATCTATTATAATGTAGTGACAGTCTATGTTTCCTATACTTAGCTCCCTGGATATGTTATCAAATTTAACTAAGATTCGTGGCACATAGAAAAAAAAATCCTGCCAGCTTGCATGAGGAGTAATTCTGAAATGTAGAAAGCAGGACACCTCATGGACTGCTCTTCCTTGAACACATTTCTTTTAATCAGTACACCCCAAGCCTGATTCACTCTTTCTGCAACTTGCCCAGTGCTGTGTGTGTGTGTCCAAACACACTCAAACAAAATCTCTCAAGATGCTTGCACTCTAATTGTTTTGCTGAGGTTTTCTAGTTTTTAAGATAAATTTGCTGAAAAGCATGTCAGGAAGTAAAGTGTTTTCCAAGAAGCGAGTGAAAAGATGACCCAGTGAAGGTAGTAGTTGCCATCTATCAAGTTCAGGAACTCACAGAAAATCGTGCTTTACTTGATTCATCAAGGTCACGCTAAGGATAAGATGCTAAGCAGCTAGAGTCTTTGCCTTTACACGTGAGAATAACATCCAGTGATTTCCCTGGAGGCACCCCTTTCTTTACACGGTACAGTTGAAAACTCATGGACTGAGCCGGCTATTGGATCTCCAACTTCAAAATGCACCAGCAGAAACAGAGCGTGTCACAGTGAGTGGGGCCTGGGGTTTGGCATTTCATCAAATATTAAATAGCTGGAGCTTTTGCAGAGGGCACGTCACATAGCACAGTGACCTCATAGTGCATCTTTGGTTACCGTTTCAGGGCCTCCCTGAATCAGGCAGAGAAAATCCCCCTGTCTTTTCTGGTATGGAAAAGTATACAGAGCAAGCTGATGATTAAAGTTAGTCTTTTCAAATAGGTAATATGGCCAAAATCGGTTGCACCTGTAGCATGTCTATTTTAATTAGGCTTTGGTATAATTTGGAAATTTATACCTCATGTATTTCCTTACATGGAGAGAAACTCTGTTTATGGTAAGGCTAAGAGTATGGTAGAATTTATTGATGACACTCACATCTTATTTAGTGATGCCACTGATTCTAAAAATCATTAACTATATAAGAAATGTATCATATGAAAATGTAAGATTGAGCTAATAAGGGCTTCCCAGAAAATATCCCCAAATTTTTGCCTCTCTTGTACTGTTTCAAGGGCTTACTGATAGTTTATCCTAAATAATAAGCCTTTCTTTCTGGGTTCTAATTGAGAGTGCCATCATCTTTTCCTTTATCTTAAATGCCCCTCAGTTATAATACTAAATGCCAAAGACCAAATTAAGATGGTAATAGGGCCAGATGCTGTGGAATATTGTTCTAGACACAGATGATTTCTCTACTACCCTGTTAAAATTGAGTTTTAACAATGGTAATAGACTTATTTCTTTAAAACAAAAATCTGTGTATTATTTTGAGCCAACATATGCAATTGTGTACAAATGGCAGAATGCGATATTTTATTAAAAGCTGCCTTTATCACTTAAGAATTCTTTCATAATTTTAAAGCTGGAGTTTAAAGAAACAAGACAGAAGCCTCAGGCAAATCAAACATTTCTGTGTTTTAGTTCATAAAACGTGACACAAAGTATCTTTATTTCTAAGAATTTTTTCCAGGTACAAAAATAGAATTTTATATTTTAATTTTTATAAAAATTCAGGTAAAAAGCAATGGTAGTCATGGGCAGAGGCAGGCAGCCTGCAGCATATATATTGTCCAGGCCTGTTTCTAGCTCCTGGTTTCTACAGAGCCTCCTGCCCCAGCTTCTGGAGTAGCTGATACTAAAGGTAATGCTACCACCATAGTGATTTTAGGGTAAGAATTGGACACAAAGGGTTTTAACTGGTGTTTAAACCAAGTCATCCTAGTTACTATTCTGAAGGAGTTGTCTAACTAGCTAACAAATTCATTTTGATTGGGATCTTCCACTTAAGATCATTATTTATCATTGGCTATTAAGGAATTTGGGTGATTTTCGATAACCCGAAGAGTTTTGACTATGTTAGTAAATCTTAGAGATTGCTATTTAATTGCATCTATGATGGAGCATCATTTCCTTTTGAAATTCTTGAAGATGAGTGTTTTTCCTTAACAAAAACTTGACAGGATTACAAAACTGTCATAAATCTAGATGTAACAATACCCTAGAGATAGACTTTAAAATTCAGTTTTATTATGCTCATTGCTTCCCTCCACTCTAAATATTAGATTTTTGTGATTTTTTTTAAAAAGGCTCTGGTTGGTCATGCTTATTTTATATGCCATACAAATTTAAATGTCTGATCCTATTGTTCCACATATTTTTTTATTTCATACTGGTTAATATTCAGGGTAGAAAGCGGAATTCCTATGTCATATATTCATGCTCTTTGGACTGTTCTTAGCTGTGATAAAAATCTTGACTTGCCACTGTCTATTTGCTGAATTATTGAAAGCGAGGAACCTGTTTGTCTCTTACCTACTCCAGCCCTGGCACCTTTTGCAAGGGCACCACGGTATTGAATTAGGCATGGAGTTCCTCCATGGTAACTGCTCTCCTGAGTTTTCATCTGCACTCACTTCTACTACACAAAGCTGTGTGTGAAAACTGCACCCGGCCGTGTGGCGTGACCTTTAGCTTTTCCTCCTGAGGTCACTTAATGTGAAACTGTGGAAAAGGGAGAATATAGCTACTGGGTAGACATTTGGAAGAAAGATCATGTGCATTAACACATTCTCATTTGTTGTTCTTCGTTGCTTATGCTGAGCTACAGTTCTCATGTGGTGTGTGTGTGTGTGTGTGCGCACGCGCATGTGTGTGCATGTGTGTGCATGTGTGTGCATATAAAAACATTATAGCTAAGTTATTCTGCTATGCAATATATGTATTATAAAGTCCTGCTCAGGCAACTCAGGCTTCAGTTTGATTCAACTTTCATTTTAGAAACGCTGAATGCATTTCTTTTATTTAATTGAAAAACACTGCACAGTATACTTCTTAGGGTGTAAAACAAGGTTGGTGGTGGGTGTTTACAGTGAGGGTGTTTCTAGGCAGTGGTGTGGGCGATTAACTTTTCATTTATCTATTTATTTGTGTATTTGTTTACTTCCATGCAACAGTTCCCTCTCGCCCCTTGGAGGACTTTCATCTGGTTAGGATTCTCTCTCTTGATAAACGTGCCAGAAGGCTGGCATGAGAATGCTGACGTATACTTTGGAAAGAGGCTAACATCTGCTGTAAGACAGGCAGAAGCTGAGCGTGTAGTGTGTTTGGTTTCCTTGGCCTTTGGGGGAGAAATAAAGAGGAGAGGTGGGGGGAGGAAGGGATGAGGCAAGGAAGCTAAGCATCCTTACTTCCCCAGAGCTGACACACAGAAGCCATTTGTTTCTATTACTGAAAACAGTGATCATCAAACTGATAGGGCTTAGGTATGAGATTCTGGATGATTCGAGCCTTAGCTGTACTTAGTTTGACTCAGAAGACCCCAGAGGATTCTAAGAAACAACAATTATAAAGAAACAGGCTTGGTTATGAAAAGGCACTTTGCTGGTTTTATTACCGTCCTCTTCAGTTTTCTTTTGAAAGAATTGCTTTCCATCTTCAGTGCATTTATTTTCCTGAAAATAGATTGGCTGGCATATTCCATTTGTTGGGTATTTCATATCACCAGTTTTATTATCCCAAGCTGTATTTTTTCTATATGAAATAATTTAGAGGAATATTAAACTTGAAGGTACTTTAGAATCTATGTTGTCTGACCTGTACATTTCTCAGATGATAAATAACTAAAACGCCCAGCAAGTTAAGTGATTCCCACAGGCCAAACTGATCACGTGATCATCACAAAGTCGGGATAAGAAGGCACATTCTTTTCCTGGATCTCATCCTTTTTTCTGCTACCCTGTGTGCACAACTTGGCTCTCTGGTAACTTTTCCGGTATTACATAAATTTTAAGATTTGTACAAGTATGAATTAGAAATTTTGCATGATAAATTGTTTGTTCTTTTATTTTTATTTTTATTTTTTTTTAGTTTGAGATAACCTTAATTTTCTTTTTTTTATTTTATTATTATTATTATTATTATTTTATCAGTTACATTTTATTAACTCTGTATCCCAGCTGTGTCCCGATCCCTCATTCCCTCCCAGTCCCTCCCTCCCTCCCTCATCTCCACCGTGCCCCTTTCCAAGTCCACTGATAGGGGGGACCTCCTCCCCATTCATCTGATCCTGTTTTATCAGGTATCTTCAGGACTGGCTGCAAAGCCCTCCTCTGTGGCCTAGCAGGACTGCTCTTCCCTTGGGGGGTGGGGAGGCCAAAGAGCCTGCCATTGAGTTCCTGTTAGAAATAGTCCTTGTTCCCCTCACTTTGGGAAACCAATTGGTTACTGAGCTACCACAGGCTACATCTGAGTGGAGGTTGTTTGTTCTTTTAATTCTGAGTCATTTTAATTGCTAATTTAAAATTACAAGACAAATCAATATGTTTTATTTATAAGTGATATTTATGATGATCAGTGACTCAAAAACCCACTTTCTGCATCACTTCCCATCTGTCCTGCAGTTTGCAAACACAACTGTTTTGCCATGGAATACACCTGTGGGACACTTATGCTAGCAGAGTTTCTCTGAGAAGAATGGAAGAAGCAGGACTAGTTTGGACCTCATTTATTAAGGTCTGCTGTCTGGTATAGAAAATCCTTTCTCAACACCCTAGCATAAGGACAGGCAAGTCAAAACTTTCCAATGTGAGCATCCTTGCTTGATTCCAGGGAAGGAGGAAACACTCCTGAAACCTATGTTTTTTCTAGACAGATGCTACGTGACATGGTAGGTCACTGGCATAGTCTGATAAAGCATTGCAAGTTTAGAGTCTTTATCCTGACCCAAATAACTATAGACTGTAGTGAGTGTAGTGCTCTCAGATTCCATGGCTCCTCTCTGCTTACAGTCTCCCTTCATGGATGGAGCATATGGCATATGGAGGTGAGTAATTCCTTCAATGCTATTTTTGTCTTAACTATACAAACTCACAAGATCTTCGTACTGGGCCCACATCCCATGTGGCCTTCTTTCTTTCTTTTTTTTTTAAACTTTCTGTTCTTTTCCTTTCTTCCCTCTTTTATGACAACCTTTTTATTTGCTTAATGAAAAGTATACTTTAGTGTTCTCTGTTTGACTGGTACAGTTGGCATCTATTTGTCTTCCTTGAAACTATTTTTTTCTTTTGGAAAAAGTATTTTTTTCTCTCTCTTTCTCTTTTTCTAACTGATTTGTTATATATTATAATTTATTTACTTCGTATCCAAGCTGTAGCCCCCTCCCTCTCCTCCTAGTCCTACCCTCCCTCCCTCTTCTTCCTGTATATCCCTCCCCTAGTCCACTGATAGGAGAGGTCTTTCTCCCCTACTATCTAACCCTAGCCTATCAGGACTCATCAGGACTGGTTGCATCCTCTTCCTCTGTAGCCTGACAAGGTTGCCTGCCTCCTCAGGGGGAGGGGATCAAAGAGCCAGACACTGAGTTCATGTCAGAGACATGAACTGTTTACCATGTCATCTATTTATCATTCATCCCTTTTCCTCACTTTCCTTTAAGAGCTGAATCCTGCTTAGAAGGAATCACATGAATACTCCACACAGCCCTCACTAGATCATTCACTCTGAAGTTGGGGTGTGGGTGGGGATTCGGTCACACTGGTAATTTTGAACCTGCAATAGGAGTGACAGAATGCTGTTCTGTTATCCCAACTATTATATAATCTCAAAGTCAAAAGGCTCCTGTGAGGCATCCCCATCCATAGAACCCAGATTTTGGAGTCTGTTGATAATCAGCTATCAGGTCTTCAGATGTAGAAACATAAGTGTAGGTGCATTTAAAATACTAAAGCTTGCTGGGTGTGGTGGCACACACCTGGCTGTGCACAACAGTAGTCACAAAGGCAGAGGCAGGTGGATCTCTGTGAGGTCGAGGCCAGACTGGTCTACAAAGTGAATCCAGGACAGACAGAACTGTTACACAGAGAAACCCTGTCTCGAAAAGCTAAAAACAAACAAATAAACAATACACTAAATCTATGTAGATGTATTTTGTAGAAATTTTTTGAACTGATTTGATAGTATTATAATGTTAAGTACAAATGCATTCATAAGTCATATTTTAAATAACATAAATAAGAAATGCATATTTCCTCTTCTCTCCTATTACTCTTCCAAACTTGGGCTAGGAACCATTGATTTGCAGATGCTAGGCAAGTGCTTTTTCACTGAATTGCATTAGCCCTTGTTTTTTTGCTGTTGTTATTTGCAATGTGTCTCCGTATGTAACTTAAGGAAGCTGGCCTTGAACTCTGTGCAACAGACAGGCTTGTCTTGAGCTCACAATTCTGATGCCCGTGCTCCGTCAGTGGTGAGATTAGATAATGCCCTTATATCTGATTCTTCTTTATTTCCTCTATTTCCAAAGACAGAAGAGCTGGACTGGAGGTGTGTCTTATATATATTGGAGGCGTGATGGAGTGATAGCCTAGTACATTTAAGGCATTATTTCAATTCTCGACACTGCCAAGGGACAGGAAAGTTGAACTTGTGGAAATCATTCAGTCATTTATATTCCTCTAATTGTGGAATATCCCAGTTGAATATCTCTGGCTTACAAATTTCAAAGCCAAAATGCTCCAAAATCAGAAATATTTTGAGGATCAGCATACCTCCACCTATAGAAACTTGGATACTTACCCTCATATAGCAGGTCACAGTCAAAGTTCAAGCACAGTAAGAGTGCTGTATGGTAGTGAGAAGCTACATTGTAGATAAAGTTGTTCCTCTCTGAGAACACGATGTGGAGCTGATGCTGAGGGGACTGGATGTCTTGGTGGAGAGTTGAGCAGGAGATTGGAGGAGTTAGAAGTGTGTATCTGTTTCTGGCTGTACTTCACTCATCTTCTGAATGGATTGTTCCTTAATGTTTATTTGTATAATCAGTGGTATGAAATTCAGCATGCATTTCTTCCTAGGAATAATAGAATGAGAATGGGGGAAAAATAAATTCAAAATCAGGCTTGACGAAACAAGCCTCTAAACCAATTCACTAACAGGAATAATAAAGTGGCCAAAAGGACAAGTTACTAGACAAAGTGCCCGCCCCCCCCCCAAAAAAAATGTAATTCTGTAGTTGTCACTCACACATAGAAACCTTATGTTTGCCCAGCATTGCAATGTCAAGGTCATAAAGGAGAGATGTGCTTTTCAGGAAATGAGAAGATGGTTGGCTCCACCTAGGCAGTGACGTCATGAAATTTAGACTTGAATTCGCTACATCACTAAGCACAACGGTCAGGCAACAGCTGCCCTTGCCGCAGAATCAGAAGGCTAATGTGTGTGATTGCTTTATTTTTTTGTTTTTGTATTAAATGCATATAGCAAACTCCTCCCTCATCTTTGAACCTCATTACACTGTAGAACATGTTAAGTTTTGCATGTGTAATGGACTTGTTTGTTTCCAGACACAAAGCCAGGCTGTAAAAGCTCTGCAGTTATAGCCCACCCCATCACAGTCCTCTGTGTCTAATGGGAAACTGGGCCTGATGCATGACTGCTGTTGACTACATTTCTAGGAATAGGTATAAGTAGAGAAATCTGTTTTTTACTGAAATATTTATTGTTTTCCCAATGTTTGTTGCAAATCATCTTTCTTATTTAAAAACATATCCAACATAAGATTAAAAATATATTGGTTTTGTTTGGTTTTCTGATGATCATCTAAACACTTTCATGAGATGTATCTAGGCAATGAACTTAAATTTTATGGCCAACTTCGGCATCATGGCCAACATTTTGGGGAAACAGGTGTTTCTGGTTGCTGCTGAGCTGGCCTTGTTCTCTCATGGTGTGTTTCTGTTGGCCATGGTATGTGGCTCATAAATTTTCAAGGGTAGCACTTGACTCGTGAAGCCCTGTTTATGAGAGACCTATACCACATGAAGCCAGTGCAGTGTCAAGAGTGGCTCATGTCACATTCTGCCAGTATAGAAGCCAACAGTGACATGTTGGTGATTTAAAAAAAAAAAGACGCAGGTAGACAAATAGCTTCAGCAAAGATTTTTAGTAATGATTGTACTTTTTGTTAAAGCATATTTTTGTAAGCTGTAAACTGATCTGCAAGCAAATAAATTAACTCAGCAAGTTTCTTTTAAAAAAATGGCTGTGAATGTGCAGCTTTGAAAATACATTGCTCAGTATTTCACCCTTCTTATGATTGTGATCATTTTAAGGAGATATGGAGTTGGAAGACTTAGAGTGGCAAGGAGACAGCTACCAAAAGTTGGGGTAAGATGTCTGGGTGCTTAGCAATTGGTGGTAAATTTCCTCTGAAGGGATTTGTGTGGCCTTCAACTATATGTAGGATGGAAGGCTTCATAATATCAGAGAACTACTATTTGTGTCCGGTTTTATCTACCTATACCAGACTTTTATGACTTACAGGAATAACTAGAGCATTTGTCATGAAAATCCCCAAACCTTTTAGGATAATGGTGTTCTTAGGACCATTGTGCAGATAACAGGCATGAGAGAAATCTTAGATGGAAAAAGTATCGGACCTTGCAGTCCGACCCTCTGGTTTTACAGTTGACCCCAATAACACAGTGATTATGTTTTTAAGGCTTCAAGAGAAAACACAGATCAGGATCAGGATAACGAGCTAGGAATAGAGCTGAAATATGCAGTTACATGTGCAATTCCGGAGTATTTGTAACTTGTCATCCTCCATGCCTACCTCATGGCTGCAGAAGTTGCCTGAGACTGAAGATCCCTACCCACTGTTCCATCTTCCAAGGGAGGGATTTGGGACTTCTGTGTGTGTTTGTGTAAGGGCATTGTACCTATTACATTGTTGTTTTTTTTTTTTACTCTCTGTGTGTGCACATACACACAGAAATGCACACACACCCCTCTCTCATGACACTGTCATTTTCACACTCAAGCACCAAGGACATCAGTAGATATTTCTTGATGGCAAAGCTATAGAGTTAGATGCATCCGTGCCCTGTCCTACACAGAAACTTGAGTTATTACTCTGCACAGCCACGGTTGGCATGGCCAGAATGACTAGAAAGGTTTGGAAAGCAGTGCTCTGACTAGAAGAGGGTGAGTTTGCCACCTATGCTATTCTGGTAATAGTGTCTTCCACTATTTCCTCATAGCTCCTTCTCCCTGGTGGCACTGTTCAGGGGCTCCTTCATGCTTGCAGCCTCAAACTACCAGTTTTGGTCTCTGAGTCAGTGCAGAAATAATCCCATGTGCCTGAAAGCAGAAAAGGCAGAACATGCAACTGCTGTTAGTTCGAATCATTTTGTGGCGGTATCATTCTGCTCAGTCTTGCTCCTTCACTTATGTCATGTTATGCTGAGCTTTGTATAGGACCCTATACAAACCATATAGAATGTATCCATTCTATATGGTTCCTGAGTTAGAACTGAGGAATTGATTTTTCTAAGTCACAATGTATTTGGTGAAGATTGGGATTTATCATCAATATGATAGATCAATCAGTCACAGGGTGGAAACCTTGAATAAGCTTTTTATACAATCCTCAAGCAACACAGAAACAAGAATCCAGTGGTCATGTGAGCACCTAAACATGAATACGCTTTGCATCAGTGATGCCTAACACTCAGTTATTAGAAGTTTAATGCTATAAGACCCATGCTTCTGTGTGAACAAAAATGAGAAAAGGACCTAAGTCAGTCTCAGGAAGAATTCTCTTAGGAATCACAAATCCTAGAAGTCATGAGAATGGGCAAGCTACAGAGAAGGCAGTTCTCATCATTCATATTTGCTGTTACTGTTACATGCATTATACTGTCCCCACTCTCAAGCAGAATAAACACCCACACGTCCAGTTTACTAATGTGACATATTTCTCAAGTGGAATGAAATTATTCAGAAGAGGCAGAAGTATTTTGAGTGAGTATTTTTCCAAATCATAACAACGAGGACAAGGAACTGTTTGTGTCATTAAGCATTATTTGTACTAATGCAGGCTGATCTTGCTTTGCCCAAATGCCTTCTGAGAGTGTGGCAATCAGTCCAGTCAGTTAGCCATACAGTTTTCCACATTTGGAAGCCTTCTGGTTTTTACTCTTCTGCTTTTCCTCCTTAAGGTTGAGTGTTTCCCAAGTTATCAAAACTCACCATACTTTATTAATATGGTAGTGATTTCTTACTTTCAGATATATGACAGTTAACCTTAGAAATTATTTTGTATTTTAAATATTTTGGAATATTTAACATTGTGTCTCCTCTTTTTGGAGAATCAGTTCTTTTGTAAAGGCACTAAACAGTGTCTTAATTTTCTTTGGTTGTTTCCTTCACATACTTTATTTTCTCACATTTTTCTGAACATTGACCAGGAATGTTAAACTGACCAAATCCTTCCAACCTCACACATACTATCTACTTTTCTGACTTCTTTTTTTCAATGCCTGTTTTCCTGATATCACCAGGTCCCTCAGCTATTTGCCTCTCTTGAAACTTCAGCCTCACAGATTTGCCAACATTCGGTCTTAGCTCCAGTAGACCATCTGTGGTCTTCACACCTACGTTTTTGCTACTGTCATTGTTGGAAGGAAAAAAAAAACTGTTTCACTATGGTGGCTGGCTACATTACAAACTTAGAGGTTCCAGGCTTAGCTGAACTCTCAACCCTAGTCATCAGTCTTTTGTCTTTACCTTTACTCTCTCAGTCTTTCCATTTCCCAAACTGCAGCTCCTTTCTCCTACTCCTCTACACATTCTCAACTGAAGATACAGTTCTGGGTTCTCCTTATTCAGATTCCCGTCTTCCTCCCATTTCATTTTCTTAATATTTCAAATGCATGGCTTATACTTTCTAATCTCTTAACACTCTAAAGAGGCTCCTAGTTAATATTCAAATGATTGAATGTTGGCCTGTGACTCTCTGGATCCCATTCCTGCCATTCCATCAAAAGTCTTCCAGCAAAGATGGTGTACCCTGACTCTAAGTTTAGAGATAAGACTTCCTTGATTTCTTTCATGTTGCTATAGCAACGGGAGATGATGGATCACTTGGTATTTAGTCTTTCCCACCTTGTATCTGTGACTCACCTCCTTCATGGCTCTTTCCTTCCTGGATGGATCACCTTTCCTCTCAGTCTCTCCTCCCACATTAACTTTTTCACTGTTCTGAAATATAGGTTCTGTTTGCATTCTTGCTTGATAAACTCTTCCTGGCCAATCTCATTTTTCTCCTTTTTGGTTTGGGTACCATAAATTGAGCTCAAATTCTGTGTTTCTAACTGTCTTCTGAATGCTCCAGGATCTCAGAATTTAATTTGTCAAAAGCTTAATTAACAGCTTTATCTACAAATCTAAACATGTGCCTTCGATCTATCCCATCTTTCGGAGTGGAAGGCATTAGCTGATTAAAATCTGGATAAAGTAGGACTCGCAAAGTTATTCCTCATTCCCTATATCCTCTAAATTTTTCTATTATGTTGTGTCACCTTTATCTACTTTATGCTTTGTATTCCCTCGGTATCCGGCTCGCCCAGAGTTAGAGCTTAATAAATGTTTTAATTATATTTTATGTCACATCAAAGTGTAGATAACTAGAATAGAACTTGATTCCAAGGGATAAATCTTTCTTCAACTTTGATGTGTCTATTAATATTTAGGCCTACTGGAAAGATACTTAGCAGTTTTCAATGCCTTGAGGCGAATTTTTTCTGAGGTGTAAAGTATGCTGTTAGAGTCATAGTATTTCGATTCATGATTTTGACCTTGTTCATTAAAAGCAAAGTGGGCAACTTGAGTCTCAAGGAACTGCATGGCTGGAAATATTAGCCTGGTGCCTGAAATTCAATAATAATTGATTGTTTAGTCCTTGCCCTAAAAGCAAGTTAATTACTCTTACTTGTTCGCTTTTGCTGCTATTTGGACTAGAATACTGAAGTACAGTGACATATTGAAAATATGAAAAATAAACTGTTTTTCAGTGATCATGAAATGTTAATTTAATGATTCACCAAGAATATCAGAGGAAGCAGTAGAAGAGGCAGTAAATGTAATGAGAACATTTAATTGATTCTAAATAGTAGCTTAAACACTGTTTAAACTTAATAGCCAAGGAAAATCCACTTTTCCTAGAGCATGGTCTTTGCCGTTTACAAACATTATTAATTGTCCGAAACACTTAGAATTGTTGTATCCATGCAATCTTAACTCACCTTTTCTATCAATAATTGCCAAGACTGTCTTGCAAAGAGTAAGTTCAGATAGATGCATAAGAGGTTCATTGACATTCAGAGAACGCATTCTGGTTGCACATCTTTAAAAGGCATAATGGAGACTACTACATTAAGTTACAGATTTCAAACTTCAGGCCATGTTTAAACAGAGAGTGAAAACCTCTGCTCATAAGCTAATAAACAGTAAATGAATTGTGGCCTACTTCTCACCTGTTTCTGTAGTAAAGCCTGCATTGTATAGATTTGGTGGTGAGCATTACGGTAATGATAGTTTGAGAATGTGACAGCTATTAATATGCATTTTCCTTTGGTAGCCCTTCTAGTAGTCTTATAAGTTAATCAACCAGATGCTATCACTGGTATTTTTATAGGAGGGAATGCCAAAGCACTGGAAAGTTAAATGGCACACCCAGTGCCACACAGCTGATGAGAAAGATGCACCCATTCTGATTCATCATCTTCCTCTGAATGGATTTCAAGCCACTTGCACCAAACGTTTGTTCTCTTTATTCACTTGTGCCTGAAAGTTTGTAAGGACTCAGTATGTGTGTGTGTGTCTACATGTATGAATATATATACGTATATACACATACATATATGTACATATATATGTGCTTGTGTAATAGGCTGTTCTAAATGGAACAAAATTTCAATCCCCAGTCATTCTCTTAAAGAATATTACTTACACAACTCCAACAATGTATGTTTGGATACTAATAGAAAGATATTGTGAATTTCAAAGTAAAGAAGAAATCATTCCGGGAAACATACCAAAGAGTCAACGGATGAGTATTTTATTGTTAATTTATTAGTTTAACAACTAGTTAACAGTTAGTTTAAACTAGGCTAGTTGCATCCTCTTAGTTTTCTTTGGGATATCCTTTTCAAAGTCCTCCCTTTCAGTCTCTGGGAATGTGAACGAGGAGGAGGAAAGAGTGGTAGATGACTCCAAGGAAACTGCATCTTCCCGACACAGCAGGACCGATAGGCATATGAACTCAGCAAGGCTGTGACAGCATGCCCACCATCTGAAGAGTTCCTAACCCGACAAAATCTCAGCACTAAGAAGTGGACTCAAAGTTCTACCCCTAACCAAGAAGATGTTTGCAACTGGTACATGCTGGGAAATGGAGAATGAGGAGTGTCCCTGAATCTATCCACCACACTCCAGGGCAGACCCCATGCCTGCCAACACAAAACAGACTCCATGATTTTTTGTTTCTTTGTTTTTTAATGTGGGCTTTTAATTTTGTTTTGTTTTGGTCTTATTTTCTTATTTGTTTGCTTTGATTTTCATCATTTTCGAGAGAGAAAGAACATGAGCTTGGGGGGGTAGGAGTGTTTGGACGATCTGGGAGGAGTTGGGGGAGGGGAAATTATATGATCAAAATATGTTATATGAAAAGAAATATTTAAACAAAAAAGAATTTTAAAACAGAAAAAAATTACCCATCCTCAGTAGCTTCAAATTACAAACATTTATTTTCTCATAGTTTCTGTGTACCAAGAATTTAGGTGCAGTTTAATTTATTCATGAGCTTCTGCTCTTTGTACAGCTAATGAAAAAAGTGTAGGTTGTGTCTATTGCCATCTAGAAGCTGGACCAGGTAGGGGTCCCTGTGTAAGCACACTGAGATGACTGCAAGTGCCTTGTGTTCATTCTGGCTACTGGCTGGAGAAGACAGGTTTGGATTTTCTTTCTTTTTCTTTTATTTCCTTTTTTTTTTTTAATGCATGCTCTCTTTTATAAGCAGATCAAAAATGTGCAGTTGGCTTCTTTTGGAGGTAGAGAGAGCCAGGAAAGGTATGTGAGACAAAAGCACGGAAGTAGATCTCCATTATTCCTGCCTTCTCTTCCTTAGAAGAGCTACTGGTTTTAGCCTGTACTCAGAAAAATGGGGTAGTGCCTGTGTGGGACCATTAGGAGGAGAGAATCGCTGAGTCAACATAAGGCTGCCTACTACATCCATAAAAAATGTGTTTGCTCAACAACAGTAACTCGAAGGCCACAGAATGACCTCTTCCTGTTGACTCTTCAAGTAGAACGTTACAGAAGTTAAAAACTCAAACTGGCTTTAGCAGAAAAGAATATTTACGAAAGAAGTCACAGGATGATGCTGAGATTATATTCCGCATAAATTCTGTTCTGTCTCCCTCTGGCACTCAATTTTTAACTGGTTTATCCACTGAACTTCATGATGATGCCTGTGGCTAGGAGAGGGGGAAGTTGCAAAGACCCAACTTATGAGTTCTGAGTCACGCATCACTGAGTGTGGGAGAAAGTGACCAGAGTAGATAATGAAACCATACGAACTACTTGCATCTGTCTGTCCCTTTTATGGCCCTACCTAGTCTAATTCACATAGTTCACTATATTTTTTGGTCTTTTGAGTCCATGTAAGCTGTTATAAAGAAATCCCATCGACAGTGTGTCTTGTAAAGAACAGAAATTATTTCTCACTGTTTTGGAGGCTAAAGTCCAAAATCAAGATCTCAATCAACTTGGGATGGCACAAGGGTTTCTTTCTTATAGGCACCATCTTTGTGCTTATTCGAACAGCTTGCCGGAAGAAAGGTCAAAGCAGCTATCGGGGGCTGCTTTAGTTAGTGTTTTAGAAAAGCACTAATCTGATTCATGCGTGTTGCACTCTCAGAATGTAATCACCTTTCGTTAACCCCAAAGCCTTACTTTTTAACACTGTTGCCATAAAGCTTAGATTTTTACCATGAGTGTGGGTGGTAGCACACATATTTAGACCTTGGTAGTAATGGACCTAAAGATGTAGGTGATGGTGTGTGTTATTTGGTTGGCAGCATGGGAAGGAAACCATACTCCTCAACAAAAACTGTCATGCAAAATAATTGCTTAGGGGGTAAATTGTAGTGTTGCCATTTCTGTGTATCCTGTGAACAAAAACAACAACAAAATGCCTCCTAAGCATGTTAGTGTGACTAGTGTTAGCAGAACATATTCTGATTATGTGTGTGGAGTTTCAGTATGAAAACAAAGCTTTATTAAAGTGTTGGCCTGTAGAAAATACAGGTGTGTGTGTGTGTGTGTGTGTGTGTGTGTGCGTGTGTGCGTGTGTGTGTGTGTTGGCTTGCATGTGCACACACACACACTCACACTTGGATAGTAATTGGGATCACCTGGAGTCGTTTAGGGGTCAAATACTAGGTGTCCAAGGTCACTCATGCATAAAATTAAACCTAATAAGCTGTAGCCACAGCTTTATAGCAGGTTGCTTGTTGATGGCTTATGATGAGACCCTTCCCCATTTTAAGCATCTAAAAGATTAAACCTGGCGGTCAGTTTTAGCTTCCTCAGAGAGAAAAGAGAATTGTCAAATTGCTTTATGATGAAATTAATTTGTGTGTGGTCGATTGCAAAGCCACAAATCATTTGTCAGGTTTGGTGCAGTTTTCTAGTGGTGAGATGGATCAGAGGGTAAGGGCACACACCGCTTTTCATGCAGCGAGCAGGGTTTCCAGAACTCCTGTCAGAAGGCTCACAACTGCTCCACTTCCAGCCCTAGGAGATTCAACAATCCCCTCTGGTTCTTTTCTGGCCTTCTCGGGCTCCTGAAAGCAGTGGTGCACACAATCTCACACAGGAGCACACATACACATAAAATATGAATGAATGAATGAATGAATGAATGAAGAAATAAATCTTTCAAAAATGTTTTGTAAAACTCATGCATGATGTGTGACTGTCTAGTAACCTGAGTTACTGACCCTCAGTGGGCTCTTTGCTATTTGTTACTAACTCCAATGCATGTCTAAAGGACGGGATTCAGGCTCAACATGAGGCAGTTTTAGACTGCTTCAGCCTTACTTAATTTTACAAATATGAACCTATCCTGGGTTATACACAGCCTCGTTTGGTAGAGATATTCCTGTCCCTTTAACCTTCTTTCTTTAACTACATCTCCACTTTCTTCTGCTTTCTCTTTCTTATACCTAGCCCAGCTCATTACTTGGAGAACATCACCTATGCTTCCTTAGGTATTAAAATAGCCAGTGTTCATTAATGGAGCTGTGAAATTAGTATGAAAGTCAGTCTTCAGGACTGGAGACGTAGGTCAGTCTCAGAATATTTGCCTTATTTCATGCAAAACTCTGGCTTCACTTCCTACTAAGTGATGATAATGATGATGATGATGATGATAATGATGATGATGATGATGATGATGCAAAGACCAGCAGGCCTCAGGTGTGGTAGCAAAGAGAGCCAGAATTTGGAAAGCAGGGCCTGTCCTGCTATGCTGTAGTTAGTCTCCTCTACTCTGCTAACTTGCACTTTGCTTCAGGGTGACTTGGGGAAGCTAGTACTACTGTACATGTGAAAGGTACCTATAATCTAAATGGAAAAACAGAGGCATTTACAGATAGCATGGGGAGTACTATTCTATTCAATCTAAATATTTTTTTGCTTGAGTTTTAAAAGCAAGTTTGGGACCAGAGTAGGACATTTCTTCTTCCTCATCCTCCTCCTCATCCTCCTTCTTTTCCCTGGAAAACAGTAATGCATCTTTTCTGTGATGACTGTTGACGAAGCTAGAGAAGAAACCGCACAGAGAACCACAAATGTTAAGTAGCTTAGATAGTATGTGCTGATTGCAGTAAAGAGGAGAAATCTTGCTGTACTGTGCTGTCATTATGACTGTGGACTCTGAAGGAGAATGAACTTGGCTTTGATTGCCATCTCAGCCCTTCCAATTGTGTGACTTCCTTTCTGATTCACGGTGACATCATCTCTGAAAGGAGAAGCGTAATGGCATCCATAAAGCTATACCATGAGATGACACACTGCTATTGCATTGCGCATGCTGCATAATCAGTGTTATATCTCCGTGTAAGCTTGGTGGCGTCTTGCCTTTTGTAAAAAAGTAGGTTGTTATAAATTAGCAATGGTTACAGTAAGAATAAAAACAAGCCGTACTACTTCTTTGTAGTTGCACAAAATGATTATTTATGCTCAGCTCTCTTACTTTTCATGCTAAATAGTTATTTATTGACTTAAAACCTAAACTGGGTAGGGCTGGGAAACAGCTTGGTCAGTAAAGCACTTGGCACTCAAGAATGAGGACCCCAGTTTTATCTCTAGCATTAACATGAAGAGCTAGGTGGTCTGCTCTTGAAATCACAGCACTAGGGCCTGGGGAAGCGGAGGCAGGAGGATTGCTCAGCCAGCCCAGCCTGATCTCTGAGAACCAACTCCCCAGTTAGAGACCCTGTGGCATGACAAAGTTGTTAGCTGCTGAAGGATGATGCCTGAAGCGTTAACCCCTGGCTCTCTGTCTCTGTCTGTCTGTCTGTCTCTCTCCCTCTCTCCCTCCCTCCCTCTCTCACGTGTGCTCTCTCCGGCTCTCTTACCCACTTTCCCTTCTCTGCTACTATTTTTGTTTAATGGATCAGAAGTTCAGAATTATGAGAATTTCATGGGAAATAAATATCATCATTGTCCCACTCTTCTATTGACTTTGATATTCTTAATATGAATAAGTTGGAAGGAATCATACTTTTCAATGCCTAACAAATGAGCGTAAGCACCCTAAAATCTCAGTTCTTGGGATTAGATATTCAGAAAGAATATAAGTAAAATCAAACCCTAAAATGGACTACATTTTGCTAAATAGAATATTGCTTATGTATGTGCATTTTTTCCATGCTTGTATTGAAGAGGAAAAAAACAGTTTTTCAGTACTTAGGGGCACAAGTGGTTATTTAGACTTCATTTACAAGACCTGCTCTTAAATATTCATGGATACTCAGGAAGAAAATTGTGAAATTGGTGTGTTGGCCATGAATCCTTAACCCCTTTATTGTATGTTGCCAAGGAAATAGGAATTCATCACTAAAAGAGGAACTGACTGCAAGGACATCTCTCTGGGCACTGTATCACCCCCATATTTCTATGCACACCCAATCCCTGCCACCAAAGGGAGGAAGCTGCCGCCTACAGAAGATAGCCTTGGCCTAATGTATGACTTCTACTCTGATAGAAATAAGCGAGACCAACCACACTATAACACAGAAAGTCATGACTCATTTTTCCTTTTCATGGCATTATAATAATCAAGAAATTACATTTACGTGTTCACTAACTCTTTAGCTTTGAAACAGCAACACACTGTTGAGTCAAGGGAGGGATATTGCCCCTTGGTTAAATCTTAGACTCTGGAGTAAGCACTAATTGGAATGCTGACACCTCTATTTAATTGATTTTTAACCTTGTCAAAGTATGTTAACTTTTCTAAGCATCTCTAGTTTCTACCTCTATAAAATGTGCATGACTCTGAGACCCACAGTCTCTTGTGGACATCAGATGGGATCAATAGGAATGCCCTCATCATGGAGAGTGCTTCATGGCAAGCAAGGAGAATGGCTGCCATTGTGAGCAGGAAATAGAGGCAGGGAGCCAAGATGCCTGGCTATCTGGGTACTTCATGGCTAATGATATCAGCTTTCCATACCTTAATTTCTTGACTGGAGTAAAAGAAACCCATCAGGTGGTCCAGAGTGGTCTCTGAAGTGGGCTCTGAGTCAGCAGAAGCATTTAACAACACAAACTATATCAAAAGCCTTTACCAGTTGTAACTGGCAGTTAATTATCTCAACCTTTACTTAAACATTCCTCTATGTGTATGTGGGAGAGCTCTTTCCTCTTCCCTGCCCCTGTCTCTCTAGGAATTTCTCTGCAGCTTGTTCCAGGAAAAGGTGTCAGGAAGAAAATTAGCACCTACTTGCTACCTTGTGAACACTAACTGCTTTTAATTGCCTCCATTAAGATAGCTCCCTGCTCATGGGTTTGCAAACTCTGCCTCAGTTCCAACTCTCAATAGCAATATCCCTTCATCAAGTGCAAGCTTCCCCAGTGTTTACACAGAAAAGCATAAGACTTCCAAATGTATCACTAACCAATCTCTTAGACACGAACGTACCTGTACAATCAGCATACACACGGAAGGGCAGAACCTCAGCAACCCCTCCCAATTCCCATCATGTTCATTTCAGTCCCTAACTGCCACTGGATCCCACACTGATCTCTGATGCGACATGAGGTTACTTTTGCATGTATTTGCAATCTATCTAGGTAAAACCATCTAGAAAGTAGTTGTTTCCATTGGCTATGAGCTTGGGGATGGCATTGCTGTTCACAGGGGATGCCTGTGTTTAACTTTAATGGAGAAGCTCAAGCAGTATTAAAAAACTAGCCATGCAAGTTTATACACACATCCCTCTAAAGCTAAAAGGCTATTTCTGATTACCTGTTTTAAAATCAGTTATTCAAGCAGGATCTTATGATAGATTGTGTCATACAGGTGCCCTCCCCGATACTTGCATCCTCTACCTCAAGTGTTGGTTTTCTCTGATTTGCTCAGAGCCATCCAAATTGACACCTACTGTCCTGTGTGGCTGTTACTGGTGTCCTTTAATTTTCAAATAGTTCTGGACTAGATGGGGATTAAAATGTTCCAAAATTACATTATGTTCATGTTTGTATAGCCTGATGATTTAGGTAGCAAAAATACATTCTCTGTAGTAAATTTTATGGTATCTATACTATCTCTTGATGGTTTGGTCCAAACATGTCCAAATTTGGATGATAAATTATGGGCTCTTCCTTCTTTTTCAGTTCAAATTCTACCAATTGCAAATATTTTTTAGATAGAAAGAAGAAGAGAAGAAGAAAAATAAAACAAATCTGGTAGCTTCTTCCATGTGTGGTGGTGACAGAGGGACCCAGCTGTCCCCTGATAGAGCATTTAAAGGGTTTGCCAAGGAGAGGTCCCACCCAGAGCAAAGGAAAATTGATTGTCATTCAAGTAGTTAAACTGATATTTTGAAAAGGGAACTGTCCCATTGGCATTGATTTTGTTTTAATAATTCACCAAAATAAAATACGATTTTTAAAATGCATTTACTGCATATAAAATTTGCTAGAGATCAAATATTTAACCAATTGCACAATATCTCTGTGTTTATTGCTGGGTAATAAACCCCAATAGACACCAGTGATGAATAATTGCTGTTTTGTCGTGGTCTTGGGTCCTGTAAGCCAGAGGTCCAGCTGAAGCTCAATAGAGGTAGCAGGTCAGCTCTCACTGGAGTTTAGAACCTCAGCCTACAATCGTAGGCATCACTCGACTGTCACATATCATCTCTACATCTGCCGTCTTCCCCCTGTGCCTAGTTTGGTATTCCTCAAAAAAAAAAAAGTAGCTGTACTCCAAGTGTGGGAAGTCCAAGAAGGCCAGGTGGAAACACGTGACACTTTGATCTGACCTAGCATCCCCCAGAGTCACTTTATCAAATTCTGATTATGAAATCATGGAGTTTTGGGAGACTCTGGAGTGAGAGCACTATACCTCACCACTCAGTGGCTGACATGGAGAGAACACAGGATGGGAAGTGGCTTGGGACACTGCCTTGCCTCATGAACATACTCAGTTATCTGGATCTTTTTCGTCCTTCATCACTCGTCTTCCTTTCCTGCTCAAGTTTTTTCTTTTTTTTTAATTTTTTATTAATTACACTTTATTCATTTTGTATCCCCCATAAGCCCCTCCCTCCTCCCCTCCCGATCCGATCCCACCCTCCCTCCCCTTTCTGCATGCATGCCACTCCCCAAGTCCACTGATAGGGGAGGTTCCCCTCTCCTTTCTGATCTTAGTCTGTCAGTTCTCATCAAAAGTGGCTGCATTGTCCTCTACTGTGGCCTGGTAAGGCTGCTCCCCCCTCAGGGGGAGGTGATCAAAGAGCAGGCCAATCAGATTATGTCAGAGGCAGTCCCTCTTCCCATTACTATGTAACCCACTTGGACACTGAACTGCCATGGGCTACATCTCTGCAGGGGTTCTAGGTTATCTCCATGAATAGTCCTTGGTTGGAGTATGAGTCTCTGGGAAGTTCCCTGTGTTCAAATTTTCTTGTTCTATTGCTCTCCTTGTGGAGACCCTGTCCTCTCCAGCTCTTACTATTTCCCACTTCTTACATAAAATTCCATTCACTCTGCCCAACAGTTGACCACCAGGCTCAGCATCTGCTTTGATAGTCTGCAGGGCAGAGGCTTTCAGAGGCCCTCTGTGGTAGGTTCCTAGTTTGTTTCCTGTTTTCTTCTTCTGGCTTTCAGAAGCCCTCTGTAGAAGGTTCCTAGGTTGTTTCCTGTTTTCTTCTTCTTCTGATGTCCATCCTCTTTGCCTTTCAGGATGGGGATTGACGGTTTAGTTAGGGTCCTCTCTCTTGCTTAGTTTCTCAATTTGATTCCACCCAGAAGTTTCTCCTGGGTGTTAGAGTCTGTCTTGGAAGGGGCTCCTCACTGGTCAGATTTCAAGAGTTCCTGAGGAGTAGAGCATTGTCAGGTGTTGCCCAGGATGGGGACTCTGTAGGCCCAGCCATCTTTATCTACCTTCTTCCCTGCAGTGTTCTCCTGTCAAATGCTGCTTCCCCTTGGGAACTTTACTGTTGTCACACCCATTAGAAACTCTTCTACTTCTATTGTTTTTTTTCTAAATTATCTTTTTTTTTTAAGCACTTTGAGCTTACCTTCTTGTAGTGTGGAGTTTCTGAGATACATTTTCTACTAGACTGGTCAAATATTGTTTATAGGCTTTGGCCATCTTTCCCTGCTTGTCTCTAGGGAGGAAGCTGGGAAGACGCAAAGCCATGTCGACATCACATCATCTGGAAACTCCTCTTGACAAATGTGAAACCCCACTGTTACAACCACAGTATGACCCAAAGCCTTCTTCTATGCCTAAGGCATTCTCCACACACTTCAGGTTCCACAGCTCTCTCTGCCTGGTTCCCTACCTACTCTCTGCCACAGTGACTCCCGCACTACCCTCCCCCGCTTCTTCTTAAGCAAGTGTTCTAAATATCATGTCCTCAAATAGAGGATTTCTCTGTCAAGAATGTATTCCCAGTAGCTCACTATTACACAGTCCTATTTTATTTTCACGACTGTACATATTATTACAAAATGTTATTTGTTTGTTTATTATGATCCCCTCTAAGACAAACAGTATAACTTTAGGAACTTCATTGCCTTGCACTCAGGAGATGCTGAATAAATGTTTGCAGACTGAATGAAGGGACATGTGAATGGAGAGCGAAGGATGAATACAGATTCCCTGGCTGTATGATAACTGCCATGATGATCTCTAAGCTACTTTCTCTTGTAGACCTCAGTTTACTAAAAGCCACTCTTCTGCTAACATTCTTTGCAGTAGTCTGTCTGTGCCACATGTGAGAAATATGCCTGGGGGTGGGGAGCTTCTCATAGCCACGAAGTCACAAATGCTACAATGTAGAGATTCCCCCATAACATGCAGTAAACTATGGCTGAAATTTTAAAGTGACCTCTTCATGTTTCCTTGAATATCGAACTAAAATCATTTCTACAGCCATTGATATAAATCCAGCCACCAAAAATAAATGCTACACTGCATTGCACAGGAGTTTTATTTCCACTAGGGATCCTCCTGATGCCTGGCCGGTTTTGGCACATAGCAGAGTTGAGCTTAATTTGAAAACTTGTATGTTGACTTGAAATAGGAAAGACAGACTGCCCTTGGTGGCTTAAATATGGTTTCACTCTGTTACTCTGAAATTATATGTTAGCAAACACATTTTCTTCAGGGGGAATACAGCATCTTAATGGAGCAGGTTTTCTATTTTCCCCTCTGAGAAGTCATTTATTTGGTAAGGATGCATTCTAAGCTTTGTTGGCAGCTGACCTCTCTTCTTCATCTCCCCTAGGCTGGAGCCGGGGCTCTTCCTTACTTCCTCACCATCTCCCTGGCTGCAAGTCATTATTAGCTCAGTCTCTGTCATTCTGTCCTCAGTAACTGTGCAGTCCAGACAGAATTGGGATCAGCTCTTTGGCTTCCTAGAAGTTCGTAGTTTCCTTCTTGTTCCTATGGAACTCCTCACTGCTGAGCAACTTTACACATTGTTTGTAAAGAACCATTTGTGGACTTGGAGAGATGGTGCTTGAGGCCCTTCCAGAAGACCCAGGTTTGGTTCCCAGAACTGTACCCAAATGGCAGATCACAACCCTCTGTCATATGCATTGCAGCAGACCCAATGTCCTCTTCTGGCCAGATCAGGTATTATTGTACACAGACAACCCAGACACATAAAATCAAAATAAACAAGGCTTTCAAAAATCTATTTACATATGGAATATGCTGCTACAGATCTTGGTGTTCCCAACTCTGACCCGAACGTCCATGTTTTAATTCACACTTCTTTCCAGCTTGAGCTTTTCTTCTACCATGTGCACCTCTTATGTGTCTTCACTTCCTTATTCTGCCCTACAGGCAACACAGTGCATGAGCCCAGTAGGGCAGCAACTGTCATCTTCATACTAATGTTAGGGATGGCTTCCTCGAGAGAAACCCCCAGAAGCACTTTCGTGTGCGCGCACCTCCCGTATACTGAGCTTATTTGATTCGCCGCCATGCTCCTGCAGTGTACATGATCGTGACCTCATCTTACCCGCAGAAGAAAACAAGGCTCCACAGAGTTAAAGAAAAGCAAAGCAATCTTCATGTTAGATCACTGCCCAACCTCAAAAAGTGCTGTGTGTGTGTGTGTGTGTGTGTGTGTTGCACTGGGTAGAAACGTGTGTGAATAACATTCCTCTTCAAGGGTTAGCAGCACAACGGAAATATAATATTAACCGTAAGTTAAAAGCTGCATGCATGCTTTTATATTTTATTGTGGCTGCACTTTAAAAAATCAAAAGCAACAGGTGACTATAATTTTAATAACGTATTTCATTACAATGACATACCGCAGGGTCTGGAGAGATGGCTTGGTGGTTGAGAGCACTTCCTCACCTTGTACAGAACCCAGATTCAGTTCCCTGAACACACATTACACCTTCCAACCATCTGTAACTCGAGGGCCAGCAGGTTTGATGCCTATTCTAACCTCTACCGGCTACTGCGCACGCATGGTATATGTCCATACATTCAACTATACATAATACACATTAAATAATTACTGAAAAAGGCATATCACAAAAATTACAGTTTCAACATGCAAACAGTGTAAAATTATGAATACTTCATTTGGTTGGTTGGGTTTTTTTGCTTTGTTTTGTTGTGTAGGGAGGTGATTCTCCAAAGTCTGGTGTGCGTTTTCTAAGTAGTTTTTTTTTTTTTTTTTCCAAAACATCTTTATTGTTTTTTTTTTTTCAATGCAGTTTATTCAGAAACCTTGAACAATCCTCGGACCCTGGGGAAAGCCAGCCCACAGCTTAAATGGCCTCTGGGTAGCCAACCCAGGCGTGCCACGTGGGCAATGCAGATAGGTCCACATACATGGAAGCAAGCCAGATCCTCAGCCTTAGCCAAATGTGGAATTGTTCGTGACAGAGAGCACTCAGCATCGGGAAGGTGGAAGGCAGAAACCAGCTCCATCTTTAAGGCATAGCATTCTGCAGCTCTCTACAGTTCCCCCTTTTTGTTTTAGATGCATCAGGCAAGAGTAGAGGTCTGATCTCTGATATTAGACTAGCCACAGGATTATCATCATGGATTGCTGCAGCCATAAATCATCTGAAGGAATGGGCGGGCATGGGAGCGTTAGCAGGCCTTCTGGTGTTGGTCTCCTTGGTTTGCCTGTGGTATATATGCAAGATTAGAGTCTCACAACAGTGTGATGCAGCCTTGATCATTCAGGCCTTTACAGCCATTGAAGCAGGACATTCTCCCCAAGCATGGTTGGATACCATAAAAAGCTAAAATGTTATGCTCAGGATGCGAGGCTAAGCACTGCACTCAGGGTCAGCCGCTTTGGACCCAGAGAAGAGCATGTCTGGTTGCATGCGGGTTGATGCCCCAGGTCCTGCCTCTGAGAAAAAGGTATCGGACGGGTCTGATGCTCTTTGGGTGGATGACACCTAAACGAACATCGGTACAAAGTCCCATTTTATTTCTAAGTAGTTTTTTAGTAGTGCTTTCATTATAGACAATGTGGCATAATGTATTTTTGAATCTACATGTGTTTTGCTCATGTCTGTTCATTTCTGTATAAAGCCCATTCCTGTTTATGGAATGATACGGGAAGGAGTGTCTTCCTATTTTAACTGTGTGTGGGGGCTTGTGCGCTCATGTTTGTGTGGGTGCAAGTGTATGTGTGTAACGCGTGAAGGTCAGAGGGCGACATCAGCCATCAGTCCTCACCCCCTATCACCCTGGAGACCAAATCACTATTGTTCACTGATATATAGGCCAGGTAGGCTGGCCTGCAAAGTCCCTGGGGTCCTCCTGTCTCTACCTTTTATCCTGGGACTTCCCACACATGCTACGGAGTCCAGCGCCATGTTCTTTGTGGGAGGTCTAAACTCAGGTCCCCATACTTGTGTCCAAGTTGTTGTTGTTTTTACCCACTGAGCCAGTTTACCAACCCCAGGGGTATTTGTATTTTCTTAGACTTTGCCAAATTATCCTCTAGAAAGGAGCTACAAACTCAGGTTTCATCCTCGGTGTGTGAGTGATGTTTTCCCTGCCCTCTGTAACCGTCTGCCGCTATTGGTTTTGTCCCTGTAAGTGAAAGCATTTTCAATTTGTACCATGGTTTGAGCAGGCTCTCCACACTCTCAAATCAGGTAACAATGTGGACTCTGTCTAGTCTTCCTCTGAATGACATCTGTTGTAGCCTGCCCTGCTGTGTCCTCAAGAGCCTGGCTGTATTCTTATTTACATACCCACCCATGGTAACTAGAACTCCCTTTAGCACACAACAGGAAATTATTATACCTCTTGCCAGCTAACAAGTAAATGATTCAATTCTGTTTGAATTAGCTATGTACTCTCATACTTGTGTTATTGGTTTAGTAATTAAAGCAACAACAATAACCATCATGGAAACTCTGACTTATGGTAGGATTACACATTTTGACTGATAGTGAGAGCAATTAGGCATTCCCTCTGAAGCATGTAGGATGGAAAGAGTCCATTGTTCAACATTTTAATCTCCAAAGGAATTGTTTCTTCAAACATAGGAAAACCTCATGGTACTGAGTTGGAATTTTATGTAGGTGATTGTACATACAGTTAACATGCGCCTGTATGTTAATCTGCTTCTGTCTGCTGTTTCTATCTGGCTTCTCATCGTGCAACAGAATGGCCGTTTGTACTCTGTAGCCCTCGGCATCTGGCTTTTGAGGTCATTAGGCCAACATTATTCCATCACTTAGATCTGAGAACACCGAAGATGTGATCTGAGAATGGATTTGGGCAGATGAGTGTGCTTTGGGTCAGGAGGGTATGCAGCATTTCCCAGCACGTCGGGGTCCCTGGAGAAGATAACAAACAGTCCATTTTGGAAACACTATCCTCTATCTCTTTCCTCTGCATGCATTAGCATATGGTGGAAGTTGAAAGCCCGAAGCAAAGGAGACGCCGGGTACTAGTGTTTCTCAAATTGATTTGGCTACAGAAAACTATGTTTTTGTTTGTTTTCTGGTTACACCTATCAATACTGAATAATCAGGGTTTTTTGTTTGTTTGTTTTTGAGACAGGGTTTCTCTGTGCAGCCATGGCTGTCCTGGGCTCACTTTGTAGACCCAGCCTGGCCTCGAACTCACAGAGATCCACCTGTCTCTCCCTCCCGGAGTCCTGGGGATTACAGGCATGGGCCACCACACCAGGTTGAATTATCGGTTTTTTACAGAACAAGAGAAAAACAAACTGATTATTTTATTTTCCACTTTGTTCCAGAAGGGGTAAATTATATAAGTTTATAAATAGTTATACGTATATACATTTTAAATTTATATCCTGTAGTCCTCAAGGGAGGAGGTAATCTGCAGTTACAGACTTGATTGTTGATAGTTGGACAAAGACATACCACACAAAGGAACAGAATATTTTTATTTAGTGATCTACCGTTAAGAAGGAAAAAAATAAAACTGCATCCTAGGACCTGCCAGAAGAAATGTCATGAGAATTTAGAAACATGTTTAAGCCTGGGAACTGGTATTTGACAAAAGTGACGATTTAAAAAGAAATAAGGTCAGCTATTAATTCTCCCAAGTTAAAATACTTTAGATACATGAAGTGTTTCCAGAGCAATACACGTAAAACTCTCTGTGTTGCTAGAGGTGCCAGCTGCTGACTGTACTTGTGTGTATTTTAAAGCACAGCTTTGCTTAATGGACACTCGTACTTTCTTCAGTGAACCTCTCTAGCTTTCTGGCTAGCTCCTGCACTCACCTTGCTTCCTCCTCTTCTCATTCTCTTTGCCCTCTCTCTGCTCCTTAAAACCACTCACTAGGCTGGCAATTAGGGCCTGAGCACAGATGCATCCCTTAATTTAATTTTACATTCCGTCATTTGAAACATGACTGACTGCATGCTGCTTTTGGCCTTCAGAGTGCTGGGAAATCAATATGCTAATTTCCCTCCATCTTTCCAAATCATCTTTGAGAGAGAAAGCGACTCCTGTGAAATAAAACACACACACACACACACACACACACACACACAGAGGCTGGAGGAGGGGTGACAACTAGAGACAGGGGCCCAAATACCAAGGTTATTATGGCCTGCCCCCACTGTGTTAATGACCTGTGTTTTAAAGTGTATCTGCAAATTAACTGTTTGGAACTTTGATCACTTTTCTTTTCTCCTGCTGAAAATGTTGCTTCTGGCTGTGAGGGTTCCAAGCAGCCCTTAAAGGCCCCGTGCATCCCCAAGTGTAGTTAAGCGTGCCACAGTCAATTCGTGGCAGCTTCCCAGATGCAAAGGTACTTCCAGTTCTACCTGCAGGATGATTCCACAGCCTCACCTGCTGCTTGTGTTCCTTGTCATCTTCATTATATTCTTGGTCCTGGATTTATTTAGAAGGAAAGTGGACTACCCAAGGACCCTCCTACCTCAAACATTCATTCCAAGGTTTAGGCCACACTTGTGTGCAATAACATGCTTTGCCTCAGTGAACAGAGCATCCCTGTTCCACGCCATCCTTTTGGGTTTTGTTCATGCAAGTGGAACACTTCGCAAAGCTTTGTTTACTGATGATTCAAGATGTTCCTCTTCAGCCCATTGTATCACCTTCATGTTGAGTTGGTTTTGTTGCTATATCTTTATGCAAACTGTGCATAGATGACGAGGTGGCAGCCGTAAGAAATTCAGTGTTCATAGTGTATTAACAGGGAAACTTTTTTCCCTACCTGTGGAGGCTCCCTCCAACCTTGGGCATGGACTGAGTGGGTGATTGTGGCCTCCATTTCTATGGCTGGTGAGAAAGAAGCAGTGAGGTTACTTCCTGCTCTCCTACGTTGGTAGATGGTGACTCAGTGCCAGCTTTAATCACGCACCTCTGTCCTTTGTCTATCACATGACAAGATTTAATTGAATTTGTTCTCAACTTTACTGTTCCCTACTTGTTAAGCTTTTGTAAACATTCATTGAATCCCATCTCCAGACACTATTCAATTTTCCATGACTGTGCAGAGATTAACTACAGTAATTCTTAGATCCCATTTCTATGTTTTTTTTATCCTCTGATATGAGTCATTGGTGGCTGAATATTTAAGCATATTTAACCCAAAGCACTATAAGGCTTCATACATACCTTTCTCCTCTTACATGTCCCCTATAGAAAATAAATCCTTTTTGGTTTGCTTCTTATACATACATATGTCTCATCAGAGCATGTAAAATTCCCCAAGTGAAAATGGTGATTTGATATCTCTCTTGGTTCTTGCTGCTACACTAGACCTAGTACAAATGACCTCAGCTTGAAACACCCCCCTGAGCTGAGGTCAAGTGTATCCCTGGATGCTTTCTCTCATCATCCCTTCTCCTCTTCAACACACCAGCAACACTGACTTCCTCTGGAAGCCCTTGACTCCCTGGTCTAGAAAATCCCACTTCCTAACAAAAAGTGTCTCCTGTCTTTATGGGCTCCCTCCCCCCCAATCTCTCCCCTCCCCACACACCCTAGTGGGCTGAGATATGACAACTAACTTGTGCATGGACCTTACTTGTATCCCCAGTGGCTTCAAGGGGCAAGAATGAAAACAGCTCTTTCCCTCCTGCTTGTCCTACACTTTGTCACAAGAGCCTATCAGTCAGTGGGGCTGCTCTGTGCTTTCCTAGGGTGGGGCTTAAGGAAGGAGTGTTGTTCTGTCTCTAGTCCCTAGTGCTCTATAATACCCAGAGGGAAATGAACACCAGCAGACTCAACATCAGGCATCCCTCTGACATGATGCCTTTGTCCTTAGAAGGGCAAAGCCTTCCTGAGGCAGGAGGCTTCATACGAGGCACCCATTAGCCTGCAGTGGTTTCTCTTCCTTCTGTTACACACTTCCATTAGGCCAGTGAAGAGGAGACTTCACGATGCCCCTGAGACTGACACTCTGTATCTTAGACTCCTTCAGGCCAACACCCTGGATATTTTCAGCAACATTGTAAGGGATCTGACTTCATCAAGGTTTTAGCCCTTCTTGCTATTTTCCATTTAGGGTTATACCTTAGTATTCTTTCTTAATTGTGTTTGGATTTTTTTTCCTGTTTTCATAAATGGTGATTTAATATCTAAACCCACCAAAAAGTTCGCTGCTTGGCTGTACTATTTCAAAAGTCAGACAAGGTTCGGCTGCTGGGCTCCAGCACTGTTCATCACTGAGTTAAGTTGATATGCTCTGTCACTCACCAACTTCATCAGGTTCACGTCTCTAAGCTGTAGAGTGGGTAGGACCCACATATCATGGGGCTGTTGGAGAAGAAGTGTGGCAACCAAACATGGAGTCTGCGGTCTAAAAGACAGGTTCTCAAGTTTCAGCTAGTTCGTTATATCACTACTGTTATTGCCATATTGTCTGGAGTCCTCAACCGATTTCACAAGTGCTTTATACATGAAGGTCCTAGTAAATTGAAGGCTTCTGCCTAAATTATGACATGTGTAGCAAGGATCTGTGGATTTTAGCATTTCTGTTAACACTTTAAACCATTTGTCTCAGCAGTTATGCAACTCAGCATATTCCAATGAGCCTAGAAAATTATTGGTTCTTTGACACCTCTTTACACTGGGATTGGCCCAAAATAAAGTACCTTCAAATCTCCTTGGACCAAAACGAACTCTAAATTTAGTTTAACCTTCAAACATATCCCATAGATAAGTAGCAATAAGCAATGGATGGGTCTTATTTTATGACATATGCAAGGCCTTGATATTAGTGCTTGTTTTCTATCTAACAAGTGCTGCCTTACATGTATGTTTGAGATCTTAGATGCTAATGGCTCAGCATATACATTTAAATACAGCTGAAACTAAATGATGCATTTTATTATTATATTAAATTTGAGTATTAGGTAGGAAAAATGTAGTAATGGTAAGAAAAAAAAGCATCATTTAAAGTGGATTTCCTTTATATAAGCATTCTTTATATTTTACTGGGACATTAGGACTCCAAATGATAATGCAGGCTTCAGATCTGGTTTTTTGGCATGTCTCTGAAAATTAAGCAGGGGCATTTAGGCCTACTGCTAAGTTTTTTTTTCTTTGGATTTGACTAAAAATAAAGGAATCCAATGCTGAAGCATTTACTGTACTTTGCAGCCCATACTAGCACCCTGATGTCTCCCTTTATTTGTAAATACGAAGGGGGATGAGCTGCAGAGATGGTTCAGCAGCCAAACACACTAGATGCTCTTGCAGAGGACCTGAGTTTGATTCCTAGAACACACATCCTGGCTTAAACTGTCTCTATGTTCACTTCCAGGGGTCTAATGTTCTTTTCCAGCCTTCACTGGTACTGCGTGCATGCGGTACAAGGACATACGTGCAGGTGAAACGCACACACAATTTTTAAATCTAAATGTCCGACGTCTTTAAGCTGAGAATGGTGGTATGTGCCTTTAAATAAAGAAAAAGAAGGAAGGGAGGGAGGGAGGAAGGAAACCCCAGAGCAGTTTAACAGAATTAATCCAGTGGCAGTATATTTCTAGCTCACCCTCACATTGACTCACACTCTCTAGCCACAGACTCTTAAATTTTAGTCACTAAACAATGCCAGACTTTGAAGAATGATAAAACCCCAGGAATCCCTTCCTTAGTAGTTCTTTGGTTACTTGTTTATTCATTTATTATATCCTTTCATAATGGCTGAAAGTTCCCTAGGTAACAGTGAGACAAAAGCCGACATCCGTGGAAGAGTTGTTATGTTACAGGCACTGAGCTGAGTGTTTGTCTGCGTGAGTTTATTCCCATGAGTTGGGAATTAATCATTATCCACACTTTACAAGTGAGGAAATGGAGGCACAGGTGAGTATAATTTCTCCTAAAGCCACAAGCTGGTGAGTGGCATAATTGGGATGCAATTTTATATTTCAATAGCTCCAACCCATCCTTCAAGGCAATTACCAAAGCAATTTTAAAATTATAAGCAAATTTAAATGTTTTAGCATTAACTTTTCATTTGTTAAACATGAGTGCAAGCAAAAACGTGAAGGGAAACATTCACTTTTACTTCTCTTTGTAGGCCCAGAAATGGAACATGGAACATACCCAAATGCATAAAGCAATATTTTATAAAAATCACACAGGGTGTGCTGCAGTGAGCTTTCTAGAAAGAGAGCTGTCTTGCACGGTACTGTAGATAACAAAGCGTGTTTGATCAGGTAGCTGGAGACATTTCACAACTGACTTAACTTATCAGCTCTGTTATCTGTAAAATGCAGCCTGTGACCTTGACCTCTGGCCCATAGACTAATGTACTGAGGAGTCCTCTCTGCGGGGATGTAGTCCTCACTTCTCGGGTAGGGGCCGTTTCATGCCTGAATGACTTTGGTTAGTAGGGAACTATTGGAGTCACAAAGGAAGAGGAGCAAAGCCATGCTTCTCCTATCTTTGAGAGCAGAAGAACCATGGGGTGATCATAGCAACAGGGTCCCCTGGTCTGTTGTGTCCCCTGACCTGACACAACTGAAGGGGGAATGCGGAACCTGCGCCGTGAGTGAGCGCAGTGGAGGAAGACACCGTCAGAATGGCAGAAGGAAAAGAGCCTTTCCAGCTAGAGAGTCCTTCCTCTTGCTAAACACATCTGAGGCCGGCCATGATCCTGTGGGGTTTGTTAGAAAAGGCAATCCAAGCCTGCCAAGTCAGAAACTAGGGGTGCAGCCCAGCAAACTGCCCTTGAAGGAGGGCTCTGGGTATTTCTCACGCCTCACCATGCAGTTGTGTAATTCCACGCCACTGACTTTTCAAAAGTGACAGCATTTTGGGATTCCCTGGGGTGGTTTGAAATCTAGGTCACCTACTCGAGGGATTCTGTATTGGCAGACTTTGGATGTGGGCTCCATATAGCAACGTGCCACAAAATGTGGGAATCAATGTTTTTCCTATAGGTCAGGTTAGGAATGTTTAAAATAATAAAAAAAAATGAGTGGTGTGTGTGTGTGTGTGTGTGTGTGTGTGTGTGTGTGTAGATATGCAAGCATTCCAGTGCGTGTGAACATGAGAGCCAGAAATCAATAACTAGTTTCTTCCTTACTCACTCTTCAAGTTGTTTATTATTATTATTGTTATTGTTGCTGTTGTAATTGTTATTGTTGCTGTTGTCCAAATGTTTTGGTATTCTGTCATGCAGACTCTGATGCAAACGTTCTTCCCCAGGCTCAACAGTGAAATGACTTTGTAACACGAAGCAAGGACAAAATGTTATATACAATATAAACATTCTAGGCTACAGGCTTATTTTCCATAGTGTGCTCCCCTAGACTAACGTGAGCGTGGAAAAGAGCTTCCTTCTAGCCACTGGAGATGTCAGAGGAGAGAGCTGTCAGAGGAGGTTGGAAGAGAGCTCACTCTTATTGCCTTCCCTTTCTAGGTTTGTTGGCCAGTCCTCCGGGTCACATAAATTCTTCCATCATTAGCTTCCTCAGTTCCCTTAGTTGCACTCATGCCCTGTGTAGACGCTTTTATCCTTTATTGCCATGAAAGCCACTGGCTAGGTAAGTAAGTTTTAGCCTAGAAGATCTGTAGCATCTCCAGGTACATGTGGCCGGCTGCGTGTGAGCGTTCATTGGTAGGTAAGTCCCCAAGTGTTGACAGTAATCTTTGAAAAAAGGTAATGGGGGCAGAGAGAGTCTGCTAAACCAGGGTTACATCAAATGTCAATTTTGATGAAGTTGGTCAGAAAAGTGTCAAGTTTGCAAATGGTATTTCCCACGAAAGAGGCCCTTACCTGGCTTCTCCATGCTGTTCCCCTATTCACAGCAATATCAACCTCCTGCCCCCCACCTCCCCCTTCAACAAAATATATAGCAAAGAGAGTGTTTAATCAGTGTTATTGGTTGTATAGTTCTGTGGCTCTGGCATTTCTCAAAGTGCTTCTTCAAGGACAGACAGGTTATCACTCATTGCTGAAGGGAATTGATCCTACCTTTTATAGACCTGCAGGGTGCAGGGATGACAGGAGGTGTTTGGTACCTAACTCTCCCCTCTTCCTTTGAAGCAGGCCGTGGCTTGTTTAAGAAAGAGAAAATCAGGGCAATTATCTCATTATGAAGCATTACCTCACCTCAGCTCCCAAACATGTATGATATGTGTTAGTGGACAGAACTAAGGAGAGGTGAGCTCACGGGCAGGACCACTCCATCTCAATCTGCTCATGCCTAACTTACTTGCTTGTCTTTCGCTCCAGCGATTATGTAATTTTCTCTGGAGTTAGATGCAGTTTTTCAGCCAGCAGTGAGAAATCATGCCTGGTAGCCTATTAATCCTGTCAAAGGTCAGTTATCATGATTAAAGCTGGTTTTACACAGGGCGCTGGCTGCTTGCTGGGAAGGCAGGAGTGGTGGCATAAGGCGGCCTTCAGCTTTGGCTGTCAAATTAGACGCAGCAGAACTCTCGGGTGTCTTTAACCCTGCCCAGACCTTCCTGTTGGTATAACTCCTTAAACATCTCCCCGTTGAGGGCATAAATAATGAAAGCATTTCATCCTTCGTTTCCCTTTTCTTTTAGATACCTCTAAACCCTCCTGCCCTTCCCCCATTCTTCTTATCTCTCAGAGGTGATTGGCATCTTGGAACTGGAAGGGGTTTCTGGATATACTTCGTTTGTGTGAAGTACTTCCATAGGGGGGAAAATGTGAAATTTGAAGTTAATTTCAGTAGACCAAAAATGTTTAAAAGGCTGAGAATGACCCAGGTAAAAAAGGCTGGGTACCATGACATGTCTGTAATTCAAGCACTGGGAAGATGGAGATGGGAGGATTCTTTCCAGCCTAATTGTTGAGGTCCAGGCCAATGAGAGCTCCTATATTTCTAAGGATAAGACTTAAGACTGTGCTCTGGCCTCTACATGTATACATACATGTGTGCATACATCCCTACCCACCACAGTGATACTTTCACACATGTACACATACATGTGCATATACATACCTACCCACCACAGCAATATTTACACACACACACACACACACACACACACACTGGATTTTCAGAGTCAATCAAATCAAACCATTTTTATTCAAGAGCTGTTCCCTAAATTTCTGAGGTACTGATGAGGTAGCAAAAGCTGGAGTAGAGAAATTATTCCACAAAGGAGGAGATCACTCTTCAAACCTTACTTTGCTTCTGTCATCTAGAAACACAAGAAAATCTTGGTAAAGCATGTACAGGTAGTCATTTGTAGATTATGTACTACCCCATAATTGATCTTGTTCAAGTGTTTCAAACCTAACTCACAGAGAAACTGGCTCACCTCTGTCCCTGGGCTCATTATTGCTAAGTGACTTTGTTTGGGATTATTTTGTTTTGTTTTTGAGAAATAGAAGTTTTAGGACTCATGATTTAGTTTTGGTTTACACACTTTTTATAATGCTATTTGATTTAAAAGTTAACATTCTATAATGGTAAGACTTTTGCTACTCTGGTTGTGTTCCCTCTAATAATAAAAATATATTTTGGCTCCTACCTATTATTAGATAAATAGATATAGGGTATTTTTTTTACCTTAAAATAGTAATTTTATTTGTGACAATATTAAAAATACCTTTTATTATTGTCCCACTGTCTGTTACTTAATGATAGATCCATCAAGTTGACTTTCAGTTTTTAGCACCTGTGCTACAATTTTCTTTTCTTTTTTTGCTAATCACCACAGAAATTAGGTCAGTGGGCCTACTGCTCAGTTAGTGAACTTTCCTTTCATTAGTTACTCCTCTCTGGTTCACCCAGAAGAAGACATTTTAGGTTCTATATCAGTAGTTTGAGAAATATAGTCTTTCAGCCTCCAGTAATTTAAAAATAATCAAATCGCTCTATTTCAAAGAGTAAACATTTTTCAGTGGAAAATGGGAACTGAGCGTGATTTACAGGTTTACTTGTTTGTTTCTTTTGTATGGATATTTCTTAAGACATCCATAATGTCTTAATCAGTGTTCTACTGCCATGAAGAGACACCATGACTACGGCAACTCCTATACAATTAAGCATTTAATTGGGGCTTGGTGACAGTTTCAGAGGCTTGGTCCATTATCATCATGGTGGGCAGCATGGCAATGTGCAGGCAGACCTGGTCGCTGAGAGTTCTACATCAGGTACAAAAGTAGCAGGAAGAGAGATATAAAGGAACTGGCTTGGGCTTTTGAGAAATTCACAGTGACACACTTCCTCCCACAAGGCCACCCTTCTTAACCCTTTCAAATAGTGCTACTCCCTAAGCATTCAAAAACAGGAGCCATGGGAGCCATTCTTATTCAAACCATCACACCGTGTGAACATTTGCTTAGTGGTGGATAGAGTCTTGAATAGGCAATCTGCAATCCTTATTAGCTGAAAATGTGGCTGGATGGACATTTGAAGAACATGTTGAGCTACCATTAAATGAAAGTCCTAAGTAAACCTTTACAGATTCATAACTTAATGAAAACTTTAACCGTTCTTGGCCACACACTGCTGATCTGTAAGTCGGGAGCTTGCCAATACCTGGAGAACCCTTGTACTCTGACTGTAGCTCCCGAAAAGTAAAACTTCTGGGGCAGAACCATTCCTGGGGTTGTTGAGCCCATGATCAAGGGCCCAGCACTACACATGCATAATACGAGGATTGAGTTCATGCACATGAATACACATCAGTAATCCCAGCACTTAGGAGGCTGAGGCAGGAGTATAGCTAGTTGGAGGCCAGATTGGGGTATATAGTGTCATTTCTTAAAAAAGAAACCAAAAGCTGTCCTTCATTGTGAATGTCAAGGGCTCTTGTGGACATACAACACACCAGATTGTTTTGCCATCATAAGAATTAATTTTACCATTAAAGTAATTTAAATAGAAGAAGGAGGAGAAGGGGGAGGAGGAGGAGAAGCTGCCACCACCAACTCATTCACAAGCAAAATGTTAATAATACTGTAAAGATGAACAAGACCTGGAGTCTCTTCCAAGGAGTTGGTGGAAACATAAGCATGTGATTCAAAGATAAGAACTTTGTGATAAATGCTTTAGGAAAGCTCTGTGTGCCATGTGCTAATGAAAGGCCAAAGAAGTGTGGTGTTAGAACTGATCATTCATGCAATACTAGCGACCTTCTTTAAAGAGAGGCCCTGTGTGTAGATTGATAAAACCTTGATATCCTTTTATGCTAAATCCAGATGAATGTAGGAGTTGGCGCTGGGCATTTCTTATCCCAGCAATGACATTTGACATCCTTCATCCCCTAGATATGTCAGGTTTTTGCTTTTTTTTTTTTCATGAAATTCTAGGCTTAGAGCTCATCTTGTCGGACATATACATTTGATGACATTATTTTTTTTTAACTTGTCAACATTCACGTCGGAGTGCAGAGAAGTGAGTCTGCAGCCATCCTACTGAACACACCTGGTCCCTATGGCTGAACTCCACGTATTTCCTCTAGGCATGTTACTAGACGTCCTAAAGAATGGTGGGTGTAGAACAGGAAAAGATGGATGACAGTTTAGGTTGAGCATCCATTATCTAAATGCTTCAAATTCTGATATTCTTTGAGTACCACCTTAATGTCACAAGTATAAAGTTTCATACCTTTCATACCACAGACATCTTGATGTTGATAAAGACATAGATGTATACATATAGACAGATGTCAAAATATAGACACAATAAAATCACTATATAAAATTACCTACAGATTATGGGCATAAATATAAAAATATAAATGAACTTCTGTTTACATTGGGTCCCATCTCTAAGACAATCCATGATATATACAACTATTTTGGAAAATCTAAGAAGTTCAGGCTTCAGATTGCTCCTGATCACAGATATTAGATAAGAGCTTCTCGGCATGTAGCAGAGCAGTCTTGAGCAGTCTGTGCATTCAGTCTTCTATGTACTGTTCATCTAAGCTTTGTGTTCACTTCCTCCTCCTCTGTGTCTCCTTTCACTTCCTACCCCCTTTATTTTTTTTCCTCCTGCCTCTTCTAAACCAGTGTCTGTTTCTCTCATTGAAATAGAAAGAAGATAGTAAGTTTTCACACCATGTCCAGAAGGAACTCCGAGACGTCCTAGTCAGCATAAGTTTCACAGGCAACATGTCTTGTGTGTTCTCACTTGGGCAGTTGAAAAGTAAAAGAGCCAGACAGAGGTATTGGGGTGGTGAAAGCAGGAAGAGGTTGGCCACCAGGAATGAAGATTAAATGACTCAGTTTACCCATGAGGCCCAACCCCCTTCATTCCTTTACAGGGAAGTCTGTGATACCAAAGCACAACTCCATGTCACTGCTCTTGACATTTTCGTTTGAATAGCATTGCTAAAGATCTTGGATGACTAAGAAGGAACCATTTTTAGTTCATTGGCACCATGAAAAAGCTAAAGGTGTTCAACTGAAACAGTGGTTCTCAACCTGTGGGTTTCAGTCTTTGGAAAATACGTAGTTCCGATTGTCTTAGGAACCCCTGGCCATTCATTTATTTTTATTGCTATTCTGTAACTGTACTTTTGCTGCTGAGCAATGTCTCAGTTCCCAAGACAACCAGAAATACGTGGTTTCTGATAGTCATGATCCATAGATTGAGAACTGCTGATCTAGATACAAACCTACCCATGAAGTGAACATTGTCTTAAATGACCCTGAAATCTTTTTAAATTTTACATGCTTTGGAGCCTATGAAATATCACCACCAAACAGATGACCAGGTTGTGACCAAAGGCCTGTCTGATCAATGTATAAGGTCAAATAAAGGTGTTTATGAAATATGTTGTTGAAAGGGACATAGTAATGAGATGAAGAAGCAGTGTAAGGGAATGTTAATTCAGAGCATGGCTGTGATGGCAAGAGATCACATCCAAAGACTTTCTAGGTCTATGTGATCTGGCTGGAATACAAACACGCCTTTAATCTGGGACACAGAGCCAAGCAGATCTGAGTTGAAGGTCAACCTGGTATAGAATGTCACTCATTAAGTTTTCCTTGAGTTATCTTGAAGTCACAATTGGCTGACTGGAGTGTGACAGCAGTATAACTGGGCCAACATCAAGAGTACTAGTTAATCATATGATGGTTGCTGCCTCGAACCCAACTAATGCAATTCCAGCTTCTGCTACCTTCTGTGTTCAAAACAGAGCTTATCTGCCCTGTTGGCCAGTGATGTTTACTTGTTTATTTCTCACTCTGCCCAGTTTCCCTGTAGCCAGAAATGAAAATAGAGCCTGTTTTTTCCGAATGTTGTTTCTATTCAGTTGTGGATTTAGAGAGTCCTGTGTGGCCTCTCTTCATGGTCCATACCATCTTGTCTTTCTTTTCCCAGCTGCACAGTCCTCTTGGCACATTGGTAATAGTTAGAGGAGCCTGATGTCCTATATATGTCCCTGGCAGGCCTTACTTGCCTTGTTAGGCAATTGCAGGAGCTTGCCACACTACTTTGTAATTTGTGTCACTTGAATCCAAGTGGGAAGAGTTTAAGAAAAAAATTCAGAGAAAAATATAAAACAAACCCTTTGAAACTGTGAGAACATAATACATGCTTAGCAAGACAGCGTTGTCATTGGTGATTTGTATATAATTATTACTCAGTTGTAGGTGGTACTTAAGCTCTTTGTCCAGGATCGGAAGATTCATTTGTATACATCATCATTATCCCTTCTGACATGAGCTTTGGTGGCATTAATCAGTGCTTTATTTCCTGCATCAGTAATGGCAGGGTTGTCTTCTGTGGCTTTATTATGTTGTCGTGTAGGGTGTGTGTGTGTGTGTGTGTGTGTGTGTTGCCTCTCAGTGGCTGTCCTCTGGTACAAAAGACATAGCTCACATGGAGATTAAACTTCCAAATAGCTGACATTTAACAGGCATGCTGGCAAGCATCTAGTTTTCTTCCACTTCATTCTCTCAGCTTGTCACGTTGACTCCTGGGGAATTATCAACTGTGGTCAGAGTGATGGCTGTTTGTCATTTGACAACAGAAAATGTCTCTGAGACAGCACTTGTTTCTGAAGTCTAGCTAGCTTCCACAGAGGTGGGCTAGATGGAGCATCAATTCAATCCTGAAAATGACTGGCTGATTTGAAGGAAGCCTGAAAAAAATAGTGAATTGGCGGCTGACCTGGAGGATTGCCAGTATATGAAGTTGTAGTCAGGGACCAAAGGTCATGTTTTAAACCCGATGGGAGGAGGACAAATGGAAACAAGAATTCCAGGTTCCACTTCGAAGACAGCAGGAACTGGCTCAGGGGATCTAACTGTGCCATTTTAAAACTACAATTGAAGAGAAAAAAAGAACCCCACATTACATTTGTTTGAATTTTGTTGTAGCAGAACAAATTGTGTGGGCGTGGCTTTAACAAACAGATCAAGAATGCAATGATCAGTGGTTCTTCTCTGCCTTGTTTTCATGAGCTCTGGCGACAGCCTCATGTACAAAACATATTAAAGACAGGTAATGATAAACTGAAATCGACCAGTATTGTTTATTAATTTGTGGGATGTTTTAATAAATCCAGTCCCCAGGGCAGAATCAATCAATGTAACCACTGTACACTGTCTGTGTTCCTGTTAAGGCATTTGACACATTGCTTTGCAGCTGTGTGTTTTCATGCCCGACTCCTCCGAATAAATTTCTTTCTGGAAGGAGAAGGGAGATTGCCTCCTTTCTCTTCTCTATCCCAGAATGATGAGCATTGCTTTTGCAGAATCAGATTCAACCAAAGTTTGCATCTGTTTTTTAAAGGATTTAAACCAATGTTTAGTCACAATTGCAAGTTGTATGGCATACACTGTGATATTAATAGTAAGAGGAGAGCAGAAAGAGATACAGAGTAGGTATTAGAACCAAAGAATCTGGGCACAGGAGTCTTTTCTGAGACTGATACTGCAACCATGGACCATGCATGGAGATAACCTAGAACCCCTGCTCAGATGTATTCCATGGCAGCTCAGTCTCCAAGTGGGTACCCTAGTAAGGGGAACAGGGACTGTCTCTGACATGAACTCAGTGGCTGGCTCTTTGATCACCTCCCCCTGAGAGGGGGGCAGCCTTACCAGGCCACAGAGGAGGACATTACAGCCAGTCCTGATGAGACCTGATAGACTAGGATCAGATGGAAGGGGAGGAGGACCTCCCCTATCAGTGGACTGGGGGAAGGGCATGGGAGGAGATGAGATGAGGGAGGATGGGATTGGGAGGGGATGAGAGAGGGGGTTACAGCTGGGATACAAAGTGAATAAATTGAAATAAATAAATAAATAAATAAGAAAAAAATGAAGACTGCCATCGGACTTCCGCCCTGCAGCCCTTTATCCTTCACAGTCAGCTCTTCCAGCTGAGGGCAGAGGCCCCTGTTCTCAGCCTCCTCTGATCAGAAGGAAATATTAAACACTAACACATTCGAAACAGGAAGCTGCTTCCTGTCCTTGCCAGTTGGCTACATCCTAGAATCTCCTCGTTGATCTTCAGGCTGTAACACTTAACTCATGCACATACTTAACTACTACATATCAACAGGAAATTTCTCTGACTGCACAAAACCTACATCTGCAGTCTCCTGGAAAGAACCAGAGTCAGAACTTGGAAACTTAGTATTACTATTTTGTGTTCATCATGTGCCAGGTAATGAATTAGATGCTAGACACATATGTACTATTCATGTTTCCTGACAACCCAGCTGGGGGGCAGGAGGGGCGGGGAGTTATCTCCGTTTCATAGGTAAAGCAGAGAGAGAAAAAGTAAGTAAGCTTCATATAAGACTATCTTACAACCAAGTTTTGCTGGAGAGCCAGGATTTGGTCCAGTCAGTTGGCCTTTCTAGGTGCCACTGTATCTGTATCCACAGGATTCCTTCAAAATGCAGCTTTCACATACCCACAAGACCTTGAGATAGCTCTCTTGAAGCCTCCACATACATTAAAAACACAATTTGTGAAGCCTGCTATTTGTAATACTCTAGCTAAAAGGGAAAGGTAACTATGACGGGTCTTTTGAGAAGCTTTCAACTAAGGAATGAGGTAGCATGAGGCAGGGCTCATTCAGCATGTAGAAGGTCAAACCCACTGGGAAAGAAATCGAAGAAGATAAAAGATCACCATGGAACCTGGAGCTTGTGGGGGAGGGTTCTGAAGAACTGGAAAGCCTTGGGTGTGGGCTAGCAGGAGCATCATTTTAGCCACAAGAAAAGACCACAGGTGAGGAAAGAAGACAGAGCAAGCAGCTTAATGGGAGGACCTTCGGCAGGTAGGGGTTTAGATGTGAGACAAGGGCGCATGTGCTTACTGAAAAGACAGATGCCATGGACAAGTTTGAGTAGGCAGATTACTTCTGCTTAAGATCCCATTGTCTGTCACGGTGGTTAGGAGGGAGGAAAGACAGCGTAAGTGTGGCTCTGTCACAGAGCTGTCAAGTGGGAGGGCATGAGGTGCAGACCACGGAGGAGGAAGCAGCTGCTCAGCATAGATGACTGATTGCGCTCGTGAAACACAAACACAAGTAAGCTCAGACATCTTAGGATGTCAGTTGAGGGGTTTAGATTAACCAATCTGAGGAAAATGAATAGGCATGCCATGGCATTCTATACTGAATGATAATTTTGGGGTTTCTCAGGAGCTCAGTGCTTTCATTAGGTTACAGTCTATCTGTCCTTTACATATCCAAAAGATGGATATGTAAAGGACAGATATGTACAGGCTACTTAGAGTGGAAACAATGACTCTCTTTGAGCACAAACACTGAAGCAAGTTCCAGGTGAAACTTAGATGCGTGGATAATTCAGACTGTGGGAGGCAGTGTGGCCCACCTGCCCTCAAGCAAGCATTTGATGTAGGAGGGAAACCTAATCTGGTGTCAGAGGGCCAAAGAAAATCAGATGTCTCATTTGTGGCGGCAGGGCAGATGGTGATAACTCTGGCTTGGCACCTTGGAGAAGTGACTAAAGGACTGATTCTGCATATTCATTTTAACCCAGAATAAATTTCACAGTGCCCCTCAGATATTAGGAATACTTCTTACTTTATATCTTGAAACTAAATTCATTTTGCAAATATGGATCATATTTTTTAATATTTTTTGTTTATTCCTTTAATAAAATATATGGGAATTTTTTATTTTCTTGCTATATTTAGGAGAAAATCAGACATATTTTTATGCATGAGTCTTTTTTCATATTCTAGAATTGTTTCATGGATTTAGCAATAGCTCTGAGATGGGAAGGAAAGGGTTCATTTCATCTTACAGGTTACAGTTTGCCATTGTGGAAAGCCGGGGCAGGAAACTCAAGCAGGATCTTGTGAACATAAAACTGGAAACAAAGGGGAGCAGTGCTTGCTGAGTTGCTCAGGATCATGCTCTGGTAGCTAGCCTCTTCACAAAGCTCAGAACCACATGCTTAGGGAATAGCACCCCCCACAGTGGGGAAGGGACCCTTCTACACCAATCAACAATCAAGAGAATCCCTATAGGATGCTCACATTCCAATCTTATCAATCCCTCCATTAAAACTCCCTTTCCAAATGACTTTAGGCTGTGCCAGGTTGATGATCAAAGCTGACTACAGAACCCTCATTAAAAAAAGTTATTTGTAGCTACATTATTAATTGAAAGGATATCAGATGGACACGTTCATCAGTTCATTTTCTTCTGTCCAATGGAAAAGTAAAACTATTTTGAAAAATCATAGTGGATCAAAATTATTTGCCAACAGGTTGTTCCTCAGGTACTAAAAAGCTGTTAAGAGTTGGAGTGGAGATGTGTTCATGGTTGTTTTGATTGATAACAGGCATTGCTAAGCAGCAGAAAGGAGAATTTAAAACAAATGGTATTTGTTTTAAATCATATTTTTTAATATTTTTTGTTTATTCCTTTAATAAAATATATGGGAATTTTTTATTTTCTTTATATCCAGGGAAATACCGTTTAAGTATTACATTCAAGTGAAGGTTGGATATGTTTGTTTGTTTGATTCAGTACCAGGCATTAAAGAGAACAAGATTCATGCATAAGCTTTCTTTGCAATTTATACAACTTTCTCAAATACAAAAGTCATTCAAAAGCTTTCAGTGTACATTCACTGGCTACCTACTGTGGGGTTGGGTACTTAAGATTACTGATGAAAAGCATGTAATCTCGAGAGCTCACAAAGGATTCTAATGGCAATAAATAATAAATATACATAATAATTGCCCTGGGAACACAATGAAAAGGGTGATTAATTCTACCTGAAGGGGTAGAAAAGACTTTACAGAGGAGGAAACTTTGATCTATGACAAGGGATAAGTGGGTTTGTTAGTTGTGGTAAATGGTAGCTGCTATAATCAACAGATTCCAAAATCTCAACAGAACATGACTGAATTAGTTCTCAGTCATGTACCAAGCCAGCAACCCAATCAGCTTAGCAGAGTGAGTTGGGGACCCAGGATTCTTCATCCACACACCGGAAGCAGAGAGGGAGGACAGGAAGTGGGGTCAAGCTATAAACTATCAAAACCCACTAACAGTAACTTACTTCCTTCAGCAAGCTCCCCCTCCTCAGTGTCCCATGGGCTCGCCCAGACAGTGCCTACAGCCAGGGATCAACTGTTCAAACACATAAGTCTATGGGGGAACATTTGTCATTCAAACAACCATAAGGAAGAATCCTGGGTCCCCAACTCACTCTGCTAAGCTGATTGCCTCCTGCCTCCTGCCTCCTGCCTCCTGCCTCCTGCCTCCTGCCTCCTGCCTCCTGCCTCCTGCCTCCTGCCTCCTGCCTCCTGCCTCCTGCCTCCTGCCTCCTGCCTCCTGCCTCCTGCCTCCTGCCTCCATGACTTCCTGCCCATTTCTCTGTCTTCCCTGCCTGTTGCCATAACTTTCTGCCATGATGAACACTTATCTCTCTGGAGCTCTAAGCCAAAATAAACCCTTTTTCTTCTAAGTCACTTTTTATTACAGTATTCTATCAGAGCAACAGAAAAATAACTAATACACCCCCCCCCCCCAATTTATGTTGGTTTGCCTTCTTCCAGATTCTTGGAGTAAACAATATACAGATGGAGGCTTCTATAGGCAAGACCATTAAGTATAGCCCCCATCATTTTAACTCACGTTCTGTGTTCTGATCCTCAGGCACATGGCTACATCTAACTGTGAGGTAGGAAAATGTAATTAGCCAGAGGAGGAGAAAAGAGGTTAGTTAATTATAGTTATGCTGCTATAGTGAAACTATTTTACATAGAGAATTGTAGACAGCTAACATAGTGGACTGAATGGAAGATCATGAAAGAGTTTGGGGGAAATGGATGGTTGCATTTTGGCCTCAGGGCACAGTGGGTGAGCAGGGAGGGGCCAGTGAGAAACAACACTAGAAAGCTAGTTTGTGGTTACATTACTAAATGTCTTAAATACAACAGTAAAAATTTTCTATGTATCACTGCTCTAGTTTTCCATTGTCAAAATTTCATAAGTAAATATTAATTGATTTTCATGGATGAAATTTGTTTTTGAAATAAATTATATATATTCAAATCTAAAGTGTGGTGTTTTGATAATATAGTTTTTTTTATTTGAGCTTTTTTGGTTTTTTTTTAAGTAAGATTATACTTTTCCTTGAAGATTAGGTCAGTTTTACACATTATATACTTCCATATATTTTCCCTAAACATAGAATAGAAATATACTCAGTGTTTACTTAACAGCTAGTAAGTGAATAACCACAGAAATGGCTTTTAAATGGGCAGAAGAAAGCAATGCCCCTAACCCAAGGTATATTAATAGATAATTCAGTTCATACGACTGGCATTTAAGAACATCTGCATTACAGTATTTATTTTAATTTGTAAATAAACATGATATATGCCTGTCCTTGAAGACTGTGGCATTTCAGGGCGTATTCTATTCATGTCTATATCAGAGTATATTTGCTTTCATTTGTTATAAACCTTTATGCCTTTATGCCTTTATGCTTCAAGTTGAAAACATCTTAAATAATACATGGGCATCAAGTCTCCCTGAAAACTAAACTAGTTGAATCCTCTGATTGGGCAGTTTGTGGGTCTTTAATGAGAATGTTTGATTCCCGGCCAATACACTTCATTGATCCTGCTCTCTGGTCCTTAGCCTCAATTGCAGCTTAAATGGTCACTTGTAACCACGACTAACTGTTACAGTGGGCTTTGTTATGGTTTATGGTATGGATAAACATATCCTCTCTGTTTTCATTTTCCTGAGTGATGTGTTGAAAGCTAAATTGAGGGTCCACAGGTAAAGACAGAAATCTAGTATTCCCTCCCCTTGCTGGTTGCAAGGTCTACTGGGTTTGTGACATGTTCCCCTTAATGATAATTACTCAGTGTGGCTATGTCCTTTAGTTTGAAATTACAAGCAGGGCTATAGGAGCCATTTTAGATCTCAGTGCTCATTCCTGGATCATAACATTACATTAAGCCTGTGACACATGCTGTCTGCCTTTTCACATTATGTGTGAAACTTAAAAGCAAATTTGTCAAGTCTATACACGAAATGAATTGATACAAAATGTAAATCTATTTATTTTAGCTAAACAAACCATGGAATGTTTCTCATTAGGGTTAATGAAAACACCACTGTAAATATGTAAGAATCTTTAACTCGGTTCTCACACACAGAGCATCTGCCCAGTGCCTGGTCCTGAATACTAAGAAGACTCAATTCCGTGAGTACCTTGAGGTGCTCACAACAGTGGGAAAAAAGGAAGCCTGGAGGAGTCACTGATTTGGAGTCAGGTTGGCATCGAAACACAATGAACCAGATATTCTGACTAACTCCCTGGGCTCCACTTTGTTCTCCTGAAAGAATAATCCTGAACATCCTTTTACCTTTACTGCCTGGAGGTGGGCCCTGAGTTAGAGGTCTGAAGACAGAAAGGCGTTCTGATTATGCTGGCTGCTTCTCCTCTGTGCATGTTGGCTGTGTTTGCCTTAGTTTTGTTAATCTGTTATTATTCTGTTCTCCTTTTCTTCGCCATTACATTCAGAGATATTAGAGGTAGATTTGTTCAGTAATTGGGTATAAAAAGTGGGAGCCACTTTTCCAGTGCCCTGAACTTAGGAGTCTGATGAATTAGAATTCTGAGGGGATCTTTAAACTCTTATTTTTCTTAGTTTCTCTATTGGACTGTATTTTTATATTAACCTAAAACATTTTTTTTTTAAAAAAATCAATGCTATCTTCCCAGAAGCAGAGGGCCATAATAAATATATGAAGATGAAAGAGAATAGTACTCTGACAATCTTAGAATGCCACCATCTTTATTGGTTTAAATTCTTCCTCCTGTTCTTTAGGACATGAACTACAGCTCATTGCCTATTCTATCTTAATAATCATATGTCAAGAATTGATTTTAAATTCTCTTTGATACCCTTAGTTTTCGTACTTAACCCTATCTCACCAGGAAGCTTATGCGAGAAAATGTTCTTGCTGTTAGAACTCATCACTGCGACTGAGTTTAGCTGCATATTTTCTTTGTGATCCTTGGGTATTTGGGTATTTTGATCTGACTTAGTGGGTCCATTTAAAGTTGTTAATTAAAAGCTCTGTATGTCGTTCAGAGTGTCAGGCTCTGGTTGGCTCTGCTCTCTTGAGGTTGACTGAATGAGGGATGTAGCAGTGGAAAGGGGCTGGCTTGCCTCCCCTTGGAGAAGTTACAGTGTAGTTCAGTTTTCTGCATGAGCAATAGCTTCCTCTGTGTGGACTAAAGCAGTTTCAGCTCTTGGCTTTCTCTAGCAGTTAGTGTAAACAACAGCCACTCCTTGAAGTGGCCTGGAAGTGGACAGGCAAAGCTGTTTCCTTTATTGCCAGTAAGAGAGCCTCACAGGAGTCTGGGATTGACTATCTACTCTGCCCAGCCCCCTCCTGCCTTCCAGGTTGTGACAGCTGCTGCACCTGCCCCAGAGCTCTCCAGAGCTCCTCTGGACAGTGACGGGAAGGTTGAGGGGAGGATTGGCTTGTATATTATTTCCTAAATAGGCCAAATCTTGAGCTGTCAAAGGATGCTGTAGAATTCTCCCTAAGTCAAAGTGTTTGATCAAAAGAATGCAGCAGATAGATATGCAGTGTGTTCACTCCCTGTTGGGCGATTATGAAAGGTGGGGACACAGGCTAAGGCAAAGACTGAACTGGTTTCTGCATTGCCTCTGCTTGAGTGGATGGACATTATGGCAGTATTGGGATGTTTCTGCGGGTACTTGGCTTTCAGGCTGAAAATGAAGAGAGGCATGAGAAGGGAGACCTGGTGAAATTATCTGCCTTCAAATAAGTCAAGGCGAGGAATAAAGTGGGGATGTATTTCTTTTTGTTGTTGTTGTTGTTCCCCTTTTCCAAGTTATAAGATATATTTTATATTAATTACAGTTTATTCACTTTGTATCCCACCTGTAGCTTCCTCCCTTTTCCCCTCCCAATCCCACCCTCCTTCCCTCTTCTCCACCCATGCCCCTCCCCCATTCCACTGATAAGGAAGGTCCTCAGATGGGGATGTATTTCTTACGTACCAATATGGACAGCAGCAGTCAGTCAGGACGGGGTCTTGGGCACTTTTTGTACTCTTGCTTTGTCATCTCCCAGGTATTGCCTTATGACCAGGACAGCTGCATATCACCCCACACAAAGGGAGAGGGAGAACAGGCAATCCCTATCTGTGCCCATCAATTCTGTTCCAGTTACTGCAGAGGTGGCTGGGAAATGAAGTCATCCCCACTTTAGCCCCAGGCAATAAAACTGCCGAATTACCTCCACAGGAAGTCTGGCAGCTATATACTGGTTACTAAAAAGGATAACAAGCTTTACTAAATCAGCATTTAGGAAGAATCAGTAAAGCACAGCGGAATATATATATATATGTGTGTGTGTTTATATAATCACCAATATTTATATAATTACCTGCAAAAGCCTTATTTACCAAACAGAAATAATGTAATCAGTTTGCTCTTGGTGAGTCTTTCCCTTGGACTCAGCTGAAGAAAGGCAAGTAGTCTTAGGGGAATAGGAAGGTGTGAGCCACTGAGAATTGAGTTTGTTTTCTTTTCCATAAATTATACTGTAGGTAAACAATACGGAAAATGAGTAGATCGATAAATGGTCACATCTTTTTAACATTGACTTCTCTATGCCTTCTCAATGACAGATATTATATTAAAAATAATGAAAATTATATTGAATAATAATTTTGTTTTTTTTTAAGAAACTCATATTTTGATATGGGAGAGAAATGCAGTTTTAAAATGTTTTCAAAACAGGTAATATGAAGAGTTTTAAAAGGCGGGTAGAATTGACAGGGTGGATGTACTGATAGAGTATTTATAGTCTCCAATAGAATTGATACATTCAATAATTCACTCAAAATGTTTGCAAAATTACTGGCAGGTGTATCTCTACTTAGGGTGGGAACTATCATTATCTAACTATTATCTATATATCTCTATGTATGTATGTACGTATGCGTGTATCTATCCATCTCTATCATTTTTCTATCTCTCCATCTATCTGTCCATCCATCCATCCACCTACCCACCCATCCATTTATCACTTATCAATTTATCTGTCATCTATATATCTGTATAGTAAAAAACTGGAGGTTCATACGTGAGGTCTTTAGAAATATTACCTCCGGGGCTGGATATTTTTCTGTTTAGAAGAAAAACTTTTAGAGTATATACAGTCTTAGTATTTTAAAATGACAAACAAATTAATACATGACCTTTGAAAATTCCCAGGAACATTTGGATGGGTGGAGAGGGCAGATATTTAGAGTCATGTGCAAAATTCAAACCGAGATGGACTCTGGGATGAAACTTTTTTTTTCTTTGAAGCTATTTCTGTTTTTTCTCTCTCTCTCTCTCTCTCTTAAAACTCATCTGTGTTTATCTGCCCAAGAAGAAATGATTCACAAAAAGCACAAAAAGAAATGCTTCTTTTGCTTCGTGTTCATTGGGGATAATTTTGCACTGGAGCCTCTATGAAGAAGTTATAACTTCTTTGATCTCTGAACTGTCTGCTGAAACATATTCTTTCTCATATACAACTGTCCCCCTAGACTACATAGGCAGAAATGATATTGCTGCTGCAGTTAGTATTCAAGTTGTACATATGTAATTTAAAAATTTTATTTTTGTAATTTAAAAATTATATATATATACATATATATATATGTATGTATGTATGCATGAGAGAGAGAATGTGCATATGAGTCCTGGTACCCGCAGAGGCCAGAATAGAGTGATGGATCTGTGGTGCTGGACAGATGTGAGCCACTTGGCATGGGTGCATGGGTGCTGGAGTCGAGTCCAGGCCTCCTGTTGGAGCAACAGCCCTCTTCAGTGCTAGCCATCTTTTCAGCATGAGCTTTCAATTTCTAAGCGTAGAAAAAGCCAAACCACCTGGGCATAACTTTGTTTACTAATTTTATCACTGATATTCTTGGTAGATACCATCTTGAGGTTTATTTTTAGTATAAAGTATATGATTTATTCATTTTATTTCCCTGTTCACTGCTTTTTAACATTCAGCTGTATTTGATCCTTTAGCTTTTCTGATCCTAAATCTATTCTGCTTCATCCATGTACATTTTAAATATAACACGTAGTCATAACAGGTAGTCAACTGAACTTTTTGTCATCATTGTTACCTAAATTTAGATGATTATTATTTAATTTAACACTTTATTATCATACTATTGGTCTACAAATGTGTTAGAATATTCCACTATGCCATTGTTCTGCTAGCAGTGGCCAGCAGTGCTCAGGGACTAAAGAGACTTGGAAGTTTCCGCAGTTAAAAGTAACTCTTTCCTATAGAATATCAGTCAGAAGTCCATTTGAATCAACAATTTCCCAATGCATGCTGGGGTAGGGAGGGATGTTCAATCAGCCTTTCATACTTCAATTCACAAACTACTACATTAGTGAAATAATAATATTCTTTTGCTCCTAGTACCATTTTTGAGCTCAGTCACAATGATGCAGGTACATATATAATTTAGGTGAGCTGAGGTATTTCAGGGACCATGTGGTAGTCCAGCAGGATTTCAGTAAAGAAAGCAAGAGGGCACCAGAGGCAGGGAGGAACATGCCTTCCTTAGTACCTTAGTGATGGCTTCCTTCCTTTCTCTGTAGCATCATTTCCTCAGTTCTGCTAAGCAGTGCATCTCAAACCACTGTGCTCATGACTTCCATAGGACAGTAATGAACTTCAGAACTGGAATCAACAAGTCTGAGGTACAGCGCAAGATTTCTGAAAAGTTTCCAGAGAATGCCATTTGTGCTGTTCCGAGAAGCATGCATGGAGTATCAAGGCTATAAAATATTAGTGTGTCAACGAATAAAGTCTGAGAGTTAGTGATCTGTTGAATGCTGGTCCAAGGCCAAGTTTAGAAGCCCCACCTCTGTCCTTTCTTCCTTCCCAGCAAATGGAAGGAGTCAGCAGAGGGAAACTGGACTAAAACAGTCATACTAGAAAGTGTGGGGTACACCCTCTACTATCTTTCTTTTGTGGTATTGTCACCTTTTTTTAGCTTGAGTTCCTTGTGAGAAAGGCAGGAGGTTAAAGATGGCTCAAATGTCAGCAACATATTAATCCAAGAACCCTCTCTTTCTTCACCTTGATGCACTTAGCAATGCTTTGAATGCTCTAATAACACCTTAACAGGTGAACTCTTCCATCATGATGTTCAGCCTGGTAACTCTCCTTATTTGACAGCCAGGAGGCTTTTTACTTTTGGTGATATAACACAGAACATCCACTGACATCCACTCCTTTCATCTCCTGTTGCAGAAATTTGCACCTCCACTGAGTATACCTCCTTTTCAACCAACAAGAATTCTAAACTATTCCCCCCTCTCCCCTCCTTACTGGCATTGCCAAGGCAGAATTTTTTCTTATGGCTGGACTGGCCCTTTATGGGATGTTTATTTTGCAAAATGCTACAACCTCATTTATTTGAGAACTAAGTTCAAGATAATGTCCTCCCCCTCCCCATACCTCTAGTGTGTGGAGCATACTGTTCATTGGACATCTCTTCTTTGCTTCAATGTCCGTGTCCTGCGCCTCAGTGGCCTTTCCAGTGTGCTTGATTATTTATGCCCCTCCTCTCTCCTCCTCCTTCCCTTCCTCCCTCCCCTCTGCATTGTAGTCAGATTCCGTTTTTCTTTTTCTTTTCTTTTCTTTTTCTTTTTTCTTTTTTTTTTTTTTTTTGCATTATGGAAAAGCTTCTTCCACTTGTTCATGATGGACCCATCCCTCCTCTGTCAAATTCTTCAGATCATTTATCTTGGCAGCAAACCATGTAATGAAATATTTTATTTACGTATTTTTTATTCACTGGATTATAAGCTTGAAAGGAATAAAAAACATTTTCTTGTATATTTTTATGTCTAGAACTACTAGTTTACTCTGTGTAGCATATTTCATAAAAATAAATGTTGAATGAATGACTGCATTTATTGATCAACCTGGGTTTCTTTATTATTTGTTCCCTGTGATTTATTTTATTTCCATTTTGACAGTTTTATGCACATATATAAATATACAGTGTGTCGTGGTTAAATTCAATCTCTGTGACCATCTGCCATTCCTTTCTCTTTGACCCCTTCTTTGCCATTCAAGAAAAGAGTACTCCCTCTTATAGCTGCCATTAGGAAGGGGTGCAGCCCCATTCACACCTGCTCTATTGATGATGGAATGTTGGAGGTCCCCAGCCTTACATAGGTGCCCATTTCTGCCATGTGCTCACGATGGCCACAGCCCTAGCATATCTGTGTCACAACATTCTCTGCCATTCCTCCTCTGCCTCTAGCGTTTACATTTTTTTCTTCCCCTTCTTCCATGATACCATGTAGGCTTTGGAATGGTGACAGAGATGGCCTGTTTAGGTTGAGAACTCCACAGTCACTTAATTCTAACCCTTAGGCCAGAAACGAGTGTCTATGTTACTGTCACCCTTTAAAAGAGCTTCACAGTCTCAGGCTCATAGCAGCACTAGTGTATAAGTCCAAGCATAAATGTTTAGAAGAAATTTTAACAACATGTTCATTTAGGGTACAACACTGTATTCTCCTTTTCAGCCCATGACCTGCTCAGACATACATGTGTCATGCCTATGATGGAGAGGTCCCCCAATCTAATCACAGAGAAGCTGGTTACCTCCAAGGGATTTGTTCCCTGGTGCCATACTCCATATGATTTTTAATTTAGGTGTATCCCTTGTAACTTGTCTTCTGCTTTGACTTATCAACAGTCTTGGCAAAACCCAATGAACTCTTCGGTAGAATCTAGATGAATGACCTGTAGTAATTATTTTATGCAGATTTACTCACTGTTCCCAAATGCTGACTCTGTGGGACAGATGTCTTTTTACTGGCCACTTTATAAATGCTACCATGAGGATGTAGAAGTAATTTGACAGAATTGTCACCTAGGAACCCTAGAAGCTTTATCCTTTACTTGCTGTAGTTAGGCCTTGTGTGATGGAGAGATTTTTCCTGTTACACCTGTTGGTGTTTTGTCCTTGACATTCAAGTAGCCCCTACAATGTAATGCTCCCTATTTCCCCTTTTGCCTTTTGTAGGACCAGCATGGCTATTCAGGTGGTTAGCCCAACTCAGTGATCTGCAGCTGCTTATGTGATAACAGTCACCTAACACTGTGAATTCAGTAACTGTTGCAATGTACTCTGGTACATTTTCTGTATTTGAAGCTAAATTATGTCAGATGAGTTGTTCAAGCAGCAGAGGAAGGTGACTGAATACAGTGTCAGAGATCATGGAGTGCTGGGTTCCATTCATCAGTAGCGAGACTGAAGTAGCCGTGGGTTAACTGAAGTGTGATACTGGAGTCATGGATAGTGGTCCAGGCTTTGAAAGCCCCTGCTTAACAAAGAGTTTGAGGGCTTCACCACTGGGAGATCTCTTCCAGAACTTTGGTGTTCAGAATGGACAGTGGAATCTAGAGTTAGAAGCATTGGACAGCAGTAATCCAGCCCAGTGGATCCAGAACGTAGGAACCTGGATAAGATACCTGACTCTTTTTTTTTTCGAATTTTATAAACATCAGTTCCAAAATGGTGTAGACAAAAAAATGGATAAATAGTTAATGATTCTTAGAGAAATCCCCCCCAAACACAATTAAAAGATTATGTTGATAAATGTGCTGACGAGGAATAAAGGGGAGAACTTGGCATAAATGATGGTATATTGGGAGAGTATCGTTTTTAGTTGACATATTTTGTCTTAATTTATTCCCCTACTTTCCCTACTTTTTAACACCTGGGAGAATGGGCACCAGGTATATCCTAAATAGCATGCATATGATATGAAGATTATGTTTTAATTGAGTCACAGGAAGTAATGGAAAAGCAATAAATGAACCTGATAAATTTCTTTTATCATAGGCAAAGTGTATCCTAAGGGTACAGCATTTGCCATTGTGAGTAAAAGGCAAGGAAGATATGGTCAAAGAATATTTGCCGTTTTCTACCTAAGCATGTATAGAAGAGAACCACTTGTGCAGATTTCCAGATTTCTGTGTGCATGGTATGTGGTGACCTGCTGGGACTGAAGATTTCAATAGAAAAGAGCTTCGTTTATTTGTATGCTAATTTTGCCACCATTAACTTTGTGTAGTTGTTCTGTATATGGCTAAATTTCTTCCAGTACATTTCTTTGTACTCACACAACATTTCAGATATTCCAGGGAACGTAATTCTGGAAAAGGTCAAGTTACATACCTAAGAAGTCTGTGCAGCATTTTGTCTATCTGTAACTCAACTTGCTCTTGGAAAACATGACATTATTTAAAAAATGTGCCTGATTCCTAGTCTGTGGTTGGATCTTCATGAACAAGTCATTCCATGTCTTCTGACACTTTTCCTTCATGATCCTGCCTCTCATTGGGATTCGTAATAAAGAGCCCTTGGTCATTCTACCAATCCAGACAGAAGCAGGTGTTTTCGCTGCCACCTACTGTAACCCTTCTGTTATGGAGGAAGTTCTCATTAACCAAGTGGGCCTCAATATTCTTTTTCTGTCCCAGCATATTGCAGGACGGAATTATACTTTCTAATAACCTGAGCCTATAGCTACTTCCCAAAAGACTCTCTAACAAATATTTGAGTACTTGCTGCATACCAGATACTGTGCCAAGACTTAGGGTGGATATTAGGTGAGCAAAGGCAGGACATGAGCTTTAACTTTAGAATGGCTCTTTCTCCAGCATGCTATCCTTACAGCAGGCTTTGTGTTTTGGGGAGGTGAATATATTTATTTGACTTTCAGAAGCATCTATTATTGGGTTGGACATTCATAAACCCAATCAGGAGAGACTATGACCTTGTGGTGAATTAGAAACTTCTTTATCATAAAGACATTATGAAAATATCAACTAATATCAAGAAATGTATGCACTATTCTTTTTTTCATTATGAATTCCAGTCTCACGTGTTTTCATCTCTTTTATTAGTTATTAACTGACTTAACTATTTTTACTTGTTAAAATACATATAATAAATTTGAATGACATTTTTTCTTTGTTTTTTTATTGTCTCATTGTGTTTCTTTTGCCCTTTTCTTTTTTCAGCTTACGATTTCATATTACCATCTGGGGAAATAACATAACTTTCTTCAAATGTTATTGTTCTCTGTTTCCTATTCAGTCTCACTTGGAGGAACTTTACAATACAATCTTGGTGTTTTTCTGAATACAATAAGTATAGAGTGACACACCAGATGTGATTACAGATCTGTCTCATCCAGATAATGAAAATCTATATATCAGCTAATTTCCAATTAACCTTTCTTCAAGATGAACTTGGAAATGCTATAGTTGTTCTTCTATGGCTTTCTAATCACATTCCTATGATTATATATTGTAGAGGTGTAGATGAGATTCAGGTACACATGCTGGGCAGCATAGCTGCTTCTCGCAATTCCATACCAACTCCTTGATGATTACAAGGTCCAAGGTCAGTTTCTTAATAGCACTCGGTTCTTGGTTTTCCTTCTTTTCTTTCCATCCTCCTTTACCTTCTATCTTCTGTTTCTGTCTTTGTCTCCTTCCATTTCCCTTTTCTTTTCCTCTCTCTCCCTTATCCTCCTCCCACAAGGAAACTAATTCATCTGCATGCTGTAGCTTTGTGGAGAGGCAGGGACAACCTGGTGGCAGTAGAGCACGGCAGAGCTTCTCATGTGGCATAGACAAGGAAGCAAAGATCTAGAGCTAGAACTAGAAGCAAAGGTAGCCTTGTAGCTTACCCCAGTCACCCACCCCAGCTCGCCATGGCCCAGTGAGGTTCAAGTGTTCAAACAGGAGCCTGTGGGAGACATTTCAGATCCACACTGTAGCATGAAATCACCCAACCCAGTCTGAGAATACAACTCAGAAGTAGAACAACTGTCTAGTATGTTTGTGGCCAGAAGTTCAATCCCTACCACTGCTAAAAGAAAATAATAATAATAATAATAAAGCAAAACGTCCCAACTTCTTTTCAGGGAAAGGTGACATGAAGAAGCTTCCAGTAAAAATGCAAATAGAGCAGGATAGTTAACTTCACAGGGATCAGGCTTCTCATGGAAGAATCTCTTTATGAGAGATTTCATAGAATCTTTATGAGAGATTTCAAAGAATCTCTTTATGATATTTCAGTAGTAAAGCTTGCAGACACCGGCATCCTTTATAAATCAAGGCAGCAGTATGACATGAAAATAATGCAGGGGCAGAAGCATAACCTACCTATAGCACAAATCAGGGGAGAGAAAGTACAAGGATGTGTAATTTTACACTTCAGTGTTTTGATTTATTGATAGAAAATTGTTTTCTCTAACATGAGTCGAGTAAAGATTGACAGAAAGGGTGGTTTCCCGGAGCAGAAGTGACCCAGGCAAAGACAAGGATGAGGTAAGAGCTAGCTATTTTTTTTTAAATTTTTTTTTTAAGATATGAAGCTGTGAGCTGGTGCATGCTTCCAAGGGAGGCAGGAACAGGCAAATCTCTGTGAGTTTGAGGCCAGCCTGGTCAATAGAGCAAGTCCAAGACAGCCAAGGCTAAACAGAGGAACCCTGTTGCAAAATAAAATTATATATATGTATATATATTCTCTTCTTAAATTACTCATAAAAATGTAGGGACAAAATAAAATTAGCATACAAGTGAACTAACTTGTGAGAGGGTGAAAAAGTAGGCCAGCAGTACCTAGCAAAACCAGAAAGGGAACCTCAAATGTAGTCAAGCTTTTTCTAGGGTTTGGGGAGATGACCCACGGGTTGTAAGTTCTTCCTGCTCTTTCAGAAGTATAGAAGTCAGAAAACTTCTACAGATTTTCTGTATTAGGTTGAGTTAACTATGCTAAGGAAGTCAATTTACTTGATTTGTTTAATTTTTTTTCTAAATTTTTAAACTGTAACTGCAGAAACTTTTATATTTAGAAAAAAAGATCTTTTAAAAATTTTTCCTGTGTCTGTGCCAGTTTCTACCAGTGTCCAGGGAACTCAGAAGAGGGCATCTGAGCCCTTGAATCTGAAACTAAAGGTGGTTGTGAACGGCCCAAAATGAATGCTCAGACTTCTGAAAGAGCAGGAAGAACTTATAACCCGTGGGCCATCTTCCCAAACCCTAGAAAAAGCTTGACCACATTTGAGGCTCCCTTTCTGGTTTTGCTAGGTCCTGCTGGCCTACTTTTTCACCCTCTCACAAGTTAGTTCACTTGTATGCTGATTTTATTTTGTCCCCACATTATTATGAGTAATTTAAGTTAAGTACTCCCTTTATCTCTTTTGAAAGTTTTATTTTTAAAATAAAAAGTGGATATAATTAAAGAAAATGCACAGCATAATTAGGAAATTATTTTTTCATGAACAGGCCCAAGAGACATTAATTGGAAATAAACAATTTTTAATTTGTTTATCATTATTCTCTCTATCTTTGTGTGTGCATATGTGTGTGTCTATATGTGTGTACACGTGTGCGTGTGTATGTGTATGTGTGTGCATGTGTGCATGAATGCCTGTGTTTGTTGTCCACAGAGACTAGAAGAGTGTTCAAGGTCTCCTGAAGTTGTAGTTACAGGCATTTGTTAACTCTCCAACTTGGTTGCTGTGAACTCAGGTCCTCTGGAAGAATAGCAAGTGTTTGTAACCACTGAGATGCCTTTCCAACCCCTGAGGTGATTTTAAAGAGAGAACCACCAAAGGTCCATGACTGGTGAACAGACTACATAAGGAAGCCCTTGAAAGAATGTGTTGACTCGGAACGATACTCTTATGCCTATCAGTAGAACTGATGCATCTTCTTTGAGAAGCAGGACACAGGACTTCAAACAATCGAGCAATACTTAGAACATTCTGAACAATGTTCTTATCACCCAAGGAGGCCTGGTTGAATTGGAGAGTTTTCTTTCCTTCTTTCTTTCTTTCTTTCTTTCTTTCTTTCTTTCTTTCTTTCTTTCTTTCTTTCTTTCTTTCTTTCTCTCTCTCTCTCTCTTTGTTTCTTTCTCTCTTCCTTCCTTCCTTCTTTCTTTCATTGCCTTCTTAACTTTAAAAGGTTAATTTTCACTTACATCCAACACATATGTGCCCGTACCATGTGCACACCCAACTATTAGTGATGAGAACCCATCCGCCCAAAGCAGAGAAAGTCTTGCCTGGCTCCATCCCCCGTCAGGCACCAGCTCTATGGGAAATTACTCAGTCTCCTCTGAATTAGTTCTTTCAAATGTAATGTTTAGGTTATGTAACAAGTACTCATTGGATTGTCGTGGACATAAAATGAGATCCTTGTCTGGGGCAGTCAGCACAGTTCCTGGCATGTTAATCTCACTAAATATTAACTGGTTTTATACACATCCCGCTGATTCCGAAAACGGCTTTCATTTACCTTCCCATAGTTCAAGCCTTTATTGTTCTAATGGGATGAACTGGCAAAAAGCAAAGTGATTTTTCTAACATTTTTAATGGATTAAAAGCACTCTTGGCATTGGAACCCAAATATCAACTAATCGAGGCTGTGGGCGAGGATCCAGACAGTACTCCTGACTTCTGGGAAAGAAGCTGGAGTGAGCAGAGTCCTAGCATCTCATCACTGGAGTGCCCAACCTCATGGTAGTGCTAAAACTGACAGGTGAGTCAGCTATGCCTTGTAGTCACAGGCAGGCTGGAGACCCCGTTCAGGTCACATGCCAGAATCAGCTAATGAGACGTGGTCTGAGACCCACTCTGGGTCACCATGGAATCCAGGTGGGGCTGGGAACTTTCAGTGGAACAGAGAATTGAATTTTGGCAATATGTATTCATCATTAGCGCTCTAACATCTGTGTCATAGTGGCAAGGGCATCTGGATGCCAGAATGCTCCTGGCCTCTGGGCTTTGGGGCCTGGAAATATTTGTGGGTCCACGTCAGGTGCATATGTCAGGTGAAGAGCGTGGGTAAAGGCGATAGGACATAGGGTTGCAGCTGGAGCTGGCAGAGGTCAAGCCACATCTGAGGAAAGTGGGGCTGGGTGTCATGATTCCTGATTCATTTACAGAATTTATGGGTGAGGGAGACAGGGCCAGCACTGAATCAAGTCTCATTTTGATAACTGAGCCTTGCTATGTATTTAGCAAAATTAGTTTTGTGCTTTTCCTTAGCAACATGTCACGGTTTCTTCACCTTTTCTTGCCTGAGTTGAACATGCAGAAGATTAGGTTTGCATATCAAAAACTGATGTTTGGAGAGAAGACTAATCCGTGTTTCTCTCCCTCGGTAGAGGAAGGGCATGAAGACAGAAATAGGCGAGCTATGATAGTGTCAACGGTCGGTTTAGTGGGTGTAACTACCACCGGGAGACTTCGGGAAAGCATCAGATGGTCCCATCACCGTTGCCTTGGGCTTGGAGCCAACGCTTCCTCTGTGGAAGATGAAGGCTCTTCCTGTGAGTGGGACCTTTAAACAAGTCAACTGTAGAGTCATCTTGCCGGCTCAAGAACGTTACTGTGCACTGTGATTCTCTGCATGTCTAAGCTTTAGTTTCTTCAAAGGGAAGTAAATAGGGAGACCTACATCTTGCGAGTCCTGTGAAATTGGAATTAGATCATCAGTGTAGACAAGCCCACACACCTGTACACACTCAATAACTGTAACCTTAATCGACATTGTGTTTGCTGACTTAGTAACATAATCCTTTTCGCTCAAAACTTTACTATGATCAATGAAGTTTGTTGAGCCAGTGTCTACAGATATTAATGAGAAAATGGAAAATGGGACCTTTTTTTTTATTCATCACAGTCCATTAGCAAATATTTAAAGCTCGCCTGGTCAAGGAGCAGAATTCCTAAGGATTCCTAACTGAAGTGCAGGATGCATCTCACAGTACAGTAAGGGAAAGTTGAGGGGAAAGTTCCCTGTGTACAATCAGAAGCAGAGCTGCAAAGCAACTACCCACAAGAGTGGCATATTTGCACCTTTGGAGTGTTGCCCAAGGAGAAAACAGCAAGGATGCTTCTTAGTCCCCTTTCTCTCCAGAGCTGCTGTCTCCTATTCCTGCCTGTTGCTGTCCATCCTTTCTGCAAGCACACAGAGGAAACCCCCCATCGTCTCCCTCCTGAAATTCCACTGTGGCTTCCTAGGGCGATAGCCCCTGTGGGCCACTCTTGCTTGCTCCATCCAATCTGAGAAGTGTTTGCTGTTGGAACACACAGTCAGCTGCAGCTCCTTTTCTTGCCCAAAGTCATCCAGCAGTTTCACACTGCTCTTGCGGTAAGGCTGAAATGTTCAGGATCGCTTCCCAGGCTTGCCCATTGGGACCCCAAAGAACCTTACCAGCTTTCTGCTCTGTTCCCTCTCTGCCAGTCTCTGCACTTCTTCCTGACACTCACCCTCTTGTGCCTTCTATGCTGTGAGACCTTGGCAGTGAACCCCCTGCAGCCCCCACCCCTGTCTTCATGCTAATTGAAGTCCTCCCTGACTTCCTTTACTTGGTGAGGACCCATCGTAGGCAGGTATCTCTGTGTGAGGCACCAGTCTGGCAAGCTGGCCTCCATCAGTAAGACCATATAATCAGCGCACCTTATTTCCTGTGGGATGTGGAAGGCTCACCCTGACAGCTGGCACACGGTGAGCGGCGATATTTACAGAAAGAGAGCTGTGGTGGTGCTTCAGTGTGAAGTGATTGTTGCATGAGTGTTAGGACCCGAGTTCAGATCTCCATAACCCAGGTTAAAAAAGAGAAGAAATGCCTAGTGTGGAGGTGTGAACCTGGACCTCTGGAGCTGGCGGTGGTGTAAGGTGAGTGAGTGGTGAAGAGCTCAGGCAAGCAGATCCATGGATCTCAATGGCTGACACAGTCTAGCCAATACAGCAAGCTCTGGGTTCATTAAGAGACCCTGTGTCAAAAAGAAACCATGGGGAGTGATAGAGGAAGATCTCTGTCCTCCAAACATGCATGCATACACAGGAACACACACATTCTCTCTCAATTTCTTCCTCCCTCCAGCCTTCCCTCACTTCCTTCATCCATTCATCATTTCACCTCCCCTTCCTCTCAAAGGTATGTGACAAAAATGTTCACTTCATTTTTTTTAAAAAAGCCTCAAAGAAATACTGGATTGAGGGGAGGGGAAGAAGAAGATAAAGTTTGTGCTTGGAAGCTGGAGAGATAAGGAGGGCTGAGATGGTTTTGTGAGATGAGGGTATAAAGGAGACGAGAAGTACCTTGGGACTCACTGGAGGTGAAGTAGAGGACACTTTGTAGAAGCTAAAATGGAAAGAAAAAAGCCATTGTAAACTACAACCCAAGCAGATAGCACCTTGTGTAGTGTAGGTACTAGAAAAGTAACAGTCTTTTGTATATGTGGTTTTTTTCACAATTTATTCATTCTAAATCCCAATTGAAGCCCCCTCTCTCGACTCCTCCTGGTCCCACCCTTTCTCCCTCTTCACCTAGTCCACTGAAAAAGGGAGTTCTCCTCTGCCATAAGTCCATAGCTCATCAAGTCTCATCAGGGCTGCCTGGATCCTCTTCTTCCATCACCTGGCAAGGCTGCATCACCAGGGGTGAGTGGTCAAAGAGCAGGCAACTGATTTCTCTCCCAAAGAGAAGGCAAAATGCCCAGATGCACACATGTTCTCCACCAACCCTTCCAACATTAGTCTTCTTGCATTTGCAGCGGAACCTGGGAGTCCCCTATGAATAGTTGTCAGGCTGCATAACCCAGTGAATTTTAGGATATTTTTGCTTTAAAATACACACACACACGCACACGCACGCGCACACACACACACACACACACACACACGCACGCACGCGCGCGCACACACACACACACACACACACACGCACGCGCACACACACACACACACACACACGCACGCGCACGCGCGCACACACACAGCTGTAAGTAGCTGCATGCCAAATCCAGCACCGATGTGTACTCAGTTTGAGGATCTTCTTTTTCCAGAAAGTGCCATAATGGATCTTGTCACATGCAAATGTATCCTTATGACACCAATTTACCTACTCAGCCAACCTCTTTCCCACTGTCTCTAAAATTTTCACGCAAATATTTTCAAGGACATTTAGTACCACGGTAGTGCCAATTCTGACGCTCAGAGCACATGCTTACCTTCTGAATTCTCTTCCTGGGGGGCTCTAATCACTCACGTTCTGATGGTTCTCTGCATCTCTGTTCTATACAGTGAGAGACTCTCAGGGCCATCTCGCTCACCTGTGAGGAGAGAGCCTCTGATTGGATGGCAATGCATCTTTCCTGTGGGACAAAGTCTTACTAGAAAGGACAGGGAACAAGGTTATGGGAAGATTTGTCTTCGTAATGGCAGCTTTTGTGTCTGGAAGTCCGGCAACCTATGATCCATTGCCCTCCTTATTTGGCCTATTTTCTCAAGACATCTTTTGAAGGCTCCTCTCCCCTGACACCTCCCCAGGCCCTCCCTTCCTCCTGTTTTTCCTGGCAAGTTCTCTGCTCTCATCATCTCTTCCTTTTTCACTATCCTGCTGCCACTTTAACTTTTTTATCTTCCTACCAAGCTTGATCACATTTTCTCTTTTGTCATAAGAGAGTCTTAGGATGACTCTAGGCAGAAAGGAGCAGGGTGGAATTGCTCCTGGAGTGCAGGCTTGTTCTCCTTCCACACGCTCCGATCACACTGCCACTGGGCTTCCAGGAGTGTTTATTATTGACTCCACGCTCTTTGCCGTGACTTTGTACCTGTAACTGTTTTTCTCTAAAATACCTTTCCCCTTAGTTTCCCACCCCCCCCCAATGCCTCAGAAAACCCTTCCTATTCTTTATTTTATTTTTACCTTCAAAAACCTGCTTATCCTCTTTCTGTAAACTGAAGTCTGTTACAGTGAGCACGGCTGTTCAGTGGATCCGCACACAGCTCACGCAAACCTTGTTCCTCTAAATAGTGTGGGCACCAAAAAAGGAGGCTCCATTCCTTACGGGCCAGCACCATCCTAAACACATTTGAACACTCCTTTACCCTGTCTTCACTTCTGAGAAATGAAATAGCCAAGCTGCTTACCTCACCTCACTGACACTAGTGTCAAGTGACTTTGTCCATGTAAAAATAAAATGGCTGTCCACAGCCGAAGCTCACTAATCATTATTATTATTGTAACAGAAATGATATAACCAGTAGCCTGAAACATGAGGGAGGGCAGTCTTCAACACACAACAGCTCATTTTAAAGCCTTGGTCTTTCTACTGGTACTTCTTCCTAATACCAAATCTAATTACCTCTGTTTATTGCTTCTTTTTACCACTATTTATTGATATGGGTGTGCATACGGGGCGGGAAGGTGGGGGTTGGAGCTCAATATGACCAGTATCACTTTTCACCTTATTTTTGAGACATGGTCTGTCAGTGAATCTGGACTGCATGGATTCAGCAAGACTGCCTGGCCCACAAGTCCCAGGCGTCTTCTGTCTCCATCATCACAGCACTGGGGTGATTAAGTACATGCCATCATGCTAGATTTTCACGTGGGTCCAAGGGATAGACCCCAAGTCTACATGTTGGTGCAGCAAATACTTAACCAGCAGAGTCCTCGTTGGCCCCCTGTTTCTACCATCTGTAAAACCTAGGTGTTTATCCCGTCCGTCAGCAGAGAATGCCGCTTCTGGAGCACCTCCCTCACGCTCTACACAAAGTCCGTCCTGCCTTTAAGTCTCTTCCTTACGTCACTCCTCACACATGAACACTCTGACATCTGGCATCTGATTGCACCTTTGAAAGTACAATTCGGGGAGGTGATTTTAATTTTTAAGCACTAATCATGGTAGCTGTTGTTACCATAGAAACCAAATGTCTCATCTGAAACATGACAGCGGCGATCGCCCCTGACAGTTCTCAGACCTGAATTTCAGACAATCAGAGGCAAAGCAATTTTGGGGTCTGTCCATTGAGAATTTTCTCTTTCATGATTTCGGGGAAGCTCATTGCAGACTCTCCTAATTTGTCGGAAGCGTAGAAAAGCCTGTGGATTGAAAGGCAGGTGCCAACTTTTAGCCCAAGGTATCAGTCCCAAACACATTTTTATTATTCTCTGGAAAATAAGGTTGTAAAAAAAGTAATTGCTGACACAACCTTAATGATAGCATTTTAAGTATGCTGCTGTAATTAAAATTGGGATTTTATTACAATAGACCTCGGAGAGCCCAGCCTGTGGGCCACTCACATCTCAGGATTTACAAAGCAAGCAACTTTGACGCCTGCTGCTTTTGCTGTGTGGGCCGCACACTTCCTTTGTGCCTCTCCTGGTTGCAGCTTATGTACAAAACCCAGCTCTCTCCTGGCAAAAAGCAATAAGCATCTGTGTTTTGAATGGTACCCTGCAGCGATGGCGCTTCGGCTTTCCACAGACTTCTTCAGAAATGTCACGAAGGAGCTCCTCTTTCTCCTTTGATTTCCCTCGGAATAAAACTTTCATGTATCGCACAATGAGGTTAAAATCCTACAAGGCTTTCTGATTAAAGTTTGAAGAGGACGCTCTCGTTTCAGGGGCCGTCATATCCATTTCCCAACTCCTTTACCTGATGGATAGGTTAGACACTGAACGCAGCTGTGGGTTAGAAAGACCAGAGCTGATGGCTTTGACAAATTACACGATGCTCTCTCCTTCTCGCCTCTGATGAGACCTGAGCTTGTGGCCCACGTAGAGAGCTGATGGCCTCCAGTGGGGCCCAGAAGCCTCATGCTTTTGCTATCAGACATCCTTAACACGGTGTTGTAGCCTGGGGCCCCGACAGAACTGACTGAGCTTCAGACATTTTATCCAAGTCCCCGAGAGGAATAAGGGCAAGGAGAAAACTTACATTCCCAGCCATCCTCCCTCTGTCAGAAGGAGCTATCCCTAGTTGTCCAACGACAAAGCATGCATGCACAACTCCTGGCCCGAACTGTGACATGTGGGAAACGATGGCTCACGGGCTCAGTCCAATGTCATGTTTGTGACGCACCTACCTCCAGGAAGGAGAGAAGGGACGTTGCACTAACAATTAGCTGCACCTAATAATAAATACTGTTATGAGAAGTAAAAACAAATTTGTGCTTTCTTAGAATTTTATATGTATGTAACATACATACATATACATAATTTTTCGCCATAAATTAAGTGTCCCTTCTTATCGGTTGAGTTTTCTGCCAGTGACGTAAACCAGATACTAACTAGAAATATTCAGGAACTACTCCACTGCCTGTATCTGTATATATATCTGTATATATATATAATATAGATATATAGATAGATAGATAGATTGTCTTGTTATTCTTTAAACAATATAATACAACAAACGTTTACACTATGTTTACACTTCATTGTTTATTGCAGGCAAGGCAATGAAGAGCCCCTTAAATTTTTCCACTGATGACCCTCTCTTATCTAGGAAATATATGCAATCCTTGGCATATTGGCATATAAATAGGGGTATAAGTCAAACACTGACCTAAAGAATTTTATTTTAAAATAATTCCTTTGCACAAGTATGTTTTTTAAGTTTATTTTTATTAATTACACTTTATTTACTTTGTATCCCCCCCACTTTATTTACTTTGTTTCCTCCCTCCTCCCCTCCAAATCCTTCCCTTCCTCCTTCTTCTCCACGCATGCCCCTCCCCAAGTCCACTGGTAGGGGAGGTCTTCTTTTCCTTCCTTCTGATCCTAGTCTGTTAGGTCTCATCAGGCATGGCTGCATTGTCTTCCTCTGTGGCCTGGTAAGGTTGCTTCCCCCTCAGGAGGAGATGATCAAAGAGCAGGCCAATCAGTTCATGTCAGTGACAGTCCTTGTTCCCATTACTATGGAACCCACTAGGAGACTGAACTGTCATGGGCTATATCTGTGCAGGGGTTCTGTGTTTTAACACTTATATAAGAGGAAGAAGATTTACCTGTTAATGAGGGACATGTCCTTTTTTATTTTTACACAAAGTATTAAAACTTAGCTGAATATTACAGGGGAGGAATGGAGCATTGGTTGGTTGCTATTTTGATTTTTACAAGCACCAAATATTAAAGTTGTTACTGTACATCTGTATATGTATAGCAAAATGGCAGAAGTACATTTGAGGTCACTGTTTAGATTGTTGGAGATCCTGCTTCAATCCCAAGCCAGGGTTCACATAATGATTTTTATGAGACTCAAATCAGCAACTCAAGCGCCAATTTCCAAAATCAGCATTCTAGTACAGTACTAACCAAATATGTAGTAATTGGAAGCATTCGTGCAAAAAAGTGAGGGTAGAATAATATTAAAACTCTTTGTAACAGGTTTCTAGGAGAAGAACAAACTTTCTGTGTGCATTAGAAACACTACAGTTCTTAACGTGTAGCCTGAACAGGTTGATTAGTGTCCTGTGGGATGTTACCAGGCACAGGGCAAAGCAAACATGTGTTCAGAACCAAGACCTCTGTGAAGTCACATGATGTATCATGGGTGAGCACCGCCAGAAGTACCTGGACTCATTGTGCATTGCTTTTTGTTTTTTATTCATTTTTTTTTGTTTGTTTGTGCATGGTTAAGAAAGGTTTTGTTGTTGCTGTTGTTGAATTCTGTGCCATCCTGCCCTGCCCCATTCAGTTATGCTGTCCCATATGGGGTTATGACCCGTGGGCTAAAAAGCTAGGAGTTAGAGGCATCTTAAAACATGTGGAAATGATGTACATAGCTTAAATGCAACTGTTGTGCCACTTTATAAAGGGGACCTGAGGGATTCAAAGATCTTTATTTATTTGAAGGACTCGGAGAGATGACTATTTAACTAATCAGCATATAGTCATCAAAAAGTTCCATTTTTTTTTTCTGTGATAGCAAATTTGTGCCTAATCATGAAAAAGATTAGGCCCAGCACCTATTTTACTCTTGATCATTTTGCTCTTAATCATGATGAAAGATTAGACTCAGTACCTATTTTATGGCTCACCAAATATTCTATTTCTCAGCATTATATTCATGTGATTTTAATGTTTTAAATTATCTGATATAAATCCATTTGGTTTATATTGATATATAATATATGGATCTCAGCTCCTAAATAAATATTTCTCATCAGATCTTACATTTCTCAATTTTTTAATATAAGTAAATATCTTATAAACCTTAAGTGTGGTGCAGACATGACTGAAAAATTATGCCAACTCCTCAACATATTGCTTGTGCTAATACAAGCTGACTTTCCTAGTGGATCTGCTTTGCCTGAGAAATTTTTTCAGAATTTCTAGAAATTGTGGCACATGGTACAATGCATGTATTATGAAGTTTATTATGTCAACATTTTTTTAATTTAAAAATGTTTTTTATTTATTACAATTTATTCACTTTGTATCCCAGCTGTAGCCCCTTCCTTCATGACCTCCCAATCTACCCTTCCTTCTTCTCCTCCCATGCCCCTCTCCAAGTCCACTGATAGGGAAGGACCTCCTCCCTTTCCATCTAACCCTAGACTATCAGATCTCATCAGGACTGACTGCATTGTCCTCCTCTGTGGCCTGGCAAGGCTGCTCCCCCCCCCCTTAGGGGGAGGTGATCAAAGAGCCAACCACTGAGTTCATGTCAGAGACAGTCCCTGTTCCCCTTACTAGGGTACCCACTGGGAGACCGACCTGCCATGGGCTACATCTGATCAGGGGTTCTAGGTTATATCCATAAATGGTCCTTGGTTGGAGTATCAGTCTCAGAAAAGACCCCTGGGCCCAGATATTTTGGTTCTGTTATGCTCTTTGTGGAGCTCCTGTCCCCTCCAGGTCTATCTCCCCCTTCTTTCATAAGGTTCCCTGCACTCTGCCCAAAGTTTGGGTATGAGTCTCAGCATCTGCTTTGATACCCTGCTGGGTAGAGCCTTTCAGGAGCCCTCTGTGGTAGGCTCCTTTCCTGTTTCCTGTTTTCTCCATCTTCCAAGGTCTATCCCATTTGCCTTTCTGAATAAGGATTGAGACTTTATCCAGAGTCTTCCTTCTTACTTAGCTTCTTTAGGTGTATAGGTTTTAGTATTATTTTCCTATATTATATATCTAATATCCACTTATAAGTGAGTATATACCATGTGTGTCTTTCTGCTTCTGAGTTACCTCACTCAGGATGATCTTTTCTAGGTCTCACCATTTGCCTGCAAATTTTATGATGTCCTTGTTTTTAATTGCTGAGTAGTAATCCATTGTATCACAACTTCTGTGTCCATTCCTCAGTTGAGGGACATCTGGGTTGTTTCCAGATTCTGGCTATTACAAATAAAGCTGCTACAAACATAGCTGAGCAAATATCCTTGTTGTATACTTAAGCATATTTTGGATATATGCCTAGGAATGCAATAGGTGGACCTTTGTACAACTATTCCTAATTGATTGAGAAAGTGCCAGATTGATTTCCAAAGTGGTTGTACAAGTTTAAGTTATTGAAGTAACTTCAGAGTTGTGTAACCCTTCCATCACCTATACATTTTACTATTATGACTTAGTTTTCTCTTGTCTGCCACAGATTCTATAGACTTTGACCCTAAGTATTTGTCTTAGTTACTGTTTTGTTTTTTCCTGAGAGGCAACATCATGACCAAGGCTACATATAAAGTAAAGCATTTAATTGGAAACTGGGTTATAGTTTTGGAGGATGTGTCAGTCCATAAACACCATGGCAGGGAGTGTGGTGGCAGGCAGGTATCGCCCTTTGTTATTAAATAACTCAATTTAAAATCTTCTTATATGATGTTTCAGGAGCCTTCTTCAGTAGTAGGTATCCATGAAGCATTTTCAAAGGTCTCTCTCTTGTCCCTACCCGACTTCGTTCTCGAAGCTCTAGTATTTCCCTTCTCCCCTTTGTACCACCTGTGTTTTATCTCTCCTTCCCCAAATCCTCCTCTCTATGGCTCCCTCCTAGTTTCCTGACCTTCTGTCTTAGTCACTGTTCTGTTGCTGTGAAGAGACACCATGAGCAAGGCAACTCTTATAAAGAAAGGCATTGAACTGGGGGCTAGCTTGCCATTTAATGGGGTTAGTCCATGATCATCATGATAGGAAGCAGGTGCGTGCTAGAGCAATTGCTGACAGTTTTACATCTTAATCTGCAGGCAGAGAGAGAGAGAGAGAGAGAGAGAGAGAGAGAGCGCCTGGGTTTCCTGTGGGCTTTTGAAATCTCATGGCACATCCCCAGTGACACGCCTCCTCCAACAAGACCATAAATCCCAACTCTTCCTGAACAGTTCCAGCAACTGTCGCCTATGCATTCCGGTATATGAGCCTATGTGAACCATTCTCATTCAAGCAGTATTGGTCTGTCATGTGGTCTCATAGACCGATGTCCACCTTATAGATTGAGGCAAGGCATCTCATGTGAACCCAGAATTCACAAATTTGGCTAGCCTGACCAGATTACTCTGAGAATCTCTAGCCCAACTTTCAAGCTATGGGGTTAAAGATAGTGCATGGTAACTCCCTGGCATTTCTGTAGGCGCTGAGGAGCTGAATTTTGTTTTCAAACAAGTACTGTACCCACTGGGCCATCTTTCCATCTCGATTCTCTTTGGAGAGTAGAATATAAACTACATTAAAAATCTATAGTATTTTTCCTTATTTATTTTGGTAGTGCAGGAGCCTTCACCATGGGGTTTTTGTTTGTTTGTCTGCTTGCTTGCTTGCTTACTTGCTTGCTTGCTTACTTTTTGTCTTCTCAGAGTATGTTGTAGTGTTTGCTCCTGAGTGTCTGATCTCATCTATAAAGACATAGATAGTAATGGCTGCAAATATTAATTAACCTTCCTGAATTCAGGACATTTTTGAGGTTTAGATTTAGCATCATCAAGGCAAGTACAGAAAAACAACAAGTCTCTTTTCTTACCCGTGTTGTCAGGGAAGCTACCTAACAACATGAAGTTACCTCTCCTTCTTCCAGAGTTTCCCAGACTTCTTTAAGAATCTCACAAGCTCTTCCAGAATTTATATACATATTGACAAATTCATTCCACCTATTCAATCTCATCTTTGTCTCCTCTCATTTCCATAGTATTTCCATTCCTTTTCCACCTTTTTTTTTCCTGGAGACCATGTATTTTTAAAATGGAGAGTTGGCAGTGGTTTGGGAAATAAAATGCACACATTCTGTTTCTTCTTTGCCCATGTTGCACCATTAATCCAACATAATTGGTAACCCTAACATCTCAGTTCAGTTCCCACAAGACTTCCGTTTATGCTGTGCACCTGGGCACTGCAGGTGTTCTGTGCCAGCACAGTGTCAGGTGCTCCTCAGCTGCAGGTGTACTCTTTGTCAGGCACTCTTCAGCAGCAGCTCATGAGCCCATGTTCCCTCCTTCGCACAAGGCAGAGGAAGGCTGAGCAGAAGTACACACCAATGCTTAGGATTTATTTATTTTTTTACTTATTTATGTCAATATATTCACTTTGTATCTCAGCTGTAGCCCCCCCCTTGTCTCCTCCCAATCCTGCGCTCCCTCCCACCTCTCCTTTCCTGTCCCTCCCCAAGTCCACTGATTGATAGGGGAGGTCCTCCTCCCCTTTCATCTGACCCTAGCCTATCAGGGCTCGTCAGAACTGGCTACATTGTCATCCTCTGTGGCCTTTATGTCTCTGTCTTCCTGTCAGAGGAATCAGAGTCCCTGGAGAATGTCAGACAGACACGCTCTGTCTACTGATTTCACCCAGAGACAGTGCAATATCACACAGCAAAGAATGCAGATCCCGTGCCGGAACCTGGCAAACTTTGTGTCATTGCTTCATTCTATCTTTCCGTTGGAGTGGACATGTTTCTTTTGATGCTCATTACACCCACATGCTTACAGTCTGGCAATCATGTGCAGAACTGTTTAATTTTGGCTTTCAAATCCAAAAGTATATGTACACCAAGAGCTTTGAACAGTATGGTAGAAGAAATTCTTGCTGTTTACAGTGTTAAGAATGAGATTTTCCTGTTTTATACTGCCATTGTGCAAAGGGTTTGGTCGCTTCACTAAACTATGTGGTGTGTGTGCTGAACTCGTTTTTAATGGCCAGGCATCCTTGATTAATATCCTAAAGGGTAGAATAGGGTAGATATCACTGCGGGATATCTGCATCTGATCTTCATAACTGGTGTCACTCTTAGTGTCCAGCTGGTCTTACTTAAAGAACAATATGAAGATAGTGGTTTGCTTTCCTGCCTTGGATTCTTCCCGCTCAGTGATGTTTTCAGGACTGTGCTAAAAATACCCTGCTCAGCTGAGTGTAGTTTCTCCCCGTGATTGCAAAGTACTTGAGGGCTTCTGTGAGCATAAAATATTACAGCCTTCTGACAGCTTGCTTCAGTGGCCATTAGAGATCAGAAAGATTATAGATAGATGATTACGCTTTTAATAACATTATTACTTATACCCTTAGACCCAGTTTGTAAAGCAGAAACACCATTTGTGATACAGTTTTATACTAAGCAGAGTTAACATGAGTCATTGAAGTTAGATAGTTTCAAATAATTCTGGCATCCTTCTCTGTGGAGGAGGCATGTACTTGTCATGGTTTGCCTGTCTGCTCCCTGCACCTTCTGATTCCCTTGCAGCTAAAGATCACCAGGTACTGGACTAGAGAAAATGCTCAGCATTTCTGTGAGACAAGTAATATAATAGGCTACTTATGGTCCGTCTTAATTGCCCAAGTTTTACAGTTTTCTTCAGCGGAGTTTCTATCAGTTTTTTCAAGTAAATAAAAGTCAAATTAGTGCAGGCACTAGTTAGGATGACTTTAAGGCTCAGCACTGTTGTTGTGTGAAAGTTTTCACTCTCTGGAAGACTTTATGAAATTCAGCACTTCAGGTATCTGTCATACACACTGGATATGAGCATAACACCAGAACAGTTTCATTCTTTCTTTTGCCAGGGCAGGCTGTTTATGAATGAGAGGGCACCATGACCGAGACAGCTTCTACCTTGTAATATAATCATCTCTACTACATGTGACTTCTAGATCAGTACAGCAAGAGAAAAAGACAGCTGCAGTGTAACATTGCCAAATTCACTGGCCACATAGCTTCAGCACAGCTCTGAGTCCTTCTGCCTCAACTTTAACCCTAAAAGCCTTCACCCTGATGCTGGACTCCTGTAAAGGACTGGTGATGTGCTCATCTGCTCTTCTTCCTTGGAAATGTCACAGATACTCTTAGCTAAAACCTGTGTTGATGTGTGTCAAAAAAATGGCGGTCAACATCCTTCCTAGATGTCAGAATCTTCTCTGGATGTGTGGAAGAACTTACTGTTATTCTCATCCGGCCTGGGGGGAGGGGTTGTTTCCCAACAGCCCATGAAGGCAAGAGGGGCAGGAAATGAGGTGCAGAGCTTGAAAGGCCAGTGAGCATGATGGAGATCAGACACTCTGGGAACTATTTTAGGGAGCTAGTTCAACTTTAATTCCAGAGAACAACGGCTGTATACCCATTGGGGAGTGGATGGGAGGCTCCAAGGATACGTATGTATACATAATTGGTTAAAACTAGGCATTTTAAGGATGCTTGATTTGCATTAAGTAGCATGTTCCTATCATACGAACAGGAACACAGTACCTAATTATCCTATAGGTGCAGGGAGAGGAGAGCTGGCAGGGGGCTGTGTCAAAGGCCATATATCAAATGTGGTTAGGGGCATCTATGTCTAGAGACACTCTCAAGATGAAGTCAGACAGAGAGCAGGAGGCCCTGCTGGGGAGAGGGAGTCCTGCACCTTAAAGCCGAGCTCAGAATGGCCATCCTGACTGAGAAGACTGCAACCTCAAATAGCAGGGTCCCTCCAACACTGACTTTTGGAAAATGACTCCCAACTTAGCAGAACCACATGGAAACTGAGTCATACCACCCCAGTCCGTGAATCCTCAGAGTCTGTTGAGTAGAATCACGGATCAGTTTAAAGCCTGGACCATTAGCATGGACTGGAAGAATGTTAAAGTTTTACAATAGGGTGGCATGGGGCCACCTCCTATCATTTCTGCAAAACACCATTTATGTGGTTTATTATGTCTTTATTTCCTAACCTATTGTTTCTCCTGCCATTTTGCAACTTGATCTTTTATTTGACAGCCGAATATAGGAAATGCCTACGTCATCCAGTGTGTTTTGCTCATCAACTGTGTGCTTGTGAAATGACACTCAAAATTGGTGGCTCCTGATTATGTAAAATTGTCCCTGTGAATTTCTGGTACTCAGTTTTTGATCTTGTATGTTTCTTAGTTGTCCTTGTATCTGGTTTTGTTTTAAGACAGACAACTTGCTATCATGTTATTTTATAGTATCTCTGAAAGCTCCATGGGGAAACCCTGTGTGTGTGTGTGTGTGTGTGTGTGTGTGTGTGTGTGTACACAACTCCTTCTTTATACTCTCAACTTGCTGACAAGGTAGCTTAGTTAAGAGTGAGCAAAGGAGCTCTCAATGCAGAATTTTCTGGAGGATTTTCCCTTTGTTGTCTTTCTTATTTTCTTCTAAGAAAGTGTTTCAATGTCCTGAAATATCGTTGGGGGGGAAAAACTTTTATAGGAGACAAAGCACAGTGGAAGTGTTATTGTGCTTGTTTTCAAGCATCATGGTGGAGGTTAGACTTGCTGTTCTCCCTAGTGGAGCGGATTGGTCTGGGCCGGATCATTTTCCATCCCACTGACCTGTAAAGTGAAATACTTGGGTTCTATCCTACTGTGTAACAGCCTTGTAAAAAGCACCCGCTTTCAGTGATTCAGTTATTATCAAGATTATCACATGTGATAGTAAATTTCCTCGTCCGAGTAATGGAAGGGTTGGAATTTATTCCAGGGCCTAAACACACACATACAGAGAGAGAGAGAGAAAGAGAGAGAGAGAGAGAGCTGTATATGTGTGTATATATGTATGTATATTATATGTACATATATGTATAATATATACATATATTATATAATGTATACACATGTATCTAGTCAAAATTAAATAACCCATCAATTAAATTGTTTTTCCTACTTGAGAATTGGTGAAGTAATTTTGCTTTCTATGCACACCTACTCAGACTCATGCCAAGACTGTGGTTTCACCTTTGTGCCTAATTTATAGAGTGCCATTAAGGCAGATAGTTTAAATTCAGAGGTCTGTGGCCTTTCAGGAAATGGGCTGACTGAATGCGAATGACCTCCAAGATCCCTTCCACTCCTTATCCTTTCATTGTCTCTCAAATCTACCTAGGTCTGAACCTTCTTGTTCTATTCTCACATCACTGCTTCTGAAAGAAAAATAATTTTTTTCATAGGTGTCAAAACATCTTCCAAGACTGAGGACCTACATCAACATGCTATTCAATGGCGTTTAACACATGTGAAACTCAGTCATTAAAACTTGGTCTTGTGTTGTTCTGTGTCAGTAGTAAACAGCTATATTGCAGGCCTCTGATTTCTACCTGAAAAGTGTTGCATTTCCTTGGCTTCAGCTGCATCAGTGCCCAGGTGCTTTGTCTTAAGTTCCTATCAGTCATGGAGTGCTAGCCGGTTCCTGGATGTCACTTGCTTCTAGTTCATGTTGCATTTGCCACAGGTTAATTGTCACTGGAGATGGGAGGAACAGCTCACATCTTCCGAAGGAAACCATAGTGATTTTATATGGATCTGCCTGCTGTAACATTCATTTTCATGGTGGAAAAATATTTTTAATGCAATTCCCACTTGTTGTCATTATAGCCTTCTAGAGAAACACAGGATAATATCCATTGTCCTTATGTGTTATGATCTTCAAGTGTGAAAATCAGTGTTATGACTCTCTTTCTATTATCTTTAGCTCTCAAAGTGTTTTGTTTTGTTTTATGCCCCTATACAGAGACAATAATATCTTCCCAGAGAGTCCCAGCATGCCTCTTTTCTAGTAATTGGTATTAGAGTCACCTCCTTTCATTCTGAAAATGTTCCTAATTGGACAATAAATTATATAGTCATTCTTTGTCTCTATTATAGGGTGTGGGGATTTTTTTTTCCTGCAGATTTATAGCTCTCCAGGGCATTCTATGAGAAAAGATAAAAAATTTATACTCGCATCTTTCTTCCTGTGTAGATACAAAGAGCGTAAGCGAGAATTTGCACAGGGGGAAACTTGCCTGGCTGTGTTTCGCTCCCTTCTTCCTGAGCTTATCGAGATGCTGATGGTTGAGGAACACAGTAAGGAATTTAATTTTAGAAAAATAGCTTAGGAGACTTTTGTCTTAATTATCACCATCCTTTCATTAGAATGAGAGGCTTAAACATTAACTACTTTGGTGTTCTCTGTCCATAAAATGGTGGAGTTAGAATCAATTCTTAGGTTAAACAAACTGGAAAAATAGAATCATATCTCTTTAATTTTCTTGCTGGAAGCTTCCTCATCGTATCTCTCATTTCTGCTGTGATGGTAGCGCCTGGTAGAATCAGTGGCCATCTGAGGTGACATGACTCCTTCACTGGGAATTGATTGCATAGCTGTCGTCCAAGGGGACAGATAGCCGTTTTTGGAACAGTGGGAAGAATCTACATCTGGAAGCTACTTAGGGGTTTAAAGGAAACTGCAGGCCAATTGCTGAAATCTGGAGTCAGAGAAACATCTCCATGGAAACTGCACTGCAATGACCCTGGGCAGCACTGATTTGGTCAGTGTTCCTCTGCCTATAAACATATCGTTGCCGGAAACAGGGCCTGCCATTTAACCGTTACCTCCTACACGGAGACTACAGATTAATCATGATCTAAACATGTTCTAAACCAAGGCACAAAAACAGGTGAGATGCCTTTTCCCAAACACGAAAAGTATTTAAAGCCAATATCTTTTATGGTTCACTAAATTAGTTGTTATATTTGTCCATGTTTGTATGTTGGATTTTATTGAAATACTGTGAACATTTCAGGAAGAGGCTAACATGCTTATTTTTGAATGCACATCACCATTGTAAAGCATGTGTAATGTTTAGAATGAGCTGCCGAGAAGATCATATTTTCACTTCTCTTTCAATGCACTAAGGTAAACCACTCTGGCAGTACATGGCTTGCATTTGCATAATGACAGAGCATGACAAGATCGGTTATCATTTTTAACTACTGAGCTTTCTGGCACTCTGCTTGTCATCACATCTGTGTGTTCACCACGTCCAAAGCCATGATGACATCATATGCATACATTTTCTGAAATCAAGCAATAAACACCTCCCTGAGCCATATATTGGATTTGTTCATTTGTTTGTTTACAATGACAAAAAATACCAGGTGTCTATAAATGTCTGAATAAGCATCGATGCTTAAAAGTCACATTACACAAAGATATCTTACATGAAGTATTTCCTACAAAACTGGCCACACAGACTTTTTGCCTACACAGTTGGCTTGTGCATACTGCCCTCTGTCTGTCTACAAAATTCAAGACATATCATTATTTTCTGCCATGAGTTACCTAAGAATGAGAACAGGTGGTTTTAGGTATTTATTATCTGTAAGTTACTGGGCTTTTCTGTTAATAGAGAGTATTTTCAATCCAAAATTAGGTTGCACATTGAGAGATCACTCGGGACTAGGGTTTTTAGAATATACACCTTGTTCCATCATAAAAACAGAATCATGTAAATATTAATCACAGTCTTGTGATGTGATCATATCAGTTTCATACACTCATCAAGTTCCTGTTGGGGCCGTGTGTTAGCTTGTGAGAAGGATAAAGCAGGGAGACTACAATTTCCAGGCACTGGAATTGGGATTCCTTCCTGTCTTAATTTTGTGGCGTGGGATGCACGATGTTATCAAAAGTGAGCCAGGAGTTCTGCTCCTAAAAGTCCTCCCCTTGTGGCAAGGTCCCTGGACATGGTCCCATTTCCAGGATCTCGAAATGACAGAGGCCATCGGATTTTCATTCAGGCCTTCTATGCATGTGCTTTTTAACCCATTTGCTCCCGTGGGAACAGATACGTCTAAGAGGTAGGTTTAAAACGGTGGCGTTCAGTTTGGTTGATACCCATGTCCCTCATGCAAATTCCCAGAGTGGCCTCCTGGCACCTCCATCTCCTCACTTGAAATGGGCCTGGATGCCTGTCAGTTTCCAGGACCCTATAAAAAGAAATCAGATAAGGAAGTCAATGACCAAAAAAACTCACAGTATCTTCTCTCTTGATTAAAAACTCTGTTTCCTCAAATTGTTTATACCCAACAAAGGAAAAATGCAAATTCAGTGTGTTCACACAGGCTTGGGATAAATACAATAAAAGTACTTGGCTTTTTATGCTTTTGTTTGTACACTTCAAAGTAGTTTCATGCCTCCTTTTCATTGATCTACTTAACACAGAATGGGGAGGGAGCTTGTAATTATGCTAGATAAAGGAACTGACATCAGAAAAAAAGGACATTTTATTTCTCATAGGAAATTACTGTGAGCCTACATATATCAACCAGAGCAAAACCTATGTCAAAGGAGTGGTTATAAACGCTAAAAAAAATACCCTCTATTTGATGACATATGATGATGGCCAGGTGAAATATTGCACTGGGTAAACACTGTTCCTTTTGGCCCAAGGACTAGCCTGCGTGACTGTCCCTCTTGGAGAACACACACTTAAATTATCCAAGTAGTTACAAACTCCTAAACTACTAGATCTGAAATATCTTCATCAAAGTTTCCACAGCACAGTTGGTGAAGGCAGGGTAAATGGGAGAAGGGGCTGAGGGAAGCAGCAGCAATCTCCCTGCCTTACTCTAGACCAGTGGCTCTCAACCTTCCTAATGCTGTGACCTTTTAATACAGTTCATCATGTTGTGCTGACCTCCGACCATAAAAGTAGTTTTGTTGCTACTTCACAACTGTAATTTCTCTACAGATAGACTGAAAGAAATGCATATATACAAATCAAACCACCATCCCAAGGTTGTGAAATATGCTGAAGATAACATCTGATAGATAAAACAGGAACTTAACAGCCCATTGCTCCCAAATGCAAACTGAAGGCTTACATCAGAGATGTGGGAGTCAAAACAGGAAAATGGAGGGGGGATCTCCAGAAACTTTTAGTGTGATCTGGTGTACCTAGGTTTGACTAATGGGTAAGGAGGTATATGGTGAGGGACAAATCAAAAGTCCCTTTATCTGGACTGACCACCTGAAAGACGGGAACACTATTCATCGTGTACTAATGTATAACTTTTTTTTTTTAGAAGTTGTACTAAAAGTGTTTACCAAATAGGACTCAATGGCATAAATTTTCTCGGGGTATACTAAAGTATGTCAACCATATGTGAAAAAAAGTACAGTTTTTATTTAATAATTTATCTTTACTATTTCAAAAGCTGCACAGTAAACAGTTTGCGCTGGTCTTATTTGAAGAGGTAATTTAACAATTACACAGAAGTTGAGATCTTGTGATATGTTTATTGATCTGTCATGCTTTGCACAGGCTCCAATTCTGATCTCTTGAAAACTGATAAGAATTTCAGAGTTAAATCATCAATTTTAATAAAATACAGTGTGAATAAAAGTTTTTTTTTCCTTCAAATATTTTACACTGAGTAATCAAACCCTTAAATTGTGAATTGGATCCTAATTTTATTTGATTTTTAAAGTGCTCATTCGGCTCAAATCAAACCAAACTGAAGTAATGATTAGATTTAGAAAGCAAAGCAAATGTAATTTTTCATGTGGGGTTAGAATACCAACTATTAGACTTAAATTATAGTTGAAGACATCTAGGGGGAATTTTTAATGTAATGAAATTCTATGTCTCATGAAAACAGCACTGTAGTGTGTAGAATTGAACTGTGCTGGTCACTGAGTGAATGATAAAGTGAACTTAAATGATAGTTTTAAGTTGCTCATCTTTGTCTAAGAAAATTCCCAGCTATTTCTGTCAGTACGCTATTACATTTTAACTTTGATTGATAATTTAATGAATGATTCCTGGCTACCTAGGCATACGGGCTCTGAGCTAGGCAGCAGAATGAAGGAATGTACAGAACTGGGCTATTGTCAGAGCCCTTCAACTAGTGGTTATGGTTTGAAAATGAAATGTCCCACAGAGTCACATGCCCACTAAGTCACATGTCCTGGGACCTTAGTTGTCAAATACCAGCTTTGGGGGAAGTGATTGGATTCTGAGGACAATGGTCTATTTAATGGATTGATCCCTTAATGGATTATAATAAGTTAGTGTCTCTAGGAACTAGGAAGTAGATCACTGGGGACATGTTGTGGAAACTGTACCTCTCCCTATACCCTTCCTCTATTCTCTTGCTCTATATCACATGTGTATGCTACCATGAGGTTCGGCCTCACAAGAGTCCAGAATCCGCAGGCCCAAGGACCATGGAGCAAAACTTCTGAATACATCTTTACTGCTCCACACATCATTAGTGTCGGTGACATGCAGATTAATACAACTAGCAAGAGAAGCATACATGTAAATCGATAAATTACATAATAATATGGTACGTTTGTCAATAATAGAAATGTGCCCATGGTAAATATAGTCATAGTTAACCCTGGGAAGGGGGAGGAAAGGCAGAGAAGTTGCCAGAAGAGCGACCACTGGAAGACTGAAGGATGACCAAAGAATGTGATAGTCTATGAATGATATTTCGGACAAGTAGCCCAATGTAGGCAATGCTGCTAAAAGTGTGACTTTCAGGAGACAAACTTGTCAACTTCTGTCTCTTTTCTGGGGATTCTCTCTAATGGGAAAGCCAAGGTTTCTAGAGGGCTCAGGCAGACTACAGGGCACAGCAGTGGCTCCCGAATTTTTAATTCCATGCCTAGAGGCTGATTCTTTTATCACTGTTTTCCATAGCATGCATACTGCCTGACTCAGAATAAATGCCCAATAAATGCTTGTTGAGGAATGAGGTCACTATCCTATTTCGTAGATAGGTCCTAGTTTGGCTCTGGATACGATGTATTTATTGCTACTTTGTCCTAGAAAACTTCACTGTTGTAAGACAAGGTAGTGATGGAAAATTTGAGGGGTGTGTGCTTATTTCAGAAGATGGGAAAGAGGTCTGTTGGTCTATTTTTATTTATTTTTCTGGCTCAAAGCCTTACAATACGGATGAGAAGTGGTCTGTGGAAATATTTTGAACTTTCTGTGCATGCAGTGTTCATTATCCTTCTTTAGACATCATTCAGTCTTATCTGTCTGCTGATCCTGTCTTAGGAATACGTAGATTTCAGAGGCCCCGCCCAGTCCTTGGTGAGCTCACACTAGTGTTAAAGGTGGGCAAGCAAAGTATGTTGCTGTACACAGCAATGACATGAAGACCTCAGAGCCAGTACTAAGCATCAGACCAGACTTTTCCATGCTATCGCATCACTAACATCTAACACACTGGTTCTCAACCTGGTGGGTCATGACCCCTATGGGGTTGAATGGCTATTTCACAGGGTTCACCTAAGATCATCAGAAAACACAGGTATTTACATTATGGTTCATAGTCGTAGCAAAATTACAGTTATGCAATAGCAATGAAAGTAATTTTATGGTTGGGGAACTGTATTAAAGGGTCACAGTGTCAGAAGTTTGAGAACCACTGTACAAAAGAAAACATCTTTAGAAGGTGAAGATGTCATGGCTGAAACTGTAGTAAAAGATGAACCTGATTTTTACCCCAGGTTGCACAGTAGGGAGTATGATACCAGAATTTGACTGCAAGTCTGTAAAACCACAATATCAAAGGCTTTATTTCGTACCACACTCTGTTTCCTTTAACTAAAACATAATTATATATAATGATTTCTAAGCTAAAGTATCTTTCTACTTCTATAGTACCAAGTATAAATGTAAAACGTGGACATGGAAACTAGGGCCAGGAATCAGACTGACACAGTCCATTTTATGTCACTGAATATTGAACAAAAATGTATAATATGTTAACATTGAAAGTACCTAAATTAAAAACAAAACAAAACAAAAATGGCGGAGAGATGGCTGAGTGGCTGAGAGCACTGGCTGCTCTTCCAGAGGACCCAGGTTCAATTCCCAACATCCACATGACAGCTCACAACTATCAGTAACTCCAGTTCCAGGGCTTCTGACACCCTCACACAGACATACATGCAGGTAAAGCATCAATAGATAAAAATCAATAAAAAAAAATAAAATAAAACATTAAAACCAAAAATGGCTTGTCACTTTTTTATATCTTTGTCGTTGACACAAATAAGCAAAGTTAAGTTCATGGATAACTAAACACAATTGATTTTCACTGAAATGGTAGTTTTGCTTATATATTTGAGGAAGATATACCCAGATTCCTAAACCATCTGAAACTTGTCCTGTTCAAATAGTGACCTAGATTTCTGTTATCCATTTAGGATCTGTGAATCAGAGTGTTCACACAACTTAGAAAATAAATAACTGTTGGGATATTCTAGCCGTGTCTTCTTAGTATAGAAGACCCAAACAGGCCTATTCCAAAGTCCAAAGGAGCATTATTGGTAAATATGCTTAGTTGATCTATGACTTATATATTGAGCCGTCGGATTATAATCTTTTAATTTATAAGGTATATAAATTTTCCAGTGTTTGGATCAGCGTACACTCAAAGTTTTTACCAAGAAAAAAATCCATGTTGAACATTAATACATGTTAAATAATGTTGAGTGTTTAGGACCAGAGTGAACTTTGTTTTATTGATATATGACAAGGCTTAGGAAAATTCCATTTTCTTGATATCAAAACCTTCTGTTGATCTATGGCGAGATAAGATTACTATGCTCAGAAAGCTTTCTTGATGATTTAATTGTGCTCATAATTCTTAGATATTTCTAATTTCTATATGGAAATGAGAAATTATATTTATGAGTTTTATTTGCTAACGCCAGCTGAGACATCAATTCTGAATCCATTTTAGCACTGTTGACTTCTTCCTCTTAAGATGCTTTTTAAAAAAATTTTATTATTATCATTTATTATAATTTATTCTGTTTGTATCCCAGCTGTGGTCCCCTCCTTCATCTCTTCCCAATCTCACCCTCCTGTCCCTATGTAGCTTCTGAAAGACTCTACTGATCCAGGTTTCGAAGCAGAGGCTGAGAGTCATAGCCAAACTTTGGGCAGAGTGCAGGGAATCTTAGGAAAGAAGGGGGAGATAGAAAGACCTAATGGGGACAGGAGCTCCAAAAGGAGACCAACAGAGCCATAAAAACTGAGCCCTCGGGGCCCTGAAGAGAATGATACCCTAACCAAGGACAATGCATGAAGAGGACCTAAAACCCCGGCTCAGATGTAGCACATAGACTCAGTCTCTAAGTGGGTCCCTAGTAAGGGGAGCAGGGGCTATCTCTGACATGAACTGACTGGCAGGCTCTCTGATCACCGCCCCCTGGGGGGTGTGGCTTTCCCAGGTTACAGAGGAAGATGCTTTTTAAAAATACCCATTATTAAAATCCTTTGGCCTCTATAGGCAGCTCAGCATCCATGTGGGTGCCCTAGTAATGGGAGCAGGGGCTATCTCTGACATGAACTCTGTTGTCCGCTCTTTGATCACTCCCCCTGGTGGTGGTGGTGGAGGCATTGCCAGGCTACAAAGGAAGAGGATACAAGCATTTCTAATGAGACTTGATAGGCTGGAGTTAGATGGTAGGGGAGAGGGGAAGAGGGGGAAAAGAGGAAGGCAGGGTGGGACAGGTAGGAGATGGGGGGCAATTAAGACGTAAAGTGAATAAATTATAAAAATAAATTAAAAAAGCTTCAGTTGCAAAAAAAAAATCCTTTGGCCTCCTTGTTTTCTTGTTTGTCTCATTTTTAACCATATGTTTTTGATAATTCTTTTTCTTAAAGTGGGGATCTGGGCAAGTAAGTTCTAAATCAAGTTACCAGAGGTCTAGATCAATACTAGAAGCTATTTTACTGCACTAGAAAATCATTTCACTATAGTTGAAGAACAAAGGAGAAATTGTCTTCTGTAAAATCACAACAGATTGCATGAAGACAAATCTACCCTATATGAACCAAGCATGCTATATTAGCTAATAGTTCCAGAAGCATTGTGTTTTGTATGACTATAATAAACAGTACTGTGGTAATCCAGAGAGTCAGGGAAGGCTATAGAAGATTCCTACAGGGGAGTGGAATAGTCAGGTTCATTCATATATCGTACCTCTTTACCTTCAGAAGCCTTGGCTTGAATTGCAATTTGTAGTTTTATTTTTTTAAGAAGAATGACATGAATATTTTAAATGCAATTTGGTATACTACATTATCGATCATGCATTATTTATGTTAAGATTGTCCTTAATCATAAAGGCCTTGCAGATTGCATGATGGAGAGGGGTGGGTTAACTTTCTCCTCTGTATTTAATGTCATTAAGTCAGGGGTCAAGGCAGTAGCAAATTCTCAGGGAAGGCACACTGGGTTTTCTGCACACTGCCTATAGACAAAGAAGTTAATATATAGGTATGAAATAAATCCATTGGGTTTAAAAGCATCAAACTCAAAGATAGTAACAAATAAATATTAACTTACCTCAAGAACAATACATATTTCTAAGAGACAAAGGAGAATAATGACTGACCTATTTTTCTTTTATGAATTAGAAAACCAGAGGGTATTTAGCTGATTTAAATGACTTGGACAATAAACCTTCACTTTTTTTTTATTAGAACTATTCTTTCAGAGTTCCCATAGCTAGTTTTGGGGGCAGGGTGCATTTTTCCATCCCACTGTTTATTTCCTCAACTTATGGAATAATTGGAAACTGTAGTGTTCTCACAGCATTGTAGAGAGATCTAACATAAACCCCTTCGGAGTGAGTCTCGGACTCTGACCTCCTTCCAAAAGGCACAGGATAGAAAGCAAAAGTTGTGAGGAGATTGCCATAGAGAGGCCTGGCAAATGCCTCCTCAGCCAGCGGTTCAGCAGCAGAGGGTGTGCCTTTGTACACTGGCGATAGTACGGCGGAAATGGCATTCTCTTTCCTCTTCCTCTCAGCGACTTACAGTCACCACTTATTCATGGCTTAGCATCAAGTAAATTCGACTTGAGGAGTATAGTCCAAGACTCACAAGATCATGACATCAAGGCTCATCTGAAAAACTGCCACAGGGAGGACCTGGAGATTCGATGATGGCGTGCAGTATGCCTCCTGGAAGAGATCCTAGGGCAGAGAAAGATTAAATGTGAATGCTAAAAAAAATGCAAGGAGCAAGGAGTTTAGTTAACAACACGCCAACATCCAATCTTTTATTCTGATACATCTGCCATCCGGTTGTAAGATAGCAGTAAAAGGGAAAACTGGATGTGGAATGTATTGGAACTCCTAGTGTTGTATTCATCATCTTTTATGAAAACTATCCTGAAATAAACATTTTATACAGTCTTTAAATTGAGCACATGAAACACATTTATGACCGCTATGTCCCTAGAAGGATCCTATTTGTGTTAGATTTATTGGGCTTTCTCTCAACGTTAGCCACACATCTCATCCTCGCTGTGCAGAGCCAGTCCGCTGCACAACACAGTCTCCATCTTGGATAGTGGTGGTGTTCTCTCTGAGCCCTAGATCTCTAGATTTATGTCTCTAGACCAGGAAGTAAAATCTACAGCGAGCTTGAAGAACACTTAGGGTTTATTTCCGTAGTCATTCACTGCCATTTACAAACATCTGTTCTGTGCTATTGAGGGATGGAGGTGCTGGGGATAAAATGAAGGCTCAGCCCTGGTGTGGAGAGCCCCACCAGCTTTAGAGGAGAGAAATCAGGCTGCACAAAGCCTCCAAGAAGTAGCCAAGGTAATGGGACTCACTGCCCCTCCTTCTCCATTGGCACATTCATTAATTCAATATGCATTTCAATGGTGACTTCACAGCGTAAGTGGGTGTGGTCTGCCACTCGGAAAGCTGTGTGACACAAAGCACCGTGGTAGTCAAGGGTTGAGGCTGTACCTGTGGGTGTGGTGCCCACCTTCCTGTCAGCAAGACCTATGTTCTACCAACACCTCCCTGTCACTTTGTTATTGTCAAGGTGATTCACCTTCTGTCCTGCCCTGTTTGGGACCCCCTTGTAGTTCCTTATGGACCATCAGGGCTCAAGTAAGTCCTGGTCGTGTCTCACTATAGCTGTAAGTCACAGTGAGTCTCAGTTTCCTCATGTATAAAGTGACAGTAGTGTTTTTATTCTACACATAACCGTAAAAATCCAGTATAACTTGTATCTATCAAATGACCAGATAAGGACTTGGAAAACATGTTTCTAAAATTATTACAGCTTACTTACTATAAACTATTATAAATATTTCACTAAACCCAGTCTCTTACTGAATTGGAGCTGTCCAATCATTTGATGTCTGCACGCTGACATTTGCTTTCTTTTAAAATGGTGTTATGACTTGTTCACTGTCACTTTATAGAAGTCTCTATTGCAAAATGCCATTCTGGTCTCTCAGCCTTTGCAAAATAACACATTTTCCCCATTCAAATTTCCTGTGCATTTATTATACACAACCTCCAGGCCCAGAAGGGTCCAGGAGCAGCTCTGTAGAATCTCACAACTAATTAATTGTGTCTGTAATCACACACTTGATTAATCAATGTTGTGGAGTGTCTTAATACTCACATCCAGTAAGACAGATATGGATGTATCTGTCATCAGCTCTAGTCAGTCTTGACCATCAAAAGAGTGGCAAGGAACTCTGGGTAAAGGATGTATCTTGGCTGGTCCATTGCCACCGTGCCACCATAATAAGGCCATTTGGGATTCTAAGCCATTCAGGACTGGAATATGAGCATTTTATTTTTCTATAAATATAATTCAGAAATCTTTCAAGTCATTGGACTCCCAGACCTTGGATCACATTCTGCAGTGTTTTGTTTTTCATTCATTTATAAGTTGTGTTTATTCCAGAAGTTGAAAATTACCAAACATTTGTATAAAGATTAAAATTATCCTCAAACTTCCTTGTTTTGAATATTACCATTTTTTAATGTTAGATAATAGGAAGTATTTCACCTATTTTTCACTCCATTCTGATTCACAGTGGCATATTATCTTTTCTTTTAACTTGATTTCCCACTTGTTTTGGTAATATTAATATGTCAGAGATTTTTTAAATTATATTTATTTCATGTGTCAAAATCTTGAAGGGAAAAAAATGTAGGTTTTTCACTTTTAAAAATATCATCTTTATCCAGTAGAGGGAGTCAGCTACAACTAAATGTAGTTCTGACAGATATTCAAAGCAAAAGTAAATACAGATTTTATGTTTTCAAAATGCATAAGCATTCAATCTTTAAATACATGCACATAATGTAAGCTTCAGTATAGCCTAATCATGGATTCTTTTTTTGTGAAGCACACAAAACTGTGGACCACGAGTTTTTTTGAGTTGCACAAATATATTTGTGTGTATCTTGTGTTCGCCTACCTGACATGTTGTTTCAATTTTCTTTTAATGTAAAGTATAACAAAGATATAAACACATATGAACTTGAAACATGTTTGTTTATTTTTATTCTTTACATACATTACATTCCAACCGCAGTTTCTCCAACCTTCACTCCTCCAGTCCCCTGACCCCACCACTCCTCTTCCCCAAATCTACTTCTCTGTTTTCCCTTAAAAAAAGAAAGAAAACAGAGCAGGCCGCCCATAGATACCACCTGAACAGAAACCTGTTTATTTTTAAGAGGCACAAGTAAACAAACTTCCTTTAATATTCTAAAGAAGTAAAATATTTAAACCCTAAAATATAATCAGATCAAATTTTAACTTTAAACCTATGACATCACTGTCTAGGAAATGTTTAAACTATTATGCAATCTTAAGATGAAACATCTTTTCATGGCACCAGGACTGCTGCCTGGTGGAGGAGGCACTTACCCTGTCCACTTACCAGTTCAGTGCGATCAGTCGGCAATGTTGGCATTCTGTCACTGCCTCTGTCCCGGTTACACTGTCACCCTCCCTAAGGCTGGTCTGTTTGATTTTGCTGCATGGATACATGCGAGCAGTTTCATTAGCAAACCTGGTGATCTGGGAGGTCCAGAGACGCATCCTTAGTTCCAGGTCAAAAGCTCATCCACCTCACTAGGCATATAAACTGTAAAGCTCTGGTCTTGTGTCGCCTGCTTGATGTTCCGTTTCAATTTCCAATGCCGTGCACCCACCCTCTCCACCTCTGTCCTGTTGTGCAAGAGGGCCTAGCCCAACTATAGGCTCTTTTGCCTGACAAACTGTAGTGATTATGGGTGCTATTGTTTGGTAAGTTTTGGGAGGATTAAATGAGACAGAAGTTTGCATATTTGAGGAGTTTGTTTTATTTTCTAAATAACGTATTTGACTAGCAGTGGGATGTGATAAACTAGCCTTGGCTTACCAAGGCCTGACTAGAAGAACAAGCAGTGCAGATTGAACTTTCCCAGCAGACCTTAAAAATAAATTGATAGCAGCTCTGCACCATAAACCCTTAGCACTACCTGAATTGGTGGCTGGGAAACTGTGTTCCTCCCCTTAGACACCAACGGTGTAAACTGTAACTTTTTAGACAGGACTCAGATATTTTCTTTCCCCTTCTTTAAATTGTTTTATTACCTTTAACTTGCCACCTAGCTAGTCTTTGGGGTACCACATACTATTCTGTTTATCAAGTATTGACGTGAAAAAGCTTTGAGTTGCCTTGGCCCTATTGTCCCACTGTGCAAACACAGTGTGTATTCTGTGTCCCCAGACACGCCATTTGTGCTGAGAGCCTCAGAGCTCATAATGCAGCTCACCTTTAATATTCAAAGGGCAGCTGCTGGGTTCTCTGGAGATGCCCTTTAGACTCTGGGCTCCATTGTTAGAGTATGGGTCACTGTGCGTTTCTTTCCTCTGTTTCATTTGAAACATTGCCAATAACCTTCCAGGGGGGCTGGGCCCTCTCTTAACATTCAGTGCTATAAGTAATTAGAAGAGGCCAGTCTTTTTCTTTCAATCCGATGTAGTACATGGTTGTGATATCAGTAATAATTCATTTTTTTATACTATAGTCTAGCAGTAAAATGTGACATCATAATATTAATAAATGCTTGATCTTGGGGAAAAAAAGGACACTTAGATTTTTTTTCTACATACAGTGTTAGAGGACATGAAAAAGAATTTCAGGAATGTCTGAGTTGTTAGGATATTTACTAGGTTTTAATTGTTTCATTGTTTGTAAGTGAGAACACTGCAGGAAGGAGGCTGAGGGAGAAGGCTGTCAAAATTTCTTCCCACATTTGTCCAATTGAAAGATTTCCGGAAGTGTCAGGATGGTTCAATACATCACCAGTTTCTGCAAAGGCCAAAGTTTACCAAACCTTTTACTGTCCAGTCAGTGATTGGCTCAGGCAGGGAAATTGCAAATGTTTATGCTGCTGTTTTTAAAAAAGAAATATTGCTTACTGTAAGACTGGGAACAAGCAAGATTTTCTTCTGAAGAGAAACTGAGGAACAATTGAAGAGAGTTATTTGGACAATCTGAATTGCCAATCAGGAGACAAACTCCACTCAAGGCTGAAATGGGAGCTCTGAGGTCACAGATCTAAAGCCAAGCCACAAGACAGGATTCCTTCAGTTGTTACTGTGCAGTTCAGACAGGAACAGGCAGGGAGCAAAGCTGGCCTATAAATAAGGAACCTGTTCATTGAGAGAATACACTCAAGGCATCACTGGAAAGGAAGATGAGGGAGGAGAAAGAATGGAGATGTTCTTGGCAGAGGAAAATGTTGGGGCAGAAGACCTTATGGTTCTTGTAAGTTACACTACACTAATGAAAAGAGAGTCACTGGCTGAGGCAAGTCATGAGTCAAAAGTTTGCCTGGAGGGGGCAGATGTGAGGAGGCCTGGTGTCTTACAGACTCTGGCCTAACATTGGGGGACACCTCGGCCTGCTTTTATCTGTTAGATTTTAGTTTTTGCTTTTTTTTTTTTTCTATGTTGAGACAAGGTCTCACTGTAGCACAGACTGGTCTGCAACTCACTATGTAGCTTACATTAGCCTTAGCTGACAACGATCCTCCTGCTCAGCCTCCCAAGTGCTGGGCTTACAGGACTGAGCCACCATGCCCAGCTCTCATGTTTTATGTGCTGTTTTTTAGCCTATCAAAATAAGTGTGCAGATCCACAGTAATATGATAGTATTGATTATTATTAACTATATACTATTTGCTTATGCCATAAAAATAACTACATAATGATTACTTATTACTACTTGTTCTACATTTAAGGTAGAATTTAAAAACTCTGATAGCAACAGCTGCAGTTTAGAAATCATGACTTGGGGGGTCAAAGGCCTTACTTTTGGAAGTCTCCACGAACACACAGACTTTGGGGACAAAACATACTTGGGCAGATTATATATGAAGAGCCAGCTATGAACTGCCAGGTGCTCCAGCTTATTTTTCCTTAATAAAACATTTAAGACAAGACTTTAAAGGTTGTGGTTTATTAGTTTTAAATCCTACAGAGTAAGCATTTCACAGTTTGAAGCATTGATTTTTAACTCAGTAGATGAACTGTATAAAATGAAACTACTTAATTGCATTTACTACAGTTATTCTGTACGAAAATGCCCAGTTAAAATTATTTTGGAATCTTAGGACACAAAGAAAAAAAAGAGAAACAAAAAGTTGCAGCGTTCCTCTTGGTAGTCATTCGTTTCTTCACTCACTTGCACGTATTCAATAAGTGCTTTGCGTCAAGGGCTCTTTGAGGTGATGGTTATGTGGCAAAGACCTCACAGCGATGACTAGTTAGACAAGAATCTGGACAATGCAAATGATACCAGCATCATGAACCTTATCAGGGCTACAGTGAGATGAGATGGCAGTGTGTATAATAGGGATGGGCAACATGGCTGGGATTTGGAGATGGGCTGAGGCCTGAAGGACAAGGGGTGTTATGTGGAGCAGTAAGAGGAGAAAGGGGACCATTGGGGCATCAGTGCATCATTAAGTAGGGCTGTGATGACACACAAAGATCTTGAGTGCCTTTCTAAAAATTTCTTTAGGATGACCCTTGCAATTACTGTATCACAGGGAAGAAATGTATGCAAGGCTCTTGATACAAATCCTCATGGAGTTCTTTGAGGAAGTGGGACTCAATTGCTAGATGGACATAGGCTTTTGTGCAGAGTGCATGGATGGGAACACTGAGCACTCTAAATAGATGAAACCGTTTCTTTTTATGTTTTACAATTCTGTGATGTTTTTGATGGTGGATATTTCATGTATTTATTTATTATTTGCATTGGTTCTTGATATGTTTATGTGTTTGCATAGGCATATATATGTGTATTCTGTTTGTGTGTGCTTGAGTGCATGTGTGGTGTATCAGCCAGAGGTTGGTTTTTGGTGTCTTCCTCAATCACACTCCATCACTCTATTTTTTTGAGACAGGGTCTCTCATTGATTCTACTAGACTGCCTGGCCAGAGAGTCCCTGGGATCTTGCTGTCTGCAACTTCCCAGCCCTTTGATTACAGGCATGCCACCCTACCTGGCACTTTACATAGCTGCTGGGAAACTGAATTCACGTCCTCATGTTTGTAAGGCAAGGTTTTAATTTTTTTATTTTTTTTCCAACTAAGCCATTCTTCCCTCCAGCCTGGTACTAATTCTTTACACCCTTGTCTTTTCCTACCGTTTATTCAATTCTATATTTGCATCACACTGATCTTGTTACTGATCAGCAAACACTCTATAGAATAATACTGGTCTTTTCCATACTTTGTTCAAAATTTTTATAATTCTGATTATATTTTGATTCCCTTTTATCATTAAGATTTTTTTAAGTATGGAAATGTCTTTATTTTCCCTGTCTTCATTTTTCTGTTTTGAAGATTCTCTTCTGAAAATGATATACTCACCTAAATAGTTTCCTAGATCTTTGATGGTCTATTTCCTGACAACTAATACCTATCAAAATGGAGTTTATTTGGATGTACATGTATCATACCTAGATTGCCTTATTGGGGGAGTATCCTTCTATTTACTGGCGCCTTCTTTATGCCTGTCCCAGGGACTCTTGTTCACACATCTTTCCTTCCTTATATCTTTGGTACATGTTTTGTGTCCTTTTCTTTCTTCCCTTTGATATGTATCTATATGTATATATATATATATATGTATATATATATATATATATATATACAGTATAATAAGACCATCAAAACTACACATGCCCAAACTTTTCATAACTTCTAATAGAAAGCCTGTACCTATCAAGAAATAATCCTAAGCCTCACAGGGGTTTAACTCATGATACGTTTTATAGTACACTTTAATGCCTGATACAAATACTACCATCCAATCCACAACTTTTTGGTAAAGTTCATAACTGTAGTAAGTTTATACAGGGTTCTTTTATTTTAATTTGAATACAGTTTTTACTTTTTAATTGGCATGTAGTAAGTATGCCTGTTTATGGGGCACAGCATGATACTTTAAGGTAATGAATAATATTTGGATCAGAATAATTGGCATGTCCAGTCAAATATTTCTATATATTGAGATCTGTGGCATTCTTTTAAATGTTTCTCCTAGTTTATCTGATATCCCGGGTGGTGTGTCACTCCCCATTCACCCAGACATGGAATTAGTATTATTTCTTTGCTTGAAAAATATCTCACACAAGCAACATAAGGAAGGCCGAGCCTATTTTGTTTGGATTCATGGTTTTATACTGCAGTCCATTGTGGAGGAGAACTGAGGTGGAGAGATCTTCGCTGTGGCTTTAGGAGCATAAGACAACTGTAGTCAAGGAAAACAGAGATGAGTCTGTGTGTTTCAGTAGTCTTCGCCTTTGTGGCCAGTCCGGGACTACAGTACAAGAAGTGGTGCTGCCTGCTTTCTGGGTGGGTCTCCCTGCTGCACTGAGGCCGATCTATGAGGGTGCCCACAGAATGCTCGGAGGCATCTCTCCTAGGCGAAGCTACATCTGGACACATCTAGTGTTCACCTGTCCTGCTGGACCTCTGCTGCTCTGATTCCTCTAGTCTCCACTCTCTGAGCCCGCCCTGTTCAGGTCCTCACCACTGACCACAGGATCTACCGCCTGGCTGAATTCCTTCCTCTCCTTTTCCCATTCATCCTCCATCCTGGCTTCATAAGTATTCCCATGCGACTTCCCTACCTTAGTGGCCTCCTGAAGCTTGTGACCATCAAGATGAAGCCCAGATTCTGCAGAAAGCTTCCCAAACCCACAGCTCTTCATTTACATCAGATGTCCTCTCCCCTCAGCACACACACATGCACATTTACACAGGTCTGTGCACAGACGCACATGGACGTACTCTGCCAGCAAGCGCGGATTCTGCTTGCATTTGCCAACATTCACATCCAGTTTGTCAATCCTGGTCAAGATGCTCTGTCTTTGCTTAGGCCTAGAAATGTCTCCTGATCCTCTTTCCTCACTCTTCTCTTCCCCACTACCTCATGGTAGTGTGTGCTTTCTTCCCACACCATTGCCTACTACACCCCAGGAGTCACAGCGCTGCAATGTGATTAAATAGTCTACTCCCTAAAGCTTCTGCGATGAGATGATCTATTTATTCTGCAGCCCACACAGTACACAGTACTGCAGACAGTCTCAATCCCACCGCATTCACCTCATGGTATTTCTTTAAAAATGATGGAAGTGAACGAGAATTTTCTAAAAATCATTTTTCACAATGTCAACTATTTTTCTTCCTTAATTTCAAACTTACTTTTTATTGATCTCAGCTGAGACCCTTTACCTCTCCTAGCCCACTTGTTAAACAGAATGATTCACTGGATTGTATAAGGAACAAATTGCACTTTTCTACCACCTGCTCTGTCCTTTACTCTTGAACGGGCCATTAGTGCACATTGCACTATCTCCTTTTTGTTTTGTTACGGTGACTGTTAATTGAGCTGGTCTTTATTGCACCATTTCTACTCTGGCCACTTTGTTGTAACCCATTTCCCAGTAATTGGATATATACCTTCTCTGAAAGGTGAGTCTTTTTTGCGCTTATAAAATGCATGAAGCACATGTGAATTACTTCACAGAACTTTTGCTGCCAATACAAATAAAGATCAAAAATTATTGTCCTGAAAGCAGAACTCTAGGCCATTTTAAACCATGGCTGGAAAGTGTCTGGGGAACAAAAGAAACGAATTCAGCATAAGAGATGCCAAATCAGAAGAAGAAAATGTAACTGTGTGGCATTATTAAATAAAAACATCATTGCATTATGGTGTGAAGAAGTAACCAGTCCTTCCCTGACAGGTTGCTTGCGGTTCATTCACCTGAAGAGTAAGTTAGAAGTGTCTGGTAGTCACATTTTAATAAAACATTATGGATGGAATGAAGCCAACATTTAAGATTGGCTCATATGAGTATATAGCCTCACATAAATAGGCAGAAATGGCAGAAATAACAGTCTTGTTAGGGCCGAGGAGGAGGCATCTTCACTCTCTGTTCCCATCACTTATGCCCAGACTCTTCAAATTTGTGTTGCATGACCAGCGAGCAGTGAGACTTGAATATCTTAAGCATTAGGCTTTTTTAGGGACACTGTTACTAGAATGTCAGCATCTATTACAGTATGCTTTTTGGCTGCTTTTACGGAGTCCTAAAAAGAGACTTATGACCAATTAAGTAGGGGCTATTGCAAAGCTAGCCGTGTAAAAAGGACGTGCGGGGGCTCTCTAGTCAAGATCTGCACGAATCATGTCAGTTGGACTAGTATCGGTTCATCAGCCAGTACATATTCAACTCCTACTGTGTGTCCAGTACTTTGACGAATATGGGAAGTTCATTGCGCCCAGTGATACAAACCAATGCATATGAAACAACTTGAATGAATTAGGTGATCAACTCTAGACCACAGCATTATGAGTAAAAGGAGAAATGTCGAGGAGGAAATCAGTGAAGGTGGGAAAGTCTTTGTGTTGGCCACCTAAATGGCATGCAGCTTCTTGGGCTTGTAATGTTTTTGCTCAGTGTCTCACAATGCAACCGTACTTGTCTTTGGAGGAAGGACCCCCACAAAGGTCTACCTTGTGCTGTCTTTCTATTTACAATGTTTGGATTTCTTGTCTTGACCAAGCGTTTCTTGTTAACAAAATAAAACAAGATCAAAGTGTGTTATCCAGATATGTGACTCAGCATCTATGCAATAGAAGGGCCCCAGAGTCAACAATGGTGGAGAGGTGGTGATGGAGAAACAAGGGAGGAAGGATGCTGAAAGACAGGAGAGCTCAGAGCATCAGTGTTAACAACAAAAGGCTCGTAGAAAGGAGAGGCCATCTTAGTTGCAAGGTTTTAGAGTAAGGTTGTGTAGATGTGAATGCTAAGCTTTGTCACCTACTCACACACCTCCTTCTGGACCTCAGTTTCTTCGTTACTAAACTGCATTCACAGCTACTGCCTCGTGGGGTTACTGTTAGAGTGAGCTTGAAGATCAAGCACATAGCATGGTGCCTAGCCTATGGCAAGACCTTAGGTAGAACATAGGGGATTCAGCATGGCTCACAAAAAGGCAGGAAGCCCCAGTTAGCTGCAAAGCATTTCCTGAGTTTGGCTGTCGGACTTCTCAAATCCAGAATACTTCTCAAATCCATCCACTTCTGTCACCCTTTGATGTGGGAGTCCTGACTCACACTCCTGCCATTTGTATTTGAATTACTAGAACATCTCCATCACTTAATTATCTCCTCTGGTCTCTCCTTTGCAACCACATGAACAATTGAAAACACTGATTGAAGTTGGTAATGTTTTCCATTACCAAACATACAGCCACGGAAACCCGGGTGCCCACTCCTTTCTTGCCTACCTCTCCAGGATTGAGACCTTGCCACTTCCATATTGAGTTCATTGAATTTAAGACTGGCAGCATCAAAGCACCCTTGGTCTCAGCTTGCACTATTGGCTTTGATCAGTGCTCTTCTCTCTGCCTAAAACATCCTTCATTTTCTCCCTTCCTATCTTTCTCGTGTCTGTCCTGTGCTGATCCTTCGGGAGTCCTCCTCTGGCTGCTGCACTCCACCCACAGTCTGGAGTAGGTATTCACTTATCTAAGGTGACATCCTTGGAAAAGAAGGGGGATACTTTTCTTCCCTCCCTGCTGAACTGCCTTTCTCGGGAGGTGGGTGAATTGGTGGTTTTGGTAATCTCACAAGGCTCTGCTCTCTTCCCTCCTCTTTTGACTCCTTTACACCATCTGTCCTCTGGGCACAGGTTTCCCACAAAGGGCTGAAGTTGTTGAGAACAGTTTGTAACACTGAGAACACCGATCTCTCTGACCCAAGGCTTTCACCAGCACATAATAATAGACAGTAAGTATTGTGTTTATTATCTGCCTTTCTATCAGAGCTCTCTGTTGTCCCTAGTCTTGGACAAGGAGAAAGAAATGCCACTAAACGGCGCAGTGCTCATCAAATGGTACTGCCTTGCTACACTTCTGCATTGGAATGATCTCTATTTTTTATCATAGACACCAGACTTACATTCTTAAGAGTAAACATACTTTCTTTTATTCAGAAATACTATTTTTTATTAATTCTGCAAGAATGTTATACAACATATTTTCATCATATCCCTTTTCTTTCCTCAACTCCTTCCAAGTCTATAATGATGGTTTCTTTTCTTTGCGTACCCAGCGTTCAATATTCCAAGAGAAAGGCTGCTGAATTGGAGAGAGTTGGCTTATTTAGATTTATGGTGGTCTAGTGTGATGAAGTCCTGAGATTGCACCATGATGAGAACAAAGACAGAAGGAATGACAATCATCATGTAACAGCTACCATTTTCAGAGCTGCCTGAAGGGCTCAGAGCTGCCCTCAATGACTCAAAAATAGGCCTTACAATTTTACCGGCTTATGAAGACCTATGTGTACCCATCATCACACAGAGAAATACTTGTTCTGTAGTTTCATCCCAGGCAGTCTTATTCCGAAAACTATGCCTTAAATATTCAAAGAAATAAATAATTAAGTCTATCATGATAACAATAAAGGGCATGAATAGTGTGTCCATCTAGTCTACCTTAGATTTCCTGAGCATCTACAGTAGTCAGATTAAGATGGAGCTCCTGGAGGACAAAGCAGAAAGGTGTTCTGGAGCCAGCAAAGGGAAGGATGAGGAAACAAGGCTCAGACATTATAGAAGATCCCCCCAAACAAAGCTGAGTGTTTCCTATGATGATTAAGTTTGACTGTCAACTCGGATACCTGGGATAGTAGTGAAATATGCCTTTGGGTGTATGTGTGTGTGAGCAGCTTTTCCAAAGAGGATCAAGTGAAATGAAATGAGCAGTCCTGAATCTGAGTATCTGGGCTGGGACCCCAAACTGAATCAAATGTGGCAAAGAGGAAAATCAGCCAAGAGCCAGCCTTCTAGACTCTGTGTTTCCTGGCCCACTCCGGCATCCATGCTTCCTTTATCATGATGGACTGTATCCCCTCTAACCTCAAGCCAAAGTAACCTCATCTTGTTTAAGTTGCTTTGTGACAGGTGTTTGGTCAGAGCAAAGAGAAAAGTAGTTAATAAAATTCCTTTCCCCAATTCTAATGAGGATATCTTGTAGTCTAGAGGACAAAATACTTCCTCTTTCTTTCTTTCTTTCTTTCTTTCTTTCTTTCTTTCTTTCTTTCTTTAGCTTGGGAAACTAACAGTTTGTTGGCTAAGTTGACAAAGTGAAGACAGTTGAAAAAGAACCATCCTGGGAAGGAGTAATTAAGCTGTGCAGAATCAGAGATAATGGGATTTCCAAGCGTTGGTGTCCTGCATGGAAATAAGAATAAGGCTCAGCACAATGCAGCTTCTGTTATTTGATAACTTAGAAGCATGTGGCATCCTAATATATTAAAAATGCTATTGTACATAGGGATAGCCTGGCTTCTATTTTTTGTGAAATATAGTTTTAGTTTCTTTTCTCACATATACCATATTTCTGATGGGTTCTTCCCAGTGTATGCCCAAGTCCAGATGTATATTGGTAATATAATGATTTTTTTAATTGTGACACAGATCATGAGACTGCATAGTCCCATTTAGTATTGTATTTCTTTTTTCAGGGCCTAATCACTTGTCATTTTACATATTGCATAAAACATTACTTTGGATAGTCTTTTCTGTATTGAACTGCATGTACAGAAGACTTTAATACGTCTAGAATCCAGGAAAATCTAGATATATTATCTGCATCCATACTACGAAAATCAATAAGCTTTTATTTTTATGTCACTTCCTTTTATTGAGGTGGGGGGGTCTTGATTTGAGTTTTCCGATTAGAACAATATGTTTCCAGTGGCGACACGAAAAATGTGGTGTGAATGATGTCAGAACGTTCTACGAAAAGGATAACATACTTTAAAAAGCTTAGTATCGGCAGTTTTTCCTCTCCCTCTCACCTTCTCTCCTGGGGTCTAGCACAAAGTCATAGGACTTCGGATGCACAGAGGAACATAGTGTCACTGCCATCCCTGCCCCCCCCCCTTCATTTCCCTGCAGGAAGACATCATACCTCCAGATCACACCACACAACATAAATAAACTCACACTCTGCAACCACACCGAGCCCCACATGAACACCAGGCTAAGGGCCAGGTGAGTTGGCGGAAGTTTGCCGATGGGCACAGGGGCTGCTCCTACTCCTGTTTGGAGATACTTATGATGTCATCACAAGTGATTAGAGTATCGACAGCTTTCCAAGTAGCTTGTTATCAGGAAATTAAAACCTGCCGTTTCTCCCCAAAGGAGCTCCAGAAGCTTGACCCACCTGAACACATTTATCCTTTTCCACATGCCTAAGAAGTCGGCAAAAGGCCACCACCGTTTTTATGCTTTTCTTGATGCAAGGAAAATAAGATATAGGGAGGTAGGCAGGAAAAAAATGCCTTTTGTCTTTCTCCCTTTTAAAATTCAGTTCTGGGGGCCGGAGAGATGGCTTAATACTTGCTACTGTTGTAGAGGACCAAAGTTTGGCTCCCAGCACCCACGTGGCAGCTCACAACTGTCTGTAACATCAGTTTCAAAGGATCTGGTTTTCTTTTCTGGTCTCAGAAGCCATTAGATGCGTGTGGTGCGCGCACACACACACACACACACACACACACACCTGCAGGCTAAATGTTTGTGCACATAAAATAAAAATAATATGTCTTTGAGCTTCAGCCCTTCTGTTCATGATTGTTAAAGTTCAGGTCAGTCCGTTATTCTGTTCATTGTTACATTGCTTGTTCCTGAATTCATCCACTAAACTTCTCACTGAGCATAATCCGTGCTTAATAAACTGGAACATTTCCGTTCACATTCACATCAGGTTCATTCTTCACTTCAGGGCAGAAGTCACTATACTAAACCCAGAGCAACCTCCAGGAAATGTATTGTATGAGCCATTGAAATCTGAAGATTCATTGATACCATCATCCAGCAAGCAGTTTTTGAGCACACACTAAGTTATTATTTACAGGTTTCCAAACATCTCTCCTGGGCTGTAGCATTTTATATAATTATTTCTAAATGTCTTAACTACGTTGACTGTGTTCTATCTGTTTCTAGCTTATGTCCATGCTGGCCTCTGACTTTTATGACTATAGGTAACAAAAAAAAACATGGAGGATTTCCATTTCATAACTGTTATGAATAAAGTTTAGATTGGTGTTGCAGCTTAGGCTTGCAGCTTACTGATTAGGAAGCCCATATTGATATGACAGCATTCTCTGTGAGCGTTTCCTACCATTAGGAAGCTAAAAGGGCTGGCCTGAGTGTGTGCATCTGTTGGGTTGCGGGAGCCATGGCTAAGACACCCTAAAAAGTCTCCAGCCCATGAGAAAGAGAGAGATGTAATGTGCCGTCCCGATGGGGTTTCTCAGCAAGACATCAGCTTTTCCCCAGCCCCTCCCATATCAATAGCTAGGTGATAACTTGGTCTTTCTTCCCTTCTTCACTGAATTCTGCCCTTTTCCTTCAGACTTCATCCCCAATGGCTCATGCTGCATGCTCTTCCTTCTTCACAGAGTTTCTGGCTCCTCCATCCCGGACATGTTCAGCACCCCAAAACCCCCTGCAGATTTCCCTCATCCAGGATGATCTCCCGTAGTTTCCCTCACTGCTCCTATTTTATTTGCTCCCCTAAGTTTCCCCTGGAGTTTTGCTTCTATTCATTCAAGCAACACATGCCAAGAACTTGGTTATGGTTAACCTTCTTAAAGCAACCCTGCACCTATAAATTACCAAAGGCGTTCACTAAATTGTGCTTCCACGGTCTCCTTAGTGACACGCTTTCCCAGAAGCGTGGGGGTGAAGAGCGTCATGCCCATGCCTGCACCTCCAGTGCCTTACTCCATGTTGGAAGCATTTGCTTTTAGATCGCGTCAACACGCTGCAGTAGCCTTGGGTAAGATAACCTTGCCAGCAAGAGCTTTCAGATTTATGCCCATGGATCAATCCCATTAGCCACGGACATGGACTAGAGCCAAGGTCAGGACCAAAGCCAACAGCTGACAAGGCAACAGGATCCTCTCCTCACGTGTGGCCCTGAGCCCATGCTATACATGCCAACTTCCAGCTAATCAGTGCATTTTTGGAACAGGTGTTCACTGTCCCATATCCTGTTGCTTGAGAGCGGAGGGGAGGAGTTGGCCACCTGGTCAGAATTTGTAGAAACAGATGCTAGGAAGACCAAGCTTAGGTTGCATGCTGTGTCAGCGCTTCACGCAGCGCTTTGGGCAGAACCCTGTCCGAGGTGGGAGCCTCCTCTGCAAACATGCCCTGTGCCCTTCTCCGCTCAGACAGCTTAGCTGATCGCAGGTGGATTCTCTTTGATACTTAACTTCTCCTGTTGAAATCACCAAGGCGTCAATAGGATGGTGATTTGCATGGAGGACTAACAAGCCATTCCATCCATCTTTATTTTAAGATTTCTGTTTCTCTAAGATATGGAAGCATCAACAGCCATCCGTAAGACTTCCAGGGTCCTGAGAGGTGTCAGGCTGAGTTCAGGAGTGAAAATAGAATGTCTTGACAAGTCTATGCTATAGCTCAGCCTGGCAGTGACTCTGTCCTCAGCCACAGGGTACCCATTCATGGGGGTGCCTATGGGATTCAGAATCTGGTCTATTTCTGTGCTACAGAAACATCTTTTTAATTTATTATTTGTTACAATTTATTCACTTTGTATCCCAGCTGCGGCACCCCTCTCTCATCTCCTCCTAACCCCTCCTTCCCTCCCTCTTCTCCTATGCCCCTCCCCTAGTCCACTGATAGGGGAGGTCCTCCTCCCCTTCTCTCTGACCCTAGACTATCAGGTCTCATCAGGACTGGCTGCGGTCCTCATTCAGAAGGGCAAATGCGACATCGGAAGCAGAAGAAGACAGGGAACAGGACAGGAGCCTACTACAGAGGGCCTCCGAAAGACTCCGCTGATAGAAACATCTTTAAAATGGTGATTGTAAGACTTATACACAGAAAACTAGCATAGCAATCTTTCTGTGCGTTGGGGAGAATGTGAGATCACAGAAGCAGCATTAATAATTAATCTCACCTCCGGAGTCAACAGCAGTTAATGTTGCAGTTGATTTCCCCATACCACACATTTCCCCCATCATTAATACAAGCCTTGCCACTAGGTAGAGCCCGTTATCTTCATCTTCAGCTACAGAGACTTGTTCTGGCAGGCATGTGTAGCAGTAAAGTCATAGTCATATCAATCACTTACTTCGTAGCAGCCCGTGGCCCTTCCAAGCACAATCATGTCAGAATAGAATTCAAAGCTTGGTTGTTTCAACCACAAGACTAAAGCTCGTTGGGGAAGAGATAATTAATTTTGCAGAAACTCCATTCTGTTTTAAGTAATTCTCAATTTTTTTTCCTTTCTTCAAAACAACAGAGCTCACAGCAGCTGCTCTCTGTTGCTTCCCCTGGCAGAGATTCTCAGAGTTCACAGGGTGTTTGTTGTTAGTGGTCAGGCGCTGGCCAAGTCACAAAGCCTGAGGGGTGTGCTTCATCTTAGCCAGGGCTAAAGTATGTGTTGAGTGTAGCACTTTTCTCCCAGCAGATGGCAGTAAAATGTCTTGACAATGGATGTTCTTCTCACTATGGTGAGGCATTCATATTAGCAAGAGATATGGAGGCAAGGTGACCATGTTGAGAACTCTAAGACTCGAAATTAGATAGTAAGTGCTTATCATGTTTTAAAAGATGTGGAACTTGACCACAGTGAGATCACCCACTGCATTTGCCACTTCAAAGCATTCTCCTAACCATAGGTTTTCATTTTCTGCACCTGAGTGACAGGTTTATGACTCATGGAACCTCCCTGAAAACAGTGAGAGATGCTTTCTTCGGAAGAGTGAGAATGGACTTTCCCTGTCCATAATTAAACCCATAAGGCAAGAAGTGTTTTCTATAAGATTTTTTAGCAGACCCTACGGTCCTCCTGGAAGTTTTGTACGCAGTAAGACCATGAATGGTGTGCATTTTACCAGAGAGAACTCCTTGGTCATTTGCCAGATCCTTGGGTCAGTTTGGATCTTTAAAAACTGCATCTGGCTCTTTGTAGCCCTTCTTACTGAATGGTGCCTGTGCCTTGGAGGGATCATAATGTAGTTATCTCCTTCAGGTCAAATACTCCAGAGGCTCTTATCATCCATACCTTAAGCACTGTGTCTCCGTGTACTGTGCACTGTCCACTGCAAAAGGAAGCTTCTCCAGTGAGGGCTGACAGTCACACTAAAAAGGGAAGGGAGATTATAAGATCAGTGTGGTAGATGGCTGGCTACAGGAAAACAATGTCTTCTAGGCACAGTGGGGCAGTTGCCTGTATAGATTCACAGCAATTGAGACAATCACGCACAAGATCAGTACAAGCTCAAGCCGGAAAGAATTCCAGCACGGGGAGGAGAAGAGGGCATGAGCTCCCCCTCCTGTCTAAGGAGATACTGGCAACTGGCTTTCTTTAGGGGTGCAGCCCCAGGCTGACCACTTTCCAGAGAAATCTACATGTTCAAGAGGTTGTACAAAGCTCCATTTGTACTTGATGGATTTTTAAAGGGGGCCACCATTCAGTGGCTTGTGTAAGGGGGTGGTTCTGGAAGGAGCTAGGGAGGGGGGATATCATCAAATTCCATGATGAGAGGGAAATAACTGTGTCTGTGAGGTGCAGCATCCAACGAGGCCAATAAGAACCCCATGAAAAGGAGACAAGAAGCCTAAGTCCCTTTAAGATCCAGACAAGTTACAGGGAATGTGAGGGACTGGGACTGGGACTGGGGAGATCTGGGGAATTTCTGGCCCACATTTAGAAGGGGCAGGTTCTTCTCAGTCTCCCCGAGAGTTAACACACACCACTGTAGGCTCTAGGTGAGGCGAGCTTGTAATCTCTAAGGTAAACCACAAGTGTGTCACTTAAAAGAAGTGCGGGTTATTTTGAAGTCTGCGGCTGGATCGTTTCTAAAATCGACTCAGGCGAAAACAGTGCATTGAGAGGTTATGAGTGTCCCTTTCAGCCACCAGCTTAATAACCAGATAAGACATCAGGCCTTGCCTTTCAAGTTCAGGCACTGACTCTCTATAATGGCTACTGCTGGTAGAGAGATGTTATTGTTGGCATGGCAACATGTGTGGTGAGGAGTCACACTCTAGCACTTGCTCTGTGTGTGGCGAAGGGGGTGCTATTGGAAATGTTCTTAGTAACTCCTTTACCCTTCTTATCAATTTGAGGATAGGATACTTGTGGCTATTTGGGCATGAACCAGGCATATACTGAATTTTAGCTGCCTTCTAAGCAGGGTTTACACCTTGGCTATCTTAACATCCACTTCATGAGAAAAGTAGGGAAACTGAGGCATGAAGCTGTCAGTGTGTCTAGCTTATACCATAGATTGTTGCCCCTAAGAATCGGTTTCCACAGCCCTGCCACGTGTGTCCGTCTCTCCTGTCTGAATCAGTTGTTCAGGAATCGTTTGCTCACCAAATGGCTCAACTGCACCACTTAGCAGTCTCCAACCCTCCCGTGCACACTGGCATGGCCAAGTGGACCGCCCGGCATCCACCTTGGCTCTCCCGTAAAGTCCCTCTCATCCTTATGTGCCCACAGACATGCTTTATTCAATCTCTTGTTTTATTTTTTTTAATCTCCTCTGAACCCAGCAGATCATAAATCCTTTGCTAGATGAGATTTCCAAATAATGGTGATAGATGGCATTGTCTTTTGTCTCCTGACAAGCCAGACCCTGGCTGTCATCACAGCAGTCGGAGGATCTTCTGTAGCCTAAGAAACACGTAGAAGTATGCCTCAAAAAAAAAAAAAGCCACAGCTTAATTCTCCACTCAGAGTCTGAACTTCCTCAAATGATCGAGGCTTCCTAAAGGTTTTCACAAAAGAAACACACAGAGAAGGTGATAAATTACACTAGTAATGACAGAGAATTAACTTTAATCTGGAGCAGCAAGGAGGATCTGTGTGTGATGAGGGAGAAGGAGATGGCGACATAGGGACGTGTGGGGATTTGCAGAATTCTGTTCTGTCTGTGATCACAAATGCTGAAATCTAAACCCTGCTGAGAGATTGATAATGGAACACCAAAGGAGAGAGAGAGAGCGGGCAGAGGGAAGAAGAGGGTGTAAATTTACTTCAGAGCTGTCCTGTGCTGTGAATTATGTCAGGAAAGTCTCTAATTTCCTACTTAGAAGATATTTTATTATATTTCAAAGGTAAACTGGCTATTACTTTGCAAATTTGTGCTGTTCACAACTCACAAATTTTGTGTTTCTCCCTGTAAGCAGCAGGTCTTAGAGGCTGGTGATTTTCATTAGCCTGTTCTTGGACCCTGTGTTTCATCCTCTGGTACTTCCTTTGGATCAAGCAAGCTCCCAAATGTCCTTCAAAAAACCAGTTCAGAGAAAGAGAGGATGTGAAGGAAAAGAATCCTTGACACTGTCGGTGGGAATGGAAAATGGTATCATTATTCAAAATAGTGTAGAAGTCCCCAAACTCCCATACAATCTGCTAATCCCCTATCTAACCTCATGGACAAAGGAAACCAGTGTGATAGACTCTTCATTGTCCATTGCAGCATTATTGACAAGAGGCAGGAAATAGAATCCGCCTCCATGCTCACTGATAAGTAAACCCATGAGGAAGATGAACTGTATACACAGGCCTAAAACACTCAAAAAAGAGAGCTCTGCCACTTACTATGGCATAGACACATTTGAAGAACATTATGCCAAGCTTTCTGCAACTGTAATGGCATACCGGATGTAATCATCAATTTATAACAGGGAAAGGTCCACTTTAGAAACTTTTGGATAGATACTTTTGCACATGACTGTTTGTTCGAATTGTTCTGAGACTGAGGTCAGGTAGCACACCATGGAAAGAAGTTAGTGCAAGCAGTGCTGCCTAGAGGGAGAGCAGTTGCCTGGCATCTAGAAGTGACCTGAACATCTCCCACAAGACTCTACCTTCCAGAAGTCCCTTCACTTTTAATATCACCCTCCTGGGGACCTTGGTGATACATCCCGTGTTCAAGCTTTCAAAGGAAATAAAGTGAGACAGATTTAGAAAGACAAATACTCCATGTCCCTGCTCATCCATGGAATCTGAAAAGTCAAACCCATGAAAACAGAAAGCACACCAGTGGGTGCCAGGGGTTGGGAAAGAAATGGAATATTGGTAAAAGGGTGGTAAAAGCTATCACGGATGAAGCCCATGGTAGCTCAGTAACCAATTGGTTTCCTATAGTAAGAGGAACAGGGATTATTTCTGACAGGAACTCAATGGCAGGCTCTTTGACCTCCCCACCCCCCAAGGGAGGAGCAGTCCTGCTAGGCCACAGAGGAGGACTTTGCAGCCAGTCCTGAAGATACCTGATAAAACAGGGTCAGATGAAAGGGGAGGAGGTCCTCCCCAATCAGTGGACTTGGAAAGGGGCAGGGAGGAGATAAGGGAGGGAGGGAGGGAGGGAGGGTTTGGGAGGGAATGAGGGAACAGGATACAGCTGGGATACAGAGTTAATAAAATGTAACTAATAAAAAAATAAAATAAAATAAAAAGAAACTCAAGAGGGCTAAGCTCCAGGATCCATATCTAGTGATGATCCAATGATGACTACAGATAATGCTGTATCCTGGGGAGGGCGTGTCTTAGGAATGGTCAGCAGGCAAGGTAACCAGAACAGCTGGGCATGAGTCAATTCATCCTGCTAATCATTTCACAGCACACATGTGAGACAATCCATTGTGCTGCTCACTTCGAAGACATATATTTATTTTGGTGACCGTTTTTTACCTTAGTAAACCTAGGAGGGCCCTCTTGCATGAAGTTATTCTGTGAGAATTCAGTGAGAAAGTGTATGAACTTCCTTGGCCCCTGCACAGCCCTCAGGACTGCCATCAGGTGCAAGCCCTGCAGGTGATCGTGACAATGCTGACAACAAATACAGGGTAACCACAGCCATCACGACCTAGTGGGTTTCCCAAATTCCTACCAGAACCCATGTCCCCTTTTCTCACCAGCTTCTTATTATTTTTACTTTATTTTTATTTTCTAACTTTGGCCCCTCTTCCCTTCTTATTTCACCTGTGGGTTTTGGCTGTCGCCTGCCTATGGTCCCATCACTTGGATTCTCGGTTGAGTTCTTGGGCTGCTGTTGGCACAGGCTGTCAGGGCTATGTAAGCACTTTGCGGGGGAGCGGGCTGGGGCGGGGGTCCTGCAGGTTACTCTTCCCTGCTTTATGACAAGAAGTCAGCTCAGAGAGTCTCCAGGAGGCTGGCTGCATCTGATCATCAGGGGAGATCCCAGCCAGGGAGCAGAACATCTCCAAGGAGCAGTTCCTGTTATTTTTTATGGAAGGAAAAGTGAACTATACGGGTGCTACTGCTGTAAGGGAAGGAGAGGTGACCTTCGGCTTGTGGTAATGAGCTCAGAAACGCAAGAAATGGTTCACAGAATCCTTTGCCACTTGATTAAATGTAGATTTCTTCTGAGAGAGGCACGGGATTAGGACAATGCCTTTCCTTGTTTACGGTTCTATGCGTCTCACGTGACGAATGCCGAAGCCTTTTGGCACAAATGCAGATGCACACATCCATACCAATGCCTACTGTGTTAGTCATTGGTTCATAGCTATGACAAAATAACCAGAAGAACAGCAGCAGAAGCCATCAGAGAGTAAGGGTTCACTCTGGATCGCACATTCAGTGATTTTAGCCCAGACTTGCCTCTATTACTCGGGGCCTGTGTTTATGGAGAGCATCATGGGAAAGACGGGTGTGTATTAGAGCGCTGGGCTCACCACACGATGGATAGCAAGCAGGGAGGGAGATGGGAAAGGCTACCCTTCGAGGCTCTCTCTCAGACCTACTTCTTCCACAAGGCTCCACTTCCCAGTGTCTACCTTCTCCCAATTTTGCCATTAAAGTATGAACCTGCCTATAGATACATACCTCCATCGGGTGTTTGGGACCGCTCAGCGGCAGTGGCAGTTGGGGACCATGCCTTCAGCACACGAATCTTTTTGTGAAGGAATTCATATCCATACAGTAATTCTTGTTTCATCTGTCTTGGTATGAATCAAAACCAACTTCTTTCCAAATGGTGAAAAGACCTCAACTCCAGCCTCACAACCTGCCATTCCCAGTGTGGGGTTTGAATAAAAATGGCCCCTATGGTAGGGGACAATCCATGGGGAGTGTCATTATAAGGTGTGGCCTTATTGAAGTAGGTGTGGCCTTTGAGGAAGTGTGACATAGTCTCTTCCAGGTCTCTGCAGATCAAGATGTAAAAGTCTCTGCTACCTCTCCAGCACCGTGTCTGCCTGTGTGACACCATGCTTCCCACCATGACAATAATGGACTAAACCTCTGAACTGTAAGCCAGCCCCAATTAAATGTTTCCCTTTATAAGAGTTGCCATGGTCATGGTGTCTCTTCACAGCAATAGAAACCCTAACTAAGAGACCCAGTGACATGAAAGCATCATTTTTTGGGATTTGTCATGGAAGTTCTGAGGTTTACATCATCAGCCTGGCTTGTAGGCACTGCCTGATGAGGGAGAGGTGGGCGGGAGCCAATCGTTCTACCATGAGAACAGAGTAGATCCACAAAGTCAGTCAGGGTGCTATTTCTCTTTAGAGAGGAGATGGAGGCTCAATAATTCACACATTACACAATTCATGTACATTAAGTGACAGTTTGAACAGAGTGGGTCTATAGTTTATCAGTCAGAATTCTCGTATTTAATGCTCCCAGTCAAAATTTCACCCTTGTTAATGTGCTTTGTCAGGACCATGATTAACCTTGGGGCCTAGTTGTGATGGCCAGTGCAAAGACGGTATTAGAAACTCAACTCTGAGACTTCTGAGTCCTTAGGTACTGTTTCGTTCTGGCCTCTTATTTCTACATTTGATTCTCCGGATTCATGATCTCTCCCACCGTTGCCATCAGTTGTGATTAAGCGTTTGCCTCCTAATTGCATGTGTCTTAATGGCCCATGATTTACATTACTCTAAGGACAACGGAGGTACACTCCAGTCTATCAGAAGCAGTAACTACATCAAGACTTGCTGTTCCCTCCTTTATTTAAAGTTTTAGATTCTGACACACCCGTGGGCCATCTTGCCCTATGATGAGCAAACAAGGAGGCTCCTCCGTAATTTGTTCTCAGTGCATGTGTTCTGACTGTGGACAGCCCAACTCCCTGCATGCATATCTCACAACAGCTATGAAGTAAGCAAGAAGGCCAGTTTGGAGACGGCAGTAGTTGAATGCTTTGTCGCCAATGGAGTGACTAAGTGACGTGGCGTGTTCCTGTGCTACAGGATACAGAAAGACAGAAAGTCTTAAAGCAGACGGTCCATTGCTGTGCCGTTGCATCATTCCCTTGACGGGCCATCAGTACACATGCTTGGCCGGAGCCTGAGCTAAGGATGGATGTGTGTTTGTGTTGTCCTTCACTCAGAGCCAAGCCAAAGAGAGTTCTTTCCATTTCCGCATCTGTTCCTTATGGTACCTTTCTCTTTGTTGCTCTTGCTGCCTCAGAGGAGTGAAAAACAAGCTGGGTCGCGTGTTTCCTCATAGTCGGAAGCAGCAGAGTCCATATGAATCATCTTGTCAGAAGGCAGAAATAAATCTGAGGGGCTCTCAGGGTGCATCATTCTCCCCTTCTCTCCACAAACAGGCAACACGCAAGATGACTGTTGTTATGTGGGAGACATTTCTCTCAAAGCAGAAGGGGTCTGCTTTGGCTTTTAAAGTAGTTTCTTAGCTTTATCTTTTAAATACAAGCTGTAGAGCCAGTGCCTATAAAGATAATCCGTTACAAGGGAAGCCCCCACGAACTTATTTAGTATAAATTTGTTGAACATGAGCTATATGTTAGGAGCTAGTTTATGCAACGAACAACAACAACAAAAAAAAAAATCCCCACAAATAAAAAAGGCTTTCCATCATTAAAACATAGGCAAAACCTTTTTGGTAGCGGGGAGGAGATGTAAACAAATCAATTATTTAAGTAGTGTGGTAGATGGTGTTTAGTGATGTGGAGAGAATAAGCAGGGAATGGCAGTCTGTTGGCTGAGTGGAAAGCAGAACTTGAAGGGAGCTACCGCACTGAATCCTTTTTCGGGATCCCACCTGACCTGGCCTGGTTTCACTGAACACAGCCCCTCTCTAGCGAGGCAGTGTAAACAGGCATGTGTCTTGCCTTCTTATTGGGACACAAGGCCACTCCAGAAAATGCAGAAAACGCACAGGCCAGCTTTTGTCTATGCTTTTACAATATATATAATTACAATATTATTATTATTATTATTATTATTATTATTATAAGAGTCAAAGAATTATTTACCCCTCAGGTAGCAGCTTAGACACTTATAAAAACCACAATGAGTTTTTGTCACTGATTGTGACATAGGACATAGGACCTGACATAGGAGGGTTACCTACAATTCAGGGCAAGCACACTGCGGGCTAGAATAAGCCAATTGCTAAACAAAGCAATTAATTAATTCCTTTTTAAGAAAAAAAAACACCTCAGATATCCAGTAACTGTACATGGCTGGCTTAGGATTTTAGCAGTCAGAAATGGAATGTGTTCAGAGGGTTTGCTGACTAGTTTTATGTCAACTTGACACAAGCTGGAGTCACTGGACAGGAAGGAGCCGCAATTGAAAAAATGCCTCCATTAGATCAGGCAAGCCTGTAGGGCATTTTCTTAATTAGTGGTTGATGGAGGAGGGCACAGCCCATTTGTGGGTGGTGCCGTCTCTGGGCTGGTGGTTCTGGGTTCTCTAAGAAGACTGAGCAAGCCATGATTAACAAGCCAGTGAGCAGCACCCCTCCATGGCCACTATATCAGCGCCTGCCTCCAGGTTTCTGCCCTGTTTCGAGTTCCTGTCCTGACTTCCTTCAGAGATGAACAGTGCTGTGGAAGCATAAGCCAAATAAACCCTTTCCTCCCCAACTTGCTTTTGTCATAGTGTTTCATCCCAGCAATAGTAGCCCTCACTAAGGCAGAGGGATTTTAAGAAACTCAAGTTAGCCTTTTGAAGAAGTTGGTGATGATGTCACATGGCAAAGCAGATGTCCTTCTAAGGAACAAACAGAAATCTAGATGTTATTCAAGTCTAACTTGTGATGGCTGTGATGGGCACTTCAGATACTGGAGTCAAGAGTCAAGGAAGATGATTTCATAGTAGGAAACAGGCTGAGGAGCAATTTTTAAATAAAAATAGAAGAGTCATTTCCTGGCCTGGACATAGATTAATTGCTGAACAGGTAAGCGACCATCTTGGGAAACAACTTGAAAGAATGGTACCATTTAAGTGTCAGAGGAGGAAGAGGAAGGGTCATTCTTGTGAATTGGAGCTCCCACATCCCTAGGGTTTGTCTGATGAAATAATCTACTTCATCACATGCAGCCATAGGGGAGAGTGTGTGTCCTGTGTAAATATATTTCTACAGAGTGCTTGGGAGTTATAAAGCTCAATACTGTTCTCTGGACCTAAGAACACAGGTGAAGCCAGTCCCTGAAATGGGCTTTCATGTGATACCTTAGAAATACAAAACAGAAAGAAGTAAAACTCCCTAAGGTCGTACAACCACCTGGCACCTTTTGGCTGCCCTCCATTCCTTCTTTACCTCCACAAAGTGACCCCAAACCTGGACCAGCACAGGCTGGTTTACTTCCAGCACATCTCCTCCTCTGTTGCCATCCTTAATCAGTACCCATCTCATTGCTGAACATGTCCGACCACATGCTTTTAGCAGACAAGCTTCCAAAGTTCTTTTCCTGGGGTGTCTGAGCTCCACGTGTTAAGTGGAGTCAACCTTCTCCCTCCGGCACAGTGAAGGGCATAAGTGTCTGGATTAAGTAAGCGTGTAACACAAGGACTGGCTATTGGGAACTTTCAGTTTAAAACACAGCCTGTCTGAATAGCAGATTCTAAAGGGCCTCATTGTCAGCCAACCACTATTAGCTGTGGGGGGAAAAAAACAGTAACCTCAATATGAGCCAGTACAGAATGTCCTATGCTGTTTAAAGGATAACCTAAATGTTTTGGGTGTTTTGAGGCAATTGCCCTCAGGGAATACAAAAGACAATTGTTAAAACAGTAAGTGAACAAGTGAGATCTACCAATTGTGTTTTTCAATAGAATTATGAAATCTCTTGAAAAGAAAGAAAGAGTATTGTAATGGAATTGAAGTCTTTCAATAAATTTAATTCTAATGAAATCAAAGAATGAGGTATTTATCTATAGTTGATCCCATTGTTTTGATTTAATTTTTAATTTTTTTAAAAATTCCCATGTGTATGTAAATGGAAAGGGACACGAGATTTGCAAAGACCCTTCCTTGTTAATAAGACATGCACACACACAAAAACTTTACATAGAGAAATGATCATAATGGAAGAAAATAAGCAGATGAGAAAAATTAAGCAAAACAAATGCAGTCCCTATGTCTACATCCTGATGTGCTGTGGCCACTTTAATTTTAAGAACGTCGGAGCAAGCCTGAAGAACTTGCTTTGATTTGAATTTTCCCTATCACTCCGTAGTTCATCTTATGAAATGAGTACTATTAAAATCTTTAAAAATATCGTGACAAAAGGATTCAGCCAATCTGAAGGGACGGCTGTGGCAAACACTTGGTCCACAATGGTCTCCTACCTAAATGTCTCTGTCTTAACAACGCCCTGGTTGTGGCTGTAGTCACAGTATTTCCATACACATTTAATTAGCCTTGCGGCAGATAACTTGTGCATGGGCAGGGGTGGGTGCCAGAAGGCTAAGAGAGTCGGTCTCTTGGCGCCCCCTGCTGGTTGCACCGTGTACTGTATTTAAAGGGTCCTTATATTTTTCTATTAGCAGATAGGTGCTAGTAAGAAAGGTACAAATAGGAAGACCACACCGAGCTGGGGAATGTAGCTTGAGACAAGATTGCTTGACTATCATAAGCAAACACTAGGTTCCATTTGTGGGGAGCTATTCAGGCAGGGGTGAGGAATTTTGGTTTTTCTTGCTCATAAACATGTACCAGCTGAGTCACCTTCCTGAGAACCAGTTTGTACCTAAAGCAAAAACCTCAACAGAACCACCCCAGTGATACATTAAATCCTGTGTGAATGTAATTCCCTTGCATTATGCCTTAAGAAAGCTTACGTTTCTGGAAAACCCTGAAACAAGTTATCATTTCAAGGGATTAAACTACTCCAAATCCAACAAGCCCATGTTTTTATATACTGAGGCTTTGGGGCTTTATTTGTTCATTTGCTTCATTTGTTGTTGTGTTAAAGGAAGCTAGTCCTCCTGAACTGACAAACTACTCTCCCAATTATTCTACACCTTCATCAGACACACATTCGATACCATTTTGGCTGCTTTATAATTTTTTAGCCACTACTTGGTTCCCTTCAAAGAGCATGCTGTGAAATCCAGGCTACCTGTAAGGTGACAGTGAGTATCTACAGAACGCAAGAAATGTGGGACACTCTGTGGGTTCTTGAGGGCTCTTGACAGGAGACTGTGCGTGAGTTCTACCTGATGCCTTAGGCTCGTGAGACCTTTGGCCCTCATGTCAGTGAGATGAGATGAGGTGCTTCTCCAGGAAGCTTTCTGGTGATGCTAATATTCGAGGCTCAGTTTGTATCAGCCAGAAAGGACACAGTGTCTAGCTTAGGTAGATGTGCTGGCCTAGGAACTGTTCCCAGAGAAATCTCTGGCTACTGGAGGGCCCACAATAGGAAGGAATAGGACCACAAGGCATGCTCTCATGTCCAAGAAAGGACTTTCTCTCAGGGCTTGAGTAGAGCTTGAGCAGGCTGCTAAGATGAGCTTCACAAAATCCAAAGAGAAAAGATAGCCCTTCGTTTGGACTCCCGGGAGCCTTTCAGAATGCTGCAGTTTGAGTTATTTCTCCTGCCAGGAAAATGGGATGTTTCAATAGTTCTGAAGATCTTTCTTGGGACCAGAAGCCAGTTTCTTTTTAATGGGGTTCCTAGTAATAGTGGGAAATATTTGATCATCTTAGCCTTAAAGAAGAAGCAAATTAGATTTGAAGCTGCATGGTAGCAAAGGGGTAAGGGATTCCTGTGAGGTTTTGAGATTTATCCAAATAGACATTAATAAAAGGGACCAGAGTGGTAACATTCCCCAAGTAAGATTGTATTAATGCTATTTGACAGCTGAATATTCCGAGGGCCTGGATTTTTGAAAAGGTGTTAGATTTGGGGAAGAATCTCGGAAAGACATAGCTATAAATATTCAGCTCACACTAACTAATACTCTAAGCCTCTAGCAATGAGGTTTATTTCTATTTAGAACAAAAAAAAGTACTAGAGAAGCTAAAATGTTTCTAGATATGGCCTAAAAGGAACAAAAAAATGATAAAGGATATCATTCTGTTAAAAATTATGATATTGCAGCTATTTAAAATGTAGGAGTCCCACAATTCCTTTAATATTGTCATTTCTGTTGATTAATGATGGCTGGCAGCTCTAGGTAGACCATCTTTGATAAGGGAATTCTGTTCTCTTCAAAAGCCTTTCATGTGCTGAGACTTAGGGTCAAATTTTGGACAGAGTACAGGGAGTCTTATGGAGGAAGAAAGGGGCGGGAATAGAGCCACATGGAGGGGATAGGGCCCCACTAGGAGAACAACAAAACTAAAGGATCTGAGCCCAGGGGGTCCTGCAGAGACTGATGCACCAACTGATGACCATGAATGGAGATAACCTAGACCCCCTGCTCAGATGTGGCTCAGTCTTCATGTGAGGGGAGCAGGGGCTGCCTCTAGCATGAACTCAGTTGATTGCTCTTTGCTCATCCCTGATGATGCCACCTTGCCAGGCCACAGAGGAAGAAGATCCAGGCAGTCCTGATGAGACTTAACAAGATAAGGGCAGATGGCAATAGTGGAGAACTCCCCCTTTCAGTGGACTAGGGGAAAGATGGAGGGAGGGTGGAACTGGGGGAGTGGAAGGATGAGACTTCAATCGGAATATCTGATGAATAAATTGTGAGGGGAAAAAAGTAAAAATTAAAAAAAAAAAAAACCTTTCACGTAGATGCTAAAAATAGGCAGCTGTTTTTATACATGAATTAGTTTTTTTGTTGGACTCCAAAGGGCAAGTGTATATATTTCCTGTTGATGAGTGGGAAGTGCTTAAGATGATAGAGGATTTATGAATGAAGAGAAAATGCTGCCACTGTATTTGAAATAGTAGAACTTATTTTAGCAATGGAACAGCTTAAACACTGACGTGTCTTTCCTTCAGAGTGATTGTCTAAGTTTTAGACCACCCATCTAAGTCTGCCTAACCCTGTGTCTGCGTTGACTCTTGTGAGAGATGTCTAGATTTTGATTGAAACGTCACGACAGATGTCAGTTTGTAGTGACCTGTCCTGAGTGGGCTGGTGCTGGCAGATGAATATATGGTCTCCACCTCTTACCACTTTGTGAATGGGCTGTGAAGGGCTTGTTAATTTCCTCCTCACCCATCACGGCTAGTGTCGCAAGGTGGTTCGATTTGCATGTTGAGAGGAAGGGCTTAGGGGAGGGCTGTTTGGGAAATAAGATAATAAGGTACATTAAAAATAGAAATGCTTGGCCGCGTTTGCTTTTATTCCTGGTATCTTTAGAAACTGTCTTGACTAAGGTGCTCTCCAGCCAAGGCTTTTTTTTTTTTTTTTTTTTTTTTTTTTTTTTTTTTTTTAAGAGTGATTACACTGCTTGGGACTCCATCTACTTTGCTAAGCCCTCTTGCCTTTCATGCACTCCATCTATAAACCAGTACTGCCTTGACCCTCAGAGATTTGGCAAGTGCCAAATAGACCTTTCCAGGTCTATCAACGGGCTGCCTCTCACTGTGATGCTCTCCCGAATCCCCAGCGTAGGCTGCCCTGCTGCCTTGCCTTCCCTGTACACCGCTCGCTGCTGAAAGAACACAGTAAATGATGCACACATTTCTTCCTAAAGTAAGAGTGTAAGCATTTCTCGCCTTCCCCATTACACAAGACTGCTGGAGGACACTGACTCCGCTGCCGAGAAGCAAGGGGTGGAGAGCCCTGCCCTGGCCAGAACACACAGACTTAGCCCCAAAAGAGAATGCACGACACAGTGCTTAGGGTGAGATTTATGGAATGGCTCCTCTTCCCAGCCTTGTCCCCGCTCTCTCCTATCTGGTGCTTTGTTGCTATCGAAACAGCCTCACTTTCTAAGCCATTGTGGTGGAGCAGGGGGAGGAGGCTGTGCCGGGCAGCCGTGCTCATAGTAGTGAATGACACAGCCTTGCCGGATGACATGCAGCGGACCTCTGCATCAGCCAAGAGGAATTAAGCTTTGTCACTCCCCACTGGGACTACCTTTCTCCTGGTATGTGCGCAAGGAATTCAGATGCTGCCGCTCACCCGCCCGCGGCAGCCACCGGTGCACATCCCTGAGTAGACTTTGCCAGAGAGCAGGGAGCAAGAATGATAGCTGTCTCTTTTAAATGCCGCTGTCAAATCCTAAGGCGACTTACTAAAGGTACAGTGCTTTCCTCCCTCTTCACTCAGGGTGTCTGCTTCCGCATCCTGGGCCACAGCTGAATGGTTTTTACTCTCAAATATGACTGCCTTTTACAGTTTATTGTCGGGCAACAAAGAACTCAGAGAAATCTGTACAGATCTCTCTGTGCAGGTAGACTCCCAGGTCTGTGCTGCCTGCCGGTTTATCCTGGCTGGGGTTCACGCTGAAATCGTGGGTAAAAAAAAATAATTGTGAGCTTGTGTGATTCTTTTTTTTTTTTTTTTTTCTTTTTTTCTAATGACTTCATTCCTTGCTGAAACGCAGATGTGTCTGGGTCTGGTCCTGAAGTTATTACGGGAAACCGTCATGTTGCATGCTGATTAACTGGTCAAGAGGAGTCAAGTGTGCATGACTGTCCTTTCTGTGGTACAGATACTAAATGCACCTGGCAGCTTTGGGACCTGCACAGCTGTTCAGCCCCGCAGAATAATTGTTTATTAATTCCTCAAATCTCCGGAGCTTTTTCCCAGGACAGTTTTAATTGCACCTCTTTCTCTCTTTCTCTCCCACTCTCTCTCTTTCTGGGCGTGTTAGAAGAACATGTTCAGATATGTAGAAAATTCACAATTATTTCATCCTATGTGATATTTGAAGAAGTTTATTTCAAAGTAAGAATACAAACATGGCTTCATACCTTAGCATCAAGATTTATCAGCTTGAAATTGTCTCTCTTAGAACTCTAAAACATTAATGAAATCTGTGTAACACTTCAAATGTGCTTTTTTTTTTTTAAGTCACCCTAGTTGTACCATCTGGTTTTCTTGTAAACATTCTATTTCAAATTTAGCGAATGGTTCCTTTTAATGATCTGGCCTTCTAAACATGGAGAAGGACAAGTTTCTCTTCCCTTGTTTCTCTTGGATAAATCTTCTTTAGAGAAAAGATATTATGAAGAAGAAACTTTGGTGTGTGTAGAAGGAGGTGGCTGCGAATGCCTTTCAGTTTCAGCCTGTAATCAAGTATCGCCAAGTAATTAATGGATGTAATTATGTTCTAGAAGCCCTGAACCTATAAATATGTTAATGGATGCTATTTCTATCAGTTTAGCTTGACATATCAGAGTTCTTTGATCACCAGCAGTGCAGCTAAAAATGCAATTAATATTTTATTTGGCAGAAAAATGAGCACAAAGCAAATAGTGACAAATAGGCCAGACGTCAGTAACAGGAAAGAGAATAAGTACTGTATACCAACTTACTGGGTGCATTTGAAAATTCTGTAGATAGCAGATTATCCTTGGGAGGGGACAGGCCATCCCTTGCAATGTAAGCTGTTAGCATAAGGTTGTAAATTATATTTGACTTTATCCTTCGCAGTTGGTACAAACTTACAGTTCCTGTTTGCAAGTCATAATTAAAAGGCTATCCTTTACGTTGGAAGCTTGACTAAGACTCTCAAAGACAGGTACCTCATTCTAAAAGTTCATTTCCTAGCTGGACACTTATTTACCTTAATATTGAGAGGTTAATGGTCTTCAAATGCTAAAGCAATATTTCTGTTCATGTGAGTAAGAAATTTCCATGTAGGCTATCCACTCAAGGAAGAGAGTAAATCCAAATAAGTTTTAGTTCTTACAATTTTTAAAATATTTTTCCCAATTTTTTCCTGAGTTTTACAGATGCATTAATATGCTGAATTGAAAAGAGATTTAACTATTTTCTGAGGTAATTGTTAAATACCTAGACAACTGGGGAAGGTATGCCCCCCCTCCTTTTTTCCTAGTTACTACTTCACATCTCTCCCTAAATGCTCTACTTCCACTTAGTGTATTTCTGCCAGTTCATCAAGAAAACCTCACCGGATATCACCTTGTCATAACGAGGCTGTTCTCTGTGTTTGGCTGGATATTCAAATGTTTACCAAGTGACACTCCCCACCCCTGAGAAATGTAACTCTTGCCTTGCCAATCATTTGCAACCTTGCCAAAGTTTAAGTCTCAACAATGCTACCTGTTGGTCCAAAAAGACTCAGTGAGTTCCAGAATCCACCCACAGCCAAGTGGTGTTCTCTTGGGCTCTCATAATAAAAACAAGGAAACACACAGAACTCTAACCTTACATTCCCCTTTGCTGGTCTTTCAGAATGCAGGAAGATATGTACTTGAATGAGGTTGCCTTCCTGTCCTTTCCTCCAACCACATGTCTCACACTCAGTACCCGAACACATGCATGTCTTAACTCCCATTGCGGACCATACCAAATCTGCTCTTTTCCTGGTGCTTAGACAGTGCCCTTTATAGAGGAGACACTTTAAAACTGTCTGCTAAAATGAATTGGTTATGTCTGGCTGAAAGAGGCAGAGAATTGAAGTTTCTGGATGTTCTCAGAGAATGCTTCAAGAACTTTATTAGACCCCATGTATCTCCAGCCTTACCTAGGTCTTAGGAGTGGGAAGGCTTGATGAATGTCTCTAAAACTACCTTGCTGTGTGCGGCTAACCTAACTCAGAGAAAAATCAGTATGGCACCTGCATGTTTTCTTAATTCTTTTAAGGAGAAAGGGATGCAACTGAATGAAGAGTTTCTTTACAAATCCCACATTATTAGTGTGTGGCTTCATCGTTACATATTCTTTTCTGTCTGTTGGCCATTTAGCAAATATCTACTCAGAAACAATAATGTCCTGGAACTGATGTTCTTATAGTAGAGCTTGGACTGTGGTGTCTTATAGGTATAGCAAGCATTTCCAGTCAATTATTGAATAACAACTAATTTTTGGTTATTATTGAATAACAGCTAATTTTCCTTCATTGATGTTAACATCTTCCATATAGATCGTTGAATCATCCACATAGACACAAGAACCCCCCAATCTTAATAGGCTACATATTTCAAGTAAACTTAGTGCTCCTCAGATTTGTAAATTGCATCTCTTTTTTTAAGTTAAGCTTTCAAACAACTGATATATAAATACAGATAAAGAGAATATAGATGATATAGGTATATAAATTATATATATAGTTGCCTTTTCATGACCCCATCAGCAAAGAAAATAACCTTTGACCCCCAAAGCCTGTCACTTGTGTTGTGAGAGGAGCACTCCAGGACTCACTAAAGGACCAGCCACTGTCCCTTGTTTGACACCTAATATTGAGCTCTGGAGGAGCCATGCCATCTCCCTCTCTCTCAAATGAGCCTTGCCTGCTGAATCCCTAGCCTTGGAGCCAAATTCCAAAATAACACTTTCTCAGCTTTCTGGCAACATATAACAAAGGAATTTTCTTAATCGAGACAGCGGGGCTCTGGGCACCAGTCTGCACAGCTGCACACCTAGGATGGTGCTTCTGCAGCTAAGGGGCATGGAGCTCCAGAGTGAATGTGTTCTCAGAGAAGGGGGCGCTCCTGTCAAGTCTTGTCGTGATGTGTTTGTTTTCCCTTGAAACTCTCTGGCCTCGTATGTTGTGTGACTAGGGTGATGCTGTTTCCTTCTCGGGTGTCCTGAACTTTCATGCCCCACTGACCACAGCATTTCCTAGTCCCATGCTTTACTCAACCAGGGTGAGCATCAGCTAGTTTATATGCATTGACCCTCCACAGGAAGCATGACTCTGGGCACTTTTTAGTTATTTCTTTGCTCTGTGGCCACCTACCACACTTGCCTACATTCATCTTGGCTCAAAACTCATGTCAAAAACCTCTGCCTTCCTACATAGTTTCCAGTGTTGGGTTTGTTTGTTTGCTTTTCTTCATTTCATCTGGCCTAAGTGGTATTTTATTTTTGGTGTGATTTCACTTCATTACACTGCCTAAAAACAGGTATGGTCTGGAATAAAATGAACTCTTTCAGACTCTGTCCCTTTACCTAATCACAGGCAATTCCAATGACCTTCATCCTAATAGGGCATCTAAGTGAGATGCTTATGGCTGATATCCCCTGTATGTATTCTGCTTTCTTTCTCCCTTGGTGTCTTCCTCCTCAAATTCTTCTCTCCCGCTGCCTAGACCACTGGCTCTAAACAAAATGTAGAGACAGTGTGTTGTGACCACACTAGGATTCTCTTCTTCTCCACCTTTGCTCTGGACACCCGCCCCAGGTGTGGAAACGTTGTGCTTGGAAGGTAAGGTCAGACATTAATCCAAGCCCTGTCTCCAGGGAGAGCTGAAACTCCACTACCTCAGCCAGACAGCAATCTTCTTCTTAATTCTCTCCTGCAAGGACAGTCTTACGGAAGCGTGCCTGGTTATCTTTTGGAGTATTATTCAAGCGACCTCTGAATCTCTTTAGACTCTGAGATTCTTTGACCCTTGCCCAGTGTTTAAGAATTCTTATTGAGAAATTAATTTTCAATGGATAACCTCAATCAAATATAGTAATTCATTTAAAGTTTTGTCTTAATGAAAGAAAACATTTGTTATCATTTCCTAGCTGCAGAGCCCCTTGATCTAAACAAAGCTGAGCCTGTCATTGAGGGCGGTGTCATTGTTCTCAGTGGGATTGCTTCCTTTCTGAGAGGCTCAAATTTTCTGTGCAGGTCCCTTTGCACTTCCCCATCTGTCTGTGTCTGGTCTCACAAATCCTTCAACATTCTCCTTTAATGGTCTCTCTTCTACTCTGTGATAAGATTCAGAATTGATTATCATCTGGGTGGAGAACGCTTGCTCTCTGCTAGATCTCATTTCTCCCGTCTGCCCATGCCCATCCCTTCTGCTAACCCTTCCTGGCCTTTTTGTCAGTCCCAACAATTGGAACAGCTTGCCTGGATCTCTCCACCTCATTAACTCTCCAGCCCTTCTCCAATCTCACCTGATAACACATCCTTCCCCCTTCACCTCTACCCTCAACCATCAAAAGTAGTTTGTAAAATAGGGAAATGGCTTGGTTGGTAAAGGGCATGCCACCTAAGCCTGAGGACCTGAGTTCAGATCCCCAACAACTACATAAAAAAGCTGAGTCTGTTTTTATAGCCTTGGTGCTAAGGAAGAAAGGCGGGGGGATTCCTAGCACCTACTGGCCAGCTAGACTAACCTGGTCTAATCTAGTGAGCTCCAGATTAAAAAAAAAATGATAGATCCAAAATGAATAAATAAAAAGGTGGAGAGTAACCAACCCCATTCCAAAGCTGGAACACTATGTACACATACCTGATCATATACTTTTATAAAGAGAATTCATTTAACTTGATTTTCATTCTATCTTACAAACTTAAAAAAAAGAAACTCTATACACTTTAAAATGCTTCACAAAATGGGTTGTCTAGTTAAACGTTGGTCTCTTTCTAGGGCAGGAGGGCTAGATTTGAGTGACCCCACTGGAACAGGAGAAATCTGAAATAGGATCCTGGCCAGGGGTTGCTGTTCTCACACACGTGTTGAGATGGAGTTGGGCATATGAGACAGATTTCTTGCTGAGCTTCTGACTGGCCTCTGAGATGCTGATGCTGAACAGGGCTTAGAGCACTTTACCTCCTCGTGTTCTGAGATTTTTCTTGTATAAAGCTGGTCAGGCTTGGCATAGCGGTGTGCCTATTTTGCCTCCATCTTCTAAATAGGAATTGCACGCTGGAAATGCTCTCTTCCTTCCTGGCAGCACCCATCTATCAGGTGGAATATTCAGCTACGCATTATATGAAAGTATCTGCATATGAACAAAAAGGACTTTTATTCCTGAAAGAGGATCGTAGCTGATGGGGATGACAAACTTGGTCCATTACTGCAACAAGGAATATACATGGACATGAGAACGTGTGTGAGCCTCTCTGGATCTCCACTGCCAAAACACAACCAAATCTGCCAATCATCTACAGTAACACCACTTTAATGTAGGTATTTCAATTTATTTACATCATTTGGAGAAATGATTAAGGGGAAGAATGAAAGCCATATGAGCTCAAATTTGCTGAGTACCGACTTACTGCCTGCCAGTTACTACTTTAAAGCCTTCTGCAAGCTAATGCAGCCATGCTACTGTTTCCCCACCAGACATTAGAAAAAGCAGCAGTCAAAGGAGTTGAAGGATGTCTCTAAAACTGTGAGGCATAGAAGACATGTGGAGTTAAGAGCCCCCATTCCATTTTACTATTATCTTTTCAATTGAGGGGAAGGGAATGGGAACCACAGACCTCCTGAGTAGAACCACAAAGGAAACAAACCAAAGCAGTGCTACGAGACCCTCCTACCCCTCTCTAGATGGAATAGGGGTTTGGGATACACATGGACATAAGAAGTGCCAGAACAGGACAAAACCTGCCAGTCACCCACAGGAGTCTCAGTTTCTTACCGGAACAGGAAAAACATGACACGTAGGTATTGCGGTTGTGTGTGCTGGAGCAGGCGTGTAAGTCACCATTTGGGAGGCCAAGGAAAGAGAATCAAGGGTGCAGGACAGCCGGGAACTACATAGGAAGGCTTTGAATCTGTCCCGATGTGTGTGTGCGCACGCGCACACACACACACACACACACACACACACACACGGAAAACTATCCTGTATGGCCTCAGGCTGGTTAACTGTATCAAGATTGTCTTTAATTCACTTTAAACATTTATCTTAAGAAAATTCACTTTCTTCTGGCAGAAATACATGTTTTGAAATTTTGAGAAAAAAAAATGGGTGCTTCTAGGAAAAAAAAAAACTTTATATGAACATTTTTAGAATTAAAAGGACAGTGACCATATCTGGATTTCATCTTCTCCATTAATCGCTCAACAATATTTTCCTGTAAACACAAGATTTAGATGTTAAATCAAAACTAATATTCTGTACTTTATCCTACACACAGAGAAAACCACATTGTAAAGTTTCTTGTGTAGCTACTACTAAAGTTTTAGTATCAGATTTAACCCAAGGAAGAGGCAACCATCTCAGATGCTAGTTCCACAAAGCATCCTAGAGAATGCTAGCTCACCTCTCTAATGCAGACAGAATCTTTGACTTTGGCATTAGCACAAGCAACAACAACCTGACCTGAGACCTCTGGATCAATGAGGACCTTCAGCAAAATTTCTTGGCCTATTAGGAAATGGAGACTTCTGATTAATAACTCAAGCTAGATTAATAACTAACTGAATGTATGAAGAATATAATAAATGCTCTTTGCAAACTTTGATCTTGTTTTTAGGATAAGTATGGCTTAAGAGGAAAGGTAGATATCTAATTTCACTGAAGTTGGGTTAAAAATGTTAAAATGGTCAAGAATGGGGAGAAGCAAATATTTACAACTTATTCTGTGTGCCTCACGTGTGGGAATGGAAATCCGTATGCTTTTTAACATGAGTTAAAACAATGCTAAACATTTAAGTCTATTTTTGCCCGAGAAATTTACATACTCTTAGTCACCTTGTGCATGTCAGCATGCACTTGGATCATGTCTACTGCATGCCATTACATTATGATACATTTCATCATGTTGCACATTTCCAGATTGTTTTCACTTTTTCAGGCTAGTAAAGGACATGGTGTGGAGTGTCCCTAAAAGGGTTCCTTTGTGTTGCATAGAAGCACTATTGTGTGTTTTCATTTTCAAGTTTCCTGATACCTTTTTTTCCTAAGGAATGATAGGAAATGTAACCAACACATTTGACCTGCGCTGTTTTTGTTTTTGTTTTTTTTTTAAAGCAACAAAGGTTGAAAATAAAACTCAGTGATAGGAATGGTGTTTGGAAGTCATGATATCCACAGGCAAAGGAATAAGGAACAAAAGGAGAGGTGTTTTTATAAGTAGGTCACTACTGACCTGGGAGAGAATAGCGTAAGCAGATAAGCCCTGTCTAAGACAAGCCAATCGGCAAGAATTTTGGGTGCACCCTAGGAATGTAAGGCCATTGCATCATCCTAGCAAGGCAGAAAGTGAAGGCCTGGACAGGTGGAAGTGAGGGGGTAGATGATGGGGTCACAGGGAATAGACAATCTTGTTATGGGCTAGGATCTGATCATACTTACTTACTTTCTTTCTTTGTTGTTTTGTTTTGAGGAAAGAGGTAGCATAAGGATAAATTAGAAGGTGAAAACTGAGGAATGATGGTTCCTAGAACAAGGTAAGCCAGAAGATGCAGGAGATACAGGCAGAGGCAGGGAAGTGCCTTCCCATCATAGTTACAGGAAGCATGGGAACACTTCAAGTACACAGGAAAGATAGTAACCAGCTGGACTTTTTGAGTAAATTTTGAGAGTCCCAAAACCTGTGTTTTCGTAAGTCCTTGATGTAACAGTTTCCAAATATTCTGTAGTCTGTATTTAGTCTGTATTTAAATCACCCAACACCTTAAAAAGTGATGATGTCTGGAGATTGTGATTTAATTGGCTGGGGTAGTAGACTATATTTTAAATGTCAACAGAATTTCTTAGGGTATATTATTGTGTAGAGTTTGGGAGCCTTGACCTAAATGTTTAGGCAGCTTAGTGCAAGCAAGACCTTTGGAATAGGGATCCCTTCAGCCAGAAGCCCAGGAAATCGACTGCTGGGGGGAGAGGTAAGACACATAGAACCCCTAGGGCTGCCTGGGATTCTGAGGGTGGAGCCCAAATTTAATTGGAGCCAAAATATAGCAGGAACACATATGAGTGAGGTCATTAAGGCTTCAGAGTGAAGCAAAAATGGCTAAGTGAGGTGGAGCTTGGGACAGCAGGGTAGAGGAGGCATAGGGAGGGACAGCTAACACCCACACCCTTTAAAAAACCATATGGAGACTAATTACTGTAGAAACTTCCTAAATGTATACGTATACATGCACATATATAAAGCGTGTGTGTGTGTGTGTGTGTGTTCTATAACTCATTCTGTAGGCCAGGATGACTTCAAACCCACAGAGATCCAGTTGCCTCTGCCTCCCAAGTTCTGGGATTAAAGGTGTGTGCTGCTCTGCCCAGTTAAAATGGGTTTAAATGGAGTTATCCTTTAATGGTGGTGGTGGTGGATGGTGAGGGCAATGCTTCTACCAGATACCACAGGCTACCAAATAAAAAGTCCAGTGACAGTTAGAGATTACCCCCTTTTGACTTGTTTATCAGAAGATTCCCTTAAGCCCTTCTGCAAAACATTTCAAACCATTGTTCTTGATTACCCTTCAGAATTTGATGGTAAGAACCTACTCCTGAACGCACTACGTATTTGAGTCATAGCAAATGGAGAGACAAAGCTGGTACCAAGCTAGAAGCCTTGTTCCCGCTGACTAGCTGCCACAGTGCTGGAAGGTGCTGTGAAGTACTCATCAATCTTACCCAGCTATGAATCCTGTAAATAATGACTAGCCTGGCAAGAAATGCTCACTGGTGTAATAGTGGCACAAACATTATGGGTGCAATCAACACATTTGGCTTAAGGACCGTTCTACAAAATGGAACTCTTGCCTGGCACCATTAAGTGAGCCAAGCACACATGGCTGGCTAGGTCATAGGCACTAGGGTGAACCTAATGCTACCGTTCTGCTAAAGTGGCATAGTATGAGTACTTATCACTACCACAGATTCGTACATTTCTCTACCCTAGTCAGAAAAGCTTTTTTGATTTTTGTTTTGTTTTATTTTGCAGTAGATAGTAGGTAGAAAATAAAAGACTGTGGAGTATCAGCCTTATATGAGTCATCTGTATATACCATTCCCTGTGAAAGGCTCAAAGGATAGTCTTAGAAGAGGGACAAGCTGAACCATGTTTCAGATATGCCAGGGCCTTTGAACACATGAACTCACAGTGGCTACAACTGCATGCATAAAACCTGCACAAGGTCAAGTCAGACAGAACCTCAGCATGGTCGGTGAAGGACTTAAGAAATCTCACCTCTAGCTGAGGAGCTAGTGTAACTGACAGATGCTATGGGCAAGAGTTTTCTTCCAGGATACAGCTCCTGAGAGGCCACCATGCTTTCACAGATGATCCTACACTCACACACATCGGGGATTTTTGTTGTTTGGTTTTCTGTTTGTTTGTTTTGTTTCAACAGGGATTTTTTGCCCCCAGAGAGAGCATATGAAATTGTGAGGGAAAAGCAGTTGAGTTGACAAGGAAAGAATTGGAGGGGAGGAAACGAGGGGAATGTTTAATCAAGACACATGCACACTTGCGTGTGTGTGCACACACAGGTATGAAATCCTCCAGCAGTAATAAAAGTATTTTAAGTGAGCTGTAAGCCCTTCTAGACTTCAGAGGGATAGCCAACATTTTCCTCTAGCACCTAACCTAATTATAAATAGCTCTCCTGTCACTTGCAATCCAAAGAAGTATACAACGCACTATCACACCTTTGGTGTACACGTTGCTTGTTGGTTTGAGTTTGTAAGATCTAGTTTTACAACGGTAATTGGCACACACTCAGATGCACTCCTGTGTCATACTTCTGGGAACTCTGCTTGAACCCTAGCATAGCATCAGCAAAATGATGCACAAAGTTCTGTGTAATGAGGGCATGGCCGCCTTTTCAATGCCCATTCGTCCCTCGTTTCTGGTCCACTAGCAAAGTCTTCAACACCTGTCAATTGTTATCAGCATAAACCAGAATAACTGTCCAGAAGGCTGTGGGAAGGAATGTTTTGTTCTCCTGTGATTTTTCTGCTTTTATTATTTAGAGCAAAATGATGCTTCCTGTTTCCTTACTCAGGAAGTTCTTGGAACAGATAGTAGCTAGAGGCAGGTGTGGTGAGGTGTGTTTGTAATCCAAGCACTCATCAGGCACCAGCAGGAAGTTGAGGAGTTCAAAGACCTTATTGGCAACACAGTGAGTTCAAGGCAAGACTGGGCCACATGAAGCCCTTTCTCGAAAAGTGAGGGGTGGGAGGGTGAAAAGAGGGGAGATAAGCATAGAGCGAGAGGGAGAGGGTTAGAGAGAATGAGAACTTCTAGCTGAAAGGCAAGGTTACAAGCTCCTCTGTTTGGTTGTGTGGAGAACACTGTGATTTTCCCATCCAGCCATCCTCCCTTCCACTACTCTTCTCCCAACTCTGATGTTGGGAGAAAAATCAAATGCCACAAAATTTGCCTCCCAACTAGCCTGCATTACAGGCCTGTGCTCCCCACTGAGTTACATGTGAGCCTGTTTTTTTTGTTTGTTTGTTTGTTTCTTTCTTTCTTTCTTTGTGTTTTTTTAATAACCCGCACGTCTTCTTATCACTGGAGGAAGTAATCTCCCAAGGATCACGTGATCCCATGAGTCTCCTTACACCTGCTAATTTCCCTTTTAACTAGTAGGGTGTTTCCGGCCCTCCTTCATCCCTCCTCCTCTGAAGTCTGCCCAAGCTGTCTGGAGGAAGGTGCTGGCAGGAGGCCACGAGCACCAGGGAGCTGGAGGCTGAAGGACAAACTATTGTTAAATTCTGCATGACAAAATTCCCAGCTGAATTCGATCTGAAGAATATTTAGGGCCCCACAGAGTTTCTGATTGAATTGAGTCTTTTCTGTTCTACTAAGCGAGGTGACTTGTACAGAACAAATGTCAAGTTCATTTAATGCCTTTGCTTTCTAAACGGTTTGTTGATAAATTTACTCCATAAACCATGAAGATTCAAGAACAAATTCTCAGAATCAAGGGCCTCCCCAGGAGTGATGAATCCCTGCTATCCCAATGTGTATTTTATAGGTGTGCGACTTCTTTGTTTGGTTTAAATGCCCGTCTCCCCAGTTTCAAAGTCTGTATAAGAGTTAACAGCCAAAGGTGCACTGACTACAAACATTTGCTTGAATTAGTTCTCAGACAACATCAATGGGAAACGGGTGGTTCTAAAGCTGCAAGGAAAAGAGTATCCAGAGGTTTTTTTTTCAGAAGTTGTTTTGGAAGATAGAAAGCAGGTAAACCAACGTCTAAACTACAGGCCAGAGTGAACATAAGAAAAATGGCCTGGGGAGTCAGAATTTCAAATGGAGACGCAGGCGAGCTGCAAACTGAAATAGGAGAGCTCGGGCGAGGGGGGCAGGGAAGAAGGCTGAGAGCTGGGCTCCTTTTAAAGGAAGGAGCATGGGGGCAGCAAAACACTACTCTTCTTCACCACCCTCCATTATATTCCATGATCAAATTCAGAAGGACAGTCTCAGAAGTGCAGGAGTCTTCAGTGATGATGACCCCCAGAGCAAAGCCTTCTGGAAAACATCTGTTCCGACACAGTCTGTGATGGGCAGGCAAATATACAACCTGCTTACATGCTACCTGTGGACTGCCCTCGACTCTGCTTGCTGTTCTAGAAAAGACTGATCACCCCTCTCCCCCCCCACCTGGCAGTGTAGCCTGTGCACGCTGCTTTCATCATATGATCTCATTCTTTTGTCTTGCTGTTGTTTTTATGTGTGAATTTATCAGCGCTCTTTTCTTGTTCATAAAGGTAGTTAAACACATTATAATATTTAATGGCCTACTGTTCGGAATTTTAAAAAAGACCATTACTGCTACATGTAGTAAACAGATGACTCTGAAATATAATACTGAGTCAAGAAAGCTAAACACACACACATATACACAAAATGTATATGATTTAGGTTTTTTTTAAGGCTCAAAGACATTAAGCCCAGTTTGTAAGAATACATGTCGGAGCTGGGCTCAATAGCACACGCCTGTAATCCCAGCACTCAGGGAAGCAGAGGAAGGCAGATCTCTGTGAGTTCAAGGCCAGCCTGGTCTACAAAGCAAGTCCAGGACAGAAAAGGCTACACAGAGAAACCTTGTCTAAAAAAAAATAAAAATAAAAATAAAAATAAACCAAAGCAAGCAAAACAAAAACAAAAAGAATACAAGCTGGGATAGTTACTGACTCTATAGAAGAGATAAGAGGGAGGGTTGAGGGATACAGGCCCTCATCTACTTCATGTTCTGATCTGTGATTCCCATACTGGGTTTATTCACTTTCTGAAAGTCCCCTCAGCTGGTCACTCTCAGTGCTTTTGCATATGTGTACTATATTTACCTCAAAGGATATTTTTAAATTGTAAGTTTAAATAAAAAATGGTCTTTAGGCACTGAGAGAAGCATTCTGTAGCAATATTCACCTGTAATTGTAGCAACTGGGAACGAAGGCAGAAGAAATAGGTGTTCAAGACCAGCCTGGGCTACACAGGGATTTTACAGTCAGCCTGAGCAACAGAACAAAACAAAAATAATAAATAGTAAATAAACAAATAAGACTTTGAGTTATTATTTCAATTTTATAAACACAGCTAATAGAAGATTGTATACCTACTGGAATGGAGAGATTATGTAAATGAGATAATTTTCTCCATTTTAGACCATGAATAAATACAATTTAAAATGGATAAATAAGGGATAGCCTTCATTTTAGAATCTTTCAGAAGTCTGAAATTTGAAATAAATAAATAAATAAATAATAAAGAATTTTCATATTGAGGAACAGAAATGGGGGAGGAAGAAACAGGAAGGAACATTCCTCTTTTACTCCTCTGTGCTTTTAACATTCAGAAGAAAAAGGCAAATGTGGCAAAAAAGCATACTTTCTGCCACTAACAATAGCCACCATTTCTTTTTTGCCTGCTGCCACTGAGGTGCCAAATTGAATATTCTGTCTTACTTACATCAATTAAAACTTCACACCTCATATTCTTTTCCATGTTCATTAAGATGAAGCTTATTAAACCAGTTCTAATGAGCATCAGGATGTGTGTCTAAAATACTATTATGCTTTAGGAGTGTGAGTGTATATGGGTGTGTGTGTGTGCACAAACATGCCTGCATGTGTTCTAAGTATGTGTGTGGAGGTCAGAGGACAGCTTGCAGGGGTTGGTTCTCTCCTTTCACCATGTAGGTCCCAAGATAGAACTCAGGTTGTCACACTTGCTGGCAAACACCTTTACTCGCTGAGCTGTTGCTCTGGCCTTCTCATTGCATTGGGGGAGAGGCCTCATTTCCCACTTAGAACCCATGAAGGGTCATCAGTGCCCAGCAATGAATCCTAGAAGGAATGACAACCACTAATACTGCTGCCGCATGAGCAAGAGACTGTAATTACAACATCACAAAACCACAATAAAGATGCTTTTCAACTGTTTCCTCCCATTGACCCCCTGGACAGGCTCAAGGCACGAGACTACAGCATGATGTGGGGAAGCCGACTCTGCAGGAAATGGAGATGGGAGAGTCTGGGAGTATTGGTTTCTGGAGCTCTGCCCTGGCAGCTCCTAGACTCTGCTCTTTCTAAAACTAATTCTGCTAGATGTTACTAGCTCCTCAGTCAAAAAGGTGCTTGCTAACTCCTCTTGGATAACAAACTTGCATACTTTGTTGCACAGATGCAAAATTTTATTAGCATATTGAAGATGCATGGAAGTTAAGTAGGAAATAAAGCTAATTAATTTCATTTGACCAGGTGCGTTCTTATTTTATTTGGTGCCTGGAATATTTTTTCAAGTAATCCCAACTAAAATAACAGAAGCAAGACTTCAAGCATCGTTAGTTTACCTCCGTGCATGTCAGAACTTCTGGAAAATGAACATGCCAGTCATTAGCAGATTCTGTCCCTGTAGCTCCCATACACCAGACTTTTCAAATATGCAGTTGACAAGACCTGGGAGATGGAAAATTCACAATTAAATTTTGTGAATCACCTCGAGGGCCAACAGTCTCTGGTATTGCTTATAAATGTGGACTCATGTGCTTTAGAATCCAGATTTGTAAAAGGCCAAGTGCCCACTGTTGCCAAAAAAAAAAAAAATGTACAAGCCTGACAAATTCTTTCCTAGACAGAGTCCTCCCAACACACACCTCCAAGGGAATAGACCGTAGCAAAGTCTGCACATGGATTACACCCCCTCCCCACAACATAAGCCTCCAAAGTGCAGGGCTCTCTGCAATTGGAACCTCTTCAATCATTTTAAGTTTATTCCCATTAACTTCTTTTCCATAAGTCACAATAGAGATGATTTGACTTGGGAGCATGCAAAGGGCGGCCATCACTGAAATTATGAAAGATGTAGCTCACCCTCAACTGACATCTACCTTCGAAATCACCTGCTCCCTGAAGAGCCTGGCCAAGGAAGTTCTTTGCATAGCACACGCACGCAGCTAAGTAAGGAGACCTTTGGGGATGAACAGTGTTTCATGTATATATCAGAGAATGACTGTCAGAGAGAAACACTTATGTAGTTAGTCTTCTTCTGAGTTCTTTAGGGTAATTAATCAATGCGTTTTGATAGTGAAAGCTGGCATTGATGACAGTCATCTTTCAGTTTGGTGGAGCCTGGGGGATGGGCTTTCTTCTAATTGACATCAAAAGACTATCCTGTTGTCTTGACGAAGGTGAACAAGAGGGGGTTGTCCACCGTTTAGAATTAGAATTTGATCTGTCAAACAAGCGTTCTTTCCCTCACTGGTTCTGATGGGCGGATTATGGCACGCCTTTTGAAAAAGCATTAACAGCCTGGGCTTCGGTCCAAGATAGTACAGCCTGACTAAGAGATAGTTCCTGTTTGTAGAATCAAAGGCAAAAAGGATCAATGAACAGGACAATATGTCTGACCTTCTCTTGATGTGCTAAAAGGCGGGGCAGTAATCAGCGGAGGTTCGTTAATGCGAGATACTACATAGAGTGACTGAGATTGACAATTCTGTGTTTATGAAGAAATGAGGGACAGAGTCTCAATTACTCTGATAGAATGAGGAATTTTTATGAGCTTTTTCTTCAAAATTTAAGACAGTTTAAAAAACATTTACATGTGTGTTTGTGATATATGGGAAACAACCCAGATGCTCCTCAACTGAGGAATGGATACAGAAGTGTGGCACATTTACACAATGGAATACTACTCAGCAATTAAAAACAAGGAAATCATGAAATTTTAAGGCAAATTGTGGGATCTAGAAAAGATCATCCTGAGTGAGGTATCCCAGAAGCAGAAAGATACAAATGGTATATACTCACTTAAAAGTAGATATTAGACATAAATATAGGATAAACATACTAAAATATATACACCTAAGGAAGCTAAGCAAGAAGAAGGACCCTGGGTAAGATGATCAATCCTCACTCAGAAAGGCAAATGGGACAGTCATTGGAAGAGGAAGAAAACAGGAAACAGGACAGGAAACAGAGGGCCTGGGAAAGACTCTACCTAGGAGTGTATCAAAGCAGAAGCTGAGGCTCATAGCCAAACTTTGGGCAGAGTGCAGGGAATCTTATGAAGGAAGGGGGAGATAGAAAGACCTGGAGGGGACAGGAGCTCCACAAGAACAACAGAACCAAGAAATCTGGGCCCAGGGGTCTTTTCTGAGACTGATACTCCAACCATGGACCATGCATGGAGATAACCTACAACCCCTGCACAGATGTAGTGCATGGCAGTTCAATATTCAAGTGGGTTCCCTAGTAAGGGGGACAGGGGCTGTCTCTGACATGAACTCAGTGGCTGGCTCTTTGATCACCTCCCCCGAGGGGGTAGCAGCCTTACCAGGCCACAGAGGAAGACAATGCAGCCAGTCCTGATGAGACCCGATAGAGTAGGGTCAGATGGAAGGAGAGGAGGACCTCCCCTATCAGTGGGCTTAGAGAGAGGCATGGGAGGAGATGAAGGAGGGAGAGTGGGCTTGGGAGGGAAAAAGGGAGGGGCCTACATCTGGGATACAAAGTGAATAAACTGTAATTAATATAAAATATAAAAATTAAAATTAAAAAAGAAAAACAAACTTTATTCATTTCACTTCTCCAGAGACTCAGCCATTTTCATAAGGAATTTGACTTGAGCAAAGCCGCACAATCACGACTCAAACCTTGGGGGCAGGGGGCAGGACTTTAAACTCTAAACATCTGGCAGTCAGCATAAGGACGTCCTCCTGGAATTTCTCAAATTAGGTATGAAAGTTGCTTCCCACTCTTAGAATTCTGCTTTCACATTACCACGTAGAAGCAATCTACTGGCATAGTATTCATTTTTCTACATGTATTATCTATAGAGTTAATGTCTCTAAGAACGCCAATGCCTGTCACTACATTCAGTATATATTTTCCTAAAAGTTGTTGACATAATTACCCATGCCAACTTGAGTATTTACAAATGTTTAGCATATAACACATGGCTTATATGGTAGACAGTGTGTATGTTTATAATAATGCACCATATTTCTTTGTATTTGTATAAGACAGACATTTACATATATGTGTGAACTTATATTCTGGATGTATCTTTATGTGAACATATATTAATATGTCCATAGATACACACATTTATAAGCTGCCCTGTAGAGAAACTTAATTTTACCATGCTTAAGTATGCCGCTACTCTGATGTTCATGGCTCGTATTTCCAACACCTATTATGTAGCAGACCATCATTAAATATATAGCTACCTAAGTGGAATTGAACGTATAATCAAACAAGTGGCTTAGCTTTGCCTTTGCATATCACTAAAGACGTGTTAGCAGATGTCACTGTGTGAGGCAGTGGGCCGTGACGGTGTACGAGTAATGTTTATGTGAAATTGTTTTGTAGATAAACATTGCAGTTGAAGTACTACAATCACACAATTTATTATTTCAATAATAGACCCCAGATAATTCATAGCTAATGACAGAAACTCATTAGCTGAGGGATAAGTTCTTAGTTTAACATGTCAATTACAGGCTAAATCATTTCCCGTGTATTAGACAGCACTGAACATTGAATGAGTGGATGGAGCAGAACGTGCGCAAGCTGATAGATTTATTTTCAGTATTGGATGTCGTCATTCACTTGAATATAGAGACATATCATCACAATAGGAAGTATGTTAGCTTGTGTTATTGATTATAATATTTAATATTTAGCTATTGTTATGGGATAGATTTGTTATCTGGATAGCCAAATAAAGATTTAAATATAGATTATGAAAATTCTCACACTAATCGTGGATTGATTCTCTAGCTTCAAACGTGGCTAACAGTTTCCTAGAGAGTATTTATGCTGAGACAGTTGCATCTCATGCAGTTTAGACATCACCATGAGGATCACAGAGAAGGACAAATAGTTCCACATCTCTCTCTAGAGAAGCACCGGCATTGATTTGTTTTGATTGTTGCCTTGGTACAGCAAACAGAATCATTTTAATAGAAAAGAAACTCTTTGCTTACTTTGTATGCACAACCTGTATGTGAGCCTGAGATATAGCTGTGGAATTTACAATATATAACATTATTCTTTTTTTTTTTTTCTGGTCTAAAAGCAAGGTGGGACTTCTTTTTCTTTTCTGCTAGAAAAGGTTTACAGAATTACAAAACAAGAGTTCACTAGGAATTAACAGGTATTGAGCCTCTTGTGGGTTTGTGATGTAAAACTGAGTGTTTCAAAAAATATATTTTTAAAATATCTGTGTTGGGAAAACATACTAGATGCACCGTCAGGAGGGAAAACTCTTTGAGAGGGAAAGTGCTGTTCTATTACATTGTGGTGTATTTATTATTGACGTTAAATTAGAAACTGTATGAGATTGGTGTGTGCGTTTTCTTAACATAGCTTCTAAAATGAAGCAAATATACACCCTCTAGATCTATCAGAGCACCACATTCAGTATTATTCAGTAGGAAGTCTTTTTTTTTTTTTTAAAGAACACACATGACAGCTTCCTTTTATTCATTTTCACATATTTATTGTACTTCTGCTACTGTGGGTAAAACAAAGCTCTGGACTGAAGCCTTTATGCAGAGGCCGACACACCAAAAGGGTCCCTGTATTCGTGCAAGCTCATTTCTAATGGACAAGGAAGGCAAGCAACATGAAAGGAAACACATTCTCTCAATGTTATACAGAAACGGGAACGGAGTCGTGGGGTTGCAGAGTGAGGTGGAAGAGGAAATTGAGACAGAGTAGTCAGTGATGGCCTCTGATGAGATCATGGTTGAAAGGCATCTGAGTATCTTGGGGAAGGATGTTCTGTGCAGAGAACACGCACAAAAGCATGTAAATGAGCATGGCATGGAAAGAGCAGCTGGGATGATGATGTTAGAGCAGTGTGAGGGAGCTAGGAGTCCAGGAGCTGTTCCTGTCCGGGAGACTTTACGTTGATTATGCACACATGCAGACATCCCCATAACATTCCCAAAGGCTAAACCTACAAATGTATGTAATACTCTTCATTATGAGATAATCATTCACATGGAAACAGATCTTTCCTAGCTGTAGAGAGCCCTCACCCTACACCTCGGTGAATAGGAGCAGTCAGATTGAGGATCTCTCGAATGGTTTGCTCTGATCTCATTGATTTTTTTTTTGTACTTTCCTTTTTTTGCATTAGCATGTAACTGGGTAAACATTCTTCATTAGACACATTGTTTACTAACCACTGGAACAACTGTGTATAATCATGTTAAGCTCAAGAAAATTTCCTCTCGGCAGGTTTATCAGGAAAGGGATACCTCCTCAGAGTGAGAGGATGTAAACTGTTTATTGTAATTTAAAGTATCTCTCGTGTTCCTGGAATAGGCAACATTCACATTAAATTCTTAAGGCAAATGGCACTTTTAGGCATTTCGGAGTAGGCCGTCAGCCTCCCTCTTGCTGTCATGAGGACACAAGTGTGCTGCCTTGGATACTTTATTTTACCCTCATTTTCAAGTGACTCTGGCACATGCTGGATACAGGGGGAAAATCTGTACAATGTAGTGAGACAGAAGCCCGTTGTAGGCCAAAATGTGCTCTCTAAACCCCAGAAACACAGGGCATGCGATGTTATTTCCAGTACAGTCATTTCTTCACTTTTACCATGTCTAATACACATTGCATTCGAGCATCGTTTTCCTCAATGAAGACAACCTACTAACACAAAAGATCAAAGAGGGTCTGTTTCATCTAAGCACAATATTTGAGCAATGCTTGGCCAGAAGTCATTTTGGCGATACAAATGCCTGCCACCTTTTTTGACTTGTTGTTGTATCTGGTTGCAAGGGTCAAGAACATTGTATCTCTGGTTGTGAGAATCAGGCACCGAAGCTTCAGGCTTCCCTGCCAACGATGGAAGGTGTCCAGCCACACTTGAGCGTCTTCCTAAAGCCTAGGAATGACTTTGCCCGAGGAGCACAGCCTAGGCTTCTCGCCATCTTCCTCCTTGTAGGACCCTTGCTGATAAAGAATCCTTGGTTGAGAAATAATCATTCAGAGAGCTGACTTATATCATTAATAGGAACCATTTAGTGAAGCAAATCTGCTCTTTGATTAATTCTTTACAGAAGTGCCAGTGTTAGAGATAAAATGAACCTTACCTATTCTTTCTTATTTAAATCAAAAGCAAACTAATGTCAAGTCCTAGGAACATTATGTGTGTAGATAATACATTCTGCCAGAGTTGGCACTGGTCCTGTTGAGCCACCTAACAGCAAATGGAGATTACAAAGGTCCCTGGGTGTTGAGAGAGTTTTTCCATAGGACTGAAAGCTGCATTGCTGAATGCTAAGAAGATGAAAAGAAAGTTTCCCATTTTGAAAGTTGGGTAAATCCTGTTTGCCCTTCTGGATGAGGTTTCAGCCTCTTTTCTAGGGTCCTCCTTGTTGTTTAGCTTCCATAGGATTGCATATTTTAGTATGTTTATACTATATTATATGGCTAATATCCACTTATAAGTGAGTATATACCATACGTATCTTTATGCCTCTAGTTTACCTCACTCAGGATGATCTTTTCTAGTTCCATCCATTTGCCTTAAAATTTCATGATTTTCTTGTTTTTAATTGCTGAGTAGTATTGCATTGTGTAAATGTGCCACGATTTCTGTATCCATTTCTTGATTGAGGAACATCTAGGTTGTTCCAGATTCTGGCTATTATGGACAAAGCTGCTATGAACATAGTTGAGCAAATGTCCTTGTTGTATGGTTGAGTGTCTTTTGGATATATGCCCAGGAGTAGTATAGTGGGTCATACAGAAGAGCATATAGGATAGACATCAGAAGTAGGAGAAGACAGAGAACAGGGCAGGGGCCTTCCACAGGGGTCCTCTGAAAGACTCTGCACATGAGGGTATTGAAGGAGACACTGAGATTCATAGTCAAACTTTGGGCAGAGTACAGGGAACCTTGTGGAAGAAGGGGGAGATAGAAAGACCTGGAGGAGACAGGTGCTCCACAAGGAGACCAACAGTCAAAAAACCTGGACCCAGGATGTCCTGCAGAGACTGATACTCTAACCAAGGACCATACATGGAGAGGACCTAGAACCCCTGCTCAGATAAAGCCTATAAGCTGCTCAATTTCCAAGTAGGTACCCTGGTAAGGGGAACAGGGGTTGTCTCTGGCATGAATTCAGTGGTCAGCTCTTTGATCACCTCTCCCTCGAGGGTGCAGCCTTGCCAGGCCACAGTGGAAAATGATGCAGGCAGTCCTGATGAAACATGATAGGCTAGGGTCAGATAGAAGGGGAGGAGGTCCTCCCTGATCAGTGGACTAGGGTACGGAGGGTGGGACTGGGAGGAGACGAGGGGGACTATAGCCAGGATACAAAGTGAATAAATTGAAAAAAAAAACAATAATAAATAAATTTTAAAAAGAAAAAAAGTCGGGTAAATATTGAATTTCTGAAAGTGTCTTAGAAGAAGAGGTTCACTTGCAAAAACAGAAATGTTCACATGAGCCAGACATCCCATTGTTTATTTAATAAATACATAGGTGCTGTCACTGTAGCCTAGAGAGTCTTGACCTAGATATGAAAACTGCATATTATACCCTTAAGTAGGCAGCCATCAAGTTTTCAAGTTAATATATTCTCTATAGCTTTTTATGAGGCACTCTTTGGGCTTTCCAAGTCATTCTTAATATTTTTCCCTCCGTCATTGCAGCGTGTCTTATACTGTGTGAAACAACTACGTGACAAGAGCTCGCAGTAACTGGTCCTGCTGTCAGTGTTGCAGTGGGAAAAGAGGTAACCAACTGCCAGTGTGTGGCCTCTCTGAGGGAGCCTACAGCAGCTTTCCTCACTTCTTCTCAGGCATTGCCAGGTACTTGGATTTCCCAGTAAGACCCAGGAATCCTATGTTAAATAATAATTATCCAAATTTTAAAATGAAAAAAGAAGAATAAACATCTTTTCCTTAACAAAACTTGCTTATAGTTCAAACATTTCCCATAGTTTCCAGTTTTCCACTCTCTGTGGCATGTTCTATAGAAGAAAGGAGCTTTTAATTCAGCCAATTTCTCCCTTCATTTATGGACTTTGAGTCGATACCCACAATTTCAGACTCTCACATATCTGTCTGTGGGGCATGAAGATGTGTCATGTAACTTATCAGTTATAAGGAACGTACGTCTCTGGAGAGGGATATTGATAATGGAGGAGGCTGTACACTTTGAGGGGCAAGGAATAGAAAGGAAATCACTCTACTTTGCTCTTAATTTTTTTTTTTTTGTGGACTTGAAACTATTCTTCAAAAAGTTTTAAAATGAAGGACTGGAGAGACGGCTTAGTGGGGAAGAGCACTGACTGTTCTTCCAGAGGACCTTGATTTGATTCCCAGCATCCACATGACAGCTCACAACCACCTGTAACTCTACACTCAGAGGGTCTGACACCTTCTGCTGGCCTCCTTGGGTGTCAGGCACACACATGGTATGTGTGTACATCTAGGTCAACATATATATATATATATATATATAAAGTTATATATATATAAAGTTTTATATGTATATATATATATATATCTTTTTAAAAAATTAAACAAACATGCGAAATGAGTTGCATGATTTCAAAACAGTACCACTGGCTGTCAGTGTTACAGTGGGGAAAACCACTGACTACTAATACAACGAAATGTGGGGAAAACACAAAAACCTATAACATAATTAGTTGGGAATTCTGCTTATCCCTGGATAGAAGACAGATGGATATGAGATGAAAGTGGATCTAGGCACACATCTGCAACACTTTAGTTCTTTGGAAATACTAACAGAATCTTGCCAACGCATGTCCCGTGATGAATACTTAGACTTCTCATAGTTTCTCCATGTTGCTGTTCACAAGGTTTAAAATCGTTAACACAAATAAGGATGCAAAAACCTGACCATGCTAGATTATTTTCATTATTCCTACAGACTAGCTCCAGGTTGCCCGAAGAGCTTTTACATTTGCCTCTTTCTGGGGCTGTGCACACTCAGTAGCCTCAGGATCTCTCTGGCGCTCAGCACAGTGGTTTCAGCTTCCGTACATTGCGCTTCAGAATTTTCTTGCCAAAGACGTTCTTAAGTGTGGCTGTGCCTCATGATTTCCCTACAATTTTTTGTTGGTCTGTGCTTAGACTGAGCAGCTGGACTGCAAAGCATACTCAAGCCACAACCTTCACCAGCAGGGTTGCTGGGTTCCAATGTATTCCATGGTTAGTTCAGGCAGGTGATTCTCTTGAGTGTGTTTAAGGGCAGATCCCACAAGTTCCTACAGTGAGGAGGACGTTCTTCCCGAGCTGGTGGACTTCACTGGTGGCTTCGCTTCTGTAGCCTCTCAGAGTGCAAGAAATCTCAACTTGCCAAATAAAGGTATTGTGAGAGCCCAAAGGAAGGGCAATTTGGGGATGAAATGTTTGTTCTGCTAAATCACATTAAGTAGAGGATTTTTCTAAGCAAATGGTGTTAGATGGCTTGTTGTTTCCAAAATTAGCGCTCGGTGTACAAGATGCTTTCATGATGGGGGTAGGGTTATAATGCACCTCTGAATGTTCTGCAAACATGAGTGATCTTTGACTGATTCCTAGAGTTTATCAGGAGCCTAGTTTTATTTGATTTCCCCCCTAAACATAAGTATATATAAAGTTTTAATGAAGTAGGAATTACGTTGATTGAATATTAACAATTGTGGGAAATACTTTAATTTCTTCTTACATTTAGAATTTGGTGAAAATTACACATAGAATGGAGAGTCTGAGTTGCAGAGGTGAGCAGCAAGGATTCTGAGAGTTTAGCATTTACTAAGAATGGCAAAGCCATCTCATATTGACAAACCATGATTTTTTTTTTTTAATTCAACCTGGTCATAAGTAGAAGAATTCATACTAGAATAGCCAGTGCTTTCTACAGTCAAGTAAGGCAACTGGGATTCCTCCTGTCTTACTCAAACTGACTAGAAGACCCACAGCCTGTCTCAAATTCTCCTCTACGCCTTTTCACCACATGCCTGGTACACAGTAGCCCCTATGAAAGCCTCGCACAGGAGCGTTTGGGGCTGCGGAACTCTTCTATCATATGGACTTGGGTTTTTGAATCAGCTTTGGTCAGCAAGGGTGGGGCATGAAGTGATAGGGCAAGTATACTTCCACACAGTAACAGCCCCTTGTTGGCTCGGTGTTGCCTCTGTTTGCTAACACCTCAGCATTATGTGCCCAATGCTGACAGTTACCTTTCGCGCATGTTTGCTTGTCCCTCAGCGCATTAGAATCTCCCTAGAAGCAAAGTGCTCACCCAATATTTCTGCCGCAGTTTTCATTGTGGAACTTTGCATAAAGAAGGCAACAATTTTCATATCATCATGTATGACATGATTTCTTTAAAAACAACAACAACAACAACAACAACAACAAAAAACATCCACCTTTCCCACGAGATGAACCCTATCCACTGGTGAAATTAACCATATTAGGCCAGGCCTGGTGGCACATGTCTTGTAATCCCAGCACTACAGACAGAGAAACAGAAGGATCACAAGTTCAAGGCCAGACAAGGCTGTATAATGTTCTGTCACTGAGAAGAAACAGCGAATGGAGATGTAAGAGTACTTATCCCATATGTACAAAACCCTGGGTTCAGTGTTCAGCACTGTAAAGAATGTAGACATATCATGCAGGATATTGATAATCTCCTGGTACTTAAATGCTTCTCACGATAGCTTCCAGGTGCTACCACCTTTGTTAAGAAAACTCTTAAAATATAGCTTGTCTTACGGTAGAAAATGGCTTTGGGAAATCTATGTGTTCCTCTCTGACTCTAACAGTTATCCTTAATGAGAAAGCAGATTTAGAAATGGCTGATGTCATGTAGTTCAGAAAAAAAAAATGACTAAAAACTCCCCTGCTCCTTCCTTAAACTATGTCCGTGGAGATTTCCACCAAGCAAAGGAACTTTTTTCCCCTCATTACCCAATATTTTAAAATTCTATTTCATGTGCACTGCCACGATGCCAGTGAGTAGTGACAATGCACACACGTAATCTTAACGTGCTGTTTGCTGTCCTCCCCCAATTAGTCACAGCGTCTTAAAGTGAATGAAATCGTTTAACGTCCTCTGGCAGCTATCTTCGCTGAAGTGCTTGTATCTGCGCTACAAGAATGGCGACTGTGAGCATTCTGACTTGGAAATAAAGAGAAATTGAGAATGTTGAGGAAAACGCTAAATGACACGGGGAGAAACGCCGTCCCTGGAGGAGAACACAATAACTCTTGAAGCTTAAGACTTACAAAATAATTTAAATTTTGCTGATGCTTCTTCTGCAGCCTCAGGCTTTCCTGGGCTCTAAAGAAAGTTCTGGGATGTGAAATGAACCAAGTATTGATCCTGCTTTAGAATAATCCTTTCATCTCTGGGATGTGAATTTAAGGAGATTAGTGGATACAATGAATAAAATTCTAGATGTATATTTTCTCTCTGTCTCCCTCTCTCCTCCCCTCCCTCTCTTTCCCCCTCCTTCTCCCGCCCCTCCTCTCTCTTGTGCTTAATGTTCCCAAGAGGAAATATCACCTTTTAACTTGGCAGGATAAAATGCCCTAGAACTGATAAAGTACAAATGTTCTGGCAGGGGAGGGGCAGGGGTTGATATATAACTGTCAGCTGCTGAGTACTTTCTTCTATACCAGGCATCATTCTAAGCATTTTACACATGTCAGCCCCTTTAATCCTTACGGTGCTTCCATGAATTGGGCATCATTAAATAGCAAGGCTACTTTAGAGATGGAGACGTTTGGAGACTGAGCAGTCAGTAGCTTTCCCAAGGTCGTGCTGTTGGGTTTAAACTCAGACCAGAGGCATGAGAGCCAGGCTCCTAAGTGCTAAGTGTTGCAAAAGGATTCACTGACTAAATGAGGAATCTTCTGAAGGGAGAATTCAATTCTCAAGGGAGCAGGTCGCCGGTTCGGTCTAAAGCAGAGTGTAGAACAGCCCTGCAATATGTTAATCTGAGACACGACGTACCCAGACTGTAACCTAAAGGCTAGCTCCCGTGTTTGTCCCTTCCCACACCACACCTACAGCTCTTCCCATTAACCGCAGAAAAATCTCAAGAGACTGTCTTTGATCTTTAATGTCCTGTGCATGTCAGCCATTGTTCCCTCTTTATTTTTAAACATGATTTATTATTGTTGTATGTTTATGTATGAGTACGGGTGTGTGTGCTGGAGAACAACTTTCCAGGCAGTATAGGTTCTAGGAGGCAAACTCAAATCATCATATGTGGTGTAGCAAGAGCCCATACCCACGGAGCTTTCTTGCTGGCCCTCTTTTTATTTGTATAAATTTGTTTGTTTATTTATTTAATTACTTACTTATTTTAGAGGGCCCTATGTATCCAAAGCTGGCCTCAAACTCTCAAACTTTCTGTGCAGATTACCTTTGCCTCAAAGTGCTAGATTCCAAGCATGTGCCACCATGCCAAGCACTGCTCTGTGTCCCGAATGATTACAGTTAGCCTATGGGCTTAACTGGATGTTGCCAATAATTGTGTCCAGTCTATGTAAGCAATCTTTCAAAGAACATGTTTCTTGTCACAATATCTGGTGGCAGAGATAATGTGCGAAGCACCTTCATTTGGCCCTTTCCATTGGGCATACTTTAGTTGCCTCTCACTGACAATATGCTACTAAAATTTGAACTCTACAGCACATGTCTGAAACCTCATAACTTTCCCATAGTTTGACAGTGTCATGATAACATCTCTTCAGTTATGTGCTTTATTTGATTAGTAAGTACCCAGGGCAACCCTATAAGATTAACATGTCTCCTAAGGCACTTCTTCTTTCCCTGAAGCATGCTACAGCATCATTGGTTGCTACAGCATGGGTAGTGACTATCTTCCAGAGACTCATATGGCAGGCTTGGCCCCCAGCTCCTGGTATCATTAGACTCGATGGGACCTTTAGAGATACAGCCTGATAGAAGGGAGTTAGCTCATCGAGACTTCTCCTCAAAGGGCATATCCGGCTCTTCTTTCTCTTTTGTTTCCTGGCATCATAGAGCTGATCTTCTTGACTGAGTCATTTGTTCCCCATCATGACCGCCTACTTCAACTGAGAGCCTGAAAACAATTGATGGAAAGAGCCAAAACTGTGAGATAAAGTTTACCTTTCCTTTTCTAAGCTGACTGTCTCGGATGTTTGCTAACAGTACCTGATATCAGGCTAACACTGCTAAAGATGGATTTTGGCTAGTGAGAAACCATGTTGGCCAGATAGATGTCTCAAGTGGTTCTTCAAGACGTCATTCTAGCCATGGTTTAAAATGAGTTGCAGGTTTCTGAGAACTGCGCTGGTGGAGTAGATACACTGGCTTGGGTCTGAAGTTTCCTGCAAGGGTGTCAAGGGAGGGAAACCGAGGTACATTGTACTTGCATCATCAGAGAATGACACACAGAGATGAGATGCTGACACGGGGTGGAAAGGATAAGTCTGTTCTATTGCTCATTGGATATGTTTCCCAGATCTCATTAGTACCTTTCTGAAGCCCTCTTCTCCTTTTCTGTAAGATAGAACAAAAGCATAGCTCTGAAAAATCACCACTGTTTCATAGCAAAGCACTTTCAGCGTCATCTCTCATTAGATAAGGACTCAAGGAACTCTGATATGACTCTACAGAGTCTCTCTCTCTCTCTCTCTCTCTCTCTCTGTGTGTGTGTGTGTGTGTGTGTGTGTGTGGTTTTGTTCTTTAATGCCTTATGTTCTTTCTTCCGGCATGAATATGTCCTCCGTTTTTGTGTACCTGAAACCTTTTTGTCAAGATCTAGTTTAAATGCCTAAGATGAAGCTTTTCCCCAGTCCAATAATGATGATTTCTCCTTGTGTTCCGGACACTATGGGAAGCTCTGTAGACTATTAACTAAATCTCCCTGGGTTGTGTGTGCATGAGTGTGCGTGTGTGTGTGTGTGTGTGTGTTTCTTGCTTTGATCGTTCCTGCTATGCTTCAGGTTCCTGGTGAGGGAAAGGGTGTCTCATCAATTCAGTTTCCCTGGACAGTGATTCCTGTGGTTCCTCACACCCCGGGAACCAAGGATTCCAGGCTTAGTTGAATTGAATCAGAGAGGGAGTCTGGTTTTGTAAAATCTCTTCGTGTAAATCTCAGATCTTTGTGTAAATTCCAGAGAATTTTCTCTCTATACAGGTTTAATGGATTCCACCAGCTGAGTCTGGCCTAATATGATAGGAGGGACAGAAAGCTGCGGCTTTCCCTGTCCCTCCTGTTGGTGAATCCTGTTTGCCTTGTAGTAGATGGTGCAGCCTGAGGACTTTATAGATGAATACATTTAAAAAAAAACAGTATCACAGAGAATCAAGCCAGAATGTTTCTAACATGAAATTGCAGGGGGAAATATCCAAAGAGCCCACAGTTTGCTTTACTTTAGGAAATGCATTGATTCTTCTTCCAGTCATTATTAAATATGATCCTCTCTCGTCATAAACCAGAGGAGTGCTTGTTCTCTTTGCTTAGCTCTTTGTGAGCCTATGTAGTGAAAAGCCATTTGCATTTTTCTGTGAGCATAATGCAGTAAAAATCACAAATATTCGCTTAGGTTTATATACAGTGTCGATTTTCAGAACCACTGATGTACTTTCCGTGTTGATTTCCTAGATTGTTTTATAAATCTTTAATTATCAAGTTTCCTTTATACTTTTTTAATGCAACTAGGCAGTTGCTGATGCATACTTAAATCTTTAAACTGTAGATACTGATTGTATGGTCTGATGCCAAAGATTTGCTGTAAATGAACCATCAAAATATTACAAGTGTGGGCAAGGGTCTCTCTGATTCTCATCAACTTTTTGTTATGTTTGTATTCATTTCTTTTGTTCCTTCTCTGGAACTACTGAGAAACCCAAAGGAGTCAATCTTTCAGGGTGCTTCTATGGCTGGGATGCTTTGTAATGAAAATGGAACAGTTTAGCTGAATTCAACTCAGCAACCGTTTGCTGAGCAACAGCTACTGGCTGGACATTCAAAACTCATCCATTCCCGTTTTGTTTGCGTTTATAGAGGGAAGGGAACATGTAGGTGAGAATTATGTAGGTTAACTCATGGCAAATACTCAGAGTGGCTCAGAATATGGAAAGCCAAGGAAAGGGAAAACTCAGCACTTACTGCAAACCTTGTCCTATCAGGGATTATATTCAAGATATTTACCAAGCTAAAGGGCACTGGACAAAATTGACACTGGCTGTATCCTGGTCTGGCTCCTGCAGAGGCAGATAGTGGTTGGATCATAAGCAGGTCTGAGGTCTTTTAGGAGAGACAAAGTTTTGACTTGAGAAGCAAACTGGCATTACTGGAAGAATGGGGAGGAGGTGAAAGGCAACAGCTTTTACCAGACATTTGGAAAGGTTTTTAGTATGGCTCTCCTAGTAGAGCCTTCCTCCTGCAAAGCAGCCAGGGATCAAGCATGGCATATTCCGAGTTGTGCATCAGTAAGCAGAATTTAAAATGAGGAAGTCGCATAGTAAAAGGGATGGCAGCACAGAGCTGCTGAATACAGTTTAGCCCTGAGCTCCCTCCATCCAAACCCAGAGTCTGTCTTGGCTAATGATGACTCATTCTTCCTGACCAACTGAGAGATGGTGAATGTTGAGTTGCATCTTCAACATAAAATGAGTTGGATGTGTGCATTGCCTAGGATTTGTAGGAATCTGGGTTTGACCCCAACACACACACAGACACACACATACACATATACAAATACACACATATGAAAAAAATCATTTATCAGCATGCTTCTGTGAATATATGAATTTAGCTTAATCCTTGATAAAGACATTATTGGGTTTTTTTTCTATTTAGTTTTTTTCCAAACCTTTCTTTATGTACTATCAAAACTAAATTTGTTCAAGACAGAAGTTTTTGATCTAGGATTTAGATGCCCAGAGACCATAGCTGTATTTCAGGAATCATAGACTCCAATGTGTGTCTGCCCAGGTGCATTTGTGTAGGAACATAAAGTTTTGTTTGTTTTTTTTTTTTTCATGATTCTCCAAGACTTCCATATACCTCCATTATATTAAGGAAACTAAAAGTATTCTAGGGAGGCAAATCTCAGATATATTATGATGTCATAAAATGCAACATTCTGAAGACATAGCACACCCACTTAAATCTCAAAAGACTTAAACAGTGAGTATTTGCTTTTTGTCACTTAGATATGTATCATTGTCCGTTGAGTGGGATTCTCCTTTTCCTACATCAGGGAGCTCTCCAAGCATTCTAGGCAGACTAGAAACCCACGGAAGTCAGGCAGCCGGCTCACACTCATGTGGCCAGCATGCCAGTTGCAACCAACCTTTTAGAAACCACAGTCATGTCAGGGTAATCACATGAGTGCCCGTGGTCTAGAGTGGTGTGGTAAGGTCGAGCTCATGACCTATGTTTAGCATTCAGCCTTGGCCATTGCCTACTAACCCTGTTGCTTGGGATAAGTCCATCTCCATGTCCTGGGATTTTTCTCATCTGGGGACAAGGGCGTGTGAAAGGTGACCAAGGTGATAAAGAGGGCCATAGCGGCCCAGGTCTTACATCTGCCAGAGTGCCCAGGCTCTTCTACTTGAACATCAGTGTTCACTTCCTGGTCAGGGTCTTTGTCATTGCTATTGTCCCATGGATTCTGCTCCTCTTATTCATTTCTTCTCTTATATGTGATTTTCCCTCTCCCACCAATGGGGGAGGTGAAAAAGAGATTAGATTCAGTAGACTTTCCTTGTTTTAACATAGCAAGTAAAAACATATCAAGACTCCAGAACTACCCACATAACCCTGTACACCCAAACACAACAACAGGAAACACTCCCATGACTTATTTAGTAAGGCTCTTATTTTGAATTCGTATCTAGAATGGTTTTCCAAATGCAGTTTCATTTATAGCTATACCAATGCAACTCTTTCTCAGTCAACAAACACATTTGAAAGCTCAGTACACAGAAAACCTAAAGAGGGAGAAAAAGCACCTTCATTGGTAACAGCTAATTACGCAGGATAAGAGATGAGCAAGGATCCATGAGTGTTGTCACTTCTTCCTATTTAACTGACCTCGTGTGTGCCTGTCTTTGTCTTTAAAGTTTTTTTGAGAGATGAATGGACATTGCTGCTTATTTTAAGAAAGCCGTGGCAAAGTCTGTTGAGAAGCTTAAGTTTCCCCCTTCCTGCAGCTCGGTCTCCGGCAGCTTTGGTCATGTGCAGCATCGCCTTTCATGCCGACGGCTCCATCTGGTATAAAGAAAAGGCTTATTTCTCTGCCTCTGAAGCCCTCGATGCTTACATTGATGATTTTCACTTAAGCTCGGAGCCTCCTGACCTTAATGACTCAGAGGGTAATATGGAGCAGAGCCCTCTTGAGTTACTGGCTAAGCCAAACGGTGGTAAGATTTCATTATTCTCAGAGTTCAGTTTTAAGTTCCTATAGAAAGCCGATGCTTCACGTGGATATAGTCTCTTAAAAAAAAAAGTGTCCTTCTCTGCTTGCAAATTGTCAATCTTTTTGTAAGATTGTCAGAAAAATCTTTTGGTTTCAAAGCTTTTCCAGCTTTGAGTTCTTTTGGTTTGAGAGTTACCACTGAAAATTAATGAGCTTTTTTTTTTTTTTTTTTTTTAAATGTGAACTTCTCCTGGAGGAGTAAACACACACCTCACTACAGATAGTGAACCAACGGCAGGCCAAAGACATGATTCTACTTGAGTCTAGCTTGTTGAACATTTAGTTCAATGAGGGAAACTTACAGGAGCCTGGGTCCAGGATTAGTGGCAAACGCATGGGCAATTTAGGGCAGCTATGCCACTGAAAAGGAAAAATCTCCACTCCCTTGCCTCCCGCAATCGTGTTTTAGTGTCTTTGGGAGTGGGCATGGCCTAATGAACTCCTCCCCCTGGTAGTGTTAACTTCCTGTGACTCAGAGTGTGGCCTGCTGAGCCCCCACCACCACCTCTTTTATAACAGAAAGTTAGTGGACACAGCCCCATGCAGAACTCCTTTGGGTAACTGTAGCTGCTGATAGTTCAAAACGGCAAGGACTGTTACGCCTGGAGGACAGTACTCCACAGCAGTGTTAATTGCAGACCAGCAAAGCTCTGCCCCTAGAGCCTAAAGCCTTGGGCCCTATGAGTGGAATGTTGGTCATGTAAATTGTCCAAGCTCCCTTTGTAACACGAGAATAATTCTAAGTATGCTTAATGCTTCCCTTGATTATGACGGGAGCTAAATGAATGGTGAAATACTACAAGTTGTTGAAGCTTATAAGGTCCTTGATGTGTTTTCTGGGAGACAATGAAAAAAGGAAGCTGGCACTGGGGTCACAGAACCTGAAGGTCTGGTTTCCACTCTGCTGGTAACAGCTAGATATGAGAAGAGTCAATATCATTCCCTGACTTTTAATTTTCTTGTCAGTAAGATGAGGGCATTGAACTTTATGGGCATCATAATTTTGAAGCTATGTTATGTAGATAGCAGAAAAATAACATTGATCTACTGCAGTATTATCAACATTTCTCATGTAAAGGTGTCATTTGATGAAGCTGACAAAGTTCCATCCTGACACCAGACCCAAGTGTGAATCTAAATTTGTGGTTGACTTTGAAGGCACCAGGGAAATAAAATTCTCAGGTTTTAACGTCTCTTGCCATTATGAGTAGAAGTAACAGAAATGCCACTAATAGGGAAGTTGTTCATCCTCCAACCTGATATTTTAAAGACTCTCTGCTGGTGTACACAAAAGAACGGAATGCCTTACCAAAATAAGGTGAGATTCATGGTCACTTCTTCTGGACCATTATGAACAGGTTTGCCATGCGCTGCTCCCTGAACATTGGTATGCAAAGGTACTATCAGTAGATAACGCAGTTTCTTCATGTTTTTCAAGTGACAACAGCACAGAGATGAGTGGACATGCAAATGTGTGCGGCACAGCCTCCACGATAGAAAATGGCATTTCTTTATGCTAACTTGTCCAATTACAGTATTTGACATGGTCTGATAAATGCAGAGAAATGACGTGGCGGTCGAGTGTGGAACTGTGGTTAAGTGTCTGTATAATCTACACAACTGAAGTGCAAAATATATTGTAATTTATTCGGCAATACTGCTGCTTTTATTGCCAAGGATTTTCTTTTCTTGAAATTTCTGGTAGAAACTGTTTTCTGTGTCAGCTTTTCTCCTTGAATGGTGAGAAGAGGCTGGGTAGTGGCACTTTCTCGGAGCCTCTTCCGGGCAGAGGCGTCATCTCTGCACGCTTCTGGGCAGGGAGGTCTTCGCTGTGCTATTAGCTACACAGTCTTCCTTGCCTTTGCACTTCACTATGAAGAAAAATGAAATTCCTGCTTCCTGCTTCCTGCTTCTCTGAGAAGGCATAAAGCATGTTCATTACAAGAAAAATTCTCAAAACAGAAATGAATATAATTCTAACACTAGAGAGAACTACAGTCAATAGTTGTCTGCGATTTTCTCCCTTTGCCATTCAAATATGTAATAGAATCACCTTATTATTGCTTTCCCTACAAATCCATTTTTGTGAGTATGATTCTGATCATTAAGGTAGTTGTATTCTTATTTTATCTCTGACAGGACATTCTGTGAGATTTGATTTATTTTTATTTTTATGTGTTTGGGTGGTTTTGCATGAATGTATGTCTACCACTCTGTATGCAGTACCTGTGGAGGCAAGGAAAGGGTATTGGGCCCTCTGGGACTGGAATCGGTAAACAGTTGTAAACACATACGTGCTGGGAAATGAACCCTGGTCATCTGGAATAGCAGCCAGTGCTCTTAACCACTGAACTGTCTCTTCTTCTTCTTTTTTTTTTTCCATTGCAAACCACATGAGGATCTTTTTATTACAAATTACAAGCTGAAGCTCGGGCTCACACCCCCTACCACCGAAGGGTGAGAGCCGAGAACCCCGTGCTCAGGTTAGTTGGGTGATTTAAAGATTCTGGTCCCTCCCAGCATTCCCAAGGCAGGGGCGATTCCTGCCAGGCAAGCATCTATTGGTCAAAATGCTACATTTTGAATTGATTGGCTATAGGAAGGTCCCCAAACAATTAATGATCTGGTGTCCCTCCCTAGGGCAACGGGCCAGTTTCCTAGCAACTGTATCTCTAGTGGGTGGGAGAAGAATGCAGTATGGCAGGTTCTTACCCTCAGGGCATTACTGGACCTCACCCAGCTAGGTCAGGCCTTAAATACCAATAATAACTGCTGATTTTTAATTTTGGTCTCTCATTTTCCCCCCTTCCCATGATCATTTGAAAACCCCTAGGCCCTGATGCCAATGGCCCATTATCAGCACTGAAGAAGCTCCAGAAGATGGATCTTTGGCCCAAAATCCCACCTAGCAGGCTGAAATGCTAAGTCAAAAGGGGCTCTCTGACATTAGCTATTATCTTGGGCATCTGCTTAGCTGAAATGGGAACTCTTATTGCAGCAACTGGACTAAAAGCCTAGAGAGACACTAGAGACAAAGGATGATAGTTTTCCTTGGCTTTCTACACCTATATCCACCCTGAAGGGACCCTACTCATATTGATTTTTATCTTTGGGCCTTGTATTTTAAATTGCTTGATGGCTTTCATGAAAAAATGTTTGGTAGCAATACACTAATGGTACGCAGATCACATTATAAAAAGGTAAATCTATAGGATACAAGGGGTCATACCTGGAAGATCCAAAATTGGGTCTTCAAGTGAACATGGGAACTGTCCCTTCTTGTCACAGAGAATTTGGTTGTTTTAATACATTACTCTTGTTTTATAAGTCCATGAAGCTGTCTTCAAAGGGTAGATTTGTATTGTCAAGCTGTCTCCTGGAAAAGACAAACCTATTTTATTTTATCTGCTGTGACTGAGAATAGAAGGAATCTTAATTTTCCCACATTTACTCCCATAGATGCCATGAGCCCCTTAAATCCCTGCCAGCCCATTGAGTAAATTTTGTCACTATATTTATTAGCATCTGTTTTTTTTTCTCTTTTGCCCATTGCCTGGTAATAATCTCACTTGACTTTTATGCACTTAAACCTTAACATCATCTAGAATTTATGCTGTCAGTAGATGTGGTAAATACTTAACTGTTTACAAAATAATTCCACGGAGCATCCTTGTCAGAACCCAAAGCCCAGTGTACCCTCAGCCCTGGAGCTTTATTTTTTTATCCCATGATCTGTTTCAATCTTTTCTGCACTGTTTTCATTCTTTTGATTACAATAATTGTTAAATATCTTGGTTGAGTTACAAGACTGGAATGATTAGGCGCCTTAGATTCTCACCAATTCTTGTAAATGGACTTCACAGTCATTCTTCACAATTTCAAATACTGGTCTTTTGAGTTGCTTCTGTCAGATCCCGTGGGCCCCATCTCGATCCCCTCCCCCATTCTTCTCCCTGCAGCCAGAGAGAACTTCTTAAAGCCCACATCTACAGCATTTCTTTGTGTAATAACCCATCGTCCTCTATTTTAGGCTCTTTTTTAACTCCTACTTAACACTCCACTTCATTTTCTCTTGTTTACAAATACACACACACACACACACACACGCACACTCACTGTTCCATTCTAAGCCACATCTAGCCAATGAGATGCACCAAATGCAAGATGACTGTCTGTCTTTCTTATGCTGTTCCGGCTGACCGAGTGCTCCAGCCCAACCTCCCTGGTTTTTGTTTTATTTTGTTTTGTTTTTTGGTAGTCTTCTTTCTCACCTCAGTTTAGATGTCACTGCTCCTGACACCTCTCTCCTCCTTGCAATGTGTAGTTTATTGTTCGTATTATGCTCTCCGTGCCTGTAACACCTCATAGGATGGCATTTAACACTCGATTGTATGAATCTGGCTTGTCTCCCTCAATAGAGTGATGAGCCAGGAACTGCTACTTAGAACTGGCCCTAGGGTAGCACCGTCAGTTTCTGGTGAAGAATGAAGCATTGTTCTCATGGCCGTGTTGCTATGTCTACAACTTTATGAATTTCTTTCCCCTTCCCTTTAATTGGGGCTCCCATTTCTACCAAAGAATGACTACTGTAAAAATTATTGCTCTCCACACAGTGAGATGACACAACAACAACAACAACAATAATAATAATAAATAGAAATAAAAGGGGGATATGCAGTCAGGAGGGAGATGGGTTGATGGGACCCAGTGGGGAATCAGAAGGAGGTAGTGGGGATGGACAGAATCAAAATACATTATATCCATGTATGAAAATTTTGAAAACTAAATCAAAAGGGCCAGCCTCACTCATTCTGGCTTACCTGCTGGGTGCTCCGTGGGCCCCTGCCCAGATCTTCACGCTCTGCACATTTGATCATCATGTCTTTTTTACTTTGTCTTCCATGAGTCACCGCCAGTGTCTCAGTTACTAATACTTCTGCAAAGCTGGTGGGACTAAATAAGTGGAACTAAACTGACAGATTACCTTGAAGGATTGGTCTCTTGATGTGTCAGATAAATCTGTATTTGTCTGAAATGTATTACTGTGTCGACCGTGAGCACCTAGCGATCAGCTTCTCGTGGTGTTTCTCTGGCATTGCACAGACATTTGGGGACTGGGCTGGCAAGAAGTCGGACACACATACCTTGACGTTTAATCGTCCTGTCCCATTGTCATGGTCTGTTCTTGTCTGAGAAACTTTCTCCATACCCTCAAGAGAATTTGCAAACATCTTCTGGGCAATATATTGCCTGTTTTCTTTAAAAGTAAAATGAGGTTCTTTTGCAAGGAAATTGTGCTCTGGGAGGTCTAGAGAGAAGCATCTCTTGGAAGATTATGGTAAAACTGTGAACAGCTTTTGCTTGAAACATTAATACCTTGAATACTCCTCCTTCAGCCTTTATGCTCCTGTGTGGAGAAAATGACCCAGCAGTGCTGTAGCAGCCTATTTTGTGGATGAGACGGTTGTTCTAGTTCCACAATAACAATAATAAAAAAATCTTTAACTATTGATTTGAAGGTATACGGATGTGCCGGCCAAAGTGGGTGTCAATGGATTTATGGAAGAAAATGTTTTTACATTCTTAAAACCAGCTGTGAGGTTGTTTGAGCCTTTCATGCCACTTTTCCTTTCTCTGGGGCCATCTGTCCTGTAACCTATTTGAAGTTTTGAGGTGTGGGAATAGAGTCTGTTCAAAAGTCATCTTATTATTCTAAAGTTGATGTATTTACCTTCCAATCCATGCTCCCTTGAGGTTGAACTGACAAGCTACCCGTGTGTGGCTATCAAGGAATACTAAGTAATGGGCTCGGCCTTAAGGAACAAGCATGGTCTTGATTCTGAATAGCCACGATCCCTGTCTTCAAAACAACCTCATGGTTTGTGGTAAATTTGAGCACACATGGCAGCTACAGTCATACCACAGTATAGCAAATGCCAGCAAGGAAGCATATGTGACGGGCTCCCAGATGAGACAAGCACCAGGATGGAAGATGGGAAACTCCCTATATATAGGAGTTTTCCGCTAAAATTTGAAGGCCAGGTAGAAGATGGCAAGCCAAAAGATAGTGGATGAAAGAGGCCAACCAACCCACAGGAGGCTGCTGCTGACAGGATGAACACAAAGTAGGAGCTTGTTTCAGCTTCTATGATTAATTCTGCTTGTCCTATGTTCCTCCAGCTCCCCACACAGTTTTGCTTGTTTTCATGTGTGTTGTTAGTAGAAAAATAGTCACAGGGATATTTCTGCAGATGTTTGCTCCGTACTTTACCTTATACCTTAGGCTTTTGTATCAGAAGATGCAAATGCTTAGATAAGAATTTGAGGATAGTTCAAGTGTGCAACTTGGACTAGATTATTTTTCAGTTCTTTTGACGGCTTCTTCTAACTCCTAGAGTCCTCGCTGAAGCTTCTCATGGCCTGTCTAATGGAAAAAGTCACTTTCACCTTGCCACCCAGTCCTTCTTGGCTCTTATCAGCTAGGTCCCAACTGCTGTGAAGGAACTCCAGTGGGCCCTTGCCACCGTTCTCCTCCCTCACTGTCTCTGCTTCAGGTCAATGCTCTCACACACTGTGCCCTCACAAACTCCAGGCCTACTTTCTGGAATTTCTCCCTGTGATATAAATACCTGCATAGCTAGATTCCAATTCACCCTTTAAAATGCAAAGCTCATTCTCATCAGAGACCTTCTTGTTTCTTTTCTGTCTCCATGCTTGGCACGACCCCCCCCCATGCTACCTCAAGTACCCTGGTGGTAACACCCTTTGTTAGCGGTGATGTTCTCAGTACTCCACTGAGAGGATTACTGTCTTGGATAAGGTTGATATTGCTGTAAGGAAACACCAGGAACAAGAGCATCTTTGTAGGGGAAAGGGTATCTGGTTCATCATGGAAAGAAGGCAGCACAGGAACTCAAGTAGGGCAGGAACCTGGAGACAGGAGCTGATGCAGAGGCATGGATGGGATGCTGATTAATGGCCTGTTTCCCATGGCTTTTTCAGCCTGCCTGCTTATAAATCCCAGAACCACCATCCCAGGGGTGCCAGACCCACTGTAGGCTGGGCCCTTCCCTATTGATCACTAATTAAGAAAATGTAATTTCCATTCATTAGTAAAACATAAGCCTGTAGTCTTATCTGCTGACAGTTCTATCTTCTGGAGGCATTTTTCTCAACTTAGAAACAGAGGTTTCCCTCCTGTATAGTTTATGTCAAATCTACACAAAACTGGCCAGCACAGTTGCCTAATGCCAATTCGCTACGTATCATAAAATACCATGTCTGTTACACGTCTATGTACATGATGCTAGCAACTATTTCTGTGTGTCAGGAATGACCGCATCTTGAGTCCAAACTCGGCCATTTTGCTCTCACAACCAAGCTGTGAGATGCTACCCCTGAGTTTACCAAGAAACTCTACCGAGAGAGGTTATGTAAAATGCCAAGAAGCACTCAGCTACAAGATCTTCCCCTCGGTCTGGCGCCCAACCTCTCCACACCTGCTCTGGCCCACACCAGATGAAGAGAAAATACCCTGAGACTCATTGTGGCTGTGATTATCTGAGGCGTAAAGGTGGTCACAAATTGAAGGATGCAAATCCATATTTTAATTCTTGGTTTGTTTTAATAAAACATAATTAAAGAACAGGAATTGAGGCAAAAAAAGTAAGAAAAGCCATTAGATTTGGGGGAGCAGCAAGGGGCCTGGCTGAGTAGCTCTGGCCTAGCTACCTATTGGGGCCATTATTACTGAAATCCCTTTTAAAACAGTGGATACAGGGAAGCTCCCAGGGCGCTGGACTTGCTGTGAGCACCAACCTTAGTTTGTTCCCACATGCTACCTGCCTTGCAACTCCAGCCAGCTGGCTTAGTCTCCCGCTCTCTCTTCTTAGAGGAGACAGTAAAACTAATAACTGTCAAGGATGATACATTGCAAATAAAATTAAATGATTTATGTGAATGATCCCAAAGCATTTATGTGCGACATCATCACTGTCCCCAAAATTATTTGAATACCTGGTAGGATAAAATGTAAAATATGGCATTTCTTAGTGACTCTGACTTGTTTGTTTTTTGTTTGTTTGTTTGTTTGTTTTTTTAACTCTTTGCTCTCCCTCAAATCTGTAATGAAAATGATTGTGTTTTCATAAGGATAAACCTCACCCTAAGCACTGAGGATGCAGAAACTGATCTTGCAATTGTCTTTATTGGCTTGCAGCATATATCTACATGGCCCTACAACCTCACCCATGTGATGCAGAACATGAGTTGCAGTACACAGAAGGCTCTGACTGTTCAGAGTGCATTTGCACTGGCATGAAATTGCTACATTTCCAGTGAAATTATGACTTGTGTATCTCACTCCTTTAGGCAGGTCAAGTAATTTATTATATCAAAAATTTGCCTACCCCAATTATATCTGAAACTTGTAATTTATACTCTATTTATTTAGAACTTCCCATTTTTCTCTGTCCTTCATTAACATGTGGTAGACATCTGCACTGGGAAATTATATAAAGCAGATAGGAACAGGAGGGCTCAGGGGATCCACAGATCCATAGGTTCCAGATCCCTGTTGGTAAACTGCTTCCCAAGGGGCTCAGCTTTTAATGGATAAAATAAAAGTGGAGTATCATTAAACTAGAAGAAATTACTTTGCGTAACTCTTCAATACTTTTTACATTTAGAACAAAAACATAAAAACACAAGAAGAAAGATTTGAAATTGTTGGCAAAAAAAAATGTTGGACTGTGATGAATAAAATAATTGAATTATATACTTTAGATATTACTGTCATTTTATTTAATTTTTAATTGTACATACATACATATATTATATATGAAGAAGATGTAAAGTACACACACACACACACGCACATATATATATATATATATATATATATATATATACTTTTTAAGAATAACAAGATATCACTGTGCCTACTTCCAGCTCCGAATTTGTAGTATTGATGAGCATGTGGGCACCTCTATAGTTCTCAAGAATTTCACCCACCTTTAACTCCCTAACTGCTGTCACGCTGCTCTTAAATTCACCCTTCACTTGTTGTGCCTTGGAGCTTTTCTTTTCTGCTTCTGCGGTGTACATCCGCCTTGCTGTGCAGATGTGCAATCCTGCGGCCTTGCATGTGCCCTCTGCCTAGCAGTATGAGACTGTCATCACTTCACTCTATGTGTGCATGTGTACATGTCTATGTGTATTCAGTCACATGTGCCTGTCAAAGTGCATGCACATGTATGAGCAAATGTGTGGAAATCAGAGGTTGGTGCCTGGTCTCTGCCTCAATCTCTCTCCACCTTATTTCTTGAGATGGAGCCTTTCACTGAACTTGGAGCTCAGTGATCAGCTACATTGGCTAATCTGTGAGTAGCAGGGAACCATCTTCTTCCCCAGATGAGAATACAGACAGGAGCTTTTTCCATGGGTGCTGGGAGAGATAATGCAGGTTCTCTTACTTAGACAAGAAGTACTTTATCCACTGAGCATTTTTTTTTCAAGGTCAGCATTATGTTGCTCTTAGCTCTCACTCTGCTCAGGCTGCCACAGTAAAAGTCCATCAAATGGGTGGCTAAGTAACAGACTTCTTCCTCACAATTCTGGATGCTGGAAAGTTCTAACAAGAACACTTCTCTTCCTGGGCTCACGGAAGATCACCTCATGCCATTGCTCACAAGGCAGAAAAGTCCCTGGTGTCACCTTTCCTTTTATGAGGACAATGATTCTCTTTGGTCAAGTTTTGGTGTTGATGGTCTCATTTAACGTTAGCTTCTCAAAAGTTCTGTCTCCAATGTAACCACGAGGTAGGGTGGGACTGTTGCAGAGGGTCAATAGATGAATTTGGGGTATAAGGGGATGCAGTTCAATCCACACCAATTACAAATCCTAAGCAATTGTTGGAGGTTTGCTTTTATTTGCTTTATCTTTCAGCATAGTAGCTATAAATGGTTTCTCCCTGAACTAATTTTTTCCTGAACTAAAAGAAAAAAGATGTCACTTCTATGAATACAGTCCAATAACATTCAAACACACATTCATTGTGAGGCAGCTCTTACCATCGTCTATTTTTCAAACTGTTTAATCTTCTCAAACTGAAGCACATAGACTACAGACTACCCCACCCCTCTTTCTGTCTCTATGAATTTAACTATTTTGTATGCCAAAATAATAAACATGTAATATTTATCCTTTAGTGCCTGGGTAATTTCACTTAAACTAAGTTCTTCAAGGGTCATCCATTTTTAATCTGAATAATATTCCACTATCACATTCTGTTTGCAAACTATACATTATAACTATTAAACCACCTCTGCAGACACGTTGCTGCCATAATTTGGCTGCTATACAGAATTCTCCTATGAACATTATTTATTGTACAAAAATCTCTGTAAAGTTTGGCTTTAAATTACACAAGATTTATATCTTTGTGGTTGTCTTCTGTTTTCTTCCTCAATCTCTCAACTGTTGTCCTCTGGAATAGCAGCCAGTGCTCTTCACCACTGAGCCATCTCTCTGGCTCTAAGATATATTTTTAATATTTAGTTAAAGAAAACATGGGCATATCAGTAAATAAGATGAAAAGTACGTGAGCATGGCTAACGTTCAACTTGGAACTTTTTTTCCATACTGATTTCCTGGGTTATGCCATATGCCCAACATTGTTAGGTACATCATTTGTCTTGTCTTCAGGGAGCAGACAGTCTGTGGAGGAGAAAGACAGATAACTAAGTGAATATATAATGTGGTATCTGCTTGACTAAAGGCTATGTGTGGGGAAAAAAAGAAGATAAAAGGAAAGGCCTGTTGACGGGGACTGAGATGTCTTGCCCTACACGGGTTATGTCAGATGCAAAAAGTGATAGTTGGCAGCAAAGTGTGGCTAGGAGACCAAAGGATCCACAGACAGGTGTTGCCATCCTCAAATATAGCAGAAGTAATGAAATATGAGTTAGCATCACCGTACCTGTCAGTGAGTATGTGGAGTGAGTAAGATAACCGACACCCTTCCTCTTGAAAATATCCCATGATTCAAAGCATCTGAAAGGTTTTGCTATATTAAAACTCTTGAGAGAGACTGCTCAAAAATAAAGAATACAATACATTTAAATTTTCCTAAAGATAAAAGAACATAATTCACACACAAGTCTTAAGTCTATGTCCCAGAAAGAGTCATTTTTCATCATTTCCAATAAAACCAACTTCAGATTCCAGCTGAAGCACCTGCAAATGGAAAGCCATTTGTGGAGGGATTTCCCTATAATTAAGATGACTCTGTAGAGAAGGCTGTAAAAGCAAGTCTTCCACGGTTGGCTACAAAAACCAAAGCACCGAAATCGCTAAGTAATACTATAGATTTCAGAATTTATATGTATCTTTAACGCTAGTCTCATAAAAGGAATGATTATTTAACAGTCCAAATTCCCGAAAAACGGTTTTCATAGTGGGGAAAAATGTAATACACACTGCTATAGCTCTTTATCTATGGATATTAAAATGTAAATTTCTACCTTGGAGCATGTGGAAAATCTCTTCATGGGATGAATCCTAAATTAAGTGTGGCAAGTGATTGTGATTAATCTCTCCCTATTACCAGAAGAGGAAATGGAGAAGCCTCTGCTGCTTGGTGAAATATAGCAGAACTCAGAGGGAAAATGCAGAGATGGTCCACTTTTACAGTCAAACATAAACCGCTTTACATCTCCTTGAACATCTGGATGAGAACATGTGAATCTTACGCCTTCCATCTACCTGAGGGCTGCCCTGGACTTTGACATTCCTGAACTTCCGTTCAAGCCCTTCAAATAATGTCCTTCAGACAGTGTGCTTCAGAGGCCACACTGCAGCAAGGTGAACACATAGCCCATGGAACCCGGGGTATTTGTTTTCTAGTTCAAATCTAGTCCCATCTGAAATGCCAGCAAGTCTTTAGCATCAAGAAATTTTTGTTCTTCTAGGATGTGAACTTGAGGTACCTGGGGATGTGAGCTGATGGATAGGGAATCGGGGACAGTATAATCATACATAGTATATTTGTTTGAAATTTTCAAATAAAAAATATATTTTTAAAGAATTTCAGTCTTCTGTAAAATGAGGGTAATAGTAATTTCACCCACCTATTAACTTTATTATGTGCTATGGTAGAATTTTCATTCTTTAAAGTGACCTTAAAAATTAAAATAGCCCGAGGATTGTTCAAGGTTCCTGAATAAACTGCATTGAAAAAAAAAAAAAGAAAAAGAAAAAGATTTCAGGCTCTAAGGCCCAGTAAGGGGTCGAGGGGCTGTCTCTGACATGAACTCAGTGGCTGGCTCTTTGATCACCTCCCCCTGGGGAGTGCATCCTTGTCAGGCCACAGAATATGATGCAGCCAGCCTTGAGGAGACCTGATAAGCTAGGGTCAGATAGGAGGTTAGGAGGCTCTTCCCTATCAGGGCACTAGGAAAATGGCATAGGGAGAGAAGAGGAAGGGTGGGTGGGACTGGGAAGAGAGAGGGAGGGGACTGCAGTGAGAATACAAAGTAATCAAACTGTAATAAACAAATATATAAATAAAATTAAATTTAAAATAAGAAAAAAAATAAAAATTAAAAAAAAGAAGGGCATCTAAAAAAAAATTAAAATAGCCTGTTTCCACTAGGAAACTCATAGATTCTTTACTTTACCTTTTAGTGGATTTTTCTTAACTTGTCACCTAAGTGCCCTGATATCAGTTTTCTTACGTTTAAAATGAATTGGTGTCAGTTCATAAGGAACATAGGTCCTCTCGTAGACCATGTGCGATAAACTTTTTCCATATGTGTACAGGTGAGATCAGGAGTATGCAGAGTTATGTTAAGGTTTGAGGCCTTGGACTTGAGTGTGTATTTCCTGGAATCTTGAAGTCACTTGAAGCTACACATATCTATGTTTTGTGTGTGCTTTTCTCTGTGCATCCTCATCTCTCGAAGCTCTCTGTAAGGAGTTTGTGACTTGACCAACACCCAACCAAAAGAATGACTATGTATAAAGTGTTTGTTAGAGTGGGGTTTGTTCTCCCCAGAAGCAGTAAAGAAAGGAGGGACACAGATGTAGATATCAGCACCTCCCCGTGGGGAGAGGACCTCTTAGCTAGAAGTCTTCAAGTGCTCAAGGCCGATAATGAGTCTGTCCCTGACACAGAGCCACAAAAGACTTGACTACGAGGGCTTGAAGTGTCCCACTACAATGGCGTTACCACCCCTAAAGTCCTATTAAATTCATTTGCTTTTTACCCACCAACCACAGGGGATGCTTCGTCTCCGGTGCAGGTGTGCTTACAACAGTTGTCCTTGTTGCTGTAAAATGGCTCTACTGTCACCAGCATCCTTGTACTCTGGTTTTCTCAGTTTGCTGATGTGTTTCTCACCTCTCTCAAATGAGAACACTCTCACGGTGCTGACAACACAAGACCCTACGCCTGACAAGCAGAGGACCAGAATGAGAGTCATGGCAAATAGTACCAAGGCACTTTGAAAGCCACCTCGGAAGCCCTCCCTGGTGCCAGCCATCCATTTTCTACTTCAGACCTACCTCAGAAGGTTGCATGTGATAAAATGAAACAAAACATGTAACATGCTTGGCAGCCCTTTGCATATCATCAGGGTTAATGTTTGGCTTTGATGTTATCACTTCAAACACTTTCCTTTTGACAGTCCTCTGCATAGACAGCTGGTTCACGTGGTGTGGCCATTCTTCCATAGGGATGAGATTATTCCATGCCCCTTTCCCTTCATGACACTGAAAATCAAATGCCCATTATAGCTGAGCATCGTATTAACAACACAGAGAGAAATAGCTCCTATTTGGGGCTTAATGGAGAAAGCCATTGTAACAACAAAAGCAATTATACTCCATCGATGCCTTTGATCTAACTGTTAGAGGTACTACAAAGATTGGGTAGAGAGGTGAATTCTTCCCCTTGTCAATGAGTTTTCAGGTTCTTTCTGAAGATCACCTCTAATATCTCTTTTATCAGGACAGTAGGCAGAATCAATGAGAAAACATTTGTTAAGCACCTCTGACATGCAAGATGCTTGATAGGAGAGACAAGAATAGGAAGTAGCCCTGGATCCAGTTATTTTTTCATCAGTCCCATGCCTGAGGAAATTTCAGCTACTTTAACACAGGAAAAGAGGGTTTTCCTTTTCTTCTCTCAGTTGTTCCTAGAATTATCCCAACACACATCTTCCACATGCATGGAGGTTTTGTTTGGGGAATCATTTTAGGGGGTTTCTTCTCTAGAATAATCTCTGTACAATCTTCAGAACAGACGTTTCATTCTCCTGTCTGAGAGCACCTATTAGGCACACTTAAGGAGTGCTGAAACTCTGAGCAGATTCTGCTGTGTGCTTTAAACATGATTAAACCCTTCTATGCCTCTCTTCTGCATATCCTCTTAGCATGTTCAGTGCCACAGTTGTACCAACTACATTTAGGATGCCTTCACCCAGGGAAGTCAGGAAGGTGTCAGCCTTAATGCTTCTCACTGGCTTCATGGAGCCTTGTCCTTTTACCCATCATGTGGAATGCATTCATTCGCTCACACATATTTTATTTGGTCTAAGATGTAAAGTCTACTTTTTTTTTCTATACCACAAGGGTTTTAGTTCTTTGAAGTGAGAGACCAGAAGGAAAATCCCAGAGAGGCTGGATTGAAGAAGATGGATTCTGAAGTGTTTATATTCTCTCAGTATCTAGAAAAGCAAACTTAAGTATAGTTGCCAAATTAAAACAACAAAACAGAAAATGTGCCTAAAACCCAACACACCCTACCTGTGCTTCAATAAAGAGACTACAGGGCTTTGGAGAAGCAAGCATTCTAAGTGATAACTGAGCTGTACTGTATGCAGCGCTAATCCTGAAACATTGTCCGCACAGAATTTCAATGTAGAATATAAAAGATGAATGAATTTTCAAGCTTTCAAGTGAAGGTTCCATGTATATTTAAAGCCCTCACTGCCTCGTGCAAGAGGGTCAGCCTCTCTAGATGAAATGGGTCCAGTGTGACTTAGTAACTACCTTTCAAAGACGTACATTCAGCCTGTAAGTCAAGTTACTTATTGTTTATAAGAAATGTATTTTAGGACGTTGTTTTAGATTTGGATTAATAATTAACTGGGGCCTTTCCTCAATGATTTTTTTTAATATTGTAGCTCTTTTCCAGAAATAGCTTTCCATATAAAAAGATTTTAGCTGAATGCTCATTCGAATTGAAGCTTTAAAGCAAATATTATGACTGGAGATTAAAATTAAGAAGCACCAGTCACTAAAGACAGAGCTTAGTGAAATGAAAGCTCTTTGTGAGGAAGGAAGCCAGCCTGCTGTATAGGAGCCTCTGTCTCCATCCGTGGCTCTAGGCCAACCTCAATGGCGCCGCTCTGAATAGCTCCACGAATGGAGATTGTCACGTGACTTCAGCATCCCTCCATTTATGTCATTCAGGCTTGTGAGCACGGCATGCTCACAGTGTTCAGAACCTCACTAGCCCTTTTAATGATTTGTGTCATCATTCTAAGGGTACCCTATGGCCAATATTTCCATGTAGAATAGGCTTTCTTGTGTAGACCAAACTACTACCATGCAACTCAGAATGTCTGCTTGTAGAATATGATAAGGGACATGGAGTTGACTTTCATTTGCTCATGCCCATCATAGAATAAAGGAGTAGCAGGGACTTCTATCTTCTGTTGGAGTTGCTGTAATATATGACATTCAGCAAATGAGTATTGAGTCCCTACTGGGAGTCTCTTGGAATCTCACAGTATAGGGAAGACTCAGTCCATGACTGTTGGGAACTTACAGTTTAGTGGTGGGAAAGATTTAAAATCTGGGATCAAGGAGATGACTCAGCAGTTAAAGGCATTTGCTAGCCAGCTGAGCACCTGGGTTGGATTTCTAGAATTCACATGAAGGAAGAAGCGAGCCAACACATTTACATACGCACACATGCATACATGCTCTCACGTTGGCATACATGCATGCACACACATGCATGCACACACGAACGCACGCATGCACACAAATACACACTAAAATAAATAAAGCTACTAAAATATTTTAAATTACCAAAAATAGGTGACTAATTCTGTCATTTTGATTCCTGTGTCTTCCGTCTTAGCCCTATTTAAACCAGATGAGTCTTCAATGCATAAGGCTTTGTGTACATTACAGAGTATTAACCAGTATTTCTGACCTCTACACACACAATGCAGACAGCTACTTCTTACCGAGCTCTGACAATCAAAAATGTTGCAGGTATTGTCAGATGTCCCCCCCCCAAAAAAAAAAACTACAGACATCTCTAGAGCAAAAAACACAGAAATCAAACCTAAGTTGACAAAGCTCTTTCCCAGGAAGCACGGTGACTCTCATGTTAAGCTCTGATGATAGCCTGGGAACTGGAGGAGAGATGGGAACTGAGAGAGGTCATGAGTTGTCTGAGGTTTCTTTCTGCAGAATTCTCATCATGGATTACCATGGGTTCCCCTCCAGGGTAGAGCATCACTGCTACCCTGTGAAGAAGCCCATGTTCAATGTGCAGATGGGTAATGGAGGCATCTGGGCATTTTCCTTAAATCATAGTGCATATTCAGGCATCTAGGCCCTTGCTTTGCCATCATATTCACATTCTCTGAATCTCTGGATTTGTGTTTTCGAACGGGATAAAGCTAAAAAGGTGTTCTCCATGGAGGGTGCAGCTTCAGGAAGGCTAGTGTCAGTTGGGGTCACGGTACCCAGTATCTCCTGGCAGAGTCCACTACATCCCCATATCACTCGTTTTGTGACTTCTCTGGGCTTCCACCATCACCTTCGAGCTTGGCCCACAGGCAGCGCTAACCATCTCAGTGCTGGAATAGACACCTGTCTTTCTCTCTTCCTTTCCCTCGCTCTCTTTTCCCTCACTCCTTCCTCCAGTCTGTCTTCTGGCTCTCTCTGCATTGTCTCCCTCCCAGCTTTATTCTTAGGCAGGCATGCTTCTCACAGAATCTTTATATCTTTTTAGCGCCACATTTAGCAGGAAGGAGAATTTTTAATAAATTTATTTATTGTGAGTGTGTGTGTGTGTGTGTGTGTGTGTGTGTGTGTGTGTGTGTAGGATGTACATGTGCCAAGGTTCACATGCATGGATTAGGGGGAAATATTGTAGAATTGGTTCACTTCTTATATACATTTTGAGGCCTGAGCTCAGGTCACCAGACATTTTAGCAACAAATACCTTTACCAAATGAGCCATCTTGAAGCTCTGGGACAATAATTTCCAGCCTTCCTTCCATTCCCAACAAAAGACCTTTTGTGGATTGGCACTGTGTCTAAGATCCCAAAACCAATCACCGTGCCTCCACATGCACAGCAATCTGATTGGCCAGAATTAGGTCTCAGCAAGGCCCTCTTCAAACACACAGAATTAACGCCACTCAAATGGCATAGATTCGAGAAAAGGCAACAATATTTTCCCAGGTAGTCCAGACACTGTTATTGGGGAGGTAGGGGGAGGGAGTGCAGAACAGGAGCAACTGCTAGATAGAGACGAACATGATTGCTTTCCACCATCACTTATTTTATTTACCCTCCCAACTACAGCGTGAGCCTGCTGCAGTTAACTTTCACAGTTGTCAGATGCGTGTTTGACGTGTGGAAAACGTTTTGTAAATACGGCACGCAGCTGCTAAATTCGTGACTGATGGAGCAAATGAACAGCTAGCTTCATTTTGTTTCATCGACTGAGCTCAGATGAAATGAAAAGGAGTTAAAATACACTGTTAGGGGGTCTTTTGGTACAAGCCAAAGAGCTGGCAAATTTGGTTGTTGCATTGAAGAGCGGGTCTACCTTCTCCTTGTCCTTCCTGGTACGGAAGCGCGACATCATGAGGCTAAACAGCCCTGTCTCCTGCAAGGAATTCCCCTCTGAAAGAAACAGTCATTCCTAAGAGAAGTTGAGCTGTCATGAGTGATGAGAATGGACGCAAGGATTCTCCATCAAAGGGTGATAGAGTTGTTCTGATCCCCTGTAGGGCTCATGATGGGGCAGCTGCCAGGAGAAGGTTCAGCAAGAACCTGATCCTTAAGCACCTGTGGTTAGAAAAGGGAAGGCACAGAGTGTGGTGCCTATTGGAGCTTAATAGCCATGCAAATGAGCTAATCCAGCCAGGCAGAGAGTAAGGAAGCACAAAGCACAAATGAATCCTGACAGAATCACCTCAATGCCATGTCCCCACAGTTCAGTGCCTTTTCTTCCTAATACCTGCTGAGGCACCTCTAGAGAAGAGGAGACCTTTCTTCTCAGCATCTTTGCTCATTTCTGGAACATGGAATTTGGGGCACGACCATGGACTACATCTCTTAGGAACTGGAACAGGTAGCACTTCTTGCCTTCCCCAGATCCCCCTGGGAGGATATAGAAAAAGACTCACAGACAGGAGGAAAGACCTAAAGAACAGAAGGACAAGGCAGATTTATTAAGAGTGGCTCCACCCTGCAGCTGATGGAAACAGATGCAGAGACCCACAACCAAACATTAAGTGGAGCACAAGGAGTCTTGTGGAAGAGTGGGGAGGATAGAAGGCCCCAGAGGGAACAGGATCTCCACAAGAAGACCAACAGAACCAATTAACGAGGGCCCAGAGGGGCCTGTGGTGACTGAAGCACCAACCAAAAACCATGTGTTGACAGGACCTAGGTATCCTACACATATGTAGCCAATGGGCAGCTTGGTCCTCATATGGGTTCCCTAGTAAGGGGAATGGGGGGCTTACTCTAACATGGATTCTGGTGCCTGCTTTTTGATCACTTCCCCCTGGTAGGGCTACCTCACTGGGCTGCAGGGGAAGAGGAGGCATTTGATGTGTCTGAAGTGACTTGATGTGCTGGGGTGGGTAGGTAGCAGGGCTCCCCTTCTTTGAGGAATAGGGGAGAGGGATAGGGGAAATAGGGAAGGAGGGTGAGACCTAGAGGAGAGGAGGGAGGGGGCTATGACCTGGATATAAAATGAATAAATAAAAGTTAAGATAAAAAAGAGTTGTGAGATGTCTTTAGGGTCTCAGTTGTACAGGCATTCCTAACTCTTGCTAGTTCAAATTCAAAACTTAAGAAACTGCAGTTTTCTCCAAAGAAATTCTGTTGATCTACATACCTATATTTAGAATTTATATTCAGAACAGACAGGTATATTAATATTTTAATAATCACATTAATAGATAAACTTTTGTTTGAGCCTTAGAGCTTTTGATTTTACAATAAATCTACTTTTAATGTACATTTCTTGCCTTTGCCTAGACCATGCCTCCCAAGGATAGGGCTGAATCCTTGTTTGGGTCTCAGCCTTTGTCTCATTAACAGAGACATCGTTCCCACTTCATGGAACGTCTTTCCTCCTACTTAGGAATTTCAGTATCCAGAAATTATAATTGATAGGAAACAAATTATTGACCCTATATGAATGATATTTACAAATATCCCTATGTATTTTATGCTAGTATTGATAAAAATTTTTCTATCTAATTTGCTATCCACAAATTTGCCACATAAGCTTGTACTTCATCCTATTAGAGGTTCCATTTAAAACTACTTTTATTGGCATACACCTCACTGTTCCTTCCATAATTTTGACTTCTTTCTTTTTGGTGTAGATTTGCAAAGGTACTGGTACTCAGGACCATATAAAGTATGATTTTCTGCATAACAGTGTATGGGTCTATATTTTAGTCTAAACTTTATCAATATTTTATCATGACTCCCCTCGTGATTTGGTGTAATTGTGTAGCGCTATAGATTTCCAGAGAAAACTACCTGGAGACCCACCAAGTCGCCTAAGACACCATGTGTATGTACGCAGCTCTGCCAATTTGTAAGGTACAAACCCAGATCAGAGTATGAACACAGTTTGGGGAGAGCATAGGGAAAACACAGATATGTCAAGGATATGATCTGAGATTTACTGACATACTAGTTATTTTCACCATTGTGACCAGTCACAACAAAAAACAACTTACAGGAGATGGGATTTTGGCTTGTAGGTTGAGAGGGTAGAGTCCCTCATAGCACTGAGGCACAAATGGCAAGTGTGTGTGGATGGAGCTTCTCACATCTCAGCGGGTCAAGAAACAGAAAGCCTGGGCAAGGACCAGGGCCCAGCTATATACTTCAAAACCTATCCCCACATGACCCTCTTCCTCCCATTACACCACACATTCTGAAGGTTCCGCAACTCCACCAACAGTGCCAACATTTGGGTACCAAGTGTTCAAATCCATAAGCTTGTTGGGGGCATTTTCCATACAACCCATATCTAACTAAATAACATAAAGATGAAGCTAGAATAGTATAGAGAGTGTAACATTGAGAACATAGCATTCCACCTCATCATTTGAAGACCAGTTGCCAGATTGCACACTGTTGTTCTTTTCCTCTTGAGCCTCTTATGCATTTTGCTTTAAACAAATAATGGCACCTACACCAAACTTCCACTTCTGGAAAGGGATTACGGTACATGATTTACAAGTAATTTGTAGTTTTGCCTTGGCTTTCTTTTGTGTTTGCCTCATAAAGACAGCAAAAACCAATAATAGGTTTTCACTTTGAGTTATCTCTAAATGTTATGTCAGAAATTAGCTGTAAATGTTAGGTTCTGCAGAACGAGTCAACTTGTGAATGTTATCTGTACTAAATGAAACATACCCATGGGCATGATTCAATACAAATGAGAACCTCAAAATAAAAATGTACCTTCCATGAAACTTATATTTAAAAGTCTCTGTTGATTGTGAGATTTCATGTGAGAAAAACCAAATGGTAAGCAGTCTTTCCTCAGGGATGTGTGAAAAAGGGTGAGAGTGTGGAAATAGATCTGTGTGCTATTAGCTATCAGCACAGCGCTTGCTGCTGAGGTTTTGATTCTTTCCTGTATATCCTTAGCATAAGTGATTACTTTATATGCATTATTTCTCTAATATATTCAGAGAGAATCAATAAATTATATTTATTATACAAAGGCAAGAGGCATTTTATAATCTATCCAATGGCGAATTTCTTATGTATCCATTTTGCTTTAGAATGTCACATGTCAGTTTTGTCACATCTCTATCGATAAGCACATACCTATAGCAGCCTCTTACACAGTTTGACTTAAAATTGTAAATCATTGTGCTAGACATCTTTGTACTTTCTGAAATAAGGCATTTGTTTAATTATTCAAGCCGAAGCAATGCCACTGACCCCTATGCAATGTAATCTAGGTCTTTGAGAAAGTAAATAGAAGTATGAGGTAAGAGGAGCTAGTGAAATGCTTTTCTCTTATAAAGTATTTTTGCCTATCAAAAATCAAAGTAGCATTGTGTTTCCATGACAACAGAGGAGCCTTTAGATGGAATGGCACTGAGAACTGGGGTAAGACTGTACTATTATTGACCATTGCATTACTTTGCACTTTGACATTACTGAATACGAATTTGAATTAATCTATTAATTAAGAAGAAGTAAGGAAGGATGGACAATGAGAAAGGAGCAGGGATAATGAAGTTGTGTGGAAACAAATGCTTGCTTCTGCAATAGGACTAATGGGGCAAAGATTCATCTTGACTGAAGATAACCAAAAAATAATAAAAATTTAGAAAAAAGTTCAAATATGCCTCAGACTGATAAGCTGAGCTGTTGCCAATTAAGATTGAGAAAGGACTTAAGGGTCATTGTAGGGGATTTTTTTTTAATACAAAACTGAAGCCACACAGCCACCAGAGAGATAGAAATGGCCCATGTTCACAGAAATAAAAAGGCTTCTCTAGTGGAGCTTTCACAAGGAGTGGAGAGCTGAGATAAGGTTCTGAGAGAAGAAACTATGAGAGAAGAGAAAGAGTATGTGAGCAGCAGTTGGTAAACCTGGGCACTAGGTGGGAAGGAAGCTATGAATCTGAGGGTATATGTGCCAAGTTTAGAAAATAAATCTGGCACCAGGCACATAGCTCAGTGGTAGAAAGCCAAGCACATAAAAGGACATGGGTTCAATCCGGAACACCACAAAAAAGTCACAGGTACCTCGAACTTTATCATTCGCGTAATTCAGAAGCATTCAAGTATGTGCTTCACATTTAGTTGAACCCACTACAAACAAAAGACTGGTCCAGGCCCAGCTTGTGTGATAGCTGTGTGCATATCCACAGTCATGGCAAATCTCTGCTTCTGTTTCCTCCTCTTGATGCTGAAGATTAAATGTTCACCCTGCATCAGTCTATTACTTGTAAACAGCTTAGGATACCCTAAAGACTTGTTAAGGAAACTTCACAGGCCAAGTATTGAGGAAACTGGGAAATCTAGGTCAGATTTCTAAATGTAATGCCTCCCCGAGAAAACATTATCTGTAACTGCTTCAAGGTACAAAACTTAGAACGCTGCTGAAATGTTTTCAGTCCCATCCATCCATTCCTTAGTTATATTTACTGAACAGCTACTATTTCCTCAGCAATCGTTCCAGATAACTGGGATACAGTGATAAAAGTATAGACATGGTTGTTATCCTCATAGAACTAAAAAAATCTAGAGAGGGAACCAACTAAATTAGAATATGGAACAATTCTGTATGGTATAGCATGGTGGCATGTAACACATGGGTGTCTTGGAGCCCAGAACTAGCACATCAACCCTTCTCTAGCTGTATGTTGGCTATGAAGGGAACAGATCATGGGAGACTTCCTGGGAGAGGGGAATACCAATATGAGATTTAAAGGACAGACTTGAGGGGGGCAGAGAAATGTGAGTTCCCTGTGTCAGGGCCTTCACAGAACATGATTCAAGGAGCAAGATGGCAAGGGAAAATGAGACCAAAAAAGTCAGGAGGTCCCAGTGGTAAAGAAAAACCCAATGTGCGGGTTATCTGTAAAAGGAGTTGACATTAAAACATCAGTTCAGGTCGGGACTTCAGAAAGAGTTTATTTGGAGTCAGGGTAGTTTGTAAAATAACTCAGGAATGCTGTGTAGGAGGGTATCCAATTTTAGCCATAATGAAATCATTACAGTGATTATCTGACCATGACACCCATTCTAGGAGCCTTGAAATTAAGAAATAGAGCTGGATACCTTCAATTTACAGTCTTTTTAGAAATTTTATTATTTTCTGTGCCTCTGAGCCAGCTCTAGATCTCATGACGTTCTGGATCCCAGGCAAACACTCTACCAGAGCTACCTTCCTAGCCTTGATGAAAAACCCACACAGAGTCCATCAGGGTGCTTATCTGGTGACAATCAGAGCACTTTGGCAACTAAGGCAAGAGCATTTTGAGTTCAAGCCCCACCTGAGCTCTAGAGTGAGATGTCGCTTTTTTCTTAATTTTTCATCAATTACACTTTATTCATTCTGCATCCCCCCATAAGCCCCTCCCTCCTCCCCTCCCAATCCCACCCTCCCTCCTCCCTCTGCTTGCATGCCACTCCCCAAGTCCACTGATAGGGGAGGTTCTCCTCTCCTTTCTGATCTTAGTCTATCAGTTCACATCAAAAGTGGCTGCATTGTCCTCTACTATGGCCTGGTAAGGCTGCTCCCCCCCAGGGGGAGGTGATCAAAGAGCAGGCCAATCAGATTATGTCAGAGGCAGTCCCTCTTTACATTACTATGTAACCCAATTGGACTCTGAACTGCCCTGGGCTACCTCTGTGCAGGGGTTCTGGGTTATCTCCATGAATAGTCCTTGGTTGGAGTATGAGTCTCTGGGAAGTTCCCTGTGTTCAAATTTTCTTGTTCTGTTGCTCTCCTTGTGGAGACCCTGTCCTCTCCGGCTCTTACTATTTCCCAGTTCTTACCTAAAATTCCATTCACTCTGCCCAACAGTTGCCCATCAGGCTCAGCATCTGCTTTGATAGTCTGAAGGGCAGAGGCTTTCAGAGGCCCTCTGTGGTAGGTTCCTAGGTTGTTTCCTGTTTTCTTCTTCTTCTGATGTCCATCCTCTTTGCCTTTCCGGATGGGGATTGGACATTTTTGTTAGGGTCCTCTCTCTTCTTAGTTTCTTTAGATGCACAGGTTTTAGTGGGTTTGTCCTATGTTGTATGTCTATATGAGTGAGTATATACCATGTGTGTCTTTTTGCTTCTGGGACAACTCACTCAGGATGATCCCAACACATGCTGGAGAGGTTGTGGAGAAAGGGGAACCCTTCTGCACTGCTGGTGGGAATGTAAACTTGTACAACCACTCTGGAAATCAATCTGGCGCTTTCTCAGACAACTAGGAATAGCGCTTCCTCAAGATCCAGCCATACCACTACTGGGCATATTTCCAAAAGAGGCTCAAGTACACAAAAAGGACATTTGCTCAACCATGTTTGTAGCAGCTTTATTTGTAATAGCCAGAAGCTGGAAACAACCCAGATGCCCCTCAACTGAAGAATGGATGCAGAAATTGTGGTACATCTACACAATGGAATATTACTCAGCAATGAAAAATAAGGAAATCATGAAATTCGCAGGTAAATGGTGAGACATCGCTTTTTAAAGCTTGCAAAAAGAATAAACTTTCCACATAAAAGGACATAGCTGAGAGTGAAAAGGTGATCAAAAGGCTCAGGGAAAATATTTGTAATTAAACCATCTATCTGGCAAAAAACAACTTCCAATGTGTAAGGAACTCTTACCATCAGCACAATTACAACCCACCTTAAAAAATCTGGGGACCTGAGTAGTGTTTCTACACTGATGGAATATAAATGGTAGATGCACAGAGAATGACAGCCAGGTGTCCTGGTTATTGGGGGAATACCAACCAAAGCCATAGAATGATAGCCCTTCCTGTATATGAGCATGGTTATTATTTTTTCCAAGGGGAAGCCATTATTAATAAGGACAGGGAGAAACTGGGGTGCTAGGGCTTTCCTGGAGGATATCTGAAAATGGTGTAAGCACTGTGGGAAAGGGTTTGGCAGTTTCTCAAAAAGCCAAGCATAAAACACTGTGTAATCCAGCAATTCCATTCTTTTGTGTACACCTACAAAGGACTCAAAGAGATGAGTTACAGTCATATTCATAACAGCACTTCTTACAGTGGCCAAAACATGGACAGAAATACAAAATGAGCAGTGTGTGTGTGTGTGTGTGTGTGTGTGTGTGTGTGCGTGTGTGTGTGTGTATCTTATGTTATATATTGAATACTTCGAAATTTTGTACATAGTATACCATGAACAGTGGATAGATAATCCAGCATGCTCAGTGAGGTTAACCAGGCACAAAATGACAGATACAGTATTTCTTATTTGAGGTACCCAGAAGATAGGCAAATCTATAAAAGCAAAAAGCAGAGAATTTCTAATTATTTCTAAGAAAGGGTCTCACTGTGCGGCTTAGGCTGCCTTTGAACTCATGGCAGTCTTCCTGCTTCAGCGTTCTCAGCAGTGCAGGGGTGAACCTCCAGCCACCTGGATGAAAGTCTGAACTTCTGGTTAATGAGCTTCTCAAAATGACAGTAATGCCGACTGTGAAATACTGCAGAGAGGCTTAGTAGCACTGAAGTGTATGCATAGAATGGCTTGAAGTTTAAACGGTAGGGTTTATAAACACTGTATCCCACCAAACAAAAGGATCAGTTACTGGAATCACTATGTCCTGCCATTTTCCCCAAGATAAACTAAGACACTCCAACATAAAATAATCTGCCTGCAATTTTAATTCACTCTTTCTGTGACACCACTGAAAGTTAGGAGACTTTAAATCTGTGCCGATTAGGGAAGTGGTGTGGAGAGAGACAGTGCTGAGTGAATGGTGTTGTGCTTAACCTTCCAAACTCCAAAAGAACTTCTACAGGTCAGCCCTTCAGTTGTGATGAGGAAAGAACTCAGGGTGTTAGAGAAGCATCCTCAGGAGGAAATGGATTAATAGAGGCACAGGCTTTGCCTCCAGCCCCCCAAAGCCTTAGTTTCATCCCTGTACTCTGGAAAGTCGAAGTATCCCCAGGAAAGTGTTGCCCTGCAGCATAAGATCAATTCTGCTGCCCCTTGGTGATGCTGAGTGTTCTCTGAGCGACTCTAATTGCTGACATCCACCTGAGATGGACTTGGGACATCCAGGAGAGAAGCTTGCTAGGTTCATAAGCAGGAATCTGAATCAAAGGATGAACATCAACTCATGACCACACCCATACAGACCTTTTGTGTGTGGGGAATTAACTGGCTCTGCAGGGTGATAACATCCAGTGTCTCCCTAGATGACTGGCCTGCGGCCAACAGATGTCTCAGTAGCCCGCTGGCAGAGACGGTTCATGAGCCCTTAGTCCTAGTCACGTGCCTCTAGGGAATAACGAAGTGATAGGTTTCCCGAGGCAGTTGCAGTACTGTTACCTGCACGTGTTCATATGCTTTGGGTTCTGTGGGACCAGAACAGAACTTGTGGTGTCATGAACTGGCTTGAGTCTCCATGTCACTGCCCTCGAGCTGTGTGACTTTGAGTGGGTGTATAATGTTGACCACAAGCATTATGTGTATCATAGGGAAGATCTCCATTCTGCGGATGAAAAGATAGATGTGTGCTTGTCCTGAAACTGTAAAGTGCCTTCTGAAGAGTTTCTTTTAGAGGTGTAAAAGGAGACTTCCAAGCCCCATCAATCCTCCTTCAGAAGTCAAAGCCATTTAACGGGAAGGACAATGTTTCAATCTTGTTCTTCAAATCCTCCACGCATAGCCAATTCTCTTTGGATGTTGCTAGTTCATGCTAGATCGAACTGGATGAACAGTTTATAGCCATCTTCTTTACAACCGTTTAGACGACCTCGCTCTACAGTTGCCCTGGTACCTTTCTTTTCCCCCTTGAATTTCATACTCTGGTAGATGAAACTGATAATGTGTAGTAAATTAGTCATATCATTGTCTCTGTTGATCCCTTCTGTGTTCATTTGTGACACACTCCTTTTTTTTCCGGACTCATAGTGAATACGGGAATCTATCATCTCTGTATCATCTACCTATCTATCTATCTATCTATCTATCTATCTATCTATCTATCTATCTATCTATCTATCATCTATCTATTTATCACATATCTATCTATCATCCATCTTTATCATCTATCTATTTTTGAGGCATGAGGGTCTCTCAGTAGACCTGAAGTTCATCAATTTGGCCAGACTTCCTGGACAGTGAGCACAAAGTACCCTCCTTTCTCTGCTTCCCCAAAATTAGGATTACAAGATTGTATCCACTTTTTTATATTGCTTCTATGGATCCTAACTCAGGTGTTCCTTGCTTGTGTACCAACCTCTATACGGACTTGCTTCTCCTCCCAGCCCATCTCCTCTAGTTACACCAGAGTATTGTAGGTATTGTGGCTCTTTTTGTCTGAAAACCATTTTTGATGGCACTAGACACACAGGGATGTGAATTTCTGTGTATTACAGACCCATCAAAAATACTTGCATTCCTTATTTTTTCTGCAGTGGGTCTTGAGCACCAGGGATTTTATCTGTCACTCTAGATAGTGATGGAGATTTTCTCTTCTCAGCTTGCTGACTCTATCCAGTGAGCTTTAGTTTCTAGTTGTTTTGCAAGTATGACAGTTAATCAATGTTAATTTTCAGGAAACCTAATTCACTGTGTGTGCTAGTGGATCTCTATCAGGTCTCATTTTGCATGTGCTTTCATGAAATGCCTTTCCTTGTTTGACTTTCATAGCTTGAGCCTTCTATGACCATATTACTGAATACACTTACATTGTTTTCTTATGTTTTCAGCAATATGTATAGAGCATGTCCAGGGAAATCCAGAAACAGTGGCACCCTAGTCAATCATGCTGTCTGTTCTACATTTTTTAATTGGCATTTTTGGAATGGGTACAGTCTAAGATTCCCTTCCCTCCTTGTCTTCCACCCAACCTCTCTCTACTTCATATGTGACATGAATACTAATTACACTAGTTTCTCATAATTCTTCCAGATGTTCTTTAAATAGATGTAAACAAATTAAAATTCATGTTCATTAGTTTTTCTTACAAAGTACAGCATCGTGTGACTGTTCTACTCACTGCTAAAAAAAAATAAAAAATAAAAAATGTAAAAAAAAAAAAAAAAAACAGAAAGTGCCTTAGAGAGATTTCCATATTTCCATATTGACCAAACAAATGGCTCAACATTATTTATATCAGCACTGTGTACTTTGTTTTGGTACACCCATACTTATTAAACAGTCTCCCATTTGTGAATACTTGAGTTATCTCCAATTGTTATTAATAAGCCCTTGAGTTATTTCCAGTAGGAAATTATATGTGTCATTATATACATATGGATTAGGTTTTTTTTCAGTGCTATGAAAAAAAATCTAACAAAAGCCACTTAAAGAAAGAAGGATTTACCTCGGAGCATAGTTCAGAGTACACTAATTTTTGGCAGGGATGTCATAACAGCCAGAGCATGAGGCACTTGGTCATGTGACTGCAGGAAACAGAGCAAGGAATGCTCATGCTTAGGCTGCCTTCTCCTTTTTACTCCGTCTTTAGTCACCCCATAGAGTGTTGCTGCGCACAGTTGTGTGGGTTTACTTACCCACAGTTAGCCTAATGTAAAGCCCCGCTAGGGATGTGCCCTGACAGCGTTTATCTCCTATGATTCTAGATTGTGCTGACAGTCAATATTAACCAACACAATATTCATAAACATATCTAGAAGATAAAGCAAAGTAGTGCAATTCTGGGCCAAAGGGCACGTATATTGATGATGTTGATAACTGTTGACAAATTGCCTCCTTTAAAGGTTATTCTGGCTTGCTCGTATTCCATCTGCTTTGGTGAGAGTATGTTTCACCACAGCTTCAAAAACATGTCAGCCAACTTGGAGACTTCTGTTAAAAAAAAAAATGTACTTCAGAAACTTTAGTTTGCATTCCTTATATATGCGGATAAGCAGTTTTCCTTAGTTTTAAAGGTCATTTGTAGCTGGCCCTGAGGGTGAACGCCTCTAATCCTAGAGCTTGAAAGGCTGATGTGGAAGGATTTAAACTTCAAGGTCAGCTTGGACTATATAATGAGTCCTTGTCTTAGAAAAAGCAAAATAAGTAAAGCACCACATTCCCAGTTCATACCACAAGCCCTTTGATGTGGGTTTTGAATTACAGTAAATTATAATATGCAAATGCCCCTGATTTAAATGAATTCTAATAACCAATCTTTAACCAAAACCAGTGTTTCTTTGGTCAACTAGGCTCATGGAACTTGTATGCTATGGGCTGAAGAGTGGACTCTCCTGACCATCTCTGGGAATTATAATTTTTCAAAGAAATTATTCTATTTAATATTGGGAAAAGAGAGGAGAGAATGTGATGAAACATTTCTATTGCTGAATTAATTCATGCAGTGACTCAAATGCCTTGATATCATTATCTTCGATTAAACCTCATTCTCGTAAAAATAATTAGGAACTAAAACTTATTAGATAGGTAGTGTCTTAGAAAGATGAATATGACCACAGTTTTGCAGCAATTAACATGCAGTTCTTTGTCTTTGGCAGTGTGGTGGAAGCAGCCAGACCTGAAATGGGCTCTCTTTGGATAATTAAAGCTGTTATTTCACAGTCCTGCCATGGAGATGATTTGCTTAAGTTGAAAGGAGACATAGCTTCCCACCTTTCTCCACCGCTGCTCCTGCGCATAAGTGCACACACTGGTTGTCAAGCTGTTACCTAACACTCCACAGAAAGATGTTCTTGTTTTGCTTGAGCTTTCCCCCCCCTTCTCTTATGACTCCTAGAAACAAATAGATCTTTCAGAACACACACCTGTGAACTCTAGAGGAGCCATTAGCTTTGCTCTCTAGCATGCAGGTAATTTGATTTGGCTTCAGTCCATACCTCAGATGTGTTTGTGTGTCTGTGTGTGTGCATGTCTGTGTCTTTCTGTCTGGCCGTTTGTCTGTGTGTGTGTGTGTGTGTGTGTGTGTGTGTGTGTGTGTGTGTGTGTATTTGACCAGCACAGATTGCCCTTGTTCTATTTTTGGCCGCTGTAACTCTCAGGCAACTAGTTGAGATGGTTAGAGAGGTGAACCAAGAGAGAAGATGATCACATTGTTGGTTTTGTGGGCGTTGCTGCTGTTTTGTTTTATGTTTGGTTGGATAGACGGTTGGTTTTAAACTCCTGAACTGTCTCTTTCTCAATGTTGGTAAATCTGGCTTCAGCTGGCTTTCATCACCCAAGATCTTCCCCTCCTCATCATCCTGCCCCGACTCTGCTTGCTTGAAGAAGGAATGAGGCAGAAAGCAAGGAAATAAGATATGCAGGTCTATGGGTGACATGAGGAGAGCCACTGGTTCAGGAAATCATCTCTATAAACGATCCCATGTTTCAACTTTTCCTGTATGTTATTCATTGATGTTAAATGAGCTCAAAAGAGTCTGAGAAGCTCTACCCATTTTCTCATTTCAGTTTCAGTCTCTCTTATGTGCTGGCTGTAGCTTTCCATGTTACTAATTTCAACTTCCCATGGTCTCCATGAGGCTTAGGCTTCACCCTTATACGTTCAAAATTGCCTTCTCAGGGGCTCCTTGAAGGGATTCAACTTGTCATAAATTGCCTGGGTTCATGTGTCTGTAATTCTGGCATTCTATATGCCTACAAAACTAGCATAATGTTGTGTGTGTGTGTGTGTGTGTGTGTGTGTGCACATATGTATGTCGGTTTGTGTGGTAGAAGTGTGCATACAACTGTATGAGCACGTAGAAGCCAGAGGGAACTTGGGTTATTATTTCTCCAGCCTCAGGCTCTATCATCATCATCATCATCACCCCCACCATCCTCATCATCATCTTTTTTTTTTTAATACAATATCTTTCACTCCCTAAACTTCATCAAGTGAGCTTGGCTCGCTGTCTAAATAAATACAAGGGATCCATCTGCCTCTGCCTCCCCAGCCTTAAGATTTATAATCTTGCCACCTTAATCTTGCAAAGCAAGCATTTTACCAACTGAGCTATCCCCTGGTACCTTTTAAATTTGAAGTAAATTCAATTTATAATAGGCAAAAACATAATAGTACAGATTCTAATGTAATTGCTCAATAACATAATTGGACAATAATCCATCAGAAATGAAAATAACCATGGGATTTCTTGTATATTGTTTAAAAAGGGTCAGCAGAACTTACACGTAGATTATCAAATATATAATTCTAATTCTGTTGTTCAGAGATAACTTGGGAGTTTTTTAAATTTTTTTATTAATTACATTTTATTTACTTTGTATGCCCCCTGTAGCTTCCTCCCTCCTCCCCTCCCAATTCCTCCTTTCCTACCCCTTCTCCACACACTCCCCTCCCAAGTCCACTGGTAGAGGGGAGGTCTTCTTTTCCTTCCTTCTGATCCTAGTTTGTTAGGTCTCATCAGGAGTGGCTGCATTGTCTTCCTCTGTGGCCTGGTAAGGCTGCTTCCCCTTCAGGGGGAGATTATCAAAGAGCAGGTCAATCAGTTCATGTCAGAGACAGTCCCTGTTGCCATTACTATGGAACCCACTAGGAGACTGAACTGTCATGGGCTTCATCTGTGCAGGGGTTCTGGGTTATCTCCCTGCATGCTACTTGGTTGGACTATCAGTCTCAGGGAAGACCCCTGTGCTCCGATTTTTGGTTCTGTTGCTCTCCTTGTGGGGCTTCTGTCCTCTCCAGATCTTACTATTTCCCACTCTGATTCCCTGCACTCTGCCAAAGGTTGGCCATAAGTCTCAGCATCTGCTTTGATAGTCTGCAGGCAGAGCCTTTCAGAGGCCCTCTGTGGCAGGTTCCTAACTTGTTTCCTGTTTTCTTCTTCTTCTGATGGCCATCCTCTTTGCCTTTCAGGATGGGGATTGAACATTTTAGTCAGGGTTCTCCCTCTTGATTAGTTTCTTTAGGTGTACAGATTTTAGTAGGTTTATCCTATATTACATGTCTATATGAGTGAGTATATACTGTGCACGTCTTTCTGCTCCTGGGACAACTCACTCAGGATGATCTTTTCCAGTTCCCACCATTTACCTGCAAATTTCATTATTTCCTTGTTTTTCATTGCTGAGTAGTATTCCATTGTGTAGATGTGCCATACTTTCTGTAACCATTCCTTAGCTGAGGGACATCTTGATTGTTTCCAGCTTCTGGCTATTACAAATAAAGCTGCTACAAACAGGGTTGAGCAAATGTCCTTATTGTGTACTTGAACCTCTTTTGGATATATGCCTAGAAGTGGTATAGCTGGATCTTGAGGAAGCAATATTCCTAATTGTCTGAGAAAGTGCCAGATTGATTTCCAGAGTGGTTGTACAAGTTTACATTTCTACCAGCAATGGAGCAGGTTTCCCCTTTCTCCACAACCCCTCCAGCATGTGCTGTCACTTGAATTTTTTATCTTAGCCATTCTGATGGGTGTAAGGTGAAATCTCAGGGTCATTTTGATTTGCATTTCCCTGATGAATAATGACACTAAGTATTTCTTTAAGTGTTTCTCTGATGTTCAATATTCCTCTATTGAGAATTCTCTGTTTAGTTCTGTTTCCCATTTTTTTAATTTGATTACTTAATTTTTTGCTTTTTAACTTCTTTAGTTCTTTATATATACTGTATATTAGCCCTCTGTCAGATATAGGGTTGGTGAAGATCCTTTCCTAATCTATAGGTAGTCATTTTATTCTAATGACAGTGTCCTTTGCTTTACAGTAATGTGGGAGTTTTAACCTAAGTTAATGAAGATGCTTTGGGTATGAACGGAGGTATTGGGAAAACCCATAACTGTTTTAGACATGCTGAGATTGGTATGCCTTGTAGATATCTACACTAGTGGCTAAATACTCAAGCAGACAGGACATATGGGCAGGGTATATCCTGTGTCTAGAGCTTATGGAAAAAAAAGTCCTAGCTGCAGACATATTATCATTAATCTTCATGAAGATTAATGAAGAGAGAAGGGGTAGAGATAAAAGAAGGTGGTCAAACCATTCTCTGTCCTATTTGCAAGTCTACAAAAGAGGAGATGGATGGACAAAAGGCACAGACAACTTGGCTGAGGTATTGTCAGTGAGCTCAGGGCATATGGAGAATCCCAGGTCAAGCAGAAGAGAATTGACTGCTGCTGAAACGTTGACCGTGAAGATCAGTGTAGATTTCTAAATGACTGTAAAGGTGATGTGTACCCCGACATGGTTTTTAGGGAAACTTGGGACTGGAAGTGGGTGCTGCCTTTACAGTGTTTCAAATGCCTGCTGCTTTTATAGATTAAAACTCCGGGATTCAGTGGCATTTTATTTTATACTTGTATAGAATAAACATAATTCAAATAATTGCACCTTGACAGTGTGATTCAGGGAACAGAGAACAAATTCGAGCTCTCTGGGCAGCCTTCCCCAAGATTCTCAAGCTAGCTGGGGGATGATTGATAGAACCAAAGAGTGCTTGCCTTTTGCCATGTTTCACTTTTTAGAATAAAAATTTATAGGAAGAATTAGAAACTTTAAAAAATAAAAGAAAGCTCTTGTTTCCAAACTGGGTGCCGACAGCTGCCTGTCCTTTGTCGTTGCTCTTCATGGGAAGCGAGGACAACGGAGTACCTCACTGGGTAAAGACTGTAGGTTCTTAAGATTCAGTTGCTTCTGTTCTGCTTAATTAAAGTGCCAAATGAGACTGGAGCGTGTAGGGAGTCTGTGCAGCCCGTGTGCATTTCAGAGTCAGGCTTTACACGAAACAACATCTTTGGAGGTATTTAATGAAACAGACACAAATCAGATTTGTGTAATTAGTGATAATTATGCATAAAAGATCAGGTGAACAAATTATTTTCCTCATTCTAACCTAAACTTTTACAAGGGGCATTAGCTCTAGGATCACCAGGGCCCAATTAAAGTGGTAATTTCATAACTGATCTCCTAGTACCATGAAAGAACTGGCATTTGCCCACCTGGTGTCCTTGGGTTCAGGTTAGGCCTGTGAAGGAACTTACCATATCATGTGCTAAAGATATGTTTATGCTTAATAGTTTTCCTATGTATGGGAGAGGATGGGTATTTAACTATTTTTGGAAGGAGCAATCTTTAGCCTCTCAAAACTCATCTCTAATTTCTTCCAGTTATTAGGTGTGAGAAGTGATTTTCTTCTGTTGTCAGAGTTCTGCATTTCCCTTATAAAAAGATAAAAACTTAAGCAAAAGAACATTCTAGACTTTAAAAAATAAAACACCCTCAATTTGCCTGGTTTGGGTTTCTCCCAAAGATGACACCTGTCAAATGTCTAAGGTGTCATGGAGACATTAGCATTTAGTAGCCAATAATGTATGCCACAGACTTTACCTGATGAATTCCCACGAGTTTAAAACAGGCATTATCACCCCATTTGATAAAAAGTCGAGAAAAACTGAGGTTTAGAGAATGTGTTAGGATTGTGAACAGAGACAGCAGTTTAGAAAAGCTTGTGAACATGAAGCGTGGGTGCCTTCCCTACTTGGGTTCCGGATCCCTCCGGCTGTCCTGCAGCCAGTCTCGCCTGAGGTAGCTGAGGAACGTCAAGCACTGCACACATGTGGTAAAATAGCACTCCCTTGCCCCTTGCTGGTACGATGTCATAAAGCCCTACCAGTGTGAAATAAGAGCTTCCTGCTCTTGCCTATCCTCTTCCCTTCACATGTCGGTGAGCGCGTGTCCTCTGTGTGTGCATATGCCCTCTGTGTGTGCATGGTACACAGATAGCTGTCCATGACATGCAGTCCACATGGGAAGAGATCACATTTTGAATGTGCCGCGCTGCTCTCCAGAACAGCGAGTGACGCTGCGGACCTCTCTATAATGAAAATTCAGCCTTTGACTTACACTCCAGCTCGGCTGTACACGCATGTGATGCGAGAAAGAAGTTCTAGGGTCAAAAAAAAAAAAAAAAAACCTGAAGGAAATGGGAAAATATCATTTAATTTTGCAATTTGCTCCAGGCTTTCTCATATTTCTTTGTCATGTTTAACATCCTTTATTTCTTTTGTGCTTATAAATATTTAACAAAGATGACAAAACTTTCTACTCTTGCTTTTTTTTTTTAAGAATTTTTTAACCTAACTGATTTTAGCTAAAATTTCTGCTAGTAACAGTTAAAGCAAGCAAGCAAACAAACAAACAAAAAGATCTGCCTGAAAACCATCTGCCCCAGGGAAGGAGCTGGCAGAGTAGCACCAGAGGTCCTTACATGTGTCAGCTTTATGATCTCTATTTACACAAATGTGACAGTTTTCAGATAATGCAGGAACAATTTGCTTATTTCAAGCAATACATTTCTAATTGTCAAGGAAGCCAATATCTGAGCTTTACGGTGCCTGTACCAGCCATTATGTGGTGTTTACTGTTTCTACCACAATAAATACTAAATGTTTTCTTAAGCTTGCCTTAAGCAAAGTAGAAGCCAGTAAAGGCTGAAGTTTTACACTAGAGAAAAAAAATGAAGGGAGGACAATGCTTAAACTCAGTACCAGCCTTAGGTTTTATTGCTGTGAAGAGACACTGTGACCACGGCAACTCTTATAAAGGAAAACGTTTAATTGGGTCTGGCTTACAGCTCAGGAGTTTAGTCCACTATCTTTATATTGGGAAGCATGATGACATGCAGGCAGACATGCTGGGGAGGTGTTGAGAGGTCTGCATCTGGATGGGCAGGCAGCAGGAAGAGAGAGTGACACTGGGCCTGGCTTTAGCATCTGAAACCTCAAAGCCCACTCCCCAGTGACACACTTCCTCTAACAAGGCCACACCTACTAAATAGTACCAGATCCTTTAAGCTTGTGGGGGCCATTTTCATTCAAACCACCACCAAACTGTTCAATAGCTACACATGAATGCATACCCTTCTAGATACTTCTATGCAGTGGGTATGTGGGCATTACATATGAAGTGGTATTTGTGCCCACCTCTTTACAAGGCCTGCTGTTTTGTGTTTCAGTAATTCACTTTGGACAAGTGAGGTAAACTGATTTCTCACATACCTTTTTTTATGCTGCAAGCTGCAGAATTTCATTGCACATCTTTCATCTTTGAGGACTCTCTGTCTCTAAGCTTAGCTAATTTTTTTCTTACAGCATCTCCGGATATCATTTGGACATATTAAATGTAGAGTGTCAATGCCTTTGAATTGTATAAAATAAAGTGTAAACTTCTCATACATTTTCTGCTGTTTGGAAGTTCCTAGAATCCTATGTAAGCTTATTACCTTCTTAGCTTTTGCTGTTACCTTCAAACTCCTACTATGGGGCTCCAGAATAAGACACCAGGATGAAGATGGTGGTTTTCAATTTCTGCCTATTGTTTTATTCTGTAGAATGGGATAATTACATTTCTGAGGTCTTTTTTAATCCTCTGCTCTTGTGTACTTTTCTTAGTAGTGCTTAAAATCTGCGTATATACATATATGTATGTATATATACATATACACATACGTGTTATGTGTGACATGTATCTGTTTTAAGTATATGCACATTTATGCTATATTCCTTCCTTCCTATTTCTCATATGACCTTATGTACAACTTACCGAGAAATGTAAACAGTGTTTATGCCAAAGGCACTGACTGATTTGCCTGTCTATATTGTCTGCTATTTAAAAAAAAAAATCTTGCTTTCATATACAATGTGACTGAAAATTAAATGCACAGGAGTGCTCTTGTAAAGCTTTGACTTTGTCCTTTTAAAATGCCTAAAGGCAGGTGACAGGGAGAATGAAATTGAGTCAAGGAAGTTTTAGTTGTCATAAATGGACCTCCTCTGAGGTATCCTGCTGATAGAATTGGATAGAGTTGTACATGATTACTTTCACAATTGAAGTATCCCAAAGCAGATTCAAAGTTCAATAATGCAACTGACAAGCAATGATGGAGGCAAAGGTTCCTTTTATTCTGGGTGATTGTAATTGTTGGTGGTTTGATAATTGGAAAACTGGAAGGGTTCTACTGAATATAATGCTTCAGAATCGGTTCTGAATGAAACATTCACATTCTGTGGCATTGAAATGCATTTTCCCTGTTCATCCTAATTAAGTGTAAGAGCTAAATCTTTGTTCAGGCAAGATTTATGGCGAGAAATAGTGAAGTCGATGAGGCAGATGTAACCCAAGGAGAGTCAGACAAGCAAGTAATTCGTGGGGGAGATTGTATATCTGAATAATTTGTCTCAGAAGCAAATAAAGATAATTTGAAATTTTTTGGATTATTAAATCTAGGTACCTGGATTTTAATTTTTTACTTTGCTACTGACAAATTGACTTACAATAGACCATTTAATATCAGATGAATTTTCCAGCTAAAAACTCAGCAAGCAGTTTTTCCATTGCATTAAAAATGTACATAATAAATCTTCATTTTGATGATGGAAAGTGGAGGTACTGAGTTGGGCAGCATGAAAATTAGTCTACAGTTGTAAGATTCCACTTTTTTCTTCTCTTACACTATAGCTTTCTGTTATGTGAATTCTTCACAATGAGTCACTGTAGCAGTATTGGGAAGAGAATGGTCTTGTAGTTAGGCTGAACCTAATTCAAAGCCTTTCTCTGATTTTTGTTAGCTCTTTGGCTTCAGGTAGATTTTAATTTCCCCAAGGCTAAATTTTCTCATTTTCAATAACTGTAGCTTTAATAGTTATGGCTGTAAAATTAAATCCATACTCACAGAATTCACACTACAAGGTAGTATTTAGAAAGGACATTCGTTGCTCTAAGAGAATCCAACTGGCTCCTGCCTGTCACGCTGGTTCTTTTCCCACTAGACAGAAAGGAGCTTTTACCCTCTGAGCAGCCATGGTTCACATCTAGCTACATTATTTATACTGTGGTATTTGGTTCTCCTAGGAATCCTGTGAGGTCAGCCTTTAATAATTGAGGCAGTTGAAGCTCCAGAAAGGTTGGGGGGGGGGGGAGCGGGGAGGCTCATTCAAGACCACACATGCACGGAGAAACACACACACTGTTGCATGGCAGTGAGAGTCCAGTGAACAAAAAACGGCTTTAGAGTCTCCCACAAAATACTTCTTTCTGTCTTCACACTTTACTGAGGTTTTATCTGTATCATCACAGTCTCTTACTGTAAAACCAGACGGTATCTAAAGTAGAGCTCTAAATAACAGAAACCAGACTGCCTGGATTCTGACAGATGAGCAAATCCTGCTTTAATCGTGCACTAAAAACACATGTCATCTGTTTGATAAGCAGTCATCTGCTCTGGCTTGACCTAGAGATGAATTAGCAAAGAAAGACGTGTGACAACTCCAGACTCTGTGTGATATGCATTATTCTCAAGGCAGTTGATGTGATTTCTGCCCGCTTTCCTGATGTTGGACAGCAAATATTTGTGCTGAAGTGGTATGCAGTGATACAGACACACACTGAGAAACCGGGTGTAAATTTTGGGATTTTTTTAAAAAGGTTTATTTATTTTACATGTATATTTCACATGCAAGTACGTATGGGCATTGTGCATGTGCCTGGTACACATGAAGGCCAGAAGAGGTGTCAGCTCTCCTGGCACTGGAGTTACAGACAGTTGTAATCCACCATGTAGATGCGAGAACAAAACCCTGGTCCGCTGTAAGAATAGCAGGACCATCATCTCGCTAGCTCCAAGTCATAGAATATTCAAAACAAACATCTTTAAAAATAAGTTGAGAAGTGAGTCTTGAAAATTATCCAAAACTAAGACAGATGCCAATTTGGGGGTGACATGACTGTGGTATTAATCACCTTGGGTCTTAAGGATGTCTGGAAATTTGCTGTCTAGTGGAGTCCAGGTGGTCTGCTCGGCAATTCACCTGCATGTAATGCTCCCAAGTCTTAGACTGAGCTACAGTCCTCCTGCCCTGGATCCCAGATGCTTGCTGAGATGGGCTTGGAGATCCAAAGGAGAGAATGGGTAGACCACACCTCGACATGACCTCACTATGCAAGCCATTGGTAGATTCTCCCTGGTCTAAGATTTATTCACACTTCTGGCTTCAGAAGCCCTAGAGAAAGGTCTAGAGTGCTGTAGTCAATGGGCTATGGGAAATGTCTAGAATATTAAAGGATAAAAGGGAGTTCTCCATATTTATGTACTTAAAGATTATAAACCACTTGTGGGAAACAGTTCATAAAAAATAAAAGGCACGGAGTAGGAGTTAGAGGTATAAATTCAGACAGATTCCACCTCCTAAAATTCTTTGAGCCTCTTGGCTTAAAGGTATTCTTTCAAGAGATTTATTTTATTTACTGGAAAGATCCTTGAATATTGTACCAAAGTTAAATCATGACTTTGTGACAACGATGTAAAATCCAAAAATTTATGTTTGATTTTCCCCCTAAATTGAAATTTCAGGAGATCGTCAAATATTGTTCTAAATGTCTGGTCAGCGACACTTAGTGACACAGAAGAGTCACAACTGTTGCTGCAGTGTGAAGACGTACATCTGTTTATACATACAAAAAGAATTCTCAAAAGAGTATGTGGAATTTTGCTAAACAACATATCAGAATCTAACAAGCTATGTATGTAAAAGTCTTGTTTCTGTTCTCTGTTTGCATAGAAATTTGCACACAATCTTTCATCTGTATAACCTTCTTGTCATCGCATGTCAAGCAGTGTGCTTGTACCTGTGCCATCACATTGTTGTATTGATAAAACTCTAAGTGCTGACAGGATGGAACATTTAATATACCCACCTGCCCTAGGATTTGGTGTAAGAGTAGCTCTTTGTCAGTCACCAAGGCATATGCAATTTAAGATAAATAATGGCTAGTTATTCCTTAATCCTGACATACTTTTGGTAAAATAAATTTATGTATTTTACAATTTGAAATTGAATTGAGTTCTCATGACAAAAAAAAATCCAATTACATATAAAGGCCTTAGATTTGTGGTGGTATATAGTGAGTGCCTGGTGGGTTTTATTGAATTTATTTACTTATTTGTTGGGGAAGGAAACCTGCCAGATGTGCATGTGGGGTTCCAGACATCAAACTTAGGATGTCAGGTTTGGCAGCAACGCCTTTTCCCACTGAGACATCTCACCAACTGGGTCAAACCTGTTTGTACCAATGTAAATGAATACCTCTTTTCCTAAAGAGAGGTGTACTTCTCAAACATAGATTTAAAATGCAGCTTTTAGTAGCTACCCTGAGGCAATTCAGATTTTTCCATCAGATTATCATTCTAATGCAAATCTGTTGACTCCATGAGTATTCATTTAACTGTGGGGAATCCTGAGCATGTCATCTGGAATCATCTAGCAGATAAGTCAAAAGCTTAAAGTATATGGCACTTACTACATGCAAAGAATCAGGAATATGTACTGAATTTAAGATATTAAAGAAAGAAATGATATGTTAAAGAAAATGGGTCTCTTGGGAAGGAGGCCCGCCCTCTAGAAATGTTCATTCTTTGATGAAACAGGTCTGAAGGGGCCCAATGTTGGGTCTTCTCTCCTTACTGGAAACTAAATTAAGGGGCAAGGAGTTCTCATTTGTGGTTCAAACATATTAGCAATAGAAACGCCAGAGGCAGAAAATGTGCAATTTCATGCTCATTAATTTCAGAGAGGGTTTTCAAATGAACCTGGCTAGAGAAACTCCTCTTCCAAAAAGCCTGCACTATCAAGGAACGGCATAATCACAGACCCCTTCCAAGAGGTCTGCCACAGGGCCAAAGCAGTCTTCTTTGTCCATGTGCACCATTCTGAGATTAGGCTGTATGGTGGGGACCTTCCCACGTCTAGGAAAATGGTGATGTGACTATGCATGGAAGTAAAAGAGGTGAAGGAGACAGTGTGATAGAAGCTCTTTACCCCTGTCCCCATCATAAGCAGGACTGAATGACCATGTTCATTTGTCCTTTTGTAGGTAGGAAATAATAACCCAATGTTTCTCAGTCTTGCCACAGAAATGTTTCTTGTTATTCGTTATTATTATAATCCTCCCTGGCAATTTAATTAGAGTAACCCCACTCCTATAATTCAACCACTGTAGATCGTTTGAAAGGTTTAAAGCAACTCAAGACATAGCAGAATTCACTCAAACTTAGAATGTTATAAAGTCTCATCTTCATTTGAGGAACTAATTCTATAATCAATCTGGTAGTCACCATTCTTGAGACCTAGCAAGGCCTATGCAGGTTTGATAATTAGTTTACTAACTCCTTTGTAGGTGTTCATGGACATCATCAAATCAGATAGGACAGGCAACCCCTTGCTGCCTGTAAAGTTACTTGATTTTAGATGTCCCAATATGAGCAGAGCTTTCCACATTGATGAGCCTATGAGTCATCTGGAGCTTTCGGCACGCACTCTGATTCCATAGGTTGGTGGGGTCTGGAGTCTCACCCTTTTGACAATTGTCTAGCATCTACTCGTGCGGGTCTGCCCATGAACCTTATTTTGAGATGCAAAGAGTTAGAAAACAGAAAGGAGAATATTGGTCTTGAAAAGCAGACCTATAGCAATATGACATGAACAAGTGATATTGTTTTTAGCTGTAAAACTTAATTGCTGAAGTAGCATTAGCTTTGGCATAACAAATACACGAGAGAAACCATTTTGACAGAGAAAAGACTTATTTGGGCTCATGTTTTAGTATGTTGTATGTGATCTTGTGTGCTTGGGCAGAATACCACAGTAGCAGGAACCTATGGTGGAACAAAACAGCTTATTTCATGGTTGGCAGGAAAAGATGGAGTGGGAAAAGATACTGTGCTCCCAATGACCTTCCTCTAATTAGGCCACATTTCCTATATTTTCATCTTTTCCCAATCATGACACCATCACATGAGCTTGGCAAAGGATTTTCCCAATGACTAGGTCAGAGTTCTCAGGATCCGGTCATCAGTAGCCAGTAAGCTAGCAATAAATTCCCCAGTGTGTAAGCCTATGAGGCACATGTCTCCTTCAACCATATGAGTTGCTATGTGGTTAAGAGTAACACGGTTTAAAAGATATCCTATCATTGTGTAGAATTTATCACACTTTTTTTTGTTTTGCTTTGTTTTTACATTTTTTAAAAAAAATCTGAGATTATTTTTAATTACAACATCCCTCCCTTCCCTTCCCTCTAAACCCTCACATGTACTCGTTTCTGCTGGCCTTCAGATTCATGGCCTCTTTTTTCACCAATTGTTACAGCATGCACACACACACGTGTGTGTGTGTGTGTTTGTGTGTTTGAGAGAGAGAAAAAGAGAGATGTATATACATACATGTTCCTAAATACAAGCTGTTGGGTCTACATGATGCTACTGTAGGTATGTTTTCGGGGCTAACCATTTCTCACAGGACAATAACTTGGTGTACTCCTCCGCGGACCCCCTCCCCTACTCCTAGCTTTACTCATTTGCCTATAGTTCTTTGTGTAGTGTTGACAGGCCTCATTGGCTTTTCCCTGTTCAGTGGTACTTTTGCTTTTAAGACGAAGCTGTGCTGTTTGGAGGATTTTTTTTTAATGTCTAAAAATATAAGCTCTGATGCCATAAGACTACAAAGCACATCTGTCTCTGAATTGCAAAACTATAATGAACCCTACAGAGTCAGGATGGACATTAATGTCATGCAGATGTGAAATAAATGACAAGAGACAGGAGGGAGAGAAGGCAGATGGAGTGAGAAAATCTTTTCTTAATAGGAGAGAGACCATGCTGGAGCAGAAAAGTACCTCACCTCCTACTATCAAATTCGGCTCATCGCTGTTCTGTGCTTTAAAACTAGCTGTGTGGACTGCTTACTCAGGTTAGTGAAGGAGGCAGTTAACTCATTCTTGAGGATACATTGCCACTAGGTACCTTTGGCTGTAGTCTCCACATGCCTAAGCAATATTGCTGAAACCTGTGTAAACTAAGAAAGCTGCAGATCATTCCGTCCATTGGAAGATGCAAGGTGTAGCTTTGACATGTCCAAGCAAAACGGGATTATTTTAATCAGGAATGATATTGAATGACTGAAAGATGAAAAGAGGTATGAGGTTGTCTCTTTATGCTGGAACTCTAGCTTCTGCGGGTCATCATACACAGTCACTTTAATGAAAAGAGAAAGGCACGAATCAAGATCTGTCACCAAGATCTCTTCAAAGTTATTTTTCCTGGAAATCTTGCTTAAAATTTTGAGGATCTCATCAAACCACCATTTCAGTAAACTGAATTGGAAGACGAAGGCATGAGAGAGAGACACAACCACAATAGGTCCATGTGAAGCAGGAATAATAACCGGAGCTCAGGAAAGATTCAAAATTAAGCAAGAGCTTAATCTTCCCTTTTCTGATTGCAAGACCCTCTTTCAAGCCATTGTGGTGACTCTCTCTCTTTTCTCATGTTCCACCTCTACCACCTCCCTTCAGCACAGGCTTAGTTTCCCCTGAAGGAAAAGCAAGCACCACGTTCCACTCTGAGCGAGACCTGAGAAGTAAAAAAGAACTCTGCCAATGCCGTTCTTCTTATGCGTCCATTATCTTTTATTCACTTCCATCCTTGGTTTGCACATAGTAGGCACTAAAATTCACGAGCGTTAATTGGATCCAAGGGACATATTACTTCCTCCACAGTGAGGTTCCTTGTGTGCCTTTGTGGAAGGCGGTGTTTTTCTTCCGCGTCTGTAATGACACACATGAGCCTTGTGGCATGAGCTGCCTGTCTCCTGAGGCTGGGAAATGGTCATAATGTTTAAATGAACCAAATATCTGTTTTTCCTAATCAAGAAGTTAAGGGAGCTGCTGGCTTAGCAGGTGCCTCAATTGTGCATAATTAGTTGCCAGAGATTGTCTGGCATGGGCTGATTAGTCTCAGCGAAAGGAAATTAAATGTTATTTTCTTCAACAAAACCCCGAAGACAGCCAGAGTGGTCCTGAGCCACATTCATATCCAGTTTTGAGGAGCTCGGATCCTGGGAATGGCATCCATTTGATGCCAGGCCATGCTGGAAAGATATGCTAACGCAAGGGACCTGAGCCTACATCACGTCACCTGATGATCTACCCAGCTCCAGCACAGACTTTGTGATGCTGTGATGCTCAGTGGAGCCTTCCTCCTTAGATGATCGCTCTTTTCTTTTCAAGGGAATAAACAACAGCTTCACTCGGAATAAGTGATCCAGTCAGATGAACAGTTTCTTGCTTCCTATGCTTTGCACATGGATACTGCGGCCTAATAGGGGCAGGTGAAATGTGCTGGCTAGTTCCGTGTCAGCCGGACACAGCTAGGATCATCTGACGTGAGGGAACGTTGGTTAAGAAAACGCTTGCATAAGATTAAGTTGCAGGTAGACCAGCCTGTAGGTTGTTTTCCTAATTAGTCATCAGTGAGGTGAGGCCCAGTTCACTGTGGGCGGGGCCGCCCCTGGGCTGGTGGTCCTGGGTTCTATAAGAAATTGTCTAAGCAAGCCACGGTAAGCAAACCAGTAAGCAGCACCTGTCCATACGCTCTGTCTGCATCAGCTCCTGCCTCCAGGTCCCTGCACTGTTTGAGTTCCTGTCCTGACTTCCTCTAATGATGGACAGTGATGTAGACACATCAGCCAAATAAACTGTTTCTTCCCCAAGTTGCTTTGATAAATGGTGTTTCATTGCAGCAATAGTAACCCTAAGACATGAGGGGCAGGTGGCTTCCCGACCCTGCTTAACTGTTGTTTTGTGTGTATCCTTGACTAAGCTCCTCTGAACTTCTGTCACCTTGCTTATTCTGTGTCAACAGAGGGCATATTCCCCAGCCTCGGAATGACTCTCAGAGATCCTTGTTGCTCTTCATTATTGCCAAACCCCTATGACAGTGGGAGGCCATCATGTGTGACAGTGACTCTCTAGCTACAGGGGTGTCATCAGAGAAGGCTAGCTCTTCTGACACCCTAGATAATATTTCCACTTTCAGCATTTGCTGCAGTGAGCACAGACACACCTGTTAAATGTCTGTCTGGTCCCCAAGGTGACTTTTAAGAGGATCTCTTGTTAATAGGATCTACTGTCAATGACAAAGTTGAGTGTGGCCTGAAAGGCAGGACTCTTTTGTTCAAAGGAATGATTTTAGAGATGGTTTTATGGGTGTGGTGTTGCACATCTGTACTTCCAGAACTCGGCTAGTGAAGCAGGAAGATGGAGAGTTCAAACCTATCTTAATTACCTAGCAAATTCAAAAGCAATTTGGGCTACAGAAGACCTTATTTCAATATGTAAATAAATTAATAAAAAATATCATTTGACAAATCATTCAAAAAGTCTGAATAAATGCAGAAAAATATGTAATTAATATCAGTTTTATAGATAGTCACATCTCCCTAACATGCCATGGCACTAACCAGAAAGTGAAAAAAATAGTTTGGACTGTCACATTAGGATGTAAGCTCTGAAGAGCTGTTGGATAATGATGTGACTTTAACAGGGATAGTCTATAAATCTAGATCTGCCCCCAAAAATTAGAAAAAGAAAAACAGAGGTGGTTGGGAGTATACTCACATACTTGTCCATATGCCGTAGACTCGTAGCAAAGTATTGCTGAATACCTGTTGTATGCGCTGTACTCGTGTAGGATTTCTCTATTCTGTGTTCTCGGATATTTCATTATCTGATCTGATCTATGTTCAATTCGTTTCTATATTCAAAAGTTGTCACCTCCCTAATCCAACAAAGGGGAAGTATTAATATGTATCTTAAAAGATATCCAACTATACCACTGCTAGGTATATACCCAAAGTTTGCTCAAGTACACAAAAGGGATACTTGCTCAACCATGTTTATAGCAGCTTTATTTGTAATAGCCAGAACCTGGAAACAACCCAGATGTCCATCAACGGAGGAATGGGTACAAAAATTGTGGTGTTTTTACACAATGGAATACTACTCAGCAATCAAAAAAGGAGGAAATCATGAAATTTGCAGGCAAATGGTGGGATCTAGAAAAGATCATTCTGAGTGAAATATCCCAGAAGGAGAAAGACAAACACGGTATATACTCACTTATATAGACCTATAAGATATGATAAACATAATGAAATCTATACACCTAAAAAAGATAATCAAGAGAGTGGACATGGGGTAAGATGATCAATCCTCGTTTAGAAAGACAGATGGGATGTGCATTGAACGTATGACAGGAGTCTACTGAGCGCATCTGAAAGACTCTAACTATCAGTGTTTTCAAAGCAAAGACTCATGACCAAACCTTTGGCAGAGTACAGGGAATCATATGAAAGAAGGGGAGTTAGTCTGATGGGGAAAGGATAGGAGCTCCACAAGGACCAAATATATCTGGGCACAGGGTCTTTTCTGAGACTGACACTCAACCAAGGACCATCTATGGATATAACCTAGAACCTCCACTCAGATGTAGCCTGTGGTAGCTCAGTAATCAATTGGTTTCCCAAAGTGAGGGGAACAAGGACTATTTCTAACAGGAACTCAATGACTGGCTCTTTGACCTCCCACCCCCAAGGGAGGAGCAGTCCTGTTAGGCCACAGAGGAGGGCTTTGCAGCCAGTCCTGAAGATACCTGATAAAACAGGATCAGATGAATGGGGAGGAGGTCCCCCCATCAGTGGACTTGAAAAGGGGCACTGTGGAGATGAGGGAGGGAGGGAGAGACTGGGAGGGAATGAGGGATCAGGACACAGCTGGGATACAGAGTTAATAAAATGTAACTGATAAGAAAAAAATAAAATTAAAAAAAAAAAAGATATCCAAAGGCTCTTTTAGGCCCATGCTGGGACTCAATTAATTCTATTGGCTTTTGTTTTAGATTTCTGTGATTCACAGGTAAACCTGAGGGGCTGGAAAAGTGTGTCAGTGGTGTGAAGCACAAACTGCCCTTGCAAGGGAACTGGGTTCGGGTCCCAGCACCCACGTCAGGTAGCTCACCACTGCCTGCAATTCCGACTGCGGCAGATCCCTCCTTCGGCCTCTGTGGGCACACACACGCTCCACATTGTAAATGTAAAGCTGAGCCTATGAATTGTTTCTGTCCTGCCATTTTTAAATTTTCTTCTTCACTTTTGTAAGCAGACGAGGAGGGGGCAATAGCGCGTGCACACACGTCACAGTAGGAAAGAATGAGACGCTTCCCAGGCTCTCCCGTGGGGGTAACCCACAGCACGCAATGCCTGCTGCCCTCGTGTGCCAAAACACATCACATCCTGGCCTGATGCAGCAGCATGGGAACTTACTGTTGGCCTATAAAATTTTGTCTATTCATGAGGAGAAAAGGTTTTTTTTTTAAAGTGTAGGAATAAGAAAGTAAGAAATTCCGTCTAGACTCGTTTTAAGTGTGTTTTCTTCTTCAAACCTCCCTGGGCTTCAGTATTAGTCACAAAAATTTTAAAAGCTGTTTATACTATCCTGGAAGTATGAAATTCTGGAAGAAATATACAAATATGCTTCAGAGACACATGGGAGCAGCCATGATGGAAGGTTCCATAGCCTCTGCTGCTTTTATACAAAGGATTGAAATGTCACAGGCGGGAGAAGTGGCTCGGTGGGTAGAGCACACGGCTTTCGTAGAGGACCTGGGGCTCAGTTCGCAGCACCCACATCAGGTGGCTCACAACCGTTTGTAACTCCAGCTCAGGATTCAAAGCCCTCTTCTGTGGGAACCTGCGCTCGTGTGCACATACCCACCCAGACACACACAGTGCACACACATATACACACACAGACACACACACATATATACACACACACACACATACATACACAGACACACACATACATACAAACTCATCATACACATACAACACAGAGACACACGCATAAACGCACATACACATACAACACACACATACACACACATACATATATACATACATACATACATACACACACACACATACATACATACTTAAATACAAAATGAGGGGTTGGAGAGTTGGTCAGCTGTTAAGAAAATGTGTCGCTCTTACAGAAAACACACGTTCAGTTCCCAGCACTCACATGGCAGTTTGTAACTGCCTGCATCTTCAGTCCCAGGAAAACTGATGCCCTCTCCAGGCCTCCTCAGGCCCCCAGAAGGCACACACATAGAGCACAAATATACATGCATGCAAAGAAATCATACATAAAAAATATATAATAAATAAGTATTTAATTTTTTTGACTTTTTTTTTTAAAGGAAAATAGATTCAAACAAAACATACCCTGTCTTTTTTGCCCTTCGGTGTCCTTGGGTGGGGTGTTGACTACTGATTGTCCTGTGTCTTTTCTCACTTTCCGTTTGCAGACAAAGTTTGAGTCAGGAGTTGAGTTTGACTAACTCACCTCAGGGAGAGCTATGTTGAATAGCGGCAGAGGCTCATGCTGCCTCTGGTACTTTTAGAGTGAAGAGGTAACTTCTCTGGAAGTTTCCTGGTAACTACTGTAGCGCTGTACCAGGGGTCTCCTCTGTTCAGCCCTCCATAGTGCTCAAGACACTCCCATCAGGCACTGCAGCCATCACCCTGGCATCTTTGGCAAGCTATTCTTAGCTAATATTGAACTTTTCCTATATGATTGTTTGGCCAGTACAGCTTTTAGCTTCTGGAGAAGCATTTCCTTTCCCTTGTACCTGGGAAGGACATGCTTTATTCTGGGAGAGAGGGTGTGGGTTGGGAAATGGTGACACAGATGCTGGCCGGCTGGCCGGGTTCATTCACAGGCCTAAATCGAGGAACTAGCTTTCAAATATAAATGAGAAAACAATTTAACAGAGTTGACTACTTCTATAATGCAAACTAGGTGAATTTCATCTTCCTTCCTTCCTTCCTTCCTTCCTTCCTTCCTTCCTTCCTTCCTTCCTTCCTTCCTTCCTTCCTTCCTATTAGTCTCCTTAAAGTAGAGCATAAGAGTAGGTAACCCAAGAATCTCCTGGGGAAATCTGTTGCCCTTTAAGAAACCCCAGCCCTGCAGTCAACTCAGGACCTTACAAACAAACTAAGAACTGAAAGAGGCTTAAGTTGCAGTTCCTGAATCTGGGAGTGTGGTGGGCATCACGCGGCTCAGTGCCCTGTCTTTATAATTGAGCAGTTGCTAAGTTGTGGCTAAAGGAAACGCAGCACTGAAACAATCTTGGGAAGACTCTCGGACCTTTTGCACGGAAGCTGCCTGTTTGAATAGCCGTTGTGTGAAGCACAGCATCTAGTTCTTAAGCTACCAATGTGGGAAACTCACTCGCCTCTTCAGGTGGGAATGGGTGTTGGGACAAGCGGCCGCCACTTCGGTGATGAAATGTTTAGATTTGTTTTGTGGCATTTAATTGTCTTCAACATGTTGTTTGCAGTCAGAAGAGTCCAAGACCTCAGATGCTGCTTTGGGAGGAGCGTAGGTGACGTGGATTGTTTTGGTACCCCAGAGCCGCTAGCTTTGTTATGGTTGGAAAAAAATGAACAGAATCGTGTGATAAATGGGATATGAACATGAGACGACATGCTTGCCACGGTTTAAGTTAATTGCTGTTTCAGTGGCGTTAATCTTTCCTTTTGTCATTGCTTATAAAGACATTGTTCATTTCATGAAGAAACCGTGAATCATTTCCAGGAAAAGCACATCCCGGAGAAGAAATAAGCACTTCGCTGTGGAAACACACGCCACTTAGCTGGGAGAATTAATGCGCAGCGCCCTCAGATGATAAACCTTGTTGCTGAATTAAATGCTTGTTATATTTAATAGTTTGCCATGCGCGATATGATTCCTTTTAATCCCTTAATGATTTCCAGTTAAAACGATGACAGCAGTAACAAACGAGTTCTGGTGTGGGACGAGGTGTCACTGTGTCACCCAGCTTGACTGAATGTGCTGGGTAAATTATTTTACATGATTTTTTTTTTCCTCAAGCCACATCAGTCTTGTGCTTGGAACTTCTAAGGTTTTACTCCTGCTGTCTCCTCTCCTAGACACAAGGATGCTTCAGTCCAAACTGGGAAGCATTGTTCCTTACTGTTCTAATACAAGCATGAGCCTTCTATGTCACTGCTCCTGTTTCCAACTCAGAAGAAATCCCAAACAAATCGCTTTATTTGTAATTTGTACCACCATCTCCTCCATGATCTTGACACCTAGAGTTTCAGTAACTTGGCCTCTTCCCTGATGCTCAGAAATCCATGATGCTTGGAACCCTCTGTCCTCTCAGTTGCTCTCTGGATTGCTCTGCTCGTTATTTTAAACTAACTCTCCAAAAAAAAATCTTAACAGCTCATTGCAATACATACCTTCTTTTGCCTAACCATCATCCCTTGCCACGTCTCTGCTTCTCCTATCTTCCCTTTGGAATGACCCCATCCTCTGCTTTAACCTGGATGCTGGTTTGTGTTCCCAAGAGGATCCTACTAACCTTTGTCTTCATTCTCCTTCAATACTAATGCTCTTTAATCCCCTTATCTGAAATACTGCATTTTCTCTCCTTTCCTTTGTTCTTCCTGCTGAGTATTCTTAGCATCCACTGAGCCATTTTGTTCAGTCTTTATCTTCCTGTTACACGTATTCACTGTTTATTGGTGGATGGAGATGACAGGCAAAGGACTGATGTGCCTACTGGTGCATTCCTGATCATTTAAAAAATGTCTCCATGTAGAGTTTTGGCCTTTCAAGCCTTACAACTCTGAGAATTGTGTCCCTCTTTCTCAAGAAGAACCGAATGTTCTTAACATCCAGACTCATCCTAAAGCTCACCCAAACGTAGGACTCAAGTCCCCAACTCTTCCTCCTGCCCCTCATTACCTCTCTCTGGATGAAGGATTGCAGTCCATTACAGATCTTCACCATGCTCGCAAACTGGATGAAAATTAACCAAACCCTTCATTGTACCTTTGCAGATGAGAGTCCCTACAGTAAATCTGCCAGCCAGACAAAGCCGCCCGATGGAGCATTGGCTGTGAGGAGACAGAGCATCCCAGGTTAGACCAGACTGTTGGGTATTTCAGCTGTTTTGCTTATTTTTGAATCCTGTTATTTGGTGGTGCTAAATAATTCCAACCTGGTACCCGTGATACTCACGGAGCGTGAACTGAGTTCTGCACGACTTGTACAAACAATAATCAAAAGCTGGGTCAGAAAACCTTGCTGACCTGTGAGGATTCATCTGGCAACCTACCACAGCAAAACCCTCTTTGTAAAATGCCTTGAATTGATAGCAACTCTGTCTTTTACTTGTCTTATCTCTGGTTTCAGTAGTATGACTTTCAGGGCAGCATCCATTTCTTTGCTGAAGTGTCTGGCAGAGCAAAGCTGTATGCTCCTGGTATTTGTAGACAAAAACAACAACAAGAAACTATTTCTTTCTTTTCATCTCTTCCAACCTAGTTTTGCTTCTGTTGGATGACTCTTGTAAAACTCTGGGGCTCTGTTTCCTTGGGAAGATATGGTTTGGGTTCTTGTGAGACAATTAATGGCATCTTTCTACATGAAACATTTGTGAGAGATATTAAAATGTCTCTACCTCAAAATCAGTATTTTGAAGCTTTGATTTTTGAGAATGGCATAAAAGCACTGGCAAATTAAAGAGGGAAGGAAATGCAAAATACTATCTCATCTTGATAATTTAAAAACCATATATGAAAACACCTCTACTTAAGAGCTGGGTTAAAAGCATTAACCCAGCTTTAAAGATTCATTTAAAACATCTTTATATATTTCATTAAGCACAGCTAAAGCTAAACTATAGGACTTTAGACTGAAGTAATTTTGGCACTTAGGGAGTGACAACAGTGCTTCCTACATTAAGTGGAATAAGTTGGCCAATCTGTTGGTGAAAGGAGGGATGTTGCATTTGAATAAGAACAAGATGAGTCTAGTTTGAAGGAAACTTTGCTCGTGATTTCTATTTGCTTTTTAAAGAGTTTCCTGTGATTGTGTTTAGTCTTCTTTGAACCTTTAGGGCTATTAGGAAACTTCATAGCTTATCAGGAGATGTGGATATGTTGGATCTCCTCATTTTGCTGCAGAGAATGTTCTGAAGTAATTGAGATTCTGGAATTGGTTGGTGCCATCCAGTTCCAAGATTTCTATTCCATTCTATGGAACATCATTCTTAGTGCTGATCACATTTAGAAGAACTATTGCAGCTATCTCCGAGCTGTGTTCTCAGCCATAGGAAGTGTCCAGTGTTTGAAGGTCAATGATGTCAGCTCTGTATCATCCCCTCCTTGACTTCTATACATTTGCTGGCACCTGATAGTCCTCTGCTAATGAAAAAAGAAAAAAAGACAAGAAAGTTTCTACTGTCCTTACTCACTGGAGAAAGACACTATAGCTCCATATTTTACAAGAATGTGAGACATTTGATTTTCTGTACCTGGGATTCCTTACTATGGGGCTTAAAACCAATGGACCAAACTGACCACAGACAGAGACCCCTGAAGCCAGGAGTCAAAATATAATCCTCTTCTTTTATGTAGTTCTCTTCTCAGGCATGTATGTAGCCACAGTGACAAAATGCCATAGGTTACTGTCCATGAAAGCATTTTCTAATGTCGCATACTAACTTGTAACTCACTTGAGGAGGCAGTCATTTTCTAAACCTCACGGAGCCTTATCTTCACATTACACATTGGGTTAGCAGATTGGTAAGTCATAACTTATTTTATATCACACAAGGGATTCTTCGTTATAGAATTTTAGTTCTTCCAGGTGTGTGTGATTTTAAAATCACCGGAATTATGAATTTTTGTAGGCTTGATTTTTGTTTTTATGGAATTTAACTGCAAAGAAACTTCCTTTTTCTCATCTCTCATAGAACAAGGGCCAGAGGGGACAGGTCTTTAAAATGTTCTTCGTTTTTAAAACAATCCCAAGAGAAAAAAGAAAGAGCAGCCAGAGGGCTGAGAATCTAAATAGCTGGTAGTTCCTTACTGCTTGCTTACATAGAAAACAAGCTTTTCCCAAGCCTCTCCCCAACTGACTAAGCACTGTCGCAATTCTAAGAATGCTTTGCTCTCTCTCGACTTAGTACCTGTAAATCCCTGTTTGGGAAAAAGACGGGCATAGCCTCAAAACCTGACAAGAAATCACATCAAAGAAATGTAAGCCAAATGTAAGGAATCTTGACAGTTCCTTACCATGTCCATCTTTGCTCTTGCATAGAAAATAGACAGGGGAAGAGGCCTGGTAAACATGTGTTCTCTATTTGCTGGAGCTCCCACTGAAAACCTTAGAATTGTCGGTAGACTAGGCTGGATTCAATTTCGCAGCTTTTCCCCCTCTCTCCTGTGCTCACCTTCCAATCTCACTTCTCTCAAGGTATTATTACCACCCTCTGAGCAGGGCAGGTATAATTAGCCTACAGCGCCTCAGTGAGAAGACAATGTTCACTCACCAACCACCTTCTGATCTCTGTGGAAAGAGGCCTTCCAAGGCAGGTGCTGTCCTGGGGCCATGTAATTTCGCCAGCTCCTATGGAGTACGACAATATAAGGAGGCTTCGACATTCAAAGAGCAGGCATATCCCATGTCTACATGCAAAACTGTCCATTCAGTGATCTAATAGTGATGACCGAATTTAACTATTCCTATTAGTGTTTTGTTTGATGGCTGGAAGGAGAGGATGAGGTAGGAAAGGGCATCTTCAAATTGTTTGTAAAAGTTTGATGACAATTGAAGCTGTTCTTGAAAGTTTTCTGCAAACACAGATCTAAAACAGGTAAGATTCCATAATGCAGGCTGCACTGTTTTCATGGCCTAGCAGAGAGTACACTTTAGCCGCTCTGTACCAAAGGGTAACTTTGAACGTTAACAGAAATATAATTTGCTTTCATTTACTTCAAAACCCAGCAACTCCATGTAAACTCAGAATTAGTTTAGTAATTACTTTATAATCACAAGTCAAATATGTATCTTTCATTAAATCCTTTCATCTCCCTCCTTTCACTTCTAAAAAAGAAGGCAATATATTAAAAGCCTCTTAGGAGCAAAATGCATTTGCTTTGGATAAAAGAAAATGCATTATTAATATTATTTGGATACTTCTCATTTAAATCATGTCTATTATGGCACAAAATATAGAAGCAAAAAGATTTTTTTCAGATTTTCATGAACTTTTGTAAATTTTCAGTGATGATAGTAAAAGATTAGGTATATCTGGCCCTGTGACACCGGAAGGCTAAATTAAATGATAACCTTCTGTGAAATAATTATACTAAATAAGGAAGTAAAGTTTCAATCTTATTTCAAAAGCAAAATGAATTCCAAGTTCAAAGGTATTCTGAGCTAACAGAAATCATATATCTAGCTTTATGAAAAAAAAACACAAAAACAAAAAAAAACAAACTTTGATCTGAGGCAGTAGATTACTGGTGAAGTGGAATTAGGCCAATTAAAAGGTTGCGAAAATTACTAGTGAAAATCTGTTCATACTTTGAGTTTGACAGATTTTGAAATAGTGGGTTCCCCCACTTCAACAGTATTTTTAACCATCTCTGTCTGTTGTGTGAAAAGGGAAGAGATGGGATACCACACTAGACTCCAAGACATAGAGAGGTATTGACTTGGCTTGCCTCCACTTCTGCACAGGGTGTCTTTCCTGGTTCATAATAGTCTCCATAAAGAACCTTGTAAAATGAATAATAATAATAATATATGCAGGAAATTATTGCAGCAGCAGGTATTCTTAAACCAGCTAATTTCCAAGTAAAAGACACAGAAACTTGTTAGATTTAGAATAAGCTTAAAACACATGGGCTGGGCAGGTACCTTCTAAGCTATCTTGTCTGCTTCCTGTCCAAAACTCAAATATTGCACATGTTCCATTTGGGCTGCTTCAGCTCCATCAGGCCAGTCCTCAGAGCAACCTGCTCTTGGCCACATGCTCCTGTTTACCCCATGGCAACTTCCTGTCTTCTCTTTGTTTCTGTCCTCTCCCCTACTACACCTTCATGGTCCTTCTGACACCCCAAACCCAGAAAACTTAGTTCCACCTACCTTTCTTCTGCCCAGTCACAGGCTCAAGCATACTTATTAAACAATCCAGGAAATTGGGGAGCATTCCTTACATCATGGATACAGGAGATGGTTTAACATACATCACAATGTCCGTGGCAGGGCAGTAACCAGATCTCAGGGCACTGAAATCAGCGTCTGAAAACACAGGGCACAAGACCATCCCCCAGTACCCTATGGTGCTGACACATGTGGCAAGCTATGAAATATCATCTCTATAACCTTTCCAAAAACTTCAGTGCACTCAGGAAAATTGTCCTAAATCTACATGCAGATTTAGATTATAAAATGTTGTGGAGGGTGTTGTTTTCTTTTTTCCATTTGTGGACTATTAGGAAAGATATTAATTGATTTGTACACAAATGACTGAGTCTCAGTCTTTCTTTGTTGTCCCATTTAGATGTTTGGGGGTAGACATGTAAATATGAAGCTGAGAGTTTAAAATTTGTTCCCATGCTACAAGATGTCCAGGACAGATGTTAGAATACATCCAGAAGAGTCCACATCTACTCAAAATCCGCAGATATGGGAGGAAAACTTGCCATGCCCATGACATCACAGAGAATTGGCAACTTTGAATTACAGAGAGAGAACAAATTTGAATCTTGAAGGTCCTTATGTCTCTATTTATCATTTTCCTGTCATTGTTGTTCACACAATTTGATGCTTCAGTGATCTAAATTTTCAGTGATCTAAATTATTACAGCAGATATCTAGTGTGACTTTGACACCACGATTTAATAGCTGTATCAGTGTTCAGGCACATTGAAGGCCATTTGCTCAGATCCTGAAGCCTGCTTCTACCTCACCTCTTTCAGTTCTATCACTGATAGGAGATGGGAGTCTGCTGACCCCTCCAAGGATGAAATGTCATGCACGGAGTGGTGCAGCAGATGCTCTCCTCCGTCACCGAGTCGGACTGTTCAGTCTGTGAGGATGTAAACAGGGTCAGGAGATGCCCCTGTACAAACACCTTTGCTACATAGTCAGGCTGTTGGGCATACAAGGGGCAGGGCACATTGCACCAAAGCCCTTTCCTGTCAGCATTCAGAGAGCCCCCAGCAGTAATGTCTCCAAGCATTCTGATCAGAAGACATTTACAACGTTAGCTAAAATGTCTCAGTTACTTTTAAACAAGCTGCAAGATGGGGGTCGAGTGTTGGCAGCAATGCCACCCTTAGATTTTCTCCCTCCTCCCCCCATAGTACTTACACTGTCTGAAATTGATAAATGTGTTACTGTTTCCTTTCTCACGTCCCTGCTAAAATGTAACTGACAGAGAAACAGCTTGTATGTTTGTTTTGTTCAGTATCTCTAGTGAACAGGTGGTAGGTATTCAGTCAGTGTTTAAGAAGGACTAAATGAGCAAAGACCATGAGGCAGCTGGCTCTCTGCGAAGACTGAGTCCTAAGGCAGTCCACCTCCTTCTAAAATGGGCAATGCCCTCTCTGGTCACAACTTACTGACTCTGCATAGTGTGCAGCAAATATTCTCATTGGTCTTGGGTCTGCACCAAACATGGCATTTCTGAGGAAACCACACTGCCCAGAACTAATGAAGGAAATATAGATCAACTAAAACCAAAGACTTCTAAAGGTCAGAGCTCTCTCCCTTGGCTCATTTGTTTCTATTTGGGCAGATTCTGTGTGTGTGTGTGTGTGTGTGTGTGTGTGTGTGTGTGTGTGTGTGTGCAGCCCTCCTGCACCCAAAGAAACAGTTTAAGTAGTGTTTCACAATAAAACTGACAAGGTGAAGATGATTCGTTTCAGTGTTACACTATAGAAAAGGGCTAACACGTGTAAAAACGTTCTAGAATTTATAAATAGAATCGTGCAGAATAGAATCATTACCGGCTACGGCCAGGACACATTAAGAAAATCCCCAGAGAGCTGACTGGTTTGCTGTGTGTGACTGGGATACCGACGGAGTTCTCAAGTCGCACTTAGAGCAATGAGCAATGTGATTTGTGTGCTCAGTGCTGGAGCCTTCATTAGCAATTCAGAAATGCCAATCTGTTGTATTTGAACGTCTCTCATGCCTACTGGCAAATAAACATTCCTGAACGACAACAAGGTGGTAGTGATTATGCGGCAGGCGACTTCCCAGGATTACTTCTCCCTGCACGCAGTTAAAGGGAAGATTATTTGTAGCGACTCCCTATTTTGCCTTGATGTTCCCTGAAACTCCTGGGCTCCAGGGATGATGGTGTTCGGGCAAGGCCATGCTCTAGGTATGCTCAGGGATCAGAAAGGTTGGGTCTGGCCACAGCTAGTGTAGACTGTAGTACCTGAAAAACATTGTACAGGAAAGCTCAGGGCTATGTATCTAAGAGCTACAGGGAAGTCTTCCCCTCCACAGCTTTTGCACCAAGGGAAACACAATTATCCCCCTTCATTAAGTTAGAGGGACCCTCAATGTGGGTTTAAAATTAAACGACTGTAGAGAATCGGGTGAGGTGAAAGCTGTGTGTCCTGACCAGCATGTGGGAAAAGTGAAGAACTGTTTCATGTAATTTACTATAGATGTGAGCCCCAGGGCCCATGGGTTCTCCCTACTTATCTATAAACCTTAAATGACAGAATAGCTTTCCAGATTTCAGGCTCTCACATGGTATGTTTTGTAATATAACTAGGCTCCACTAGTACTATAATTACTATGATTGTTAAGGAAATTTGAATGATCCTTTTCTTCATTTTTCTCTTGTACTTCAATATCCAAGATGGATATATGAGCTCTGTTTTTATAACACAAATGAATTTCCAAGCAAAAACTGAAAACAAAGGATTATATATTCCCTCAAAGCACCTGGCATCCACTTGTGTTTGTGTATCACATACTTTGGGAGACACTGACTTGGAATGAGAGTCTACCAAAAAGAAGCGACCTTGAGGACCCTAACGCTCAGCACTTTATTGGCACATAAGTAGGTATCTGATTTATGGTGTAGAAAAGATCATTTATGTGGACATGAAATGCCTGTGGGGCTTCTGGTAGAGATGAAGAGAAATGCTGAATGAGAAAGAGGACACTGCACAAAGTGAACCCGAGCCTAGGGAATAAAAGAACGAAACGACCACTGTCCAACCTGTTCCAGAGACAGAGCGCATAGGCAGAAGGAGGCCGCAGTTAGTAGAGAAATATTTGCCTTTCATCGCATGCTGTGCTTCAAATGTTGAATGAAACATTTCTGTCTCATCCCATTTCAGAGTAAGTCTTCATGCCCCTCAGACAGATGAGCAAACCGATGTTCTGAGAGGAAAATCGCCTGTCAAAGGTCCCAAGGCTAGAGAGGAGGCTTGAGTAAATTCCAGATAAGTGTGACTTTTCACCGGAGTCTTGATGAGCAGTTGATGAAAGCAGTAGAGAGAATCTTTACTGATGATGAGATGTTAAAAACTTTGTCATCTGGAGACAAGCTGAGCTTCTTCTCAGAGGTACCGAGAGGGTGTGAAGGTCTGTCCTGTCTTTCCAGGCCATGCCTCCATCTGTCTTCAGTGAGTGCTGCTTATGTTTAGAGATAGGTCATCATGTAATAGCTTGGGATCCCGGGCCTTATGTAATCCTTGCTCTAAGTAACTGTGGACTTAGAAGAACTGAGGAGGTGAATGTATAAGGGTATATAGTTGTTTTTCTCTAAGTGTTGATATATGCAACCTCACTCTGCTGAAGAAAACTTATTTTCCCTTTGCCAGCAGGTTTCAATAGCAAATAACTTCTTGGTCAGGGGTAGGATCCTGTGTGCACTCATCATTCTTCATGTTGGAACCTTGTCTGTGCAGGACCCGTGTGCATGGTCTCCAGGCATGCATCAGGCCTGCTGTGTCTGGAGGACACTCTTTCCTTCGAATCATCTACCACCTCTGTCTCTTAAAATTGTCTGCCTCCTCTTCCACCTGCATCTCTGAGCCTTGACGGGAGGGTCTTCGTGAAGATATACCATTTAGGACTGAGTTCTCCAAAGTCTTTCACTCTGCACACTGTCCACTTGTGGGTCTCTGGTTAATTCCCATTTGCTGCAAGAAGAAGCTTCTCTGATGAGGGTTGAAAGAGACACTTATCTATGGGCATCGCAATAGGCCACATAGACTTTTAAATAGGTCTTCTAAAACTGGTAACACTGTAACTGTGTAGTTTCATCTTCTTTTTAAAACTGCACAATAATGTAAAGCCTTTAGATTATGAGTTCATGAAATAAATCACTGAGTCCTGTAAAAAGATGCCTAGAATCAGTTCATATTCATTTCCTATGATCAGAGTCAATGAATAAAGATGAAATTCATTCAATAATATATCACATACAATTTAAATATACATTTAAATTTTTAAAAAATCTTTCTAAATATATTACTGATATAGTTATTAAACAGATGTAATGAAACATTGCTCTTCTAAATTTATGTGCAAATACTTTGCAGAAAATGTTCAGTCTCTTTATTCTCTGGAATTTGATAGCCCCTGATGCTATCCCGCTTTCTGCTTGTAGTATAAACCACTTCATGTTGATTCCATGCCACAATACAGGCCTCACTGATCACTCTTTTCTCCAGCCAATCCTTTACTCATTCTGTAAGTTCATAATCGCTCAGATGATCTTCTCTCATTTTAGATTCTGATGAGCCTCATGGTCTTCAGCATGAATAGTTAACTACTGCCATGTCCTCCCCCATCCCCACGTTTTTCTCCTCAGTCTAGTGCCTCATGAGCCAGGCACTATTCCCAATGCTATGGATGTAGGTGTGCAGCAGGACTGGATAGCTCTGTGCTTCTATGGTGGCCACTCAGGGCGGTAGATTCAGACACACAACAGATGTCTAACAGGATGTAAGGCTGTGCTAAGCACAATGAAGAGAACTGAGAGAGAGTGATAAGCCAGACATGGTGATGCATACCTGGCTTTAATACCAGCCCTCAGGAAAGAAAGGCAGGCAAACTTCTGTGAGTTCAAGGCCAGCCTGGTCTACAAATCCAGTTCAGGACAGCCAATGTTACAAAGAAACGCTGTCTTGAAAAAAGAAATAAGAAAAGAAAAGAAAGAGATAGGTGAGGAAAGAAAGACAGTGGTCATAGGTTTAAAAATAAACCTAAAGATGGCCTCTAACGGGCAGTAACATTTAATGAGCCTGAAATGAAGGATGAATTAGCTAATCAGCTGAAGGAGGGAATACTCAGTAAAACCAATAGTAAGTGCAAAGGCCCTGAGGTCAGAACAGACATGGCTTGGTGCGGAAATGGAATGAAGTCCACGGTTTCCAGAAAGCTGAGAGTGGCAAGGGATGAGATTGGGAAAAAAATGACACTGTTTCTCTACAGTTTTCAGGTCATTGTAAGACCATGGATGTGATTCTGAATGTGTGGAAGCTAATGCAGGCCTGGAGCAGCTGAAACAACTAATGGAATTGCTCTTCATTTTAACCTCTCTAGCTGCCCTTGGGAGATAAGAGTGGAGGCAGGAAGGCCTATTAGAAGGCTGCCTTAGTATTATGACATCCTACACCAGTGGAGGTGGAAGTAGTGAATGATGATCAGATTTTTAAGGTGAAAAAGAGAAAAAAAAGTGTGGATAGGGGGATGGAGATGGCAGTAGCAAAAACTGCTCAGTTGATGAAGCACCACAAAACACTGGAAAGGCATGGAGCGATTCTTCAGTTTTTAGTCCTATTCTCTGGGTAAATACTGAAACCAGTTACAAAGACAGAGATCCAACAACAAGTGGGGTGCCAGTGGAAGATGGGCAATAATAACTCGAAGATCTAGGTTAGAAGTTCACATTCTGGGTCTGCCATTGTGGAGGCGGAATCTGTGTCTTTGGGAGTAACTGAAATCATCTAGGTAGTTCAGGAAGATTGAGAGAAGGTCTAGGGCCTGAGCGTGGGACATAGCAGTTCTCAGTGGTCATCAGTAAGAGACAACTCAACAAAAGGCATGTTAAAAACAGAGGTATAAGGGAGGAAGAGAGTCAAGAAAGTATGGTACCCTGTGTCTCAGTAAGATCCAAGTGCCTCTATGGTGGGTGAGTCAAATAGTAAAACAGATAAATAGAGATGTAAATACAAAAGGAGGTAGAAAGCTTGTGTGCTAATCAGGTTACTCTGTTCAGTAGGAAGTTGGTGCAGGAGCAAACTTCTGTGAAGAGCCTGGGTACCCAGACCAGCCAGAGTTCCCCAGGATGGAAAAAAGTGCAGAGGCTGTGGTATAGCAGAGCTCCCAATGAGAAGTTATGTGAAAAAGAAGAGGGGAAGTCCTTCACGGAGTATGAGGGAAAGGGATGCTAAGGCTTCCAGAAAGGAGAGATGCCATTTGAAAGACTGAGTGCATTTCCTGAGTCATGCCAGGGAATCCGCATGTAGCACTGAGTATATAACTCTTCTCTGTCATAAACCCTGCCTCCTCCAATCCAAAGGGGATGAAGCAGGCTCACCTTTCTGATGCTAGCACCCATGGAATACCCATGTATCATACAATGGCTTCATCAGTCACTCTGCCACCATTCCTTTTTGCCACATTTATTTCTTATGACCTCCCAAGATATTTTGTAGGAAGTTTTAAGGGTTAGTTGTATTGGTTGCTCCTCTTTTGCTGTGCTAAGAAAACCATGACCAAGGCAACTTATAAAAATGAGTTTATCAGGGCTTCCAATTTCAGAAGGTGAGTCCCTGACCATCATGGTAGAGAACATGACTGCCAGCAGGCTAGCATGTTGCTGGACCAGATATTGAAAGCTTACATCTGATCCACAAGCAGGAGGTAGAGAGTAAATGGGAAATGGTGTGGACTTTTAAAACCTCAGTGCCTGCCCCCAGTGACGAAGCTCCTCCAACAAGGCCACACCTTATCCTTTTAAAATAGGGCCGCCAACTGAGGACCAAACATTCACATACTTTGGAACCATCCTTATTTACACCAACACAACAGGTTAGTATATTCTGCTTCAAGTTGTTCTGTAACTGCTTCTAGCAGCTTCTAGAGTCATCTCTACTTCAAGTCTTTTCAATTCAAAGAAATGTTTTTCTGTTAAAAGTTCCCCCATGGGCTGGAGAGATGGCTCAGTGGTTAAGAGCACTGACTGCTCCTCTAGAAGACCCAGGTTTAATTCCCAGCACCCGTATGGCAGTTCACAGCTGTATGTAATTCCAAGATCTGACACCCTCATACAGACATACATGCAGGCAAAACAAAAAATAAAGTCTTTTTAAAAAAGTTCTCCCTCAAATACTGACAAGTTTTTCCCCACAGGATTCTCAGCTGGGTGTGGCCCAGATTTGCTTTATCTGCCTCAGAATCACATCACTTTATACAGCACTTTACACTCCTTACAAAGTGATGAGGTAGAAATAGGACTCAGACTATTTTCATACCTACGTCTTACGCACACGCACTCTCTCTTCCTCTGAATTCTGCTTTCAATATTAAAACTCCTATATACAGTTTGTTGACTTCAGTATGTTTAGGTACATGAAACTGGCTGTATTACAAAGCAACCCCCACTTTTTTCACATTTCTGCCTAGTAAGTATTTATTGTGCCAATTGACTGAATTTTCCCACCCCGGGCCTTAGCGGATTGACTATTCTATTTTGATCTTCCTTCAGACCAGTCATTTGCATGCTTGAATGCATTTACCATCACTTCCCGCCACTGATGCTTTCAAACACATCCCTTCCTACGTTCTTTGCTCCGTGTGGCATTATTTCCATTCTCAGGTATCCTTTCTCGGTTTGTCAGTGCTCCTTGGCATTCACTAGAACAAACCGAACACTTCCCTTGACTATGGAATGAGGAGAACAAATTACAAGCAACTCATTACTTTCTCTGGTTAAGGTGTAGATTATGATTGTACTTTTAAGTGACATAATATTTGCATTGAACTTTCTGTCAGCTAAAACTCACAGGTCTTGATCTCATGACTTCTTGAGACTAGATTCTTCTCCCTTCAGTAATACTTCTTATAATGCCAGGCGATCGACAGCTTTTGTTCAATTTTCTGAATATTTATTTCCATAATACTTATCTAGATTTGAGAAGAGGAAGAAGTTTAACATTTCTAGATACCCATCAGATACCAAAACAACAACAAAAATTAGTCTCACTTTTTCTTTTTTACAAAAAAAAAAGAATGTACTCAGTCTTACAAATGAAGAAATTAAGGCTCACAGGGGCTGAAGTATCATGCCCAAATTATATTCACTAGTGTGTGTGCATGCATGTATGGGTGTGTGTGTGTGTGTGTGTGTGTGTGTGTGTGTGTGTGTTCAACCACCTTAATCTTTCAGCTGAGAACTGACTCAGAAATTATTTACATTCAGCTCTGGCTTGGAAACAGATTGTCCTCCTGCTTATTGCGTACATATACTGCCCTGCTTAGAAGAGAATTATCCACAAACTTGTTGATAATTTAACAAATGTTAAGAATGACAAGCATCACTCTGCTGAAAGCAGGAGGCTGTATCCCTCCCCAAATCCTCACTTCTCTCCCAGAGACACTGATTTTCAGGCTTTGGGTGTGTTGATCTCAGAGAGCCTCAGAGCTCTAAACTTTCAGCTCATGGGTTGTTAAGAGAGGTCTTTATAAAGAATGAATCTTCACAAAAAGTAATATCAATGAATTGACACTGCCTGGAAGTGCCGTATCAGACTCAGCTCTCCAGAGAACAAACAAACAGGAAACAGTGAGGAAGCATTTCTGTAGCGGGTGCCATAATGAATCTCCTACCACACACACACACACACACACACACACACACACACACACCATCATCAATCTTAAATATTTCAGGTCATAAGGACATAGGGTTAGTGTGTCCTGAATTATCTTAAAGGCAGAAGTAGAGCTCATATGCAAGCAGTTCGCAGTTAGTGTTATTTCCCTGCTACAGGGTAGCTACGATTGTATTTTGTTTTGCCAGAGAATACTGAGAGACAACACTTGTTGCTCTTCCTGGCCTTTCATCCTCTCAGCTGATGGACAGGGCTGCCCATACCTCCTCCATTCTGCAATGTGGATAACATGCTATTTGGATGTTTGACTCATGCTGTTGGGATACGGTGTGGGAAAATCGATTTGGAAGCAATTTAAGGCTGTGCATGTTATCAGTTGGGAGCACCATCTGGGGCTACCCTGCCTTGTTCCAGTGCCAGCATCCCAGCTACCTGCTGCTCTGTAGAAATAAGCTGGTTGCTTAAGTTTCATGCTTCAGCTTTCGCATTGTGCAAAATGAGACTACAATGGGGATTATGTACGTTAATGCACATGAAGCATCTATATTAATTATCTATTTCTGCTTAACAATATTAGCAGAAATCCAGCAGCTTAAAGCCGTATACATGTATTATCTCTCCATTTCTGCATATTAGGATATTGAACGTGGCTTATCTGCCTTCCCTAGGGTCTTACAAAGCAGGAGTGTTATCTGAGGTTTGACGAAGGAGGACTCTATTCCCAAGCTCACTCAGTCCATTGGCAGACTTGAGTTCAGGACTTCAATTCCTTTATCTTCCAGGGGTCACCTTCAGCCCCCATCTCTGTCCTCTACCTCACAGACCACAAAGGAAGGAAGTCACCAGCAGGGTGGGCCCAGAAGTCAGCACACAAATGTGAGAATGTACATCTGGAACCTTTGCAAATCCTCCCGGTTGAGTACCAGTCACAGACCTCACCATATCCACAAGAGGGATTGTTTTAGCATCACTGTGCTCACCATTAACTCCCTAAGGGAGGAAAGAGCTGCACGGGCTTGTGGTTTAGGAAGGTTTTCAGTGTTAGCGTGGCCCTTTTTAAAGCCCGCTCCCGGTAACCATCACCACTTGCTGGGTCCCACTTCCATTCAAACAGCAACATAGCCTGGAAAGTAAGCATCCTAAGCCAGACCCAATGGGAGACAGTTCAACCTTAAACCATAAGTGTGGGGCAATGTCAGTTGAACATAAAGGGTATGGGACCACGGAGGCTCCAAAGAACATGTGTGCTACAGCTTATGAAATCAGTCGTACAAAGTGCTTTCATCCTGGTACTTATTCACCAGAGCCGATGTCTGAATGAGTTTCTCACCTGGGAGCATGTGAGCTATTCAGACAGGATACAGGTGGTGATTGCAGGCAGACAGGCAGAAAAACAAGTGTAGGTGGTCTTGAATCAGCAAGCCCTAAAGGTCGTCTGAGACTTTTGTCTGATCTGCTGCTGAGCCAGGTGAAGGAACAGCCATTTCTTCCAGTCTCCTGAAGCATCTTTCCCCGTGCATTGGTGCTTTCGCTGCTATATGCTGCGTAGTTCTATTCCTACCTGACCAGCCACTGCCGAAGAGGAAGCTGGAGAATCCTGTGCGGTTTTCTCTGAAAATGCCAAAAGTCACCTTCATACCTCAAGACATAGAAATACTTTTTTCTTTCCTGTCAGATATGAGTTCATCTCTTAAGAAAAGAGATCTGCCTGGGCTCTGTTTCTTTTTGTGTCTCTCAAGATCCTTAGCCACATTTGTGTGTCTGCACTGCCCATAAAAGCAACACGTGCCACCTGCTGGAACAGAACTGGCGACAGGTTGGCTTCTGTGCTATCTAGATCAGCTGCTGTTGCGCAGCGTTACACCCATCTGATTCTCTCTCAGATTCCTTCCCGTGCCTCCACAGTGTGCATAATGGGCTGATAAACGTAAGCTTTCTCTTCGGCACCCCAGTCCTGGGAGAAGGTTAATGAGGCCCATCTGTGGATGACCGGACAGAATCCAGATATGTGTCTCTCACTCATCAGAAGTTATTCATTGGAAACTAACATGGGCTTGCATATGAAGTTTAGTAACTGCATAGTCAAGTCCTGGATCTTCATTAAGTCTTTAGAAAACATAACCCAAGAACAACTTGTGACACATGTGTAAACAAATATGCCCTGTATCTTGTTCATTTTTATGCAGGCTCTGCTGGCCTGGGGAGGGCACGCAGGGGTGCCTGAGGACCTCTACATCTATGCTAATCACCAAATATTAAACATATCATAACTGTGATGCCACCCTGTTATTTCTTTAATTTAGGCAATTTCCCAGCAGAGTATAGAGGTGTTAATTGCTTTTGCACTGCTTTGGTTGACAGATATGTCCTTTCCCACCTAGGTAAGAGAAGCAATTATTGTAATGCTCTTGTGGGCTTGGTGCGATATTCTTTAATGGATTTGAAAGGCATTGTGCTTTTAAAGGGAAACCGCCCACCATTCCGTTCATGTTTGAAAACAAGAGCGGACAGCATATTCAGGCCACATGATGAAACTGTGAGGGAGAAATGTAAAAATGGGGGGGAGGAAGACAGAAATAATGTTTTTCAGAAGATATATATTCATATTTCAGATAAGAGAAAACACACTCCAATGTATGAATAGATCACTGAACTGAACAGAGATTAAAACAGAATAGGGGTAACCCTTTTCTTTAGATACTCGGCAAAACATGTTTTCCCAGAATTCTAAAACAAAATGTTATTCCCTGGAACTGGTGTGGACCTCTAAACAAGAGTTTGACAAGTTGCTAGCTCAATTCAAATCACAAAATATTCTTTTATCCATTGTGTGAAAGTCACTTTCACAATACACACTGGCAAGGCAATTTGTTTTAATGTTTCATGTCTACACCCAAGAAGCAAAAGAAAAATAGTCTCGGAACTCTTTGCTAGAATCTGGATCTCTGTTTTGATAAGAAGTCACGTCAGCAAGTGGGTCAGTCCTTGTTAAACAATGTCATTGTGGAAAGAAAGTTGAATTTTAAATTACAGCCAATGTTTGTAAGTTCTAACAGATTTTCCCGATTTGGGCCCTTAGGCAAGGTTTCCGTCCTTGGAAATTTTTCTGCATTTTATCTTTGGTATTGTGGATCCTGACAGGAATCAAACGCATGGATGTACAGACTATACCAAGTGCTACAGAGATGGGAAGGCATTAAAGCAGTGGTTCTCAGCCTGTGAGTCGTGACCCCTTTGGGGGCTGAATAGTTCTTTCACAGTGTTTGCATATTAGGTCTCTTGCATATCAAACACTTACACTACAATTCATAACAATAGCAAAACTCCAGTTATAAAATAGCAATGAAATAATTTTATGGTTGGGGTCACCACAACAGAAAAAACTGTATTAAAGGTTCACACTAAGGAGGTTTGAGAACCACTGATTAAGGAAGATGTACGCTTCGTGGCACCTGAAATCTATACAAATCTATATAACGTCATAGCTTTCAAAATCAACCAAACCTTATAAAGATATGAATATGTCACTGGGATCTTTTCCAAGACTTTGGAAGATGCCTGTGCCAGAGAAATTCACAGAAGTGTGTCAGTGACTTCCCATGTGCATTGTGATCATAGATTAAAGAATGCCAGAGCTGCAATGACTGTACCTTCCAGTGGGCATGTTAGGTTACAGGATTAGAAATATTCACAACATCTTATGTGGAGGAGCAGGAGAAAACACAGGCAAGAACAGATGAAGATGAGGCCAGAGACTTGGGGGCTATACCTATTTGGCCTCCTTCTCTCTGGGTGCTTTGAAAATCTCACTTTAAAATGGAATTTTAAAAAAACATGTCATATCTGAAGACCCGGCCTCTTGCTGTTCTGTACTTTTCAACATCTGTGAAAAAAAGAAGGATTTTATAGTCATTATTTTTTTTTACTTTTTATTTTTTTAATATTAGTTACAGTTTATTAACTTTGTATCCCAGCTGTATCCCGATCCCTCATTCCCTCCCAACCCCACCCTTCCTCCCTCATCTCCTCCCTGCCCCTTTCCAAGTCCACTAATAGGGGAAGACCTCCTCCCCTTTATCTGACCCTGGTTTTTCAGGTATCTTCAAGACTGGCTGCAAAGTCCTCCTCTGTGGCCTAGCAGGGCTGCTCCTCCCTCGGGGTGAGGGTGGGGGAGAGGTCAAAGAGCCTGCCATTGAGTTCATGTCAGAAATAGTCACTGTTCCCCTTACTGGGGTACCCACTTGGATACTGAGCTACCATGGGCTGCATCCGAGCAGAGGTTCTAGATTATATCCATACATGGTCCTTGGTTGGAGAAACAGTCTCATAAAAGACCCCTGTGCCCAGATATATTTGGTCCTTGTGGAGCTCCTGTCCTCTCCAAGTCATACTAACTCCCTCTTCTTTCATATGATTCCCTGCACTCTGCTGAAGGTTTGGTTATGAGTCTCAGTATCTGCTTGGCTCTAACTAGCAGTGTATCCTCATTCTTAAGCTGGTAGAATTTGTAATTTCATCAGTCTTGTCCATGAATGGCTTGGTTCAGACTCTTGGTGATGAAATTCTTGGTGATCTAATCACACTTATGTCATCAGGCTTTCAGGAACTGTCTTTTATACAATGAACTATCTCAGCAAATCCTAGAGAGTAAGTGACCATAGGGAACCCAATTCCAGTTAATAGATCCACAGCACAACCTCCACAGCAAAAGCTGATGGAATATTGAGAAAGGGAGGCAGAAAGAGGATGCCTGCTGCTAGGTGGCATTTTCCAGAAATGACAGAGATGCATCCATGAAATCTCAACAATGTGGTTACCTTCATGATAACTGTGCCAGTTGACCAGCCAAGGAGGACAGTCTAAGTTTCAAAAGATCCTAACCCTAGTTGAAAAACTTCAGACTGGCAGTGGCTACTGAAAGATGAAACTAGATTTGATAGGTTACCTAACCCCAAATGCTCAGCTCAAAGCATATGTACATATGAGCAACAGTGTGTTGTTATTATTATTACAATAATAATTATAAAAGAAGAGGATGTTAACCCAAGAAGCAGTGGAGGAAGGGAAGTTTTGGAAGGGGGAAAAAAGAGGAGTGGAAATGATGTAAATACAGTGTATCCATGGATAACATTGTTAAAATCAGCTAATCCCAGCACTTGGAAGGTAGAGGCAGGCAGATCTCTGTGAGTTCAAGCCTAGTCTGGTCTACAAAGCTTTCAGACCAGCCCTGCCTACATAATAAGACCCTGTCTCAAATAACTGTCAGATTTTATTTTAAAACATAGCCCTGCAAACTGGGGACAAAACACTGAAAATGTAAGCTTCTGAGGGTATTTTACCATAACAGTAAAAATCAAAACTTGTCAGTGAAGCTCATCAGCTTGACTAAAAATCCAGGAAACAAAAACTGAGCACGGCCTGGCCAATGCTACATCGCCAGGTTCTTGATACCCAGAGAACAATATTGTAAGGAAAACATGGACGACTAACACTGGTTCTGAAGGTGAAGGCAGAAGAGGTCTCAGGAAATACCAAAGCTAATTTACTTCATTTGCTTTCCCTGCTCATGTAGGCCCTTTGAGGTCTTTCATAACTACAAAATCATTAGCACTAAGAAGTCATCATAATTATAATTTAATGGAAAGCATTGTCTTTATGCTTTAGACATGGTGGTATTTTGAAGGGAATGAGCTACGATGAGTTTTTAAATGATGAATTTTAGTTTCTGATTTTTTTTTTTTAGTCAGAGATTAAGGCAGAGTAAGGCCTTAGTGACTAACCCAAGGCAATACAGATGGTTTACCTAGATGGATGCATGGATGAATGGATGGATAGACGGAATGGTATTACATGGGTCGAGATAGCTGAAACATTCACATGTAGAGTGAGTCTAGGAGATAATTATATTTTGGTGAGGTGATATACACTGTGGTTGACACACTAAACAAACAAACAAAAAAAAATGGAGCCAAAGAGGTATTGGTGAGTTTATTTGTTAACTCCTATGCTGCTTACTCTAGTGATGAGCCACAATATAGAGTTTTGTTTTGTTTTTTAATGTTTGGATCAGAAACAAAAAGAGCTGGACCAGGCTGGGAGTCAGAAGAGAGTGACATCAGCTTGTTAGTGTAGAGAAGTAGGACATGAGACTTGTCCTCACTGTGGTCAGCTCAGACTCCTCCAGCCCAGAATTCCAGCGGGTCTTAGGCAGGGCTGTAATGAAATGCAGATTGACTGCAGCCAGCCTCTAGGCTTCTCCGTGGAGGGCTCACAAGTCTCCCTGGGTGCATCGCCTCTTGGTTATCTGCAGTGACTGCACTATTAGTTTCCATCTGTTCCTTTGTTTGAAATGGATCATGTCTCATAAAACAAAGGAAAGTCAAATACAGGCCCCTGACATATGGCGTCTGTAGTGAAATAAGAGTGACTGACTTGGAATTACTCTGGTGGCTAGAAGTCAGCTGGAGCATGCTTCCGGTCCTTTTCCAGTAACTTTGGATACACAGTCTTGTGCTGCTCTGTGATGACCCTGAAAATGTCTGGCATTCTGTTTTGTCAAGATTCAGCTCTGTGTATGTAAAGATAATACAAATTCTGCTAAATGAAAGAGACTGATTTTTAAGTTCCCTTTTCTGGACCCATGAAATGGACTGTTATATCTCTCATTGGGTTGTTGTGAAAACTAAGTTGGGTAGAAAGTACAAAAATATCTTGAAGTGTATAAAATACTTGAAAATACTGGATAGCCTTTCAAAGTACCAGGGGCATTTTCAAATTTATCCTTTAAGACAAGGGATCTGATTCTCAGTTATCCATGGGAGGAGGAAGCCAAACCTACCTCCTTATATCATTAAGTTCTTTCACCAGATTGTTGAAGGTTCTTTCACTTGGACGTCGGTGGGGTGGGGGCAGGGGACTCTAAGCCTTTTCTTTTCAGTTGTTCTGGAAGGAGCAATAACTCCAGTGTGCAGCCAGTCCCCTCTTCAGGTAGCAGTGCTTCTGCCTCAGTCCACAAGCATGGCTTCCAGGAGTGTGCTGCAGATGTGATCCTATCTGTGGTTTGGGTTCATCCTCCTTAGTGCTCCTACCTTCTCGCCTATCCCGCTAGATAAGACATATCTTCCATCTCCTATTGCTCAGCTGGACCAGAGAATCTGATCACTTGACACACAATGTTGATCACAGGTAGCTATCCAAACAGGTGGATAGAATGAATTATTTTCTCTAATGGCATGTCATGGATTAGCTAAACAAGTTTTGATCACTTCATTTCTCTCTTAGGTAGAAGTGAGTGTATGAAGGTAGGTAGATTTCCTGTTTCCATCTAAACAGCCTAAAGTTCTAAGGACACTTCTGTAATCTTACAAGGCACCCAGCACCGTGGGTCCCTTTCAGGCTCCCAGGCCATGCTGTGCACAGAGGGCACATCATAAAGATCTTTAGTAGGGACGTTTGCCTCAGATTTTTAGACTGTGAACTGCAGAGCGGTAATGGTGGCAACTATTAGTCTTTGTCACAGGTAGCTGCTGGCACAGAGGCTGGCGATTACAGGTGGATAAAAAAATATTTTTGAGCTGAAACAGTCCACAAGTAGCTGTAAAAATGTAGTTAACTTCCTCAGGGGAACACTGAGGAGCAAGTGTAATTTCAGAGCTAGCCTGGTCAATTGCTGGAGTTTAATGTGGAATATCCATTTCTCAATCATGTCAACAATTTGCACCGAGAGATTTCACTGCTTGAAAGTAAAAGTCACAAAAGCTGAGCTCTTTGAAGGAAAATTGCTTGGAGCCCATTCAGCTTCTCCTCCTCCCCCTCCTCCTCCTCCTCCTCCTCCTCCTCCTCCTCCTCCTCCTCCTCCTCTTCTTCTTCCTCTTCTTCATCAAAGGTTTTTATGGACTCTCATGTCTAAATACCCATCCAGCAACCATAGAGTTGTATAAGAGAAGTCAGAAGTAGGTCAACCTCATCCTGTCTCTGACATCTCCTGGGATATTTTCACTTAGATTATCAGGTAATCGAGTCAGGATGAGTCATTGACAGGCTTGGGCACTCCATACTGGCCTAAAACTTGTAGGTCGCATGCGTGCATGCCATCTCTTGCTGTGCTCTTTGATTGACACATTGCTCAGACACGATCCTGTAGGGCAGAGGTTCTCAACCCTCCTCATGCTGTGACCCTTTAATATCGTTCCTTATGGTATGATGACCCCTAACCATAAAATTACTTTTGCTGCTACTTCCTAACTGTAATTTTGCTACTGTCCTAAATCATAATCTTAATATCTGATATGCAGGCTATCTGATGTGCAACCCCTTCCCCCGAGAGGAGTCGTGACTCTTGTGAGTCTCTACAGATCCTGATTTCCTTTTAAGAAGGTTTTGGATAGGCTACCAAAGAGTCCCTACTTATGAATGAATTCCTCTGAAATGACTTTAAAGCTATTTTGGGTTGAAAGTGCAGTTTTCATTATATTCCCCAAGTAGTCTGTAACTCCACACAAGATTAAACATCACAGGCATTATATGTGAAGATCTGGCAGCGTGCGTACTTGGAATCTTCCAGATAACAGTGATTTGACTTAGTTCCGAGGCTAACACATAGTAAACACTATAAGACAGGTGCTGTTGTAAATTGTTCATCACAACTTTGCCGCTGAATATTCAAAACACCCTAAAGAACACATATTGATATTATCCCTCTTTTAGAAATAAGGAAAGTATAAACACACACACATTCCTACACACACAGGCACACGCACAGGTCACACTCACAGTCACGCACACCTGCTCTCTCTCTCTCACGCACACACAGACAGACAGACAGAGGACATCAGAAGCAGTCTCACCAAAAAGGAGCTGATCTGAATACCACATACTTTTGTATCTACCTCCACGTATTTGGAAATCCTCTGTCTTTTGAAATAACCCTAAGAATTAAAACATACAGGTATGAATCTGGCTGTCCCCATCACCGCTGAGATCAACCCTGAGCATAATTTTAGTTCACACGGAAACTCACGCTGACTATTTGTATGCCGCACATCCGCTAATCTAATTTATACTCTGACTCCCTGAGGATGGAGAGTTTCTGGTATAATTCTTCATGTCACTGTGCAGCAGGGGAATGTGCCGACAGATTTTCTTCTACTAGGCTGTGGCAAGAACTGAGGCTGAAAATGCAGCTGATTCTTGCAGGAACCCAGCTTTGATCCCTGCAGCTTTGCTGAGTCAAACAACGCTAGGGAGAGCCTGAAATGAGTATTGGAAAAGGCACCTGTTTATTTCCTGAGAGAGATAAACTTCCTAGTGATGTCACTGAGAGTAATGTACAGACAGAGCCCACAGCATGAGCAATAATATTCTTTCTAAAAGTCATATGCAGGTATACCCATGGTATTTTGGTGTGAATTTCCATTACCAAGGCATTTGTTAAAATAACAATAATTAATAATCGTAACAATCAGCCAGTCAACTCAGGAAAATAACTGACTGTTGTTCCTTCATCAAGTTGCTGTTGTACCAATGAGTTGTTATTCTATTAGTCACAAGCCAGGGCTTACTGCTGACTGGTTCATTCACTCAGTAGGTACAAAGACACATCTTTGTACGGCCATCACTACCCACACTAAGGACACAGAAGGAAAGAAAGACAATCTCTGACCCCAGAATTTCCAGATATGTGACTTACTATTGGGAGCTTTCATCAATAGTATTCCTCTTTCTCTGTTTAAGGTGTTTTTTTGTTTGTTTGTTTGTTTGTTTTTGTTTTTGTTTTTTATCTATGCAGTTGATTAAACTGGTAGAAGCAAAGAACTTCCCCAGCATCTATTTTGCTGACCTTGCTTCCTGTAGATTTTATGAACATGCCTTCCCTTTGAACACTAAATTATAGAATGAGGGTCTTATAGATAAAACAAAAACAACCCAAGTCAGTGTTAGAGTGGTGGCAAGATGACAAAAGGCTCAGTGATTTAAAAACCCTGACTAGTCTTCCAGAGGACCCAGGCTTTAATGCTAAGAACCCACATGACAGTTCACACTGTCGGTAACTTCTGTCCCAGAGGGATGAGTGCTGTCTTCAAACTTTCTCCTCAGGAACCAGGCATGCGTAGAGTGCACAGACATACATGCTGACAAATCACCCATACACACAAAATAAAATTTAGCTAAGATAAAACTTTATTCATAGCTTCAATCTCATAGGTTTCTCTTCTGTGTGATTCTGTTTATTGTGTCTTACTCCAGTCACTTGGGAACCACAGAGCTCCCCGTATTTTTTTAGATTCCTTTTCTTAGGCACAGATACCAAAATTCGCCAGGGAAGCAAACCCTGGCTTAAGTTTTCCTTGCCCTCCTCTTGCTCACACGTCTAAATCCATCCCTAACTCGGGCATTGCTCCTTGTTGGTGTGTCTGGAGTCTGTGCCTTGTGCATAAACATTGAAATATCTCAGTTTCTCACATTGCCTGTGTGGGGCACAGCCAGCCACCTGGAGCCAGATTCACCTGACTGTGCTGTCTGGGCATTTGCCTTTGAAGTCAGGTATGAATGGAACATGAGCCGCTGCCCTTGAAATATGATGGCTTTCGGGGAATCTCTTCTGCTTATTCCATTTGCTGGGTGCAGTCATGCTGAAATAAGGAATGCTGTGGCACAGGTTTCCAAGCTTTTTTTTAGGAAGCCCTTACATTCTTGGTAATTTCAGACCATACAAATGAAGACCCAAAAGTTATTCTACAGTTGAGTCCAAATAATATAGCGCATAGATTCTCCCAATGACTTATGATCTGAAAAACGTAAAATGAAGTTTATTTCAGGCTCAAGTAACACTAATATTTAATAAAGGTTTGCGTGCTTGTCACACGTTGTACGCCTTCTCAGACCCTCAAGCCCAATTAACATCTGCAAACTTAGTTCCTGCTCCACACTGATTTTCCCACGGTCTTGCTTTGATCATAGATAGCATCCATGAGAAAAATCTCTGCTTCAAAACAGTAAGCCATCTACAAAAGCCATGTAGGATGATCAGGTGTTTAAATGGTAGGTGCCATTGCTTCCAACAGATGCTAAGTACGACCGCGTTTCCCTCAAGAAAAAGTGAAACCTCTCGTAACGGTGCCGTGACTATGAAACCTGCAGTGCCTCTCTATGCAGTTTGGTAATCAGAGCCTTTGGGGAAGTGGCAAAATGCAGGGAAGAAAGAGCACAGACCCGTGATTCTAAGGGAAACTGCTGACTGTTGATGGGAAACACCCACCTGGAAATAGGTATGGACAGAACTAACCCTGTTGTATTTGTATCTGTAATTGTTATTGCTGGTACAATATGGACCACGTGGCTAATGTGTTATACCTCTACACTGGCTTCCTAGTAGCTGGTTTCCATCCAGAGGTAAAATGCTTTTTCTCATGGCATTGCATTCAGTCCAAACTATTGCTTCATACTAGCGTTTTATAGAAGAACCTTTGGTTAAAGTTCAGGTCTGGGAAATTCTCTTTGGTTCCCAATTTCTTCCCAGCAGTCTCTCCTCAGATAACAAACCCTATATTATTACATTGCAGGTTTGACAAGATTTCAGCATAACCCAGTGCTTTTAAACAAGGCTGGTCCTCATATAAACCGACATGGACCAAGTCTTGAAAGACACAGCTATGAGCCCCCTAATATGAAACAGATAATTTGAGTAGTCTTAACACTATTAAGGAAATTGAATTTGTGGGTTTTAAACTTTCCCAAGAAACCTGCCGGTCTAGATGGCTTCACTGGATGATTTTACCAAATAATTAACAATTCTGTATAATATCTTCTAGATAATGCAAAAAATTTCCTGATTCATTTTAGAAAGGTAATGCCATCCTTATGTCAACATGAAAGACAACACACACACACACACACAAATAAAATGTAAAGGTCACATCATTCCTGAATTGAATAGAGGGATTATTAATACAAGTATTTGCAATAGAATTCAACAACTTGTTTTTTTTAATAGTATGATCAAACTGTGCTCATTTTAGAAATACAAGGTTTACTCAATACCAGAAAAATCTTTTACTGTAATTCAACATATTGTCAAGCTAAAAATAAATAAATAAATAAAGACATTGATCAATGCAAAACAATTGAAAAAAATAACATACTGATGGCTTTAGAAATCTCTTTGAAAGTTAAAAACAATGATTGCTTCAATTTAATAATTTTTTATAGAAAAAGCCTATAGCCAACATAATAATGAAATCCAAATGCTTTTCCAAATGCTTATCAAGACTGATAAAAGGTAAGGCTGTCCATTCTCACCACTTTAATTCAACATTGAGTTGGAAGCCCACAAATACTTAAGAAAAAAAAGAAAAAAGATACATGTATATAGAACATAGAAACCATAGAAAAGTCCCTATTTGCACACGAAATAATTATCTTTATAAGGCAGATATCATAGTGCATCATATAAAGAAATTATATAACAAATTATACAAACAGATGACTCCTGCAAATCAGAGGATATAAGATAAATATATGTAAGTCAGTGTATGTGTATAGCCTACCAAGGAATAATGTATATTGAGTTCAACAATATATTATTTATGATAACTGGAGAAAGTGTTTAGATATAAAATGAGAAAAATACAATATAGAACTCGTGTGTTCAAAACTGGGAAAATATTTATGAATGAAAACAAAGATACAAGTGTAAGTGAAAACTAGACAGATTTGCTAGCTTTTATCAAATAGAAAATCCTGGGCAACAACGAATTTAATTCTCTCAAATTTTTGAATAAGATGGTCAGATGTCCCACTGAAATTTCAGCAACATTTTCATAAACAAGATTATTTTAAAGTTTGTATAGAAGAGCAAAAGAACAATTTTTAAAACTATGAACAAAGTGGGAGGAGTCAGTCCCTCTACCCAGTTTCAATACACATTAAAGTTGCAGTAATTAAGGACAGGGGACATTAATGGGAAATAAATACACACAATAACAGGAACAAGAAGACCAAGAAATGCACTGTGTCACTATGTCTGACTTGTTTTCAACAGGATGCAAAGGCACTTAATAAATATGCCGGTCTAGAAAATATCACTGGGGTAATTGGATATCTTTAGGCAAAAAAAAGATGAAAAAAAATCCGTATGAAAATGCAACTAGGTCAAAGACTTAAATGTATATCATATTATTAGCTATGCAGAAAACTTTAGAAACTGTGCTTCAAACTGTAGCAAAATTATCAACAAATGCAGATTCCATTAAAGGAGGACCAGTCAGACCCTATCTACATTAGCAGTGTTTAGCTCCAGAACCTAACAGTGAGAACAGTCTAATTTCTAAGTGTAATTGGATAGACACACACACACAGACACACAGATACATGCTTATCCAAGGGCTAAATAAATATTAGTGATAATATCAGTTATGTGATGGGACACAGAGAAATGGAATGATTTGTATACTAAAAGTAGAGACATTAAGAGAGTAAGCAGTTGAACAGTTTATTAGAGAGCTAAATATCAGCTACTATATGACTTACAGAGTATACTCCTGGGCATTTATTTATTCCACAGGAATGAATATGTATGTTCATGTAAAACCTGCACATGAATATTTAGAATAACCTCATTAATAATAACTGAAGTCGGAAACAACCAAGATGTCTTTCAACAGGCAATAGCTACACAAACTGTTGTATAGTTTGTTGTACTATGAATAGTTCTCAGAGATTAATAATGCAGAAAAACAGCTTGGACAAAACAGTACAGGATGATGCTAAATGTCAAAGAATAAAAGGAAGAGGTTAACCCTAAAAAGTTCATTTTCATTCACAGTGCATGATTCCATTTATTTAATGTTTTTGAAACCCCACAGTTACAAAAACAGATTATAGGTGGCCAGAGGTTCAGGAAGAGATGGGTGTAGGAGGAAAATGCTATGTCTATGAAAGAGTAATATACTTATTCCTTATGCTAACAGAATTTTTGAGTGGCTTCATTTCACCGATGCTACTGTCCTGGGCATATCTTACCGTATCACAAAATGCAAGCAGTAGTCAAAGGGGCCAGTGCCTCCTTTTTTAAAATTTATAATATATAGCAACATTTGTTTATTTATTGTTCAGTTTTTGTAAGTTTAATTTTATTCATTTTTTAATAATTTATTCACTTTACATCCTTATTGTAGCCCCCTCCCTTGTTTCCTCCCAGTCCTAATCTCCCTTCTTCTTCCCCCCATCCTCCTCCCCTAGCTCTCAGAAAGGGGAGCCCCCCTCCCCTACCATATGACTCCAGCCTATCAAATAGCACTAGGACTGCTTGCATCCTCTTGCCACCAGGGGAAAGTCATCAAAAAGCAGGCAATAGAGTCCATGTCAGAGACAGCCCCTCCCCTGATCCCCTAACTAGGGAAACACATGTATGCCATGGGCTACGTCTGAGCAGGGGACCTAGGTCCTCTCCATGCATGCTTTTTGGTTGGTGCATCAGTCTCTGCAGGCCCCCTGGTTATTCCTTACACACATATGAATCTACAGTGACCTCAAAGTATAATTAAAAGCTTGATAGAAATACACCGTAAACCTCTGAGTAAATGACAAGTCATTAGGCAGACAACAGGTTGTTCTGCATAAAAAAATTTTAAAAATTAGTGTTTTTATTTTTTTGGGGTTTTTTTTTTTCAATGCAGTTTATTCAGGAACCTTGAACAATCATCTGACCCTGGGGAAAGCCAGCCCACAGCTTAAATAGCCTCTGGGTAGCCAACCTCAGCATGCCACGTGGGCAATGCAGATAGGTCCACATACATGGAAGCAAGCCAGATCCTCGGCCTTAGCCAAATGTGGAGTTGTTCGTGACAGAGAGCACTCACCATCGGGAAGGTGGGAGGCGGAAACCAGCTCCCTCTTTCAGGTGCGGCATTACGCAGCTCTCTACAGTTCCCCCTTTTGTTTTAGACGCATCAGGCAAGAGTAGAGGTCTGATCTCTGATATTAGAAATAAATTGGGACTTTGTACCGATGTTCATTTAGGTGTCATCCACCCAAAGAGCATCAGACCCGTCCGATACCTTTTTCTCAGAGGCGGGACCTGGGGCATCAACCTGCATGCAATCAGACATGCTCTTCTCTGGCTCCAAAGCGGCTGACCCTGTGTGCAGTGCTTAGCCTCGCATCCTGAGCGTAACATTTTAGCTTTTTATGGTAGCCAACCATGCTTGGGGAGACTGTCCTGCTTCAATGGCTGTAAAGGCCTGAATGGTCATGGCTGCATTACGCTGTTGTGAGACTCTAATCTTGCATATATACCACAGGCAAACCAAGGAGACCAACACCAGAAGGCCTGCTAACGCTCCCATGCCCGCCCATTCCTTCAGATGATTCATGGCTGCAGCAATCCATGATGATAATCCTGTGGCTAGTCCTGCGTCCACTCTGGTAGAATTTACCGTGTCAATGGCCACTCTCAGCTGCTCCATCGTAGTATCGAATTCTCCAGTCCAATTACCTAATGAAAACAAGAATAATATAAACCAACCCTGTGAGCAGGAGTTCTGGTACAGTTCCAGGAAGTCCTGGGAAGGTCCAGGAAACAGTACCCCAAAGATCCCCAGATGCCACAGCACATAGCTGGACTGACTGACCAACTCTGAGGACCAGCGCATCCCAGCAGCCTCACAGTGGAAGACCTCCCCGGCCTCTGGCCCTCTAGCTAGGCTGCCTTCAAGACTTGGGTTCTCAGGAACCATCCACAACGCTGCTTTTCCACACTGAGTAGGACCCTCACCGGCTTCACCACTGCGGTCTCCATTTACTAGTCCTAGCAGCCGCCACCCTAGAGTAACCAGCACATACACCCCACTTTCAGCGATGCTCATAACACGGGAAATTCCCTCCTTATTTAGCTCCTAAATTTCAGTAACCCTCCAGAGAACCAAGACTAACTCGCTTTCACTAGACTAAGCCTAACATTACTTCAGAATAAACAACGAGGCAGCAGGATCGAGAAAACGAGGCGTTCACATAACCAAGCCTCATCACGCTGCATCCTTATGCAGAGCAGTAGGGAACACAACATGGCAGATGCTCTGGCACAGGTTCAGAGGGCAAGATCTTTTTGTGGCTATTTCTTTTCTTTAAACTTTCAGGACTTTCATACCCTAAAAGACTAAATTACAAACCCAAAGGAAAATAGTGAACCACTAAATCCCATACTACCAGTGAGACTCGCGTTGAGTAGATTGAGTGGTACAAATGTAAACCTGCCAATTTTCTTCTTTTTTTTCTTTTCTTTTCTTTTTAATGATAATTAAATATAATGATTAGGAAAATCTCAAATCCGGAACCGCCTCTTCATGGCCAACTAGGTTCACCTGTGTCCTACGCGGCTGATCATTTGAACGTGCTGTATTTGCTGTGAGGTCTTCCTTTGCTGAAGGTTATTTGCAATTTAAATCACAAAGGAGAGAAATTGCTGGTGCATACTGACTTGCCCAAGTCCCCCAGTTTTACTGCAGTGTTTGTTTAGTAAGCCCTGAGATAGAAACGAACTCATGCAAATGAAAGCATCTGTCTTCATTCCTCTCTGCCTTTGCATCATTACGCAAACATTAAACACCAAAAAAGACGTGGAATGATTGATGGTTTGAGGAGAGCCTGTAGGTTAACAGGAAGCAAATTCCAGCTGCAGGTTCCTCCCTCTCCCAGACTTCCCCTTCTCTCCCACTCCTTTTAGAAACACCCATAACAGACTGAATCAGTTCCTTTGAGACTAAAGAGACTTATTGGCAGTTAGCATCCCTGTGATTCAGCACATTTTCTTGCAAGAATATTCTACCTTTGCTTCTGGACTTTGCTTAATTTGTATTACTCCTCCAGTCTGGGCTGCTGCTACCCAGCTAATCCTAATCAATAAATCGAGCAGATTGGTCAGGAGGCAAAACCGTGAAATAGTTCTTGCGTTTGGAAACATACACCTTTTGTTTACCTTGTTCCCAAAATGCTTTCCTCTGCCTGCCTTCCCACACTCCACACCATGTGTGGCTTTGCCTCCATAACTATCCTGAGTATCTCGAGGATAATGGCCTTAACATTTTCCATCTTGGAGTTTTGTTGTTTGGTTCATCGTAAGTGTTCAGTGTCTTACTGAATTAATGACAGCACCAATTACTTAATTAACTGGGACATAAATGTTTTCTTTCTTTGTATTAAAACTAGCTCTTTGGGAAAGACTTAAAATATCTTTAAATGAGAGGGTAATTGACTATTACCAGCTTTTAAAGTACCCAGAATAATGGATTTATATTCCGCAGGAAAAAAAATAAATAAATGAAAAGAACTGAGTTTCTCATGGTTTTTGAGATTCAGCCAGAAGCCTTGGAAGGACTTGGCACCTAGTTTCCCTGTAGAGACAGAGCTACATACTGTTCTCCCAGAGGACTGAACACCATGTCATAGGAACCCCGCTCATACAGTGTGCATAGCCCTGGAGACCCAAAGAGAAATAAGCTCCAGTGAACTGAAACTTCTCACATGGCAGGCCTGATGTGACCGCTTACATTTTTCATGTGTCCTTTGGTCACAAGACATGCAGAAATCGACTTGGTTCTGACCACAAAGCTTCATCTCTCTCTTTGACTAGCTTTCACAGTCCTGGTAGGCTGTATGCAGGCTGCTGGGAGAAAGAAATGGCCAATCATTTTACCCAGTTGTGAACTCTGCAAACTACAGTAATGACCAACATTGCAATATACCCCTGGGTGTAGTAGTGGCAGGAATTTTATGGGGATAACCAACTCCTTTCTGATTGGGGTTAAGGCCTGTTCCACAAGAGGAAATACATGCTTAGTACTGGAAATCTAGCCAAGAACCCAGAGCTACTATGATTCTGTCAAATGGCCGTAGTATCCAACTGCCCTCTAAATTCATACCTCTAAACCCTCATATTAGTGCAACTCCCAGACCTAATCAGACAAGTTTCTTTGTGCAGTGAACAGTAGTTAGCAGTAGGCAGCAGAAACAGACATAAAGTCAAGGTGACTGGGGAGTAATTAGCCACAGGTTGAACATCTATTTTACATACACATAGAAGGGGGGTGGACAGAAGAAGGGCGCACTTAGAGACTATTGCGCCAAAAGAGGCAGAAAGATTGAAAGAGCCATGAATTGTGGAGCACCAGGGTGAAACAGTGTCTGCAGAACATACCTGGATTCCTCCTGAGGAGCTCCCAACAGCTTCAGGTACCTGTGCAAGACCTGCACAAGATCAAGCCAGCAAATATTCCAGCACGAGGAAGGGAAGGGCCCATGATCTTCCCACCACCACCACCACCCAAAACCGAGGAGTTATTGACAATTGATTGCTTCCTAAGAAGGTTGAGTCATTTTCCCTTAAGGGTGTGTCCATGGCAGGTTATCTGCACTCCGCCGGATGAGCCTATAACTCTTGGGTACTGGGGCAACACAAAGTGAATGTGGTGGGTTATTTCAAAAGAAAAAAGGGAGGACAAGGAGTCGTGGGGAAGGAGGTGTGGAGTCATGGGGAAGGAGATGGCGATCTGGGAATAGTTAAGCGGAGGGATAGGGAAAGATGAGTATGATGAAATGACATTGTTTGATATTCCCAGCTAATTAGTAGGTTTTGAGTGTCTAACTCTTAAAGGTCCACACCAGATGTTTAAGTATATACAACTACTCTGTATATTTTAAAAATAGCCAGAGAGTGTTTTTGTTGGCCAAGCTTGTTAGGCACCCTTACATGTGTGTGATGCAGCTGGATACCATCTACTACACCATCTTGCTTAATTATTAATATGTTTTTTTTAACATTGAAACCTTTTTTCTACCAACAAACTTTGGGGGTTTGTTTCGGCTGTTGTTGTTTTGGTTTTTGTTTGTTTAGTTTGGTTTGGGTTGGGTTTCTCTGTATAGCCTTGGTTGTCATGGACTCTATTTGTAGACCAGGCTGGCTTCAACCTCACATCCACCTGCCTCTGCCTCCCTGAGTGCTGGGATTGCAGGCGTGTGCCACACCTGGCGAGGTTATTTCTTACATTGATGTCTTCAATATTTTTGGCCCATATTGGTGTCAGTGGCTTGCCAAGATGTTGTTTTAAGGGGGCACAGGTAACAAGCAAATGCTAATGGACTCAAGTAAGGTGTACCTGTACCATAAAAGGCCTGGGACTTTCATGCAGTTGGCCAGAACTTTGATTAGTGGCTTTCAGTCCTTAGTTGAGCTTTCAGAGAAGTGTTCTGGATGAAGCTGACATTAGTATGAAGTCATAGCTTCTTGCGCAGCCTCTGCTTTAAAGAACACTATATAGTGCAGCCTCATGAGGTTGCCATGGAAACATAGACATCTTGGTTGACATGCTGGAGCATTATGCTCATGTGACCAGGCAATCCTGGCTGGCTGGACTGGGATGACAACTATGCCGCTGGGGAAATTGTGCCCCTTGGGTACTTTCCCCAGGTGATCTGTTCGGCACACTGGGCCACGTGAGATATCATTTCTTCCCTTATCATTATTTTTTTTAATATCTTGGTAGAATAATCTACCAACAACAGTTTAAATATCTGTATGATAAACATTCATAGAGATTTTTGAAATTATAATTAACTGTTATGTATAATGAAGGGGAAAAAAGTACAATTAATCTTTTTTTAAAAAATACCTATGACTTAATACAAACAAGTCTGTTCTTATACTTTAATGTATGTTTGGCATTCTAGAACTACATGACTCCTAACATTTATAACCTGACTCAGCAAATTACAAAACTCTGTGGTTTCCATCCACATCCAGAAAGTATCTGTGTAACTGAGGAAATCACACGGCAGGAACCTCTAACAGAGTTTATTTCAGCCTCCACAGAGGAAATGTTGACCTTCTCATTTTTATTTCCTACAAGAAGTACATTCTTAAAGTTATCTTACCTTCTACCCTGGCTAAAATCCAAATGTTTGAGTTCCTGATTAGTGTATAAATAATATTCCCATAAAATCTGTTGAGTTTTAAGCATGGGGGTGCATGACTGTCATCTCAGCATTCGGAGACGCAGAGGCAGGTGGACTGCTATGAGATCGAGGCCAGCCTGGTTTACAAAGTGAATCCAGGACAGCCATGGCTACACAGAGAAACCCTGCCTCAAAGAAAAAGAAAGTCTGTTGCCTTGATAGTGAAAGCTTTATGGCAGTTACCCCAAATCCTGATGACCAGCACCACCTTGCTGTGACATATTCTTTAATAAATGATAGAACCTGTCACCTGAGCCTTGTTACTTTGATTTCTAAAAACTGAACTAGTGCTGATAATATTTCTAGAATCTGCATAGGACACTCTTCCGGCTGTTGGCTTCCTAAGCTGAGCTGTCTGGTGAACAGCGAGTTGGCTGCTGTGTTTTACACATTTGTATGATTATATCAAATTGTTTCTCGTCGCCTGACAACATTCTTGTATTTCAAATTACGAGAATAGCAAAGTCTCTAGTGAGTAGCAGAAACCATGGGGAGAACACTGTCATTGGTGCCTAAGAGGACTGAGACTATTGTGAAGTCAGAGTGGACTACAGTGGTGCTGGTTTAATTACCTCTCCTAGAATGCCCTTCCCAGAGCCATCTGCACACCCAACCTCCCAAGGCACCGCAATTTACAATGAAAGTAGAGGTCTTTTCACATAAATCCAAAAGTTGGGGGAAATACAGGGAGTGGAGTCCTCAGCCATATCTCTGGCTTGTCTCTCATTTTTAACGGACTGACTGCTTCTCTTTTACAGAGGAATTCAAGGGCTCCACCGTGGTGGAACTGATGAAGAAGGAAGGAACCACGCTTGGCCTGACGGTATCAGGAGGAATTGATAAAGATGGCAAGCCGAGAGTGTCCAACCTGCGGCAGGGAGGAATCGCTGCCAGGTACCTGCCTTGTGGGGAAACAGAAAAATAAAATAAAATAATAAAATAAAATGGAACAAGGGTATAATTAATTCAGAGAATTAGAGTTTATCAGAAAAACATCACTGATAAATAAATGGCAGCTGCCATCCACCAGGCAGTGCCTCCTCCAGAAGAAGCACAGTGGGCATGCTTCAGGAACTGCTTCCTGGCTCTTCCAGCGGCTTGCCTGGGCTGTGCTTAAGCCCCTGGAGAGTTTCCTGTCACCCCAGGAGCAGCCCACCTCTCACAGGTTTAATTTCCACAGGATTGCTTAAGGTCTGGCTGCGCCTCTGGATAGCAAATGGGTTGCAGTGGGGAAGTGACATTCAGATCTACTAAATGTGGAGCAGATGACCCATTCGATTTTGAAATGTCGGGTGAGGAAGAGAGGGAGGCACAGCTCCAAGTTCCTAGGGAAAGCATTTACTTTTTTACTAAGGCTTTCTTTCTCACCAGACTTAAACGGTTTTCTAGGGGGAAACCCAGAGCAGTGTGTCCAGTGACATACATTTTAACACCCACTATTGGTCTCGCTGCCTGCTCTTGGTTTGGGCATCTGTCTAGTAAAGCCTAGACGTGTGAGAGAATATGGGAATGGTTGAATATATAGTTCTATATGTATAGTTCTATATGATATATATATTGTTCTGTATAGTTCTCTGTAATTTCTTCTCTCCCAATACATGTTTTATCAGTCATTAATAGTCAGTGCTTTTTTTTGAAAAGCAAACAATAAGAAACGAAAGTGCTGACTAATTTCCTTTGCTCTGACTCTGGACTCACTTCCAACAAAGACATTAAAAGCTGTGAAATGTCTAAAAGGCAGACAACAAAAATAAGAGGAAATAAGGAGAGATTTGCAATATCTAGGATCAGGAGGGTCCATCCCTAGAGAAGCCACCCTAGGGAGCAAGCAACTAATTTTTTTAAAGTTTTTATGGTTGTTGTTGTTTTATGATGTTTTTGTTAATTTTTTAATTTTATTGTTTATTACAATTTATTCACTTTTTATCCCAGCTGTAGCCCCCTTCCTTATCTCTTCCCAGCCCCACCCTCCTTCTCTCTTCTTCCCTTATGCCCCTTCCCTTAGTCCACTGATCCCAGCCTATCAAGTCTCATCAGGACTGCCTGCATCCTCTTTCTCAGTGGTCTAGCAAGGCTGTCTGTCTCCACCCTGAAGGGGAGGTGATCAAAGAGCCAGACACTGAGTACATATCAGAGACAGCTCCTGCTCCCCTTACTAGGGAACCCACATGGAGACTGAGCTCCATATGGGCTACATCTAAGCAGGGGGTCTAGGTCCTCTCCATATATCGTCTTTCATTGGTGCATTTGTCTCTGCAGGAGCCCCTGGGACCAGAGTTTTTTGCTTCTTGGCTTCTTTGTGGAGCTCCTGTCTCCTCCAGGTCTTTCTATCACCCCCTTCTTCCATAAGATTCCCTGCACTCTGCCCAAACTTTGACTTTGAGTCTCAGCATCTACTTTGATACCCTGCTGGGTAGGTTTTGTGATGTTTTAAAAATAAAAGAGAGGAAAGGTTTGAGGAACAATCAGAGCTAGTGACACAGGCAGGGTGAGTAGGCTAGCTTCACTGCATCCCACTAATACTCAGCTACCCTCCTTCTTGTAGGGCCAGCCTAAGTAGCAGGATGTTTGCTATGTTGACATGGTAAGCTAGATGAGGGAACGTGAAAACAATGGTGGAGTGGCCTGTGGGGAGGCCGTGTCCACTGCATCGACGCTGTTTTGCAGAAGTGACCAGCTGGACGTGGGTGACTACATCAAGGCGGTGAATGGGATCAACCTGGCCAAATTTCGCCACGATGAGATCATCAGCTTGCTGAAAAATGTTGGGGAGAGAGTGGTTCTGGAGGTCGAGTACGAGCTTCCGCCGGTCTGTAAGTAATAAGAACCAGGGGGGAATGGCTGCTCAGCTGTCACAGCTTCCTACGACTACCGGCGACTCCCTTTCTCTTTGCCATCAGTGTCAGTACAGCGGACCGAGAGCAGTTGCTTCATATTTCAAAGTTACTTGAAATGGGAGTCATGTCTTCTCTTCAGAAAGAACTGGAAACACACAGTTAGCAATGAAATTACCTAGGAGTCATGTTCCATTAAAGTGATCTGTGAACATGTTTGCCATTTAAGCTGCTTTAATGAACAGTTAACATCACTTTAAAAGCCCATGCCTTAAGCACTATCTAAATGTTGTGCTTAGATTTAGGAAGAGCTCTGTGGGCTTTATATTGACTCCTCAGTGGATAAGCTCATTAAAAAAATAACATATCTGATTGTTATTAAACAGTGATAATAGTAATAAGTGCTACAGACAAGTTTCCAAAATTTACCAAATGCCTGGGATTCTAACAGGATTTGGGTTCATTTGTGTCATCTTCGCCACAAGGATGGGGACAGATGGGAAAGGAGCTTTAATGTCACACAGACAGGCTCAAATCCCAGCTTCACTTTTCCTTGCTACATGCCTTTGGGAAAGTTGCTTAAGCTCCATGTCTCAGTTTTCCCATTTGCAAAGTGCAAATCATTGCTTGTGATGAGAATTGACTGGGTTAGCATTTGTAAAACACTTATAACATTGCCTGACATTCTACAAGTTCTTAATAGATAATGGAACAACCAATCAAAACTACAAGATAGACATGTGGAATCATTCTTTTCATTCTTCGAAGGTATAAGGTACAAATTAGTAGGCTACAGAGCATTTGAACCCAGCCTGTCTGCCTCCAAAGGCCATTTGGTCACTCTCACAAGCTATGGCTTCTGCAATGTGTTATTGGCTGCCTTGTGTTTAAGCTTTGCTGTTCTGATGTTCCATCGCCTTTGATGAGCTGTCATCAGGGATGTGGCCCTCTTGGCTCTTTCCTACCAGTGAGAGTTTAAATTGTTATAATTCTATATAAAATAGTTGTTGGTGATCCATGTTCAGTACTGAGTTGGTGAGCATTTAATAGGCTCCAGCCATGACTATGTTCTAGGGACACAGGGCACATCCATGGAGATCACGCTCTGCTAGCATGAGGCAGTAATTTAGCCTCATGACAACTATGCTATATCCTGAGGGACAGGGAAAAATATGGGGGAAATCAATCAGAAATAGTGGCTGGGGTGGGGTAGGATTGGGATCAGACCACATATTAAATAGGGAAGTTAGGAGCAGTCATTGAGAGGGTGACACAGGTAAGAACTTGAAGGCTGTGAAGGAGGCAGCTATATGAATTTCTGATGTAAAAGTGCCAGGGAGATAAAACAGTCAACGATAAGAGCAAAAGACAAGACAGTGCCTGTGCTTGTTCTAGAAGCATTGAGGCCAGTGTGTCTCCAGTGGAAGGGGCAGGAAGAGAATTAAGAGGCAAGGTCAGAAATATAAAGTTTGGGGTGATCCTGTGGGCCACTGGAAGGACCTTTTGCCATGCTTCAAATGTTTCCAGAACACTGGCTTCAGACAGAGGCAAAATATAATCTCACTTCCAAACGTTTTCTACTGCTGGCTGTAGACAGAAGCAATGGGCAGAGATAAAGGTTGGGAGACAAGTTGGCAGAATATTGAAGTGATTCTGGTAAGAACTGGTAGCGATGAAGGTGGAATGCAGTCAGATTCCATATCTGTTCTGAATGTGGAACCAACAGGATATCCTAAGGACCTCGAAGGCTGTGCAGCAACAGAGTCAGGAGTCATGCCAAGGTTTTGAGCCCTAGAAATTGGAATGGCACAATTGCCATTAATGGAACAGTTGCCATTAATGCAAGATTGCAGGGAGAGAGCTGACTAGTGGGGGAAAAGATTGTTTGAATACTATAATTGAGATGTGAGTTTGCCATGAACACAGAAATATTGAGAAAGCCAACAATATGGGGAAGCAGTGTCAGTAGAAATTGAGATTGATGGTAAACAAAAGGTATTTGAGGCTCGGGGTCCAGATTAAAGCGCCTGGGCTACGTTAAGTTCTCTGAGCCTTGGGATTCCCACCTTTAAATGGCTACAGCCACTGCTGGGTATACTCTGTAGGAATTCAGTAGTGCGATCACATACTTAGGCCACTGTCGCATGCTTGGCAAATATTAGCCATTATTACCATCACCATAATAAGGGCACCATGGTTTCTTTAGCTTTATGAAAGTCAATTTGCCTTTAAATCATTATTTCAAAGCACTGTCCAGGAGCTAAGAAAAGCAGCTCTATAGAGATGTGGCTCCCATTTATACGTTTGCCTTGCACTGGGTGTGTGTATCAATAAAACACATTAGCTTCCTAAAAGGACTCACTAAGCGTATAGAATAATGCCCAGCATGTATATTTGTCCAGTATCATGGATGATTCAGAGGTGGGGACTTGGGGGAGAATGGGAAGGGATGGTACGGCCTGAATAGGAAATGGACAGTCTGGGCAGCAGTCCTGCACAGGCTGGACTGCTGATGAGGTTGTTGGAGCACAAAGGAAAGGCAAAGAGGCCCAGGATGAGAATGCAGCCATCAAGGCAACAGGAATCAAATGATGAGGCCCCGTGGAAGAGGTGTGTGGTGAGGAATTCTTCCAGGCTTTGAAAACTGCATGATCAGAACAGAGTGTCACGAGTTAACATTTTAGAAACTTAATGGAGACTAGATCCAAGCCCATTTGCCTGAGGCAGTTACTGTTTTTCCTAGAGAGATGATACCCATGGACTATACAACATCTTTAAGAAGAAAGAGGAGAGGGCTGATATCAGGCACATTTAGGAGTTAAATCTGTTGAGACTTGGTGCTTAAATAGATTTGTCTTTCCATGCACTTAAACTGACAGGAAAAAAAATGCACTCTTAAACACCAATGTATTTTCGTTATACAGTTCAGCTGGAGAAGCCTACCCTCCAAGGATGATCTCCATCTATTTTTCTATTGTGTGGTAAATTAATAAGACCTGGGGGTTCAGAAAGGTTGAAGGCATTAACAAGCCTTTCCTGAACTGAGCTCAGGGAACTAAAACCACACAGGCCTTTGCAGCTACCTGAGGCCCGCCCAAGCTAGTGTTAGCTTGTTCCCCCAACATCAACAACCACACACCCAGACCACAGCTGTGTGGTTCTCAGAAAAAGCTAGAGGAAGGATGTGTGTGTGTGTGTGATCTGAAAGAGAAGGAGAGAGAAATAAAGTTTGACCTTGGGCAATCCGTTTATCTCCCCTAAGATTCTGTTTCCTTTTGGAAATGAAGTACTTGGTCTACCATGTTCTGTACTTCCTTGTAACTGGGAGAACTACTCAGAACTACTCGGGCAGAATAGGAGCAAGATATATCCTTGTATCATTAAACGGTGATCCAACAAGTGCCTTCACATCTCTGCTCATGTAACCCCAGTGGATTTTGAAGTTCTGAGTAATTCTCAGCCATCTTCCGTTGACACTTAACATTTTATCATCAGCATAAATAATTAGAAAGAGTGCAATTTGGAGACATCTCGTTTCATTAAATAGTGTTTCCACTTAAACTTCTCCTGTTTAATAATTAAAAGGAGAAATCTGTAAGATCCGCTGAGCAGCTGTTAAACCATCCGCTGAGTCATACCAGCTGGCCGGCAAAAGGAGTCCTTCCTTCACTCAAATACACGTGTGAATGCAGGTCCCTGTGTGGCTGGCCACCTCAGTTGAGATCCACCTGTGGTCATCAGGGTGAGAGTGGTGAAGGAGAAGGAGAAGGAGAGGCATTTGAAGATTTCCTCCGTGCAGTTCTTTCTGGGGTTGGCTCTCAACGGGCACTGCTCTGCAGAGCTCTCCCTGTGGTCGGTACAAGGATACTAATACTGCATGTGAAAACAATCAGCAAGGGCCGATAGTGTGAATAAAAACTATAAAGACCCTATATGTTTTGCTGACTGTATGAAAATGTGCCAACCATAACACGTACCATTGTAAACACTGGAGAGCAGCGGATGAATGATCTCTGCGCAATCCCCTAATCTTCACATAGATTAGATTTGATTATAAGAATTTGATGGTCAGCTATAGAAAGCCAAAACAATATTAAAGTTCCAGCACTTCACATTCCCAGAACAGACATCCAGCCAACAGGCACAGGTGGCCCAGAACTGGAATGTGGCTGTATATAATTGAAAGATGATTTAATGATTAAATAAGAAAATATTTGCAAACCACTTTTCCGAGCTCTGGGCACAGAGTAGATGCTCGTCGGTGATTTCTCACCATGCCTTTGCCTTCCTCACACACAAAATGAAAACGTCACGTTCTAGCCCAGTTTCTTCAAGCTGCAAGTTGGATCGTGGACCTAAGAAATCATTTTTAGTTCAAGCCCAATTTTGTTCTTCGTTTAATTAAAACTATCCCTCAATTCTTTCATCTGTTTGTATGTGCTGTCCCTAGCTGACTGGAGCAAACGGAGATTCTCCTGATAGCCAGGAGATGACAGTCAGCTAAATCAGCCACGTAGCAGGCATTTGTTCAGCTGTGCACTTACACTGTCTCAGCACGTCCAGGTTTTTCCTCTACTTTATGCCAGGGCCTGGCAGTCGGGAGACCAACTTTGTGTCCCAGCCTGCCTCTGTGAATTGAAGTGTGTAGCTTTTATAACTGTTCCCGCGAGATCCCTTCGAGGGTTTAGCATTTCTGATGATTAAAAATAACTACAATTAACGCTTAATTTAAACTGCTAGCTAGCTGTACAAATGGCAAGAAGAAAGTAATTTTCAACGGTTCTTTAAAATTGCCTATATGTAGATGCTCCTTGACACTGGATGGAGTTGTGTCTTGAGAGATCCATCTAGAGTTGAAACCATTGTGAAGTTAAGATGCTTTATTAACCTAACCCACCAAACGCCTCAGCCTGACCCACCTGAAATGTACTCATTCCACTTACATTAACCTAGGCAAAAGGTTTGGGCAAAAGCATGTGGCGCAGGCCTATTTTATAATGAAGTGCCAGGTAGCCAGTGTCATTTGTTGGATACCACCCAGAAGCGGAAACAAAATATACTGTGAGTACATTCCACACCACAGTAAAGTCAGCACATTGTAACTCAGCATCATAAGTCAGAGGGTTTGCATTGACAGTTTTATGAAAGAATCATGTTAAGATCTAATAACATTATAAAATGTGTTACTGACATTGGCCATACATGTCATTATACATTTTTGACATGGGATCTCACTATATAGCCCAGACCACTGTTTAACTTACTCCATAGCCCAGGCTGGTGTGGAACTTGCAATTCTCCTGCCTCAGCCTCCCGAGTGCTGTAATTACAAGCGTGCTCCACCACTCCCTACTTCCCTTGTACAGCATTTTAAAGGATTGAAAGCCACCTACTGTGCAGCATACAGGTTCTTCTTTGCCCACCAACAAAATCATTCCTGCATTCCTCACATTAAAACACTACTTTGTGGACATTTTTATCATGAAGCAATAGCATATTATACAAGCAGAATCACTCGCTATTTCCCAAAAGCAGTTTCACAGAATATTTTAGTCACTCTGCCTTTACGTGACAGGTACCCGCATGTTTGTTGTAATGTAATTAGGCGTTGCAACTTGGCAATACAGTTTTATTTTGTGAAATGAGAGCAATAAAAGGCAAACAACAGAATAAAATGATAGCGGGAAAATTTAAGCAAATCTTTGTTTTCTTTGCCGTCACATTTTGAATGTACTTAGGATTTCTTCATCTCTCCACGTTTCATTTGGGCTGCTGGCATCTTTGGTGAACAGCTGTCTATGTGTCAGAACATCTATTTGCATCAAGCAATCTATTGATTGTAATCTGAGAAGAATGAGTTTGCCTTGTGTTCCAACACGAATGCAGAAATTATTTCATAAGCTTTGCAAAAGTCAAATTGCCTTTGTAATTCACAAAGGGAAACATTTCTATTTATTGAAACTTGCCTTGCTTGCTATGTAGAGTTTAAGCAATATAAATGCCATCCCCCATCTAGAATGTGTCTATCCGGAAAAAAGGAATTAACTATGACTTTTTTTTCTTCTACTTGGAACAATATGGGTCATTTATATGGATAACTACTTCTAGTCTCTGTATGTCATTACATTTCTTTTTTTTTCAGACATCATTGGAATTATTACTTGTTTACTCAAGATAAATTAATTTGTAACGTACCCTGCAAGCTTATTATGTCACATTGAAAAAATTACACTAGAAACATTATTGCGTGCGTGGCCTTATGCTCTTCCATCTCGTTCTCATACGCAGCTGTGCAAGGATCGAATGTTATGTTCCGGACAGTAGAGGTCACTTTGCACAAAGAAGGCAACACCTTTGGTTTTGTCATACGAGGTAGGTGGGGTTTAAAAACTATGGGCCTTCAGGTACATTCCTAGAGAATTTCTTGATGGGATACTAGAAAGCATCCTTAAAAATGGATGTTTCCAGGGGTAAAATTATTTTTACGCAAATAAGACAATGCAAAAGAATCAAATGAAGCTCAAATGATTGTCAGCAATACGGAGCTGATAGCTACTTTTAGAAGATCTCGTCAGTTCCCAGTGATCTTACTGACTTAGCACTTTCCTGTCTTCCTTTGTCCTTGTGTGTGGTCTGTATTACTGAACCAAAAATGTTGATGCGTATGGTTTGATTTAAACAACTTTGCTTAAATTACTTGCTTTTGGAATACATTTTATTATTGCAGCTTACTAAAAATCTAAAAATCGACCAAAGATAACCTAATCCTTGGGGTACCCAAATGTATCAGCTCACTATCTTATTATGGGATGCCACTAATACTAAAGAGTTCAAGTGATTCTATTGATTCTGAACTATGATTCTGGGCTTTTATGATTTTATGTTTTTCTCATTAGTGATTTCACCCCTGAAAGACTATTGCAACATTAGCAGTTCTTAATCCATAAGTGTGATAACGAGATTCAACAATTATGTATGCATCAGGAAATTTTAATATTACACATTTAGGGGAATTTTACTCTGCTGTTATTATTGTTACCTCTGTTTTGTACTTTATAAGACTAAAACTTCTATCCAAATGATTGATGTAATATAAACTAATATTGACTGTCATCTTACTAAATATATATGCATCAAACATTAAAGTAGTGTATTCACTTCGACAAGCTTTTCTTTTTTGGCTGAGCTCTGAATGTCCAATTTTAATCTGGACCAGTCATTTAGCAAACCAGTCACTCAATGAAAGATTTACTAAGCACACATCCGAATGTCAGTATAGCAGTAAGTGCTCTCGCATCATAAGACAATGACCCTGACTCAAGGAATTAAAATCGATCAATTTAAAACACAAGTTGATAACTTCTGCCAAGTGAGTAAAACAGAAGGCAAACTAAAAGAAGTTCATTGTGTGTTTTGGCTCGGTGGTTATGACATTTTTAGGTTACGAAATTCTTTCTGACCAAAACCCATTTGTAAGAGCCACAATAGGCTTCAAGGCCAGGTACTTAACCACAACCATTCTTTAATTTCTTTTAAAGATGATTAGGTAAACATAGTTAAAAACTGCCCCTACAAGGTGTTTAGGCTGAAAGATTATGTATGAAAGTTTTCTTTGGCAGTTTAACCATAAGGATAGTGCTTTTGAAACACATGAGAAAAAAAATCTAATTGTTGAGAAACTGCAGCAAAGGTTACTTCTGCTGTATGTAAGATTAATCAATAACAAATCAAGCTGCTAAGGAAAGATTTAAGGTAGTAACAGTTTATCATTATAAAATAAAGTAAAGAGATGCAACTGAATTCCACATCCATCTCAAGGCAAATGATGGTGTCATATTACCAAAACATCCTTCTAACAGTTTTCAGGAATTTCAAAAGTTTATGTATGTGCATGCACAGATGATACCTAATATGAGGCTGAAACACAACTCATACGTGATAGCTCTGCATACAGGAGAGAATGAGCGAATGAATCGTTAATTCAGTGTTGTTTCATTGAATTTGTATGATAACAGGTGCTATTGTGTTTTAAAGTCTGCACAGTAATGAACCAGTTTTAGCTGATCCTGCCACAATTGTATAGACTTTAGGAATTTCCTTTACACACTGGCTAAATATAAAAGTTTGCAGGTTTACATAATTTTACATTCTTAAATCGGTTTGAGGCTCATCTCTAGAAAGTTTCTCTGCTCAGTAGGTAGCCACATCCTTCTATTAAGGGTCATTGGCTAATCAGGACAAGACAGGATGCTGGGTAAACAGCACATCTGATATTGTTTATGTTACCTGCAAATTTAGCTAAATTTGGATCAGTGAGAATACCAGATAAATCAGAAAAGGGGTGAATATCACAGACTGAAAATGTCCATTCAATGCCGGAGAGTTTCTTGTTCACCTATTCTTATGGGATGGGGATGGCAGTAGCAGATGGATGGAATTCTGTTTCCAATGCTTACAAAGGCATACTTCCCGACATAATAGAACATTCTTCCTTTACAACAAAGAGTGGTGCCTCCATGTAAACTTTAGCGACCTCATCCCTGGAACCAAAGAACATTCTCTGTGTCAGCAAGATGAGTCAGTGGGTAAAGGTGATTTTCAGCAAGCCTCATGACCTGAGTTGGATCCCTGGAACCCACATGGTGAAAAGAAAAAGCTTACTTATGCAAGTTATCCTCTGACCTGCATACATCACACACACACACACACACACACACACACACACACACACACACACTAAAATAAGTTAAAATGTTTAAAACAATTTAAGGAACAAAATCTAATTTTAAAGGGCACAGTGGCAGTAAGCCTGCTTTTCACACTGGACAAGGAAACTTAGACATTCCCATGTTTAAAGCTGTGAGAAAGTCTGCTCATTATAACACATGCATGCCATTCACATATGCTCTCTACTGTGCTACTGACAGTATCTTTTCTGGGGCTAAATATTGAACCTGGGGTCTCATGCATGCTAAACTCCTCTACCATGGGCTTCATTTCCAGCCCAAATACTAACTTAAAAAAAATCTCGCATGATAATAGCATGTGTCATTATAACCAGTGAACATCTGGTTGCCTATTTTATGCTGCAAGCCCAAACTCCTAGAACCTAACTGAATCACAAACTTAGCACATTGTTTCAACGATGATAAAATGTCACCTGTCAAGAAGTTTAGAGCACAAGTAGCATGCATTCGGTGTTTTCTATTTCAATTTGGATCTGAGAGAATCGTGGGAAGGTTTCTTGCTGGTTCCAGCATGCATCCTTTTCTAAATCATTTCCACCATTGAAAAGCAAATGTACCATTTAAGAATGCCTTAAAAAAGAATGCTTCTTAATCTTGGGCTGGATTTGTTTTGTTTACCTCCCCTGTGCCAAGTTTGGGAAATTGCAGTCTGTTATGCCACACATTCATTGAAGAAGAGATGATGATGGTCTCTTGCTTATCAATCAGAGACTACCCATGTGATCTCCCAGGATGACAATAGATAAGTAACATAAAGAATAGAAGAACAGGAAATATTCAGCCTTAGATAGAGGAACCTAGTAAGGCTAGAACCCCCATTTTCAGCTTTGGGGAAAGGCTGTTTGGAGAAAAGCATACATATACGTTTGTGTGTTAAGAGTCTAGTCTGTATAACAAGGACCAGGTATGACTTGAATCACATCAACTAAATGTTAGGAAGAATGTTATAATCTCTATCCTGTCCAGATGTGGAGTGGGCTGCCTCAGACTCAGTGAGAGGTCCATCACTGGTGGCCACGGCACAGGCTGGGGAGGACACGTGAAGGAAGTTGTACAAGCTGGTCCTGGATCAAATAGAAGATATTCAATGGATTTCCTTCCATCTGAGGCTCCAAATTAGAGTTCTACAAAAGCCTCCACAGAAACATTCCTTATGCAAAGTTTGAACTCCCATTTGCAATCGGTGTGGCAAACTGCCAAATCTTCCCCCAATGTTCTGAACACTGTACTGTCGACAGTGGCCATTGATAAGCCACTTTGTTTTGCTCTACGCAGGATCATATTCTATGGCCCAGGCAAGCCTGGAATGTACTACATGGCCTATAGGCTGGGCTGACTTCATACTCATGAGCAGTCCTGCCTCTGTTTCCCAGGTGCTAGAATCATAAGTGTATACTACCGCAGGTTTTCTCCCTTCCCTCCTTCCTTCCTTGTTTGTTTTGTTGTTGTTGTTGTTGTTGTTTCTAATCACTTGGCCCTTTTCTTGAGTCTCTTCTAATACATAGGGTCAGACACCTGCTTCCTCATCTGTGTCATAGCCCAAGTTGCTGAGCGTGAGGTGTGCACAGCTGTGCATTGTTTATAACAGCAGACATTCTCATTGGACCAGTAGTTTTAATTAGCAAGCCCCATGCCATTCTGGTTGTCAGATGCCTTATATCACTCTAAATACTGCTTATATTTATGGAGAGGTGGAAAGGCAGTGACTTCAGAAACATTCCACCTGCAATGAATATACCCTTTAAGGGTTTTACGTGCCAAAGGGAAAGTTGCACCTTCTTCTCCATGTATCCACAAATATACTGTAACATCTCAGCTCACACTTTTGCAACAATGAAAATATTTTTAAGCTCTTCTTTTATTTTTTTATGTTTGCCAGGGGGAGCGCATGATGATAGAAATAAGTCTCGTCCGGTTGTGATAACCTGTGTTCGTCCTGGAGGGCCTGCTGACAGGTAAACATCTTTCTTTGTCATTATCCAAAATAGATTGACCACAGCTGGAGAAACTGAAAGGGAAAATGATTACTACATCACATAGTAACAGCTAGGTATCAAGTATATATGTGAGAATGTAAAAGCTCAAAGAGTTTGAGCTATAAAAGCAGAGAGAATAAGGTTTTGCCTCCAGTTGCTGCTTTCCAATGCTTTCTCTCTGGTGAGTACTAGGTTCTGAGCTCAGCTCCCCAAATTGTAACTCTAGAATAATGGAGGAACACTCCTACCTTAGATCCTGTTAAAGTGTAGGAAGAAAACATACTAATTGCTTCTGTCTAACCATTTAGAATTGAGATATATTTTTTTAAACTTTTGGGGAAAAATCATCGCAACGAATGCTATTTATAAAGCACTTTCTATGTTCTGTGTACACTACCTGCTTGGTTAATATAGTCTTATTTTAGACTTATAACTACGCTCTAAATGAGGCATTTTTAATTTTCTCGCAGCTGACCAAACAAAGCCATAGGATGGTTAAGGCAGACATCAAAAAGGAGTAGGATACACATTCAGGTGTGCTTTCCTCCAGAACTCTTGCTGTGAGATCACGTATAAGGAAGATGATATTTCATATAAATTAAGACAATGAGAAGATATTGAATTCTCAACTGTGGTAGCATTTACCTGCCTTTGCAGAGGGCAACATAAAATACAAACTTCAAAGAGTTTCACCTCTTCCCTTTCCTGTGCTTCTCCTGAGGACTGATCTTTTTAAAGAAAATAAGTGTATACACGTTTCTCATTAATCTTTATGATTAGGGTCAATAGGAAAGTCAGGAGCAATGCACAGATTATTGCCAACTGAAATTAGAGTCAAGGGAAACCTGAGCACTACAAATGAAACTTCAGTCATATGCTTAGAATCATCTAGATGTTTATTTTAAATATTGTTTATATTCACTCCAGTCCAACATTTACTAGGCTTCCCTTCCCCCAAGCAGAGATGGTGATCTGGAGGCTACTTTGACCCTGCCTTCATGATGTCACTAATGTCCTCTATCACCATCTCCTAGCACCTTAAGGCTTTGGTCACAGCAGGGAGAATAATATTTGCCTGCCTCAGCCAAGGCACGTGAGGGTGGATTGGCATAATGATTATCAAATGGCCTCATAACTCAGTAGGGAAATTCCAGACTGGGAAAATTCTCACCAGCACTCCCTCTTCCACTTGGTTTCACTGCTGATAAATGGGATGAAATTAAAAGGCTTCTCTGTTCAACCTAACTTTAGGGAAAATAGGTGAAGGCTATTTCCTGGGCTCTAATAAATCAATTTTAGACTTTCAAGTGAAAGGCTACAAGAGGGGGAAATGCACCTCTCTTACTTTTGTCCTCCAAGAGTTAACTGTGGGTGACCAGGTTATTTGCTAATTCACAGTTATTTTCTCATTACTGGTTTTTGTATTACAGCAATTTTCTGTTTGAGGTTACCTCTTTACACTCTTACTGTCATCCCTGATGCCTGAAAAGAACGCAGATGGGACGGATGGCAGAATGTGCACGAAAGCATGACTCTAGCTAAGTGGCTATTAAAGCTGAGCCCCATTATGCTAAATTAATCAAGACTGTTCCTTTATGGTCTCTCTAGAGAGGGCACCATCAAACCTGGAGACAGGTTGCTCAGCGTGGATGGAATTCGGCTTCTTGGAACTACCCATGCTGAGGCCATGAGCATTCTTAAACAGTGCGGACAAGAAGCAACGCTGCTCCTGGAGTATGATGTCTCCGTCATGGGTACGTTGGAAAGCCCGAGGGTGTGACCCCTTAATCTTTAATCCCTGTCAGGTGCCCATTCCTGAAAAGCCACCTAGGGTTAGGTATGGGGATCTGAGCTCCCGTGGCAGCTAGGATTTCATGGGCACACATTTCACTCTGAGTTAGTAAGAGGTAAGTGATACTTTTCAATGGTGCAGTGTTCTCATGTCTCATTCTGTCAGTGTTTGACCTAGCCATCAGCTCTTCCATACAAATTACACCTAGCAGCAAACTATTTTTTTTTTCCTTCCAGAATCACAGAGCTCGAGTTGTGGCTTTCTGATTTTCATGCCATTGCAAGATAGCCCTAGCAGCCACAAGTCCTGAGAGTGAGGTGACAGAAAAGCCAGACTGAGTTTCTGAGTTTCAAAGATTCTTAATACGTTACCTCAGAGTGAATGCTGATGACTAAATGAACTACCGTGTGTAGGAATATGGTTCATACTCTACACTAGTAGAGGAGACAAGAATGCATGAATGAGATGGAAAAATAACATTTCTCCAGCATAGCTCTTATTCCTATGATATACACATCCACCCACTTCCTTGCAAACAATATAATTTTTCATTATTTTTATTTTTATTAATTACAGTTTATTCACTTTGTATCCCAGCTGTACCCCTTCCCCCATCACCTCCCAACCCACCCTCCCTCCCTCTTCTCTTATGCTCCTCTCCCAGTCCAATGATAGGGCAGGTCCTCCTCCTCCTCCCATCTGACCCTAGTCCATCAGGTCTCATCAGTACTGGCTTCTTTGTTTTCCTCTGTAGACTGGTAAGGATGCTTTCCCCTCAAGGGAAGGTGATCAAAAAGCCAGCCCATGAGTTCATGTCAGAGACAGTCCCTATTCCTATTATTGGGGAATCCTCTTGGGCACTGAGCTGCCATGGGCTACTTCTGTGCAGGGGTTCTAAGTTATCTCCATAAATAGTCCTTGGTTGGAGAATCAATCTCAGAAAAGACCCCTGTGCCCAGAGTTTTTGGTTCTGGTGCTCTCCTTGTGGAGGTCCTGTTCCCTCCAGGTCTTTCTATCTCCCCCTTTTTTCGTAAGATTCCCTGCACTCTGCAAAAAGTTTGACTATGGATCTCAGCATATGTTTTGATACCCTGCTGGGTAGAGTCTTTCAGAGGCCCTCTGTGATAGTCTCCTGTCCTGTTTCCTGTTTTCTCCCTCTTCTGGTGTCCATCTCAGCAAACAATATAATTTTATTTTTCTTTATGGCTGCAGAAAACTCCATGCACATGTGTTTGTATGTATCCATACATAACGTTTTCTTTATCCATTTATCTGCTGACAGACACACAAATCTATAATTTGCTATTGTAAATAATGCCACAATAAACATGGATATGCAAGTATCTCTGTGATAAGCAAAATAAAGTAGACTCAGGAAGATTTCATAGTCTTTCTCTCATATGTGGAGTGTGTGTGTGTGTGTGTGTGTGTGTGTGTGTGTGTGTGTTAAAGTAGAAGCAATTCTACCTAGGCACAGGAAGAGGAAGAAGAAGACTAGCAAGATGGGAAAGGGGAAACAAGAGGGATGGGGGATTATAGCCAAAGTGCATGATATACTTGAGTGACATTTTCTCTATTAAACCCATCACTATATGAACAGTGAATATACACCAAGTTTTTTTATTTCTCCAAGTATATAACATTTATATATATTTATATCATATGATATTTAGTAGACAAGTAAAATAATAGGTGCTTATTTGTGATGTAACAATTAGAAGTAAAACATTTTATTTCCAATGAAGTCATATGAGATTTTCTTTCCCTTCCCTTCTTCACCCAGTATTTGATATTCCTGTGTATTTCGTCCCATTCATTCCAGAATGTGTGCATTGGAATTTCATTGTACATTTAACACACACTACCTGGCTGGATAGAAAAAAAAAAAAAACAGTCCATGCTAATGTGGTGCTTAACACGTCAATATATTTAATAAATGCATATTATTTTAAACATCTAAAAGAAAAAATCTCTTCATTTTGATGTTGAAATGTATTATGAAATGATTAAGAGAAGCCTAAGGGGCCTACACTTAGAGAAGTAACATAGTAACAAGAAAAGTACGAGAATGAAGGAGAAATTTTTCTTTATTTTTTTTAAGGCCTTAACACTATTAGAATACAGAATCTTTGGATGAATTAAGTTTGAATTCTGGCCTCCGTTGACCTTGGACAAATTATTTCACCTCTTTAGGCTGGCTAGTCTAGGAAGTCATGTCTAAAATAGGGATAACAAGGAAACAATAGTTCTTCAAAGTATTGGAGAGTGCAGTGCTCATAATCAAACTGTCGTTAACCATAAGGAAATGAATTTCTACACTCTGTGTCTCTAAAACAAATCCATGTCTCCTGGATTAAGATACAGAGTTTTCTTTAGCCTGTGAAACATTTCATCCTTTCTCAAAGGGAATTCTTGGATTGCTTTATTTCTAAAAGTTCATTCAAGCGCTTATTTTCATCTGCTTTTGCTCACAGTGTTTTCAAAATATATTTTTGAGACTACAAATGTGTTTTGGTATTTGAATCTTTGGTGGAGTAACACAGTTACCTTGTGGATATCATTCTGGGACTGGAGAGGTAGCTCAGGAGTTAAAAGCATTTCTCCTTTTCTCAGTTCCCAGTTCCACGACTCCAGTTCCATTCCCAGCCCACACATTGCAGCTCACAGCCAGCTGAAACTCCAGTTTCAGGGATCCAGTACCATATTCGGACATATGGGGGCGCTGTACACATATGGTGTACTTACTAGCATGGCTGGCAAAACAGCCATACACATAAATTAAACACTATATATATATCAACATTTAGGTTGGCTTTACAGAGTCAAAGGGAATAAAGATGTTACCAAGTCTGTTCCGATTTGGAACTTGCCTTAGACATTTTCAAATGTTTCATGATTCTCCAGTAGTTGCCTCCTTTACAATTTACATCACCAGGAAGCACTATAGATAGCAGCCGGTAAACCTGTAATTCTTGTTAGCTGGTTTAAACAAAGCTCACTGTTGTATGATTTAAAGGCTTTTTTCCCAGTTAATGTCTATAGTGGTCTGGTTGACTTCCAATACAGACAGTTAATTATTGTATTCGATAATGAAGATGGAAAATTAACGACAATATTCCTCCCAGTAGTCCTGATCCTTCCTACTAATGTCCTCAGTCTTTATCACCAAACTGATTCTTACAAAAATGGACCCAGCTCAGGCCCACCTTCTCATTGGTCCAATGCATTTAGATGACTCAATCTCTTTCTCACTTTAGTTCCCCTTCGAATGAGAAGGGAAGACACTCTAGCATCTTCTGGCATCTTCGCAGGGCTCTATGCTGTTTACACCTACCTCAGCTGTCTATGTGTATGTCTGCTGTGACACTAAGTTTCACACTCCTGGGGAAACACTAAGCATATCTCTGTTTATTCCCATTACACCTCAAAGGAAGAAGTCCTTTGAATTTAATGATGGAAAGAATTTAATGATAACCGTTGATTGCCCAATATGTTTGCTCATAGATTAGCTGTCCTTATGACCAGTCATTATTAGGTGGGTGTTTGTAGAATGTACCAAAACAGCAATATATATACTTCATGTTCAAAATGAAGTCATTTTGTGATTTATGAATTTCTCTTACACTGCAGTGTAACATCTCCGAGCTTTTGCTTGATGGTGTTTTTCTGAATCCTGTGAGTCTTTAATTCTTCCTGTAGATATCATTTTATATGCTCCCTTCAAACTGCTCCTTATGTTCTGTTTGACTATAGTAGCATGCAAAACTATGGCTAATGAGAAAGGAAATGAACGAGAAATTCCAAACGCCGCAGTGCATTGCATCTTTGTGCACATATGTGGATACTCCTTACATGGATTCAGTCCTAAGCAACTGAAGACAGCAATTTTTTAAATTATACTTTATTTACTTTGTATCCCCTCTCTACTTCCCTCCCTCCTCCCCTCCCAATCCCTCCTTTTCTCCCTCTTCTCCACACACTCCCCTCCCCAAGTCCACTGGTCGGGGAGGGTTTCTTTTTCTTCCTTCTGATCCTAGTCTGTTAAGTCTCATCAGGAGTGGCTGCATTGTCTTCCTCTGTGGCTTGGTAAAGCTGCTCCCCCCTCAGGGGGAGGTGATCAAAGAGCAGGCCAATCAGTTCATGTCAGAGACAGTGCCTCTTCCCATTACTATGGAACCCACTTGGACACTGAACTGCCATGGGCTACATCTGTGCAGGGGTTCTAGGTTATCTCCATGCATGGTACTTGGTTAGAGTATGAGTCTCAGGAAAGACCCCTGTGCTCAAATTTTTTGGTTCTGTTGCTCTCCTTGTGGAATTCCTGTCCTCTCCAGCTCTTACTATTATTTCCCTTTTTGAACAGCTGCTTAAATAGAGATAGATTTGAAATATCTGTCTTAAAAAATGATGGATTCGCTTTCACAGAGCACAGGTTTATTGACATTGTATTTACTTTTTCAAAATATCAGAATCGGGATATAAAACTTTGCACCTGTGAATTCTCAGCTGCAGGTCCCAGGTGGGAAGGACCATAGCACTGCTCATTTCCTCGATGATGCCTCCTGTGTCCTTGGTTAACTGAAATCTGGGAACTGCAAGGCTTCTTGAAGTAGTCACAGCGTGCCACTTGGAGAGCCTGTTGTAGGCATACTGTTCTCAGAAAATAACATAAACAGAAGCTGGGGGTATCCTATGTAAAAGACACAGATAATTTTCAAGTGCCAATAGTCTATTCTATAGGGTATTATGTCTATGAGATAATAGTTATATTGCTTTATATAATGTTTGTCTAAAATGATATTTTTATAGGATAACTAGGTTATAGGATAACTATTAGTCTCGCTATCTTGTTCCCTATTTCATGTTCAAATAAGATGGCCATGCTGTGTGCTGGCCTTCCCATTGGTTCCCTCCACTGCCTCCCTCTTCTTCTATTACCTAGAGAAGATTTTCAACTTCTAAGAACTCACGGGATTGCATTGGGCCACTGGAACAATTTCTGTTTTTTAAAGGAAATCTGTATATGACATAATGAAATTGTGGGAGTAACACAGCACTTTCGTTAGATCTGGGAACTGTGTATAGAAATGTTTGGTATGTATGATCGCCATACACCTTGGCTACGAACACTACCCACCACAGTTAGGGTGAAGGGCAAACTAGAAAAGAACAGAAAAGCAAACAATAAAACAACCAATTAGGGGGAGCAGCTAGATGCCAGACTTATCTCCAGTGCCCAGGAAAGCGCTTGGCACCGAGGAAGCTCTCTGTCACAGTTATCGAATGAATAAGTGAGCATCTGACTCTTAAAAGTCTCTTTTTACCTTTATAGCTTGTGCTTATTGCATATTATATCACGTTTCTGTAAATATTTTAAGCAAACTGATATAGTATCTTGAAACTATATACATAATGTATGAGATTTGTCTAGAATAGGGAACATAATTTTTTTTTCTGTGTCATATCTGATTGATGGAAGGTCACACTCTGAAGTGCTGTGTGGAAACCAGCTTTGAGGTTCAAACAAGAGCTCATTGGACAAGAGCACGGTAAACTTTTTTCAGTGTACATGAATGCTCCAGGTCCACAGATACCAACGGTGTCGGTTCCCAGCCCGCACCTACCGTATTAGGTACTTTTCTTGTTTTTGTGACCAAAAACCCAGCAAAAATCAATTATAAAGAGAAAGTGTTTATTTTAGCTCACAGTTCTGGGTCTGGAGGGTGTGCGTGCATTGTGGGTAGGAAAGCAAGGTGACAGGACTAGCTCCTATCTGAAGCAGCAGGAGAGGTAGCTGCTCACTGCTCAGTGGCTTATGAAGCAGAGAAAAGGGAATGCTTGTTTTCTTGTTTGTGCCTCTTCCTGACCCCACCCAGCCCAAGGAATGGTGCCAGGCACCATTCAGGGCTCTTCTTGTACCCTCAGTCAGTCCTCTCTAGAAACATGCTCACAAACATCCCAAAGGATGCTTCACTGATGCTCCAGACATTTCTTAATCTAATCAAATTGACAATCAAAATTCTCCACCATAGTCATTTAGAGATCCAAGCAGTGTTCCAAGCAGTAGACCAAAGGCCATAAGCGGTTCAGCTTAGAGCTCTTCTGCCTGATAAATTATGAAAATTGAAACACTTTATCATCTTATTGCTGTAACTGGATGTTTCACTATTCTTTTTTACTGTGTACAGCAGGATGATCCACAGGTTTTCACCCCACTTAAAGAAGCAGTACACTATTATAAGGCATGGCCATGCAATATGAAATGCATTATGAGATCTTCACAATGTTCTTGAAAAGTTGGGATCATTTTATGACACTTGGAAACAAAGGGTTTTGCTTTAAATTAAACTGAAATGTCTGGCTGCTCTTAATATTTAATTACTGGGCTAGCCTTCCTCTGTATGACCATTGGCTTGAGTTGAATTTCTTTTTTTAATTTATTTCTTTTATTTTTATCAATTACAGTTTATTTACTTTGTATGACAATTGTATTCCCCTCCCTCATCTCCTCCCATTCCCCTCCCCAAGTACGCTGATAGGGGAAGAATTTCACACTGCCTTTTTGCATGGAGGGATTCTCTATGTTTTTTGTTTGTTTGTTCTTTTGTTTGTTTTTTGAGACAGAGTTTCCCTATGTTACCCTGGCTGTCCTGGAACTTCCTCTACAGACCAAGCTGGCCTCAAACTGCCTGCCTCTGCCCCCCAAGTGCTGGGATTAAAATTGTGCCCTACCACCACCACACAACAGTCAGTTTGCTCACACCAGAGCCTTTCAGGAAGTCACATCATATCTGCTCCCTCAGCCATCAGGATCAGTATCACCTTTTTGTTTTAAACAACCCGACTCCCAGACAATCTGTGGAGTCTTTCGGACAACAAGGTTCACTGCAAGCAGCTGTTCCAAACAGCGGACAAAAACCTCACATTTTCATACAAAACCTCACATTTCTGAACGCAGGCGAGGGCTTCAAGGGAATGTGAAGATTTGAGCCCAGGGTGACAGAAATAAGAACCAAGGCACCTCACGTAGCTCCTGAGCACCAGTGCAGTCCACCCTTGCAGTTCTGTGGGTAAAGCCACTGTCGGTTCCCCACCCTGTTCCCAGGCAGGTGGCCCTGCTGCCTCATGCTGGCCACATTTCCTTGGGTTTACAGAGAGCTGTGTTTCTCAGAGCCTCATCCATATGCATTAGTTCCTGGCTTCTGGGACTGTAATTTGGTTAGCCTGACTCTACTGTGAGAGGTATACAGGAAGAGTTTTGAATACCTGAGTGATACTAACATTAGGGTAAAAGCACTATAGAATGTCATTCTCTGGTTCCTTCCAGAAGCTCAGTATAACAAGCCTTAAGGTGATAGACAAGGGTATCACAGATTAATAACTCCTAAGGCTTATATTTTAGGTGATTTTCTTTGCAATGGGATCACAGAGGTGTCTCCATCTTTTAAGCACTGCTCTGTAGTTATGCCTGAGAAGACCACAGCATATCAAGGGAGAGACCCTCCCAGCTCTGCTGACTGACGTCTTTGAATTTCAATATTCAAACGCCTGTTACTACTTTTTTCACTGCTCAAACCAACTAAAAATGGTGTGCATAAAACTATTTGAGAATGACTTTTCAGATTAGCTGACACTGATTTAAAGTGGTCCCAGCTAACCTCACTATAAGGAAGCTTGGCCATTGATCATTCATCACCTCAACCCCAGCAGTGCCCCATCGACAGTTACAAAACCCCAGAGGTTACCTTTCAGCATCCCTGGGCCCTGCAGTCGACATGCTGCCAATGCCTGTTAGAATTTTGATCTGAGCATTCAGAGACATTTAATAAACTAACCAAAATGTGGTCAAAAATTCTTTCATTTTCAGATTGTACATGATGCTTCTAACATTCAATAGGTCCTTTCTGGGGGAAATTAGCCCTTTAATTTTTACATAGTTTAGAGAGATGAAAAGCTGACAGCCCTGTCAGGGGCAATTTCCCCTTGAGTGATAAGTTTCTCTGAGGTCATGTATATGTATTAGCTAGTCCAGAGTGGCTTTTCCCATTGAAAGACATGATGCAGACAAGCTTGGTTCTTAATCATGAGATCAGGCTGGGCCAATATTTTATAGTCTGCCATCAAAGTACCAATGTAGATTATTCCCTTCATGGTGGTAGACTATTTGTTTCTCCTCTTACGTAAAACCAGGTCCAAAACATCTTTCACTGGAGCAAAATACTGGCCTCTATGCTTTTCTTTAACACTGCTGTGCGTTAAGGACGAAGCAGTTCTCCAAGGAAGCAGAAGACTGCCAGAGTCCTGTCAGCCTCTTCTCTGTCTATTCCAAATACTTCAGCTCTCTTTAACAAATGATATTTATTTCAGTGTCTACCACAAGAAAAGGGATTCTATTTTTGTTAATTCTGCCATGCAAGTGCCTGTTTAAATACCCCATTAACCCCAACAACCCTCCTACCAATGTAACTTCCAGGACTCCCCACTGAAAGTCCTCTACTGCCTCTTCGTCCTAGACATGAGCAAACTTTGTTGCCATAGGGATAGTGATAGAAACAGAATGACATGATTCTGTATCCTTGCTTGGCTTGGGTCCTGGAACCTTGACTACAGATGATCAGGCAGGTGGGGTTATTGCATCCAGCTGATCAAGGAGGCGGGCTCCTGTACTCAGATAAAGAAGAAGGTAGGGTTTATGGTGTGCAGCTGAATCAAGGAGACAGATTTAGCTAATCTACGGAGCAGTCTCAGTGTGGGAGCAGTCTTCAGGCTGTTAATATCCAGGGAAGAAAGCTGTAGTGGACATTTTCTGAACACGCTGTCAGCATTCACACTTGGACTAGGAGGGAAGGCTTTGTCATCACTCTGACCTCACCCAGGGAAGGCTTTGTCACTCCTTTGCGACTGAAGCATTAGTTCTTGACATGATGATGCCTGTGTCAACAACACACATCACTCAGGAGAATACCTGTGTTTTCTACAATAACATGTGTTTTATAAAAGGTTATTAATCTTCACTATTAACACATATAATTATTACAGTGGTTATTATTTAAACTGCTATTATAAAAAATACATGTAGAGATACCCATTACATTTTTAATATGCCTATACACTGGAACTGGGCAGAAACTAACCCCCTAAGCTATCTTTACCTCCCAGCCCCACATCCCAAGTCATGTGTCCAATCACTCCTATCTGGGCTACTCCCATCCATCGTTCCCATAATTAGTTATTCATTCTTTTCATCTATGCTGCTTCTCTCTATCATGCCCATCCTCGAAGCAAGTTCCTCCTGGCCCTGATCTTCTTGTCCACACTAACCCATGGCGACTCTGCTTTCTTTCTTCCTTCTCCTTTCCTGAACCTCTCTCCTCTTCCTCTCCCATGATCCTTCTGTCCTCCAAGCCTGCAAACCTAAGCTCTGCCTACATATTTTCTGACCTGCCCAGGTGTAGGCATTTTTTATTGGCCAGTCAGGGATAATTTGGAGGCCAGGTTCACAGATGCCATTTTGGTTACATGAGGGTTTGCTTACAGAACAATAAGAATCTCAGGGGGTGGAGGGAAGCAGTTAACATCTGAATACATAGGGACTCCAGACAGACCGCCACAATTCCTCTTTTTTGTCTAATTAAAAAGGCTATTTTTATAATAAACAATATACAGTAAAAAGTATTATGAAACAATCAAGAAAACCACATAAAACGTATGCTCAAATGTTTAGCTTTTGAATGTTTGTAATCGGCAACCTTGAAGAAAATACAAACTATATTTGTGTATTTAAATCATTCTTTGTTATATCTTGTATTTCTCAACCTAAAAACATCTTTCTAGACCTTAAAATACCTTCTTAACTCCTACACAACTAAGCTTAATTGTAAAAACCGGGTAGTTCACACAAGGCTAGTGAATCCATTTGCAGAAGCAAACAGATGCTAATTTCTACGCAAGCATAGATGAATTTATAGGCTTCATGGTTACCTGTTATTTGATGTTTGGTGCTGAGCAGTGCACATCTGTATGTTCTGAGAACCTCATAGTAAATAATCTTTGGGAACTTTTTGCTTTTTTTCGGTGAACATCTCATGAACATGCCCTTTAAACACTCCCTCGTGCTATATTTCTTTTTAATACCAGTAGCTTTTAAAATTTTTATTTTAATTATGTGCATGCCTGTTCATCTATGTGTGTGTATTGAGTGCAGAAGATGCATTCCCTCAGAGGCAAAAGTAGGCTTCAGATGCCCTCGAGCAGCAGTCACAGGCGGTAGTAAGCTATCCGACATAGGTGTTGAGAACTGTTGCTTTTAAACAAAATCTCAAATGTTTGATTTTACCAATAAAGACTCGGATCAGATGCTGGGATGAAAACTTGCTAGCTCAGAGAGGCGGAGAATGCACCCAGCTGCCCTTCTTCGTCAGCTAACATCCCAGAAAGAAAACGAAGCTCTCTTTCTCAGAAACTCTCAAACTGGATGTCCCTCCCTTCTACTTCCTGTGGTTCCCTCTATCTGTTCTCCTGACTCCTCTTTATGTTTTTTTTTTCCTATGTTCACTGCCTGTCAACTGGATGCTTGCTCTGCCTCTTGAGCTACGGCTGACTTTATTTGATCCTGTTTATGAGCAGAAGGCTCTTGGACTAACAGTGTGTGCTAGAACTGAGCCACACCACAATGAGAAACAGGTTTTCCCAGTAAACAGCACAATGTTGGGGTTCACAGTGTGATCAAATATCCTGCAACAGAGAACCAAACTGCAAAAGCAGTATATGCTTTTCAGCCCCATATTTTAAAATAAATTAACATGCAAATTTCACATGTTTACACACCTATTCTTTATGGAGCTCTTGTGGGCATAGACTAGAAACACTCCAAATCTTCTTTTCCTTGTCAACAAAAGAGCCTTTCAACCCCGCTGCTCATCCTTATCTACCAGAGTTGTAGGCTGAGAGATATCAAAGAATTCCTGCCTTTGTGAACCCTCTGATGTAAGAAGGGGGCGAGTTAAGGTAGCTTATAGGAGAGAAATGTAAGATAGTTTTTGCCTAGATGACATAGTTTATAAATGTTCAAGTCAAAACTGCACCATTTCTCTAATATGATGTTGCTGCTAGCAGATTGCAGGAAGAGTAACATCCATTTACAGACTATCTATAATTCTTGGGATACTTTATAAAAATTATCTCATTGCATTTTTACTTAAAGAGATAAGGTAAACTGTCAGCATTGGAGGGGACAGAAGAATAAAAATAACTTGCTGAAGAAGATAAAAGAATTCAGAATTCAAACTTTTCTGCCTATGTCCAGAACTTCCTTTTATAAAGCAGTTTAATCAAACAAAGCAGTTTCAGTACCACATTTGGTTAGATAATTCTGACAAATCTCATGTAGAACAGCTTTCTTTATTTCTCCCCTGAGTATATTCTCCTCTCATCTCCCCCACCCCATCTCCAGAACTGCCTCAGTGGAGCAGTTTCAAATGAAAAGCCTGGGCATGCTGATTTTCTTTTCTTATGCACACAGCTTTACGGAGAGTGTCCTCACTCCTGTCTGATCATGGGGTCATCTCCAGTTTTTGCTTTACACGCATCCACTTGCACACTCATTCCCAGGCTCTATCTCTCTGTAAGAAGTGCGGCCTTCTCCACCATGTATCCACCTCCATCCCATAAGCCACTCCTGCTCAGATGATCATTCCTGAATAACTTTATAGAGTATACACTAAGAGCTGTCTCTCCCTCCAAGGCCATCAACTCATCCCATGTCTTGCCTACAAATCCCACAAGGCACTGTTTCCGGAAGTGCCATCACATCTTCCCCCACACGTCTCCAAGTCACTATTTACCTTTTGACTGTCAGGAAGCTCTTTCTTTAACTCCTCATAACACTAAGTATTCCCCTCCTAAGAAATCATTCTCTTACTCCTATGTGTATAGAAATATATTCTTTCCTTGTTTTATACATACCTGTTAAGGTCTCAGCCTATATATCACTTGAGAAACCTCTTTCCCTGATTAAGTATCTAAACTGGGTCTTCTGTCTTCCTCCCTCAGAGAATCTTACTTTTCCTCCAAGGTTATTAACACAATTATAATGCTAATTTGATGGCAAGAGAATCCACCGCTCAAAACCTCAGGAAATCAGGGACGGTGAAAATACATGTATATAGCATGTGCCTACCATACACAGACTGCACACATTAAATATTTGCCAAGTGAATTGTATGCAGACAGCTTGAAAGCACTGTGTCCCCTGTGTTTTACCTAAACTGAGAGTAAACATTTACTCTTCTCTGGAGAACTCCAATGGTAGTAGTAAGAAATCCAGGAAAGGCTTAAGCAAGCAGTTTGTATTCGAATTGGATATCACTCTTCATTCTGTCTTTTCTTCTCTCTCCTGCCCTCTCCCTGTCCTGTTCTATTTTCTTCACCGTTTCTCTCTTTTCCATGTCCTCAGTATTTCCTCAGCCGTAGATGAAAGCCACATCCAGCACCCTATTTTAGAAGATCTCTATCCAACAAAGAAGCAAATACGTGCCTTTGAGATTCAGGCCTGTAGTGATGTAGCTCTTGGAGCTCACCCGCTGTGCTGTGTTTGCTGGCTGAAGCTGAGTGTGCCAGCTGGTCTTTGGGGATTCCTGCTTCTCTTTGATACACCTGTGGCTGCTTTGGGGAATGTAAAGTTGTCTCCTTCCTACTCAGTTTTTGTCCTCTGCCACATTACACAGCTTCCCTTCCCCAGAGCCTCAACCTGTGTGTGCCAGTAAGGGCTTACTTAGGCCCTCAAGGCCGTGACTTCAGGGCAGCATCAGACCAGCATATTCAGCCACATTGCTCAGCTCACTGGAAACTCCCTGTGGCACACTGACATTTGTGACTCTCAAGGGGTTATAAAAGGAAAGCCACTAAGCCGCTCGCTGACTCAGACAGTGCGAAGGAGGAATGAACTTTCATTCACAAGAATGGGTCTGTGTTCTAAAGCGGTATTATAGCCGCCCTCCTGTAAAGTCCTGTGGCCTTTGTCTTGCTCATGCTTCATCAAGGCTGCTTACCTGCTGGAGAAATGGAAACTTCACAACAGAGCCCCTGTGACATGTCACCCACTGTGGGGACCCCATTGGGTGGCTCTCAGAGTTCTTGTTTCCCAGGTGGTTCCTCAAAGTTAACCCTTCTAATGAGATCCTTGAAAGTTGGTTCAGTTTGCTTTGGGGTTTGGTTTGTTTGTTGGGAGGGGGGCTGAGGGGATGTTTCTTTGATTTTAAAAGATGGGGGCTCCTTATAGAGCCATGAACTCATAGAGATCCTCCTGCCTCTGCATCTCAGTGCCGGGATTAAAGGCATGTGCCATCACACCTAGCAAAAGACCATTTTGTGTATCATGGAATTGCTTACCATCCAAATAAATTCTCAGTGGAGTGAGGATAGCCTTTCCAGCAGAATTCACACACTGGAGAAAGAACAGAAGGGCCTAAGAAATGGTTCATTTTGGCCAACCAAGCTGAGGAAATTATGTAGAAAACATGTTAAGCATTCTACCTGTGGGAACAGGTAAAATGTAGTTGAATTTTCATAATTGTGTGGTTTAGAAGTTTCGTGAGTAGATGCATGTAGTGTTGTTACTTAGATTATAAACCTTGATCCAGAGCGCTGTAGATATTCTAAAATCACAGGAAGGGTAATCTTGAAATCATTCTCAAACCAAGGAACTGGAACTATATATGGAAATGTAACCAGCGATATCAGGAAAGCTGTGTAGCTCCCCCCCCCCCGCCCCTCCCTTCTCTGCCCTTGGCTATAATTTCCCTGGGGACAACCTCTCCCCATGTTTCACAGATGCAGACATTAACAGGGCGTTGTGAGGTATATAAATAAGTCCTGTTTGTGGCTTCACAGCCTCTGGTCCTCCTTTCTCTCAGCCAAGTAAAGACGGTGATTTTTGCCTTCATATTATCAAATAAACACCATAGCTGTCAGTGGTCTGGAGAAGAGAAGGAGAGAACTGGCGTGAATTTGTGCAAGGGATTTTGTTGTGTTAGCAGCTGTGGCTGCTGCAGTAGCCTATCACACACATGTCTTTGTTTTTGCAAAGTCCCTCTGCCAAGGTTGCAGGAATCACACAGTGTTGAATTTAGGATTAAATGCAAGTAAACCCCACGATTCTGATATTGGAGCCACAGCAGAGTAATATAAATTATAGCAGATGCATGAAAAAATAATAAATCATTTCAGATGAAAGTCTTGAAGGCAACAGAACAAGTATTAAGACAAGCCCATATATTTTCTAAACTTAAATTTTTAATTTCTACTGTAACATTCACCTTTTGTACTTTTAAAACTAAAAATCTGACGAAGATATTTACAAATGAAGGTGGAATTATTTTTTACCATTTAAAATATTATAGTTTTAGGCCTAAGTGCGTATTTTGAATACCTACACTCTCTCACAACCAAAAAAAAAAAAAAAAAAAAACGGTCAAAACATCAAATATTTAACATTGAGTGCTTCAGAAAGTCCTTAGTTAGAGGGAAGAAAGTGAGACAATAAATTCATTATGATGTACTGGTGCTTAATCATTATGGCATTTTTATTGATTTAAATTATGGTAAATCTACTCAATCCAACAGAGTGAGGAATAGCTTTCCTGGAATCCTCCTACCTCTTTTTTCTTTACTCTCATAATGTCTTAACTATATGCAAAGATATCTTTCCATATTTTCAGTCAGCTCCCTGCAGCCCAGATCACCATTAGAGAACAGAATGTTAGACCCCAGCTTGTCTAAGAAGAAAGGAGGAAGGAGCCCAGAAAAGGACTTTTGTGTTTATGTAGGCATTCATACGATGTCATTAACTCACAGTTCCAGTGAACATTTTAAAATGAAAAGGGGGAACTGTAGAGAGCCGCGTAATGCCGTGCCTTAAAGATGGAGCTGGTTTCCGCCTTCCACCTTCCGGATGGTGAGTGCTCTCTGTCACGAACAACTCCACATTTGGCTAAGGCTGAGGATCTGGCTTGCTTCCATGTATGTGGACCTATCTGCATTGCCCACGTGGTATGCTGGGGTTGGCTACCCAGAGGCTATTTAAGCTGTGGGCTGGCTTTCCCCAGGGTCAGATGATTGTTCAAGGTTCCTGAATAAACTGCATTGAAAAAAAAAAAAAAATCCAGCCTGGCACTGGCATAAAACCAGGTAGGTAGATCAATGTAACAGAAAATAGGTTCTGAAAATAAACTAACAAAACTAAAAAAAAAAATAAAAATAAAATGAAACATTTACTAGCTCTTCCATCTTGGTAAAAATCTCCTGCCCTCCCTATTATGTGGGCATAATACTAATACTGCAATTGTATTAGACCATTTGTTGGTATTATGAAATACCTCAGGTGTGATACTGTAAAAATAAAAGAGTTTGTTTACCTCAGTTTTGGCAGCTGTGTGAGCCCAGCCCTATCAGTGGGGCATGGTGAGAACCTACTAATTGATAACATAAAGGCATAGCTGATCCATTGCCAGACAAGAGACAAAAAGTTAGCACCAGGCTCACTCACTTTGCTTGTCTGTCTGTCTTAGTTTTTCCCCATTACCATGACATTTGAGCTCACAGTGAAGGGTATGGTTCAACAGAAAGTGAAAGCTGCAGGAGCTTAAAGCAGCTGGTCACATGACAACCACAACCAGGAACAGAGAGCAATGAATACAAGCTGCTGCTCAGCTGCACTGCTGCAGACCAGGATCCAATGTAGGGAATGCTGCCTCCCATTGTAGGCAGCATTCCTACCTCAATGTAATCAAGGTAACCCTAACACACACACATACACACACACACACAGAGAGAGAGAGAGAGAGAGAGAGAGAGAGAGAGAGACATGCCCAGAGTCCCATCTCTTGATTCTCTCAAGTTGACAATTAACATTAATCAGCACACTTTCTTTTTATCTGTTTTCACTCTCCTGTGTTGCCAGGGAGCAAACCCAGAGCTCCCTACATGCTTATTAGACAAACACTCTACCACTGAGCCACTTCCCCAACCCATAGTACTCACTCTTATGAGAATGCACATTAAATGGCTATCATTCCCTTCTGAGGCTGGCAGTTTTAGTAGCTTAGAGACCTCCCACTTGGATCCACCTTGTCAAGTTTCCATCACCTTCCACTGCACCTATTGGCTCCCAGGCTTTCACTGGGACCAACCACTGGAAAGCAACACATCCAAACCATATCATTTGTAGCTGGAGTCCATATGTCTTATTTCCCAAATTAGTGGTGCTTCATTCTGGTTTACTCTCTGGTTCTTTAGAATTTTACTCTCTGGTTCTTTAGAATTATTTCATAATTGCCTCAATTTCAAATTGTGATAGTAAACCTCATAATGTTATATAGTTTATAAGCAATCCAGTACTTTATAGCTTTGAAATGCCCTTCATACCTAAACCTGGTTGAGAAGCAGATGCCTGGAGAAGACCTATCTCACCAAACAGCTGAAAACACATTCATTACAGTATTCTAAAGCTGTGGTTCTCAACCTGTGGGTTGCAACCTGGGGTTGAATGATCCTTTCACAGGGTTCGTATATCAGACATTCTGCATATGAAACATTTACAATTCATAACAGTAGCAAAATCACAGTTATGAAGTGGCAACTAAATGATTTTATGTTTGAGGGTTCACTATATCATGGGCAACTGTACTAAAGAGTGGCAACAGTAAGAAGGTTGAGAACCACTGTGCTAAGGCATCAAAGGCTTCTATGGAGATGGCAAAAAGCAAAATTATTATACACACACTTCTTTTCAAACATATAGGGTAACAAATAACTTCCTTCAAACCAAGCCCATAGCTTCAGGTGACATGTCACTCCTTCCCCTCACCACATAATAGACCTATCTACACATATCTCATCTGTGATGTGAAGGGTGGGGAGGTGGCCTGAAGCACAAAAGGAGAAGGAGGAAGAAGAGGAGGAGAAGAAGAGGAAGACAAGTAGATAGGTAGGAAGTGTAGTGGTTAGTGCTAATTGCCAACTTGATACAATCTAGAATCATCAGAGAGATGGGACCCAGGACATTCCTGTGGGAGATTATCTTGACACAGATCCCAGGTCTATCTCAGAGGGGTTTTGCTGAGCAAGAGAATGAAATGACGTGTGTGAAAGTATTGTGCAAACTATACCTGACCATTAAATATAAACATTAAATAATAATTTCTAATATTCATTCATCATCCTGACCTATCTTAATTTATTTGATTCTGACATCTAGCATATTTTCTGTCTCCACCCAGTATAGGTCGATTTTTATATGATTAGGTGTTTCGCTTACTTTATAATGAATAAGTATGTGCTGAGGCTCCGGTTAATAAGGACTCTGAACACATATGGGCTTATTTCTTCTCTCCAGGTGTTCTACTGCTCCACACTAAGGATTCCTCTCATGCCTTTGCTGTAGTAAGATTTTCTCTTTCCTTGTGGACAGGGCACTAGTTACCTTAATACGCAATATTGTTGTTGCTCTTTCAATTGGATCTAACCAAAAATTAGATTTTTTTAAATAAATATAAATTTTTAAAGTAAACACATGGTAAATATTTTAAAGTACATTTTGGGGAAAACAACTCAGTCAGCAACATCTACCACATGTCACCTGAGGGCCTGAGGCAAAGGCCCAGAACTCATACCCTCGTGCGCACATGCTTCTAATCCAAGTCTGAAGAAACAGGGACTGGCCAGTCCCTAGAATTCATGCACAAGTCAGTGTAGCTTAATTAGCTTGCTCTGGATCCCAGGGAGAGGCCCTATCTTAAGAAATAAAGTGGAGCCAGCTAAACAGCTCAGCAGATAAAAGCAAGTGATTGGAATTCTGTCACTTGGGCCCACATGACTGGAGGAAAGAGGCAACCCCCACAAGTTGTCCTCTCCCCTAACATCTGTCTCTCTCTCTCTGTGTCTCTCTCTCTCTGTCTGTCTCTCTCTCTCTCTGTCTCTCTGTCTCTCTCTCTCTCTCTCACACACACACACACAATGGTTTCTGAGGAAACTGTCTTTGGGGATAGTAAAGTAGTTGCTACTCATTCGTCCTATTTCAGATCTGACTGTCAGAGAATTAGCACGTGCTGACTTCATACAGCCACCCGCATAGCTCTCGATGCTAGAAGAGAGTTTGCAATGTGCCGCCTAGCCATTAGTTCTTCCCGGGGGACCTGACCTTCCTTTGCAGTGTTCGGGGCTGAGCTTCCTAAGTATTAAGGACTATTTTCAGGCCGCCAGGCGCTTACTCTTACATAAGCAGTTTTTCTGCCTCAGCAGGACCTGGTGGAGACTTCTCCAACTCTGGAAAGCCTGACAGTGTCTGTTTTAAGCTTGAGAGGGAATCGGACTTGCCATAGACTGTGATGATTGGGCAGTAACTCTGAGTAATAAGTCAAATCGTTTTAGCAAGTTGGGGCAGGGATTTTATCACCTTGGAGGTAAATGTTTCTTCTTTCCTAATGCTTGGCCTTTTAAATAACAGTTTGACTGTTTACGCTCTCTGAAGCAAGTGAAGGCATAACCTTGACTTCTCCTATAAGTTTCTCCTAACATCTTCACATTAGCAGTGACCATGGAAATGAACCTTCTGGAACTCCTGCAGGAGGGAAGTGATGTGTCTCACAGTATGGCACATCCCCTCGCCTGAGCTCGGGGGCTCTTTAGAAAATGTTGTGGGCTGACTTCCTTTTCCTTTGTTCTAAAGCTAAAATTTTCTTTGTCATTTAGCTGTATGGATGCCCTACAAACTTAAGTTAGGAGCCATATCATTACGTTTCCAAAAGGCATGTACAAATGTCTGTGAAAACTATGTCAGCCTGTCAAATTAATTTTGAAACCTGTCATATAAACCCCAATACCCAATATGGTTACTTCCTGTATCCCATTCCTTGTCAGGGCTGGCAGCTTTCTCACTTGGTTTTTGAGCTCTAATTAGCACTGAACTAAGTTCGTGGTGAAGCACGACTCTACAGAGGGTCAAGAAAAGTGGGAAATTCCCTCCCAGCAGGAAAACTACAGAATCCGTTAGGTCAGCTATCAAGATCTATTTAAGATCTAAATCCACTAAGGTACCATAGTACCACGTTCTTATACAGCTCTAGGGATTTACCTAACTAGGGCCATGAGGGAATGAAGAAAGGACAGACACATGGACACAGAAAGACCAGGATACAGTGGTCTGGGCTCTCCTGGAGAAGCAGTTGAGCAGGGAGGTGGAGCCAGAGTATATCCAGCTGGGCAAGGAGTGATAGTACGATACACAGTCGGTAGAGCTAATGTGTCTGTAGTGGGCCAGTCTTCCGGCCATTACACGTGGAGGCAGGAAGAAAGCTGTGGTGGACATTTTCTGAACATATTGTCAACAGTCACATTTGGATCAGAGAGTGGCTGTGCCATCCCTCCGAGCCTCACCTGGAAAGGCTTTGCCATTCCCGTGGGTGAGGTATTTGGGGCCCTTGACATGGCTGCACTCAAGTCAAAGAATACACATCCAGTGAGACTCCACTCACTCCCTAGAGGGTAGCCCTGACTTAAAATGGAACTAGTATCAGGGCCAAATGCTCATTAACAGACGTAGACACTAGGAACCAGACACTGACTTGGGTGGCATAATGATGCAACAAGAGAAAAAAAATACCTGTTTAATTAAAATGAAATAAACTCCAGATGGGCTCTTCACGTATGACATTAAGTCAAAGGCTTTAGGGAAAATATGGGAGAATATCATCATGATGTAATAGAAGCAAAGACCTCTTTTTTTTAAGTGCATGTAACATAAAAATTGAGTGATGAAAACTTCCTAAGCCCATGCCTGTTGTCACACACTGGGAATCCCAGTTTAAATTTTCTTAGATTTATTTACTTTCTGTGTACAAGTGTCTTACTTGCTTATATGTGTCTGCGCATTACACGTGTGCCTGGTGCCCATGGAATGCAAAAGAGGATGTTGGAGCTCACAGAAGTGGGGTTAAGGGTGGTTGTGAACTGCCATATGGGTGCTGGGAACTGAGCTTGGATCCTCTGGAAGAGGAGGAAGTGCTCTTGACCACCGCATCAACTCTCCAGTCCTACAGCAGTTGTTTTTTAAGACTTCCAAACAGTAAGTCAGATATCGTAAAAGACAGCAAAGAACAGGTGAACAGCTGGCCTAAGAGTCAAAAAGTGCATGAGAAAACTAATTATTTCAGTCATCAAGTAAGTACAGATTGGTACATAGTGTATCACCACCCACTAAACTGCATGGCTTTTACGCTGGAGTTGAAGACCCAAACTCATGTCCTCTTGCTCGCATAGAAAACATTTTTTTCCCACTGAACCATCTTCCCAGCTCCCACTTTAAAGTTGTTGTTATTATTATTATTATTATTATTATTGCTGGTTTCTTTTATTTTGTCTACTAGAAATATAGTGCTTGCAAAATAGACCGGAGTGCACCTTCCATGTTCAAATAAGCTTCATCTTACATCCTTTTTTTTTTTTTCTTGGAGAGTTAAAGCATATAATCACAACAATCACAACAGTCACTGTGCTGGAAGAAGAGTCCAAAGACAGGAAAGTTTGTAGCATATGTGAAGCTGCCTTGAGTGGCAGGGTGGCTGGTGATTGATCTCAGCCCCTGTGACAGGCTTTTCATGAGAGTTTCATCATCCGTGCAATAACTTGACTTCCTTTTTTAATATAGCTGAGTTTTTTAATATGCTGTTTTTAATATGCTTATTACCTTTACCTAATGTGCAACAGCATAGAGAATGCATACATCTGAAGTTTATACTTGATAAATTTTCATAAACTGAACACATCTAAGTAATCACACTCACATTAGGAACGTTATCAGCATCAAAAAATACACTGCTATCCACTTACGACACTCTCCCATCTCAAGGGCAGCCATTAGTTTGACTTCTAACAGAATACACTAGCTTTGCTTAGTTTTGTACTTTAAAATAAACCTAAGTTTGGCTTCGTACCCTTAGTACTAATGTGTGAGATGCATATTGCTGAGATTTGGTTTTGATAATTTATTCTCTTTGTTGTACAGTACTTCACAAGGCAAATATGTCCACAATCTATTTTACTGTTTAGGTATTTTCCATTTGCCTTGCTTTTATATACTTTTCCATGGGAATCCATCAATAGGGTTGCCATAGGGCAGCTTGTGCTTTCCTTCCACGGAAAATGACAAAGGGCTTCTGTGATGGTTTGAATGAAAATGACCGCCTTAGGCTCATGTTTGAATGCTTGGTTCCCAGTTGGTGGAACTGTTTGGGAAGAATTGGGAGGGGGGGGTCTTGTTAAAGGAGGTCTGTTACTGGGGTAGGCTTTGAGTTTGAAAAGATTGGCATTCCCAGTCTCTGTGTCTCTCCCTTTTTCTCCCTCTCACTCCCTCGCTCCATCCATCTCCCTCCTACTTATGGAGCAAAATGTGACTTCTCAAATGATCTTGCTGCAATGCCTTTGTTCTGCCATCATGGACTCTAACCCTGTGAAGACATAAACCCAAATTTAATGCTTCCTTTTATAAGTTGTCTTGGTGTCTTTATTACAGCACTAGAAGATGAATTAAGACAGCCTCCAAAGGGAGTTGTGTGAACTTACCTTCCACAAGGTCATGAGAATTCTACTGGGTCTACATGGTTGCCGTGTTCAGGGTTCCACAGGAAGGCACTCAGTTTAGTGCGTAGTGAGAACACAAATCTGTTACCTGAGCACGGGCCAAGAGAGGAGCAACAAGTAGGTCAGGTAGATCCTGGGGCCTTGGTGGCCAGCCAAGAGAGCCAAATCAGCAAGCTCCCAGAGTCAGGAAGAGACGGTGTCAAAAACTACGGTGGAGAATGATGGAGAACATGGGACCTGACCTATGTGTGTGGTGAGAACACAAATCTGTTACCTGAGCATGGGCCAAGAGAGGAGCAACAAGTAGGTCAGGTAGATCCTGGGGCCTTGGTGGCCAGCCAAGAGAGCCAAATCAGCAAGCTCCCAGAGTCAGGAAGAGACGGTGTCAAAAACTACGGTGGAGAATGATGGAGAACATGGGACTCTGACCTATGGCTGCCACACATGCATTCACACACAAACAAGCACACTCTCAAACTTACAGACATACAGACTAACAACTCAAGAACATCTTGTTGGAGTTCCACTATAGTTGGAATTATTGCAGGCATTATTTTCATACCATATCATTAATAAAAATATTCTTTTAATCAATAGGTACACTGAAGGCATTTCTACCTGAATACATGAGGCAGGCAAAGCTAACTTGGCACATACAGACTTTCAGCTTTGTCAAGGAAATTGTAATCACGACCTGCACTCATTGAAATGCACCGCTCAGAAGTGGAAAAACTGATTAACAAACAAACAAAAGACCAGAGTGTTTCCCATACAAAACAGTCCTCAGCAACGTAGCTCCTGTAATCATGTAGCCCATAAATCAGCACAACGAGCAAAGGCTTCAATCCTGGTGCAGATATCTTAATGACTGAGACGTCTTTAACCGTGAATAGTTTATGTCCACATGATCCACTTTTTCCCAACCGTGCTTCGCCACAGTGGAGTAAACTAATCACCTGTCTGTGGCTCTGTTCTTGATTGTTACTTCCTGCGTTTTCTTCTGTTTCTTTTTCTCCTGTTGACACGCTCCATTTTTCCTCTTGCGCTTTCTTAAATAGCACCTCACTCTTCTGCCCTGCTCACTTGTTTCTGCATCTCTCAGGTATCTTGTCAGATATCTTGGCAAGCAGCCAGCACTCTGGAGGCCCTACTTTTCAGAAGGGCCTGGGAGAAATTGGGTGGCTCCCAGGGAAATAGGCTTAGTACCACGAGGTAGTCGGAGCATCTTCATGATTTTGTGCGGAAACATTTATTACGGGGAGCAATCACCAGAAAAGTATGATGATCAATTAGAACGTTCGCGCTTGCAGATCCCCTTCTGTGATGCAGAAAGCAACTTCCACATGTTTAATTCTGGGAAGAGGTACTTGGTAAAAATGGTTCCGCTGCTTTCCTAGTGAGTATTGAAATAAAACAAACTGAGAGACACTGAGATTACACCAGTTCTTCTTGTTCCGGTGCCACTGCCACTCCCTCGACACTTGCCAAGGGCTGATTGGTAAAAGTAGTTGCAGGCGGGCTGCTTTGGGGGTTCTCCAATGGTTTATGCCTTTCTCAGACCTACACTGTATTCGTTTCATTGCTTTAAGGGCCTTTAGGTAAAACCCATGTGATGTTCATCTCTAATAAGAGTCCATGATCCTGCAGGTGGCATATTTACTCAACTTTTTTCCAGGTGCTTTAGTATCTGTTCCATCTAGAAAAAAAAAATGGAGTTACCTTCCCTTCAAGGGCTTATGCATTAACTCTTAAGCTATTGGATAAAAATCATGTAGTTCACAGTCTTATATTAGGAGGTGCTGCTTGGAATTCTTTCTGCAGGCTTTGACGTTAAATTAAAAATCGTTCCTTACCATTAGTGTCATCTGTGCATGGGTACCCTCTGTTTCAAGAAATGACATCAGGGAGTTTCAGGTGTGGATTACCATGATCCCAAATCCAACTTCTGTGTCATCAGGACTCTTGGCCCTGTGCCTAAAATAAGAGATAATCGTTCTTTAATTCATTTCATTGATACATATTGCTGGGCACCTATCACATATGAAGCCTTGTAGACACTGGGGAGTTACTATTGTGAAACAAAAATAGTAAGTCCCGGATGCATAGACTGTATGGAGTCATTAATTAGCAGCGACCTAGACAAAAAAATGTTGAATATACTAAAATTATTGCCAAAGAAAAACATATGACTCTATTAAAGTGTGTAGAAGGCAGATGGCATAGGTTTGCAGGTTCAGGCAGGAATTCCTGTAGATATGGCATTTAAGAAAAACAGGGGAAGGAAGTAGGGGAAAGATAGATAGGTGAGAGTTGGGCTATCCTACATAGGGAGAAGAATGTATATTGTTATGATGCAGAAGGGTTTGTGATTGTTTTGAAGAACTGATAGAGCAGACAGGTCCTGGAAGATAGAGAACAAGAACAGGATAATAACAAATAAAACTGAAGCAACAAGCAGCATCCAGATCACATAGGTCCACATGTGCATTAAGATCTGTTTCCCTTCCGAAAGGTTTTAAGTATGGGGATTAAAAATAAGATTTCATGCTTGAAATATCATTGTTGGCAAACTTTCATATTTATTTGGGTCCTTATACCTCAACTTCTCTTCCAACTCCCTAACATTAATTGGGAGAGAAGAAAGGTTAGAGGAAAAAGGGAACGTAGGCCTCTTTAGACTTAGTTCTTTGGGGTAGGTCCAATCTTCATAGTCAGGATATCCAGCAGTCCAGCAAACCAGCAAACAGCAAATGCACAGGACGAACCACCAGCAGCAGAGAGACCAGGAACTGAGAGACCACCAGCAGCATTCTTCCTTCAAGACCCCCCTCACCCCTGCTCTGGCTTTTATGTGATCTCAGAGTCCTCAGAATTCACTCTGCAGCCCGCAAACATCTTGCCCCTTCCAGAGTGCAAGACAATCACGGTGAACATCTATGGAGAAACTAAAGCAGCCCCCATATCCCACACCTGGGATTCAAACAAAAATATGTTTACAGAACATAACTGAGTTTTTAAAGAAACCAAAACTTCCACTACAGACCACTTTGAATTGAAAAGGTAAAAAGCATGAGAGGATTATGGTGACAGCTTGAACAAAAAAAAAAAAAAAAAAAAAGGTGATTATGGATATAGCAAGAAAAAATGAAGTTGAGCATGATTTCAGAAGTAGACTCAAGATGGGTTAGGACAGTAGAGAAGGTAGAGCTGGGACGTGACTCCTGCGTTCAGGTTTGTATGATGTTTATATGATGTAGAACACCTTGGGGAGAAACGAGTCAGGAAAAGTGATGGAGTGGACTAACTCTCCCTTCGGATGGGGACATGTGTCCAGCCTGCTTATGCCACAGTGAAGAATCATTCTACATGGCAGAAGAACTTGGTGGAGATGCATATTGGGAAAGTCAGTTCGGTAGTGACCACAGCAAGTGAAATTATGGGCTACCACAGGCGAGGGGGGGTGGGGAATGAGCTCTTGCTTAGCGAGCTGGTATCACTAATTTCCACCATCTTTGCGTGGTATCTATGCCCTCCTCTCCTCAATGGTCTTTACTGCGCAAATAAAAATTTTATTCTGGTATGATCTCTTAGGAAGTTACAGTTCTGATCTGAAAACTACTTAATGTCAAAGTATGTTATGTGATGTATGTCTGAAGACTGGGTACCATCCTTCAAACTGTTCATTAAGATTTTTGTAGCCATAAGAAAATTTTAATCCTGAGGTACTTCCTCCCATCTTCATAAACGTCAGTTGACTAGAATGCCATTAATGTTCAGCAGTTCATCTCTTTTCATTCGTAAATTTTTTTTATATTTTCATTCTAGCTATCATGTGCTTTGTCAAGTTAGTTCCCAGCCTTCCTTGATCTTCTCTGGTGACCAGTGGCGACCTCTGACTTGTGTGACATCACTGTTGCTCTGTAAATTTGCTTTTATAGATGGCCCCTTAAATTAGGATTAAAGAGGATGGACCTTCTACAGTCAATAGCTGCAGCAGTGTGTCAAGGACAGCTAGGACCACTCTTTTGGCCACCAGCCCTGAAACAAAATGCCTCTTCTTTCAAATATGACTTTCCACCCCTTGGCTCAGAATTCAGAAGCATTCTACTTTAAAAGAGAATGGTTCCACATTGATGGCCCTCAAGCAGAAATACTGTATATATCTGTATATCCTTACCAAGAAGACTCCTTGAAGGGAGACCTTTATTCCAGTTTCCAATCACCTAAGTATGGGAGAGTAGCTGTGGTTTTCTTCACCTTTAAATTAATGGTGGCAAAGGGTCTGGTATCACCTGCCTCAGCTATGTGCTATCTCTGTTCCTGTCATTTAAAAAAAAAACAAAACCCTAACGTTTAGTCTTTATTCTAATTATTAGAACTCTACAAGGATATGACGTAAATATTTTGAAACTTACGTGGGCTAAGAAAAAATACTAACTAAAGTGATTATAAGGTATTTTTAATCTCCTGACAGACTATTTTCAAACTGCTACTTAGCCAGGCATGGTGGCACAGACCTGGCTTCCCAGAGCTCAGGGAGGCAGAGATAGGCAGATCTCTGTGAGTTCAAGGTCAGCCTGGTCTACGAAGCTTGTCCAGGACAGCCAACACTACATGGAGAAACACTGTCTCAAAAAACAACAACAACAAAAAAAAAAACAATAAAACTAATACTTAATCATGAAAATTATGAAAGAGGCTGTATGGGAGAGTGTCTGTTATCCAAAATGCTTGGAGCAAAATGAAAAATGTGTCCAATATAAATTTTGTTTCTGATTTTAAATCATTTGCATATACGTAGTGAAGTTGTAGCAATATCAGACCCAAGTATAAGCATGAAATTAATTTATGATTCATGTATGTGTTATACAAACAGTTTAAAGTAATTTTCTGTAATATTTTAAATAAATTTGTTCATAAAACATTTCATGTTGTGAAATTTTCCACTGTAGAACCAAGTGGAAAAATTAACAGATTAAGTCATAAATAACAGGAAAGCCTCATTGCTTTTATTTTTAAAGCAAAGTAAATTTATAATCAGGTACAGCAGGGCCATGAGGAGGAACAGACCCTTTTTTTTTTTTCAAATCCACTCAGAGTTAAGAAAGTAGTTTTATAAATAATAATTGATCATTCTATGAAAATGATATAAATTTTTTAAACCTAGATTATAGCTCAACATGCTGTCAGGAGACCAGTGAAGTTAGCTGGTAGCTGCCTCCACAGAGGGGGGTTCAGGGACAAAGTAATGACAGGATCTGATTAAGTATCTATCACAACACCTCAGAACCAAAAAGACATCTTGATGGAGTAAGGCTGCCGGCTCCCCCCAGCTCTTGTGAATGAGAATGAATCCTGGAATGGCAGGAATAGAAACAGGCCCTAAAGTACAGAAATCTTCACCTTTTCAGTACTAAGTTGTTTCAGTGTTGCTGATCATTTAGGAAAGTGGTACATACAGGAAGCCTTATGTAGAATTCAGGGTTCTCTAAAGGAAAAGAACCAATAGCGTGACTGTATATTTGAAGGGAATTTGTTAAATTAGCTTCCATGGTACAGTCAGGGTAGTCTAACAGTAACTGTCTTCACATTGGGAAGACTGCACAGCTGCTCAGTTCACAGGGCTGGATGCCTCAACAGTCCCAGCCAGGCGCTGTAAAAACTCCTGCAGAGCCACTGCTTTTCCTTTAGTCTTTTAGTGTCCTGTAACTTAAATATGATAGTATAAATTTGCAACAGCCAACCCCTGATATTATCTCAATAAATGTTACATTATATAGTAAAAAAAATGAGGAGAGGAAGATAAACACAAACATATTCTTAAAAAAAAAAAAGTAAATTCCTGTGGCAATTGCAATCTTCATTTCTGTGACTTGCCGTGCAGCCTTACTATTTGTAACCACCTTTCTCTGCTACCCATTCTGTATTTTCTCCACCTTAGGCAAACAACTCAGCAACCTAGAGGGGTTATTCATACCCTTACTTCTGAATGTTCCGACCACTGGGATGTGGTCTGAATTGGATTGTTGTAGTGACTTCAATTTCCAGTGACTTCAATTCCAGGACATAGTTAACAATGAAAAATGCACTAAAGCATCATGTACACTCCAGACATACTCTTCCTTACTTCCGTTGTGGAGAAACAGTTTGATTTTCCCCTGGCTATCTGAACCAGTCACCTGTCCTAACTCTATAACTTCTCAGCAGTTGTGACCTCTAGGATATCAGAAGCCCCATGTAACCACGGCTGAAGCCTTACCATCTAGTGACTCCCATGCGTCTTAGCAAAAACACTCCCTTCTTCCTCCAGAACCAAAACTGCTAGGACAGCAGGAACATTGCAAGAACATACAACAATTTTTTTTCTATTGGGTCACTTGGGTCAAGTTCCCTCATCTTGAATCCAGGATACAAGAGAAACAGTAGCATGTATTAGACACTGAATCAAAGTTTATACATCCTTCCAGAAAACTCAACTCATTGGTGCTACAGTTGGAATGAAAGGGTCATTCCAACACTGTATCAATGTATCAAACCAGTTCCTTTAGTGTGGTAAAAATAATAATAATAATAATAACATACTAAGACCAATGAATTTCACCATGAAAGGGAGCATGGAGCATGGCAGTAGACCGGCACTGAACAATAGCTGAGAACATTAATCTTCATTCCCCCAACAAGGCCACACATACTCCAAAAAGGTCACGCTACCTAATCCTTCTAATCCTTTCAAAAAGCTCCAATCCCTACTTGACAAGGCACTAAAATATATTATTTTGAGTGTATATTCTTATTAAGACAACCACTGACCATGAATGTTAGTTTTGATAGAAATATTATGTTAAAAAAAGCCAAATATATAACCAGAAAAAAATATCTAACCCAGCAAGGACAGCACATTGTTCTTTCTGTGATGACAGTGGTCCGATTCAGTCAAACTCCCATCAAGTACCTGGCTTATCATCCCAGCCATATCATGAGGTCAGTGTTGGTCTCTGCTACTGACATATTTGGCACTCAAGATCAGACAGAGCCGGGTCAGCCTTGATGATTGAAAATCCATGTTGTTGAGACTGCATAACATCAGTCTCTACCACTGGAGTCATTTTTTTTCCCATGGGTGCTTTGTGCAATGGTAGGGATGGTTGAAGAAAGAGATTGCCTACTGTCCACTCTGGGTGACACCATCCCCTGGCTGTGATTTGTTTGAGAAAGGGAGATTAGCAGCAATGTGCCGTCTTTGTTCTCTACTGCTGACTATGAATGTAATGTGACCGGCTGCTTCAAACACCTGCCGGTTTGACCTTAAACTGTGAGCTCGAGTAAGCCCTTCATCCCGTAAGTTGATTTTGTCAAAGTATTTTGCCACACCAACATGAAAGAAAACTAAGAAGCCTTAAAAATTGGGATCTGTATGCCGTCGGCACAGATCTTTACCCGATTTACGAGATACCTTATTTTATCGCCCACTGAGGACAGCTGTCACACACAAACCTTTCACTTTTATGAGTCAGTGCCTAGTACCTGTGCCTCAGCTACAGACACACAGATCTTCCAGCTCACAGTTTCTGAGTCACGCTGTGGTAATAAAGAGGTGGTTACAGAGCAGCAGACTGATTGACAAATAACTCAAACGGCAAGGCAGCACAAAGCCAGACAAAGACATTGACCATCATGCAACCCTGCAAATATGATGAGCTGTTGGTTCTCCTCCTGCCTGTGGGCTGTCTCCCAGTAGCCCAGGAAGTCAGGAGGGGCAGGAGATGAGAAGCTTGCCTGGAATGGCCAGCAAGCACCCTACAGGGATCACACACCTGGGAACCAGCTGATGGCTAATTCAACTTTAATTCCATAAAACAAAGGCTATGTACCCCTTGGAGAGTGGTTGAGGGCTCCAAGAAAAGGTGTAAAAAATGAGTTGGAACTAGGTGCTTCAAGGATTTGCATTGTACAACACGCTCCTATCAAATAAATGGAAACACAGCACCTAATTATCATATAGGCCCAGGTAGGGGAGAGCTAGCCAGGGAGCTGTGTCAGAGGACATATATCAAATGGGTTAGAGGTGTCTGTGTCTAGAGACACTCTCCAGGTGAAGTCAGGCAGAGAGCAAAGGGCCCTGCTAGGAAAGAGCTCAGAATGGCTATCCAGATTAAGTGAGAACCACAGCCTCAACCACTAGGTGCCTCCAACAATGAGGTACTCCCAATGTTTGAGGCCATGGAATATCAACAATAATAATAGTCTATATGCACTTACTTGATCGTAATAAACACTGTAGAAAAGTACAATTTCTAGAAAAGCTTTCACATAGTGAGAAGTTTGTAGTTTTGGTTTCTTTGAAAAAAAAAACAAACAGAAATGGTATAGGAATATGTTCTTGTTTTAACCCCAGATGTGGGGATGAGAGGCTGTTTCACAGCAGGTGACTATGATTTGGCTTGTGCCCTAACAGGGTAAGGCTTTTGCCAGCTGCAGATAGTTTCCATGAGTGTGTGACATCTGGAATTCTGGGAGATAGGGCTCTGACAGGCTGAGTGGCTATTGTTGGATGTTTGGGAGTTGGATGTTGTTGGTTGCTGTTTGTCAAGTTGTTGTGCACAAAGAAATGAGAAGAAATCAGATATCCTGGCAGAGAATGTCAAGCTTGCCCCAAGGAACTCGATGCATGTAATCAGCAGGAAGTTGTCTAACAACAACTTCGACCCCTTTGCCCTCTATTCCTTTTTCTCTCCTATATAATATTAGGGGATTGATAGGATGGAGAAGGGTGGAAGTGAGAAAAAGGAACCCACAAAGTAGCAAATGCCAGCTATAGTGTCAGGCTTAGGAAGCTTTAGTAACTTGTGTAAGGTCCCATAATCCAAATATTGTAAAAATTATCATTAAATATCCACATTTAAAATTCCATTTCTAGGGCTCTTTCCAATGTGACAGCAGCCCCTTCTGTGCTTTAAAGGAGTATGGTGGAGGGTGGTTGGATATATTTCACTATAGATCCCCGGATGGCCTGGAACTCACTATATAGACCAGGTTGTCCTTGAACTCAGAGATCCACCTGCCTTTGCCTCCTGAGTGCTGGAGGTAAAGGATGGCATTAAAATATATTTTACTTGTTCATTAATTAAACACCTTCTAGCCCCATACATCATGGTACTAACCACCGTGATGGGCACTGAGAACACGGTGATTGACAAGACCCAGAATCTGTCTTCAGAATAAGGTTACGATTAGGCAGTGAACAGAGAGAGGCATGTAGTCTCCACAGACAGGGAGGTGTGGGTGACAGCAGGAGGAATAGTGCTGGCTGTTGGAGCACATGTGAAAAGCACCATACCAGATCTAGAGTTGGAAACACCTACCCAAAATTGATGTTTATACCAATTTTCCAGAGATGAGCAGGAGTTGAAGTAGTGTTTTAAGCCCAAAATAAAGCAAGCACAAAATCATTCCTGAGAAGGAGACCACCCTAACCAAATGATGCCTCTTTGGCCTACAATTTGATAATTTAGAGATATCATCTACCTCTATTGCCTATGTATCTATATATCTATGTATGTGTGTGTATGTATGTACGTATCTATCTATAGCTCCCACTTTCCCTCTTTTCTTTCCTCCATTTATCCTTTCTCCATCTACCCCCATGAATCAATGTGTACACATATATACATATGGAGTAAATGCTAGTTATGTGTTGAATTAATTGATTTTAAGGAAAATCTAAAATATTCCAGCTACTGTTCCAAGCAGTGTAGAGAGCAAAATGATCTATGAGATGTTATCCTAACTGGTATAAAGATTGAAATCCAATTTTGTGGACTGGCATGTGCACATATAATCACAGCTGGGTGGGGAATGTGCCCTCAGGCTGTGAGGATGTAACGTAGGAAAATACGTGAATTATCAAAATAGTGTCAGATTAAACGTTCTTTATCTTTTTTTTCTTTTTTTACTTGTTTTGTTTCCCCAAAATGCATTATTCAACAGATTCTGTTGCAACAGCATCCGGGCCACTACTAGTTGAAGTTGCCAAAACTCCTGGTGCCAGCCTTGGAGTTGCCCTAACTACCTCCGTGTGCTGTAACAAACAGGTCATCGTCATAGACAAAATCAAATCTGCAAGCATCGCAGACAGGTGAGTATCGCAGCAAGCATCTCTTTATTAGCACTGTGTTTGAGTGTAAAAAACAAAAAAATGTCTTACATGGGGCTGGAGAGATGGAGCAGTGGTTAAGAGTGCTGACTGCTCTTCCAGAGGACCTGGGTTCAATTCCTAGCACCCACACTCACAACTGTCTATAATTCCAGGATTCAACATCCTCATAAAGACATACATGTATGCAGGGCATCAATGCACATAAAATAAAAATAAAATTTTAAAGTGTCGTACACACATTTGTATAATATGTACACTTACATACTTTATATAAACAAACTTTAAAAAAAATGGCCCTGTTGCCATTTTCTACAAAATTCACATAAGAAAACAATTTATTGTTTGAAATGTAGCAGTGTGTCTATCTGATCAGCCACTTCATGATGAAATGTCACTTCATCCAGACATTTAGTGTGGCTTTTATCAATAGAAACACACACACACAAACACACTTACTGGGTCTCGGTTTATTAAGTCCCATTCAGAGAGGTCATGGGTTTTTCTGCATCATTAACAATTAAATCCTGGTATCAGAAAATATCACTCATTTTTTGAAAAGTAGATAATATAATATTCTTAAAATAATATGAATTTTAAAGACAAGCCTGACACTGACATAGTTTGTTAATTTTAATGGTTTCTCAAAACCTTCAGTCAAGGTTCTCTTGAGCTCCACTACAGTGTCATGATAAAAATGAAATTCATTTTTTTTTCTGATTCGTATTTTACATTTTAATGTAAATGTAGAAGAGACAAAAGACTGCTTTTCTACATAATAAATTGTTTCTACAGCTCCTGGTAAGAAAACCCCCACTCTTCATACCCAAAGCACCCCGTATGAATCAGCTCAGAATACTATTTCCAGATGGAAAAGGTGCCTTGAAATGTTTTTGCCTTGATAAGTAGATTGTCACTATGAAAATCTTTAGGTAGACCTCAGCTATTCCACTCTGGATGTTTTCAACCTCCTCCTTCTCCTCCTCCTTTGCCCAGGGCTGCCTTGATCTGGTGGCACAGTGACCCATAGCAACCCAAGTAGTAGGTCTACAGTTCCTTGTGTGGCCCCGTCCATGGAATCATTCACAGGGGCAGCCTCTGATGCAGAGATGTTCTCCAGCTCTGGGATGCTGGGTACTTTAGTTGTCTGCCTGTCTCGTTTGGGTTTTTCCCACTCCGCCATGGGTAACCAGTTTAAGGAGCTATCCATTTGACTGGTGTACTGGGTGCTGGCTGCTCTTCTCATTTTATCCAGTAGCCAGCCAATGTCTTCAGTTCAGCAAGGTGGAGCAGCCAGACCCCTACCCATGACTTCCCTCCTACTCCCCATGTAAACCTGGTTTGATTACTGTTGACTTCTACATGATTTCTATTCTGTGCTAATGAATGTCTTCAGAATAACAAAACAGAGCCCCATAATAAGGGACTGTTAAACTGGAAGCTTCCATTGAACAATTCTGAGATGGCAGTAACTAAAGCTCTCCATCATCAAACATAGGAGCCTTAGCCTGTTCAACAAGTCACATCTTAAGACTCTGAGTGACAGACAGCTCATAAGTGTGTGCTGCCTCCATGATTCTGGGCCATTATTGTCCCACAGTTGCAAATAGAAGAGCCTAAGAGGAAAAAGTCAGAGAACAAAATCATGGAGGAAAAAAGTTCTCTTCCTCATGCCCCCCTTGTCCTCTTAAACCTCCTTAATATTTTGTACCCCTGTCCCAAAATGTCTAAGGACAAAATACATTTAAGGGCAAGAAAAATAAGAAAAATCATGTCTCCACATTTTTCCGCATTTTTCACAAGCTTTCACATCGTGATACAGACCCAATATGCCTAAGGTATTTTCCATGAACATTCAGTTTTTTTAAGTAAATGATAATTGCATAAGACTCTAACTCTGAAGAAGATGGAAGTCGCCTTCTGGGAAGAAAGGTCTCTGGTGACGCTGTTTCTCCTCCCTGTAGGTGCGGGGCCCTGCACGTGGGGGACCACATCCTCTCCATCGACGGCACGAGCATGGAGTACTGCACACTGGCCGAAGCCACCCAGTTCCTGGCCAACACCACTGACCAGGTCAAGCTGGAGATCCTCCCCCACCATCAGACCCGCCTGGCCCTCAAGGGCCCTGACCATGGTGAGAAGTGCCTTCCTGCTCCTTGTCTGTACCTCACTCTTTCCACTTTCTTCCCCCAGAGAGTTAGGAAGACAGGATCCTTTATCCTATCACCAGCTTACCCTTCTTTACCCTTTTTCATCTTCAGAGTCCTGTTTATACAAGCATGTACAGTTATGGGAAGACCCAAAACAGAAGAAAGAAATCCTGA